>NW_003307544.1:1382328-2764657 GCF_000182895.1 Coprinopsis cinerea okayama7#130 | reverse complement strand
TGGCTATTGGATGCCGTACTTGCGAGCAGATCTGTGCCAAGGGTTTCAATAAACGGGATATGGTTTAGTAACTCGTGTGGTATATACCTCGGAAGAGCAATACGTATCGCATGACGCGCTGGGTAGGAAGAATGGCAAGATCTCTGACGGCGGGTTTGCGAGAGGAGTGCATCGAAGATGAACGTTCCACGAGTGCCATTGGGATGCCGTGCATGCTGGACAACTGTGCAAGGTTGACCGAACCTGCGAAGGAGTGGGAACGGGATGAGGGGGCGGAGGCAGCTTTACCTTTACCTGGACATCCAGGGAAACTTGTCGGAGGACTTGCTGTGGCCGGGGTAGTGGACTTGCTGACCGAAGGGGTGGTGGTCGTGGAAGTGAATGTAGAGGTAGTCGGGGATGATGCACAGCCAGAAATGGAGGATGCAGGGGAAGTGGCAGAGGAGGAGGAGGACGAAGAAGACGTTGAGGATGTTGAGCTTGACGAACTTGATGAATCAGAGGAACTCGAGGTAGGTGATGGTTTTGCCGGTTGTGAAGGGGAACTTTCAAAGCCGCCTTTCCAGCTGCTGACAGGTTTCCGAGAGGTCGATTCGTCTCCACCAGTAGTACGGGTTTTGCTCAGACGCTTGAATGTACTCCGAGACATGGACGACGTAGAGGGTTGGATGTCAGACAGGGGCCGTGGGAGAGAGGGCCTGGATGGGACCGGGGACGGTGGGGAGGTCGTAGGAGAAGAAGGCCGATTGGAGGGATGTGGGAGAGGTTGAAGAGCGGGGGAATGTGTTGACGATGGTGGACCCCACCCTTCCCCACAGCTCTCGGACATTGGGCTGTCGCACATCGCAGGCCCAGCGTCGTTGAAAAAGCGAGAACGTTGTCCATTTGAAGTATTGAGGTCGAGCTCCAAGTCGAGTTCTGGCTCTTCATCGTCGAGGTCCCAGACATCGTCAAGGTCTTGGGTATCGGGTACTTCCGCGGTAGAAACTGCATCCAGACAAGCTGAACTGGTTCTGTTACTTGAGCTGTCGGTGCTCATGGCTCTGATAGCACGTATCCTTTCGAGCTCTTTCACCAAAACTTCGTCCGTGATTTCTTCATCGTTCATGGCCATGGCGAAGGTGTACCTCCTCGACACTCCTGGTTGGGGACCCACGGCGGCAGGACGACGAGTGAGAACTGGGCGGGCTGGGGCTGCATTGGATGACATTCGTTGAGGAAAGTAGGACGAAGAGGACGTGGGAGGGTTGAAACGCAAGGGAAAGTGAAATTGGAGCTGCGGGGACGAAGCAAAAGATGCTGGGGAGTCGATAGAAGGACTTGATTCGGGTTGTGGGTTGGGACTAGGGGAAAGGTCCACGTCCGACTCCTCGTCGATATCGTCTGTGGCGGGAGGTTCGAGTGTGAACTTGTGTTTGGGTCTAGACGATGGGCCTTGCAAGTCATCAAGAGACAAGGTTCTGCTCCACGCTGGGCCGACAGTTTTGGCGTCCGCTGAATGTTGAATTCCTTGTCTTGCGTCATTCGCAGCGTATTGGGATTCAGACTGTGGTTCTTTTCCCTGTAAAGATCCCGACACATACGGTTAGCTGACAAGACGGGGATAACCTCCGAAAAGCAAAAAACATACATCGTCGTCGTCTTTCAATGCACCTTCCAGAGTTATGGGTGACACTACTCTGATAAGCGGCAGAATTGAGGTGATTCCCCTTTGTCATCCTGATCGTCAACCACCCCTGCTCGTTCGTCCAGTCCTTTTTCGTCATCCAGCGTCCCCAGCGTCGCCCTGCTCGTCCGTGCACTTACACTTCGTGATATGCTCAGCGTATTCCGACGTGTGATCGACGTAAAGCTCCATCGCGAAGGCCACAGCGACGACGAACTCGCGCTGTAGCTGCTGTTCCTCGACCCATAGACCTGCTCGTTGTTCACCTCGCTGACGACGCTACGCAAGCTTAAACTTCGGAGCAACTTCGAACCCTTCGAACGTGCCTGGCCTGTCATGGCAACTTCTGATTGGGTTGTGGTGGCCGTTGTCGCTACCGCATGAAGTCGCAGGTCCTGTACTGACGGTATGGTCGGGAGGGGCAGCGAGGGCGAACGAAGTCGCGTTTTTCGCTTTGTGGGCTTGCGAGAGAAGAAACGAGGGGTTGAACCGACGAAGGTGCCTGAATGTTGTTGGTGGTGTTCTTGTACTTGGTGCCGAGCCAATTCGCCCTCGGAAGTGACGGCGATCATCATTAAAACCAATTTGGTCGTCGGGACGGACGGCGAGCTGGCTGTCTTGGTCGCTGTCGTAGACGTTGAGGACAGGGGTTATATCATAGTGGATGTGGGACAATACGGGTCGCGGAGATTGACGTCAGGATGAAGGGTTCAAGTTGTATTTAACCTTGTTCTAAATGGACTTCCTCCACCTTTCTCGATCGTCCGACAAACTAGATCTCACCCTGACATTCGCCCAGTCGCTCGATGCGAAGATTGCTGGACAGAATGGCAGCCAGATTGCTCTGTCGTGCTCAGAATCCATGCAGATGACACACCGTCTCAGATCCCTCCACGATGCAATCTTGGTGGGCGCTAACACCGCTATAAATGACAATCCTCAGCTCAATAGTACGTAAATTTCCAGTTCAAATAGGAGATAGCTTTTTGATTGTCGCCTAGCCCGTCTGCTGCCTGTCGAGGATCAGAAAAATCCCCGTCCTATCATCCTCGACACAAATTTGCGTCTCGGTCCAAACTGCAAGCTGCTCCAAAACTATGCTTCCGGAAGAGGCGTGCAACCGTGGCTCCTGACCCCAGGTTCAGACGATCCAGACTGGCTGAAACGGAAATCCCTATTGGAGGATGCCGGGGCACGAATCGTAATCTATGCGCCATCAGGAGGTCCCCGCGCCGACGACGTACCCTCCATTCTCGCCTCGCTCTCGACCAATGGCATTAGATCCCTGATGGTAGAAGGAGGGGCCGCAGTCATCCAGTCCTTTGTCACCGCACATCTCAAATACGGGCGTATCATCGACCGCGTCATCATCACCGTAGCACCTGTCTTCGTCGGAGAAGGTGTAACTTATACTTTCCCTGTCTCGAACGAGGGTCCACCTTTCGTCCACAAGCAGACCTTCTTAGCGGGAACGGACGCTGTTATGGTACTTGATTGTAATCCATAATAGGTCCCTTTCATTTCCGACGCCTTCGATTCCTGTTCATTGGTCATTCTACTTCTTACACTGGGAATAGTTTGGAATACGTTTTGTGACGAAATATGATTAATGTCATTACTTGTGGCAAATTTTCGTCAAGGGTGTAGTGTGTGAATCGAACCCGATAGAAAAGGCTAGAAGAAAGGTCGAACTGAGTAGGGTTGATGGAAAATCCTAGAGTCCGCCCCAGGTCAATGGAGTGGCTCCGATGGTTCCCGCCTTACCACGGCGAGGTTACTATTCATATCTGGTCAGGCGGTTCGCCTCGAGGCACTTCCGACACAATTCTCCCCTTGCATGGTGTGCGAAGTCGTGACCAACATGCCCCCGTACACGGATTGCGAGCTCAAGTTGAGAGTCCATGCATAGGACGTGCTGTTCCCTTTGAAGCTCCTGGCTCTTTGGGCGTATGGTTTCTTTCCATTGGGCTACCGTCCGCTCAAAAAGAAGACCTTTCATTGACCCCTGCACGGTTCGGTAGAACACCGACCGTATGTCTGAAACAGGGCCTCTTCCAGTACTTACATTTGGAGACAATTCCATCTCCTTTCACTAACTGAGTACCCTGCATTCTTCTGATCTCAAACGATTCAGATATGCTTTCGACGGCGCCCTGGCTGGCTTCAGCATCCAGAGTGTTGCCCCTCAGGACCCCCGGTCCAACAAGCTTTATTACACTTGTCAAATCTCCATTCGGAACCCAGAAATAACTTGGTCTTTGTCGGGATCGAACAACCTCTGTAATTATGGGGTGCTCCAGTGCAATCATAGGGCCTTTCAATCACTTCATGTCCGTAGGAATGGTTTCGAGAAAGCGATATCGCGCACAACTTGCCTCCTAGACGGGACCTATGCCGTCTCCTTTTCTCGGATACTGAAGAACCGGACAAGCTTAGGATTTTGCCGCGCTGGACCAGATATCTGATCCTCGATCAATAAATAAGCGCCCGTGCCCATCCCCTAAGCATCGCGAGAACGAGACCTCAGACACTCATTTTCATGTAAGACCATACTCTTGCCACTCTACCCTTAATGGAGCTGACATGTAATAAATGACCGATAGCCGAGTAAACAATGATTGCACGCTGCATCGATGCAGGGAAGACTAGAGTCGCCAGCACCTTGGCGTTTTACTGAAATGGGTCGGGTAGACGCCATATCCCGCAGTTTAACTCAAAAACGTGTGGCCTTTCTACAGGCCACAAACCCAAAGTGTGCTCCCTGGTGAATTGGTTGTAGACTTATCTTATAGTCCCCGGGAGAGAGACGTCGATAACTGATCTCTCTTCAAATTACTACATACAGTCCAAAGGAGGGGCGCCAGAAAGATGAATTCCTGGTAATTGGCACGAGCTCTGCGGTGCGGTCACCGTGACAGGGCCACGTGGTTTGAATGACGGATCGACGCGTCTTCCAAAAACGGCCAAACCGCTTTCGAGAGCCCCTATCTATCAACCCTTTCTTTGGGACTCTAGACGAACCCGGGTGCAGCATGAGAGGCCTGATTCTCACTCAATCTCATACTCGAGCACTCGTCCCAGCGAGACGGATGGCAGAGCTCGGTACTCTCTGCTTGTGCCACCCTGATCGCCAATCACCCTTTATGAGTGATGTCATTCATTCGTCGCGCCTGCCAGGCAAGTCTGAACTCGAGGGAGCACCCGCTTCCCATGAGTGGAGACTCAGTTCATTATTTACGTGGGTCCCCTGCAGGCTATATGTATCCAACGGTCTAAGACAGCTCCCTGCGCCCCTGTTCGCCACGTTTAATTTAGGCTGACATCATGTCGACGGCTCTCACCACTGTGACCTCTTTCCCCTCAGTGACGCAGCGAATTAGGTATCCACCTGGCCTGCTGCTATTATATAGGCTGTCAATCTCCACAATTCTCACTCACAGCCCCCAAGCTTGACTCGACCGAAAGCAACACATCCCCGGCACTTCCATATATCTTCGATTCCCAAAATGTCCGCTCAAGATATCGTTACTGCGTATAGCATCGCAGTCCCCTAGAAGCAGCAGCAGAACCTACCTGGCCTCGACAAGCATATCAAGCGTCAGTAATATGTCCCGCTATCCTTCGAACCGAACAGAGAACCGACCCAATGATTTAGCGGGTATGGAATACAGCAAGCTCGAATACTGGGACGACAATGGCAAGCCTTACCTGAAAGAGTACGCCGGAAGCGGAAAGTCAGTAGGGTCTTTGAATTGTTTATCATGAATCTAGACAGCCCACTGATCCACACTTCCACAGGCTTCAGGGCAAGACTGCCATCATCACTGGCGGTGACAGCGGTATTGGTAGAGCAGCCGCAATCATGTTCGCCCGGGAGGGCGCCTCTGGCATTACCATCACCTATCTTCCAGAAGAAGAGACCGATGCTAAGGACGCTCAACGCCTCGTCGAGGAGTCCGGCGCCAAAGTCAACCTGTTCAAGGCTGATTTGATGGACGAATCTGCCTGTGAACAACTCGTTCAGAGCCACATGAAGGTTTTCGGAAAGCTGAACATCCTCGTCAACAACGCTTCGAAGCAAATGTGAGCCTTTTCCTTGAAGAGGAAGAGAACGAGCTAACTTAGCCCCTAGTATTTGCAAGGACTTTGCCCAAATCGATTTGAAGAAGGTCGAAAGTACTTTCCGATCCAATATCCTTCAAATGTTCGCCGTGACCAAGTTCGCCCTGCCCCATCTCAAGAGGGGCGCCGCCATCATCAACACCACGTCCGTAACCGCTTACAGGGGTTCTGCAGGGCTAGGTGCATTTGCTCTTCGAGATATCCGTCGACATCGTGTTGATTCGGTGCCTCTTCAATAGTCGACTATGCCTCCACGAAGGGCGCCATCCTTACCTTCACCCGCTCGCTCGCCCAGCAGCTCGCACCCAAGGGCATCCGTGTCAACGGTGTCGCACCTGGTCCTATTATAACCGCACTTCAGGCTGCGTCACGCCCTGCAGAGAATATGGAAGGCCTTGGTGTCGGTAAGTCAATCGCTTCCTCTATACATACGTTCGTCACTCAGCTGATGTGTTTCTAGGCGAACCGCTACACGGACGTGCAGGGCAGGTACGAGTCTGCATTGTGGTTTTCCGTGCTCTTTTCCTAAACTTCTTCTCGCACAGCCGGCAGAGTGCGGTCCTAGCTATGTCTTCCTTGCTTCCAGCGATTCAAACATCATGACAGGACAGGTCATCCACATCAACAGTGCGTTCTTTTCCTTTCCTTGGTTGGCTGTTCTGACGAGGGTTTTAGGCGGTGAACACTTCGGTGGATCATAAACCAATACAATTTAGGCCTACAAAATCTTAGTGTACATGAATGCAACAGAGGTAATGGTGCGACAAATACAACCTCTTCGAGTCCTCTAACAAGACGGAAGGCATGTTCACAACTGTCGAGATTGTTCGAAAAACCCGATCCGCCTGCGGATGTCGGGACATATAGCCAGGCGCACTTTCTCGTTCTCATCCTTGAGAACGCTGCGCCCGGGTCCTTCGAGCCACGACGATAGCCCGCCTTTACCATAAATACTCTTCTTGAGTGATTGCGCGAGCTTGTCTCGCTGGAAGGACCATTTGAGTTGCCGAACAATGGGCATCAGCGACCGGTCGATCCGTACAGACGAGGCCTCGAGGTCAGGAAACACATGGGAGGATAGGAGGTGACGGAGCGACGTCGTCCTAGACTCTACCACTCTTCGGCGTAGTTGGACAGTCAGGACATGGCTAACGTGCCGTCTGAACAGTGCCTGACTGCTCTCGTACTGCTTGATGGACTAGTGCGAGTCAGTCAGTCCAGGTTTAGTTGACGTGACTCCAAGAGACTGGGGGTACAGCACTTACATTCACGGAGTAGAAGTAGTTTCCTGTCCTCCACCGCCTTTCTATTCCGAGACCCCGTATGACGCCGCGGTGGACTAGGTCGCCAATGGTGGGTCGCAGAAAATACCCCTGTGGACTCTTGCCAAACAGTTGGTGGCTGATGCGTGACGGGGCCACCACTGTGAGTCGATACTTGTGTAATATAGGGTCTGTTGTCAGGTCCACCAGGGCGGGGAAAGCTCTAGCAAGTGCCTCCAGGTCAGGGAGGTCGAGGAATGTCACTGGCACCATATCTCAGTCAGTCTCGGAACACCTCGACAAGAGATACATTGAACTCACGGATGTAAAGCAAGACTTCAGGAGGGAGATCTGTAAAGTGCATGATAGAGAACGTGAAAGTTGAGAAGAGAGTGTGTTGCCGCAGCAACTCGAACTTTGGGCAAGAATAGTCCCGCAGTGACCGCAATGAGCTCACGCATCCGGAACAAGGAATGAAGCCCCTATCTTTCACAAACCGCGGTCGCATAGTGCACAAAATACAGTATGGAGTACAACTGGTATGAGTCGATATCATGGAAAGCCTTGTAAACTAATAATGTACGCGAAAGTGAAAGTGACCTGTGTTTTATTATGAGAGAATCGTCGAATGAAGCGTAAAAGAGAAAAGAGGTGGAGAACAAAACGGAATTTAAGCAGTGGAAGTTGCTTGTTCGATGGTGATCCGCAGACCGCGGTTCAAGTCTTCATCGTAGGAGGGGAACCTTCGATCACGATAGCCATGATCAAGGGAATTGTATGCTGGAGCAGGCGTTCCACCATGGCTTTCCGAATCAGAAAGGGGTTCACCGTCTTCTCCGCCGATAGCGGTGCTTAGTATTTCCAGGTCGACTCCAATACGACCGTCGTCCATGTCCGCAACATCCCTTTCTACGTCGATATCCATCGGGTCTTGGTGGATGGTGCCCAGCGTGGTAAGCACGATGCCAGAGCTTAGCGTACCGCGGCTTTGATACCGTCCCCCGGATTTGTTACCCCGACGGCCTGGGGGAGAATAGGGCCCATGGTGCGTGACCGATTTCGTTGTGAAAGCAGGTATTCCCGTTCCTTCCGAGTGCGAGACAGTTTCAGAGCCTCTCTCGCGCAAGTCTAGAATCTGTCGGTATCAAGTTTAAGTCCCGAGTATAATGGTATAGTTGGTGACACTCACCAAGCGACAAGCGAGAACAGGACCCAACATTACGCTCAGAGGGATGTTGATCGCCGAGATAACTTGACGTGGTCTAACGTGGTACGTCAGCCTCTGTAAGAGCCAAAAATTGGGAGGGCTTACTGCAGATAGAAAATCCCGTTGATCTGCCCCAATTTAAGTAGTCAGCCCCATTGTAAGCTTTGAGCAAAACACTCACCAGGTTGGCGATTGAAATAAGAATGTAGTAAAATACTCCTGAAGATAGGGTCAGTTTCGTAGTAAAGGGAAGTAACTGAAGCGACAACCTTCGCGAAGGAAGGTTTGAATGAGCCTGCTACTCGGGCCACCATTTCGTCTGCGGATGTGGAAGGCTTTCCAAACCGTCATGAAAGTGACGACGGTGTCGAACAAGAGGGGTGCGATCTGAGCGAGGATGAGATGATAAACAGGAGAAGACGCATAGAGTGCGCACTCACAAAAAAACCTAGTAAGTTTGAATCAGCGGGTACGACTACGTGTATTAAGAAAGGTGCGTACCGAGCAGATGAGCAGAGCGTGGCTTTGACATCGGAAAGCAAGGTCCCTTTTCCTACAGGGATGGCATCAGAAGAGCCCATCCCTTGCTTAAATCAACTTACGAAAGGAGGCTTAAAGAAGGGAAGCACTAGAGGAGGGTTAGTATATCGCTCTGAGTAGTGCGTAAACAATGGGAGCTCACACAGCATCTGGGTAGTGTCCACGTAAAGTTGGTATGCTACAACACCCGACAAGGCTGATAACAAGAACCAGAGCACATATACATTGCGACTGAAGAAGGCGTAGGTGCGTATGAGCAGCACGACTGGAGCGGGGTTGGTTAGGTGCAAACGCGATATGGGCGGGGAGTATGCTCATACATTCTGATCCAACTTGGTTCCACATGGCCAATGCGACTGGGATCTGTGCATGCTCAGCCGAGTGAATCGAGGTGATGGGAGCATAATGCACGAACCTTGAATATTTTCTCGCACTTTGCTCTAGGATGATCAACGACAAAGCAGTAGAGCAGATATGGGACGACAGTAATGACCCAGTATCTACAAGAATATATTGAGCACCTCCGGCAACTATAAGGACGCCGCACGAGAAACTTACCGACAAAATAGATAAGCCAGTTTGACGGGGGTCCAGCGTGTCCTCCATACCTGGGAGAAGAATCAGCGCAAGGAAGCTCAAGGAAATAGACGCATTTACGAAGCGGTACTCCCTAGGCAAACTGATAATCCAATCCCAGAGTACCACGGCATCTAAAGAGCCAGGAAGACAGCGTCAAGACATGCGTAAAAAAGGGGAACAACGCCCTTACACATCGCTGCAAAATCCTCGGGTTAGCGTGGACAACGACGAGCATGAGGCTGGAGCCACGTACCACAAAAGTATACTTGAGTGACATAGATGAAGTAGTCCGCGGTCTCGAGGGAGTCTGTCAACGCTGGGGGCGACGACGAGGAGGCCATTTGGAGGGGCGACGAGGACGATGGCGGTGGAGATGATGGGGGAAAACAAGAACCAGGGATCGGGAAAAGCGAGATATTCAAAGTTGATTCAAGCGGGTCACGTCAGAGCAAACAGACATGTAGCTCCCTCTAAAAGAAGCAAATGCCCGTCCGCCTTAGGATCGAAACCCAAAGAAGCTTCGTACGCTTGTATCCACCCACACCTTGTGCCAATTTCACTGCTGCCTCAGTGATAGAATCCCTCCTCGAGTCAGTCACAGTCGTAGAAATATCCGCGATTATCTTCCTCTGTCATTACCCTATACCCTCTTTGTTTATTTTCTTCGGGAAGGTCCCCTTCTTTATTTTGATTGAACCTCGGACGACTCGTGGTTGCGACCGACAACTTCCATGGAAGCTCTAGTATGCATCATTTGTGTGATTCGGTCTACCATCACCGGTCAATTTCCCTGGTCCCTGGCCGAGGGATAGCACGCCCGTCCTCACCTCCTTCAAGCGATGCCTTGAAAGCCGGTTACTGGCCTTTAGCACGACCCAACCTGCCCAATCATGGTGCTTGGCGAAATCCGACTCGCAGAGAAAAGTCTTGTCGCGTGATGGCCCGAGAAGGTCACATGACCGTCGCACGCGTTGTAGAGCCAGCAGGTCCTGGTCCGTCGTCCGACCTGTCACCTCTGGTCCAAAGCTCTTCCGCTTCCTTCCAAGACCGGACGTCCACCATGTCGAGCCAGGCGCTGCGGCAGCGTCGTCCAGAGGCCACAGATTCGAAAGTAAAGAAACCTGATCAAAAACCCCTTCTCCATGACCAAGTTCGAAGGGGCCGACGGGCGCCATGGGCTCCCAGCTTTTCTCTAGCAGTTAGGATTCTATTCTTAATCCGTGTTTCCGGGGCAATGTATTCGAACATCGACGATTGCGACGAAGGTGAATTTTACCTGGACCATCACTTGACGGGTTTTGACCAACTGCGAGACAGTATACAACTTTTGGGAGCCATTACATCTCTTCGCACACGGCTACGGTTTTGAAACATGGGAACTCTCCCCCGCCTTTGCTCTGAGGAGCTGGGCATACGTGATCCTTCACTATCTGCCTTCTCGTATTGGGTTGATTGTCGCTGGTGGTGACAAGGTACTATCTCACAGTTGCTTTTACGGCCAGGGCCTGACCGTTATCTTAGCGAGCTTCTTTATTCGCCGTCCGCATATTCCTAGCTGCCGTCTCCACATTGGCGGAAGCAGCCTTTTACCGCGCTGTTGTCGAGAAGGTGCACGTCATGGTTGGCCGGTATCTTTTCTTGATGCTGGCGTTCAGTGCCGGGATGTGGAAAGCGTCTACTGGTCGGTACCATCTTTTCCTCGATCGACGACGGGCACTCATGGTGTTTTAGCTCTTCTCCCGTCCTCCTTCGCCATGTACGCAACCACTGTTGCCTACGCTTATGCCATTGAACCGTCCAGCCTCACAAACGGCCGAAAAGCCCTCGTGGCCACCCTGGCCTTCGCCACAGGCGCTATTGTCGGCTGGCCGTTTGCCCTTGCTTTGGCATTTCCTTTCGTGTTTGAGGAACTATTCGTCTTCGGAAACGACCGTGTCACTGCCGAAGCCAAGCAAGCATGGCTCCTGGCTCGATGGAAGCGCATGATCCTTGCTGTTTCAGCCGCCGCCCTGATCTTTGTGAGTTAATCCATCGCTGGTTTTACTATTGCTAATGAAGCATTAGATTCCTGTTGTGGCCATTGACAGCATTGCCTACGGGAAGGTTGCCGTCGTTCCCTGGAACATCATTCGATACAACATATTTGGCGGTGCGGAACGAGGTCCTGAACTGTATGGTACAGAGCCGTGGACGTACTATATCAGCAACCTTGTCCTTAACTTCAATCTCTTGACCCCAATGGCCTTGCTATCTCTACCGGCGCTCGGTGTCACCTACCTCTACGACAGAAGACGCCTCGGGTATTCAAATCCCAGACCCGACGAAACTTCCCCATTCACCATCACCGGATTGCGCCTAGCGCCGTTTTACCTGTGGATAGGTATCCTTACTTTGCAGCCCCACAAGGAAGAGCGCTTCATGTTCCCGGCATACCCTCTCCTCTGCTTCAATGCAGCTCTTTGCATTTACTTGGTCCGCGGGTGGCTCGAAACTCTCTATATCAAAGTAACCAAATCCCAGTACCAGGTGCGTGACATGTCTTGCCTGAAGATCACTGTCTCATATGTGAACAGGCGTCAAAGACAGTGATCTTCTCCAATTTCACCTTCTCCATCCTGGTCGGCTTTGTCGTCATTTCCGGCTCCCGCATTTGTGCGGAGTATCAGTACTACCATGCACCCATATCCGTCGCTTTCAACTTCCAGACTCAAGAACTTCCCCGCCTGCTGAACGTTACAGGCTTACTCGATGACCAACGATACTCCCAGCTTTCTGAAGAAGAGCAGCCGCGCATCGACCTGGGCCCTATTCGCCAATTTAACCTTACCCTTTGTTACGGCAAGGAGTGGCATCGTTTCCCTGGAAATTTCTTAGTTCCGACGGGTATCAACGTGGAGTTCATCAAAAGCGAGTTCAGTGGTCTTCTACCGACACACTTTGCTCCCAGCCCTATTAGCTCGGCCAAGGGTGGTTTATGGCCATGGCCCCAGACCCATGTTGCCCCAGCTGGCCTCAACGACTTGAACATCGAAGAACCATCTTATTATGTATGTTCGTCCTTTCGCCGGCCTGCCTGTCCTCACCACATATCATAGGTCGACGTTCAGCAGTGCGATTACCTAGTTGACCTGGACTTCCCCAAGCACCCCGTGTCATCGCCGCTCGAACCCCGCTACGCTATTCAAAGCGAAGTCTGGGAGCGAGTTTACTGTGAGCCGTTCCTTGATGCTCGACATTCCATGAAGCTCTCCAGAATTCTCTGGTTCCCGGGTAAGGTGTGGCAGATGTATAACGAGTTTGGTGATTATTGCATCCTCAAGAACAAGGACCTCGTCCGATCAAAAGAACTTCGAGTAATCCAGCACTTGAAGCACCAATAATTTGATCTAGAATGTATTTCTAGTAATAAATGGCTGAAGATAATTGTGCTCTCAGCGCTTGCACAACCGTAAAGGTGCTCTAGCCCCCATAGATGTAAAGGCGCGCTTCAGTACTTTAGCCCCGATCGTGATCGCTGGCCACGGGCCTGGCCTCCTGGGTGGCTGCGTGGTTCAGAGAATCTACCTCGATTTATTATCCCTCCGCCCTGAAGCTCTTCAACTTTCATGATGCAGGACCTGACTGACAGTGGCAATAAGTCTCAATACTTTCGAATCCCGAGATGTTCCTCTTCTTTTTTCGCGCTAGCCACCCTTGAACCACCCTCGCCTACGTCTTCTCCAGTGTCAAGCGTTTCTTCTGTCGCCTTTGAGGACCTTCCTATCTTCTTCGTGGACTCCGTCCGCCCAGAATCTTTTCACCCGGATTCGCAGTGCTGGACGCCCTTGTCCGGGGAATATGTGGATTTACCCCCCGCGACTAGCTTAAGCTCGATTGGTTCCTTGGCGTCTGTCGTCAGCTTTGGTACGTTTGGTCCCAAGGCATCAGCTACTGCACCTGGCGAGGACATCTACCAGGGCGATGATCTCTGTCCCAATTTCCAAACTGCGACGTATCACGATTTGTCTGTGGGACGTTCGACACCAAGTCCGAGGTTGGAGGCGATCCCCGAAGAGGCTTCTACCTGCACGTCGCCGGTCCTACCACAGGAGGGCTTTGGGCGAGTCAAGCGATCTGCCCGAAGAGGACAGATAGGCGACGACCGCGTCGAAGAGAGGAACGCCAATCATGACCGGTCAGTCGCCTCGATGAACACCACACACCAAGAGCGGGAAGGCCTTGTTGTGTCTAGTCACGGCCAAGGAGCAGGACGTGGCAGTCGACCAAAAGTCAAAGGAAATCGATCTCAGAACCCGAAGCCTGTGGAGTTTGTCTGGCTGCACGGCGTCTCAATCGACCTCCTGATTGACCAAGAAGGTTTCCGTTCGGCCACTCCCTCGTTCAGGTACCACGGCGCTCACCATACCGACGGCCACGACTGCAAGGTCATTTTTCGTCCTAGCCCAAAGCAGAGTTTCTATTTCCACTACAACCCATTCGACAGCTTGCCGATTCTTCGACGGGTCACTGTTCATGGAGAAGAGACACGGGATTACATCTCCAAGCAGGCGCAACTTACGCTCAAGTCCAATGGCGTGTATTCGGTTCACGGAGCCGAAGTCTCGTCGCTATCCAACCTAGATACCTGGCAAGTTTTCAGTCAACTTGGACACGATCGTAATTCAAGACTGGAGTGGGAGTTTCAATACCTAGTCGCAGACAGGGCAGACACCTACGGGAATATCGTGGACGGAGAAAAGAAATTCGTACCGCTGGCATTCACATGCTCTCCCTGGCTCCTGCACCCATCTCAAGGGAAGAGAATTAACTTGGTTCATATATTCAAGAAGGGGGTGGCGTCTAAACTGACCGCGGAGAAGTTCTCGCCAAATTCAACTGGGGGGCAATCTACCACGACCACGGCGGGCGAGTCAAGGACTCTGGTGCCTGTTGATCATCTCCGAAGCCACAGACGTGTGCAGAGCCATGCAGCACCGGAAGTAGGAACATATACTGCCTTTACCTCGCGCGGGGAGAATGGCATGAACACTGCTGGACGAGATAGAGGGAAGCACAGTCGTGGTGATCATACTGGGGGTACGAAGTTGCGGAGGAGGGCGTCTTCCGTAGGGGTTAAACAGATTGCCTGAGCTATAGATGTAATATGAATGGAACCTAACCAGAAAAACTTGCCATATAAATGTGCCAGGAGTATGTCAACTATTTGCGGTGCGATTGTCAGAGCGAGCTATCCGCCGGCGCTTATTGCTAAATCAAAGACGGATCACAACGGACCGGACAAGTGGGAATGTGCACGTTGACCCCGCAGGTTCGCCCGCGACACCGACCACCACTTCCTCGAACAAACCTCGAACACTTCCAATGTCAATTACGCACATTTCGTCCCTATCTCAACTCAATGGCATTCTCGGGGAATCCAAGAGCAAGCTCACTGTACAGTATCCAATTTCAATCCTGGAAAACCAACACATGTCTAAACCAGATCGTTAAATTAGGTGATTGACTTCCATGCGACTTGGTATGTTGCCTCCTTGTTCTGCAGTACTCGAACACTGCATGCGTCGCCATTGGACAGGTGTGGACCGTGCCATGCTATTGCGCCCAAGTTTGAGGCGCTGGCTCGCGAATACAAGAACGTGAACTTCCTGAAGTGCGACGTCGACCAGGCACGGGACGTTGCTTCAGAATACAGGGTTACTGCCATGTAGGTCGTCAACTTTACACTTCTTTTCGTCATTTACCGTATGTTCCTACAGGCCCACTTTCATCTTCCTCAAGGGGCACACCAAAGTCGATCAAGTCAGAGGAGCGGACGCGCGGTTCGTACCCTCTCTCTTCTATCTGGTTATGTGCTACAATTTCTGAACCAATGTTCAGAGGTATCGAGGCCGCTCTTCGTAAACACTCGACCTCATCCGGAGGAACCACTGCATTCTCTGGGAAAGGGCACACGCTCGGTGGAGGACCTGCCCCGACGGACGTCAAGGGCGAGGCCAAGAGGGCTGTTGACAATGCAGCTAATGCGGCTTCAGCGGGGCTGGCTGGTATCGACCCTCAAGTCAAGGTTCTGGTAGGACTGATTGGGCTGTACGTTTTGTTTTGGTATCTCGGATGATTTGTATGTGGTAGAGCTCTCCCGGGCTCTCTATTTCAATTTATATCGCGAAAAGGATTTTATTCACAAATGCATAGAAATGTATTGATCGCATGATGAGGGGAAGAAACGAGGTCTCGATTAATTGGGTACGCTACGGAACGCAGGACAGTTCCAGTATGCGTTTGAGGCCGCCTCCGCCTGCGCCTTTTTCTTATTGGCGTTGGTGCCTTCACCGTAGGACTGGCCGTTGACTGGAAGCTATACGTCAGAGTGCATTCTCGATGTATGGAATAACGCATACCCAGGCATCGCACAGTCCAAATGGGCATGTGAGGCGGTCCTGAAAAGGATGCTTCCCAAGTCATATTTATCTTTCTCTGCGCAGCTAACTCATTGACATGGGCCAACGGAATGGCAGGCGCCACGGACGGATGGGGAGGGCCACTGGTAGTTGTTGCAGTTGGTGAATACTGGGGAGGCGACTGTGACGAATCTCCGGTGACGTCTTGAGCGGTGTCGTCCGGTTCGTCCTTAACGTAGACGTTGTCGCCGAGAAGGTCGCTGATCCACTTCTGGGTCGCCTTCATGCCTTTGCTGTACCATAACGCCCCGACATAGGCCTCGAATAGTTGCCCACGTTCCGCCTGTGTACACTCAGGTCAGACGGCAAGAGTAGGAGATGATACACAGGGAAGGCTCACGGGGCTGTCTTTGTCCATCACGAACCTAATCAAGTTATCGTAACGTCCCACCCATTCGTGGATCCTGCCCCCATGCCGCACTTCGCTGACTTTGCTCTTCCAAGCAAGAGAGAAGCGAGAGAAGTGGTAGTGTTAGGGACCACAATGCAAGGCAATTGGTGTCGGAAGGGAACCTCCTACCTGGATTTCAGTTGCAGATAGATTCGGCTTGACGGAGAAGTAATGAGCCGTGAGCGCCATATGCAGCACTTGTACTCCAATCTCTTGGAGACGAGCCTTATCGCCCCATTGACGTTGGTTTAAGTCGGTAGACTGTGCGGTAGCATGGAAAGCTTCCAGGATAATTTCCAGGTCGACTTCAGGCAAACGGGGGAGTTCTGTCAGCATGGTAATGAGGAACGAAGAAGGGATAGTCCTTGACAGGAGGCTACGCGGCCTTCTCTTCCTTTATAAGCCTTGCTCGTGGGAGCTGCTGTACATCTCGAAGCTTATCGATGTCATTAAGCGCCCAAGATGCTGCGGTTGCGCACCCACACTGCGGCGAGATGGTGATTAGATAGCACAAGCTCTGAAGTAATTCGGTGGTTACGGCAGTCATGAGAGCCTGTGTTTGACAGAAGTATCAAAACGTGGTCATCGAATGGGAAGCTTGCGGGAGAGCCACTGCCAGGACACTTGAGTTCTGAATCTCCGCTGTTGGTCCACTCGCTCACGTGATCGGATCTCCAGAAAAGGCAATGATGCCAAGTCAAGGCTTGAAACGGTCTTTCAACGCTTTCATCGTCACGTCCACCATCCAGTTCGCTTCCTCTCTGCTTTCTCCCGGGACCTCAGTCGGCGGTGACTGTCGGAACCTCCTAAAATATAGGCACTGCGCGTGCTTATAACGCGAACATGGCGTCAAAGACAGAGAAAAAGCAGGATTCCCTCATACCAGAAGCCTACTTGGACTATCCGTCACAAAGGCTGTATTCTCTCAGTCTTTGGCTTCTCTGCCAGGTATGCAGTACCAGTCTACCTTTGAATACAATCATTAATTATCCCAATAGACCATCAAAGTAGCAGACTTTCTTCGGTCATTCACTCTCACTCACGCCGAAAGTGTTTCATTGTGTTGCAAATGGCTTATCGTGGACACCGTCCTCGTCTTGCTCTTTGCAGTGCTGCGAATACCTAGGCTGACTTACGGAAATACTACCGTTATTATTCAGCTCGTCACAATATCTGTCATCAATTGCTTCTTGTTCGGGGGACTCACCATCACCACCGGTGGCGCCTCATTCAAGTCATCAAGTCGTCCAGGTCTGTTGCTCTACACTGTGCCAGGAACCGACGTCAGACACTCATTGCGTATAAATAGAGAGTAGCATCTACTCATCCTCGGGCTTCGACCTCCTCAGCTACATTGCGCCACTCTCGTTCGGTCTCATTGGTTCCTCTGGAGATGGTCACCTGCTCGGACAACACACCGTGCGCATGTCACCAATCAGCACTGCGCAGCTCAACCCTCAAAGCGACAACTTCTGCCTCTCACCGACGTCAAAATTCGTTCTCGTCCCTGTCCTTCTCAACAATACCGAGGTCGCTGGTTTGAGATACACGCAGGCGCCATTGAAATCCCACTCCGACGCGCCACCCAAAATTGAGCGATTCGATCTCTCAGCCAGGGATCTGAAGGCCATCGCCCAGGCGTACCAGGATCTTATTCAAACGACCAAACCTCAGCCGCCTACCCCAACAGAAGAGGAAGATGAATATGATGAGTACGATGACGACGACGACGAGGACGAACACTCACGCCCTCAATCCAACCTCGAAAAGTCACAAAACCTTGTCTATCTCCGTGTATCCAAGCCCGGAATCATCAAGCTGGAGCACGTCATTGGTTCGGGCAACGTTGAAGCGCGCATCTCGCCCGGAGAGGTTGTGGTGGTTCCATGCCCTACAGTATCCTTCCCCGACCCACCATCACGTCACCAAGAACCAGAAGTTCAATGCGCAGGTCAGGACAACAGCCGAGAGCTGACCATCAATGTTTACGGAGTACCACCGTTGAGCCTTCGATGGGCGAAGTCCGTTAATGGCCAGAAAGAACAGTTCTTGGTCGAAGGTATTGAAGGGGAGCACGGTCATGCCCACCGTGCTGAACAAGCTTCCGGGTCTATCGTTCAATCAACCAGGCACGTTGCAGAGCCAGACCGAGTTCAATTGCCTTTGACTGTGACCTTGAACTCGCCCGGTACATACGTTTATACGTTGGAGGAGATTGTGGATGGAGTTGGCAACGTCGTGAAGATGGGAAATGACGGCAACACTGCCGCGACGACCTCGACGAAGCAATCCTTTGTTGTCTTGACCAGACCAGCTATTTCGTTCTCCCATTGCAGTTTGGAGAATCCCAAGGCATTGCTGATTGGCTCTGAAACAAGTCTGCCTATCCGAGCTTCTTCTGGTGACGCTCGTGACGGACCTTGGGAGATTTCCATGAAGTATCAGCCCGATCCTGAAGACACGAGCAAGAAGCACAAACCCTGGAACAAAATCATCAAGGCTTCAGGTGACAAGCCGGATGCGTCACTTATGGCCGGCAGCCCTGGCGAGTACTCCATCGTTGGGATCAAAGGAAAGGTACAGTTTGCATTCATTCTTGAAACGAGACCAATACTGACAGTTTCCGCCTCAAGTACTGCTCCGGTACTGTTTTCGCCCCCAGTGTGTGCAAAGTCGTTGAGCGACCCAGGCCTTCGGCTGAAATCGAATGGAAGCGTATTCATGAATGGTTGGCTCCAATTCATAGCTGCAACATTAACCTTAGACTGATTAATAAAATCTGCAGCTCTGGCGACACCGGTGTTTCCGCCAACCTCATTCTACGAGGCACGCCACCATTCCAGGTATTCTACAGGGTCCAACGTGACAACGAGCCAACCCGCGAACACTCCAAGACATTCTCAAGTTCTCGAGGAGAATTGACGCTGCAACCCGAACGGAGCGGACACTACATCTTCACCTTCGTTAGCCTCAGCGATGCCAACTATCGCAAGGTTGAGTTGCGTGGACCCAGCATCGAACAAATCATTCACCCATTGGCTTCTGCTGACTTTGCCGACTCACATATCTCGGGCAAAACCAAACGAAGCATCAATAGCTGCTCTGGGCAGTCCGTGGACGTCGCCGTTGATCTCAAGGGCACTGGCCCCTGGAATTTGGAGGTGCAGGTTATTGGTCCACAGAGCTCTGAGACTCTCCGCTTTGATGGACTTCAAACATCGAGGGCCCCGATCTCAGTTCCTGTCCCTCAATCTATTGTTCGAAATGGGGGTCAATTTGAGATCGTTCTTCGTGAGTCTCGTGCAGGCTTCTATCCTTGGTAAAGTATTCACCGCCTTCTGTAGTGAGTGTGGAGGATGCGTACAAGTGCAAGAGGTCCCTCTCTGCCCCAGGAATCGTGGTCAACGTCAAGCGTACTAGAGTGAGTCCCAGGACGACTCCTGTCACTGCAGCTTACTGACATTTTCAAAGCCAACTGCTAGGTTCTACGGTACCGACGAGGAGCGATATGTCTCTATTACAGAAAACGACGAAGGGAAGCTACCTCTGAGATTGACCGGAAGCGGGGTGGGTTCATCCTGCATATCTTGTGGTTCTCTTCTCATTCCTCCGTTTAGCCATGGAGTGTTGTTTACCGTAGAACCGACACCCCCTCGAGGAACATCACTGCGAGGTTATTAAACCCCAATGACCACATCACTGTCCGCCATCCCGGTACATATGAATTGCTGTCGGTAAGTCCTGCCATTCTCAAATGTTGGTCCATATGCCCCCCTCATCCACGCTTCTTTCAGGTGAACGATTCTCAATGCCCTGGTACCATCGCGTCAGAAGCTTCAACCTATCGCGTCGACATCATTCCGAGACCAACTGCAAAACTTTCGCCCGAGACGCCAGCCACTTTCAATACACATAACGGCCGCTATACCTTGAGGACTGTTTGCGAGGGTGTCAGCGACCATGTTGATTTGGAGCTGACAGGTACGTGTCTCACAATAGCCCAATAACCCATGCTTTTGTTCACCGCGCAACACTAGGTCGACCCCCTTTCCAGATTATGTACAACATCGGACAACCGAACGGACAAGGAGGAATCGACATGATCGAGCAACCAACGATCAACAGCATCCAACCGCGAACTCGGTTCCAGCTGCTTACATCCACTCCCGGTCGCATGCTGTACGGTGTTAAACAGATTGGGGATTCCGTCTATCCTCTCGAGAAGAACGCCGACCAACCGCCAGGCCTGATCTTTGAACAACAGGTCGCAATGCGTCCTTCTGCTCACTTCAAGAACCGCAACAGGATGACTTACTGTCTTCACGACACCTTTGTTCCGCTCGATAAATCCTCGTCTGACGGCGTTGTCGTCCTGGAAGGCCAGCCGCCGTTCATGTTGACTCTCACTGTCAGGAACGTTGCAGCCAGCCAGACTCAAAAGTTGCTCGTTGAAGTTCCATCGAATGTCTGGAAACTCGACTTGCCGACATACGAATTCGCTTCGGTTGGACCTCACCGCGTCACCATCGACTCTGTCTCGGATTCGTCCAACTGTGCGCAATCGGAATTAGATCCTTTGCTAAGCTCTATTTGGGTGGATGTCGCGGAGACTGCTTCCATCATTCCCTTCGAAAACAGACCTGATGTTTGCGTTGGCGAAATCACCCAGTTCCAACTCGAGGGCATCCCTCCTTGGACCATCGGGTACGTTACAAATGCGCCCCGTGCCATTCGAAAAACCTACTAACAGCGGGTTGTAGATACCGGGTCAACAGCAGGTCGTATACGAAGGAAGTCAAGACCTCGCCATTCTCGATTGCTCAACAGCAGCCTGGCGAATTTACGATTACTTCCATTGCCCACCAACAACAGATGTGCAAAGCTGTCGTCACCGACCTGAGATTCAACGTCCATCCCTTGCCTTCCGCTAAAGTGGGGCAGGGCAAGAAGATCTTCCAGGACATCCACGAAGGCGACCAAGCGGAGATTGTGTTTACTCTCATCGGAGAGCCTCCATTCACATTCACGTACCAGCGCGCAGAACCTAGCTCAAGAAAGGGCGGGAAGCCTGGAAGAGTGCTGGAGACGCATACCGTTTCTCGCGTCATGACTCACGAATATTCGATCTTCTCCGCTCTTGAGGGTATGTCCACACGATTCGTGCGAAGATGACCTGGTCCTAATCTTTTTATTGCAGGAACTTGGACAGTGACCTCGATTTCCGACAAATATTGTCGGTATCCTCCAGTGCAACAAGAATTGCCTACTGACAAGCAACGACCATGATGCTCCCATCTCAACCAACCATAGTCAGATCTGACATAGACATGTACATACATTTACCATTTACGCTAATGATTCACGACGTGCGTTCACGAAATTTGGTGACACAACCAAGATTATGATTCAGATTGTCATTTCGACTTCTATATACACTGCTTCCTTTTTCTTTCCTTCCAGTGAGCTTAAACCTGGGCGGAAGAAATGTAGAACCACTTGGAGACTGGATGGCAATGTCAACGCTATGACAGAAGGCGAGATGTTTAATGCTCTTACCGGAGGGGTCGATGGGAGCAGGGGGCCTGCGAGAATCGGCGGGGAGGCTAGTGTAGGAGGGGTCGTTCCTGGAGACGAAGCCAGGGGAGTTCTGGATAGTGATGTTGCGGCTGGGAAGAGTTAGCTGAGAGTGCTGTCCAAAAAATCAAGCCACATACATGGAGAGATCGTAATTGGCGGTCTTAGCAGGAGTCTCGCCAGTAATGAGACGGCGCCAGGCCTCATGGCATTCGTGGATGATCTCGGTGGCATACTTCTTGTTCTTGGCCTCGCCAGAGAAGGCAAAGGTGTTTTCGGGCTTGCCATCGGGAATCTTGTAGATTCTATGGTAATGATCGCATTAGTCGGGCGGAAGATGAGCCAAGGCGGGACAAGACCACATACCGGAACCACTCGTTGGTGGCACGGATGAGTCCGGGAAGGTGACGCTCAACGTCCTCGATGTCGTTCAACTTGGAAGCGAGGGGGTCCTGGACGTCCACGACGATAACCTTCCAGTCGGTCTCGCCCTCGTCGAGCAGAGCCATGATGCCGAGAACCTTGACCTGCTTGACCTGGCCGACGTAGCCAACTTGCTCACCGATCTCGCAAACGTCGAGAGGATCGTTGTCACCCTTGGCCTTGGTCTCAGCATGAGACTGAGCAGGGTCCTCCCAGGTCTGGATAATGAATAGATAAGATTTCCGAGTTCATCATCGCGTGGCGGGATCGGACGCGACTTACCTGAGGGAAGGCACCGTAGTTCCAGATGTAGCCGTGGTGGGGGAAGCAGTTTCGGACGTAGCGGAGACGACCCTTCTTGACATCCTGCTTGATAGGATTGAAGGGCTCCTCCTTGGAGATCTCCATCTTCGCGTTGGTCCAGCGGGGCACTTCGACGATCATGTTGAAGATGCCGTTGTTCTGGTCGGCGAACAGAGGGATATCGTGGAACGGCGAGATGACATTGCCGTTCTGCTCGATGAACACTCGGTGTTCTACAAAAAAAGCGACGAGGACGTCGTTAGTTACGTGAATCTCCAACGACCGACGACGAGGACGGACTTACCAAGGGTGTTGGGGGCACCGATGAGGCGGGGAGTGTAGGCTGCGAGCTCGTTGTTCAGAACGACGAGGAAGGGGAAAGATTTTAATACTTACGGGAGGCCATTTTGTCTGAGGAAGAGGAAGAAAGAAACCTGAGTTGTTGGTTCAGACGTTGAGCCGTATTTGGACTGTACGCCATAAGTTTCAGTCTTGGGTTCGGGGTTACCTGTGAACAGATCTGGCCGATTAGAATTCCATCGATAATAACATCATCCCCCGGGAAAATTGGAGAATGCGATTCCAAGGAGACGCTAACCTTTAAATGTTTCTGCCAGCTACTGGCTCTCCGGATATTGCTACTCCATAATGTCCGGTACATTGGCAATTCAAAGGGTTACAGAAACACATTCAACCGGAATGCTACGTCGACAACCGTCCCGTGACTCATCAACCGCTAAGCGCTTTATCTTATCTATATACCAAAAAAACTACAAGTCCTTCAAAATATCTGCACTCTCTTCGCTGCGGGGCTTCGATAGTCCTCCGTTGAAATCCAGCCGGAGTAGCAATCGCTCGATGTGTCTCCTGCTATCACCCACGTGCTTGTCTAAACCCTTCATCGTTCTGGAGAAGTTGACAGTCGAGTGATTTGCCACGCTGGAACCAATAAAAAGACTCCTCGAAGTATCTAGCCCAGATGTGAGTGGCTGCTGCGAAATCGACGAGTTTAACTGTTCGTAGAAGGATTCGAACAGATGGCGTAATGTCTACAATATGTTAGCGCAATGGACAAGCCTTTTAGACTAGGCACGACATACCTTGTCGATGTCCGCCACGGTCGACCACCGCTCCTTCACCATATCTCCTACGCCCGCTTCGCCCGGCCGAAGACTTCCTTCGAACAAAAGCGCCGGCAGAACATCACCTCCCCATCTCTCCACTTGGGCAACGAACTGTTCACATGTCACTAGTATCGATTCGAGGAGAGAGGTGAGCGATGGATTGGTCAGGAGGCATCCATTCAATACTCGGTCCAGATATCCTGAATGGATTGTTCGAATGGAGGTGAAATCAAGATAGCTTGACTTCTGGGTTGCTGGATCGGTTCGACCTGTCGGTTCAACAGATACACCCTCCTTTGATAAGATTTCCTTCAGCTTTCGAAACTCCAGGTCGACCACGTCCATCATGACATATCCGAGTAATGTGTCAAGGAACCACCCCATGTCTCTAACAATCCCCCAACTACGCCGGAGTAATTTCTTCCGCATGTTCAGATCTTCTTCAGTTCCACCCTCGTCGAGGCCGGTCCATTTCCGCCTCGCACGTTGGGCATTGGACAGCGATGTCCAGCAGTCATGAACTCGAATGTGAGTTTTTCGCATCGAAGATAAGAAGGAAAAGACGGCCCCATAAGCTGTCATCTCCACCTTGCTGATGAAAAGGTCCAGTGGCCATTCGATGCTGTACAAAAGAGACATCGGCGTTCCGAGAAGATGTGAATTGAATATAGACGCGTCGAATGGACCCGAATGATTCATTGAAGTCGAACCTGTGAAGGATTTGCCTACATTTGCCAACGAGGGTAAAAGTGGCCGTAGAGGACCAGATGGAAGATGGAATCGCAGTTTCGTTAGGGCGGGGTCGTGCTGTGCGGTGGTTCCAAGAGATGCCCGTAGCAAGGCAAGGTTCAGGTCCTGCTCCCGGATCATCGAGGCAGCAGCTGAGCGGTTGGTCAGACGCGAGATTTTCAATCGTTCAATTTCGCGGATTAATGAGAGGCTAAACTCTCCATTTCTAAGCAGGAAGTAGTCCCCGCTGGATGAAGAGTTAGTATGAGTACACCACTACGGGAGCAACACTCACAGCGAGTCCACTGCAATGTCTATATCCTTTCTAGTAAGGACATTGTGCCAAAGCCATTCCCCTACATCGGTCCTGATTTGCGATATGACACGATCAAACGCGTGCTGGTCTTCCGGGAGGACGCTTTGCAGCATCTTGGTATGTTCCATCGCAAGCTCTCGTGGCAATTGTTTCTGCCATTTGACCGCCTTGACGGTCCCAATCGCTCGACCAACGTATGCAATGGATTCTCGAGAGGCTGGCGTGATGCATGAAGGGATAGAAGTATCGATGAGGGAGTAGTCTGCATTGGCAAGGGGGTCGATATCCGAGAGGGAGCCGTGGACAAGGAGAGCAGTCAAATGTGAGCGCCATACGCATTGCACAGCGACAGAAAGGCGCGATAGGATATCCGCGACGCGATGCACTCCCGTCTTTGATCTCGACAGCAACATATCTATGAGGGGGCCAGCTTTCCACTCGGTCCCTGATTGCAGGTCGTCCATGAGTGTCGAGAGCGCGGCTAATGGGGCATCCCATTCGGAAAAGATGGCACGCACGGAGGACAGAGGTACGAATGCGCCGCTTGCTACAAGGAGGGCATCGCGTTTGAGAACCTTGGCCTCTGTCTCTACCACCAATGCGTCATACTCCTCCTTCAGGATCTGCGACAAAGAGGCGCAGAGGGCGCAGATGTACCGGGACGATGATTGGGACAGCCTCGTGCACGCCGACCTAACTTTCCGGTATCTGTGCGCAATAAGGCCTAGGGATTCAAGACATTGTCTTTCTCCGGGGTGTAGGAGGGGAATGATGTCCTTGTTCAAAGTGTAATCCGTTGGGAATAGGGACGACGAATGGCCGGCGAGGATAAGTAAAATCTCTGCGATCATGATTCTAGTCTGTGGTCGTCGTGGATTCTGATATTAGAGATTCCCCAAACACATCGATATATTGCCGTCGTCGTCGAGAAACCAGGGCTTTGAGGCGATGCACATTCAAGGGATGGTGATGGTTGCAGGCAAGACCATTAAGCGCGTTGTTGGCCGCGATACTCGTGACGACCATGCAAGCCACAACAACGGCCATTAACTTCCTTTCTACCGTCTACCGTCACCAATCCGCAGTCTACAACCACACCACTCTCATTTGGCGCATTAATTCCAGACTTGTATTATGGCCATCATCGCCGCCGATGAATCGAAAGCCCCAGCTGCCGTTCTTAACGTTGACGATGCATTTGACGACGGAGACGACGATGTAGATTCGGGATTTGTCTTCTCGCGCGACACCGTCCGCAAAGAGCTCGAGAAGAACCTACCGCCACATTTGGATCTTTGGGAGGAAGGCGAATCGGCCAGTGAGCATACTGGCTCAACAACGGGCGCTTTCTTTACCAGCCCTCTGTCTGGTTCCAGCTCTGACTTTCACGCACACCGCTATGGCAATGCTGGAGAATGGACATCGCCAACACTGGAATCTCCACTGTCGTCGCAACTCTCAGCACTATCGCTATCGGCACATGTCGAAAGTCATTCTGACGTTGAAGAGGAGGAAGAAGAGAAGAAGTCTGACCCTCCTCGTCCTGAAACTCCCCGGCTGCCAGAATTTACACAGCACCCGTATCCCACCGTAATCATCGATGCTTCCAAGGATCCTTTGCATCGAGTAACTGTGACTTCAGAACCTCAACCTCATTCAGCGAATGGTTCGGCATCCAACGGTTCACAGGAAGTTGTTCATGAACAGCGCCCAGATAAGACGGAGGCCAGCTCTCCGACAGTCGTTCCTCTACCTATTCCCGGTCCCTCGAGCAACTCTGCACCCGCATCTCGTCCCCACACTGTAGCCTCGTCGCCATCGTCCAGCCACCATGTAGCCAGCACGTCTTCGCTTCCCGATCCCAGTCCCGGCAAACTACTGTACGAGAAACCTCAAGGACATAAATCCAGTCGCTCAACTGTCTCGGGGCCCAGCCTGTTCGAGAAAGTACGCAGCAAGACACGGCCAACTTTCCTACCGCCAAAACCTAGGAAGGAAGATGACAAGCATCTCTCAGATTGGCAGAATATGATGAAGCAGAGTCGATTAGCTGGTCCGTCGTTGCTTCCATCTTTCATAAGACCCTTTAATTGACTCCTGTTCAGCTGAAAAGCGACGGAAGGCTCTACAAGACCGACGGCTCCAACGAGAGAAAGCGATTGAGGAGAACCTTGCGCGATGGGAAGCAGAGATTGTGCCGGATTGGAAGGTTGTCTTCAGGAATCCCAATTTGCGGAAACTATGGTGGCAGGGTATACCGACGAAGCTTCGCGCTACAATGTGGGAGAAGGCTGTTGGTAACCCACTTGCTCTCAACAAAGGCTGGTCCACATTCGTCTTCCGTAGAACCTAGTCTGACTCCAATCTCAGATCACTTCCGTACTTGCTTGTCCAGAGCCAAACGCGCGCTGAATGCAGGAGCCTTCCCTGCAGAGGCTCTCAACCTTCTAGAGGAAGATGTTCGCACAACTCTCCCTGCAATCCATATATTCCATCATGAGACAGGACCGCTCTATGAGGATCTGAAAGAGATGTTATATGCATGGGTCGTTGCTCGCGCTGACGAGGGTCTTGGGTATACCGCAGGAGCAGCGAGGGTAGCAGCGATGTTGCTCATTAACATGCCTATTCAGAATGCATTCATCGTCATGCGCAACCTGTTGGACCGACATTGTCTGCGAAGCTTCTTTGGCGGCGAACGTTCCAAAGACGATGTGAGCTGCCAGTTATTCTCCGCTGACCTTGTTTCTGACGTCAGTCAATAGGTGGAAGCTTACTATCGGTGAGATTTCAGTCGTCAAATTGAACCAGATCAACCGACTCTAGCCCTAACCTGTACCGTCGCCGCTATAGAATTTTCGATACCCTTCTCGCTGATGGGATGCCCAAGAGTACGTCGTATCAAGTGATAGAGTAGCGTCCAGCCGAGTAACCTCTCTCTCAAGTCTACTTCAACTTTAAGCAGCACCAAATATCACCTTCGGCATACCTACCCGACTGGCTAGTGCCCCTGTTCCTTGATCATCTGCCTTTCGAAGCCTGCGCAAGGATATGGGATGTCATTCTGCTTGAAGGTGACTCCTTCCTATACCGCGCAGCACTCGGCATGCTCGCAGTAATGGAACCTAGGCTTTTCTTTCCCGATCGAAAGGAGCTTCTGGAACTGCTCAAGTAGGTCTCTTCCGCCGACGATCTTCGTCATTAAAGCCTAATATTTGTCGTGTAGGGGAGAGAACCGGGCGGCATTGGACGTGGCTAAGCGTGAAGGGATGCGGCTAGATGGCGGAAAGTATGAAATTTACGGTGTTGACGAGGAGACCCTCTGGGAGAGAATTGATCATATGGACGATTGGTGGAAGGAAAGCACATGGACGCGATTGATACAGCGAGAACTCCCCGATGTATAGACTTGTTGGGCTATTTTGTTGCTTGGAGAAGGATAGGGTACCAATCTGAATCACATTATTGGGCATCGATGTGCCATTCGGAACGGATATGGGCCTGGATCCGCGGAAGCTGTTTGTGTTTGATTGACTGGAGGTTCTGGAAGTGAGTCGGCAAACGCCGCCACGGCCCATGACCGCGTAGAACGGAGACGCGACCAGGACGCGACTGGTCCTCGACCCCGTTAGAATGGAGGTCAGCGTATCACAGCCCTGCCCCGCCTTGTTTCCCGTTCACGGCCTTTCGCAATCGATTGTTTTCGAACTGATCCACTGCGTTCTCTTGTAGTGGCTAGAATATTCGATCATCGACCTCTCCGGTCTTGAGCGAGGGCCTAAATCCAGATAAAAGCCAGACATGAGTGTCTTCTAAGAACCCAGGTTCAGAACCACCAAATCCCCAGAGTTAGAGTTACTCAAAAGGGTCCCATTGCCTCGGTCACTCTCTTCGTCTTCTTAGACACCCCGATCCAGTTTCAAGCCAACTCCAACCTCCACCAATCACCACCATGTACTACCTCTGGCTCTCCCGCTACAAGGTGCGCCGCCATCTCGAGAATGTTATCTGTTATTAAATTTGGCTTGGATGTTCTTTCAGACCCTTGCTCTTTGGGCTGGTCTCGAGACCCTATTCATTGGCCTTGCAGTTCGGTCATACTACAAGCCAGTACCGTGAGTATCTTCATCTCTCCTACCTTCCGCGAAGCAGCAACTCACATGCCTTCCAGTGGCATGATCAAGCCTCAGCCTGCTTTCGCTCGTGCGCGTCATCAGCTGGCACACGCATAAACAATGTCCTTGTCCATTCAACCCTCCACTGTACGACATTCACCCACCCGCGTTTCGGTTTTCGCTGTTGTTTGCATGTACTTTATCTTCACTGTTTTGACGATTAGAGTAGCAGTTTTATTACCGGTGTATTTTTATCCATTATATCCAGGGTATATTCAATCCTAACCAATTAGAAACACACATCCGCCTGCCATCAATTGCACAGGAACTCGTCCGCGCTGGATAGAAGGTGCTTCCAGAAACGCTGGACAACCTCGTCGTCGAATCCGTTGACATCGTAACCAAGGCTAAGCCAGAGCTTCCCAACGAAAGTGTAGCCAAATAGTAACATCCCTCCCTGCCTTTGCCGTGAGCCGGTGGTAAGGGTGTGTAGAGTCACCGGAGAGAAGGACTGATGTTTGTAGGTTCCATCAAGGTTTCCGAGCAAGGACAGCCCAATGAGAGCCTTCGAAGGTGCGGGCGTGTCGTTCTCGAAAAGCTTTGGGTTAGGCATAGAGAGTTTGCACTCAACACCATCGTCTTGCATTCCCCAGATGCGAGAACGGAGACCCCGTTCTTTAGCCATGGCTTGGCTTCGAGAGGCTAGCATCGGGCTTTTGGCTGCCTTTGAAGTTTGAAGCTTGACTGAGCGTGCTCGATGCCAAAAGATGGCAGCTTCACCTGGGCCTTCCCGAGGCAGAAAGGATGGAAGTACAACGTTGAAGTAACCGATAGCCAGGAACCAATACGAGCTCTTGAGGTTCTCGTTGGCTCTCAGGTAAGGTCGTAAGTTCAAAGCGGAGTACATCATCCTATGGATAAGCGTTAGTTCGAGCCTTCAGATTCCTGTGAACCATGACATACATTGGGTATTCCCCGTCTCTAGTGTGTGTTTTGGCCCAAGCAATGTTGCAGAGAGCGAAGACAACGCTTGAAATAGATACTCCGTTCTCCTTGCACTTCTTTAGCATCTGCTTCGTCTTCTCGGGGTCAAAGGACACTGTTGGTACCACTGTCCGCCGGGGCTGCCCAGAACGACGAGGAAAGGCATGGCCACCCTGATATGATGGGAGCTAGTTAGGTCATAATGAGGCATTCAGAAAGAATTGAGGGTCTCACAATCAACTTCCTCTGCGATAGCAGATGATCGACAGTGGATATTGCGCCATAGATTCGTTCAGGGCGTGACTCTGGAAGCCTGTCTTCAATGGATAGTGGCAGTTGCTGCTCTCCTTCCTGCCTGTTGGAAGTCATCTCGGAATTTAAAAGGGCTTGGAGCTCCGCCTCGTTCTTCTTGCTCCCAAGGAGTGTGAAGAAATCGTTGGCAGTCTGGTGGAGAGCCATCCCATCACCAATGTAGTGCGTGGTGCATATCATCCAGTTAAACTCGAGTTCATCTGTTGATGATTCGCTGGACGTATCGGGCGACGAGATGTAGAGGTAAGAAAGGCGGTCGTTGGAGAGCGTCCGTGGACCATTCAAATACGAGTCAATCAGATCTATAAAAGTTGGGTTGACGCTAGCCAAAGCAGGGTGGTGGACAACAAGGCGCTTACCATCTTTGTTCTGTTCTCGATATTCTAGGTGAGCATCCGCGGACGAAATGGCGAGGTCGACAGACGCTATGGCTTGATACCTAATCGCGACTTCAGCTCTCCGCTGGTGATAATCAAGTACGAGCGGAGACGCACTTGAAGCGAACATCGTCGTAGTCATTCATACGTATCGAAGCGGCCAGCAGAGGGTGGCGCTGGCGAATGATAGCCCAGATGATTCTAACTCGCGAACGAGCAACGAGGTTCGCAGGAGCCCGGAACCCCAGGTGGAGGTACCTGCAAGTGGAATGTCAACTCTTTCTCCAGGCAACTAGCTGCAGCGGAACCTACATACATGTCGTTCACACCATTCTCTCGCGATGGAAGATAGTAGGACAGTTCTGTCTCTCCCAACCGACGACCAACAGAGATTGTGGCCGTACCGTTCGCCCCCTTGTCCGGGCCTGCGGTGACATTGTTCTCGATCTTGCGAACGCCATTGGAACCCGGAGCTGCAGGATCGCCATTCAACGAGGCGGCTGAAGTTGACGCCTGGATATCGAGCTGCATGTCGTTCGCTGAGATTGTAGGGGTCGTATCGTGCCGTCAGCCATGTCCAGAATCTGCTTTTTTGTACTTGTAACAGGCAAAGAAGGTACAATCTGTTGGCGGAGCGATAGAACGGCGCGGGTGTTAGCCCCTTTCGGCCCTGGCGGCTGAGTTGGTGTGGGCGCTTTGGTTTGATTGCGAAATGAACCGGTTTGCAGAACCACTTCACCCTCCTGCGCTGCAGTCTTGGGGGCTTCAAGATCGGAATTAGGATGTGGGAAATAGGGAGGAGGTGTGTTCATGAGAAAGAAGGAGATGGCTTAACCTATGCTAGGCTTTTTGTACCCACCCTCAAATCACAAAGCATGCATCAGAAGACAAGGGGTTATGGCAGTCCGATGTTACTGGTCTGCTGTAAGCATACTTACTGTCCTTGGCGAAATGCAATCCTACCACAGCCCCGCAAACAGCTAATGAGAGAAGAGACATCTTACCCCGAGGGCTGCGCGCTGCTCAGTTGCCCCACATGTTCCGGGGAAGTCTCGTAAATATTAAGCGCCCATCTCAAAGCCGGTTGCACGGAACTTGAAGGGATTCGTTATGGACTCGTCGCCCTCGGGAAAGTACAAGAACTCGACATTGCAGGCAAACTTCTGGGAATAAAAAATAGCCCTTTACATAGAGGCACACATGCGCAGCAAATAATTGCGAATTCCAATCATCCACATTGTGTGATGGCTTTTTTTTCCTGCTTCACTCGCTGGCCGACGATGGAATCGGTTGTTTGTTTGTTTAGGTGTGACCCGCAAGCCCTCCCGGAGTGCGAGATTCAAACCCCTTTCTCAAACCCCACACTTCTTGCGACCATGACGGAAAGAGCCTAATAGCATCTCGAGAAGCGCCGAATTGCCATCGAGTCGCTGCCCGACGTTGGAAGAACCCCCAAATCACAACATCCGTCACAATATTCGTTAATCATTTGTTCTAGTCGTACAGTCACTGTCACGACAATTGGAGTGTTAGAACTGAGAAGGACACCTGACGTTATACGAGGAACAGAGTCAGCATTCCGATTCATTCAACTAGCTAAGTGATACACATAAGTACTAGCCGAAGCCTTACAAGAAGATTACAGATGTCCATGGTACAGAAAAGAGCGTCAGTGTCCAAAAGAGTGGCAGAAGGGAACTACTATAGTATCCAACAACAATCATAATGATAGGAGGTGTAAATCCAGGCAGCGCGGACTGTCCATCATAAGTCAACAGGTCATTATCATGTCCTTTGACATATCCTTAACACCAGAGGAGAGAGTCGAGGCCTTAGACCTTCTCCTTCTCTTGATCTTCCGAACCCGAGGTGAGGGGAATGGCAGCTTCGGGGTCGTTCTCGCGGCGATTGGAAGGCGGTGAAGCGGGCTGAGACTTAAGCCAAGTATAGTACCTGCAAATGAGATGTGGGTGAGACGACATATTGAAAGAGGTTAATTGGCTACTCACATGGTTCCGACTAGGATAATTAAGATGGAAAGGCCGCGGTTTCTATGAAGAATGGCCCCGGATCAATCGAGGGACATAGGATGGATGGAGCGAGTCGCCACTTACACATTCAGGATGTCTTTAAACGCCCAAACACCGATAAGGGTCTGTAGCACGGAACGTGCAGCCTAGATGGGGGGTCAACAGTGGGAAAAGAATCGAGAATAATAAAGAACTCACGCTAGAGAACATGTGGGTGATAGGGCTAGTGACTTTGATACTCAAGAGACCTGCAACGCATAGCAAGAATCCAAAGACGCCAGTGACAAGAGTTCCCCAGGCAAAGACCCTCCAGTCCCAATTCTCCAAGAAATACAGATCCAAAACTTTCCAGGGCTCCCCGTGAATCCATACGAATGGGAACAGCATCACGGCGGAGCCGACATTTGTCCACCAAGCGAGCTGGATCGTCGAGTTGTTACAGTGAGGTAACGAGCTCTTAATCAAGACGGCATGGAAAGCAATGAAGAGGGAGGAGAGGACCCCGTAAAAGAGCGACAACGTTGACGGGATGGATGACTTCGGGAGATCCTTCGAGGGCGCAACGCCGATCATAAAGCCCACCGTGACAACTGCTGCTGCAAAAACAACTTTCTTCCCTGGAGTTGTTCTGGTGTGGGCAGAGGAGACAACAATAGTGAGCGGCAGAACCAGTCCCCTTGCAATCTATGCGAGAAAGCATCAGTAAAGCGGCATAAGAGCCTCCCAAGCGTACTCACCTGGAAGAAGGACGCTTCAACATCTCGGAGACACAAAGTATTGAATACAAGGCCAACGATGTTGACAGTCACGACAGGGATGAGCTTTTTTGCAACAGCTTTGTCGAACTTGGGTATCTCGATCTTGCTACTGAAGGCGGCCGATACGTGGAGCAAAATGACGGCGATAAGTAGCTGGAAGAGAAGGAAGAGAAGGGGGAGGTCCGGGGAGTTGTTCAACACGGCCTTGTTACTAGAATCCAGTGAGTGAGCTGCACTTCTGACTCCGAGAAGGCCTCTCAAACGTACACGAAGACCATCTAAGGGAGGCCGTGTCAACGCTTCACGACATCGAGCCAAATGACAAAGTACTTACGATTAGCGCCGAGCACATGTAGAAGGCCACCACTGCGGCGACCTTGAGTTGGTTGACATCGATTGCTAGAGCCGCCATGTTGAAGCAGAGGTCTGCCAGCGATTAGGATGGGGGAGGAACGGAAGCAAGGTCGAACGAATGGATGCCCACAAAGGGTCGAGGCCAGGGACTTTACCACAGGAGATGGTGGCTGACAGGGAAGGTGACCTGGACGGTGGGGCTATAATAAACTGTATCTGACGGGGGCCCTGGGGACTGAATTGAAGATCATTCCCAGATGGGCTTGCCGTAACAGCATCTTGATGAACAATCGGATGCCGACTCATGAGACCAAAAGGTTGATTTGTACTTCAAAAATGCGCCGCGCTAGAACCGAAAGCATAATCGCAATTTGTTGCCCGGTTTTCAGTCTAAAGTTCGAGGGAAGACATGGAAAGAAGAAGAGCATTGGCTGACAAGCTTTTCGATAGTTTTGGTCAATACAATGTCTGGGTTCCTTGAACTTTCGCTTCTGGAACTCGGAGAGAAACAAGCACGAACAAATGTTGACGAGGAACAAACAAACGAGCTGGTTCAAAACAGATTTGGGCTGTCGGAACCCAAATTAGACTCCGCGAACTAATCCCATCAACCTGCGTGCCATCAAACGGAACCGGGATCTGTCATTCCACATATACTGCTTCTGCGCGTTCAGAGTGGGGGACTCGTGCGCTCGCCCTTCTTTTCCCCCTACACTCCTTGATGCTGGTGAATTAATTATGGACTCGGACTCGGAGGCCAACAACTTGCTGACTGGGGCCACCAACAACGTTAACCGAAAACGCCAGGGTCTGGGCTTGGTGCTCCATCCCTTCTTTACTATCGCTTGCATCTCTGTGGCCGTATTTTCCGTCGCTGGTATCATCTCCTCCGGGCTCTGGTCCCAGGGGCTCTCCCAGAAGCCACTCTCCGATGTCGAACCATCTTTCCTCCCAGAAAGCTCTGAGCAACTTCCTGGAGTTGCCATTGACCCACTTGATCCTTCTCGTTTTATCCGGGGGCCTCCAACCTCAAGGTTTAGAGGTAATATTCCTCTTTTGCGCCCCTTTCACTCACTTCTGACTACTCTCAAGATAACTTGCTGGCTGACAAAAAGTACATCACCTCCTGGATATCTGCTGGATGGAGTATGTACACTTTATGTTCAGTCTCTTTGCCTCTACTGAAACTACCTCGTAGCAAACGATGTCATGACATATGTAAGTCGCCAACCCTCTACATATTTTGGCAATCGACTTATCCTTCTCTCAGATAAACCTCATCTATCTCGGCATAATAACGGAACGGATACCTATAATCCCACCCTTCACACCGTCACACATTGGCGGGTTGGACACTGTCCGGCCAATCGTCTTAAGTGAGGTCTTTGATGTCCAAAGACTTCGAACCGCGATCCGAACCCCCATCCTTGAATGGCATGAAGTCAAGAACCCCAACAGCACGGAGCTCGAAGAACTCGGCTGCTGGAACACCTGGGAAGCAGTTCAAGAACGGGAACGATTTCCTCGAAGGAGTCCCATCCCTAATCTTCTCTCACTTGGTATCCGGTCCCGTCCCCCGTTTAATTATACTCGCCCTACAATTCTGACATCGCTCTCCACAGATATCTCCTACACGCTCGCCCCAAGCTGGATCAAGCTGATCCCGAATTACATCCACGATCTGCACGTCACCTTCTGGTCTCTTGCAGCACTGGCATTCCCGGAACATCGTAAAGAGAATTTGGGGAATCCACGAGAATCCGAGATTAACAAGGTTCGGCTACCGCCAGACGAGCAATTGCTCTGTTATGACTATCTGTATTACGTCTGTGCCCACCAGGTCCGTGATTAGTCCTTTTTGTGAGACTGAACCTTGAGTCTAATGCTCTTACCCCTCTGATTGACTTCTTTAGCCGTTCGAATACGACTTTGACTTCAGCCCAGCTTGGCGATTCGTTGGCCAACATCTTCACTGGTCTTCAAAGGTTCAAGACTTGATAGACCAATACGTGAGGCGAACTATCGGAGTACCCGAGGGCGAGAAGACTCCGGCAGTGAGTTTTCATTAATAGCGTGTTCGACACCTCTCCCTAATGCGTTGCCGATCCTAGTGGATAACCATCCATATCCGACATGGAGACTTCAAAAACTGGTGCAATGACGTACCTCTAGACGAATGCTTCGCGCCACTAGATGTAGTGGAAAGACGCGTGGAAGAGGTGAAGAAGGAGCTCTTTGATAGGAAGGGTATCGTCGTTGAGCATGTCATCATGACGAGTGACGAACGGGATGAGACGTGGTGGAAAGACGTCCGATCTAGAGGGTGGCTCGAGGTGGACCATTCTGATACAGTTGAACGATATGGGACGTGGTACCCAGTGCTTATCGACGCAGGAATCCAGTCGTCTGGAATGGGCTTCGTAGGAACCGACCGATCTACCATGTCCATTCTCGCCAGAAGAAGGGTGCAGTCATGGCAAGATGGATCCGTCAGGACAGTGAAGTGGGGGAAAGTTGGTGCCGACGATCATTAATATCTACACGGACATTTACTGGTTTTCTTCTCTCGATGGAGGGCTATGAAAGCGACACTATATGCCACATTCGTTCACTAAAAGGTGTCTCTATTTGGCAATATTACCATTAGGCTGTACTCTACTTACACAGACTGTATACTAGCTGCCAATCCTATTCTTTCCGTTCCTTACTGATGTACCATGACGCAATCGTTCGAAGGATGAAGTCTGTTTTGAAGTAGGACAAGTTTGGCTGTTTTAGATGTTCGCGGGCAGATTGCCCCCTCGAGCGTCGTGAGGCGCAAGGCGGATCCAGCTGCGAATACCGATATCGATCCACCGTTACATTTGGTCCAATGGGATTTGTGTCCTCATCTTGACCAGATTATAGAGCATCGAAGTGACTGGCATCGGTACCCCATAGCTTTGGCCGAGACGGGTAAGGTAGCCGTTCATGTATTCGATCTCGGTGTCTCGACCTCGTTCCAAATCAACGAGCATAGAGGACTGGTTCCCGGCTGTGACGCTAGCAACGCGCAGGATCTCTTTCTCGAGACTTTCCTGGGTGAGGGATGGAGGTATCCGTCCGGTATCGATGGTGGTGGGATCCACGCCTTCGTTGGCCATTTCCTTCAAGAACACGGATGTTTCAGCCTTGATTTGGGCAGCGAACGCAGCAGCCGCTTCTGCAGCTACGCTGGAGCATATGCTCTGGCCAGCCTCTGACTTGAAGATTTCCCCATTCCGACAACGCATGAGGGCGGTGAGAGGGTTTATGACCGAGTTGACGACTACTTTGCGGCGCATGGCGAGTTGAATGGCGGATATTGGCTTCCACGAAGTGTGGAGTGCTCCGAGTCCCTTCAATGCCGCGACCGTGTCTCGCAAACTCCGGTAATGGGGATACTCTGGATCACCTTCGACGGCTATGTCTTTGATAAGGAGGGGTGGCGACGGGTTTGCGGGAGTCGCTGCCTCGAGAGCAGCCTCGAAGTTGCGGCCTCTGTAGTCTGGTGCAATACCAAACTCAAGGGCGCCAATTCCTGCATGGATGACTCGTTGGCCGTCGAAGAAGTAGGCTCCATGGGTGTTGGAAGCCAGGATGATGTGAGGCCGTTGCTCTGGGTTGCGGAAGACGGTGTTCAGCAGTTCCTCGTAAACACCCATGCCATTCTGGAGGAGGACGATGGTTGAGCTGGGTTTGAGACGTGGTTCGAGCAAGCGAATTGCGGGAACTGTTTGGTGGGCCTTTGCAGAAATAATGAGGGACTGGATTGGCTCGGGGGTTTGAGTCAGGTTGGCGATGGCAGGGGACGTCACTGGAGGAGTTGGTGTAACGATGGGAGCTCTGCCTTTCCGCACGGGAAGTGGAGAGTTGTTGAAGACTTCCATGTCGAAACCGGAGGATTTGGTGACCACCCCATTGTTTTCGACTCTAAGACATCGTTCACGAGTCAATGCCTGTTCCTTGTTCTTGAAGATGAGCGTTATTCCGTGTTCTGGGGAAAGGTAGCGCCGAAGGTTGTGGGCTACCAGGGACCCAATCGGACCCAGCCCGAGAATATGAAATCGCATGTCCTAGACTCGCGTTAGTAAACGTTTCCAGTCGATACAGAACACATACAGAGAGGTGTGAGTCCTGGCTTTATAGCATTTTCGTCAGAATCGACTTCGCGTTTCGGTGTCAAGGTTCACCGACTCTCCACGGTCCGGCCCGCTCGACGGGATCATGAACTCACCGACCAGCGTCAATGCCGACAATGTCACCAAGTAGGTATTGCGCTGAACTCGTTCATTTCGACCTGGTTACGGTTTACATTTCAAGCCAAATCAAAAGATGACTGGTTTGACTGCGATTCACCTGCGCACCGCAGCCCCAGCACCGCAGCGTCGGACTCTGAATTGATTATAAGAGCTCCAACATCATTTCAGACCACTTCACGACCTTCCCCACCATCCTCCACCATGACAGTCAATTTCAAGTTCAAATTTGGCCAAGAAACGCGCAGAATTACGTTCCCAGATATACCCTCTTGGGCCTCCCTGTCCGAGAAACTCCAGAGTATCTACAATCTACCTCAAGTTGCCGTCGCTGTCTCCTATGTCGACTCGGACAACGATGAAATCACCCTAAATTCGGAGGAAGAGTTGCAGGATTACTACCGACAGGCATCTCGCAGCCAGGGAGAAGTCTACAGGCTCAATGTCGTTGACCTTTCCATACGCCGCGGGCGTTCTGCGGGAGTTACTTCCACCCCGCCTGTTCACACCAACCCTTTCGATCTCGATGACGAATGGCAACGCTTTCCTCCTCTCCACCATCTACACATGGGAATGCCAGAAGTTATCTTGACAAGGTCCAATTCGCAAAGGTCGGATGGGGACCACGCCTTTGTTGAGGTGGTGGAAAGTGACCAAAGCAAGGATTTCCTTGACGCTCAAAGTCTGCGTTCGTCAGGTCAAGCCTCCACCGTACAACAGCCCCTGAGCAAGGGGAAACAGAGGGCCTCCACACCTTCTCGAGGATCTTCTACCCAAAGCATAGTAGACGACGACCTTCCAGAGAAGCACGAGATCCATGTTCTCGACCGCAACACTTCCAATGGCGACGGCCAAGATGAACTCGCCTCCCCCAACGTCGCTGCGCACGCAGCACATCGAGAGGACCCATCAGATCCACCCCTTCCTGAAGTCGAAGCCATGGCTGCACAACATCCCTCCGTGTCTCTTACCCAAGATGTCGCAGCATTGCTCTCAGCGTTCAACAACGTGGTAAACTCCCATCCAGAAATAGCTCTACACCTGGGAAGGGTAATTCGTAATGCCAGGCAAGGTACCTACTGGGAAGCGCACCGAGAGGCTCTGTCTCGCAGTGCCAATGAGCTTGCAGCTTCTGTCGGCGCGACTACGGACGAGTTTCGACGGAATGCAGAGGCGGAGGCTGCGAGAAGAATATCTGAATCACTAGGGGGACTTTTCCGTGCCCTTTCCATTGACAACAGGTCAGAAGAACACAGTGATGGCACTATGAGGCCATCTGCAACGTCCCCGCCCAATCCCCCTGGTCCGCCACCATTCTTTAGCGGACCTGCATGGAACATTTTGTCCAACATCTCGCGTCGATCTCACACACCTCCTGTGCGACCGCCTTCGCCTCCACCAGTGCCACCTCCACCTCCCCCGCCTCTCCCGCCCCATCCCTTCCTTCACAACAACGTCGTACCACCACCCGTTCCACCGGCACCGCCTGTCGCCCCTGTGCCACCTCTTCCCGAGCCTTTTTCATTAGAGTCGGGGGATGGCCCCTATCCTCCGGCTCCTCCTAAAGGGCCGCCTAGATTTGGCTTAGGTTCCCACAAGCGCGCGAGTACTAGCCGGGACACCAACCCTAACATCCTTCCCGATTGGATTCCGCCCCCTCCACCCATCCAAGATCTACCATCTCAGTCCTCTGACGATTCTCAATCCAAACCGTCACCCCAAGAATTACGGGCCTCTCTCGAGGCTGCGAAAGCGCAGTACAAAGCAGAGAAAGCAAGGTATCGAAGGGAAAGGGATGAACGTAAGCGACAGCATGAGCAACGCAAAGCCTCAGGTTCTGGGTGAGTATTCCTCTTTGTGCAATCGACGTGCATTGTCTGACTTCTTACTAGGTCTGAAGCCCCTCCCAGACCTCCCCCGATGAGAGCCTCTACTTCGAAAGACTCAGAAAGTTCTCCCTCGGGGCAGAGACCGGAGCGCTCTACTACGTTACTGGTCAGTAACGCCAGAGGACCGTTCCCGCAGCTAGAAATGGTTAGCATGAGCCCCCGCCGTCACCGGTCTCTCAACACAGGGAGGGCTAATGAAGACCCCTACAACCAGTCGTACAACCGCATAGTCAGGAAGCTGGCCGATGTAAGTCCTTTTCCTTCTGGCTAATGGTGTGGGTGGTAACCAACCTTTGTCACCTGTAGATGGGGTTCAACGAGACTTCGCACCCTGATCTTCCAGTCAAGCTTAGAGCTAGGTTGCCCCGAAGCGGATCAGGCAGTAAAGACGAGGAAGGTCACATTGTGACTCTCCTTCTGGAGGACCTCGGTGTATCCAGCGAAAGTTGAATATCAAATTTGCACCCCACTTTTTCTACCTGTTTAACAAACGGTGTCAATACTTCTCTTCCAAATTTATGTCTTCGATTTATGTGAAATTCTTGATACTATATGACAGCCTAGTGTTACCACCCTAGCCGCTTAACATAGGAATGGACAATGCAACTGTTGGTCGACATGAAACGTGTGTGATCTTCCCGCCGTTGTTCGCTTTCCACTTTGGGACGTGAAAGGGAGGTAGGGGGAAACAGGGACCCTTCTGGACGCGTGGAGACGCGTCGACCCCTTTGACCTGAACCGCCAGCACGTCGAGGTCAGTACACGACCCCTTGCCTTTCTCGCCTTCCCCCGATGCCAATCTCACGATCCTCCCAATTGTCCACCATTTTATGCAGTTCTTCCTCGGTGATTTTGCCTTTTATTTTCGTCTTTGCAAGACCAGGCACGTCCTGTTGCTTGGGTGATGGCGGTTTTCATGGAACTTTGAACCTGTCGTCGAGCGGCGTTCCAGCGACCTTGCTTTGTTACCCCAAACCAGTTGAGACGCAAGGCGGCCAAGAAGAGGTCGCAGTCTAGTACACCACCCCGTTTTCTACCACAAGGGTACAAGGCCATCAGATCAGTCGTTTCCCATGAAAGCATTGCTTTGTCTACGATTAGGCGGCAATTACCCGGGAACTGACAAGTTGAAGGGATCAGTAAACGCCTTTTAATCCCTTCCCGTTCGGAAGGCCCTCCCTTCTTATACCGGGATGGCTTGATTCATCTCCCCCGTTCTTGTTTTTCTCGTGGTGACTCGATAAGTTGATGGACCTCGCTTAATCGAGACGTCCAAAACCATTACACCATCTGCATTCTGGTGAAGGGCCTCCGAATTTGGCAATAGCTCGCGTTTTACCCATATTTACGGTCGCCTTTCCCGGCGCAGGCTGCCTCCATCTTCCAGTGGCAAAAGCTCAAGGCTCCTTCTCGCTGTGTCCACCGGTCCTACGTCTTCCAAAGCCGCCTCTCGATCGTCAACACGACCAGTCGTCGCGCTTCTTGTGGGTGTTTGATTGTCCCTGTAGACGTTCCGGAACTAATTGGGCCGCACAGTGACGCTTTGACTTTCGAATTGGGACACAGATCATTGTTCTTCTCATAATAACCCTCGACCTCTCTGGAATATTTAACCCATCACAACCCACCTCACCATCCATCGCTTGAAGGCCTTTTATCATCATATAGCCCCAGAAAATCGTCCTCGCAGTAGGTACTTGGCGTTCTCTACTTCACCAACCTGCAGCTGATCATAGTCGATTTCAGATCGCAAGATTTTCTTCTGCCCATTGCCAACCTCGTCGTTTGATCTCTGCCGGACCTCGAGCTCATTTTTCCTCCGACCGCCCCCTCATTGAATAGATTCCAACGCTATTCCTTCTTCCTCTGAATCACATACCGGCACCCCACCTGACGCTGCCCCCATGGACGTTGATACCCCCTCAGGAACTAGTCGCTCTCCCCAATCGGCAGAAACCCAACATCCCCAGGCGACACCCACCACCGCTCCAGAGACTAACCCGAACCCGACCGCGAATCCCAAAACGGAACTAGTTGAACCTGTGAAGCTCAAGGCCAGCCAAATACAACAATACATCGCCATGGCCGACAAGCGTACCAAAATGATACTTGACGCGTGGAAGATTAGGGTCCTCACAGAAGAAGAGCGCCAAAAGTGTATCGAACAGACCCGCCATCTGGTCAGGGTAATCCGGGGCCTCGAAGCAAAGAAGGACGAGGTAGCACCTTTGATTAACCCTCAACTCGAGACCACCCTCTTCATGGCCCGACTGGAGTGGCGTGTTACGTTTGGCAGAGTCTTCCGCTTCCATGAACTACCCACCGAGATCATTAGCAACATATTCCACCTTGTATCATGGTCTGCTTCCAACCCCACATTGGGTCAGCGAGCTAGGGCGCGCATCACCAGCGTCTGCAGACTATGGCGGAAGGTGGCACTGGAGGACCCGACTCTGTGGAACGTCGTATGGTTCAAGTACTCTGGGTGCGAGCAGGACCTTCAGCGAGCGTCAGTGTGGTTCGACCGTGCGGGAGATTCCCCCAAAGACGTCCGTATCAGCGACGGCGGACAGCAGCAGCCACTTCCGGTCCAGTGCATGGAGAGGATCCTTGCCCAGGTCAGCAAGAAGTGGACGACCATCCGCATCCTGGTCGTCCTTGTCCATAACTGGGATCCGGCTTTGATGATCCTTTCCAGTCTCCGGAGTGTGGCGCAGGCGAGCGAACCCATGATGATGCGTCGTTTCGAGCTCCATCGCACAGGCTCTCCATATGTCCAGGTGGGTGTGGGTTATTTCCCCGATGGGTATCGTCAGCCAATGCCCGTATTCGGCGGTCTGCATATCACCACCCTGGAACACTTCTCTCTCAACGGCATCCACATCGACTGGAACCGGTCTCACCTCACCAACCTCACTGTCCTGGACCTTCGAAGAATTGCGTTGAACAAAGGCCCCACCCTTCAACAGTTCCGCGCTATGCTAACCAGCTCCCCCCTCCTCCGAAAGCTCATCCTCGACGGTGCAGGACCCAGTCTGGCAGGGAGAGAGCAAGACCCACCTCCTATTGTCCTGAATAACCTCCGAGTTCTCGTCCTTGTCGACTTCAGCGCCTCTTACGGGACCTTCCTCCTGTCCCTATTCAAAGCTCCCTATGTCCGCGACCTGACCTTGATGAATTTGGTGGGGGAGGATTACACCCCCTTCTTCTCAGCGATGACCGGGGAGTATAGAGAAGTGAGGATTCTCACCCTCTACAACTCAGAACTCCGCGCCACGGTTCCTTCGATGGACGGGCCCGACACCGTCGATCCGCGCCTAATTAATACGGTCGTTCGTTGGCTCTGCTTGATGCCGCACATCACCTATCTTCGCATCGGAACCCTGAGGCTCAACTTTTTCGAAATCTTCCTCCGCTATTGGAACTATGCGAAAGGAAACCAGCCCCCTAGTCAGATACCCGTTTCCCCGCGCCTGGAGATCCTGGAGTGGCAGAGTATGGACACCAACGTCATCGGCGCATGGCTCACAAGACGGAAGCAAATGGGCGTCCCCATTAAGAAGTTGTACATCGGCGAAATCACGGCTTCCAAAATCGACCAGACTCAGCATGAAGCGCTCACTAGTGCTCTTGCGCCTGGAGGTGATATCTACCTGCTTCGCGCTGGACACAAGTCCCCAGAAGAGGCAGCAGCCCTTCAGGATTGAATTGACGTTCGCTCACTTTCATGGTCTCAGCTTGAGGTTGTGGTTATATTACCAAGTAGTGTACATACCATAGTCCAAGGAGTTCTCCGGACATTTCTATTCGCATCGTGTTCGCATCTTTCTTTTCTTCATCTAGGTAGTAATGTCCAACAGAGGCCAAATTAATAAATTGGAAATCTGGATCGACTATATACAATGGTCTTCATGCAAGTGAATCACGACGGGCTTTTGAAGAGGCCGTCTTCGAGGGGCTGATGCTCGAGATGGTGCCATTCGGGCGGTTCTTTTTTAACTTGCCGTTTTCCAATCCTTTTGCTGTTTGGTCCCGAGCTGTAGGCGAGTCGTTATCATCGGGGGGCAACGTAAGCAAACAAGGACATACATTTTGCAAAAGACTGCCGGAAGAAGGATACCAATGGTTGTAGAGATGCAGTATCGATAGGCGGTAGTGACCGTGTTGTTGATGTCATAACGATATCTTCCATGGCTTCGTCATCCGAATCTTCTTCATCATCCGATAGCGTCGCGTCTACTGCAGATTGGCCAGGTTGAAGGAGGGATGACATTAGTTCGTCGAAGACGAGAGCGATAGGGGCCATGAGATGTGTAGGTTGGCTGAAGGCTTCCACGATAGTGGAATCGGTGTTTCTAGCGGTGGAGGTGATCGGTGTCGGCGAAACCACCTCGAGCGAGTCCATTGAAGCCCCTCTAAACATGTCTCTGAATACAGTGGTCTTGGCCGATCCGAACGACAAAGAAGGTTTGTGTGCTGTGTGAAGCTTGGAGGAATCACCGTCAATAACGACAATTCTCGAGTCTTGAGTGAGACCAAGTAAGTTGTATCTTGGTTCTTGCGGAGAGGCGGCCGAGACGACATTGCGCAATTGGAGGGGAAGAGAATGCTCGCCACGAGGTCGGGAGGATTCCACGTCGAATGCATAGACATGGGTTTCCGTAGATTCGTTGGTGACGTTTGGTTGAAGAAAGACGGCAAACGATGCTTTGTTGTGATGAGCAATGGCGAAATCGACGTCGGATCTCGGGATGAAGGTCCATGGGACTGAATTGAATTAGATATAGCTTTGGCTCTCCCAAAAGATCACTTACCGGAGCGGGAGATCAGGTCCCAAGTTGTCAAACACCGTCGGCCTACTACCAAAAGATACCGGTTCCCAATGAAGTGGACGGAGATGGTGTTCTTCTGTTCAAAGGTGGACAAGGTATCGATGACGGTGAAAGAAGTGTCGTAGAGAAGCGCTTGATTGACTGAGACCACAGCAATAATTGTGCCATCAGGAGACCAAGCCAGGTCCTTCACATGCGACGGAGGGAACGTCAATGTGGCATGAGGTAACCAGAGGTCTAGGAAACACGTCAGATGGAGAAGAGGCAGAGAATACACGGACACAGCTACCTTCTTTGGTCTTTGTTCTCAACTTCCAGATTTTGACAGCGCCATCTTCTCCACAAGACGAAAGGAACAGAGGCGCAGTGGGACTGTGGGGGCTGAATTTGAGCTGAATGGGATATTTGAAGCCATGGGGCTGGTCGATCCGACTATGCAGTTGCCAAGAGCTGGTTTTTGAATCCCAAGACCAGATCTTCAAGAACACCTCTGGCTGGTAACCCGGCTCCTCCTCTCGTACATCTACCGTCGACATCCACAGGCCAGAGGAAGCCAAAGCAACAAGGCGAACCTTGGCAGCTTCCAAGGGCTTGTCGTCGCGTCTTGACACTCGGTTTGAAGGAGAAACTTCAAGTTCTCCGACAAGGGACTGAGAGAAGGGCGAGTAGATTTGTAAGGAAGACTGATGGGAGGACGGGAGGATGAGTGACGACGAGGGTTGGTGGAATGCGAGGGGGGCGTATGTGGTTGGCGTTTGGCCCTGTGCGACATCCAGGCCTAAGGAGCGGTGAGCCAAAGAACAAATGGCTAAGCTGCAAACTCACCAATTTTGAGTTGAGAAAACGACCTGACTATCCGCAGAGAGCTTGGGCTGACGAAGGAAAATGTTCCATCTTGAAGACCCAAGAGATATTCCTCCGACAGTGGCCCTTGGAACGCGGAGATGGTGACGATGGGCGACCCGACGCGAGGAACAAATTCCTTTCTGCCAGTGTGAAGCTGCCAAATCACAAGTACTGCCTCTTCACCGCCACTTAGAAGATATGCGCCGTTCGGTGTAAAGGAAAGAGCCGCTACGCTGTGTGCATGCCAGTGCAGAGAGGTTGTCTGCGCCTTCTGTTCTACTCCGCGAGATTTGACCGCAGCATCGTTGAGACAGTACCACAAACGAATGATTCCCTTCTCGTCGCCCGTAGCAAAATACTCGTCGGATGGGTGCATCGCTAAACACGACAAACGATCGGCAGAAACGTATTTGATGAAGCCGGTGTCCAGTGCTGAGATTCGGGCGACATATACGGTATGTCCACCAATCGAAACCAGCCATTCTCCGCTAGGAGAAATGGCAAGACCCGAAGGTGACCGAGTCTTGCCAATAGAGCGCACCTCCGCCGAGGACTTGCCCGAAGAACCGTGGTTGAGGGATACTTGCAGGACAATAGCATCGTTTTCTGCACAGAGTAAGTTTTTTTCATCCGGCGATAGTTCTTGACAAAGCCGACTTACCTTGCGTCTTTTTCTTGTTCAAGGAAGCAGCGACGAATATCGAATCCTTCACGTTTCTATGCGCGCAGATGTAGTGAATCGGTTTGCAGACGTCTATTTCTCGGAGAATGACTGCATTGAGAAAATCCCAAATGATGATCCTGCCCTCGAGGGTGCTGGTAATGAGTTGGAATGCGTTGTCGGGGTTGATAACGGCAGAAGTGAAGCGAGGCGGCGTTTGGCCATTGTCCTTCCCAGCAGGAGCGTTCAGTTCAGACACGACCTGGCCAGTCGACACCGACAAAATTTTGACTGATGAACCTGAGAAGGAGAAGAAGTAACTGTTCACAGAGATCAGCAAATTTTCTGAAAGTCGGACAGAGCCCTAATCACCTTCCGTCCTTTGAGAACAACGGCGTAACCTTGCTCGTAGAAAAATCGTTCAGGTAACTCCATTGCCAGTCGGTAGTGTCGGTTTCTTCGCTCCAGGGACTGGTATCCGCGTTTGTAGTGGGTAAAACCTGGGCGCCCTGGATTTCCCTTGCCTTCCCCTTGTTCATCATCGTGGACTTTTTGGGTTTGGATCCTGCTCGAGGAATATTCTGTTGGACATGGGGTTGATTTTGGCGAGTCGAGGCAAAGACAGCCATGTGAGATTGACTGTGCTTTGGGAAGACGAGAAAACCTTTGCGATCACATTGCCATTTCTGGGAGAAACATAATACGCCAAAACAAACCCCTCCGCTGCCCTAAAGTTGCTCTTCATTTCGCTGCTACGTCCTACTTATTACAAGTTTAAATATCGGGAACTAATGGCTACTACCCGTATCGTGTTCATCAAAAGGTCATGCAGCAAAACTATCATCAGATCATAATTTATAGCCGACAAGTACTCGGACTGAACGGCAAGGGGCTTGGATTTCCTCCATGGTCACAAACTGCGATGCCTTCGACATACTCTCGCGAATACGCTCTTCTTCAATCAGCTCTGCTTTCGACAATGGCTCTCTCGTGGGTATATTCCATCCAAAATTCGTCAAAGAGGTCCAGAGTGAAATCCGAATATGCATGTCACTAAAGATTGTCATTAGACCCCAACGGCGATGAACAGGTTGGTGTACGCTGACCTTTTAAAACGTTCGATCAGTTTCTCAAAACGTTTCCGACTTTGCAGTTCCTCAAGCTCCTCATCGTCTTCCCAACCAAACACCCTCAGCCCCTCTTTCCGATTCCGAATACGATCTTTGAGCTCTTCCCACATGGCTTCTTGGCATGCTAGGACTGTCTGATAGGATCGGTAAAGATGCATCGCAAGAGACCGCTCGCTCAGGACACTCAGTTGGTCAGCAGGGAACAGAGATGCAGGGAATTCATCGCTTTCCGTCGGGGTTTCGATTAAAAACGGTTTAAAGGGCGGTGTGGGTGGTGGGGTCTCGGAGACCGGAAGTGTTGAGGTTGTGCTTCTCCATGTGGAGGACGACAATGACGCTGATGCCGTCCGTGGGCGCTTGGTAGTTACAGTAACAGGACCTTGCGAGAACGTGGACAGCGTACTTGTCGTTGAGCCAGATGAGAACGAAAAAGACATTGGCCGGCCAGTTGCTGTCATGGCTGGCGAAATGGTTGAGACGCGTTTCTCGAGAGAATTGGAGGACGGTTCAATGACGTAGCTCGTCACAACCTGAGACGGAAGAGGAAGCAGGGGTTGAAGGGTAGGCATGGGGAAAGTGATGACTGGGCTGATAACAACTTGACGGAAGTAGGTCGTGAAGTAGCTTGGAAGTAAGGCTAGCAGTGTCCTCTGGTTAACGGCAGCATCAAAAGAGGAGGGAAGATTACTCACCTGTTGGGGTCGTGTTGATGAATCTGTTTTCGAAAACAGCTTTCATGAGAGATTCAAGTAGGGCGTGATCATGAGGGGGTATGTCTGCCACGGGATTCCCGTTGATATCCGTGGGGGTAGAAGGCCGTCGTGACCTTGAGCGCAGAGCCCCCGTAAACCAGCGGGGAAGTACAGGAAAGATGAGATCTTGGAATGCCAGGATTTAGCACTAGATTCGGATTGTATAAACCTTTGCACACCTTCTTCAACGATTTCAACAGCACCTCCGGGCAGCAGAACTCGATTGATTTCCTATGAGGAATTGAGCCAACACATTGAGAAAAGACTAGGAATGGACCAGACCTCGAAGAGGACGTCCCACTAGGTAATTGGTCAGAATGGAGGTGAAAGGAAATTCTGAGGAGCCAACCTTGCTCTCTGGGACACCCTTGGAGATGGAGCGTATGTGCACAAAGTCGAATTCGTCGTCCTCGAATGGAAGCTTCGTGGTTAAACTGGTCCCCCGTCATCCCGTCATCATTTCTGGCACCAACAAAGACACGGTTGCGGACATACAAGTTGCCATGTCTCCATGTTATCCGTTTCGCAATCGAAGGGTCCAACAACTTGAGAGGGACTTGAACATTGACGAGGTCGAACCCGACCTATGTGAACGGTGTTAGATTGCCAGGGCGGAAGCAAATCGACATTGAACGCACGAATTCAGCGTTGGGCCATTCCTTTGCTGCATCGACAACCCAAGTTCCCGTCTGTAGGTTTGCGTGAGACGCGTTCGGGGCATGGTACCATATGGGCGACACCTACCCCGCAGCCGAGATCCAGAACTCTAGCCGGAGACTCGTCAAAGTTTACGAATGATGAAGATCCTCGTAGGTGCTGGGTCAGTCGGTTATCAAGAGCTTCCCTGGGGATATGGTGTTGAGCCATGCACTGAAGGCTGGGCGGGAGAGGACATACATTTCGAGGACGTGCTTATCGTATGACAGTGGATAAGGGGCCTTCTCGTTATCATAAGAGTGGTGTCGATGGCCATATTTCCTCAGAAACTGGAGTTCTTTGGTTCGTGTATGGCGCTTTATATCGAAAGACGATGAGCCGGACGAGTGAGGGGGGTGAGATGGAATGGCGGATGGGAAACTTGGTTGCAGCATGTTCTGGAATTTGGCTCAGATTTCAACGTTCAACCAGCAAACGACTGAGGACTGTGGATGACGATGGAGAAGGGGATTGAGCGAAAAGTCATAAGTTTCCCGAGGGCTTTTAGACGTCAAGGACGGCCATAAACAGGCCCATCAGGTTGATAGTCAAGGCGTGGACGACAGTGCCAGCGCTTGGATCTTGGATCACTGATTCATCATACACGTCCTGTGCATTCCCTCATCGAACCCAGTAGAACATTTTCGACAATGACAAGACATGAAACAATCGATTATATTTGACTTTGCCTCTTCTTTCATCACCATCACCATCACGATATGCCTCCTCGCCGCAAACCAATCTCCACGAAACAGAAGAAAGCTGAGCAGCAGCTCAGACGCGCGATCAAGAGAGGCGATGTTCCGGCCCCAGAACCTACTAAGAAGCCCCCTCGTAAACGCAAAGGCAGAGTTGGACCCACAGGAAGTCGAATCGGAGCTCAGGAGACCCCAAATGCCAACATTGAGAGCGCCAGACGACTACAATCTGCCTTCGTAAAGGTCTCTACGGCCTTCTTGGAAGAAACGAAGGTGTTGGCTTCGAACCTATCTCTCACCCGCCCTGTCCCCGCTTCGAAAGCTATCTTCGATGACGCCAACAACGAAGGGGTCGATACACCTCCCTTAACATGTCCCAAGCGTCCCAAATGGCGGTTCGATATGACCAAAGACGAAGTCGAGCACAACGAAGAAGGTCTCTTTAAGAAATGGATCGCAGAGCATGACAGTCGAGTCGAGCAATGGCGTTTGCAACTGGAAGAGCAGCGCAAAGCAACCGGAGCAGATCATCCGTCGATGCCTCCCTCCATCACCCACTTTGAACGTAACTTGGAAGTGTGGCGGCAACTGTGAGTCCTCTCCTATCGGCCCACTGTTGTTGTTCTGACCTTGAAATGTCAGGTGGCGAGTTACTGAAATCTCCGAGCTGCTTCTTGTTCTACTCGACTCCCGTTGCCCGACCCTCCATTATCCCCCTGCATTGTCTACATACTTGGAGAAGAAGAGAGTCGTCCTTGTCCTCACCAAAGTTGACATATCTGGACTGGAACGTGTGGAAGCTTGGAAGAGCTATCTCCACCAAAAGCATCCTGGACATCCTATCGTGGAGGTCGAATCTTATGTGGAGAAAGAGGCGACTGCCGTCCACCAAGGCAAAAAACAATACGAACCCCACATCCCCACTGTCTTCCGGGAGCGCCTCATCGCAGCAATTCGACAGGTCCATGGAGAGCTGTTAACCCCTCCCGAGCGCGTGCAAAGCGATCCGGAGAAGCTAAAGAATTGGGTACCACCAGTTAAAAGCAACATCGATTGGACGGCCCTCTTTGAAGCTCGAGGGGAGCAGACCGGACTTCATGTTGGCAGCTCACAGGCCGACGCTCAGCGCCCGGGTCTTGACGAAGACAACTCTGACGATGGCTCACAGTCCACCGATGTTCATCCTCGCCAGGAACCCGATTTCCTCACTATCGGTCTGATCGGTAAGTACACCAGTGCAAGCCATCGAGCATCTCTGTTCTGATTCGTCTGCCAGGACAACCAAACGTCGGGAAGTCATCTTTGCTGAATGCCTTGTTTGGAGCACGCAAGGTTCGAGCCTCCAAGACACCCGGAAAGGTGAGGATTTTGACCCTGGCAAGTTTATACTGTCCTCATCACCTCGCACAGACGAAACATTTCCAAACCATGTTCTGGACTTCAGATGTTCGTCTAGTCGATTGTCCTGGGCTAGTTATGCCCAACTATACGCCCATGGAAATGCAAGTATTGTCGGGAATTCTCCCCATTTCCCGTGTCTCCGCCATCCCGGCTTGCATCCATTATGCGGCCCAGCTTTTACCCCTGGAGAGGGTGCTGCGCCTTGAGCATCCCTCCTTGTCAGAACCAGCTGCGGAAGACAAGAGGACCTGGAGAGAAGGTATGCGCCCTTCCGCCGACAAGCCAGAGAAGAAGCGCTGGACTGCGATGGAGATCCTGACAGCGTATGCAAACGCGAAGGGGTGGGTGACTGCCAAGGCTGGCAGGCCCGATGTACATCGTGCGGGAAACGCGAGTAGGTGTTCTAATCAAGTTTTACCTGTCGATATTGGCTCACAGAATATGACAGTACTTCGAGCACTTGCAGAGGGACGTATTCACTGGGCCTTTTGGCCCCCGGGTTCCAAGTTGCCGGAAGATGACCTCGGGATCTGGATACCCCACGATGTGGAGGAGAGCGAAGCGGAAAGCGATGATCAAGAGGACGATAACCGGGCCGCTGCTTCAGACGCAGAATCGGAGGCCGAGTCAGCAGAGGACGAAGGGGAAACTGACGAAGAAGAGGATGCAGGAGAAAGCGGAGCACCAGGGCTAAACGTCGGCATCGGCAGATTTGGTGCTCTCTCCATCGTAGACGACGACGAATCTGAAGGGTCCGAAGACTAAGCGCTGATCACTTTTTCACGGTAACCTTGTCGGAGGCAATGCACCGGTGTCGTATGACCTGCCCGAATGCTCGATGGTGGAGGTGGCTTCTTGTCTTCTCACCAGCCGAAGCTCGTAAAGGTTAATCAGGCGCCCGCCACCTCATGAATACGGGAATCCGCGCTTCCTTATTCTTGGAAGAAGAGCCCCCATTTTTATTCTTCGGGGAAATAACCAACAATTTATCGCCCTATGATCTTCTTTACATTCTCAGCATGGTTCGCAACGATAGTACTATAGGTCATATGACACACGAACTTCTACGCGATATAAAGTGAAATGTGCCGACATATCCTTCCAACAAATCCTCTAGAACCATGGTCCGCAATCTTGCAGTATACGTCCTTTTGGCTTTACTCTCTTTCTGCCATGCGCAGACTATTTACTTGGCCGGTGACTCTACTATGGCCAGAGGAAATGGAGTGACCGAAGGTTCGCTTTTCTTTCCTTTAACCACCATTGAGACCTCTAACGTCATGATCCAGGCTGGGGTCAATATCTCCAGCAATTTATGACAGTTCCCGTTTCCAATCATGCACTTGGAGGACGGTCCTCGCGATCATTCACTGAGGAGGGACGATTTAACGCAATCGTCAATCAGCTCAGGCCAGGAGATTATGTCGTGATTGCATTCGGCCACAACGACGGCTCCGCGGGTGCCGTCGACAATGGTCGCCAATGTGCAGTTGGCGATGGTTATGATACCACTGCTACCGTTCGCACCTCGACGTATGCATTCTAGTTTCTGAACTAGTAAGAGGTCACCCTACTAACCGAGATCATGGTTCCTTTGTCAGTGGACAATCCATTGTCATCCATAGCTTCCCGTACTACATGCAAAACGCAGTCAACGCCATCAAAGCAAAGGGCGGCATCCCTATCGTCGCATCTCAAACACCGAGGAACGGATGGACGAACGGTTCCATTTCTCCCGGAAACCGATTCGTTGGATACGCTAAACTTGTTGCCGAGAGAACTGGTGTAACCTACATCGACCATTACGCCTACGTCGCTCAGGCATACAAACGGCTCGGTCAGTCCTATGTAAACACCTTCTACCCCAACGATCCCGTGCACACATCACCTGCTGGTGCCAATGTCGTTGCTCAGGCGTTCGTTCGAGGCTTGTTGTGTTCTAACAACTCGTTGAGGTCGAGGGTGAACGGAGCTGGTCAGAACGTTCCAGGTATGGTGCTCCCGGTTTCTGTGACAGTAAATTTACTGAACAATGGATTCCAACAGACCGATGCCTCTAACTGGCTCTTTGTATGTAGTACACAGGAAGATGAATAGAACTTTGTCGCAGTTGGCGAGTGTCAAGACTGGCTTGGCGGTAATTGAATGGGGCAGGGGAGTCTCACGCCCCTATTTAGATACTCGTGGCCGACATCAGCGGGTCGCGCGCTGTTGCAGTCATACTACCACAGTGACGAACCCACCTTGCCTTCAGGAAACCTAGAAGAGAATGTTGAGCTCGTGGTTTGGGAAAGCTGCCGGAGACGATGATGCTCAGATTGAACAACCACGCCTTTCTACCGATCTATACAACCGGGGAGGAACCTCCATTTCCACTGCACACGACGCCCTGGCGCCTCGGTCTTCTCTTGACATCTCTAAATCGAGCAAGAAACCTCAACTGCCTTACTCAACGCCTCATGACACCGTCATCTCACAACTCCAACCGGCACCCAAACCACAACCATCCGTACTGAGCAAGTTGGATGCAAGGTCTGGTCTACTCAATGATGACTGGGGTACGGGCGGCCATCCCCACTCGTTGGGAAGCCCAGACTCTGCCTCACACTCCAGGATAGATGTCGGCATAAGCTCTCCACCAAGCATTCACACCGGAATTACTGCGAACCTGCGATATGCAGGGAGCAAGAGCAACGTCCAGGTCCAACCTCAGACTGTCGATCTTCTCCTGGACCCATACGACGGTACCTCTCAGGGCGTTCTCGTCCCACAAGTAATCGACGTCGTCTCACCGGGCGAAGCCGTTCATAATCCGAAGATCATAACAGACACCTCAGGCAACTCGGGAGAGGAGATGTGGTCTCATCTTTCGCGGGTGCTGGAGCTGCAAGGCCAGATCGCCAAGATGCACATCGAAATGGAGGGAATAGGTTTGGGAGACGGAAAACGAAAGCCTGGTGGATTCAAGGCTCCATCATCAATGGATGAAAGGAGAACATTTCATGGGCATAGGAAGAGAACCGTGAGCAGTGTGTCGACAGTGGCAAGCGGAGACTACAAAGGCGGTGATGAGGAGGGTGTTGGGGTAGGTGACGAGGAAGCTGATCAGAACAAGGCCCGGGAAGAGGAGTTTGCCAAGCTCGCGGACCAGTTTGAAGGGAAGAAGGATTCCATTCGCGAAATCATGAACAAGGTATGGGTCCACACTTCTGGGGGTGAAACGTGCATATGCTGATTGCGGCGTAGCTGGATGATCTTTCAAGGGCGCTGACCGAGTTCCATGCCCTTCAAGCGCCTAAAATTGAAATGTCTGGATCGAGACGAAGCTCCATGGGGGCCACCCAAACCAGCCCGCAATCTACCCTCGGTTTTGAACCTCAGGCCGCGGAAGAAAGATCGCCTCTAACTCATGCATCTCTGCCACCCTTCCCAACGCTATGGACACCACCGAAAACACCGTTTTCTACAACGTCTCCCAGCTTGCTTCCTCAATCTTTTTCTAGGCTAGAACGTAGGACACCGCATCAGCAATCTGGTCCTTTGTCGAATCCCGCAGTTCCTACTGTTCTCGTGAATTCTCCCGAGCTCGGTCCCCAAGCGCAAAACCGCGTTGTTGACAGCCCTTCAACAATAGGAAGTTTACAGCTTCATCCAGAATAGGCGCCGCCATAACTCTGTATCCGTTGCAACTCCGACAGGTGGTGTCCCTCGTGCCATGCAGGGCTTGAAACACTACCTCGTCCCCTTGCCCCTGCTACCTACGTGGGGCTCGGCTGTAGCTCTGGTGGCCTCGACGCGTTTTCGGGAGGAGGTTCGCAGTCGTTCCAGAGTCCAGTCATTGACCAAATCTAATTACCTTTGCGTTATCACTTTCTGTAGATGTAGAATGACTGTTACAACGTTGCATGTTTTTCATTAAACGTCTTCCAATGTACAATAGTGGGAAACGAGTGTATCATATCAAAACACGTTGTAGTTGGATCTCAGATTGTCATTCAGTCGCGTCTCCGCGTCTCCGGGATCAACCACACTCAGGCGCGGATATAAAGCCCCTGTGCTTGTTGACAATCCCCTTCACCATCCCTGAGTCATGGCCTCAAAGAGTTTCCTCAACCTCCCACCAATTACAGCGGAACTCAAGACCATAACACCGTATCTTCAGCGCGCGGAGGAAATCAAGGCCCAAGAGCCGATTGTTGCATACTGGTGTTGGTACTTTTTCAGAGCTCTTCAAATTCCCTGAACAATATTCACTGATAGTGTCCCTCTGCAGGTGCCTACTATGCTGCACAACTTGGGATAGGTCTCAAGGCTCGCGATCCCCCGTCAAGGGACCTTCTGCTTTCGCTTCTGGGGGTCCTTGAACGAATGAAGACGGAGATCGGACCCAATGACGCGGTGGATGTCGACGCTGCTGGTGCAGCCTACGTCGAGAATTTTGCCTTGAAGATTTTCACTTTAGCCGACAATGAGGATCGGGAAGGTCGTGCCACTCGGTTCGTTCTTTAGTCTTTAATCTCCCGTTCATTTCCTCACCATCTGTTCAGGGCTACAGCAAAGAAGTTCCTAGCAGCAGCCAACTTCCTCGAGGTCCTCAAGACCTTTCCCAAATCAGATGTCTCTGACTCGGTATTGTACTTCCTTATCTACCAGGTATGAAGGGCTCATTAACGCTCGTCATGATAGATCGCAGAGAAGGTCCGTTATGCAAAATGGAAGGCTGCAGATATTGCGAAAGCATTCCGGGAGGGTCGGAAGCCAACACCTGGTCCCCCAGGCGCCACGGAGGAGGACTTCCCTGAAGAGTTGGCTTTGCCTTCGCCACCTAAAGCGACGACTGAGCGCACTGTCACTCCCACCCGATCTCCGCCACGTTCTCCTCCGCAAGATATCCCATCACTTCCCTCTGCTCCTCGGTACTCACCCAGCGAGGACCCTGGCAACTGGAGTACGATTGCAACCCCTGGTACCGACCTCGGCGCCTCGATAAGTACTGACAATGGCTTGACCATGGGTGACCCGTCGGCCGGTGTTCACAAACGTTCCAACAGTGGTGGGAGCTCAAGGTCGGGAAGGCGTAGCCCCAAACGTAGTGCTACCGTCAGCGAAGAGCTCGAGGGCAAAACCTCGCGTACACCCAGCCCGCCGGGTATCACATCCAAACACAGATCACCTCCCCGGTCGTCTGGCTCCAAACCTCCATCGCCAACACCCCGAAGTCGGAATAACAGCCCCGGAAACGAGAAGAAGGTCCACTTCACGCCTTCAGTCATCGGTGGCTCTACTACCTCAGGATCCCCCACGGCCTCTCCCGGCTTTCCAACTGTACCATTGGACCACGCCGCACCTGGACCACCCGGTCAATCTTGGATTCCTCCCCCTCCTCCCCCAGTAGCCCCTATGGGTTACTCAGGCTATTCGAACCAGCCGTCACGACAAGCCCCCACGCCTCCTCCAGCGCCAGTGGAACTGACACCGGCTATTATCAGTAAGGCTCAGAAGCACTGTCGATTCGCGGCCAGTGCGCTTGACTATGAAGACGCGGAAACGGCGAAGAAGGAATTAAGAGCAGCTTTGGCATTACTAGGTGGCTGATCGCCGTTCCCTTTCAAAACCCTAGTTCCTTTCATATGTTCTTGCTTTCTGCTAACTATGCCTCTGTAAGTACTTATGAGTATGCGATCGCATTTCATGGTCTTTCACAACCTGGCGATTAAATGTAGTCAGGGTCTCCATCACGGACATTACGGACACCCTAGGGTCTTAGTTCGGCAAGAGTGTTTTTTGAAGGATATGATATGCCTGTTGTTGCGCCTCGTGGAAGTCGGCGGGAAGCGATGCGTCGACAGCCTCACTGATCACATCAAGACAAGGTGCAGGTGCCCGCCGTCGCACGTAGACAGAGAAACGGCCGGATCGTCCTAGTGCATCACGGACGAGCAAAACGTTCTTTCACTGCGGAGCTCAGACGCATCTTCAAGTTGCCAACGAAGTGCCACCAGGCCCAGGTCCTGCGAGCTGCTGTCTAGGCGCTCACCGGGCGCTCACCTTGACACGGCGCCTTTCCCTTTTGAACGGAGCCGGTCAGAACTCTCACGCCAAGGCGAAGAGAATCGCTGTTTGCCGCAGTAATCACTCTTGTCTTCTTCAGGCCTGCTCTGCGTAATGTCATCGAAAACCGTCAAAACGTACACGCAGCAAAGCAATCGAGAACGTCCCAGGAATGCATCAGAGAAAAAAGTAGTCTTCAAGCCGGTTCTCGACAACCCTTTCCGCGTTCGCTGGTAACTCCAATTCACCTTGTACCGGAACGGGTCTGACTGCGACAGAATAGGCCATCTGTCCCATTAAACCTCCAGAATGCCGTGCTTGCCTACCTTCTCACTCTCCTGGATGGCGTTGCAAGCTGCCACAGGGAACACTGTCGACTGAGTCGCAAAAGGAAACGGGCGGAGAAAGCAGCGCAATCCAACAAGAAGAGAACGTTAGACGCTGGCAAGGCGGAACCATCGCAAAAGGATCAAGAGATGGAAGATGCAGTTATCTTGCCAGATGTCACCCTTCCACCAAAGCCTACGATTATGGCACACATGGTGCTCGGTATAAATGCGGTCACCAAACGGTTGGAACACCAGGCCCGTCAAGTCCGTCGAATTGTCCTTGCGCGACCTCCGGAAGACCAGTCGTTAGAGACGAAACCGCCTATCGCCTATGTATTTGCTTGTCGCGCAGAAGTGAACCCGTCTATTCTCATCGACCATCTCCCGCCGCTCGTAGCAGCATGTAACTCTGCTACAGGCAAGCAGTTCGTCAAACTGGTACCTCTGCCTAAGGACTCAGAACAAAGGCTAGCTGAAAGTTTGGGGATCCGGAGCGCGTCGATCATTGCCATAGATGTTAGTTCCCTCGCTCACTTTCTTTTGGCTTGTGCTGATGAAATACGAAGGCTCAGTATCCTGGTTTGCCTGAACTTGCAGCCCGCCTGGAGTCGGTCCCTCTTTTAACAGCTTCTTGGTTGACACCGTCGGCTGTCCCGACCCAACTTATACCAACGCACATCAAGCATGTCAAAACTTCTGCGCCCAAGGATATGAAGGCCGCGAGAGAGAAGAGGCTGCAGGGAAGAATGGCGGCCAAACAGAGGCAGAAAGAAAGGACACAGTCCAAAAAGTAGATTGTCGTAACTAGACCAGGAATGCAAAACAAAATAATTTCCACCTCTCGTTAAAATCGAAATTTGAGATTGGCCAGTGGGTATGGGAGTATACATGTATTTCACTTGTCCATCACCAAGCGGCAGGATTGGACAACAGCCGAATTGATGCAGAGCACTTCTTGTTTTTGTGTTCAAACAAACAGCCATGTTCATCGCCATCGTTGGAACGCGTTTTGCTGGAAAATCGACCGTCGAGGAATACCTGATCAACCACAAACACTTCACACCAGTCCGTCTGATAGAACCTAACGATGGGGAATCGGTGCTCGAGGGTAACATTTCGGTAAGTGGGAAAAAGTGTAGAATCCACAGGCAACAGGGGAATGGCTTATGCTTCGGGGAACAAGATACACGCCATCTCTAGGCGATTTGATTCGCTGGGCCTTCAAACTAATGGCCATCGCGCAGCGCCCAACCGGCACGACTCTTTTCTGTCCATGAGCCCTTTACCGTCCCCGGCGCCAACCGCATCTCCCAACGCGTTAATGAACCATTCAATGTCCAAACCCCTGTGCTTCTCATCCCCAAACGACCTTCTGGACTATGTTACGGTCAACTGGAGAGAAAACTTTGTTACCAGCGATCTGAATACCAAGGAATTAGTGGACATCTTCATCCGAAGACCATTCTTCATGTTGATTTCTGTCGACGCGCCTCTGCTGGATCGTTTTCGAAGATCACAATAGTGCGTCCCTGGTGATATCTAAAAACCCGTGAAAACTCACTCTGGGTAACCCAGTTTCCAGAACTTTGGTCTAGAAGCTTTCATCCGCGAGGACGATCGCCTGGTTTTCGGCGGTTCCAATTCCTTCCACAAAGAGTCATCCTTACATGATTTGAGAGACTCTATTAACATTCACATCACGAATTCATACTCTTCTATACAAGGACTGTTCACCCACTTGGATGATCTTGACCTGACAAACCCTCAGCATCTGCGACCAAGCTGGGATGATTATTTTATGGTAATCCATAGCCCCTATCGCAGGATTTTACTTGTTGACGCGATCTTTTTTTAGACCCTCGCTTCTCTTGCATCTCGCCGATCTAATTGCATGAAACGTCGCGTCGGCGCAGTCCTGGTCCGCGAAAACCGTGTCATCGCAACAGGGTGAGGTGCCCAGCGCCTTCGCCATCAACACTACGTTTACCAGCGCTTCTAGGTACAACGGAACACCTCGAGGGCTGAACAACTGCAATGAAGGTGGCTGTAGCCATTGCAATGCCGCGGGGCCATCGAAATCATCTGCCGTAGAATGTGTCTGCCTTCACGCTGAGGAAAATGCACTCCTCGAGGCCGGACGAGAGAGAATCGGGCAAAATGCAGTGTTGTACTGTAATACGTACGTTCTTCACCATTCCCCATTACCGTACAATTCAGAATCTGAAGAAATATACAGCTGCCCGTGTTTGAAGTGTACTGTCAAGATTATACAGACTGGCGTGAAAACCGTCGTCTATAATCTAGCCTACAAGATGTACGCCCCCGCCGATACTTCAACCGGTGTCATCGATTCACTCAAACCCACAGGGACAACGCGTCCGCAGAACTCTTCCGAGAGTCTGGTGTCGAACTTCGACGATATGACCCCAACAATACGTTCCGGCTCCCACCTGTCAACGATGAAACGAATATCGCCATCGCTATCTAGACCCCAACTGGGCCAAGATGCATTTGGCGTTGCTTTCAATGTGCCACTGATCGTCGCGCATGAACGTCATGACAGGAGGAATATCCCGAACGGATGCTTCAAGGACTAGCCACACAGCATCTTCGTTCTTCTTTCCAGCCGCAAGATAGAAGTTGGTTGCACACAGCTGTAATTCTTCGTGGACGTGGCGGCCAAGAAACCGCCTGAAAAGGACCAGTGCATCCCAAAACGAGGAATCTCGAACGTGCACACCATGCATAACCGCGGTCATAGTGTTGATGATGGACTTGTAGAGTCGATGGGAATGAGTATATGCAGATTCGGTGCCGACAGCGGAGTTCGTCCGCCTAGCGAGAGCGTTGACAGAGTCGGCAGCTTTGAGCTGCTTGAGGAGTGTTTGGAATCGCGGCCAAATCTCGTCCCAAATCCTTCGATACATGAAGCTTCCGACATGCACAGCGAGAGCCTCAACCAGGCTTGCTGTGGCGCTGACCACAAAGGTTTCATGGTCAGCCAACCTGTTGACAATAAATGGCCACGCGTTGTGGATGGAAGGAAGTAGAGAGGATTCTGGGAGAACAGGGACAGAAAGCTTGAGGAGGGTTAGGATGCGAGCGCGGATGACGGGGGATTCATGGGTGAGGAAATAGAGTGATCGCGAGATAATCTGTTTCGTGAGCTGCTGGCTTGATGTTTCAGGTTGCGCCTCGGATTCCGGCTGCTTGCTATCCACTGGTTCGTCGTCAGAATCTTCTTCACCCTCGGCCTTTTGCTTGCCCCAAGCCTTGCGAGGAGCCGGACCGTAGTCGGTATTGTCTGCATCCAGGTTGACCATGCTTCGGACTGGTAGCCAGGCGAGCAATTCATCAAGACAGGTCAGCTGCTGGTGTTGGTTTGACGGTGTATCTTCTTCGCGTGCAGGCTGCGCAGCTGGATTCGCCTTTACATCTGCTTCGATAACGTTCAGGACTTCTGCCAAAACTTCGATGAGCCCATCGACAATAATACCGTAGCCGTGATAGGCGTCAAGACGATCAAAACATTCCTCCACCACGTCGCCTGCCTTGTCTACTACATCCCTGCCGACGAGGCGAATGAGGACAACTAACACTTTGGTTGCGTCAATATCCAACCACCGTCTTGTGAGTCGTCTCGAGACCGAGTCGAGGGCATAGTCAAAATTGGAAAGGAGTAGGTTAGCGGGAGAGGCGTAAGATGTGGCGATGGTGACATAGTTTAATGCTGCAAATCCAGAGGACGACAGGAACGAGGCCGGGGAAACGATAGAATGCAGGATAGGGTAGAGGATGAAGATAAAAACCGAGTCGAAACGGCTTTGAAGCACTCCGGCCGCAATAGCAATTAGTTGTAGGCAAAGACTTCGGTGGAGCATGGGTTGGTTTACTATCCTCGTGTCTGGAGTGGGCTTATTGCGGAATATTTTGAGCGTTTCGTCGAGTGGAACAAGACCCTTTTGGTGCTGAACGTCGAGTTCCAAGTGTTCATTAGGCGGTCTGGGCTGGGGGCTCGCTTCTTGATCCAGTTCCTCGAAATCGGACTTGTCCCACAGTTCTGCGATACTTCGTGCGAGCGCTCGGACTTGCTTCTCCAGTCGTTTGCTCCTTTGAAGGACAAGCTTGTCAAGGGAGTTCTCCGAGGACAAGTCAAGTCCGGATATCCCTTCCAGAATTCGACAACCACACCACATCGCTGCCACCGACCGAGAAGTGGTGCCCGAGCGACCGACGTCGATAAACCACTCGACCGAAAACAGGCATGCGTCGCCTCCTACCTGACCCAGTGCGCGTAACATGGTCTCCAACGAACGCCTCGTCTCGTGTGAAGCGACATTCCTGAAAAACAGCTCGGGGAATGGCACCCAAGAAGTTTCAGGGTTGTTCTCCAACATGAGCTGGGCGGACGAGTTGTGGGTTACGGTGACCGATGGGTTCACGAGTTCGAGGACGGCCAGCAAACTCCAACCCCACTTCTCAACTCCTCCTGTCGGTCCCAGAAGCTTTCCAACGACCTTGGAAATGGATGAGACGATGTTATTCTCCGAGTCTGAAGCGCCGAGTTTGCAGACGGATGTGATCATCTCAGCGACATGTTGGATACGGGCATCCGATTGGCTCGAAAGGAGGCGGGGAAGGGCGGACATGTTGTCGGTAGTCATTTGCGCGAGCTGCTGCATCAAGGCGGGACCGGCATTGGCCATAGCCAGGAGGCCCTTCAGCGAGTCAACCGCCTTGGTGGTTATTTTGGGATACTCGGAGTTGGCTGCTGAGAGAAGGAATGATAACAGTAGGGGCTGCGTTTGGGGTAGGGTTAGAGTCGTAGATGACAGAACTTCCGTTGAAAAGTCGATGAGGCCATAGATGGCGGATGGTGTAGGATGCTTGACGAGAGGGCTGAGTGAGTTGATGGCGATGTGTAATTGTGAGGCTGTTGCCCGAAGCCAGGCCTGCGTTCGAGCAACCAGGGGTGTAGATTTAGTATCGTCGACAGGCCTTGCGTTGTCCTTTCCGAAGTTGACAAGGTCTTCGAGGTCTTGGAATCGCGGTAGCGCCCCTTCTCTCATACATACATCGTCGCTAATGGCCTTGACGATCGCCACCTGAAGCACCTTGAGGGCAGCGGCAACAATTTCACCATTTATCCAACCCTTATTCCCGGACGCACCCAAACACGCCTTTGTCATTCCACTAGCAACTCCGGGAAGTACAGTGGGGATCATCCTTTCAGGCGCGTAGTTTTCGATGACGGAGTAAAGCAGGTCGATGGACGAGCGCTGCAATGATAGTCGAGGGGAGAGTGTGACGCCTAGGATGTAATCGAGTGTCTGACCGAGGATTGGGATGAACTGGGGTGACGACGCAAAATCTTGAAGCTCATTAAAGCGGTCCTGTGCAACGTCGACCGGCTTTCCGAGGGCCATCGCGTCCTGTGGACTCCTTTGGCGAATGAGTGAATTGAGGCACTGGACCGCCGCTTCTTTGGTCTCATCATCCCTTGCCTTTGCCTTCCCCTTGGCCTCCATTCCCCCAATGACCGATCCACATAGGATAAACAATTGTTTCCATATCTCTGGGGCACACGTCCACCACCACACGTCGCAAAGGATGCTGAGACAGAGGAGCAGCTTTTCGAGGACTTGATCTGGGATTTCTTCCGATGCGTTCCTCTCGAATATGCCCTTCAAGGGGAAGAAAATGTAGGCAATGAACGATTCATTGAGATTGGCCTTGTCTGTTTCGCGAAGCAACTGAAGGAGCGTTGAGAGCAGCGATGAGACGGTTGGGATTGACTTGGGTGTCAACTTGGCTGATCCAAGGATAGGAACGCAGACAGCCTTGAACTGAAGGATTCTGGGTCAATGAGATGAAGGCAATGCACGCTTTTCAACGCGTACCCGTTGAAAGTCGCGGTTAATGGCGGATGATGTAGCCATCGTGATCGTGGTCGGTGGATGAGCTCGTTTGTTTGTCATTCGACCAAATCGAGCTTCCTCATGACTTTTACAAATTTCATGATCTCTCTCTAAATTCGCCATAATGCCCCTACCTTTTACATGTGGAGGCTTGTTTCTACTCAACATTCAGCGACGATAGTCTCCGCCAGATGACTTTTGCCAGTCCCCGAATCTTACTCGTCGATTCGTACGACTCATTCACGCACAAGTCAGTTCTTAATCCATGGTTTCTCAACAAGTAGCTCATTTAATCTAGTCTTGCAGCTTTGTGCCGTCGCTCGATTCCCAATTGCTCGGTCCACATCATAAAAAACGATGAGCTGTTTTTGGAAGCAGTGAAGCCCAACCTGCAATATTTTTCAGCAATCATCGTTGGGCCAGGCCCAGGATCTCCCAGCAAACCCGAGGATATTGGGATTGTTCGTGATCTCTGGAAGTTGGACAGCGAGCACGTCCTCCCCATCTTTGGCGTCTGTCTCGGGCTCCAGAGCTTGGTTTTGGAGTTTGGAGGGGAGTTGAAAAGGCTCCACACCGTCAAGCATGGCCAGATTTCCAAAGTCGAGCATGTTCCGTCCGAAATCTTCCAGGATGTCGGGGAAATCCATGCCGTTCGATACCACTCGCTGCATGTTGCCCTTCCTTCGGATGGGTCCGTCGAAGAACTGGCATGGGTTGATGAAGAAGAGAATGGACATGTTGTCATGGCTGTCAAACACACCCGACTCCCCTTTTGGGCCGTCCAATACCACCCCGAATCGGTTCGTACCGAAGGAGGCGGATGGAAGGTTCTCAGTAATTTCTGGACTCTGTGCCAGGAGTGGTCGAAGAACAATGGGCGGGCACCTACCCCCTGGAACCCCTCTATTCAAAACGAAGTCGGGGCATTGTGGCCCTACAACCATTCCTTTAGCGTAAAGCGCCCTAGCACGACACCATCCCTCGCCTCAGTCCTCAGCCGCGCCGTCAATTTGCCCATCACCTCACTTCCCGCCGTTTGTGAGCACCTAGGTGTACTGGATGAACGATCCAAGTTCGTCGTCCTCGACTCCGCCTCCAACCCAGGACGATTTTCGATCATCGGCTGTTTGCTCCCCAATTCACTGCACATCACGCATTATGTTGGTGATCCATTCGTGACTCTCACCAGAGGGTCTCAGACCGCTTCCGAGCTATTAGGCTCCCAAGATATTTGGCAATGGCTGGCGTCTTACATCAGGACAAAGTCAGGCCCTAAAGGCGACCCTGCCATTCCCTTCTGGGGTGGCTTCATTGGATACTTCAGCTATGAATCCGGCCTTCCCACTCTCCACGTTCCTCTGATACACCGCAAGGACAGGCGCCACCCAGATGTCAACTTGGTCTACGTGGAGAGGAGCATAGTGTTCGACAACGAAACAGGCAAAGCCCACATCCAGTCTCTGCTCCCCAGTGATGAAGATTGGATGGACCAAATGTCTAAGGACCTTTCCATCCTCGCTCAACCTCAACCGAGACGACGATCCAGCATCTCGTTGCCTCCAGTTTCCAAGGTCATTCTCCCAGAACAAGATCAATACATCTCCAAGATCAAGCAGGCAAAGGAATACCTCTATTCTGGAGATTCTTACGAGCTCTGCCTCACCGCTCAGACCAAGATTTTGATACCGCATCAGCAAAGCAAGGGTTCAACCACCTCGACTTCTTGGGAGCGATACCTGCGACTACGGGAGAAGAATCCGGCGCCCCATTCCGCCTATATTCGCCTTCACCCGACCACCCTCATGTCATCCTCGCCTGAACGCTTCCTCTCTTACTCCCGTCCACCTCATTCTGTGTGCCAGCTACGACCTATCAAGGGCACAGTCCGCAAGGGCCCAGGGATCACTCGGGAAGTGGCTACTCAGTTGCTAGCCGGAAGTCCCAAAGAGGTTGCCGAAAACCTCATGATCGTCGACTTGATTCGCCATGATCTACATGGAGTGGTGGGGGACAACGTTGTTGTTTCAAAGTTTTGTGGCGTTGAAGAGTACGAGACCGTCTGGCAACTTGTTTCTGTCATTGAGGGCAAGGAAGACCCGTCTGTGTCTGTCGAGGAGGAGCTGGGTTGGAACGTTCTCAAGGCCAGTCTACCGCCAGGTACGTGTGACTGGCACTAGTATCGGTGGCAGGGTTGCTCATCTTGTCTCTAGGCAGTATGACAGGCGCACCCAAGAAACGGAGTGTCGAAATCCTCCAGCACCTCGAAGGTGCCGAGCGTGAAGTGTACTCTGGTGTCTTTGGGTACTGGGACATCGGAGGCGGGGGCGATTGGTCTGTGACCATCCGCAGCTGCTTCAAGTACGACGATAGATCTTCGTCCAAAGACAAAACCGAAGAGTGGGCGATCGGGGCCGGCGGTGCCATCACTGCCCTGTCTGATCCAGATGCAGAATGGGACGAGATGGAGGTTAAGCTTCAGAGCGTCCTGAAGTCATTTGGTTGTCACATCACCAATTTTGTGAACGGAGGAGAAGCGGAGGCTCCTTTATGACGGACGTTTGGGGCATTCAACAATGCCCGTTATTGATTTTTTGGGACTGGTATCTTCAACGACCCGGGTTCATACACATTATTGATGTGACCTCGTTAAAGTTTTAGGTAAAGTTGATACACTGGCTTGTAGATTTAACGTTAGCAATTAAGCATCAGCCATGAGGGCAATGTCTTTCAACTCTCTGCGTCCGTTGTCAGTATGAAAACTTTTGGTAACTCAGTCGGCGATGAACGCACGCTTGCACTTGTTGGCCAACTTTCATTGGCGCGTAGACAGTGGGCAATTCTTGTTCGTCCCGCAAAGCAGCAGCCTTCTCCAGAAGGTCAGGGATTGGGAAAAGGTCTTCGTCGGAGGAAAGATGCCAGAAGAAAGTAGAGGAAATTCGGATGAGAGGACGATCAGGGTGTTCCGCCTTTCGTTTCTCGATTGCCTGGCGAACAGTGAGCACTCCCCATAGGTCAAAGATTCATGAAAGAGAACCCACAGCTAAAGTCTGATCGTTCACGACCACTTCATGGTATCCGGCGCGGATTAAACCACCAGTAATGTGTTCGAGCTGTTTCCCGGCCTGGACTAACAGGTTGTTGCCTGGCGGAATCCTCACTGGGATTCTCTTTCCGGTGTTACGTGCCCAGATGTTCAGGCCAGGGTAGCGCGAACGGCCGTGGATGGTGAGGAAGTTGAGGTCGGTATGGAACCCTGCCAAGATAGCGTCCTTCTTGCCATGCTTCCTCAAATCCGATGCGGTGGGGGCGAGGAGGTGGGGCCCATATCGGCCCTTGTCCCTGAAAGTGAGAGCAGGGAGACCCAGGCCTAGTGCGACCATCTCGGTAAGATCTGCAACGCTGCGTACAAAGTTAATCCCTCTCCCGCTCCAACGTCAGAAACCGACAGAACTTACGCATTCTTCATGGCGTTACCCCACTTCTCCATGGTAGGTGTCCATCGGTGCTTGAGGGACTCCGCCTCGGGGACCACGTTCGGGGCATTCAAACCCGGGAACTGTGTCTCGTATGGAGGCTTCTCGCTCATTTTCCAGAAGAAGCGACATTTGGGATCAGGAGAGTGGCCGGTGATATCGAGAGGACGCTCGGAAGGATCCAAACGCTGGATAACATGCAAGCATGGTTCGTGCACTGCACATTTAGGCTTTTCGGTGTTCTCGAGGGTTACGCCAACCTGATAGCTGAGTTCTGGTCTCTCGTCTTTCCTGAGGGCTTCATCGGGTTGGTTGAAATAGTCCTCGACGAGATCGAGGAAGGTGTTGTTGTCTTCCTCAGAAACCCGAGAATCGTGGAGGACGAGGGCACCATAGGTAATCAGCGCATCTGCAGCCTATGTTCAAGCAGATCAAAATTAAGTCTGTACAATAGGCTGATGACAGCTTGCCTTCTTGCATTCGTCGAGAACGGCCTGAGAATCGCGAGGCTGTGTGCGATAGACATCGAGGTCGATGACTGGGAGGTCAGTGGTAACCATAGTGTAGACAGTCATAGTGGTAGTGGGAAGAAAGGGTCTAATCGGAAGACACCTTTATGTCTTTCTGGCAGCTGCTTGGCTTGCCATATGGCTGCGATTGACTTTCTTGAGTTTGAGCATGTGGCTTCGCGCGGACCAATTTTGTCAATGCACTAATTAGCGCCTGGTGGCACAGCCACACCGGCTGCGAGTGAGTCGGATTGACAGACCGTCTAGGGCTTCTTTATAGCTTTCTGGCGAACCACCACCTCGACCCTGACTCACGACTTACACGCCTTCACCCACTACCACTCAGGACACAATGATTAAGGTCTGTTCAATGTCTGGTATAATTCTCCTTAATGCTCACAAATTTGGACTTCACAGATCTGGAGTATGAAGAAGAATGAGGACGCAGCGGCGAAGAAGAAGCCCAAGACGAGTGCCGCTCAGATTCGAGTACAGAAAGGTGCGCAGTGTATGCTGTCTTGGTCATTCCACGACACTGAACGGGTTTTCAAATGCATAGATTTGACTGAACTCGACCTACCGTCGACGATGAAGACACATTTCCCCGATCCCGCTGATCTGCTCAACTTCACCTTAACGATTACCCCCGATGAAGGTCGGCACTCTCCCCCTCTACATTATAAGTGCCCAGGCTCAATTATCTATCACAGGAATGTACAAGGGTGGCGCTTTCAACTTCTCCTTCGCAATCAACACCAACTACCCCCACGACCCACCAAAGGTCAAGTGCACGCAAACGGTGAGCTGTGGCGCCCTCCTGACGCGTCGTCGCACGCTCATTTATTGTTTTTTCTAGATCTACCACCCGAACGTTGACCTCGAAGGCAATGTTTGCCTGAACATCTTGCGAGAGGACTGGAAGCCTGTGCTGAACCTCAACTCCGTAATGGTCGGCCTGCAGTACCTCTTCCTGGAACCGAACCCAGATGACCCACTGAATAAAGGTTGGTAATTTCTGACATAAAAATGTGTCCGTTTGCTGACGTCCCTCTCCACAGATGCTGCACTGGAAATGACGCGAAACCGAGAGCAGTTTATCAACAATGTGAAGGCATCGATGAGAGGGCAGTACATCAAGGGCACCCAGTACGACAATGTCCTCGCCCGATGATCCCTCTTCATGGTCCCTCACCCTCCATCGCTATCTGGCTATGTTTGCTTTCTATTGACATTATCATTTTACACGCCTGACGCTCACTATTCTCAATTGCTCATTGTGGATATATTCACAATAGATCATACAGCCTGGAGCATAATCGTGTTTCATGGACGCATTGCTGTCTCCTATATACACTCCTAATACACCTGCCTGCGCGCCTGGCTATCAACTTCCTCGGTACGTTGTGAATGAGAACGGGCTGATTAGCAATGGAATGTGATAGTGCTCTTCTGGTTTCTGGATTGTGAAAGGAATCTGGAACACATGGGAATGCTAGTGACAGCATGAGGCGGGGAAAGCGTACCTCTACCCAAGGATAGAAGGATGTCCTTCCCGTTTTCTCAAAGTACTCCTTCGTCCTGAAGACGATCTTGTAGGTTTGGCCGCCCTGCAGGGCTGTATTTCGTTCCTGCTCCTCCTGTGATCCCTTTACGGGCAATAGGTCGACGCAGCGACCATCGGAGTTGGTAGAGCTAGGCCATTCAGCCCTCTCTCTGTGTAACGGATATCGCAAGAGCGCTGCACATACCCTTGTGCTAGTGGGTGTGCCACCATCGTACCGTCGGCGGCTATTTCGATACGCTGCAAGCGAATCTCCACTCCCTCGGCTGGCCTACCAAGCGATGCGTCGAGAACTGAAACTCATCAGACCGAGGAGTATTCAACCTATATAGCTCTTACTGTGGCAGGTTATTGGGGACTTGTTCATGGTCGAGATGGAGAGGAAGATCACGCTGTGCCACCACTGTATCCAATACGGCACATAGTGCCAAGCAACTGATTATCCGGACATGGAATTTCTGAGCGCCAAGCGAAGAGTTTCTTCGACCTCAACACTCATCAAAATGGCTACGGCGTCGACAAGCCTTCCTCTAGGGAAGGTATTGGCCTCAACTGGTGTGTAAGACTCCAGTCTTCTGCATTCCTTCACGCGTTTTTATCCCTTTCACCAGATAAAAAGACGAGAGACAAGGCAATCAAGAACCTTTCAGCCTTTCTCTCTCAGTCTGGAGAAAATGCCATCTCCAAGCCCGACATGGACAAACTGTGGAAGGGAATATTCTACTGTGTGTCAGGTCGTCTTTTCGAATCCATTTCTTTCTGATGTCCTGTTTTTTAGGTTTCTGGATGTCAGATAAACCTCTAGTCCAACAAGGGCTTGCCTCAGAACTCGCGGAGCTCCTGCTCACCATTCCTTCAAATAATGAATCCATTGCCTTCCTCCGTGGCTTTTGGGAGACTATTGTCAGGGAATGGAATGGAATCGACAGACTGAGGTATGTCCCCGTGGGTCCTCTCTTACAGCATCTAACTTTGGAGAGCAGGATAGACAAATACTACATGCTCGTTCGAAGATTCGTTAATGCCTCTTTCCGGTTACTGCAGAGGGCGAAATGGGATAAGAGTATAATCGAGCAGTATACTGAAATATTGAACAAGGCTGGCGGTCCTTTGTGGTGCGTCTGAAAGGTCCCTTCGCATGAGTTCAACGCACTAACCACGAAACGAACGACATTTCTAGCCCGGTTGATATCAAGGTCCCAACAAGTCTTTCGTACCACCTTGCGGATATATATCTCGAGGAGCTTGAAAAGGTTCAACGGAAAGCGACGGAAGCGGACAAATTACACCCCATACCTCTCCTTCTCATCCTCGAACCCTTCTTCACACTATCGGCGCAGACAACTTCAAAATTGACTTTCAAACGAGTCGAATCGTCCCTTTGGCGCCCGTTATTTGTCTCTCTATCGTCCCAGTCGGACGAGCAAGATGAAGAGGACGACGGACGCCCGAGGAAACGAGCGCGTCTCGACGACGATGACTTGAGCGCCGTGATAGCAAACTCGTGTTTACGAGATCCGTCCTCTGAAAAACCTCTATCTCGAGAAGACCTACGAAAGCAGCTGCGGAGAGCACTGTTCGATGTTGCCAGTCGGCCCGAGACCCGCGATTCTAGTCGAAGACAATTATACGTCTTGTACAAGGACGAGGAGGGAGAAAGTGACGACGATGACTAATTCTTGGTGGATCGCATGTATATCCGGTTGTATAGCGAAGTATTCTTTCTTTCTGAATACATTGCGTTGACGGAGAGTTGCTGCAGTGATCCCAACTTGGAATACAGTCTCTGAAAGTGTCACGTGTAATGACGTGAGGGAGCTGAAGTCACTGGCTATGGCTAAGACTACGATCTTGCTTCCCTTCAACTACTACCACCATCATCGCTATGAGTCTTCCACACCTTCCCCTAGACATCATCGTCAACATACTACGATCCCTTCCGATAGAGCGAAGTTGTCACAGTCCATCGGTCGCTACTCTGGTCAGTTGTTTGGCCACGAACCAGCTCTTTCGTGAAGCAGCGTCACTCTCATCGCTGTGGGAGCCGCATTACCGAGTTCGCTATCGCCATTCAGACGAAGAGAAGGATCGGGAGAGAAAGTTGCGCTTCAGTGACGATTGGAAAGAGCTCTACGCCACACGCGGACGTCTGGACAAGAAGGCCCTTGCCCTTTTGCGAGGTGTTATCGAACGCCCACACTCGAGAATGGATGCCGTTCGGGAGGTCCTATGCCTGGGAATGGATGTCTGGGACATGTTTTCCTTCATTTTGAAGGAAATACGCACGGCCTGCGTATTGGACAAGTCCAATTCCCAGCACCTCGGTCCCTACCCTCTCTCCAAAAGATATTGGGCAGATATCCTTCTCACAGGCATCACAAAACAGGACGCCCTTTCCGCCTGGTTAAGCATGGCACATTCACCAAAGCCCGAAGAAGCGATGGGATTCGAGCGCACCCTATCGTATTTCTCTTCCTTCTTTGGTATTCCGAAAGAGGATGTAGGTCATACTGTGAGACCATGTCGATAACACTACTAACAAGGAGAGCGACGCTATTTAGATCAGCGATAGGCTGGCAGAACTCGGCGATGGCTGTAGGCAGGACCTTCTCCGCAAAGGAAGGGTGCTGGATGCCGGAGACCCAAATTACAATCTCGAGGAAATTTGCGTGGACATCTGTACTTTCATGAGATGTCAAGGATTTGTTCCTGCGATGGGTGAATTTCTCTTTGTAAAAACAGGACCTGCTCGGCTTACACTAGGACTTACCTTGCAGAGGGCTCTTTTCACCAACTCCTTAACAAGTTTCCGCATGCATACTTGACCACCCATAGGGCTACTATCGCTATGTCATTAATCCATGTCTTTGTCTCACTATGCAGACAGATTGGGATCCAAGCCTACCCCATCAACTTCCCCGGTACCATCATCGCATACGTTCCAACCGGCAGCGACTCTCCGCCCCTCATCGTAAACCTTTGGACGGGCAATGCAGAAAATGCAGTCATGAATAATCGCCCCGAATGGCAAAGCGATGCTGCATTTCCATTTCCTGTATTCCCAGGTCCAAACGACGCAATACTGCGACCGTGTACCAATCCAGTCCCAATGCTCAAGCGGTCATCCTATAACATTCTAAACTCTATCCAAGTCGACCCGACGATCGATTCCCATGATCGGCAGGCTGCAATAATGGCGGTTCTCTACGTGGGACTCGTGCTCACCGACGATACTTTTGTGTATCGAAATCTGTCAAATTTGCCCCTCGTCGATTGCCTTATTCTCTATCGAAACCTGTTGCCCAAGCTGAATGACGAACATCAGGCTGCTTTCAATGAACACTGTGTCAAGGCAATACAGCAAGAGGAAAGCAAGATCGCAGCGTTGGATGCACCCAAGAGACGGGCCTCGTCAAGCAGGCCAAAGTACTTCGTCGGTATGGCCATGAACCACCTCAAATACAATTACAGAGGCGTGATATTTGGGTGGACAGTGAGTGGTCGTCTCCATCGCGTTGGCAAGTAGACTTACTTTGAAACTAGCCTAAGTGTGAAGCACCAGAGGAATGGATCGAGAACATGGACGTAGATTCGCTTGCGGGAGGAAGAAGTCAACCGTTTTACCACGTATTCTCCGTCAACGAGCTCAATCCCCGAAGCCTTCTCAACAGTGAGTGGGGCCCTTTATTCCTGTATTGATGATACCTGATTCCCAATGATATAGCGTACTACGTTGCAGAGGAGAACATCAAGCCACGTTCACTTGACGCGGAGCTGGGAGAGATCTTACTGAACCATATTCCTGATCTCCCTAGATATTTTGGCAAGGTGGAGTTTCCCCGTGGTAAAGAGGGATTTGGACGCTTTGTTCCCTCCCCGGAAATGAGTTTGGAGTATCCCGATGAAATAGCATATGGACAGGAGTGGGCAAGGAAATGGAAAGAGGAGAATCGCCTCTCGGGTCAACTGGGAAGCTCAGATGCTGTTTGACTTTAGCTATCTTACTATAGTAGATGTCATGGCCCTGACCAACCCCTGACTGTGCTCATGAAGTGCAATGCGTGACGCGTGACGACTGGCGCACGTGCCTTTCGCATGACTTGTGAACGCGAATTTTGGGTCCGTTGCAGGCAAGTTGCAGGTTTGCCAAGTTCCTACCATCTCAAGCCGTACCAATGCGCCCGTGAACACCGACAACCTTGGAAGCAACTTTAGACCACAATGGCCACGTTCATTAACAGGACAGTGCCACAAATGGCAGCCAGTTACTACTATCGACCAACTCAGGCCGCAGCACCTGCTCCGAGGCCTGTAGCGAATGTAAGGGATGACTATGAACGTACGTCTCCTTCTTTGCGCCAGCCGTGTTGTTTCCTGACGTTCTCCAAGGATGGTATACAGAAACAAGCTCGACAAACAGAATGTCTCTTTCCCTGCGATCCGGAATTCACTCGGAAGTTTCATGGGCTCTGGAGCGCTTATGCCGCTTGGCCTACAACGAACAGTTCTCCTTGAACTCCTACCCTGGTCTCATCGACGGTTTGTTCGACTGGCCGGAGTGGTACGTGACTGAAGGATACAAATACGCGACCGACGACAACCTTCTCTTTTCCCCCCCTCCCGAACATGCCTCCCGATATCGCTATGCCATGGAGTCCATGTTTATCATGCGCAACGCAGTTTTAAATGACCATAATGCACGGGAACTCGCCCAACACTCGCACTCCCTTCCCCTCATCCTGAAAGCGCTAGAGAATCTCGACTTTACAAAGGACCCAAACCAAGAATTCCTCCTTCATATCCTCGACGTTTTTCAAGTGCTCGCACCCAACCTTGTCATCATCCCTTCCGTCCCCGACTCTCTAAATCCAATAATTCCCTTGAACCGGATTGTATCCAAATCACAAAACCGAAGCTTGGTCATTTCCGCTTTCCTGGGCCTCAATGCTGTTTTGTCTCATCCATCCAATGTATTCCACCTTTCCAAAGCTTCCGGTGCGCTTTCGACAGCCATTCTTTACCTTCCCCTCTTTGTGGATAAACCGCTGCTGGAGGCAGCGCTGGAGCACATCTACATCCACATCTCCAACCCCTCTGCCGCAAGGGCTTTCTTGTTGGACCCACAACTGCCAAACACACTGAAGGTGCTCTGCTCACTGTTATTGGCCGAGCAGGCTCACCTGGAAGAAAAAGTGAATATTGACATCACGAGACCGTCTCATACAGTGGCCTCAAACGCCCTTGCCGCGCGGGATTACGAGCTGACGAAGGAGGAGCTGGAGGAGGTTCTGCCGAAACCAGAGCCGCAGCGGTGTTATGATTGGTGCGTCTATACGTTTGATTCCAAGTGCCCTGTCCTAAAACTGCGTAGGATGCGATTGATGTTGACTCCAAGACCGGAGGGAGAAATGACTCAAGTCGAGATTTGGACGATGTATAAAGACACATTCTCCCCTCATCAAGACAAGTATCCAATGTTGGGTGCTTCCGAGGTCATTAAAAATATCACCCATGTGTATCCAACGGCGCAAGCAATGGTTCTCCCAGGCCAGGTGCAGCGATTCGTAGTGCGGGGCATCGACCGAAGGAAATACCTGAACCCAAATCAGAAACACCAATGCCTATGGGACCGTAGCTCTTGCAGCGCTGGCGTCCTCCCTTCTCCCTCTGAGCTCGCAGAGCACTTACTTGAACACCTTACCTCTATCGGACCGTCCGGTTCGAACACCTTCCCCTGTGCTTGGTCAACATGCAACCAGACTCTCAATTCGATTCAGCAACTGCGAGCACACGTCCTCACGCATATACCACCTTCTCAACCGTTCCAGCGACATCCATCCCAGAGCGAAACAATCACGCTTTCTGCCGACGACCCATACTATGCAAACAGTACGCCAACGATGCGGTCTGTGCCGCCGCCGCCTAACACCGTCATCTCCTTCCAAGTCCCAACCGTCGACCCACCTTCTCATTGCCTCACAGCCCTCTTAATCGTCCGCATCCTCTTCAGAACGGCTTTTGCGGACGTGGAGGCCGCTCCCAAAGCAGACGAAGATCATTTTGGCTTCCCTGGAGTTGTCGACGATGAAGCAGGCGCTGCAGAGGCTGAAACCTTAGCTTCAGACGTCGAAGGATCGAGGAAAGGGAGGAAAGCATTTATGAATGTTCGTCATTTGATCAGCAATATACGAGTGAAGGACGAAGCGTTGATGGGCTGGGTCATTGAGATGCTGGCAGCCGTTACTCCAGGACATTGACGATATATACAAACTTCGATTGTCTTTGTCGCTTTACGGCTATTCTTGCACTTCTGTAGTTGGCAGTACCTTGTACTTAGTCTGGTCCGCTGAGACCGAATTAGAGGCTGTGCATCACGCGCGCTTACTACTGCCCGGCACCGCTTGTTCGTCTTCTTCTACAGTTGCCTAGTCCAGACATGCAGGGCCACTATCGCTCGCCTTCGATAACCTCAAAATTTATCGCCATTTACTCCAAACTGCTTCAGGGCGTCCCTCCTCAGCAACTGCACCAGAGCGGTGAACCTGAGCAACTTATTTCCGATCTCCTCGATTTGCGTGTGGATCGAGAATACCTTTCTTCTGAATTGAAACCACTCTCGAAGGACGTGTACCTTGGGAGGTTAAAGGTACGACACGTCCTAAGCTGCTCGCGATTCGGTCTCTAATGTGTATTCACCTTAGTAGCCGCTATTGAATTTGCTGTTCTCCTATTGTACAAGAGTTGCCTGGAAAGCTGGTTACCAGGACGTCAAGAAGATTCACGCATTGGAGACTCTTACTGCCGTCTGCGAGTCCTGCCTATCGCAGAGTCTGTCCGGATGGGAGATTATGGAGATGCTGGCGGGGTCAGTCGCGCACAGTGACCGTACATTCAATGTATTATGCGACGTGCCTCACCATTGGTGAACGGGGTGAACTAATGTCGTTTCAATTCAGGACTTTACTGCCATGCTCAACGATGTCATTGGGGATAACGATGCCCCAGGTGGGTTCTACGCCTATTCTCCCCTTGTTTATCACTTAAAAATGTGCAAATATCCAGTGGAAACGCGTCAACAGGCATTGGAATTGGGTCTGGTATTCGTCTGCAGTATCAGTCAATTGAGCCCGGGCGCGTATTTCTTGCGCAGGAATATGTTCCCTGCTATTGTCAACGCAAGTGTCTCCCTGTTTCGGATAGGATCCTCATCGAATAAATATCCCCCCTAGTTCATCAAGACACCGGCGACAGAGCCGTATACCTTACAGGCAATTGTCTTCTTGGCTATTCTAGCCAATTATCACAAATCCGACGCTGCTCGCCTGAATCCGTACTTAAAGCGGATAAAAGAGTGCGAGGATGAGCTTGTGATGCTACGCCTGTGCTCGACGGTTAGCAAGTCATTAAACGTTGCCACCAAGTGGGTTCTTCTGGTACTCGCGGGCATGTGCATGCTCTGACCTCGACTCTGAATAGAGCATACACCGATGCATGCACTACAGAAGTTTCCGTCGGAAATCTCGCTTCCACCTTTACCAACGCCATGTCTTTCTTGCGACCTGACCGGTTGATATCGACTGTAGCTCAGAATTCAGCTTGGTCCAATAACGCCAATGGCGAGCCAGGAAAGCCGCAGTAAGTCCATCCTACCTTTGCTTACGACGAACAGACTTGTGCTAAAGGCCATGACACGATTTCTAACTCAGACCTGTAGTGTCTGCTGTCTCCTTGCTACCCTTTTATGAGTTTGTACGAGGGAACCGAGCTTTTGTTCAGACGCTGTTGCAGACAATAGACAGCACGTCTCCGGCGAAAGCGCATAATTCTTCGCCTTTGGCATCTCTACTCAGTTTCGCATCGCATCTCTTTACGCATGGATCATCAGCATCGACTGACCCAAGGACGAGCTCGTATGCAAACCTTGCGTTAGACACACTCCTGACTTTGGTCGAGAGCGAGCAAGCCGTGGAGGTGTTCACCTCCAAGATAACCTCTGGAGTAAATCTCTGTCGACAGGTGTGCATTCTGAGCCGGAAATGATTCCCACTGGCTAACGGGACTCTTAGCGGCTCCCTAAGCTGCCAATACCCCCGCCTAGGCGACAGCTTGCCTGCGAGGTCCTTGATTGCTGTAATCTGTGGCTTCGCCATAACTTACATCGGCGGTTATCGACGCAGTCACATCTGTGGGTATACCAAACAATGCAGTTTATTCTCAATGGACTCACCAGTACATCGTAGCAAGTGTATCTGGATCTGTCATCGTATCGTTTGGTACTTACAAGACCGTCGAATCCGACTGGGTGCGTCTTTGCAACGCGACACAGACTAAAGACTTACAGAAGCGGTTTCTAGATTATCACTGGAAAGAGCTTTGGGTCTCAGTCCTGGGTCTTCTTTCCTTTCTGGTTGTCAAATTCGATGCCTTGGTGACGACCGGTGGGGTTGAACAGCTCGTTCTTGATGTGAGTTAATAGTTGAAACATGTAAGGCGAGGAACGCTAACAAGCGTCCAGACTCTATCATTTGTAGCATCAGCAATCGCTTGTTCAGAGGTGTATTTACCCTCTCCCCAGGCCAGCTACGAGCTTATTGTAGGTCTTTTTGCTTTCAGTAGCTCCCGGTTTGCTCATCCCTTGCAAGTATGAACTCGTGCGCAATGGAGACACGCTGGAGAAACAGCAAGACATCCTAGCTAATTTGACGGTCTCTCGAAGTCCAAGTCGGAACGAAGCACTCGCCTACATCTACAATGTGGCCGAATTCTACAAAGAGAAGATAACGAGCAAGGGCGCCTCACGGAAGGTGTCCGACGCGATGCAGGTCGTAATGGAAGAATTGGAGTCGAATGGTTTGCATATTCCTCATGAGAGGTTTTCCGGTGACTTAGAGCCCCCGTGAGTAGGCTATTTTGACGACCGAAAGTCGGTCCTGTTCTAACTACGACCTTTAGAATCCGTGCGGAAGAGGTATTGGACTTTGCTCGACATGCGTGTGGGGATGGACTGGCTTTAATTGCCGAGCTCCGGGGTCAAAGCTCGTGACGTGACGTCACGCGGCAGAACTTCGCAGCGGCGTTCCGTGGCTCCGAGCCAGACGAGAGGGAGAAAAAGTTTTTGTGACGCTGTTCGCAAGCGAAAACTGGAATTGACGAGTTGACCACAGTTTGTCTTCACCAAAATCCATACCCAAGTCTGAAAAATCCTTTCGTGAATTATTTGCCCTTTTCCCGGACGTTTTGGACTTGATTTCTGCTTCTAGTGAGGTTTTATTTTATTTTCCGAAATCAGCCTATAATTACGTCGATAAGCCTTGACTCGGTGAATGGCCAAAACCAAGCAAAAGCCAGGGACCTTCCCTTGGCCTCCCCCACCTCCCACCTTCCCCACTCTCCACCATGGTCGCTCCTCTACGTCCAGTACACCGTTTTGCTCGTTTTATTCCCCTCAGGCCATGGGTTCGTCCAATGACTAGAGGTCTGGCCAGCCTCAAGCAGCCGTCCTCGCTTTTCGCCCCATTGGACACTTTCAAGGAGAGGCATATCGGCCCTGATGACGGCGAGACCTCCAGAATGCTCAAGCAATTGGGATACGACTCCATGGATGCCTTCATTGCTGACACCGTCCCCAAACATATTCGTATTTCCAACACGTCCGTCACCAACGAAAACATCCCAGTTTTGAGCGAATCGGAACTTCATGCGACCGCCAAAGCTCTTGGGGCGATGAATAAAGGCTATAAAAGCTTCATTGGAATGGGTTATCACAACGCTGTTGTTCCACCCGTCATTTTGCGCAATGTGGGTATATCGTGCAATGTACGACTGTCATTCCTAGTTGACCTTTTTTGCTAGGTTATGGAAAACCCCGCATGGTATACCCAATACACCCCTTACCAGCCTGAAATCGCGCAAGGACGTCTAGAATCGCTTATCAACTACCAAACCATGGTCATGTCGTTGACCTCGATGGACATTGCTAACGCATCCCTCCTCGACGAAGGAAGTGCAGCGGCAGAGGGAATGGTCATGTCTTTTGTCTCCACCAACTCGAAGAAGAAGACCTTCATTGTCGACTCCGGAATCGCCGCTCAAACTCTGGCTGTCGTTGAAAGCCGTGCAAAGGGCTTCAATATTAACGTCGTCGTCGGGGACGCGTCGAAGCTGGTCGAGGACCCAAAGATACAATCGGATCTTTGCGGTGTGCTCGTTCAATACCCAGATGTTGACGGCAACATCAAAGATTGGGGTTCGCTTGCTGCCACGACCCACAAGGCTGGGGGCTACGTTGTTTGCGCAACGGATCTTCTTGCCCTGACCCAGATCACCCCTCCAGGGGAATGGGGAGCGGACATTGTTGTTGGCAATTCCGCACGCTTCGGCGTTCCCGCAGGTTATGGAGGCCCCCATGCTGCGTTCTTCGCCGTCACTGATAAGCTGAAGCGAAAAATGCCGGGCCGTCTTATTGGCCTCAGCCGCGATGCTCAAGGTAAACCAGCCTACAGACTGGCTTTGCAGAGTAAGTCTAACCTGGCTGTCATTTGTGTTACCTATCTCACGAATGTTACCAGCTCGCGAACAACATATTCGTCGCGAAAAGGCTACCAGCAATATTTGCACAGCTCAAGCCCTTTTGGCCAACATGGCGGCAATGTATGCCGTCTACCATGGTCCCGAAGGTTTGAAGAGGATTGCTCGCAAGGTCCATGGCTTTACCCAAGTGTTCAAAAACTCGGTCGAAGCCATGGGCTACAAGACCGAGAACCCCGTCTTCTTCGACACCTTGACTTTGGATGTTACCGGGGCCACCTCCAGCGCAGATGCTGTTCACAAGGCGGCAGCTGCGGCTAAAATCAACATCCGTCAAATCGACAGCAGGCGCGTGGGCGTCACCTTTGACGAAAGCGTTACTCCAGAAGAATTGGTCAGGCTCATCAATGTCTTCGCATCCGCGTCCTCGAAACCGAGCGTGTCTCTGGCCGATCTCGCCGAACCTCAGCAGGTCTCCATTCCTGAAAGCTTCCAACGAAGGTCTGAGTTCTTGCCTCATCCCGTCTTTAACAAGCATCACTCAGAGACCGAGATGTTGCGATACATTCATCACCTCGCGGGCAAGGACCTCAGCCTGGCGCACTCTATGATCCCTCTGGGTAGCTGCACGATGAAGCTAAACAGCACTAGCAGTATGATTCCCCTGACCTTCCCTGAATTCGGTGGTGTCCACCCGTTCGCGCCCTCTGATCAGGTGAAGGGTTATGAGGTCATCATCAAGGTATTTGGCCTTCTTTTTCTGGAGTAGACCATGTCTGACACCCGCATAGGAATTGGAGGACTACCTCTGCAAGATCACTGGCTTCCATTCAGCATCTTTGCAGCCCAATTCTGGTGCTACTGGAGAGTACGCCGGTCTTTCCGTCATTCGTGCTTATCACGAGTCTCGGGGAGAAGGGCACCGAGACATCTGCTTGATTCCTCTCAGTGCCCATGGAACCAACCCCGCCGTACGTCTCACGTTCTCCCCGTTTGTGGCACTGCTGATCTATTTGATTTCTAGTCCGCTGTGTTGGCAGGTCTCAAGGTCGTGTCTGTCAAAGTTCACAACGATGGTAATCTCGACTTGGAGGATCTTCGAGCCAAGGCTGAGAAGCATAAGGATAACCTTGCCGCATTCATGGTACATTCGGGTCTTCTCTTGTTTCCTTTCCATTGGTACTGATGCTTTGACTAGATCACCTACCCGTCAACCTTCGGAGTGTTCGAAGATGGTGTTCAAGCCGCTTGCGAAATCATCCATCAGAATGGTGGTCAAGTTTACCTCGACGGCGCGAACCTTAACGCCCAAGTCGGTCTTACCAACCCTGCGACATGCGGTGGTGACGTTTGCCATCTCAACCTGCACAAGACCTTTGCCATGTAAGTCGGTCAGGTATATCATGGACCACCACAATTATTTAAACGTCCTGTTTATAGTCCCCACGGAGGCGGAGGACCCGGTGTTGGGTGAGTTGTATCCGTTCAGCATGGTTTGTTCACTTGCTAATTTATTATCCAGACCCATCTGCGTCGCCGAACATCTCGCGCCCTTCCTTCCAGGACACCCCTACATGGAGGGTCAGGGTTCCAAGGCCATCAAGCCCGTCGCTTCAGCACCCTTCGGCAGTGCCTCCATCCTGTTGATCTCGTGGGCCTACATTAAGATGCTCGGCGGGAAGGGTCTTGTCGATTCGTCCAAGCTCGCCCTGCTCAACGCCAATTACATGGCCAGCCGATTGTCTGGCCACTATACCCTGAGGTACAAGAACGGGAAGGGTCGTGTTGCCCACGAGCTTCTCATCGACTTGGCCGAGTTTGACAAGGCTGCGGGACTGAAGGTTACCGACTTTGCCAAACGCCTCCAGGATTACGGATTCCACCCTCCCACTTGCTCGTGGCCCATTTCTACCTGTATGCTCATCGAACCCACAGAGTCGGAGACTCTTGAGGAGCTGGATAGGTGAGTAGCCTGTATTTCCCTCCATTCTTCCTTTGTCGCCTGATGTCCGAATTATAGATTCTGCGATGCCATGATCCAAATCCGCAAGGAGGCCGAAGATATTATCACTGGCAAGCAGCCCAAGGACAACAACGTCCTCAAGAATGCCCCTCACCCCATGTCCGTTATCGCACTGTCCGAAGCCGAATGGAACCGACCGTACTCTCGCGAAACCGCTGCCTATCCTCTGCCATGGCTTAAAGAGAAGAAGTTCTGGCCTACAGTGTCACGCCTTGATGACGCCTATGGTGACATGAACCTTGTCGTAAGTTTATTGCATCATTGAACCCCTACCTCGTCACTGACTTGACCCTCCAGTGCGACTGCCCCTCTGTGGAGGAACTCGCCGACAATTAGATGCTGGCCTCGTAGAACTACTGTAATATTATAATCAGGCTTCTATTCCTCTAGACGGTCTGGCCAGCCCTCTTTTACGAACGCTCGCTGCTCAACCACGCGACATGTTTTTCATCGATATTGTATCTTTAGACCTTGCGGAGACGCACGCGTATATTCGTCTAGATTTTTCTTTGGATCACGGTGTGGAATTGTACCGACTTTGATATCTATCATACAATGCAGGATTCTGTGTGCGAATGGTCTTGATAACGGCCTCTTCGACGCTCTCCTTCCGAGCGAACTTCAGCAATATGTGGAGAGCTTCGGTTTGGTCGTGCCCTGTTGCCTCCATCTCTTGAAGTACCTTGACTGCATTAGCGATCCGCTTGCACCTGCAAAGACATTCGATATATGTCTCCCAGTGCTTTCGGTCAAACTTGTAGTGGTCTTTCGCCAACCTGCCCCAGACAGCCCTGGCGGTAAACTCGTCGCCTGCCCATCCACATCCGTCGAGGATGTTGCTGATGGAGCGGACGTTGTATGTCCCGGTGAGATACATGAGTTCCCAAACGCGATACGCGTCACCCAAGCAACCTAGTCGCTGGTAAGTATTGATTAGCTGTGCAAACACTGCCGGCGTGGGGGAGATGCTGGGATCGAGGGTAAGGTTATCATGGACGCGGCGGGTGGCGTTCAATAACAGTTCACGGAGCTCGTGGTTAAGCTTTCCGTTAAATCTTGCGTCCGTCGCGGCCAAACCGATACGGGTTAGGACAATGCAGTAAACGGTCTGTGTGACGCGCATCCCGGAACGTCGCATATCCTTGACGATGTTAAAATACTCTCTGATGGAGCTGAGGCCAAATGGAAGTTGTGCAAACTGTCGGAGGATGGCGGTGTAATCTGCTGAAGTCGTGAGGCGCTTTCTTCCAGAACGGTATGCGTCCATTGCTTCGTCGATTGTAGAAGACCCCTTCATGCGGATGAGGATCAGGGCTTGCGCGATCTCCGAAGAGATGGTGACATTGTAGTTTCCCATGTCTTGCAGAAGTCGATCGATGACGGTTTGATACTTCTCGGGGTCCTTACACTTGGATAGTATCCGAAAGATACTGTTCACAATGGATTGGTCGAGAACACGGTTGCTGGAGTCATGTTCGTTGCGCGAGTGGACCTCCACCAAGTGGTTGTAGATGTCAAGCGCAATATCGATTTCTTCGTCTGGTACCACGTGAGTGACGCAAGACAAGGCTCGCAGGATGGGATCCACTAGTGCCGCAATGATGGGGACATCTGAAATGCGAGCAGCGTGGTAAATGGATAGAGCGCCTTTGACATCGCCTTTCAAAATGTGGTTTCGGACGACCTTGCACCAACGGGAGGTCCTCCATCGACTACCCAACACTTCATCGACGAGCTTCAGGTCGGATAAGGAACGGGTGTCCCCCAAGATGACATAACCAGCGTCTCTGGAATTCCCGTAGTTGACATCGTTTCGGGAACGGATGAAATCCAGGGAGGATGGGATGTCGTGGTTTGCTCTGAATTCCTTCAGCTGTGCCAACCAATCTGGTAGCGTTTGAGACTGGGTCGAGTTTGAGGCATGGGTTTGGTCGTAGATTTGTTGTACCTGGTAGCCTATGTTTTCCTCGCCAGCACTCGCGAAAAGCTGAAACAAGAGGGACGATGTTTCCTGTTCCCAACCGATCCGATAGTACCGAAAGGCGTTGAGGAGCTTGCGAAAGGTGGCGAATGTTGTAGTCGGGTCACTGTCCTCGCAAAGATCCCAAGTGCGTCGGAGGGCGATTCGAAGTGACTCTGCATTCGGTTGGCACATTCCTGGGGAGCAAAGCCGGGACACGGCGAGTTGTATCGACTGGTAGGAAGGAAACGATAGCCTCTGCAAGCAGTAGTTGAGGTCTTCAACGCGGGGGGCGTTCTTTCCTGGTAGAGTCGGTAACGTTCTGGTGAGCCATTCGACAACCGGTAGCGGGTTCCCGCGTTGGACGAGACCTTCCGTGACCGCATTGTACAACTGGACTGTAGGTTTGATCTGCAACTCGGGAAGGAGTTTTGCAATTTCCTGTATACGTTGCATGTCTTCAGGTCGACCGGACGAACCCAACATCCGGAAAAGATTCCGAATGTCCTCTTCCTGCAGATATTGGCAGGCATTGGAATCTGTTTTCAAGGCCTTGAGAAGGGTTGGGTAGAGGGTGTGGACTTGGGATATCTTTTGAGTTTCCCTAAGTTTCTGGACAATCTCTTTAACTGGAATTGCGACAGCAACGGCGGGGGAAGTCGCGGCATTCCGGATAAATTGACTGCATATTGGTTTGTGGATGTGGTGGGAGCTCAACCGCGCAAATTGGATGCTAACTGGTCGAAGCAGCCTGCTCCCAATCATTCATGCGTGGTCACACGGGCTATGAAAACATAAACTTGTCAGTGACCAGCATGATGATTTGTGAAACTGGTAGATACCTTGGCCGAGAGGAAGAGATTTCTGAATTTGACGCCGAAGGTCACGGTGTGAGATCGTCAACGTGTCGAGCCGTGGGAACCGTGATTTAACTGTTTCCGCCAGCGCACTCGCCTCGAGCTTTGCACCAATCCCTCTCTCCTTTACCCTTCAACATGTCCGAGAAGATTCGTGAATTCGTCGAGGTCCCCCAGGAGTTCTTCCAAGATGGAAAGCAGGTGTGTACCGCGTACAATCCATCCGCAGTCTCGAGATACTAATCAAGTCAATATAGTTCTTGACACGGTGCACAAAACCTTCAAAGAAGGGTTCGTTATATTACCCTCTGGTTTGAGGAATTGTCTTAACGAAGGTCACTGTAACAGAGTTCACGCAAATCTGCAAGGCAGTCGCTGTTGGCTTCGCAGTCATGGGCTTCATTGGTTACTTTGTCAAGCTTATCCACATCCCAATGTGCGTATTGCCCCCTCTGACGTTGCTTCCACGTGGACTAACATCTCCCTCTCAGAAACAACATCCTTGTGTATGTTCATCTCTTCCTTGACCTTGCCACTGTGTTGACTGTATTCCTACAGGGGCGGCGCCTGATTGTATTCTTATCTCTCTCTCGTTCTCTGTTGTACTATCGCCGGATATTTATCCCATTTAATTTGGGGCACCGGGCCCCTGGCAAAACCCTCGTGTGTGCAACATGGCGACGAACTGCAAGACCCAACCAACACTCAACGATCTGTTAAACGGGCGAGACCTCGATATCATTCTGGCTCTTTGTGGCTAAGGAGGGTGTCAACAATATTGAAGGTGAAGATGGTGTCCGCCGCAACAAATCAGCTACAGAATCTAGTTTGCGGCATCTAAACGTGCACTCTGGCGCCTCGTCTTTTCGTTTCTTCTTCCAGAAGCACCAAGCGAGGAAGTAATCCTGGTATGGATGTCAGCCAACTATACCCCTTGTCATCTCTGGACGAATGTCCTCACCTTTTGGCAGCCAAAGACCAGAGCCACGGCAAGCGGCACTAGACCTTTCATTCAGTATGTGTGTTGGGAAACTGCGGTGCGACACGTACTTCCAGCCTGGACAATGTATGGCCACGGTTGCGGGTTGTTGGAAACAAAGGTGATTCCCGTGCTACAGGATCGCAAGTCACACGACCTGCGTAGCGAACGGTGGAACGGAATACTCACGCAAGGGAGAATATGGAGTACACATTAAACAGCGTCAAGCGCACCGCAATCGCAGGTGAAGTGCTTCTATCGGCCAAAGGGAATACAGTTGTTATGTGTTTCCACATGAAGAAGTAGCGAAGGCCGATGGCCACTGTTAAATTCGCGTCAATGGGTGGGCCAGTGAGGGACATAAAATCGAAGGGAAACGCACACTCGATGAGAAGGATTAATGATAGAGTTACAATACAGTACACTGTGACGCCATATCGGCGACTTCAAGTCGAGTTAGCCTAACCGCAGATCACAGGGCTCATGAACGTACAATGGATCCTTGTAGTAGGTGCAGTAAAGACCGTTGGAAGCGTTCACGTATTCCGGGGTATAGTGTTGAAGCTGTAACAGACCTGAATTAGCAACACCTCAAGAATGCAAAGAAGGCACGGAGACGTACTACAGCCGTGACTGTGGTATAAACGAAAAAGACAATATAGGGAACGACAAGTTTCTAAAAGGAAGGGTGGCGAGGCAACCAAATAGACAGGTTCATCATCAAGGGTCAGACGTCGTTCGATCCAGGACAGGGTGCATGAATGATTGCTGCTTACAGCGATGAGACCAGAAGACCGAGACCAGTTCTTGTTGGCTAGTTCTGGCTGGCGGAATGTGGACCAGGCCTATAGCAGACATGCAACAGGAAGTAGTAGGGAACAGCGGTGGATTAGTTGGATGCCGGAGGAGGAGTTGATAGGAATCCGGTGTTCTTACCTGTATCACGACGACTAGAGTCGCCGTAGCACACCTGGTTTGATAGATTAGCGATGGTGCAAAAATTAGATTGACAGATTGAGGATGCCTTACATCGGCAGAGTGCCATGTAGCAGCGCGGATTGTGCGAGGCATAGAGGTCCTGGGGGAGTATTGGGGTCTATTGCCTTGAGGCCCGTTGAGTACAGCCTAGCCTGAACATGAGCGCGGGCCTGCAATGGAATGGAGAGTGGACCTGACAAGAGACACGACGCCACAGAATGTATGATCCAAGTGGTGAAGAAGTTGACAAGTGTCGGATGGCGCAGCACAGACTTGGAGCAGAGGCATGTCGCGACAAGGACAGGGAGGCCAACATGCCCCCCTGCAATGTGCAGCGCGAGGTAGACCGGGAAGTAGGTCCTCAGATCAGGCGTGGGAGGGATTCCTCGAGCATCCAACAAGCTCGATCCTGTATACTTTTATCAATTCCAAGGCCACGAACGAAGAAAACGAGGGCTCGAGAGGACGCACCAGAATCCGACAACATTGCACACTGCAGGAGAAAGTCGCGCTACTCTTCAAGCGAGGAAGAAAAAATGGTTTAGGATTAGAATTATTGCTCTCCGAGAGAAGGCATCGGGAAGGGGGCGTAAAGCGACTCGGGAGAGGAGTTTAGGGAGAGGGAGATTCAGCGAAGGAATTCGAAGCCTTGAGTTTACTTGAACCTTTTTCAAGCAACTTCTTCGCCGGAAGGGAACACCTCAGCGGGACAATCAAGGAACGTTCCAATCTTCAATCTTCTCCCCGGGGTCGTCGTGAGGCGCAAGGCAGCTGTCGATTCCCGGTAGATTGTTCGACAAGGACGCTTGAGTTGGCAGAGAAGGCGGCAGGGGAGAAGAACTCTGGATCGCGGGTGGGGACGGGCGGCGGCAACCTAAACCAACGTCTAAAGAGCCTCTCGTTTTATGGCGACATGCATATGTATCGGGGCAACCATCGACGACAGCTCTCGGACAAGCCCCGTATGTCGAAATTGAGGCCCATATTTGGCGAAAAACTGACGCACTTGAATTCGACATGCAGGCTACTTTAGCTGGGAAAGTTCTGATGACGGGTTGGTGCTATGTATATGTCGGTGGGTCTGGACCTGAATGTGAATAATGACAATGACCGCGAAGGTTGCAAAGGTTGGGACGGCGCTTGGGTGGCGGTTGCCTTGGTTGGTGAAGTTAGACCTCAGGCCACATTTATCGACATCTATGGGAAGCCGGCGTTGCATACAGACTCGAGAGAAGGCTATTAAAGGAGAAAACACAAGCAGGAAACACTCAGCGTGAACCGGTCAACATCATTAATCTCTCCATTCATGGAACCAAAAAGACTACAACTTACCTGTTAATATATGACGTTGGCTCAACTAAAGAACACAGTGGAAATTACCTTTTGATGCATTTCAGGTACTGGACTAAGTCACAAGTATCATCTCTGGCCTTGACACCCTCGAAAATCGGGGTCTCCATCCGCTTTAAGATCGGGCATCAACGCTCGATTGCTCGAATGTCTGTCTACTGCAATGTAGTAGTGAAAGACTGTTGTAAACCCTAAGGTGCCCCGGCGGATCCGACAAGCAACAGCCCAAAGCGAGGACTGGGCTTGGCCACCTCCAGGGCAGGCTGATACTCCTGCTTCGACGATGGACTGTCGAAAAGCAGGAACTGTCCCGCTGCTGCTCCGGCAGTCGAAGCCTGGAGCCGAGACGCTGACGGTAGCAAAAGCGACAACAGAGTCTGTGTTCTGGCCAGGTGTTCGGCTGCAACTTTGTCCGCTTCATCTGAGTCGGGTGCCTATCGAAAGTGGTTTAATGGACATTCCACGGAGCAGAACAGTCGCAAATACATACCGAATCACCGAGACTATCTGATAGCGACTTTATGACCTCCTGCCAGTCAGAACCATAGGTTTGTGAGATTGCCTTTAAGAACAGTAGATCTTGGCTATGTGGAGGTTTGGGACCATCCTCCAGGTACCTTTCCACAAATAGGCGCAGTGTTTGCTGAGCGATAGGTTGGTGACGAATATACTCCTGCCTGACGCCAAGGTCCCGTAACGCTCCAGAAAGCGACAACAGCGCTGGAGCAGACGAGGGGAAGGGCCAAGTACTAGCGGCCGGTCAACCATACATCCTGTCCACGAAGTGATTAACGCACCAGATGAAGGAATTGTCTGCGGAGGAGATTCCGACAGAGATTCCAATACTTCATCTATTATTCTATCTCTCCATTCCTGGACAACGCGATCAAGGGCGAAATCTATACGTGTTCTGAACTCTGTTAAACAAGCCACCGTCAGCGATTTGTTGACTGGGGCACGTTGGACGCCACTTACTTTGAACGACATCGCGACGACATCCAATATGCGTAATGAAGATAGACGAGGAGCCCAAATCATCAGCGATGTTTGCCAGACCAACAAGATTGTCAGTGTTTGACCCTCCCAATGCACTGTCCACCGCTTCCTCCAAAGTCAAGGCGACGACGTCAGCGGTGGACTCTGCTTCTGGTTGGTACGCATCAACGAGGCCCTGGCCAAAAGACTTCCCTTCATCGGTCGTATCCGAGAAAACTACAGCAAGGTCTTTCTGGATGTTTCTCGCACATTGCTCGAGGATCGCCACCACGGCATCCAACTGCGCTGTTCGCCCAAGGAGATATTGCTTTAGAGCAGATTGATACCGGCGGAAGGGGAGAAGGTCAAGTGCCTTGGAGGCTTGTGAGGATGTCACTGGCGGGGGAGGAGCTTTGAAGTGCGTGTCTCCTGAGATCGGTGAGCACAAAGGCTTCGTGAGATGCGGCAACACACTGTACCTGATGTGACCTCTTTCCTTGATTTCGCTAAGAACACGAACACCTCCTTCTTGAAAGAGTCCAACGCGTTCGACAAAGCCGATCTCCACACCACCAACGCCCTCGACCGGGATATAGTATCCAAAATTCCGCACATCTCCTCCTTCTCCGAGTACTCCAACTCTGAATTTTGGATCTTCTTCCTTAGAGCACCGCGAACGTCCCAAATCTCCGCAACATTGGCGAGGTTAGTGAACCACGCATCAGCCGCATCTTTCCAAGACTTTGAAGATTTGCTGAACCAATCGCCCAAGGCGCGTTGGAAATCGATTTGTGAGTAGTTGGTGGACGCAGAGGATAAATCGATGTACGGTCGATAGGCTTGCAAGTTGGGAGGAAGGAGTAGGAAGTGTGCGGAGGATGTCGAGTTAACAAGGAGGGTGTGGGTCGAAAGGATAAGGTCTGGGGGCAAAACACCGGCATCACCCTCATTGGCAATCGCTTTGAGTAGTGAAGTAATCAAGGAAGTCTTCTGGGTAGGTCTAGCTTCAAAGATCTTTCGAGCAGCGGATACAGTGTCGGTTATAGTCGTCAAAGCGTCTTGATTAGCTTGAAGAATCTCTTTGACTGAGCGTAACCGCATGCCTGAGGACTCTCGGGTTCCTTCGCCATCATCGGAAGTTGCATGTCCATTAGCAGAAAGAGGAAGTTTGTGTTGGATTCTCCAGGAGATGAGGGGGGTTAAGGCTTTCGTCCGTTGAGTGAGGAGAGCGGCGAAGGTTTCGCTGAGGGGGCGAGAATCGAGAAGATGGAGGGCGGCTAGGATGGCGCAGATATCCTACACGGAGTTAGACATCGTAGGAAAGACAGCTTCTAGCCGCAAACGTACAGAGGCGGATGTGTTGAGTTCACGAAGGGATAGCGTCGCTTTGTGTATGATTTGAGATCTGAAGCTGGACACTTCGTCCCATTGCCGTTGCACCAGAGGAAATTCGCTCTACTTCCATCAGGGGCCATTGTGGATGAATGAGCTATCGACACGTACAGGAACGTCAATCCCAACCTTCGTCCAAGATTCCTCTTCCTCGTCGTCTTGTTGGACTAAACCTCGGTGTACGACTCGGATGAACAAGAATAACCACGCTGCTGAGAGGTACTTTTTCTTCTCGATGAATCGCCAGAGATGCTCAGGCGCGTCCAGTAGAACTTTGAGATGAGCCGACAAGGTCTGCAGGGAATGTAGATGTCGGTCTATGATCTTGTCAGAACCGGGGACGAATGTTAGGCTGATGGCGCTACGCACCATTTACACCGCCAAACGCCGTCGTATGGCTCGATAATGGAGGTTCTTGCTGAGCTAAGATGGCGCCCTTGGACTCTTCAAACGCGGACAATACCCTTTGGGCGGAAGAGCTCATAGAGATAATGGAAGATGACGCCTGGATCAGGTCGCGATACCGTTCTCTACGCTTTCAGAGAACGCCGTTAAATCAACGGGGAAGGTTACTTCGACGATGACCACGTACCCGACCATAAGTCGAAGCTCCTCCTGCTTGACCTCAGCATCGTGTCTGTTCACATTGTAAGCACGCTTCAGAGGCTGACGCCAACCAATCTTATTCACCGTAATCGTTGCTGGATGACCTTGACCTCGGAGACCGTATGCCTGGTGAAGAGTGCGTCGGGATTGAGCTCGTCGGTGTCAATGGGCTGTCCGCTTGAACTGGACAGCGAACTTTGTATTTGGCTGGCACTTGATAAACCATAGAACGTGGATACCGGCTTGGACGCTGCAACACTGGACTGAGAGCGGAACATGGTGCGTCCAAGTTGACGCTCAACAAGTTATCGTGCTTTCCACTTTGGTGACAAGATTCCTGCTTAGTAAGCACCGAGCAACACACTGACGGTGACCAGCGTCGGGCAACTCTAAACATTCCATTATTACAACGTGGACGGCATAGCTAGGAGCCATTACGCATCGTGAATCATTACAGTAGAGGAAAGACGAATGTAGGGATAAGTGACCATGGTGCGACCAAGCTATCAACTGGACACCTTGGACTTGGACTTGGATTCGGCAATGTCGACCTCTTGACTGCTGGTACTGCCGTTTTGAGAGGAAGATTGGGACAAACCGCTCTCCGACGTTGAGAGATTCGGCGCTTGATACGATCGGGGGTTGGTGGAACTGGAGCCCACGGGCGAGGACGTGTTTGCAACTCGTTGGTCCAGTGCTTTCAATGCAAGGGCGCTAGGGGGTTAATGCGATGAGCCTACAGAATCCATCGAGAGCAAGTTTTAACACACCGTCTTCTCTCGGCTTCCGCTCTGGCACCTCCGGGAACTTGAGTATAACCATTGGCTTCAATGTCACCATATGATTTGGGGATGAGGCGCAATCGCGTCGCGAGGCTGTACACTTTGTCTCCAAGAATTGAGAGGGGATAGCTAGGGTAAGGTTAGCATGTTGTGGAGTCCCGAGTGCATATGGTCTGCGTACTGGACAAATGGAGGGAACCAAGACACAAGTGAAAAGGTCTCGCTGCGATCTCCGTATGTCGTCCCGCTGATGTCACTTGCGTGTTTCTTGTAGAAGCGAAGGTAGATCCAGCTGACGAACCATCCAAATTGGATGATTATCCATGGGCATTGGAAGCCAATGATGCACATGACCGTTGATAGTCCAAGATATGCCATGGGTAATGTCTGTGCTGGAGTTGAGCACAGAGAGCGATATGGAATCGATAGCACAGTACCTTCACTCGCGCTCGAAGAACACCCATGACCTGGACGTGATACTCGGGTATGATTTGTGTGAAAGCGACGAGGACTCCGATGTGCATGGCCATTTGACCATGGTATTTCATTCCGAATCTGAAAGACGCGATAATGAGTGTCACTCAGAGCCCTCGAACTAGATGACGTACAGGAACAGCTCTGGCTTTCCAAACAAAAGGTACTCAATCCAATTTACCGCAAAGGTTATTAGGTTGGAAAACACAATCGTGACGACGATGAACTTGAGAGTTTCGATGCTGCCCCATAGCCGTTCCAAGTAGCGGAGAGAGGGGGGAATGAAGATGATTGAGAAGATGAACTAGGGTCCCGATGAGTTGTTTATTTGGGCACACGACGAGAGGTAGGCTCACCCCCAATATTGACGCCTCTAGCAAGGCAGACGTCAGGAAGACCCATGGCGTGAATAGACATGAGCCGGGTATCATAGTCATGTAATAGGCTGCATCCGACGCTAGCCCTCTCCACCAGCACCATCCATAAACCGCCGAGGAGATGATGATCGCGCCCGTGTATGCCTTGGTCACAGGCGGTGTCGACTGAATCAAGGCGAACGGTGAGGAAAGTAAGGCCATGGTCGAACCCTAGGCGTAGACGTCGTCAACTGGGACGACTGGGACAGCGACCGCGAACTGATGAGGCGTTGCGGGAATAAAGTATTTTCGGGGGTCGCTTGAACGTCGCCGCTAAGGCACGTGCAACCATTCCCCTTTGAGCACACGCCGAGCCCGCGGTTCGCACACACACTCCTTGATCTCAAACGCCCATGTCCTCACTTCGTTCCTGTGGGCCACGACATGTCTTCAGAATACGACTTTAGGCCAGGCGGGGGTCTTAAATTGAAGGGTGTGGTTGATGGTGGTATTGTGAAGAAGTGCGTACACTCCTCTTTAAAGCGGCTACACTTAGACTAATGCATAAGTTAGGAAGAAGAAGAAGTCGAAATCCAAGTCTGATGATGCAGACAAGAAGATTGAACGGGAAAAGATCAAGGAAATGCTCCAATCCGAGGATCTTGTCCAGACATCCTCTGGCAGTAGCAGCCGAAATTCGCCCAGCGTAAACCCGGAAAGCTCTTCCTCGCGCAAGACGGAGGCTGAGAAACGGTTCGAAGAGGTTCAACGACAGAGGGTGCGTCCGGGCTTCTTCTGCATTGGACATGAGCTTACCGAGAATCTTACAGTTGGCTCAACGTGTCGCGAAGCTTGCAAAGAAGACGCACAAGGACCGCGTCGCCGAGTTCAACAGTCATCTGGAGTCCCTCAGTGAGCACCACGACATCCCCAAAGTATGTTTGTGGTCATTCTCTATATTTCAAGACCTTTCTGAACGTAGCTTGAAACCAGGTCGGACCTGGCTAAGGCGTGCCATTACCCTATTCCTTTGCCCTGGTCTCAGTGTATATACACCTTTGTGCTTGCTTTCTTCAATCGATTCTCTATACCAGTCTTCTGCCGTCTCCACCGCTCGCGAGCAACCGACCTGTGTCCCGTTGGTTTACCGAATAACGCGACAAATTCCCTGAGTTTAAATTGGGCCGGAAGGTGCCTGAAATAGGTATTGTAGTATAATATTTGTTCCAGGGATGTAAATGTGACAGTATCAAACTGTGATCTCCCAACTTTCTCCACACGCCCTTTGCTCTCTTACACCCACATCACTCCACCGTCGCGTCGTTTTCGACGCTGAAATGTCTTCTGCAGAACCCAAACCACACATATGTCCACCGTCTAATGCAGTTCACCCAAGCGACCGTTGGGAGTCGCTCTTCATCTACTCCTTCCTCTGTAAATTCACCAATCTCAGAGGAAAGGAGGGTTTGGAGACACCTATGGAGTGCGTGTTCCGTCCATTTTAATGTTTTCGCCGCTGACAGCGCGACGTGTTGCATACAGTCTAGAGGAAGCCCTAATGTCTAAAGAGCCTCACCCAATCTTGACACAGCTTCTAACCACCTTCGTCCTAAATCTCAAACCTCAGACGCGTAATTTGAGGTGAATGCACGTTCAGAGACGTCTATCTGACTAGCAAATGCTTAATGTCGTCTTCGCGGTCTCAGCGCGGATCAAATATCCACCACCGTGGCTAGCGTGCTGTCCGAATTTCTCAAGACCAACGAAAGAACTGTGTTCTGGGACAATGATCTCCACCGCAACGTCGACCCCTTCGAGGGTCGACAAAGCGGCTTCTTCTCCGCCGACTGGGACTTCAAAGTGCGTCGATGGATTATGCTGGCCCTGTTCGGCCTGGTCGAACTTTGGATCCTGACACCTCCGTCTCCTTTCACCCAGCTCAAAGTCCTCCGCGTGTTAGTCGAGCTGCAGCTCACACACGCTCCTTCCATTAAAGCGACCATCGATCGCGCTTGGGGAATTGTGCATAACAAGCACAAGAAGGGCCAAGCCACAGAACCTAAGCCAGAACCCTCAGACCCCAAAAGCCAGGAAAACCTCCAACTTCTACCTGTCGGCCAGGACAGTTCGCGAAAACGATACTGGATTGCAGATGGTCCGTGCACATTTGTTCTTTTCTCTTTCTCGCCGAAATTAGTATTTGCGTGTATTTGCGGTTCTGTTCCATGATCTCTTCGCTTTCACGGTGAATGCGCACCGGACCTTGCCGTTGGAAATATATCCCCCCAGTATCAGGATTGGTACTAACGTGTTTTTGTCCCCCTTTAGATTCACCTCGTGTATGGGCTTCCACCAACCCATGGAAAGTGACTGCCACATTCCAGTCCGTCTCCTCAGACCGGGACAGTTATCTCGCTCTCATTGAAGAGTTGAAGAAGGCCGCCCCACCCGTGCCGAAGAAAGGCCTGAAACTGTCGAAACTGGAGCAGTCCCACAACAATTTGATTGCGACCCTAGAAGGTCGCATAGAGGCCATTGATGCCGAACTAACGGTATGGCATTACTGTCAAGGTTAAGCTCGCCGATCGATTGTTCACGTCGAGACCTTAGCGCGTTGCCAAAGTTCGCAGAAAGATGGAGCAGAAACGGATACTGCTCGCACAGGCCGAGCTGCGGGAAACCCGTACCCGCACACGCACCAAGCGCCCGGTGTATACCTATGACAACGACTTCGACAGTGAGGTAAAAGTGCTCTATTCAATTATGTGACGTGGTTTATTTATCCCTTTGGTAATCATCAGGACGAAGGCGACGAATATAGATATCAAGACGATATGGAGGAGGACAGTTTCTCTGGCGGTTCACGGCGGCGCCGGCAGGCTGCTACGACGGCCACTCGACGTTCCAGTCGTGTAACGAAGTCCTCGTATCGGGATCATTCACCGGCGGACTCATGGCAGAATTGGAGAGGCGAAAGACGGTCAACGCGGTCGGGAGGGTCACAATTCGACGACGACCGCGCCCCCAAACGAGCCAAGACGGAGGAGAGCACCGTCAGCACCGAGGGTTCGACATCTGGGGTTGCATCTAGCGGTCTAAAAATCAAGAATTCTGGTGCAGCGGCTCTCAAACCTACAGAGATGGCTGTGGAACAAATTCCGGGGAAAAAGAGGTCCAAATTTTGGGTTTATGCCGTGGAGCCAATTCCAGGGGAGGGTGAAGATTCGTCGCCAGGTGGTCCTGTGGATACGATTATGAGCGGGGACGATGCCCCGTCAACACACGCCTCGAAGAATGGTGCAGTCAACTCGGCGAGCACCACGGCCGTTGACGAGGCTGAATGGACTCAATCCAATGGGCGCAGCAAGAGCGAGATGAGCTATGATGCCAGCATGGATGGCAGTCTTTCGCCCATGGCCGTGGACGATTCGTGATCCTTTGGACTTTGCTTTCGACGTGCGCTTAACTTAACATCTCTCCTAGTCATACGTTTTTCTTGACCATCATCCATTTCACCTGCACATAACTTAGTTGCATATTCACTCACATATCATAAAATATCGTAGTCTGTAGTCACAATCTCTGGATATATATAGCACTTCATCCTCTCCAGCAATCAATAGACAGTGTTTATAATGACGATTCGAGATACAGTATTGTGGACTTGGAAGACCGGGGCCAAGTCGACCAGCAACGTAAAAGGAAAAGGAAAGTGATCGGCCAATCAAATGGCGAGGTTCGGTCAATTGGGCGGAAATGTTAAAGTTGGCCATCTTGCCCAGAGCACATATCCTTCGCTGAGCCTTTCCTCAGCTTGTCTCGAGTTCTCCCCCTTTTCACTGGCCCGATGCTATCCAGCTCGGCCAGGACTGTTCTTGCACGACATTCTGCAAGACAGTTGTACAGGTTTCGTGGCTGTCTCGTCCACCAACAGCGACACCGGCACCAGGTTCAGCGTACTTTGGCCACCCACGTCCAACGCCACCTTCCAGCATCGCTCGATGACAAGGCTTTGGTAGCGCTGTTTGACCAGCCAAATGGCTCGAAGCTGCGTTCACCCTTCAACACGACAGGGCTCTTTGGTCATCCGAACCTAACCCATCCCCGCGCTCTCGTGTCATTGGCGGAATCCACTCTCGTTCGAGCCCAGTTGCTCACACAACGGATATTGGAAGCGGGAAAGTCGGAACATGAGCTCGCAAAGGTCGTCAAGAATCTCGACCGTCTCAGCGACATGCTGTGTGGGGTCATTGACCTTGCCGAGCTCGTTCGAAATGCTCATCCCGACCGACTGTGGGTTGAGGCCGCCAACCACGCCTACGAGACTCTATGCGAGTTCATGAACGTGTTAAATACACATACGGGTCTCTATGAGGTGCGTTCTCATTCCAGTCAAAGCTCTACGGACAACTCAATCCTTCCAGGTCCTCAAACAAGTCCTATCCAACCCCACGCTCGTGAACTCACTCAGTCCGGAGGCCTACCAAACAGCCCTCATTTTCTGGCGTGATTTCGAAAAGTCTGCAATAGATCTACCCCCTGCGCAACGTAACAAATTCGTTTCACTATCTTCCGACATTCTCGTACTTGGGCGCCAATTCCTGGAAAATGCGAGCACCCCAAGACCTCCGACGTCTATCAAGGCTTCGGATTTGGCTGGACTGAAGGACAAGGGGATGGGGGTCCGGCTACAACTGCAAGCCCAGTTTACGAACAGGGATCTGCAGATCTATCCTGGTTCCCTGCAGGCGCATATGATCATGCGGTCTGCGCCTAACGAGGAACCGAGGCGAAGGCTGTACCTTGCGGCCAACTCTAGTACCCAGGAGCAGATAGAAGTTCTAGAGGCACTATTGAAGAAGCGAGCAGAGCTTGCCCAGCTGGTTGGAAGGGAAAGTTTTGCTCACATGACACTTGACGACAAGATGGCCAAAACCCCAGGTATGCCCAAAATACAAATTCTGAGAAATCGAAAACTGACGGAACCAACCCAGATAATGTTACTAACTTCCTCGACGCACTAATTGACCACACACGACCCTTTGCGAGGAGCGCCCTACGCACCCTCGCACAAAGAAAACAAGCACACCATGGACTATCTTCACTACCTATCATACAGGCCTGGGACCGCGACTTCTATTGCCCTCCGGATCCACCAGCGCCACCGATCCCCCTTCCGCCATTGACTCTTGGAACTGTATTCATGGGCCTCTCCCGGCTGTTCCGCCACCTCTATGGTGTTTCTCTTCGCCCGGTACCTTCTGCTTCCGGCGAAGTCTGGCATACAGACGTTCAGAAGCTCGAAGTGGTCGATGAAGACCAAGGTATCATTGGGTGGATTTACGCGGATCTCTTTGCCCGGCGAGGCAAAGCCAGTGGAGCAGCTCATTACACAGTTCGATGTTCAAGACGGACAGATGACGATGACGAGCAAGGTGATGGGATGTTTGAAGGCGCGGAGCTGCAGATCCTGGAGTCGCAGGAATTCGAGGCTGTGAAGCGACACAGACTTCCTAACCAGGAGGGTGTCTTCCAGCTGCCTTTGGTGGTCTTGCTCTGTGAATTTACAAGGCCAACTGTATCCAAGGGTGGCACTATTCTCGAATGGCACGAAGTGCAAACTTTGTTCCACGAAATGGGCCATGCCATGCACTGTGAGTGAATTTGATTAAATTACTAGACAACTTAATTGACAGGGCCCCCTAGCCATGCTTGGTAGAACAGAGTACCAGAATGTCTCCGGTACACGCTGTGCCACCGACTTTGTCGAACTCCCTTCCATTCTCATGGAGCACTTCCTCAACTCCCCCGCCGTCCTTTCCCTCTTCGACGCCGATGGCACTTCAACACTGCGTCAAATTGGTAACCACCATCACGACCCTTGCCACGCCATCGACACCTACTCCCAAATCATGCTCGCGGTCGTAGACCAAATTTACCACTCACCCACCGTCCTCGACCCTTCATTCGATTCTACACGGGAATACGGGAACCTGCAAAACACGCGCGGTCTTATCCCGTATGTGCCTGGCACTTCCTACCAGACTCAGTTTGGCCATCTTTTTGGATACGGTGCGACGTACTACTCGTACCTGTTCGATCGCGCCATTGCCTCCAGAGTGTGGTCCAAGGTCTTTTCCAAGGATCCTTTGGATAGGGAATTGGGCGAGAAGTACAAGAGAGAGGTACTACGGTGGGGAGGTGCGAGAGACCCTTGGGAGATGGTTGCAACATTGCTTGACGCACCAGAGCTGGCTGCTGGAGATGCAGAAGCCATGAGGGAGGTTGGACGATGGAGGATCGAGGATGAAGTTGGCGTTGGCGGAAGGCATTAAATTGTCGGAGATTTAATAATGCATTGGGACTGTTAGAGTTGCGTACATGTGGTATATCGTATGTGGTATGGTATACACTAGCTAATGATAATGCGACTGAATACAAATACATTGAATATGGTTGGATAGTATGCCTGGTTGATGCGATGAATGTCGAAAGCAAATACAAAGCAAGATGCATGGTTTGATGTTGAAAGCGAAGGGGATTAGGGGATTCCTAGGTTAGATAAGGGATAAGTTATGGAAACCGAAGTGAGATGGGCATATACATGTGTATCATGCCGACGCCGCCAATTCAGCGCAGAGCGCAACGTATTTGGCATGCACTTCAGCCAACTCTCGCCGCTTTGCTTCCTTTTCTGATGGTGACAAGGATGGAACAACGGGCTGTGCTTGGGGTGCCGCTCGCAAAGCCGTCGGACTGGGGCATGGTTGGGAAGTAGGGAAATCAAAGGTGACCGGAGGAGGATACGCGTTTTCAGTGCCCCAGAAGCTCTGGGTGGTGTTGGTTGACAAAAAGGTACTGTGGTCAATAGGATTACCTTGCACTTCAGCAAGTGCAGGCTGACATGTAGGGGTGATGAGATGAGAATCGAAGTCGAAGTCGAAATCCGGGAAAGTTTGTTTCAGGGTAGAGGTTGAAGGTTGCATGGAGTTCAAGGCAGGATCCGAGAACCATTCCGATGGGCCAGCATCAAGATTCACACCGCCTATGTTGGAAAGGTCGATCGAGGGGAATGTAAAAGAGGACGATGGGTCAGATAGAGGCTCGAAAGGCAAATTGGAGATTTCAATCTCCAGGGGAGCGGTCACTTCCTGAGTCTCAACGATGGAGACAGGCGGAGGGATAACAGATGAGAAAGACGCGGAAGGCGAATCCATGAATGACGCCAACCATGCGTTGAGCTCGGGATCAGAAGTGGGGAGGGGCAAGGGATCAGAAACAGCCACTGGGCGGGGTCGGTTGTCTGCGTTTTGCGGCCTCTTGCGGCACGGGGTTCCGTCACTCTCTGATAGCCTGCGCTTCCGCTTCTTCGACACTTCAACGGGAGCGGATGTGGAGGGGGTATCTTCAACGGTAGCCAGACCTTCATTAAGAGCGGCACACTCTGAGAGAGCCGGAGATGGAAGAGAGTTCGACACCCGTTTTGAAGGCGGTGGCGTTGTAGCGGGAGCATCAAGCCTAGAAGCTCCTTCAGCAAAAGAGAAACGTGAAATGTCAAGCCCGGAACATACCTTGGACGCTTCTTGGAGCGCTCAGCGCGCTCGTCATCGGAATCAATAGTAGGGGAGAGTCTTCGCTTGCCAGTAGGCGAAGTCCGTTCGGGCAGGGAAGGTGCAGAGACAGAGGGTGATAGGTGAGTCTGTAATGATAGAGGCGACCGTTCCGGGGAGGGATAAGCCGCCGCCGCTTGTTCTCCTTGAAGCTTTTTGCGTTTCTCGGATTGAAGCTGACGCTTGAGCTCTGGCGTCATGTCTTTCACAGCACTGTCCAACGTTACTGCCAAGCTGCTCTCTGAGACCTTCTGGTACAGAGTTCGAGCATTAGAGGTAACCTGGGCGAACGCGAACTGAAGCTCGGCTGAGAGTCCTGCATCATTGTCGTCGAAGAATTGCTGGGCAGCTTCGACAATCTTGGCGCGCTTGTTGTCGAAGAAACGCTTGCGAACATCATTCCAGCCAATCCGGCGACGAGCATCGACGAACCAATTATCGACATCCTTTCGTGGTGATTTACTCTTAGTCGCGATTGATTCTCGAACTTGGGGGGAGGGATAAGGATTGTGGAGGTTTTGGTAGAGCCATTGGACGGCGGGCGCGATGTAAGCAGGAGAAGCTGGATGATAAAGAAGGGGGATTAGAATAACTCTCAAGGTCTTTGGGACTTTCTTACCATCCGACTTCTCATCCTCAGTTGAAACTGCAACCAGGCTTTCTTCCAAGACCTGATTGAGCTCGGTTGTAGCTGGGTGTGAGAGAGCGTCAACGACACCCGATGACAATGATTCCACTACGGTCGCAAAGCTGTATACGAGATCGAGCGTGTCTTGTGTGAGTTTACTGGAGATTGAATATATTGTTTCGCTGAAAGAGGCCCAAGCAGTGGCGAACGATTCTAGGCCATTATCGGATTCGTTGTTGACGGATTCAAAAAAATCTGTTTCGAACTTGGATAGCTGCTGGCGAATGTCCTCATCTGAGGAGGGGGTGTTGCCGGCGGAGACCATCGTTGGAGAGATGGAGGAGGATGATGGGGAACAAGCATGAGTTGGTTCTGCTCAACAGCACCATCTTCCTCATTTCAAACCCCGCATTGTCTTTGTCGTGAGACGTTTTTGATGTTGTTGATTCCCCTTACCTTCCCTCATCGTATCATTCGAGGCAACATGTGCCAGCATTTTAATTCATTTCGACTAGTCTCGAGAAAATGAAGGATATGCTCGTAGAAAATAGAACACGCAGTGCCTATGGCCTCCAATGTCTGAAGTTTGTCAAGCGCTACATACCCAAGAATGCGCATCAAATTGCTCAGGCTCTTTTACCAATTGTTCTCCAAATGAACCTAAACAAAGCACAAGCATCCAGACTAAGCTTCAGCGTCGAATCCGAGGACGTACGGCACATCGCCTGTCTTACGTTTCTTTGGAGGTTTTTGTGGGCTTGCTCCTAGACCGATTGCTTCCCAGACCCGCCAACTCTTAACGCGATGACCTTCGACCTGCCGGAGGAACTTCAACCCTTTCTGGACGACATAACTCTCTCACTTAGTGTCGTTGCCAACTCTCCATCTCGAGTCCAGAAGGCAGCAGTCAACCTCCAGGGTGTTTATCGCCAGCACTACAATAATGTCTGCAGGAAGTATCTGCAAGCCAACACTCGTACCCTCCAGTCCCAGCCCGAAACTCATACACAGCGTCTCAATGCAATCCGGCGAAGATATGAGACTGAATTCCAGCAACGGCTCTCGCGAATGCAAGGGCAATACCTCGCGACTTCCCAGCGCGAGCAAAGATCCCTTCCCAAGAGGACCCCATTCAATGCTGTAGGTGGTCATGTCTTGTCTATACAACTCACCGTTTACGGTATTCGTAGGAGTATACGCCGCTCCTGGAGAAATACTTTGAATACAACGCATTTCCTCCGTTAAGGGATCGCGAATGGCTTGCGAGAAAATCGATGATGACCCCCCGACAGATCGAAGTCTGGGTATGTAGTTCCTCGCTCATTACAGATCCCTTGATCTTATATCACTGTACATCCCATTACAGTTCCAAAATCACCGTCGCAGGGCCCGAAATGAAGGAAGGCGCCTCGAAAGAATTCCAATGGATAGAATTCCTGTCGAAATATCTCTGGACTCGCTGGAAGAGACGATGGCGCCTTTCCTCGCTCCAAAGTCCAAGCGATCTCCCAGCGTCCATCGCCGTCTTACTCCACCAATCAACTCATCCCACCCTCGTCCCGAGCAAATGTCTGCTTCCACCAGCATAACGACTGTCCTTGACGCGGTGTCTCCGCCTTCATATGCCTTCCCGACGAAATTCTGCCCGTCCTCCCAAAATCGAGACCAGACCTTTCCTTGTAAGCCAAGCGACTTTGGCCTCTGCGCGGAAGGAAGGACGGGGAAGCCGACCAGCAAACTTCGCAAAAAGACATGCTCAATGGCTGCCATTTGCGATTCATTGCTGGTGACGCGTATTGCGGGACCGCCCATTGAAACGGAGTCTGAGAGCCCCTGGCATGCGTCAAGATGTATAGGGCACATCGTTGCCCCTCACCCAGCCCTTGTCCAAACTCCCGCCCCATCTGCATCGCAGCCCTCGCCGGCATCGGCCACTACCACTCATGCCCACTGTCGATCTGCCCCAAAAACCAGTGTAAGACATCGGGATTTCACACCCTACTATCTCCCCAGCGCTCTGCCCTCAAGGGCACTATCCCGATCATCGTCCAATAGTTCCATGTCGTCAGTTAGCTCATTTACTGGGCCAATGACACCAGAAAACTGGCAGAATCCGACCTTGCCTTTGATCCAGGGCGACGACGAGCCTTCACCTTCGCCACAGTTCCTCTCCCGAGCGCCTGCGGGTGTACTCGCGACTGCATTCGATGCCTACGCCCTTTCACCAGTCTCTTTGGTCCCTGGCAAGCTAGCATCAAGCTGAAGAGGTTAGCTAAGCATGGGTGGCATTTGCATATGACCGCCTGTCAAGATGATTTACTATTAGCACTGTTGGGTTCCTGTCGTTGTTGTATCCGTACCCCTGCATTTGTATTTCTACCACGCTACATCGCACTGCATTTCTAAACCCTTTTCGGTATGAAACCTTTGTTTTTTGTCTTACTTCCTTGTTAGCTATGTACTACACGGCTCTACACGGCCTTGGTTATATACACGTTTTCTTTCTCACTTCGCCAAGTTCGGTGCGGAACCAAAACCATCGTGGATTCCGAATGATCCGAAACGAAAACAATTGCCATCACTCCGGGTGGAAGCAAAGCGCATAGGGAAAGGCTTGGCGTGGAACCATGTGGAAATGGTTCACACCGACGCGTCGGTCTGAGTCATATTAGCGTGACATCCGCATCAAACTGTCACGGTCACACTGCGCGTAACGCGCCTCAAATGGGCGGGGTTCCCGACGAAGGGCCCCTCGCTTCTTTCTTCCCCTCTGTCACTCTGCCATCCCGCTGTCACTTCGTGTCCCCATCCCATTCTCCCTCGTTCCCGTCCCAATTTCACTCTGCCAAAGTGTATGAACACGTTGTTTCTGCGTTTCCCCGATCGTGTCGCATTGACCAATTTGATTTAGACGTCGGCATCCCGGGTCAGCGGACGATCCATCGGCAAGTTTCGTTGCTTGTTGTGCATGGCCCTTGCTTCAAGCCCCATAAAGCGAAGACGGACATCCAGTTTGCTTACCATTACTTTACTGACGAATATAAAACCTTTTCTTCTTCATTTCGTTGTGCTTTCGTTGAGTGTTGGACGACCAAGACTACCTCAAGACCCAGAAACCCCAAGACTAGGCGTGAATGGAGTGATATATACATCAACATCAAGTCCAGAAAACCGCAAGTACAACTGTGTGATACGACAATTCAACATCCGTCCCAGTCACAAGAAGATGGACAAGAAGAAACGCAAGAGCAAGGAACGAAGATATTCTGTGTGCAGCAAAACCTTTCCCGAAACGCGAATAATGTGCAGATTGAAAACGAAGATAGCCTGATATGAGTGAGTGAGTGTATATGATCTACAAATATTTGAAATGAAAGGCTTGAAATTTGGCCCTGTCGAACCCTCAAAGCCTCGAGCTTCAAGATGCGCGACGCAACAAAATTAATATGAAAGACTTCCCGGTTGTGCGATTTCCTAGTTTAGCGGTGTGTGGCCGTTTTTAATGTGCATGGCGCCTATCGCGCCTGATCGTCGATGAAAGCGGAATGGTGGTGGTGACGGTGATCCTCTGACTGAATAATGTGCAGGTTATGTGCAAGCGGTCGATCGTGTTTGTGGTTACCGCAAAGGTGTGACTGTCGAGTGTTTACTTTGTGCAAGAGAACATTTTCCTGACGCCTCGCAGTATTGCCCAGAACGCCTGTCAACGAGTTCAGCACCAAGGCACGGGAAACCGCTCGCAATTTGACCGACATACCGCGAAGAATCGTTCATGCACCGGCGGACGTCTGTCTTCGAAATCAAAATCCTTCTCGTCGGCACCGCTTCGCTCATCTTCCTCAAGTTCACGCTTCCTGCGCTACGGCAAAGTCAGCCCTGAAAATGAACGCTCGACGACGAGAACGACCTACAAGAGATTCAGAACCGTATACGACATCATACACCAGGTCGCCTTCGTAGCGGGTGTCGATCGTTCTCTGTTCGACGCGGCATCAAAAGAGTACCACGGGCGGAAGAGAAGAGTTACGTACCATTTTGGGGTCGTCGTCGCTCGGCTGCGGGGCGCCAGCACGGGGGTTTGGGAGGTTTCCGAACCGTATCCTACGGCTTTTGGCAGGCTGGAGGTCTTTGAGGGCGATTTGGGTGCCGTCGCCTGAGGTCATTATGAACGAGAACGAATGGCAGCCGTCCGTGATCTGTGAAAGGCTCATATAGACGGCGTTTTTAACGGTGAAGCGGTTGCGAGTAGAGTAGAGTGGTCGGGTGTATGTACTACGTAGCTGTCGCGTAGCGTAGAGAAGCGCAGAAAGAAAAGACGGCGAGGGTGGGGAGAGGCCAGAGACGACGGAATTCTCTGGTGCTGCGGAGGGCGTTGGTGGTGGGGGTTGAGAAGAAGCCAAAAGGCTCATCCAAGGTAAATATAGTTTTCGACGGCGCCGTTCCAGGGACAATTCCCAAATCGCCATGATTAATTTGTTCAGGGCGAGCCGAGGAGGCCAAGTCGCCGGCTCTGATTGGGGCCACCAGAGAACGGTTTTTCACTGGAATTTGATATGCTGGATCCTTTTTCAGCTAGAGGCGACATGAGGTTTGGTGCGCTCGGAAGTCACCATGGTCATCGAGGGTGCAATCGATCTAACAAGGTTTTTCTGTGTGAAGAAGCTGCACCATAAGTAGCATTTCTCGAGTCAAATTGGACCGAGAGGGTGGGATTTTGCAACGCACATGACGCGGATACATCAACGGCGAAGTGACCTGCGGCCTTGGATCGAGATGGACTGTCGAAAACGGACATACTGCAGCTCTCGCAATCGAGAAGACTGCAGGGTTCGAAAAACTTCTTGTCACGGCTGCCCTGTTAAGACCGAATGGTGCTAACCAATTGCAGGTTTGAGATGGGCTTGGGTTGGGTGATAGATGGAAAAGAGGACGTTTTCTCGGGAGAAGGGTTGGAATATCTGGACCGCCGTTGTAGATGAAAGCTAATCGAGTTCATCCAGGCTTGACAGGTGGTCTGTGTAATCAAAACAGGAAGAAAGGGAGGGGGCAGCGGGTGGAGGAAGGATGTGGAGCGAGGGCTGAGAGCGAGTCGTGCTGGTTGTCCGTGTTGAGCAACTGCCAATGGAGGTGAGTTACTTGCCGCCAGTACTGCCCATGAAGTGGTTGAATTCTCCATGGCAGGTCCTCAGTGCTCCCCCGCCACCGTGACGACCAACACCCTACCACCCCGCCTTTCATCGCCGCGACATGTCCACTACCTTCATTCACCTTCCACCATCCATGTAACTTGAGTCACCGTTCGCTTTTGCACCATTCCGTCACCGTTGGCACACCTCGTCGCATACACCTCTGTCGCATGAACCGCCGTCATCGTCTTGCCATTTGCCAAGAATACGCATCACGATCCACCGACCAGTCAACAAACACCTCGCACGTCCTCACGACACCCAACACCCGCCCTTCCTCGACGAAGAGCCAGACTAGCAAGATAACCGGCGGAGGTTCTTCTCTATCGCTACCCCAGACACAAAAATCGCGACCGCCCGACCTGCCCATGCCCCGTCGACAGCGTCCGTCTGCGCCTCTGGAGGCGTACCACCCCTCCTCCACCTTGTCCATCGCTTGGGAGGGTCGTGATCATCGTTCCTCCAATACCGATGTACGGTTATCGCAATGTCCATCGACCTTGTCTTCCTCATTCCTCGACACTAGCATGGAATAACGCCAAGCATCGTCTCTCCCTGCCCTCGGCTGGCCGGATACTTCTGCAGTTGAGATAGGCATGACACAGGCAGGCTGCGCGATGCGGTATCGCAAAGCCATGCCTACGCGTGGAATTGCCCTCACTGGGATACTTGGACACAACAATCCCTGGTGAAGGGGGTACCATCTTGTGCTTCGGCTTAACGCTTGTCTACCTGTGTCTTGGGATGACACTGGGGTTCAGACGGTCGCCCTCTCCAGGTGCGAACCTGGGTTCCCGTCAAGAACTATTCATGCTAACCGTATAAATTAGCAAGCGTAACTTCACCGGGAGAACATGGACCTCACTGGAGATATACCGTCGGTGGGCATCTGGCGCTGGAAAGACGGACCCGGTCGCTCGATGGTGGCCAGGGCGCTTCTTTGACAGGTAAGGACGCAACATCTTCCATCTGGACTCGGAGATGGACTTCTTAGGCGCACCTATCCTATGCAACTCATAGGTACAACGTTTGCGCATTAAAGGCCGCTGTTGCGCAGCAGGCTTCTTGTGCGGCTGAAGCCGCTGGGCTACTGGAAGACTATGTGGTCCGAACTTCGAAAGCTTCGGGCAGTACGGATGTGGCGTTCCAGCATCCAGTCTGTGGAGGCGCTTCTAACCAAACGATACACGATAAGCGCCAGTAGGGGATTCAACTGACCTGAAACTCACCTATATAGACTCAGTGGTATCACAGACGAATGTAGTAGCGGATGGTATGTCGCTGCTTTCGTCTCGGCCTAGTCATTCTTGCTGAACCTTTCGACAGACGAGGCCCAGGCCAGATGAAAGGGGTCTAATCGGACTGTTCTTCGAGTGGCTGAGCACGTTGCGTCCTCGATAGAGTCTGTTCGGCGGTTCCTCAGAAAACTGTTCACCAAGACTACAAGGTTGCGACACCTCGACCAGCTGACAGAAGGTACGGCCGATGTGTGGGGCCTCCAATACGAGCCAGGGCAGCCGTTTATTGGTTCACGGCCAGTGCGCCTGAATTGGGAGTCATCCAGGTTCAAGGCAAACTGGAAAGACACTGTAGTCTTTCGATTCGTGAACGTCCGGTTGGGCTCGGCGGACTTTCCACCTCTTAAACTTGCTCAGAGAGGCTGACACTTCGGACGGCGTCTTATGAGTCATCCAACAGCAAGAGAAGGGAGGCACCGCTGTTACTCACCTCTCCGACTGACTTCGAGCTCGACAAACCGTCACCCACCTCTCGCCATCCTTCCCCTGGATTCTCTCCTGGAATATCCCTTGAATGCTTCAAAGCGCCGTCAACGTCGGTCTTTATCTCTTCAGTTCGGTGCGTCGATTCCCGTTTATTTAATCGGTTTCCGAGTCAACCCTCTCCCTCTTCTTCAAGACCTTCTCGCGAACGTCGAGGTATGGTGTGCATTTGTGCTTCAGAAATCGGGGTTGCCGCCATAGGAAAATGCGGAAAAACAGACAGGATGATGAGTGCAGAGAATGGAAAACCGGCGGCGCGGTGGCTGGCTCAAATCCACCCGCCTCTCCACCATCAAAACATCGGCTTCACAGGAGTGACACATCTTCTCGTCTGGCTGCAACGAGCATCCTTGTCGACTCCGGGTGGAGGCTTGGTGGAAGCGCGGAAAGTGAGTGGACTGGGGGAGGATACCTAACTACGCGAAGAATTCATTCCAAAACTGCCCCGTCTCATCAAGACAATCTTATTTCGCCCCCTTGAAGCATGGTTTGTGCTTACCCCGGCATCCTTTCTCCTTTATCTAGTTCAGTCATTCAAATTGCCTGGTGTCCGTGGTGTCCCGAGGTCTCGACGTGATTGCTTCGACGCTCCAGGACCATCGAGACTTCAACTTGGTGCTCCAGCTACTTGCATTTTTGCAGCGACAGAGGGGGCCCAGACATGCGGCCATTCTAATTTTTCAACTACCGATATGTCACACCTTCCCCTTCTTATGCCCCCAGTTCTGTGGTCCGAATAATCCAGCTTCGTCTCATTGAAGACCGTGTCAGGCTGCCTACACCCGGTGGACGTCCCGTGCCCCTTGCCTCGAGTTACGAGTTATCACTCTCTACGACGTTTTCCTTTCCGACGCCACTCCTGTTTGACTGGGAAAGAAAGGCTGCAGTGACTAGCCACAAGCAATACCGTGAGCCAGAAACCCTCTAAACTTATCCCTTGAAGTCGTCATCTTCCTCTCCGTCGCTTCGCACTCGGATTGCCTTACAATACGTGGAGCGCATCTCTCGAAGTCCCTGACGTCGAATATGATGACTTGCTGGGTACCTCACGTACGCTTTAGCTGATTGTTCTTTAGCACCAGGCCCCGAGCCACTGTGCTTCGAGGATGCCTGTGCCTAGTAATTTGACGCACTGCATATGGAGGGAGGTCTAAGAATCTGGCGACGAAAACCAGTACTCCGACCTGTAATTCCAAACAGTAAGCAACGACCAATGTCGTCCAGTCTCGCTTCTCCACTGGCCTATCCCCCAGACCCGGTTCTCTCAGAAAGCGCGAAGTGAGATACAAAAAGCATCATAGTTTGCATGCATAGGTATGTTCGACATAGTGTGACAATCTAAACTACTAACTTCTAATGGTACAGCTAGGGTAAATAGCGAATAAATCAAAGCGACAATGGACGATAGTATGCTGGATGGCTAGAAATACAATTGCGAGGAGTTTGGTTTGCGAAACAAGTGCGACAAAATGAAGATCGAAAGCGAAGATCGAAAGCATAGCGACAGCAAAGCATGGAGGGTATCAACGACGTGGGGTATATAGCAGCGTGGGTCCAGCAAAGGATCAAGGGGCGGAGATTTCGGCGCGAATGGCTTGGGCTCTCGCTTCAAGTTCCTCGAGCTCCCTGCGCTTGGCTTCACGTTCCTGTTCAGACAACGCTTTGGATGTCGACAACATCGGATGCGAAGGAACTTGAATCGACGCGGCCACGGCAGTACCCGTCGAGCACTGGCCAAACAAGCCAGAGAAGTCGAGATCAGGATCGGAGATGTTGGACCATAGCGATGGGTCATGGAGGAAAGCAGAGCTCTGAGTGTCCGGGAAAGATTGCGATATCACGTCCAATGCGGGCAACGGAGTTGCATGGACATAAATGCTGGTTGAGCTTGGGAACGTATTGGTCGGTTCTGAGTGAGTGGTATTAGTTAAGGGTGTTGCACTGCAGATCACAGGACTTACGAAGCGGTGGAGGAAAATCATTGGCCATCCACGAGAAGGTTTGATCGAGTGTGGTAGCCTCAGGGTCAACGTTGACCTGTGTGGCAGCCGGTACTTCAAGTGGCTCGATAACATTGAGCTCAGCTGCTGGTGCTAATCGTAATGGTCAGTCGAGGCGTGGGCATAATAAACAAGCAGATTTCTTACTGGGCGCGGCAGGAGCCGAGGGAGGGAGATCAGGGATGAGAGGGAAATTGAACAGTTGAATATCGAGAGGGGCGTTGGAATCCGGAGCGTCGACCGTAACGGGTGGGGGGATATCTCCAGTGAGTGTCAGTTCAGGAGAAGAGAGAACATGTTCACGGAACCATTGGTCCCAGTCTTCGCCGCTGGCGGTGGGGAAAGGGTCCGAAACAGTCTGTGGACGTATTTGCGGGCGCTTTGCTGCAGGATGCTGGAAGCCATCGGATAGGCGTCGTTTCCGTTTGCCTGTGGATCTCGACGTGTCCGTTGCGGTGAACTGGGGAAGCGACGATGGTTGGGGCGATGGAGCCGCGGAAAACTCCGAGAGCTCTTCTTGAGTGGAAGCGGCTGGTGAAGGCAGTCCCTTTTCAGGACTGAGTTCGCGACGAATGGATTGAGACCTATCAGTATAATCAGCGAAAGCTCCTGTGAGTGTATAGAGCACATACCGAGGTCGCTTGCAAAGCGGGGTAGAGGAGATTTCGTCGTCACTTTGCAACGAACGACGACGCTTGCTACCCAAGGTTGGCGAGTTCCCACGGAGAGTAAACTCAACGACGGTCGCAGGCGGCGAGGCTAATACCTCGGCAACGGAGGCAGGCGAACGTTCGGGAGAGGGATACGCGTGACGAGCACGTTCGCTATTGGTGCGAGAGCCCCTTTCTTTTTCTCTTTTCCTGGCCTTCTCGTTCTTCAGCTGCTCCTTTAAGGTTGGTGTCATGTCCCTGACAGCCACGTCCAACTTATCAGCCAGTTTACTCTGAGCGAACTTTTGGTCGTATAGCGCGGTCGCACGTCCAAGAATGGCCGCGAATTCGCCTTCGATATGGGGGTCCAAGACGTCTGATTCCGATGGAACCAGCTCCATGTTGAAAAACACAGATGCAGCTTGAAGTATCTTTACTCGCTTGTTGCCAAAATGCTTGCGACGCAGATCGTTCCAGCCAATGCGTTTGCGGGCGTCGATAAACCATGCGTCGATATCCTTGGTTGAGGCACCTGTTTCAACAGCAATCTCCGCTCGCATCTGCGAGCTGGGATAAGGATTATGACAATTGTTTTTTAGCCATCGAGCACATGGCTCGATATACGAGGGGGTGCGGGACGCATCTGAAGAAGCGATTCAGTGCCTGGAGAACTGTTATAGAGCGTGACTCTCACCTGTGTTCTCGCTGGAAAGGACCAGTAAGGACGTCTTGTCAGAGAGCACTCCATTAATCTCCGTGGCAAATTCATCAGAGATCTGATTTTTCCTGGAGCTCAGTTCGGCCATGGTAGAGGATAGGGCGGCAAGGGGTGTCGAGAAGTCGTATAAGAGATCCAGTGTTTCGTCGTCTAGAGACTCATGGCAGGATTGGGCAAATGCATCGAAGTTGGCGCAAGCGCTCAGAAAGGAAGTGAACGTGTTCGACTCTCCTCGAAGCAAAGAGAGAAAGTCCTTGCGCAGCGCTTGTATGGTGTTTCTGACGATGTCGTTGGGGTTGTTGGCGCCTGCTGTGCCTCGGGTGAAACCCATTGCTACAAAACGGCTGTTGGATAGGTTTGTGGGTGCAAGGCTCAACAGTCCTAGGCTCTAGTCTCTAGCAGGGGACGCGATCGGAGCTCAAATTCTATGAGCATTGTTTGCCAAACGCTAACAAATTCCTTTGTCACCTTTGTCATTGTTCAATTTGAGTACTTGCGAACGTAGCGTGTGAAGTCGTCAAATGGCACCCGTACCTTGCACCCATAGCGTGAAAAGAGGGTGCCATAGCTCGCAAACAGTATCTGTTTCCCAGTGCTTTGCTTTAGCTGCGCTAAGTCCGGATCCCTTTGAACCAGTATGGCATACGGCTCGGTATTCAGGTATTTCATCCCCAGATCGAAATTTGAAACTCCGTATTGTTGCGGAACAATCAATTGGCCCCAACTGGCTTCGTGGCCAGGATTGCAGTCTGAGTTAAACATCGTAAAGTGGGTGGGACAACAGCTTGACAACAGCTTCTTCATCTTGGCTCTACACAGCTTGCGCTTCCCTCCCATGGTTGAAGTTCAGAAATCGCGAAAGGACATGTGGCTCCAGCTCTCCCGAGCAAGTCAATCGTGGACACTTCGTGCTCGACAGCGTCCCAGCCAAATCACGTCTTCTTCAGCGTCGTCATCTTCCTACGCCATTCCGCCTTTACAACTAACGATTCCGGACGACTTCATTGCCGATTTATCCCTAACACCCGAGGCCAGAGGGCAAATACTACTCAGGATCAAGGACACAATCATGAAAGTCCACGAGAATGGCTACGCCAATCTTTGCCGGGACTACTCGAAGAAAATCGCAACGCACTCTTTACGCTTCGATGCGCTGGTCATCTCAGGTGCCAGGGACGCGTACCAGCGATCGTTTAATGAGCAACTTTCCCAACTGCAACTGGAAATCGAGAGACTCTCCCACCAATTCCATGCTCCGTCAGCGAAGCGCACCCCGTTCAACTCGGTGAGCCGGTAACAATGAGATCCATTCCCCTTTCTAACCGCTCAATTTCTGCAGGAATATACTCCACTTTTGGAGAAATATTTTGAGTACCATGCCTATCCTTCAGCTCGTGACCGGGAATGGCTTGCGCGAAAAACCATGATGACGACACGACAAATTGAAGTTTGGGTAAGCACTCATTTCTAGGTCTGTCAGAACCCCAACGATAATTTCTATTGTCCAGTTCCAAAATCACCGGAGACGCGCTCGGAAAGAAGGTATCCATTTTGAACGGCTTCCCATGGACCGGCTCCCAGTTCAACTCTCGTTGGAAGACCTGGAAGACAAGCTTTCACCGCTAACCTCGCCTCGAAATCATCGTCACAAGAATCATCGTATTCCAACTCCTCCAGTGAGTATCAACACTTCCCTTGCATCTCGACTCTAATTTCTTCTCGTCAGCCGGAGCGAAGCGCTGCATCACCCGAACCCTGTTTGGGCGTGTCATCTCGTGGAGATTCAATTCTCGACCACACCTACAGCCCACCCCATGCCTTTCCAACGAAATACAACAAAGTCCAGCGGCACGACGACCTCTTTTCATTCCCGCGTGTGGACTGCATTCCCGCGCCTATGTGGGATCGACGGCCCTCCCAGTCTCATTCTGCACCGACGTACACGATTGAACAACTATGCGAAACTCTCGCTTCCATGCGCATTCATGGGCCCGCGATGGATGAAGGCTGTGATCAGCCGAGGCCATGGTATGCTTGTAGGGTTACTGGGCCTATCTCTGCGCCCCATCCTGCTCTGACAAACCCATCGAGGCCGACACTGCGTCTTGCTACAACACGGTCATCGAGCAAGTCTCCTGCACCGCGTCGGGGAAGACAACCTTCTACCCCCATTCCCCAACGTTCCAACCGCCGTCGAGGGTCAACGTCACCCATGACAGCCCTTTCACCATCCTTTCCCAACTCCCGCCGACGCGTCATTCCTCGACTCTCCTCCCACAGTTCCTTGTCCTCTATCGACTCCAGTGACCTGGATACCCCGGATGGTTCACCGCCAATGCCTCCAATCTCAACTCTTCCCCCTGCTGCTGAAAAGGAATCTATACATGATCCTTTATCAGTTGACAGCCCAGTCAACAAGGGTCAGGATTACTGCAGCTATGCCTCTTTTGATTACTGGAGTCTTATGTCTCATCCACCCCTGGGACTGAATTTCTCGGCCCATGGATTGAGATAGCACCATGTGGACGAATCCTCCCTCCTACTTTCCTCCTCATTGCCTCACACCGTCGATCTGAAGGGTCTCACATTTATCGGCTTGCTAGCCCACATCCCTTCTGCAGTACTCCGTTATCGTTGTTCCTAGTTGCCTTGTTTTCGTCGTCCCCTGCATTTGATACCCTAGTCCATTTCATTGTATTTCTACGTCGTGCGTCACAGTATAATTATCTTTCATTTATTTCCGATTAGACTACGCCTTTACAACTCAACATTTCAAACGCGCTGGTCGTGCAGCCTTTGGGCTCTGCTTTCTGTCTCAATCTGAATTTCGAAAGGGCAGGCACTCCATAGATGTGGTGACCGCCCGCTCGGGGACATTGTGAAATTCAAGTTGGCAGACAGAGTCTCACTATAGGAATAGAACTTCTTTCCTCAGTGTCGAAAGGACTCGGAGCCTTGGCTGTGGACTATCGCTGGGTTGTGGGGCCATTCAAGGGAATGTAGGTGGTGACGTTTGCAAGTGGACGGATAGGGCTTGCTGTGGCGCAAGAAATTAGGCACTCTGGTATTGGAGGGGATAGACCGACAAACTTGAAACAATATTTGCTTAGTCTCGACTGACGTTTGTTTGTATTTTGCGTGTTTTGGCTGCTTCTCTCACCCTTCTCTTGACTTCTCGACATTTTTTAGTCAACCATCTGTTCACCCACCTGCCGGACTCGGATGCAGCCCTCAGGCCGTGGCATCCACGTCGCAGACCCGGTCAACAGCTGCTTTGTCGGACCTCGAGCAGCAGGTCGAAGCTAAGCGTGAATTGGAGGAGTTGGAGGCGAGAGCGAAGGCTATCCGCGCCGGGATTCCAACTGCCTGATGTTTTCCGTCGTTTCGCTCAAGCACATCGATGCCCTTATACTATACCCACTGTCATGATACCAGCTATGCTTTCGAGTTTCTTGCTCTCGTCGCTATGTCTTGCACTCGCTTTCTCGCTTTTCCCTCGTGTGGCATTCCGTTGATCTATCCAGGCAACTTCACCCGCATTTGTATTTTTATCTAGAATTGCATTGACTTATTCGAATTTGCATGTCGTAGTTTGTATGCAATTCCGCTAATCCACTCTCTGCCTCCAGAGTGCAGAACGAGGAATTACTGTCCTTTGAACCTTGAGAAACGTGTCTGGCTGAGCGAGGTATTGATGTTCCCTATTGTTGGCCCATTGAGGAAGGCCGGAGGTCCAAACAGGTTCCCGGATCCATCAGCCCAGTTCCCATGGATAATCGTCCTGCAAATGGTTGCGTGTTATCGCCGTACCAGCCCATCTGTATAGGTTTGAACGTCTGAGTGCTGGGGTACACGAATCATCTGCAATACACTGTAAACATGTGTAGGGTTTCTCGGAGTTGTACCCTTGAGGCTTCGGGCTCGAATCCACGTCGTGCGGAAGCGAGTGGTGCTAGGCGCCTGAGAAGTTCAAAGTCCGCATTGTCTTCCAACAAACCCTAGTGTCACAAGTTTGCATTCAACAGTCCCAGCGCGCTCACGCTGGCCTCCACTTACTCGCCCGACTTTGTACATACTTTCCCGTGGAACTCCTTGGGTAACCAGCAGTAAGAGTCATGGATTTCAAACAACTCTCACTTTTGCGGAAGACGTACTTGTCGGGTGGTCGCACGAATACTTGCTGAAATCTCAGGTGAATTCAACCCCAGGGAAACCAGACCTTTCAATAAGCTCGAGGAATCCGAGTCGGACGGTGTGTCGGGGTTGAAAAGAATTGAGCCTCCGCATTGTGGTGTCAACACACCAGCTCCCACGAATGCTATTGTGCGTTTTGGGGTGCAGCGCGCAGTCGCCCTCTCACCACTTTCAACAGTATCCACTATGCCTCTATCCCGTGTCGCTGGGGACAGCGTCGACGCGACCCTTAACCAGACCTTGAACTGCCTTCCCAACGACCTCTTGGCCTCTCTTCGCGGCGATGCTGCCTCCAAGTCTACTCTTGCTAGCGCCATCTCCAAAGTCGACGCCCTCATCCAATCCTGCCAACAGCTCGGCGAAGGAACCCGCGACCTGATATCATCCTACGCTAGCCTCGTCGCATTTCTACCTTCTGGAATACGTCAAGCAGAGGCAGAAAGCAGCGCTGTCCTCGACGATTTCTCTAACGATGTGGCCGGCTTATTCGATGGCCTGGCCCTTGAAACCGATGCATCTCCTAGTGAGTTGTCCCCCACTGTCTGTTACGTCTCATCTGACATAAACGTAGAAGAACCGGCAGAACCTGCCTACATCGAACCATCGTGCAGATGGCTCAAAGACAACTGGTACAACCCCTACCCGAGTCCACAAGTCCGTTCATCTATCGCCAAGCAGACTGGCGCCTCTCGCAAGGATATCGATGCTTGGTTCATCGACGCTCGGAAGCGGATCGGTTGGAACGAGCTTCGACGAAGGTGTTTCGACAACAAGCGCGCGAATATTGTCGAAGCTGCCACTCGCTTCCACCAAGGGAAATCCCTCGAAGATCTCCCTTGCATTGCACAGTACGGACCGACTATTGAAAACGATCTTGCCTCTATTACTTCCCAGGCTTCGGCGTGGTACGATGGACGCTATGCACAGAGCAAGCTTGCCGACAAGTTGGACCCTGTCGTCAAGGACATGACTCCGGCACTGAAGGAAAAGATCAAACGCGATGCAGATGAACGTAGACGAGAAGAAAGGCAAAAGAAAAAGCGCAAACGCAACCCTTACCCGTCTCCTGAATGCTCTCCAGCCAGCTCATCCGGTGCTGCCTTGTCTCCTGTTGTGCCGGTCATAGACTTGACTGGTGAATCCCAATGCTCTCGACCTAACCTCAAACGTCGAGCCTCCAGTTGCTCCGTTGAAGAATATTCTTGTCGAAAACGTCCTCGGTGGGTTTTATCCCAGTGCTCGCGGGTTCTGCAACTCACCATTTTTCTCTTAGGGGTGATTCATCTCACCATGACCAGTCGAAGTCGAACCCTGAAACATGCCTGCCTTCGCCAGCTACTTCTGCACAGGAAGATTTGTCAGAAGCTAAAGCAGCTTCGATCCCAACTCTTCAATTGGACGACTCCACTTTGGAACCCATCCCCGCTTCTGGGAGCAACAAACGCAAACGCTGTTTGTCTGACGGCTTTCAATATCCTACGGCAAAGCGACACCAAGTCCGTCCTCAGGTCGTATCCGATCCCTTTCCTTTGGTCACGTCGCAGGAATGGGACGATTGGCTTCTCCAGCACATGTCAGAAGACCTCACACTTCCCGGAACTATTCCGCCTCCAGTTTCGGTTGAAGCTCCAGATTCGAATACCCCATTGGACATCCAAATATTCAACTTCCCTCCGGTCCCTGATTTGCCAGCGCCAGGAAGCAGTGAGTCCTTTTCACCCCTTCTGATTATGGTTGCAAATCCTAAAATCGCTCTAGGTGACTCAGTGGCCGAAGCTATCCCTTCTTTCCCATTAAGCGCGGCACCGCCAGCGTGCAATGGAGTCCCGTTGCAAAATGTTCTCGAATGGCAGACCTGCGCTTACGCTCAGCGTACGTGGATAAGCTTCTTGACCGTCGGTCACTCCCTGACACGCTTCTTTTCACAGCCGTTAACACTTATAATCCTGTTCTGCAATTTGACCTTCCCCCATCGACAGACATCCAGCCTTCTTCAGCAACCATCCCCCCGATGCTTTCTTCAAGTTCCTTCGATCCAGACACATTCGCAACTGATCCACAATTCTTTGACCTATTCTCAGTCCCCATTTCCGCAGCATCATTCGACCTCCCAGCCTTTACCCCACAAGAAGACACCGACCCCGAAACGCCTTTGACAGAGGCTGAGAAGGAAGCAAAGAAACGAGAACTTGAAGAACTTGAAGCTAAGGTCCAGGCTATCCGCGCACAAATTGCTCGTTCTTGAGTACAGTCTGCGCCCTTCGTGCAACCCTCGTTCGTCAGCATAAACATCTGCTATAACTATACCCCTATGCTGCTATCCATGCACTAAGTATACCTTTGCTTTCGAATTGCTTTCGATTCATTCTATACTCGCTTTCATTGCATTAATTTATTTACATCGCACACACTCAACATTGTATTTCTAGCACGCACATATCCTTATACCTTATCTTATGTCCAACATTCTGTCCTAGTACAAATACAAGTAGACAAGCATTTGGGTTCCTTTCAATCCTCGTAGTACAGATACAAGTAGACAAGCAGTTGGAATTCATCGTTGAGTATGGAGTATGGGTTCCCTCCAATCCCCACTACTTTGCCAACTTGGAAGCTAAGCTCAACAATCCACCAAGTCCTCCAGAGTCACTTCCACCAGTGGTAGGAGCGCCACCAAACTTACTCTGGACGAGCAGCTTCATGATGGTCATCGCAGCACCGTTGACTGCGTCCTGCTTGTCGTTAGACGATGTCTTGTCGGACTTGTCGAAGAGTTTGGCGGCTTCGGCCATGGCAAGACTAATGAGTTGGGTCTGGGTATTGCCGCCTGACGATGACGTTGAAGTGGATGAGGAAGAGCTGGAGCCTCCAGTAAATTTCTTGAGGACCTTTTAGGATAGGAGATCATATCAGATTGGCGGGACAGGGGCAGGCCATTTGGTCCTCACCTCGAGTGCAGCAGCGCTTCCCAACAAGTTGGCGCTCAAGCCGCTAGTCTTTCCCTCCTTGTAGACCTTCTCGTGGGCCTTGGTGACTTCATCGTCGTTCAAAGGCTCGTTTTGAGAGCTCTGTTGGTCAGAGGAATGTCCGCGATCAGTCAAGGATAGATAAGATAGACTGGGCAGCCAGAACTCACCTTGTTGTCGGTCAAGAACTTCAACGCCGTATCGAACAGCGAGGTCTCGCCAGAGCTGTTCTTGGCAGCGTTTTCGACTGCTTGCTGCTGGTTGACTACACCGTTTCGAATGGGAAGGCCTAATCAGCTAATCGGATCCCACTGGTTCGAAGTGGAGGAGCTGCGCACTGGGTGGGGTGCTCAAACCGCTTGAGGCATTGTTACTGGGAGAGTTGAGTTCCTGTCCGCCAGTCTTGCTGACGTTGGCTGTAGTGCGAGCTCTTGGTTAGAATCCATGGTGGAAGCAATCAAAAGCACACCGTACATTGGGAATCATTGTAGGCATCCAGGCCTTTCTTTGCGAGGTTCATAAAGCTATCCTATGGGCAACACATTAGCCCTGTGGATCCTTCGAAGGGTGGTGAAGTAGTGCTGTACCATAGTGCGTTTCGGGTAGCAGAGATAGTGGTGGGTGTGGAAGATGGAATAGTGGCAGCGCTATGCTCTCACTGCTTTATGTGGTCCGGCACGATACCAAGCCTGATGCTAACCTAATTCCAGTTACCAGCGTTCCACTCCACTGCGTAACTCGGTTCAATGAACTTCAATCGCGCCCTTATGACCATCGCCCATCTCGACATGATAAGAATGATTAAATAGAAACTTCAGAGATCTACTAATACAGATGGGCAGGTAATAATACAGAGGGTGTAAACACAGAGGGTATTAAACTAATGGGGACAATTAATTTCTCGCTGAGGTACGCTCAGGCCCGCCGGAACCTGCAATAGTCGTAGTAACCGAATGAGGATTCTTCATTTCATGTTCCTTGGTCTCAAGGGGCGCACCTGTCGATGGGATACCCGACTCTGCAGGTGCCTTGACGGGTGGCTCACCCGGCTTTGTTCCCATTCCGAGGTAGCCCTCGGCAGTCTCGACGGTAGACGTTACAGTGTTCTTGATCCCCTGAAGCATCTCTCCAGGCATGTTGAGGGCGGCAGAGGCAGTACTTTGGATGGAGCCAAGGATTCCAGTGTTCTCGGACTGCTGGTCTCCCGACACTGCTTGAGACCTGTCTTTTTGCTGACTCGAGTAGTTCTGATAATAGAGGTAAACTATGGTCAGCCTTTATAAGCTGAAGAGTGGTCCGGTCGACCCCACCTGGCCAATTGAAACAGAAGTGGTGTTCAAAGACTTCTTGATGCCGGCGCTGTCAGCATCTCCCTCCGGGTTACCCGTGAGCTTCGTTCCCAGCTCCTGCCAATGCATTGTGGTTAGCTAGCGTACTCTTCGAAGCGTAGGGGAATCGTGACTGACCTGTGCATGTCGAGCAGCCTCCTGGGCGGCATGTTGTTCGCGGGAAGCATTCTGGCTAATGTTGGCTGCCTCTGAAATGTTCTGTGCCTCTGCCTGAGCCCTAGCAGCGGTGGTGTCGTGCGAAGCCCTTTGAAAAGACACAGCATCAGCATAGGGAACCAGTCGAACAGTTGCCAGCCTACTAACTGGGTGTTGTGCGCCTGAATATATTCTGAAGGGACGACGTTCCCTGGTTGACTGGTGGCTTTCATGTTAGACATATTGCGACGATTTCGAGGTTGTGGATTTATTCTTTCCGACTGACACCACACTATTATATACGTTTCAGCAACGCTGAGATCACTATTTTGTTGCTCCTCACTAGCGTCATAAGCGCGCTGCGATCAGTGACGTCATCCAATTCACCAGCGCTTGTTCCTCACCCAAATGCCTTCATGACGCAGATATTATCAACTGGTGCCCAGGGGAAGATCTGAGAAGAATGCACAGAAAGAAGGTATGAAGTAATCCTATTGTCCATGTGTACAACAAGAAAGAAGGGAGAAGTCTATTGGATGGTCGAAGGCTAGTAAAAATGCAAACAGACAATTTAAACAAAATGCTGGACAAAACTACGAATGGATACAGAGCTTGCGGCAAGAGAGAAAAGGAAAAGAAGGCAAATGGAGAGGCGACGACACATGTTCGAAGGACGAGCGAAGACAGATACAAGATGTCACGTCGAAAGAACCCGAAGTGGTTCAACTTGAGGGCATAGAAATCACTTGTTGACACAATTTTTGCAGTCGAGCCGAAGTGCATGGGTTTCCCGGTGGAAATGTGGGTATCGACGAGTGAGGAAGGAATAGAAGGGCGGCAAATTCAATGAAAAAGTGCGCCCGAAAGGGAAATGGGGTCATCGGATTCCAGGCAGGTAACCACACGCGAAAACAGAATAAGACGAAGAATCGAAGAAAAGGTGCGCATAGGAAGATACCGCCATAACACGCATAATCATAGAGGATAGCTCAGCGAGCAGCTTCACTTTCCCAGTTTCCCATCTTCAGGAAACGTGCCAACACTTCTTCGGAGCCACGTTTGAAGATTTCAACCCCCCTCGCGGGGTCGAACACCCTTCCTCCAACTCGAACGGGCTTATCACCCACAATCTGGTAGTCAGGGAAGCCGCTGGCGGATGACGATGCAGGAGATGTGATAGAAGAATCATTTGACATCTGGCGGGAAACACTGGGCGACCAGTGCCCGTTCTGCTCATTGGAGCCACCAATGGGAGGGGTTTGGGTGGACACTCTGGGCATCGGAGGACGCGACGGATGTCCGGCAGAAGACTGGGGCGCAGCTGGAACGATAAACTCACGTACGGGTGATCTCATGGGAGACCTTACCCGCGGAGACACCACTGGAGATGGATTTCCGCTTTTGATCTTCGAGGGACGGCCAGAAAGCGGTGGCCGCTGAGCTATCGGAGCGGTGATGGATGTTGGATTATCAATCGCAGTGGAGGCAGCAGCATCCCGAGTCGAAGGAGGGACTAAGAAGCTGGGACTGGAAGCGGCAATGGAATGGCGTTTGGTGGAGGAAGCCTTCTTGACTGTCTTCTCGGTCTGTATGCCTTGGCTTCGCAAAGAGGACACTACGGTTTGAACAGCTTGATCACGGTAATCTTTGCTACTCTTGGACATCGGTTGAACAAGTGACCTTCGTCGAGATACATGGCGGGATCTCTTGGAGTCGTCGTCGCTGTCATCCCACTTCGTGTCTACCGCAAAGTCGTCATCCTCGTCTTCATCGTCGGCATTATCTTCGTCATCCCCATCTCGGCTACTGGCTTCTACACGTTCATCCCAACTCTTTCGACGAGGCTTGCGCCATCTCTCATCATCGAACGCCGGGGCGAGGGGCGGGGGTGGCAGCAGGGGTCGAACAAGTTTCGAGGCGTACTTCTGGATGCTGGGGACGGTGTCCCATGCATTCGAATACGTTAAAGTGGGAGGGAATCCAATGAGAGGAGACAGCGGCTGTACCCTTCCCAGGGGAGTGGATTTTGACTGCTCCGGCGTGCTGGGGGCGGCGGTGGAGGTTTGACTAGGGCTGCTGGGGTTGAGGAAGAGAGCGGGTGGTGGAGTGTCGGTGTCTGGAAAGACACGATTGGGCAAAACGCGAGGTCGTTCTTCCCAAGGAAACACCGATTTAACTTTAGTTCGGTCTGGGCTTGGAGTTAGCGAATCCTCTCCTGTCACGTTCCTATAATGGCCCTGCTTGATCAATGTCTCGGGTATTTCGGGAGGGGGAAGAGGCTGGAAGAAGTTGATTGATGTCGGAGGAGAAGGTCCTGACGGATCCTGGAGCTTGAGCTGTTGAGGCTGGTCCCACAGATTGGGGAAATAAGTGTCCGATGGAAAAGCAGAAGGGACAGGTGGATCTTTAGGTGGTGGTTCCAAAGCTGGGTTCCAAGCAAGGAGCGGGGGTGACAAAGGACGCCGAGGGGCTGCTTGAGAATGTGAATGAAGGTGATGGTGGACGTGGTCTTTGTGTTCATGGCGATGGGGATGATCGTTCAGTTGGTTGGGATGGGTCCGTCGGTTCTGACCCGGCGGGGCTCCTTGGGAAGAGGGTTGAGTGATCGACAGGGGCCGGCCGTGGCTTTGGGAAGGCCTTCGCGAGGTAGGTCTTGAACCAGGGCGAGAGGGAGTTGAATGAGAATGGTCATGAGCCGCCTGCTTCCTTGCCTGTACTTCCTCTTGCTCACTTTCGCTGGCGTAGAAATCTGATTTCACAGGTTCAAAGCCGCGCTGTGTGAGACTAGGTGGCAATGCAACTGCATCAAAGTGAGGACTGGGGGAAGCATCGTCGGGGTGAGTTGGAGGGTGCGATTGCCACCGGTAGATCCCCGCTTCGTCCTCCCCATACAGAGCGGAGGTTCGAAACTGGGGCGTAGAGGGAAGTACATCTTCAAGTTCAAAATCCAAGTTAGGTGGTCGCTGAGGATCACCAGGGAGGGTGGTTGGCCCTTCAGTGGAAGCACCGTCAACTTCGGCTGTCTCTGGTTCAGGCTTGCGCGGGCGCATAAGGTCTACTCGACCCTCGAGAGGAAGGCTGTAGTAGATACCCTCGCCATGGGGACGTCTGTCAGAGCCCACCGCTGCTGCAACGCCATCGACAGCCATTTGCCTGAGTTTGTCCAGACCGAAAACACCAGTCTCGGTCGCTTTGGGCTGGGAGACGGGGGAAGGAGTAGGTTCGTCCCAAGCGGACGTATATCGTTTGAACTCGAATCTTGGAGGCTGGGATGCCGGCTGTGAGCGATAATGCTTGTCGTACACCGCATACCAGCGATCGACAAGCGATTCGTAGTCGTAGGCCTGTTCCGAGTCTTTGGACGTCGATGCCCTTGTCGTGAAAGGGGTGCGGTAGGCGATGGAGTTCCAAGGTTTATTCTTCCCAATAAAGTGAAGAGCAGAGATGGAAGAGCCATATCGTTCATACGCTGGGGCATAGCTGAAGGGAAAAATCAGAATATAGGTCAGAGATAACGGTTATGCAACGTACGTATATGCAGCAGTCGGAGTTGTGTTGTAGGTAAAGCTCAGCCTGTGCCAGTCCCCACCGCGCCATTCGTTAAGAAGGCCTTGATCACCGCCATCCCAAGAGCCCTTTGACTTCAAGAGTTGGCAAAGTTCATTAAATTTGTCCTCTCCGGGAGACAGAACCAAGACGCCTGAATTGAAGATGTCTGGCCAACCCACGTCTGGTACTGCCGAAAATTCGTGGGGAAGGTCAAAAAGATGCGATAGAGGCCGTAGAGGGAGAACGTCAGCATCCAGGAATATAATCTTGGAAAACTGCGTTAGGCGGAAGACGTGTAGTTTCGTAAGGACAGTGGTAAGATCTGGACGACCTGTTGACAAGCAGTGATGAGCATTCATAAACGGATATGGGTAAATATGGATCAGACACGCGTTTGGGCGGTGTCCCAGAAAGTTTGGGCAAAGGCGAGGATGCCAATACGCGGCGGGAATATTGTCGGGGGGAAGGAAGGGAACGGCGAGCTTACCTAGGAGTTTTAGACCCCTTTCGTTCGAGTCCTCGAGGATCTCGACGCCCACTACCACGTCAAATGCCTTACGCAGGGCCTTGATGGTTGCGACATCGACCGACTCTGGGGTGACGAGACAGACAGTCTGATAGTCTCGTTTGTCGTGCAGGTCATTGAGGGCAGCGACCTGTGTGAGTGCGCCTGGGAGATAGGCGTCGGAAGAAATAAGGGTAACGAAGGCGTGCGGGCTGGCCATAGCCCTTGAGCAGACGTCGCTGCTGTGTTGGCCGTCGACACAGTCACCGACGATGAGGAGGAACGGGGAAGAAGGTAGGGGCTGAAAGTTGACTGCCGAAACAGGACAGGTTTTCGTGAGAGTCAGATAACCCGGCAACTTGATTTGCTTTGCAAATTGATGACGTCGTCAAAAATAATATTCGTTTTATTCGTCCAGCCAAGGTTTCCAATGTTCTCGCATGCTCAGAGCTGCAAGAATACCAAGGCTCGTTCGTAGCCCCCGCTTCCTATGGCTTGCAGCACCCCTCGTCGTCGGTGGCGGCGTCCTCGTCATCACCAGACAGCCTCAGACCCTGCAACATAGCGACATTCTCAGCTCACCGGCTCTCATACCGCGTCGGGCTGCACTCAACCCCACGATTCTGTCACCTTCAGAAGACAATCTTACTCTCAAGTCCAGCATTCTCGAGCTGCTCCGCGAACATGTGTGGGAGCCAATACGTACAGCAGTTCGTTTTCTGCGCCTATTCGCGCTGTTCTTTCCTGTGATCCTCTCGAGTCCAATGCTTCTCGTCGGCCGACCAATGAAAGAGTACAAAGGAGATAGATGGGGAGCTGTTTGGTGGTACGGTTACCTTGTACAGCAGATGGAAGCAGCTGGCCCGACATTCATCAAGGTATGTGTTCTCTCCCTGATCCCAGCTCAAATAAGCTCATCCTTCTTCCAATTCAGTTGGCCCAATGGGCTGCATCCAGAGTCGACCTTTTCCCCCCTATCTTGTGCGAACGGCTCGGCGCCCTTCATTCCCAGGGAACTCCTCACCCGTTCTCTCACACAAAGAAAGTCGTCGAAGCCGTCTTCCAGCGCCCATTCGATCAGGTCTTCGAGGAATTTGATCAAACTCCAATTGGATCAGGTGCCATTGCCCAAGTTTATCGCGCAACTCTCAAGCGGGACCTCATTCCTCCTTCATATCATGGCCCCAGGCGCACCCGCCAGGTTGGTGGTGCACTTGGTCCCATCATTTTGGAGGACCCTCCCCCTTCTGCGCCGACCGCCTCGGTTGCTATCAAAATTCTTCACCCTCGAGTGGAAAAGACCATCTCCCGGGACCTAGCCATCATGCATTTCTTCGCATCATGTATCTCCCTGCTCCCTGGCATGAAGTGGCTTTCTCTTCCAGAGGAAGTTTTGGTCTTCGGCGAGATGATGAATCAGCAGTTGGATTTGAGGCACGAAGCCGACAATCTCATTACCTTCGAAGCCAATTTCGCCCCGAGGAAGGTTCCCGTCACCTTCCCGCGGCCATTAAAGATCTGGTCGAGTAAAGATATACTCGTCGAGGAATATCAGAACGCCTTGCCTCTGGAAACATTTTTACGAAATGGCGGTGGCCCTTACGACTATCAGATTGCGACTGTTGGTTTGAACGCGTTTTTGGTGCGCATTTGCCCCCATGAAATTCCCTTCCCTTTCTGATCCATCTCTAGACCATGCTGTTACTGGATAATTTCGTCCATTCCGACCTCCACCCTGGAAATATCATGATCAAGTTCAGCAAGCCCCCTACAACTCGAATTCTCCTCCAGAATCTGTACAACCATTTCTTCCCTAGCTCTGTCGATCAATCTACCTCCGATGTGTCGTCGGCCTCACTAATGATCCCAGCGGATTACTCCCAATCCGATGAGATTGTCGCCAGGCTACGTAAAGTCTCCAATTCGCCAGATGAATGGAGCCGGGAGCTACTCAAACTCCACTCGGGAGGATACGTCCCCGAAATCGTCTTCATAGATGCCGGACTCGTTACCACTCTCAACGACACCAACAGAACGAACTTCCTGGACCTCTTCAAAGCTGTGGCCGAATTCGATGGATACAAGACCGGTCAGCTCATGATCGAGCGAAGCCGAACGCCTGAACTGGCCGTGGACAAGGAGACGTTTGCGTTGAAGATGCAGCACCTAATTCTCAGCATCAAGCGCAAGACGTTTAGCCTGGGACAGATTAAGATCGCCGACCTTCTAACGGACGTGTTGAAGAACGTTAGAAAGCATCGGGTGAAGATGGAGCCCGACTTTATTAACACCGTCATTTCCATTCTGTTGTTAGAAGGTATCGGGAGACAGTTGGATCCCAAGATGGACTTGTTTGCGAGTGCGTTGCCCATTCTCCGCCAACTGGGAGGGCAAATGGCGATGGATACCAAGGTGGAGGGACTGCCTAGTGCCAAAGATCTTCCAACGAGCGATCTTGCGGCGTTGTTAAAAGTGTGGGTGTGGATAGAAGCGAGGAGTTTTATTTCTGGCGCATTGGTGGATATGGATGCGTTAATTCAGCGGGATTGGTGGGTCCTCTCTTCTGTGAGGACGGTCCCGACGGATGACTGACATGGCTTTACAGGTTAACCCCGAATATTTAGAACAGGTTTACATGTTCATCACAAAGACAGTAGTCACAACCAGTGGCTTTCGGTTTCACTCCGCTGCTCTCACCATCTGTATTGTATAGCCTATCTATAGACTCTCAACTTAAGTCCCCGTTTCATGAGAAAGAAACCCAGTACATTTCATCATCTGCGCAAAATCTGCATCGATTATCTCTTGTTTTCAATCTTTGGTCCTCGCATTCTGGCAACAACGTTGCGGGGGAAGTTAAGCGCTCGTCGAGGTTTAGGCGCTAGGTAATATCTGGTGGCATATCTTACACATGCCTAGAAGCAAAAATCCGAAATGAAGGCGTGTCGAATCCTGGAAGGATATCATCGGAGCCATACATGATGGACCGAGCTTAATTCGCAAGAGTGTGCTATTTCAGACCAGTTAGAATTTGGAGCCCGGGGTATCAGATAGAAGCGCCGAACGCATGTCTCGCGGAAAGTTTCTGGGAGACTATCCTTCTTCCAGAAGAGTCTAGCATACCTCACATGTGGAATGACCTAGAAACGCGATAAGCTATCGTCAATTATAGACATCGATAGCAGCCGGGAGGGGTGGGCTTCAGTCCTTTGTATTCCCAAGTCCAGGAATTAGCCGACTGTCTGAACCTTGAAAAATCTGGTGACCACCTATGATCATTCAGTAGGGTGCAGAAAGTTACTTGGGTGGTCATGCTCACACCTTTCCGTATGTTTTGAAGCCTATTCGACAAGGATTGTGTTTATAGAACAGTGACAGAAGTACATCCATTGATGGCCGGAGTTCGGAATTGTTCCTCCGCGGTGATTGATTTCCGAATTTGGGAGATCGAACGCGTCGCGATTTCACTTGGCAAAGTCGCGTTCTTCTCACGAACCATCATCACTAGGGGTCAGCAGAGTCGTTCGCGCAAGAAATGTCGGACGAACCTTTGACTTTCAATCGTAAGTTGTTCTTCTATCCTCTCTAATACCCAATGTGTGAACAAGTACGAATTTACCTTCTAGAAATCGTAGCGGGGATTACAGAGTTCAGTGAGTCGCGCGTTTAGGTGTTCTAGAAGAGTCGCGTTGTTTATGCTGACGCTTCCGTTTTCCTCAGTCGAAGTCGCGATCCACACAATTCTTTATGTTAGGCAGGTATATCCACCTGATCTGTTTGTCAGGAGGAAGAAGTACGAGACACCTGTCTATCAATCTCGGCATCCTGCGTTGAATGAGTACATTTCCGGTGCTGTGAAGGCGGTCAGCGATGAAATGGCACAGGTTGGTATTCTTTTGGACTCTGTCACAAGACGTGATTCTGAGGTTTGTATCAGGGAACTGTGGAGAAGGTGGTCGTCGTGATCAAGAACAAGGAACAAGTGCCGTTAGAGCGATTTATATTCTCCATTGACAATATGATTGAGGTCGAGTCGTTCAACAAGTCCACTGGGTATGTAGACCACTCTACCACTTAATCTGCGGTGATGATTCACCCTACCCAGTGTAGTGGATGCCATGACTGCCAAATCCCTCGTCCAATACTTCCGCTCCTTTCTAATCAAGCTCTGTATGATCGAGGCCTCGTTAGGGCAAATGGAGCTTGGAGGTATGTTGACTGGATACTTGCGGGGTGCTTCCTGATTTAAGAATCATCAAGACGATATTTCGTTCGCTATCCTTCTGGAACTCAAGGATCAGGCCGCACCTTCGGCTTCGCAAACCAAGGTAAGACGGTTCAGTTTCGTTTTATGTCCTCTCTCATTCCATGCACTAGGACCCTCCTCCTTGGATCCCGGCGGAAGCACAGCATACGACGCGAGGAACGTCTGATAAAGCGGAATTACACATGATACGAGCTGTAAACACAGGCATTATCAACGTAAGTCCATGTCATACTTAAAGGAGTGTATTCAATTGACTTGCGCGGTGCCTACAGCTCTCCTTGGCTGTGCAAGAGTCCGCCGAGAAACTGAAATGGGAGCGAGATAAGCTGAAGGAACAAGAGCTTCAGACTGAGAAAGAGATACCACATGCAAAGCAGAACAAGCCATGAAATAATGTACAATATACTAGTCGAAATTCAGAAGGAAAGGCTTAAACGTCCACACGAATACGCTGTATGATGGGTATAATTCTGTCCCACTCCTCCATCGCCTATATTTCCAAGTCAGTCTATGAACGAAATGCTTGTTGACAGATACGTACCGCCTTGTAGAACTCGATCTGCCCATCCGCAAGTTCTCCAAGAGTCTCTTTCAATTCTTCTTGCTTCGCATATTGGAAGATAGTTTGCTCCCGCAGTGTTGCGTCATTGAAGGCATCTGATGTCTCATGGGCGGTGGTCACAGCATCTTGCAGCTGAAGACGATATGAGTATTCGGTATCATCGGGTCCCAGAGGCCGAGGGGCACTAACCTCTTTAATCTTCGAATCAAGTTTCTTCATCTTCTCAACCCGACTCCGATCGTCGTCTGCACCACGCAGAGCATCCACTCTATCCTTGATATACGCACCGATGCCCAATCCCGAACTTCCAGCATGGCCGCTGATGATCGCAGAAAGGCGATCGCGTTCTGCGGTTACGCCAGACAAGTAATCTGTTAGTTCCTCGAGATCAAGCTGCTTCTGGTCTCGGAGCTTAAGCACGGCTCGGTTCGCATGTGAGTACGTCAAGAGTGAATGGAGGTGGACCAGGAGCGGATCAGTCGTCGTTTGTGTCTAAGGAGGAAAGGAATGAGATGGCTTGTATCCGGGTGACTTCACATCACATACCAGGTGTCGCAAGAGTGCTGAGAACTCTAGGAGTGTATTCGAGAAGTGATTCAAGGGATCTGTGATCCCCGACTCCAAGAATCCTAGTCCTTGGACCGCAACGGCGAGGTCATGGTAGTCGGCAGTCAAATCTTCACCAGATTCAGGATTCCCATCTCATTTAGCCTCAGACTAAAACAAAACATAATTGGGGAGGCTAAAGTTAAGGACTCACCACTCGTCCTGTTTCGAAGCCGGGTGTACAACCGTTCCATCGAAGTTAGACCTTCCTCGAACTTGTCGACGTTCTCCCGCATGACGAGGAACCTCTCGTCGGGTTTGCGCACACGAGAGAAGGCATTCAACAGGGTGTCCGAGAGATTATCAATGAGTCCAGGTGCCGGCTCTTGCGTCGGGGGGTGGGCAATATGCTGGTGCATGTATACGTGCTATCCGTCGCAGTAGTTATGAGATTTGTGGGTGAGCCAGTGAAAGGTACTATAACCTACCCATTCTGTCGACTCGAAGAAGGCGCGCACGAGGGTACTCCGCTGCAGGATTGGATGTCGAGCTATCCGTTGGAGGAAACGGTGCAAGCTGAGAGGGATATTAATCACAGGACGCGCAACGGCGGGCCTCACTCACTCTACCCGTCGACGCTCCATGAACTCGGGACTGAACCGGTCCCCTGTGATGTATTCTGAAGACTGGCTTAGCACAGATTAGATATGGCGGCAGGGCAGTCTCCTACCAAGTCGGTGCTTGTCGGGGAGCGCTGGGACGACGCATGCTGGAAAGTCTCGCGATAGATTCTCCTTGAGAAATACAAAGTCTTGGAACCGACGTCGGGATGAAGGGTTCGGGGTCGAGAATATGGGAAGGTTTGTCTGAAGATCCGTCAGCTGTGTAGGCAAGGCATATCTATATATAATTACCTTGGCCGACACTAGGTACGAAACATATGCATCCTTTGTTTCAGCAAGTTCCTTGACTGGGTCGCGCACCGAGGTAATGAGGTATCCCTCCCATTTGGGTTGGAGTGGGTCGTCATTGCCATCGGCTGTGCTCTGTCTGAAACCTGGGCCTATGGCAGCGTTTTCATCGTGGTTGTCGTATCCAGTCGCTGAAGGGGATTCCCAGGTAACGCTGTCGAAAACGTCTTCGTCGTCGTTGAGCATAGTCTAACGCCAAGTTGGCCGCAGGAGAGGCGCAGCGACTTACATAAAGGGCACTGGATCATCATCAACGTCAGTCTTGGTCTTTGTGGGATAACAACCGTCAACACACTTGTCTTCACTCATATCCCTTCGCCATGTCGCTCGACTGGTTATCCCCAGCCCGCCGGTCGTTTGTCTGGTTCTGGATAACAATATGTCTTCATTTGCGTTTAGTATTGGCCTATGAGGTCGCGATTACCGACAAAGGTGCGTGTGCGGTCTGAATCCGCCAGCAACATTGAACTAATGACATATTGCGTCCCGCAGACTACTCGCGTCAAGCATGCAGCGGGATGTGGGGAGGCGAGACGGCCTATATCAATGGTGAAGAAAATTGTATCTATCAGTGGACGAAGCCCTGAAGATGTGTTTCCACAGTCACATTCGACAAATCATCACAAGGTCAAGTCGCGATGGTAATTTACGAATGGACAGATGAGGACTACCTGGGAAAGAGGCGAGAAGGGCCTCTCAACGAACCTCTGCCAGTGAGTATGCCACTAGGTTCCAGGAAGAGGTCGTGCTCAACATGATCTTCAGAATATCTACATTTGCACGACAACCGCGCTAACTGGAGGTTACTGCAACGAGTCCCAGCTTGGGCGGTTCATTCTGAACCTACCGACCGGAAAGTCCATTAACGACACAAGTTTCTGGTCTGCCCGAGTTCAGCTTCCAGCGAGTCAGTCTTCCTTGAAGCCCTCGTCGATTTCCGAGAGCGGGTTCTGGAATAACCCGCCGAACGGAAGTTTCCCTACACCCCCTGCAAGTGAATGGGACTCTCCCTGGAAGCGCCGAAATGCAGGCGATCATATCCTCTCTCTTACAAGGCGAGGGGAAGAACATGAAGGTCTCTACGCGTACAGTGAACCTATCCACTACCCTGTTCGAAAGACCGGGTATTACTGCGTCGGTGAGTTGATGCAGACTGGCCATTCGGAACCTGCATTGATGACTATCCTCTTAGCAATCGTTCCTCTCAACGAGGAGAATCAATCTCCAGCTGCAGCAACTGGAGATGCAACTGCGACTCATCCGCCATACCGAGCCAACATCCTTTTCAAGAACGTCTTTGAAGGCCAACTCCCAGCAACCGATTATCCTAAAGTCACTGTACGTAGTCCTTCCTCCACTCTTCGACTGAGCGGCTAATCACACGTTTTGGTAGTTCTATTTCGCCATGTTCTTGGCCTACTCTGTGATCGCCTTGTTATGGGGCTTTTTGTGTTACAGGCACATGCAAGAATTGCTTCCCATTCAAGTAAGTAAAACCGTCCTAGCTGTCTACCGGCCTCTAATCCACGCCTTTAGTATTACCTGTCTGGTCTGGTCGCATTGCTTGTGGTGGAGATGCTGGCGAACTGGGGTGAGTGATAAAAAAACAATCCCAAGTTTCGTGCAGTTAACGATTGTCCCCAGTATACTACCGATACCTTAATGCCCACGGAAAAGGTGCTACCTCGACTGCATTCCTTATAGTCGGTGAGTGACATGAACAGCTCAACAATTTATTTTACTCACTCACCAACATCAGTCGCCATCTTGGACGCTGGTCGTAATTCTATGTCATTCTTTATGCTCCTTGTCGTATCCCTCGGATTGAGTGTCGTACGGGAGTCTCTGGGATCCACAATGCGCAAGTGCCAAGCGCTAGCAGTCGCTCATTTCATCTTCGGAAGTAGGTCTTCCCGTTCCATAGTACGGTCAGAAGTTAACATTCTCCAGTTCTTTACGCCATCGGTATCGTGGAACTCGAAATGGAGTCTACCTCTGCACTCCTTTTACTTCTATTTATCATCCCCCTCGCGTTCACCCTCAGTGGGTTCCTACTTTGGATCATGTACTCCTTGAACGGTACGCGTGTCTTTCTTACTTTCAAGGCGTAGTCCTGGTGCTCAACCTCACCCTTAGCAACCATCCAACAACTCCGCGCCCGAAAGCAGCGGTACAAGCTTAGGATGTTCACTCGACTCCATTATATCCTCATTTTCGCGGTCGTGGTGATCGGAGCATTCTTTGTGGTTTCCTCCATGTCTTTCTCCGGACGTTTGGCTGAAGGTAAAGTGATCCTGCTCCCCCCATGAAGGTCCTTACTCATTGAAACCTTAGACTATGCTGCGAACTCGTGGCGAAGCCGCTGGTGGTTGCTTGATGGCTGGTTGGCTCTCTTATATCTCGTCTGTTTCAGTGCCATCGCATTCTTGTGGCGCCCAAGCGAAAATAACAGAAGATGAGTACCCTTCGTCCCCTCTGACGCACCATTAAGCTGATCTCTGTTTGATAGCCACATTGGCTATGTCAGACGAAATTGCGCAAGACGAAGAAGAGGCAGAGGACTATGATTTGCAAGCCATTCAAGACCGAAGCCGCCATCGTGAAGAGGAAGATGACGATGCTGCAACCTTGGTCGGCGGCCGTCGAGGGCCTGGAGATTCCGTGTCTGGGGATGTCGTCTTCGAAATCGGTGACGAGGACGATGATGACGATGACGCTCACAAAAAACACAAAGCTCAACGGCTCTCTGGAGAGAACCCTGACTATCAACCTGTCGATGGTCGCGGTGGGGATCGTGAGGAGCGCGAAGGGCTGATGCGCCGGGACGATTGATCTTTCTACTACAATACTATCCATTCTCTAATATATAGTGCACGTGTAGAATATTATATCAGTACAGGCATAAAATACACTGGTCGAACAAAACATTAATCCCGTATACGGCCAGAAGAAACTGTATATAAACGAGCGGCAATGTTCATGCTCTGCAATTCTTGGAAGAGAAGCTTGGCCGCATAAGGGATATACAGCTGCGAGCAAGCCGTCTTGTTCTTGCATGCACGACACTCGAAGCTTTGCTTTTTCTGCAAAAAAGGGTCAGAGCCTGAAGCGAGAGGACGGAGAAACGACGTACGAGGTTGGCAATGGCCGTCAAACCGCAACTGTAAGCGAATAGTCAGCATCTGAACAGCGGACTAAATTCAAAAGCTGGACATACATATCACAAACATGAAGTCGGTAAGCGTCGCTTGCATCGAACAAACGTTCCTTCAAGAATCCAGCAATACCATGGGAAATCATACAGTCGCGCTCCATCTCTCCGAAACGCAAACCACCGTCACGACTACGACCTTCCACAGGCTGCCTAGTAAGGATCTGGACCGGTCCACGAGCGCGCGAGTGAATCTTGTCGTCCACCATGTGCTTGAGACGCTGGTAGTACGTCGGTCCAAGGTATACCTGCGCTTGGAGTTTGCGACCAGTGTGACCGTGGTACATGACTTCAAGACCACGCGATTGGTACCCTCTCTGGCGCAGGAAAGTGGAAACACCCTCGACCGTGAGGTCAGTGAAAGGCGTGGCATCACCTTCGTTACCAATGAGAGTTGCGACCTTGGAGAGCAAACACTCGACCAAGTGACCGATTGTCATACGGGAAGGAATGGCGTGAGGGTTGATGATGAGATCGGGGACGATACCTTCCGCCGTGAAAGGCATGTCCTCTTGCCGGTAAGCGATACCAATAGTACCCTTCTGACCGTGACGCGAGGCGAACTTGTCTCCGATTTGAGGAATACGCGTTGACCGAACACGAACTTTGACGAACTTCTGACCCTCCGAGTTAGTTGTGATGAGCACTTGGTCGACGATACCATTCTCTGTGCTCTTCAAAGGCGTCGAGACATCGCGTCTTGTGTGCGTTCGGGTACGTTGGCCGAGTTCCTCGCTGTCTGGAGGGATGGGTGCTGTTTTGCCAATGATGATGTCTTCACCAGTAACGTTGGTACCCGGAGCAATCAAACCGTCGTCCTCGATCTTGTCGTAAGTTCCGTGCTTCATGCGGAGCGTGGTCTCCCTCGTCGGCTTTTCGAACTCTTCTAACTGCTGAATGCCGCTCTTCTTCTCTAGATCCATGTAGCTTCGGTAGTAGATACTTCGGAACAGACCTCGGTCAATGGAACTTTGGTTCACAATGACGGAGTCTTCCTGGTTGTAACCGCTGTAACACAAGATGGCGACGATGGAGTTTTGGCCGGCGGGGAGTTCTCGGAATTTGAGGTACTCCATGGAGCGAGTAGTGGCGAGGGGCTTTTGAGGGTAATAGAGGATGTTGGCCATGGTGTCCATACGAATCAAGAAGTTGGTGAGGAAGATACCCATGGCTTGTTTACCCATGGCGGATTGGTAGGTGTTACGAGGGGACTAGAAGGAATCAGAACACCGCTTGATTCATCAATGTCCTAGGGAACTTACTTGGTTGTGATCGGGGAAAGGGATGATACTGGCACAGATACCAAGGATCATACTGGGATGAATCTCGCAGTGGGTCCAAGTATGGGCATGGGTGCCTGCCTTCAAGCGCGCAGCAGGATCGTAATCTTCATGGTCCTGTATCTCCATGCCTTCGGATTGCCGTCGAGAGACTTCGAGATCTTCCGGCGTCATACAGATCATCACCGTCTCCTCTTCTTCGGCATCCAACAGCTCTACAATACCGGACTTGATGAGGTTTTCCCACTTCCATTCCTCGCCATCGTCATTCTCCGAGTTAGCCAACCATCGCACATGCTTCTTCTGCAGAACCAGTTGCTGATTCTCCACGATGAAGAGCGGGCGACAGACGCGACCAGCGTCAGTATACAAACGGAGTTCTCGTTCTCGGATGTCGCGAACCACTGAGACTTCGGGACTGATATCATCCTTCCGTCGCAGCTTCTTGATGGTCTTGACGAGGTTGGCAGGGTCTCTGTGAACGCCCATCCAGACACCATTGACAAAGACCTTCGTGCAAGGTGTGGTCGAATGGGCATTTTCTTCCAAGGACTCCAATCCCCACTCCTCCAAGAACTCGATGACGGGTGCGGAATAGGAACCGACGGAAATACATGCCATTAAGGCCAAGTTCTTGACGAGACCGCAAGCTTGACCTTCGGGCGTTTCGGCGGGGCAAACCATGCCCCAATGGGTGTTGTGTAACTGACGAGGTTTGGCAATCTTTCCTTCTCGTCCCAGTGGAGTGTTGCACCGACGAAGATGGGAGAGTGTGGAAGCATACGTGTATCGGTTGAGCACCTGTGAGACACCGGCCTTTGAGGACATGGATTTCTTCTGATCACCCCAATTTCCTGTGGCCAACGAGTATTTGAGACCGTTGGTGATCGTTTGGTGCTTGACAGCAAGGGAAAGGTTAAACTCCTTGTGTGTTTCGACGCACTGCAACAAGTCAATACGAATGCGCCCGACATGGAGCTGGATTAACTCACCTTCTGCAAGTAGCGATAGACATCTTTGGTGAGCTTGCGGAAGAGCATACGGAACAGGTTGGCGAGAAGGGGGCCAGCAAGGTCAAGTCGCTTCTTGCCGAAGTGATCACGATCGTCGAGTTCTCGTCGTTCAAGAGCGGCAAGAAGCAGTCGATGGATCATGTAGCCGAAGAAGTAGGCCTTCTTGGACTCGGAGCCTTCAGCCATCGAGATGTGGGGCAACATCTCCTTCTGCAGGATTTCCTGCGCATATCGAATACGGCGGTCGCGAGGAAGGCCGGTGGTAGTACCACGATTTCCAATGAAGTCGAGTGCCACTTCACGGTCTTGAATAACGAAACCATCGTCGATACAGGGCTTCAACATTTCCAACATTTGGGCGTCCTGCATGTCGTAGCAAATGTGTTCGAGAATGTCGCGGTCGGAGATCACGCCCAAAGCGCGGAAAACAACCCAGATGGGAATATCGACCTTAATGTAGGGGATGGTCGCTTTCATGACGTTTCCGAGCTATGGAACAGGGATTGGCGCACGCCATTGCATTTTAAGATTTGTTACGTACCGAACGCTCCTGATTTCTGTGGAACATCTTGACCTGGAACTGACTGATAGTCTTGCCACCCCGCTCTACTGCGCTACGAATTTCGGCCAAAAAGTTGATGGGGGAAGGTTGCGCTTTCGCAAAGACGTAGACGTGGTTGGTGGCCATCCGTTCTTGAGCAATGAGCACCTTCTCGGAACCGTTGATGATAAAGTATCCTCCAGAGTCATAGGGACATTCGTTGAGGTCGTAAAGATCCTGGTCACGCAGTTCATGGAGAATGCAGAAACTCGAGCGCAACATGATGGGGACCTAATTGCCTTGGAGTTGAAGCAAACTAGGCAGACTCGAGTGCAAGAAAACGCACCTTTCCGATCCAGATTTTCGCAGCGTCGCCATCGGTGTCTTCGTGCTCTGCCTCCCAAGTAATGTCGCCTGGCACTGCAGGATCTTCCCGACCAACCAAAACGCGCTTTCTCATCTCAATATACAGCGGTGCTGAGTATGTCAAGTTTCGCAGACGAGCTTCTTGAGGGAAAACGGGTACGACGGAACCGTCTGCCTCTGTAACGGTTGGACGCGACAGATAGATTTGGCCGAACTTGATCTCGTAGCGGCGGGTCATGTCGCCTGCCTGGCCTGTATGCTGGTCTGCCTGGTCCAAGATGAGGTCTGAGTTTTCGTCTACCAACTCCTGCATCGTATTTTGCACGAATTCATCGAAAGAGTCGAGTTGCTGCCGGACAAGACCTTTCTGGTCGAAGAAACTGGAGATCACCGTCCAGCAGTCTTCCTGAGTAATTGGCGCATAGTCCTCATCGTATTCTTCCTGTCCATAGTTGGGGTCATCGAAGGCATAGTGGTCCTGCGAGAACTCTACAAGAGAAACGTTTCAAGGAGCTGCAAATGCAGAAGCGCTGATATTTACCTTGACTCATGACCTTTTGCTGTGGTTTGGATGTAGAAAAAATGAGTTCAACTCCTTCTGCCAACGATCTGTCGTCCTTTGGGTGTTAAAGGATGGGATTTAACGAAGTCGGGGTTGAACGCCAATCGCACAATGGCGGCGTATTGAAGACAAGAGCGTTTGGACCGCTTGCCTGGCCCTGTGCAACCTAATTTGTCAGCAATGTTTGGCTCTGTTGTCCAGCGCCTTGACTCATTCAGCTTTGGCGCCGCGCGAGTCACAAAACGCGTCCTCGTCAATTTAACCCAACGACTGGTTACAAATGAAGTAGACTACAACAGTCAGTTTACTTTGGTTGGATCCGGAGCCTCAAACAACGCCGCCTGTTCCTTATCTTCACCATTCCCCTGCTTTACAGGCCCAAGCCTTTCGATCGCTTCAAGAAGTCCAGTCAACTTGGTCTCCGCATGTCGTGCATAGTGTCCCTTGAATTTGGTGAATACTGTGTTTAACGCAAGTCTTGTTATTGTGCTCACCCCGAAAATGACAGTGTGGTTCAGGTAATGGAATGCCTCGTAGAGTTCTGCACGCAGATCAAATTCGTCCACCGGCTCAGTCTTGGGGTTGTTTTCGAAATAGGTGTCGAAGAACGTCTGAGGGAATCCTCCAAAGATGCGTGCGATTGCCAGACTTGGAACAATCAACCTATATGCCATCTTCTGGGCAAAAACCAACGTACTCGGATTCATTGTGCCCATAAAACGATGCTGGGTCATAAATCACCGGTTTCTTAGTCGCCTCATCGACTCCTACATTCCCGCTCTGAAAAAGTTGTCAAGTCCGTTACTTGCTAACGGAAGGCGCCACTTACCCAAAGATCTCCATGTAGGAGTACTGGTTGAATGACAAGATGTCCCAAAAGTCGAGGAATGACCCTGGACGGACGTCATCAACACGACATTCCTGGGAGGGAGTGAACATACATACTGGCTAATGACTTTGTCACCAACTTTGCACAAGTGCTCCTTCCCTCCTTTCCTCCGTATCTCACTGATCAGATGCTGATACATTGCAGAATAGCACTTCTCCCATGTTGGATACCATCCATTCTCGAAGCGAGTTGGACCGCAATGAGTCGGTACGTGGAATCCAAATCCATGCAAACTCTTCAGTTGGTGGAGTTCGTTGGCCAACCTTTTGGCAAGTTCCTTCGCGGCTGGGGTGGTTAGATGACCCATGTTCTTGTACTCTGATATGAAGTACGGCTTTCCATCTTGAAGTGTGCCATACGCGTATACCTCTGGAGCCAGTCCAGGTGCTGCCCTTTGGATAGCCTTCAACGATTCCGCCTCGCCGACATACTGCTCTTGTTCAGCTGGTGATCCTTGCTTGACAAAATATGATCGCCCAGATTTCGACTGTATCTTGGGAAGGTTCCCAGAATACTCCTTAGCGGTGTCGATTTTGTCCAGTTCTTGTTTGAGAGCGAAGGTGAGAGCGCCGTACATGGTCAAGTCGTTCGTTGGCCCCTCTCTTTGCGTGTGGTGATGTCATTAACACGGTGGCTCTTCGCCATCAGATATCATTCTGCTGCACCCTTGCCGGAGAGTTGCCGAGAGCGGGTTGCGGATGAAGAGCCGCTGGAAGCTTTACTCATACATGCAACGCTCATGGTGCGCAATGTCGCCATCTGGACTCATTGCAGAGGCTTATGAAAGGATTTCTGCTTGTGAAATTTCCCCAAGTCCATTTGGCAAGATCCAACGATGTCCTACATCAATAAGCCCGTCCCCGGCGCCTACCAATTCTTCCCGTTGAATGAACCTGAGATTGGGGAGCGACAGGATGTCAAGGTATGTACTGCTTTGAGTTACCAAAGGTTTGAGCAAGGCTGAACCAGACTCAGGAGGCAGACCCCAAGCTATTCCACCCGATTACTCTCAGAAATGTGACATTCAAAAACAGAATCTGGGTCGTATGTTGCGCATCTTACAATGTGTTCAACTCGAGAGTTCACCCTCTGGGAAGTCTCCCATGTGTCAATACAGTGCAAAGGATGGACACGTAACCGACTGGCATCTTGTTCATCTTGGCGTAAGTCCCACCACGGATAAGACGGACATATCTTGAAAATACCTAGGGCTACGCAACTCGAGGAGTGGGGGCAATATGCGCCGAAGCAACAGCAGTTGTACCAGAAGGACGTATATCTCCAGAAGACGCAGTAAGTTGTATTGTATTCTCAGAGTGAATGAGCCTCACCCGGGGTTACAATAGGGCCTTTGGACCGATTCACAAATAAAGCCCTGGAAACGAGTTGTCAACTTCTCTCATGCGCAAGGGACGAAGATCGGGATCCAACTTGCCCATGCTGGTCGGAAGGCATCTTGTCATGCACCCTGGGTGCAAAACAAGGCACCGTCGGGTACTTCTCATGTTGCACAGGCTGATGAAGGCGGGTGGCCTGACAATGGTGAGACCTCTGAACTCACCTCGAGGACCGCTATAACTGACGTCTACCAGTTCGCGGGCCGTCGAATATTCCTTTCGAAACCTCGTATGCGAAACCTCGAGAGCTTTCAATAAAGGAACTAGATGGATTGGTTGATGCTTTCACTGCTGCTACCCATAGATCTGAAAAGGCAGGCTGTAAGTGTCTCGTTTACCTCCCCCGTCGTCCTCATATAAAACGGATCATGTCCAGTCGACTTCATCGAGATCCACGCCGCCCATGGTTACCTGCTCCATGAATTCCTTTCGCCTCTCTCAAACAACAGAGCGGACGAGTATGGCGGCTCTTTCGAGAACCGGATCCGATTCTTGCTTCGGGTCGTTAAAGCAACTCGCAAGGCCTGGCCAGACAAACCTCTATTCGTGAGGGTCAGCGCTTCCGACTGGGCTGAAGGGCCGGAACAGGGAGACGACGGCGAGTGGAGATACTGGGGACTGGAGCAAAGCAAACTACTCGCCCAAAGGCTTCACGAGGAAGGTGTCGACCTGCTAGACGTCAGCTCTGGTGGGCTCTGGGCCAACCAGAAGGTCCCAGCCGTTCCAGGATACCAAGTGCCTTTCGCAGCCGAGATCAAGAAGGCAGTCCCAGACCTCGTCGTCAGCGCCGTCGGTCTCATCACGCAGCCTGAACAGGCTGAAGGGTATTTGCAAGAGGGAAAGGCAGATGTGATCTTCTTGGCTCGAGAGTTGATGCGCAATCCCCACTGGCCGCTCTACGCAGCCCAGAAACTCGGTGTCAAAGTGAAAGCTGCAAATCAATACGAACGCGGCTGGTAGTGTCATAGTAAGTAGAGTTAACTGAATCTACAGTCTATCCGGGGGGAAAGGCGAACAGATAAGGTTGCCGCTTTACGAGAGGTAGCTGGGAAGGATAGTGTGCAGGGAGGTCGGTGGTTGTTTCAGGTGCTTCCACAGGAAGTCATGGAAGTCCACCGCGTCTGGCCCAGGATTCGGGTTTACGACGTTATCGAGTTGCAGTTGCTTGATCTGAACATGTGCCCTCTTAGTACATGGTGTCGGAAAAGGACCACACTAACCACAGCGTACCTGGTCTCTCGTTATTGTGAATAAGTTAACAGGAAGTTTCTCCATGACGGCGGCTTGTACCATTCCGACCGAGAGTGGTAAAGAAATGATTGGACGAGTGCGAGGGATATACTTCAGTACGAATGCCATCAGCTGCCTGAAGTCGTGTACTCAAGGGCTGTCAGCATTAACGGCAAGCCGAGGGAGGCAATGACAGACCTGTGGGACCACCAGCTTCGAGAATCTTCCCCGATATTTCCCTCTCGATTGCAGGATCCCCTCTAGTCATCAACTCAACTCCTTTACCCAAATCTCCCGCATAAACAGGCTGGAACTTGGATGTGCCGTCGTTGAAGACAGGAAGGAAGGGCAAGAAAGCGGAAAGTTTGGCGAATCTCTGGGGAACCACGTTAACACAGACTAGATGCCTGCCTTGGCAACTCACATTAAAGAAATCATCTTCAGGTCCGAAAACCAAGCTAGGTCGTATGATAGTTGCGTCCGGGCAAGCCTCTCTCACAGCTCGCTCTCCCAACGCCTTCGTCTTGGCGTACGCAATGTCGCTCGTCGCGTCTGCGCCGATGGCACTGAAGTGAATCAGCCTCGCTCCAGCCTCCTTAGCAGCCAGGGCAGCGTTTTCTGCCCCTTTGACTTGTATTTTCTCGAAGTCTGAAAGCGAGCCATGCAAGAGCCCCACCATCGAAACGACCGTATGGGCATCCTCGAACGCGGGTTGGAGCGTACCGGGTTTTGTGATGTCGACCGGGACAGCGGATAGGATCTCTGAGGGAATTTCAGTTTGGAGGGTTTCGAGGAGAGCGGTGGGATTGCGCGAAGAGAGTTGTATTCGGCGGGGAACGACAGGGTTGGACGCGATACATTTCGCAATATGCTTGCCTAGTTGGGTTTCTGATTTAGACAGGTCCTGGGAGAGCGTGAAACGCATTGTTGTACCTATGAACCCTGCTCCACAAAGTACAATTTTCTTCGACGCCATTTTCATCCCAGAGTACTACTAGCTCGACAAGCAGGAAGAGAGTAATAGGAAGCAGCGCATCTCGCTCGCGGGTCTCTGATTTCCAACACAATTACGAAAGCTGTTCAAAGAAGCTCCATGGCCATGACTATGATCAGCAGTGCAATTGAGGTCAGCCTACAGTTATCGGAACTGACTCGGGGAGACATTCGCAGAAAGGGTTGAGCTCTGAGTGTGAAAGGGAAATGCTACATGGGGTGGAATTATGCACTTCCCTCACCGGATTGTCGTCGTCAACTTTGTAGCGTCAGTTGTATTCCATTTGGCACGAAGTGAACTGGTAATGGGCTTAATTCGCCCAGTAATAAAGAACGATAAAAATACAGAATTCATACAATAAAAACGGCACCCTAAAATAAGGGCAGCAAGTGTGGATGAGGTCTGTGTATCACTACTATGCATCGTCAAAATTGGGAACAACACTACCGATGTCCCCAACGATAACGACGCCGTCATCGGTAGCGCTGGACTTGGCCCGCCGTCGTTTTGGCTGAGATTTTGTAGACGTTGAGGCTTCCTCTGCGGGCTCGACCTCTGCGGTAGTGGTGTCTGGCCTGGGTATCAAAGATGGTCGAGGCGTCGGTGCACGGATTTCAGGTACGGGGCCAGAAAAGTCTTTTCCAGTCATCCTCGACAGAGTTTCGATATCTAGGGAACGTTCAGGAATGGCAAAAGCAGTTGCGGACAGAATCATACTCACCAACTTCCGTTCGATTGTTCAGACAGTAGTTTATCCGCGCAGGGTTTTTCTTGTCCTCCACCTTGAATTTGTTTTTGCAAGATTTTCTATCTCGTCCAGGTAGGACATAAGCGATGAGCTCGTAGTTTTCACCGAATTGGGAAAGTGCCTGAGCAAGTGTCAGTTGGTATAAACGACAGGCGCTCTGGTTACATACCTCGTAGAAGAGCTCAGTCTCTTCAGCACTCCAGCGTGAACCGCGGAATCGCTTTCCATACGTCCCAGAATTGACGAATTTCGTGTGATCAGACTCCGTGACATGGGTATAATTGGCCGTATCGTCCGCCTCTTCTCGATTGACAACCAAGGAGTCCTCGTCGATGATGGTCTCCCCGTTGGGACCTATCCTGACTTGCACGTTATATCGACTGGTGGTAAGATCCTGCGTGTAGTCAAAGTCCGGTGTGACATCGTCGGCACTGCTGCCACTGGGCGTTTTTATTTGGGGCGTAGGTGCTGGTGTTGCTGGAACTTCGCCATCGGCGATGAGTTCAGCTTCTTCATCTGTGCGACCGTATTTCTTGGCCTCCATGATCGCTCGCATCCTTGCCCTCTTCTCCCTGTTCCTCTGCTTCCAAGCCGCGTGATTACTTTGGATTTCGGCTGCCTTACTGCTAACCCTTCCTTGTCCAGTATCTTCGCATAGCGAAGCCATAGTAACGACCGTTGGGTCAATGTCTTCCCCCGGGTCTGCTGTGGGATCGTAGGGTGGCAGGGAAGGCCCCCTCGAACGTCTTCCTCGACCACCTTTGGGTTTTGGTGCCTCCTCTCCTTCGGGAGTCGTTGTAGAAGATCGCTTTCTCTTCCGTTTCCCCTTGGTTGCATGGCCATCCTCGGGGCCGTTGGCTTGTTCCAAGGCAGGCTGAGAAGAAGTCGAAGCAACTGGTTGGGTCGACGTGGAAGGTTCGTCGTTACCCAACGCCGCTGAGCCTTGTGCCGCACCACTGCTTGTCTGCGCATTGGAAGGAACGGTTATGGCGTTTCCGACTGGGTTGGAGGGTATGGGAAGGACGGTGGCCGGAGGATAGTTGGTTGGTACGGCGAGCACGCTGCCTGGACGAGGGATGTTTATAGGAACGGCGAATGGACTTCTGGACGTCGTGGATGGTACTGTAATCGGTGTCCTTGCTGTGCTTGAAGGAGCGACTGGAGTACTAATGAGGGTGGGTGGTCGTGAGAGAGAGGGTATAGGCACAGGTATCGCTGGGGTATTCGCATTTTGTGAGCCCGAATGGGTGACAGGTGAAGGAACAGACACAGTTATTGGCTGAGACGGCGGTTTTGGCGCCAGTGGAGATGGCTGCGATGGCATCTGGGGAGTGGATCCATTTGGTATTGAAGATGGCCCTACTGGGTCGGATGGAGGGGCCGAGGTAGAGTTACTTGCCAGTACGTTGGCCTCGACAGTGACTGACGACGTCGCTTGGGGGACTGGAGGCGGAGGCGGGGGCATTGGCGGCCCCGATCTAGATGGCGTAGCATCCTGGGTTGGGGTCGGGGCGACCGACGACTGTCTCGAGGCGCTGCCAGGGCCAGCTGCCCTTGGGCGGGCCTTGACTAGTGGTTTGAAGACAGCACTTCCCTTTTCTAAGAGACAGTTAGAGCTTTTCGGGTCAGGAACGTCGTTACTCACGGACTCTACTCGACATGAGCGTCGGCAAAAGAAAAGAGAAAAACGACAAGACGCGCTCGCTGAAACGGCGGTGACTCGGATCAGCGAGCTCCGGCGAGATAAGATTCTCTCAGAAAGGCAACTCCTCCTTTGTTTGTCAGGCAAACAAAACACCCGCGTCTTATCCTGCCACGGTCATGTCGGTCAAAAGCAACCAGCTCCCGACGGTCTATTTACCTGTCGGCCACGAACCTGGATGGGAGAATGTAGTGCAAGAAGACTCGGAGTATGATTCTCAAAGCGACTCGGAAGCATTGAGAGATGTTGCAGAGAGGCAAGTATAGTTGATTCTGGCGGGATTCGTTGCTGACTTCAAGCGACAGTGGCGTTCTTGCACGGTCTCTGAAACAATGTAGGTCGACTTTCGGCAGAGAAGAGTACATCTCAACGTGTACTAGCCAGAGAGAAGTGGTTATATCATATATTTCCCAAGTTTCAGAGCAAGTCCCAAACGAAGACCACTCACGTGCAACCACCTCCCCATGTCCTTCACCCTAGGGGAAGGTGTAATGTGGAAATTGGCCCTCATACTTTCTTGGACACGAAATTCTACGAAGTCACTTACATTGCACATGTTAACACCGAGCAGAAAGTTCAATCGGACCCGCCCTGGCCAGCAGTGACGCCTTACGGGGCGACATATTCATCGTATTACTCGCCCACGAATTCGGGACCACCACCTTCCTACGGGGCAATTTCCTCCTCGCGACAGGACTCATCACACTTGGACGTGATGACTATCTCGGATGAGCTTCAGTGCCGGCTCTTCAAGGCAATGTCTACGGACCCGACATTGGCCAACCTCGTAGTGTTGGCCTCGAAAGAAAAAGCCACCACGCAACAATTGGAACAACTGGCCATCCGCCTTCGGAGACTGGAAGAATCAGCTAGAGAGTTGAACCTCTCAACTTCCTCTGTTATTGGTCCAGAACCTTCCCCGGTCCCAAGTAGAGAATTCGACATTGTCCTTGAATTTCGCGAGGCTCCGACGGAACTGTGGCTGATCCCTCGTGGACCTGCTCTTTTCAAGGTTAATGACTCTGGAGACGGGTATCTAAAACTGAGGTTACCATTTGACGAGGAACGGGCGGGTTCGGACAAAACCCAGCCATCTAGTGGCCTGGGCGAGGATGAGGGCGATGTAGAAGATCCCAGAGAATACGTCAGCTCCAAACTCGTCCTAAAAGCTGTTCCCGAGACTCTGGCGGATACGTTTCGTCGATGGTTGGGGAGCAGGGAAAAGGTCGAAGAATATCGAGGTATATTTGAAGACCTGGTGCGTTCCCTGAATCCACGCCGAATGTTAATGACTAACTCATTGCAGAGGAATCGCACGAAGCGAGTGTATCTTCGGTACCGTCTTACTCCAGGCGATCTGCTGAAGCAACTTCAGACAGTAAGTCCCAATTGTATAAGACACAAGCAAACTATTAAAGTTCTGCATTCAGCTAGAGCAACCGCACCCAATGAGACTCCTCAAAGAGGACCCACGGAAATGTCCACCCGTCAAAAGCAGTGGCAAGTTAACACCAAACGACGGTTCGACCCAGCACTCTCCGGGATTGCAGGAGACCACTGCACCGCCTCCTGAGTTACAGGAAGCATCTGTCCCCCCTTTACCCCAAGAAATACCCCCATTGCCTACGCCTTTGGCCACGCCAGGAGAAAACCACGTGCGCCGTCCTTCGCCGCAAGAAATCCTTGCGTCTCCACCAGCAAAGAAACCAAAAATTTGGCTGCCTGAAGTACGATGCACGATATGCCATCAGCCAGATATCCCACTTTACCTCGGGGGAAGTGAGTGGCTCACTTTCCACGTCCTTCATATCTAGTTGACCGAACTAAACGTGTCCGCGCCAGAATATTGCAGACCCTGTAGGGATTCCGGTCGTATTCCTGGGATTGCTCCAACTATGGTCACAACTCGGCAGAACCTTCATGACGACCCTGGACATTCCAACCAGACCGTCCGGCCGACACTATCCATGAACACATCAACGGATGGTACTGCAAGAAGCGCATCCTCTAGGGCCTCGTCCCGCGAGCCACTCGTCCACTCTCCCCATGACCAGGTTGATGTGCCTAGCGCTGAGAATCGAAACATGCAGGAAGATTGATTGCACTGGTATTTCTATAGATAGAGAAGACAGGGAATAGAGGGAAATGAGTGTGCTAGTGCTACAATAATTGATACATAATTTACAAACAAGGGAATAACAGTCAGGAAAAACGAATGAACGTATACAGTCTATAGATTGTTTGTGTTGTCGGAAGGAGACTAATGTTAGGGTTCACTTGAATATCTTAACGAACCATCCTATCCACCATGCAATCGTACCCAATTGCATGAGCACAATCACCATTTCTATCAAGACCGCAATCCACTGGATGATGATGGCAATCCAGAACAAGGGTAAAGCAGTCCACCGTACACCATCGTATGGGATCCACTGCAGCCGGTAATTCAACATCGAAGTGACGGCGGATTGAAGTTGGAGGTAGTTGACGGCGATCGAAGAGAAGAAGAATATGATGAGACCGAGCCAATGGCGAAGAGAGCGCTGAGGAAGTCCTTGGATAGGATACCGTTTCGCTTCGCCAGTGAATTCGTTGCGGTAGAGGGGGATGATGAGGAAGTCTCGAACGTCTTCTCCGATGGTCTTGCCATATGACCGCCATAGGGGTGTGACAGTGTCCAGAAGAAGCGTAAGTGCGTCCATACCGAAGTCGTAGAAACCCTGGTATCGGTCGCGGTAACTCTCCTCGAGTGCAACAATGTGAGACAGCTTAAGTTATCAAGGTCAGCATTTCCTTCGATTCCACGCCAAGAAAGATACGCACCTCAGGATACAGGACCGATGTTCGAGAGACGGTCAGGTTGTACTCTTCCTTCACCTCGCAATGTAACGCTTGCACGTTCTGAAGTGATTGAGCTATCTCTGCTGCCATGGCCGTGATATTGCCCCGATGGGTTTCCAGAACGTCAAGGGTGTCAATAAGGTTTTCTGCCGGACCCATGAGAATACTCTCAGTCGTCGATGGCGGTTTAGGAGAGTTGGCTAAGAAGGCACGGAAGACTTCACGCTGTCGAGTAACTCGTTGATGAATATCCTCAACAGCTTTGTATCCCTTGAGGCGGCGCGTATGTCCAGTTACAGCAGCTGGGTCATGGCTGAAGGCTTCCACGAGCTCCTTAGGCAACGGGTGATGAGGAATTCCTGGTTTCTTGGCGCTCGCAGCTTGAACGGCGTCGTACTCGCGGACAGAGGCAGATATCCGGTTGAGCATTTGTCTGATACGATGGTTCTGCCTGTTAGACTCTTCCAAGATCCTGAGAAATAAACGTCAGCACGTCGTAACTCGAGAGGAATGATGTAAATGACGAACCGAAGCTTGACCTCGTATTCACGGCGAAGTCGCGCTTCATCATCGTTGGCGTGGCGTTTGACGGTTTCGTTACTGGGTATTGAGGTCCATATGCGCCTCGGTAAGGGATTCTTCTTCGACGGGCCGACCGACTGGCTGAGAGGACTCTTCGACTTGAGGCTGGGATCCGACCCCTTGCTCGAGGTGGATACCCTGAGCTCGAGTGGGATGGACTCACCACGTTCGTCGCGACCGACAACGGAAATGTCCACTTCCGTTCCTGGTGGTCGAGGTGATTGATTTGTAGAGTTAGATATGTGAGGGCGTCTGATGACACCTGATTCGGAGTAGTCTGAGAGGGAGCCGTTCGAGGATGCGTCACTTCTCGGGTTACTTTGGAGATACGGCCGGGGAAAGGGCTGTGGATGGAAAGGCGATGAAGAGGTAGATGCTGATGGGTTTGGGAACCGAAAGCTGCTCGTCGAGTCTAGGGTGCCTCTGACCCTGCTATCTATCGAACCGACATTCGAACGATGGTGAGGGCCAAATGACAGGGTTTCGTGGACTGGGGACAGGGCTTCACTTGGATCACCGACGGCACCAGTGCTTCCATCTGGAATGGTCTCAGCAGAAAAGTTGCTTCCTGGAGGCATAGTGGGGGCATGCCGGGGTTTTTGGGCTTGAACATACTCCTCCATGATGAGAGCAGTCATATGCCAGGGCGGCCTCTCGGTTTTGCGAGAGGGACCTTCTAAATGCCTGAGCCACGAGAAAGGTTCTGCCTTCTCCATGCTGCGTTTGACGGGATCACCCACCGAACCGTACCAGCGAGCTACGTTGAGGAAGTTGAAGTGGTCGTATTCGTCGGGTGACTTCTGCGAATCATCCAAGAGCTTGTATCGACGCGAAAGTTGTTGCTTCGTGATACTGGCTTTCTTATGCGTTTGCTGTGACGCATGGCTCTTAATCTTGTTCAGCCTCTCTGTTGGAGTCGACTTGTAAGTATGGTCATATTGTAGACGCGTCAAGAAACTCCTAACCTTGGTACATGGCTTCTTGCTGTTCAGCCATAACGCCTAGAGGCAAAATTCTGTCCTTCTCTTTCCTCTTCCCAAGGTGCCATTTGCGATCTCGATCGTCCTCTGTGCCAGTTCCTGTCCAATCCAGTGTCCTTCCATTGTCGAGAGACGTGGGAACAGGATGGGCATAAATTGGGATTTGGAAAAGGCCACCGCCAGTGGATGGGCTGAAGTCGAGGTCAGACTGGGTGGTGCTGTTGCTGGTCTTGCGAGGTGGAGTTGGTGACGGGGGTGGCGAGGAAGTTGCCAAGTTACGAGGATTCCAGGGAGATTGAGAAGGGCTGCGCGTCGAGGAGGTGGCGCTAAGCACAGACGCTGGGCTTTCGTTCTGCGACGGAAGGGAAGGTGATTGCTGCTGCCGTTTGAGCCTGGCCTCTCGCCTCGCTTTCAGTTTAATTGCCCTTTGAACGTCCAATAAAATTCTGGGATCTGGAGGCTTTGAGTATATTGATAGAGAATTCGCTAAACTACGGACCTTCATGGGCTGGAAGGCAAGGCGGTCAGATCGCGTCAAGGTGAGATTGGAGCTACCCCACTCACATAAATCGTACTCGTTGGCGAAGAGATGGGCATCCTGCTCTACCTCTGGAGGCACATTCCCGATATCCATTATCCCTGGACTAGGTATCCTGCGGTGTCGAAGTGTTGGCGAATTCAAGGGCGACCCATTGCCCTGTACCGACCGTCGCTGGTTACCCTTCTGAGGATTTAGAGGTGAGCTGCGTCGAACGGGTGGCGCAAGATTGCCATAGGACTTCTGGAGATAATCGGGGTATTGTCGTGGAAGTCGTCCAGCAGAGGGCTCAAGGGAAGGCGGGTAATGGATGCGAGACCCCGAGGTGCTTGCGACGTTCGTTGGCACCGGTTCAGTGAATACATCTTGCGACTCTTTAGTCGTCGGGGTCGTATTCTCCATTGCCGCAGGCCAGTATTCGACCCTACATTCAACTTGCGAAGGCCTGCTGGCAATGACTGGAGACAGCGAAGGTGGAGAGACTGAGAGAACGTTGAGGCATCCAGCGCCAATGGCGGCATTCTAGGCTGCCGCATGGCACGGCAAATGGGGATACGGGGACCACACGGGATCTATTTCACGGATCGACGGCCTTCTCCGGACCCTGCACGAATCCAAAGTGCGGTGTTTTGGGATACTCATACTACGATAGCAGTGTCCTGTCGGTCTACTCTAAAGGGTCTAGATGTAATTACGAATGAATACCAGTATGTACTGTATAGCCCGCCCTCTCATTTGAAGCGTGGTAGTTTCTTGCCAGGGTTTTGTTTCCGTCTGATCAAGAGGCGAGCGAACATCACGGCGGTTAGCGCAGAAAGCGAGTACCTAGACAAAGATAAGTAAAGGAAGGTGAGGTGTGATGTACAACCGTACCATGTAATCACATAGGACAAATGGGCATTGCGCAAGTCGACAGTCGGCGGTCGTCCAATGGGCAGCCCCTTCTCCAGCCTCGAAGTAGCCTCACCAGCATGTCCCTCTGGAATTGAAGCGTTAGCACATAGACCAGATATACCAGGGTAGACATACCAAAAATCTGCTCAATGAAGACAGGTTGCACGCCTGCTTTTTCTCCTCCTGCATGTTCAGACATGGCCTCCACATCCGTCCAGTACCACTTTCCGTTGTCGGGTTCGTTATCTGGAGTGAACCGGTTTCTGGGTTGTGACGTGCGTATCATCCCAAGGACCTCAACCTCCCCCTTCTCCTGATTGAGAGGCGCAGATGCCAATTGCTCGTTGGACACGAAGCCGCGGTCGACCAATATGGTCGTGCCGTTTTCGCGAACTAGCGGGGTAACCACATGTACTCCATGAACCCCTTCACGGACTCGAGGGGAGAGCAGCATCGTATGCTCGTGGTCCCATTTGCCCTTCAGCAGGACCTTTCGGAAAACGAATTCTGGGATGACGGATAGGCTTCGCGGGCTTAGCCATAGTTTATGGAGATGTATTGTGGCAACTCACTTGATTTTGGGAGGCAGCGCCAGGGGTTGTAGCTGTAGCTTCTCCTCAAGCTCGTCAATGAGATTGATTTTCCACTTGAGCCGTTTGAGCTGCCAAGTCCCCAAGGCGAAGGTGAAAAACGGGACAATGCCCACGACAACCATAGTTGGTGTAATCCATGGTTCTTTCCGAGGCTTGTAGATGGTCGGCACACTGGACTTGTTAGCCCTCCAGAAGAATGAGGCGCGCTGGCATTTTGGCAAGGACGGCGTCCGAAAGGTTCGTTGGAAGAGGCGGAACGACGACGACAACATTGGCGCAAGGAGAGCAAGTTCGCACGACGTCTCGCGGTTTCCATATTCGTTGCGCAGCCAATCGCGATCACCGCTGTTTGTGTCATTGTACAGCAAACCCGGCACCTGGCTGGGAGCTGATATTCCCTTTTATTCCCTACCATTCTCGTGTCCTTATCCTATAACAGATTAGTGGAAAATGTGAGTCGTCACTCGATTCTGTTCGACCGCCCGATTCACAGATAATCTAGGTACGGCGGCTCGAGTCGAAGTCGGGGTAACTTCGACGTGGATGAGGAGATGCACTATCCCACTCGTCCTGTCGACAAGGACAAGGCAGAAGCAGAACTTGCAATCCATATCAAGAAGGCAACTAGTCCAGAAGAGACAGCACCCAAACAGAAACATGTCCGGAGTAAGTTTGCAATTCGTTGGGAGATTGAATCCAGGAGGCTGAACACGTCTGCGCAGAATGCATCGTTTACACCTGGGATTACCATTCTTCCATGTCTTTCTGGAGTGGCCTTCGAGTACAGCCAATCCTATCCGATGAGGTTCAGACGTTCAAAGCCTTGATCATGGTACACAAGGTCTTGCAGGAGGGACACGGAAACGTACGTTTACCTTTTTGAATTGGACTTGCTACTTCGAGCTGATCATATTGTGTCAATAGACTCTGAAGGAAGCTCAGGGTCAGACTGCATGGCTGGAGACTTGTGCCAGAACCGTCATCACCGACGGAACGCGAGGTAACGTCTATATGACATTGACCTTTGGCCCACGGCTTGACATCGCCATCCAGGATACGGCCCTCTCATCAAGACTTACGTCCAGTTCATCCTCGCCAAGCTACGATTCCACCGACTTCGCCCCGAGTTCAATGGATTGTTTGAATATGCTGAATACATTACTCTGAAGGAAATAGATGATCCTAATGAGGGGTGAGTACCTTGCTGCTCAAGGAAGATTGTTGTATTCATCTCTCGGACTAGGTATGAGACGATCAGTGACCTGATGAACTTGCAAGACCAAATCGACTCCTTCCAGAAATTGGTCTTCTCGCATTTCCGATATTCCACCAACAATGAATGTCGTATCTCTGCCCTGGTACCCCTCGTCAAGGAAAGCTGGGGAATTTACCGCTTCATTATCAGCATGCTGCGCGCTATGCATCGACGTACGTTCCATTGGCAGCAATTATTTCATTTGATCTACAACATTACCTGCAGGTGCAACCGATGTTGAGGCTCTCGAGCCCCTTCGCGAACGATTCGTTCAACAACACTACAACTTGAGAAAATTCTACTACGAATGCTCAAACCTCAAATACCTTACTGGGTTGATCAACGTACCCAAGCTGGGGGCTGTAAGTGAAGATCCTTCAAGCCCTCTGTGCACCGACCGATTCAGTTGATTTGAACAGGAACCACCTAACCTCACCGACAGTGGCGACGCACCCGACCTGCCCGCACGTCCTAAGACAGCTGTCAAGTCGCCATCTCCTCCCGCTGAACCTCAAGCAACAGCCGCCGAAATCGATGCCCAAGCCAAAATGCTCAGGGAGTACGAAGAGAAACAGGCAGCCCTTCAGGCCCAGCGCGAAGCTGAGGAGCGACAGCGGTTGGAAATGGAGGCGCAGCAGCAACGGGAGTTCGAACAACGTCAAAGGGAGCAGGCTGAAGCTCAGAGACTCGCCCAAGAACAACTTCTTCAACAACAGATGATGTACACCAATCAAGCTGCACAACAGCACGCCAGCGAGCTGGAGAGGGAGCTTCTTGCTATGCGAGGACAGTACGAGCGAGACCAGATCTTCCTGGAGCAGTACGATCGAGTACGTCGTTTAACGAAGCGTGCCAAACTCTGTAACTCACTATGATTACAGCGAGTCAAAGCTCTCGAAGCTGAGCTCAGCGCAATGGGCAATCACGTCGGCTCCCAAGTTGCAGCTAAGGATGAGTTGATCAAACAACTCCAAGACCAGGTTACTCTTTGGCGGAACAAGTACGAAGCACTCGCCAAGCTCTACAGCCAACTTCGAACGGAGCACTTGGATATGTTGTCGAAGTTCAAGCAACTACAACTCAAGGCCAACTCTGCACAAGAGTCCGTCGACAAGATGGAGAGGATGGAGCGGGATCTCAAGGCCAAGAATCTCGAATTGGCGGACATGCTTAGAGAACGAGATCGTGCCCGATTCGAGGTTGACAGGCAGAAGTCCTCGCACAAGGAGGAGATTGATCGTCTTCGCCGCGAACTCAACTTTGCCAACGAACGTGCAGAAGACGCAACGCGATCGAAGAGCTCTGAAGTTTCGTCAGTTCTGTCCAGGTACAACAGGCAGATTTCTGAGCTTGAGGATTCCCTTCGAGTAAGTGGTGTTTATTGTTCGTTATTCCGCGTCCGATAATAATGCGCCCTTCAGTCTAAGCAATACCAGATCGACGAGCTTTTGATCAAGTTGGACGAAGCCTCCGCCAACATGGAGCGTATCAAGGAAGAGAAGGAGCAAGAAATTCTTATCCTCCAGGAGGGTATGGACAGCACCCTCCAACAGCTTTCCGAAGTCCAACAGAACCAGGGATTGCTGGACGAGACCACCAACGCCCAGATCGATACTCTCATTCTGGACAACAGGAAGAAGCTCAACGAAATCATTGATTCCATCCTTCAAGCTGCGGTGCACAAAGTGGACGACGCCATCTACGAGCTCGAGTCACCTGCTCAAGCTGGCAATCTCAACTCTACCCCCGAATACACTCTCTCGATGATCGAAAAGGCTACCAACAATGCTACCGAGTTTGCTACCATCTACAACCTCTATCTCAGTGGCGAGGCTGGTGGCGACCATGTCTCGGTCATCAAGTCGGCCAACGAGTTGGCCCAGTCACTCGCAGACGTCCTGATCAACACCAAGGGCATCACTCGACTGGCCAGTGACGACGACGCTGTCGACAAGCTTATCAACGTCGCCCGTGCTGCTGGAGATACTGGTACTCGATTCTTCGAGAACCTCCAGACCTACAAGCTCGACCTTTTGCAGCCTGCCCAGCGCAAGGAAGTCGCGATGCGCAACAACAGTCAAACCCGCGTGGCTTTGACCAAATTGTCCGAGGTGGTCGATGGCCTCATTTCCAAGGGAGCCAAAGCCAGTCGTGCCAATGGCGATCTTGGGGACATTGTCGAGCAAGAGATGCTTAGCGCAGCCAAAGCCATCGAGGCTGCGACCGAGCGTCTCCAGCAACTCATTGCCCGCCCCAAGGACTCGAGCAGGTTCTCTGCCGTTGATCTTCAGGTCCACGACTCGATCTTGTCCTCCGCCATGGCCATCACCAACGCCATTGGTCGTCTCATCAAGGCCGCCACCGAATCCCAACAAGAGATCGTCGCCCAAGGCCGTGGATCCAGCACATCGCAGCAATTCTACAAACGCAACAATCGCTGGACAGAGGGTCTCATCTCAGCCGCGAAAGCCGTCGCCTTTGCCACCAACCTCCTCATTGAGAGTGCCGATGGTGTTCTTTCTGGCACTCACTCTCTCGAGCAACTTATCGTCGCTTCGAACGAAGTCGCTGCGGCCACCGCTCAATTGGTCGCTGCTTCTCGTGTCAAGGCCAACTTGATGTCCAAGACGCAGGAGCGATTGGAGGCTGCTGCCAAGGCGGTCACTGAGGCTTGCAAAGCCTTGGTCCGACAAGTCAAGGCCATCTCTGCTCGCGAAGTGCAAGAAGAGGACGTCGACTACAAGAACATGGCCGTCCTCGAGTTCAAGAAACGCGAGATGGAACAGCAAGTCGAGATTCTCAGGTTGGAGAAGGAGTTGGGTGCCGCAAGACATCGTTTGGGCGCCATGCGTCGTGCAGGATATCATACAGACGAGACAGACTAAAATATCTTCTTTCTTCCTTCATTGCACCGAATAATAGGACATCCATCCACACGTATCATTTCACACTTTTTGCTCTTGGATTTCTAGGATTTTTTTGATTTTCTTTTTACAAGATAGTGCCTCGTATAATCGAATGTCGTTTCTAAAAGGTGCCTGGTGCAAGGATCAATGAGAGATGAGATGATACGATGCAAGCAAAGGGGTAGGATTTGCCCAATGTCACATAAAATGGATATCGCTGATAAAGTACTAAATAACAATAAGTAACGGAAAGGTAAGGACTGGTAGAAGCAGTTGGGATGGAGGAAAGTGAGCGAGTGGGACTGGAAGTGAGTGGATTGAGAGTGAGTGAGTGTGAGTGCAAGTGAGAAAAAATGGAGACGAATAACACTACTAGATGTGCAAGAAATACTAAAGCAGATGGCAACTAGTTAAAAGGCTAAAGGATAAAAAGCAAAAAGGGAGTAAGCGAGGACTACTAAGACAATGATACAGATGCTTTATAAATGTGAGCAGAAAGTATACATGTACTTGTACACCAAACGAATGAGTCGGCATCGAATATCATCATGTACTCCGAACAGTATCGAACGACTCTCTGGCAAAATCCAGGAAACTGTCTCCGACGGCGCTTCCAACAACAGTCCTGTTTAATATTGGAACAGGGGGCACCACTTGGTCATCTTCCTCCTCCTCTGAAGAGTCGTCGTCGATCTCCAAAAATGAAGGTTTCTTCATGATGGAGCGACGATGAAGGGCTTTCTCTATAGATGTCACCGATTTTATGCGGGGTGGTTGGGGTAACCGCATGGGTGGTGGAGGTGGTAAGGATTTGGCTGGAGGTTCGGGCTCCGATGGTGGCAAGACAACCGGAGTTCGTTGACGACGAGGTGGAGGCGGCAAGCTATTAATCATAGGTGGTGGAGAAACCGAAGGTTGGTAAGACTGTTCAATAGGGTCGGGAACTGCATCCGACGCCGTCGTACTCGCGTTCGTGCTGGTGGTAGGTTGTGCTGTTGATGGTCTCGACGGTGCAGACGTCTTTTGGCCAGCGTCGAGTCTGTTGTTGCGAGGCGAGAGCGTAATGGTGTTGGAACGTTGGAAACGGCGTACGTGGTCGCTCGCCGATTCCGCCATTTCCGAAGCAAGCGTCTCCGCCGAACGGACGGACGTTCCGCGTTGCCTGGAGCTTGCGGGATTGAGGTCAGATTTGCCCAAGGTCGACGCGGGTGACGCTTGCTGGGATCCAAATTCGTTCCCGAGAACACGCATAGGGCTGTTCGGTAGAGCGTCTGGAGTGGCTTCGTCCCAGAAAGAGTTGGTAGACTGGGTGGTTATCCAAGGCTTGAAAAAGGCGTTGCTGATATACATGTCTTGATCGGATTTCATACTGAAGACAGACTGACTATCGTCGTCGCCATAAGTTGAGTAAGAGGTTGAAGGTCTCCGTAAGCTTGAGCCAGAGAAGAGGCGTTTCCTGCCACCAGAGCTTGAGCTGGTGCGCTTGGGTTCTGAGTTGGATGGGTTGGGTTCGCCTGGCGCGGATTGGGATGAACTCGAGTGACGGATGGACCCAGGCATGGGAGGCATTGGAATTCGAGGCAGAGGAAAAGCACGGGGTTTTTGAGGAGTCCGCTGGTTCTCTGTGTCTGCTGGGAACGCTGACGGCGCTTGAGACCCGGTGCTGAATGAATTTCCCTTCTTTCGCAAATTCTGATGTGACACTGCTTTTTTCAGAGGAGCGGGAGGGGAGAGGGGAGGTTGAACGGCACTTGAGCGTTCTGACTGGGAGGCTTCTGGGCCGCCCGTCAAGAAGAAACTTCGATCCGATATTCGTCGTGGTCGCTCATGGGGTATCGCAGGGTTGTTGGGGTATAGGTCCCTTGATGAGGTTGAGGACGCAAAAGATATCGTAGAAGAACCCGTGGAAACACCGGGCACTAGATAAGAATCGTCGTCGACAGGAGAATGGGGGGTTGCAGGGAGTTTCTGGCTCGGCGGTGCGGTAGGGGGATTCAGGTGCTGCAAAGACGCTTGGCGGATGACAACACGGGGTGAAATAGGTTTCGAGGCAGAGGGAGGAGGTTTGGTTGTGGGTGTTCTGGGAGATGGGGCGGGTTTGGAGGCTGTGGTTTCGACGAAGAAACCTGATTTCTGTGTCGTGACGTTATCGGTCAAGCCTCTTGGGCGCATGGCGGGGCGTTTTCCTTTCTCTGACGGTGCGACAAGTGTGTTTGACGAGCCCGATTTATGCAATGGTGGAGGTGGCCGGGTTGCCCTCTCAACGGCTGTATAGGAGTTCGTGCGGCCGATAGCGCTTGAAATGTTGCTCTCCGACGCCCTGCGAAGGATAATATAAGCTGAGAATAATTACGACTCGACGGATACGCACTTTTTGTGGATTCTGGTTGTTGGGAGAGAATCGGAAGGCGAAATGGGAGAGAGTGTGCGCTTGAGATGGAGCGAGTCATTGGCGGTACCGTGCCCCTGGGACTGGGAAGAACTAGAGGCATAGGATGTGCGGTTGTGGGGAAAGTCGACCTGTTTTGTGTGGAATATGTCGTTTCCCGAGCCATTTGAGTATGCTGAGAGACGTGTTGGATCTGTCGGGCTTGCGATGGTGACTATGCCCCGGCCGGCAAATGGATCAGTGTCTGACAAGGTCAGCAGAGATTGTCGTGACGGATTGTAGTTGATGTCGGAGGGTGTCCTGGGCTCGGCAGAGTCTGCTCTGGAGAGAGTCGAGGAAACGGATTTAGAGGGCGGTCTGTTTGTGAATTTGGGGAGAGGCGCGACGGACGGTTGAGGAGGAGGTTGGATTGGCAAAGGAGGGTCTTCGATAGTGAGAGTTGGGCTCTTCTTGGCCTTTAGGCCCAAGGCGGAGGCGATAGTGTTGAGAGGCGACTTTTGTTTCTGCTTTTCTGTTGAATATCGCTGTGTCTGGTTCTTGGAGGACATTGACCACCAGGAGCGGGACGGGTGCTCTGCGGAATGTGCGACGGACGACATTATGCCGTGGGATGTGGCGGTTGTCAGGACTCAGCGCTATTGAGGGGTCGCAGAAGGTTAAGCGCCGAGAAGGCTAAAAGGCGGAAACATAGAGAGTGGCAGACAAAGAGTGGCGGACTAGTGGTAGAAGCAGACACGGATTTGCATGGAAACAGGATGCCAACAGCAAATCCCAAATCCACTCCTGAGAATTGCCCACAATCGCTTAGAAAGCCCCGACACGGCCAAAATCACAGAATCACATCACTCCTCCAAAACAAAATCTCCCGCTATCATATCCCCACTACCTTTCCACTAAAAACTCTTTATCCTTCCATCAGAATCCAGCCCCAGTCTCCCTTGTGACGTTTTTCCTGATCTTGCATTACTCGACCCATTACTTGTGCTATAGTATGTATAGTGGTATGATAATATCCAAAACAAAGCAGACGCGCACCCACGCGTTCTCACCCAAGCTCTGCCCACATGTCCTCTGCGTCCCGATCCCGAACTGCCTGCGCAGCCCGGGGCATGTCCGTAAACTTGTTACGTGCTCCGTTGCTGTTGGCTCGATCTTCCAGTCGCGTGCCCTCCGCATCAAACAGGATCGGGCTCCGGACCAGCGGGCGATTGACCTCATCCTCCTCGTCACTTTCCACATCCAGCTCCATCCCAAACCCTGCGCGACGGGCTGCATTGATGTCAATCGGCTTGGGGCGAGAGAATATCGACTGTCCAGACCTATGAACATGTCAGGGATGTGCACGTTGCAGTCAAATGAACACACGGACTGTCTCATAACATTGGCCAACCGGCCGAACTGCAATATGTTCCGCGCGACCAATAGAAGGGTATCAAAAATCTGTTCCTCCTTGCTCCCAGCCCCGCAGCTGGCAAAGACGAGAATGAGCAAGGTCAATGCACAGAACATGGTCAGAATCAGGTCAACAACGTTGAATGGTGATTGCCAGAATTGCTGCGGCATGAGTTCAGTACGAGTTAGGGGAGCACTCTGGCGACACACTTACCTTTCCTAATGCAACAAACCGGATTCCAACTTCGAGGATCAGGGTCGTATTGATGATAACCTCGAGGACAAAGAATGCAACTCCCGGGCATCCGTCCTGCAGACTTAGGATAACGGTTGTGATTGACAGAGCAGCCATAGACAGGTATAAGAGGATGTAGGCCCGCGAATGTACGAATCTGTTCGCGACTCCTCTGAGGATTTCGCTGCGCGTCAATGCATAGATCGACCTGGTGGGTCTACATACCAGGAGTTTAGCCATCCGGAACCATGACATAGCAACTGTAAGCACACCTTGGTTGGCCGTTGAACCCTCCATTCTCTGGGTCTTGGTCAAGGGCTTCATATACATGGGGCAGCGATGTCGAATTCGACATGGCTGCAGTGTCGTAACTTGCAACCTGGACCTCAACGCCTGGTAAACGCTGCCATCAAAGTCCTTGGCACTGCCGGTGACAAACAAGTGATTGTCCCCAGAAAGGAAAGGCAAATTATGTCAGCGAACAGTGTGGTTACAGCCTCGCAGTGCTTCCAATGACTCTTGCCTCCAACCTTCGCCTTACCTCTGTCGCTGAAAGCGCAGATTCCTAGACCCCAGAACTATCTATATCCCTGTAACAACAAGAAACTAGGTCAAAATGGGTGGCGGAGACTTGAACATGAAAAAGTCCTGGCATCCGCTGCTGTTGAAGAATCAGGAGCGGGTGTGGCTTGAGGAGAAGAAAGCTGTAAGTCGTTTCTTACATGACAAGATATAATCACCCTCTAACAACTTTTGTATCTAGTTGGAAGAAAAGAAGAAACTCGAGCAGCTCAGGAAGGAGAAGGAAGAGGAACGACAACTGCAGGAACTCCAACGGTTGCAAGAGGAGCAGACGGGCAAAAAGCGGACAGAGAAATTAGAATGGATGTACGCAACGCCGGCGACAGGGAGTAGTACGAATCCGAATGACCTGGAGGACTACCTTCTCGGAAAGAAGAGGGTGGACAAGATGCTGACGGCTGACGACAATGAAAAGGTATGTTTGCAGTCCCAATGTTCATCGACTTGCCTCTGACATCACTTGTAGCTCGGAGCATCCCACAAGAACTTCATTGCCGTTCAGAATGCCAACAGTGCTCGAGACATTGCTTCCAAGATCCGTGAAGATCCTTTACTCGCTATCAAGCAGCAAGAACAAGCCGCCTATCAGGCACTTCTCAACAACCCTCTTCGCTTGCGTGAGCTGCAGGAGAGAACAGGCATTAAGCTTCCAAAAGATAAAAAGGACAAGAAGAAGGACAAGGAGGAGAGGAAGAGACGGAAACGTGAGGAGAAGGAGCGAAGGCGGCATAGACATTCTCGGTCCAGGTCTCCCGATTCCCATCGACGTTCACGACGCTCGCGCTCCCGTTCTCACAGTCCAGATGGCCGCCGCCCATCCAGGTCTCCAACTCCTCGAGAGTATCGCAGAGAAGATGACTATGGACGCCGTTACAGGGAAGACTCGGATCGACGGTCACGTTCAAGAGAGAGGGACGACTACCGCCGTCATTCACAACCTTCACGTCTCCCACCACCACGGTCGTATGACCGTGCTTCTGATAGGTCAAGTAGTCCCGAGCCTCGATATGACGGCAAAGGCAAACGACCGCGGAGTAGGAGTCCCCGCTACGACGATCCATACCCCAAACGCAGTCGGTTCGAACGACCTGAACGCCCGCCTCCACCTTCTCGACCACCTCAAGACCACCGACCATCCCAATCCACGGCCGCCGAGGATCGAGCCGCTCGCCTCGCTGCTATGCAAGCCGATGCACAGTCGATGACTGTGGACCGGAAGGAGCGGCTGGCTATGCTGTTGGAGAAGGAGAAGGCTGAGCTTGAGGCTGATGAACGTGCTCGAAAAGAATCCAAGGGCATGAGCAGTTATCTCAGCTTTGAGCAGAAGCGCGTGTTTGGGGGTACTGGAGGCTTGGAGGACAGGATTCGTCGTGGTCGTGGTGGGATGGTTGTGGATGCGGACTAATTGTTTCCTGTCTCTCTTGGTATGCATTTCCCTTGGGTTCTTTCGACCTCTGTTAATGGCTTTTATAGTATTATAGATATTATATGTATTCCTCAGCGACACCTCTTTACCAATTGGAAACCCGATTGACAGCTAGCTGTGCACGTGCCTGGCAGAACGAGCGCCTTAATAAGAGTCAAAACGCGTCTTTACTGGAACTCGTTCCTTTGCTACATTTGCTTCATCTGACAACACAGACATGCCTCCTCGCCGTGCTCCATCTGTTTCGATATCTCAGGCTCCATCGCGTGCAGCGTCTCCCGCCTTTGATGAAGACGAGGTAGCTGCCTCTTGGAGCCGGATATATGCGCGTCTAATCGCTCATTTAGGTCGCGTTCGACTCTGTAGACGAACTCCAGCAGCACGGTATAAATGTGCAAGACATCACAAAGCTCAAGGTAGCCCTTTCACTCACCTCGACGTGGTGTTCTCTGACGCTCCATTAGTCGGCCGCTATCAACACCGTCTCGGGTGTGATTATGACCACCAGACGCCAATTGCTGAAGATAAAGGTTCACTTTCACCTGTTTCCGCGCCGTAGTCGTCGAATTGAGCGCATATATAGGGCATGTCGGAAGCCAAAGTCGAGAAAATCAAAGAGGCAGCTCAGAAGATCCATGTATGCGCTTATCGTACTGTGGAACCCGTTCCTTTCACTGACACAGTACACAAGGGCTCGTCGTTCGCGACTGGTGTTGAGATTCAGGATAAACGCAAGCGAGTGCTTGTTATCAGCACTGGTAGCAAGCTCGTCGATGGGATCCTGGGTGGAGGAGTTATGTCCCAGTCCATCACAGAAGGTTCGAGCTACCCCTCTCATTATCTCTGTTCAGCCAGTGACCTCGCTCCAGTTTATGGCGAGTACCGCACGGGAAAGACACAGCTTGCTCACACGATGAGCGTCGTCGCTCAGTTGCCTCCCGAGTATGGCGGAGCTGCTGGCAAGGTTGCCTATATTGACACTGAAGGAACCTTCCGACCCGACCGAATTCGAGCCATTGCCGATCGCTTCGGTGTCGATGGGACCATGGCTTTGGAGAATATTCTATATGCTCGGGCTTTCAACAGCGAGCATCAGGTGCGACCCTTTCCAGTGCTCCCTCCGTGTGAGGTCAAAGTTTAACGGCATTGTTAGATGGAACTCATCAACGAATGTTCGGCCAGGTTTGCGGAAGACAAAGATTTCAGGCTCTTGGTGTGTTCGTAGAAGCGGGCTTCCTCAACGTCGCTGACACGCTTGAAGATCATCGACAGTATCATGGCGCTATTCAGGGTCGATTATTCTGGGCGTGGGGAGCTTAGCGAACGTCAGCAGAAGGTAGCAAGTCCCCCATGTTCTTGGTACTTTTTCCTCACTCTTGCCAACAGCTGGCCCAAATGCTTTCGAAGCTGACGAAACTTTCCGAGGAATTCAATGTACGCTGTTGTCGCTTCTCACTGACTCTTCACGGGATTCACCACGACAAATTAGATCGCTGTTCTCATGACCAATCAAGTCCAATGTGCGCTTCCCCATCCTTATCCACTTGTGGATTCGATTAACCTCAACTATATCACAAGCCGATCCTGGAGCAACCATGACCTTCGTCGCGGGAGGGGCACTCAAGCCTATTGGAGGCCACATCCTGTCTCATGCATCCGCGACGCGTATCTTCCTTCGAAAAGGTTTGTCTTCAGCACTGTCAAAATTGGCGCTTCTTGATTGACCTCTCTTCGATTTAGGTCGAGCTGAGGAGCGAGTTGCCAAACTGGTTGATAGTCCGGACCGACCTGAGAGCGAAGCTTCTTACAAGCTTGACGAAGGAGGTTGGGCTGACGTTTAGTTGTTCGTAGTGACGATGGTTTCGACATATCGGAGTAACTGTACCGAAGTACTAATTGCCCAAGATGATGACATTATTCTACATAAAATACATACTTTTCGGCATGCTAAGCTGGCGACTCTGAACTCGCTCTGACCTAGAGTAGACAACGGGTGACTGTCCAAGGCCAGGGGTAGTCGATATTTCAGCAAAGCGAGCCAATCAAAACCTGTTCTGTTGTAACAGGACCCAGCGAGTTGGCGGAATTGGAGAAACAAAGCGAACCTCGCTGCAACCATGATATATGTACACGTCAAGCAAAAATGAACATCAGTCAGTAATGAGTTCAGAGACGCTCCAATCTTCAAAGCTGCCATCAGGGAGATATCTTCGAATTATAAGGGGTATTTTGCGTTGCGAGAGTTCTTTGATGGCAATTTGAAGGGCGTCTGTTTCTCCATCCAACGGCACGAGGACTGGGGCGTTCATGCTAAAGGATGACAAGGTCAACTAACCAGATCGAGGAGACGAAATGGAGATGCAGTTGAAATACCTTATTTGCAAGGCACGCGTACCCAGTATTCGAGCGCGTTCATATTTGGTGAGATATGGGGTTGTTACTCGAACTTTGTTCGGCTGTCGCTCTGCTTGTGTTGGTGCAGCTGCAGGGGCTGCGTCCCCATTGGCCATCTCCTGGTCCTGATCTCCCTCATTTGCACCATTCACTTGCTGCCCATCTCCATGTACTGCCTCGCCGTTGGTCTGGCCCTCTCCCTGCTGCTCAGCTAGAAGATCGTAGGTTTCATCCTAATGATTGACTGCTAAGTCAAGTGCTCGCGAATGGCACAAAGGGGACCAATACTGACTGCAAATTCCTCGCCAAAACTGAAGTATGGCAGTTTGGTTAGTTGAATTACACTAGAACCGCTTTTCTGAGGACAGCGTACCCTCCACCATAGTCGTAGTCATCTCCGACCTCCCCTGCATCGTATCCGTCGTCAGACATTGCTTAAAGTGTTGAAACTGTGGAACGGGATGGTCGAGGAACAATGGAGAAAGTACATTTTGATCCATGACCACGACTCATGGTCGGCACAGCGCGGCGGAGTTTGAAAATATTTGGTCGTAAGGTTTTCATGTTCTCCTCCTGGTACCTCTCGTTAACGAACCTACTCAACTCTCAGGCTCGACGAACTGCACACAGCACACGGAAACTTACACGCGTATACGTCAGCGAAAAATTTACATCACCAAAGAGGCACTACGAAATGTTCCTCGGTGATTAACTTGCGAGGAGGGCGCTCCATCGGCTCCGCGCAACCTGTCGCTGTAGAAGCGTAGTCTTCTCGTTTTATTAAAGCGCGACTCGCAGCCAACAGATCTCAGGAATCTCTGATCACGACTGTCAGCAGAATTCAACCTATGATCTTCCCTCCCTCTTTGGTCCACTGGAAAGTTTTTTTTCTTGGGCGGCTATTCAGAGATGTTGTGTTCGAAGCGTCCTTCAACATATCCTACGTTGCTGAAAGGATTCAAGGTCCCTTCAGTAGCAGTAGTGAATAGAAAAGGCCACCATGTGCACTCCCGCGATGCTTTGCTTGACGTCTTTGCACGAACCACGGTTGGTGCTTCTCGTGGCATGACAGCAAGCTAACCAGGGCCATCTGATTCGATCGTCCTTTTGAATAGAAACCACATCCTTTCTTTCTCCATGTCGCTTGTTCAATCCCAAAGTGGCGTTCGAGTCGCAGTGTCGGTGCGACAGAACGTGCTGCGTTCAACGGTCGTTACAGAGCCTGTAACTAGCCACCAGATTCCGTGCGTTTACACCGGCATTTCGCATCGCAAATAAAAGCAAAATAGTTTCTGTATTCCTTCATCGGCACTTCGGCTGATTCCAAAGGTATGTGGATCTATTTTTATCTGAAGTTCATTAGCGGACGGACGAGTTGCACACTTGTTCTTTCCCCGCCGCTAACAACACCCTCTCTCTTCACCAGCCAACGGTGTCGCTGGTCGCTTTTCTCATTGTCTGTATCGCCGACCTCGTCGCGATGTCGCTCACCATGGGCGTTCAGCCTCAACCATGGGGCCAGCGGTTTGAACCGCTACCTGGCCAGCCATCGCCACCCTCGCCTAGAGGAGCGGTGACGGGGCTCGCATTGGGCGAGCAAGATTCTTCTGACATAGCTTCGACAGCGTCGGGGGAACCTGTGCGTGGCGAGAAAGCGCCTCATGATGCCAGCGTTTTCGTTGGAAGGTTCGTCTCCTCGCTTTGCATTGTTCAGGTCAACGCGTTTACCACTATTCCAAGTCTGCCCTCGAACATCGACCACATAGAACTTACTAGAATGTTAACCGAGCATCTATCCGAACATACCCAAGTCAAAAGCATCAAGGTCATTCGTGACTCAAAGGGCGGCGTCTGCGCTTTCGTCCAATGCGAGGTCAGCTTTGGTTATTCGCCGCAAACGCAACTGTTAAACTAACGTTCGCAATCTACCTTCTAGGATGCACAGGCGGCGTCTGCGTTGATACACACCCTTCGAACCGTGACACCGAAACCTTTCCTCGGTCGTATCTTGCGCTTTGAACCCGCGAGAGCCTTCAGAACGTTGCACGTCTCCTATCGGTGAGTGGCGCGATAACGCCCTACGTCTCTCTATGCGATATCTTCGCTAATGTACCACGTTAGTGCACCGTCATATATCCTTCCTGGTTATGCGACACCACTGCTGCATGATTCGTCGGAGTTGCCAACCGCCATGCGGATCTGGAAACCTCAGGGATCCAAGTATGCCCCCGTACTAGCCACTTTGCCGCTAGGCTGACTCCCTACCAGATTCTATCATATAGCATATAATGATGAAGCTTTGGCGGCAGAGTCTCGCCAGACGGAGCAAGACTGCGCGACCCCGGAATCTAGCCTTTATCTACAACCGTTAACATTCGATGAATCGGTAAGCGCATGCCCAGACTTCATCTCATCCCGTGCATATATTCAGCTTCCCCATGAACGCCAGTCTATTCGGAAACTCGCTGCGTATTTCGGTAGCCTTGAAAGGCTGGAAACGGTTGACCTTGAGGAGGCAAAAGATGGTGAGTGGAAAGTCGACCAAATGGCAGCCATTCATTGATGACATGTCTCCAGACTTGGCTTCGCAACAGTCACGTTATCCGAGCCCCCATACTGCACCCCGTTTACCATGCATGGATCCTCGTTGCTGGGAAATCAAATGGGACTACCGAGATGATTGCGTCGGTGCATTGATGGTATTGCATTCAACTACTGTTTCCTAGACCATTACTCATTCGCAATCAGGCGCTGCGAAGGATTCCCCATCTCACCGTGACCTGGGCTCATCAGCCTCATTCATCTGGAAGTGATTTCTACTACCCTCCGCGGGTGAACCATATCCTCCATACTGGTCAGACACCTCGTCTTTATCGGCCTTCTCCATTTTTACCGCCGCTCCCTTTTTCGTCACCTGCACCCCTTGTGTCTCAAGTAGGCTCCGGTAACACAAGCCTTACCAACTCTGGCAAAGACACACTCGTTGTCGGCCGTCCACAAGGCTTTCCACACCAAGCGTATGCTTCCTCGCAAGTCAACATGGTAACGGCTGCCTCGGAGAAGATTGTCCTTCCTCTCCCATCCTCGTTCAAACCATCGCCGACTTCGAGCCATGTAGGATTGACTTTACCCAGAGATGTTTATCAATGGTCCCTCGCCACCTCCAACCCCGGGGTCAGGTGCGATTATAGTCCTCTTTTACCCGCATCAACGTCTGAAGTACCTTGACTTTAGCGTGGCGAGCGGATTCACGGCTCCTCCGCCAACCCACCCAGGTTCACTTCTTCAGGATTCCCATCACCCTCAACAGCTTGGCGCTGCTGCGAGTGCCTCTCCTTTGCATGGGACACCCAAAGTTGCTAACCGAACTTCAACCTACCCCTCGACACCGGTTACCTGGATCGAGGGAGAACGGCAAAGGCAGGCTTTGATTCCTGCAGAGGTCCCTACGCAACGCACGATCGACCCGACCAGCATCTTCGTGGGCGGGTTGGATGTTCTTGGGGTGAATCCATGGACGGAAGAAGGGGTAAAGGAGTACTTCTCGCGGTATGGTGGACTCGAGAGCGTCAAGTTTGTTCGACCTTGTGAGTAGTAAAGGCTTCCTCTGGTTTTCGATGAGCACCTGAATCGACGCATATGAACAGTTGAAGCCACCACTGCGTTTGCCTTCATCAAGTTCAACAACACGGAAAGTCCAGCACGAGCTGTCGCCGAAGAGGTATGCCGGCCGTTCTTGGACTGTAATGCCATGTTAACCTTTATGGTCAGCACAACCGTGTCTGTGAAGGCCGAATTCTGCGGGTTCAGCTGCGAGACTGCAACCCTCCTCGAAACACCTGGAAGAGTAGTCGGGGTGGGAGAGGGCGGGGGTTCCTTCAAAATCAACATCGCATGTCTCACCGACATCACCAGCTCTCCGACAAGTTCATCCCCAAAAGACCGGATGAACACCCCACAGGGTTAACCGTAGTTTCCAACGGTGACAGGCGATCAGCTTCTCCGAGCGCCTCGCAGGAGCCTCCCCCCTCTCCTTTCATCTCCGATGCATCGCCAGCCTCGGATGACAGGACGCTCCACGATTCTAGTCCGTCGCCTTCACTGTCAGCGTCAGGTTCAGTTACAAATGCTACTGCCCCTCCAGAAAAGTACAGGGAGTGGTACGATGATTTGGAATCCTCACCCAATCCCGCAAACAGGCCCGGTTCGACTACATCTTCGACCTCGGCTACTATGGGGCCGCCGCCGGCATACCCATATGTATTTCAGAATGCGCCGTTTTATCCTGGGCCACCCACATGGATCCCAACGCCCGTATACCAAGGGTCTTTCCCTGTACCCTACTATCCGGTATACCCTGCACAACAAAGTGATTCAGGGGATAGTACAGTCCCAGTAACTGCTTGGACTGGTTCAGGAATGATGTACCCAGTGCGTATCCAATGTTTGCTTCGCTGCCTGCGAGTAACCTTTCTTCTATAGGGTCCCTATTACCATCATCCTACATGTGCGCAACCTCAACTTCCCGACCCGAATAGTCAGACACCAACGATCGCAGAAGCTCCCAATCAAGACGCTGGACGCCCTGGCAGCGCAGACAATGCTGACAACAGCGCTGCCGTTTCCGGAGGAACCAATGTGGCGGCCCTCAACCCCACTCCAGGACCAACAGCACCGCCTATGTGCTCTTCTTGGGCACCCTACGGCCATCCCTATTTCCACCAACTCCATTCCATCAATGCGAATCCTTACATCCCTTCTATGGGCTGGAATCAGCACCATGCTACTCGCTTCCCCAATATCATTCCACCGGTTACACCATGTCCGCCAATGCAGCCTCCAGCGTATGCTGCCCCGAGCCACCTCAACGCACCGGGGAATCGTGACACCAATCATCACTCCCAGCATGATCACAGCAAGCGCCAGGGTAATCGACGTGACAACTTCAACCACGTTCAGCGAAATAGCGGGCATCATCAGCGTCCTTTTAACAGCAACAAGCATTTCCGACAAGGCATGGCGGGTGGTGGAAACCATGCTTTCGGGCAGCAGGAAGGAGGATTTGCTGGGAAAGGAAAACATCATTTCATGAATCGTGGTTGAACCAGCTAAGGGTGTCTCGTTGTGGTGGGATTTGTTGGGTCGACGGCCTGGAATGAAACGCTCGGTAGGATAGATACCGATTTCTTGACACGAATTCATCTTGGAGCGATCCAACGTACTTGATGGTGTTCTGGCCCAACGTTAGTGCGACTGAAGCCGCTTTGTATGTTGAGCGTCGACTGCCCCAAGGTCACAACCTAGTTTTTCCCAAAATGCCGATTGGGACGATTCTTTAGGTCGTATTGGAGGGGTGACGAAGAAATGGGAGCGATTGTTTACCAATGGCCGGACAACCCATAGGCCAGGGGACAGTGGATGAGAGCCTGTGTCTTGGTGTTCGCCTTCATGAAGACACCTAGATGGGCTGGGCAAAAAACATGTGAATTCGGTCTATCCGGACATCCGGTGGAAACTCACTGGCAAGTAAAAGGGTGGTGCTGAGAGAACACAGGAACGACTCCGTCGTTCGCCCAATAATTCTCATCTAAATGACACATACAATCTTCCAGTATACTTGAAGATTCCCTGTTGTCGACAGCAGGGAGAGGGGAGAGTTTCGCAAACTCCTCGAGGGGATCCAGTCCCGATTTGGGTGGAACACAGAAACTGGGCAATGGTCGGATGAGTGAGAAGTCGAATTTGCCGATGGAACGAGACATCAGGTAGAGGGGGCCTGAGGCTATCCATGAAATACCAGAGGGAGTATGATAGTTCTGACCAGAGCCTGACGAAGGCGACATTAGTTTTGTCTAGTGGACGAGTAAGTCCCGAGCTGGAAGGCCAAACAGGGAGTACTGACCATGGAGAAAACATGGCTCTGATAAAAGGTATTGGGGAAAGGAAGTCCCTCCCCGCTCGATTCTCTCAAATCAGCAGCCTCGAAAGTCATATCATAAGGCGTCGCATCCTTACTCTCTGCCCAATCACTTCTCCAGAGATATCGGAGAAATTGAAGGAACGAAATATCGCGGTAAGAAAGTGAACGGGATTCAGGATGGAGGTCGAGGACTTGGAAGTACTCCAGCCAGCTAGACCTGCGTCCATCGACAGACGCCTCGTCGTTGGCGACAGGAGTAGGAGGTGCGATGTATGCGAGCAGGTGAACCACTTTTGCGATGAGAGCTCCCACCGAGAAGGGTCGAACTGAGGGTGCGGAATGGGTGCTTTCCCCGAGGGTGTAGACCAGCTGGGTTCCTCTGAAGGGTGAACAAACTGGCGTAAAGGAATGTAATGGTCAGTCACGAGGCATCATTGCACCCACGGGGCCAGGGGCTGGTGGTATGCCACTCACTCGAGGTAACGGATAGAACCATATCCGGGTCTGCATCTTTTCCAAAATGCCCTTCCTTCATCAAGTGCTGGAGCTTGATAATCGTTGGTCCGCCCTATTGTAAACGAGAAGTGAGTACTACGTTAACGCTCGCGCCTCTGCAGCACCACAACCCGGAGCCCAGAGCCGTTGATAAGGATAAAGTAGGGGACCATTTAATCCTTAGGGGTGCTCTGAAAGACAAGTACACGTACAATTGAATGTCCAAGGAAGTGTAATGGGCGTTCTTTAGACCACCGAGGGTAGATTCCGGTCGGATGAGTCCGCCCATAACGTGCATGGTTGTGTTCTGAGGAGTGCGAGCTACCGTAATCGACTGTGCCTCCACGGAGAGCGTAGTACAATTCGCAGGCGCGGTCGTGCAATGAGCTTACGGGGCCTACACTATAAGGTTCGAAAATGACGGATGGGCGAGGAGATACGAGAATAGGGGCAGGTGAACGCACCTGACGGTCAAGATTCGCCTGTAGCCTTCTGAGTGTTCGTCTAGGTCTAGATGGGATGGGTTGATAAGAGTTTCGACCCCCTTCCAGAGGTTAGCGCCAAGTCCTCCACCTAGGAATCCTTCCACCACCACTAGTGGTGTCTTCTCCATGTTCTATGACCTGGGGAATAGGAGAAACTTGGGGGTGTACGGTTCGCAGTGTATACATAGTCTTATTATGTCGTGACATTCCTCGTGTCTTTGCGCCCACTCTCAAAGACAACCTCCTGTTCGAATCCATGGTGATCGGGAAAACCGGCCAGGATCAGAATTCTGTTCCAATTATCCTTGACATTGACATATCCGTCTTTGAGCTTCGAGGCGGAGGCAAATTCCAAAGTTCCCAAGCCCAGAGGAACGGAAACTGCCAATTAGAGGAATTTGCAATTAAATAGAAAGAGGAATATCAGGCGGTGGCGCCACGTTTTCATGACGAAAGGTTCCAAAGCGGAAACAAATGCAAAGCTATAAAAGTCAAGGTCTATTCCAAACCGGAAGAAGAACATGCAATGCACTTGAGGACCAGAACGTACAACTACATACACGGACGGGCGTGACGAATTAATAATTAAAAAAAGGAGAGCAAGAGAAGAGGAGAAGACAGAGATAAAAAGCCAACAGATGGAAAGGGTATGCTGAGGGGTATTGAAACAAGTACCAGAAGAAGATGGGGTATGTATGCGGCTATTAATGAGATGGTATAAAGGGGCGGAAATGATGAAGGAGGTGGATGGGGTTGATACAGGCGAGTGCGTGAATGACATATATGAATGGACTGGATGAGGTTGGTGACTGGGAAGAAGGATGGCGCGTTAGTCAAGTTGACGCCGGTCTGTGGGCGGCTGGGCACTTACTGCATATGAGAACTACCGGACAGGTGTCAGATATTTTTGGGGTTTCATAATGGACATTAGGACAACATAAGCAAGAAAAGAAGGGTGGAGAGATATGCAAAGGTCGTGAATGTGGCGTCGAAAATTGAAGCCAAAATGTATTAGGATGGAACAGTACGGTTGGAGAATCGTGAAAATGGTCGTAGAAATCCTATGGCACGATTAGGAAATTCCTCAAAAGGGTTGTGGCAGCGGAACTCACCAAAAAAGAAGAGATTAAAAAAGGGATGAATGGAAAGCCTGCTCAACGTTTGTCACCCGTGATCCATGACAGGTAGACGCTGCCAACGCCGGCGATAAAGACCTTCGCTCGCACGCGACAAACCTAATGAAAAAACGAGCCATTATTACTCGGAGATCGGTCTTTGGCGAAGTTACGTACAGTATCAGCGACATCTGCCTTGCGAAACTCAATGTGGAGGTCGCCGTTGGGTGCCCGAGTAACTTGTCGGATTTCTCCAAAGCTCTGGGCGCAGGGTTAGAAACGGGGATGCAGCGCAAAGTTCAAGGAATCTTACCTCGCACCACCGCCTTACACCCTCGAATTTACGCGTTTCGTGGACGCCAACTCCACTAATGACGAGTTTCTTCTTCTTCTTCTGATTTCCACGCGTGTTGAGGGAGCCGAATCCGACGCGTGAAAAGGTGTTGTTCGGAGCGGTGAAGCTAATTGAACTCCTAGTGGAAGTTGATTCGCGTTTGGACGGTGGAGGGACGTAATGGGCAAGGTCATCCTCGTCATCGAGGAGGTTATCGTATTGATTCACCGATTTCATCGCAAAGGGTACCCGGCGAGGGAGAGTTGAATTGGCGTCCTCGGAGGTGGAAACACGACAAGAGTCCGCACCACTGCCGATAGGAGGGATTTCGAGAGGGGCCTCTTGGTCGTCGAACGGGGCGCGATAGGGTTGTGACCAAATTGAGCTCGAGGATGCATGGCCGCTCTGGGCTCTGAATATGCTCAGACTGGAGCGGTTCTTGGAGCGTATCGACTCGAAAAAGGAGGGCCGGGACGGGGTTGTCGGCAGATCGCTTTCGAGGGTAGTTGCTGTCTGAGAAGCGCTATTGGAGGAGGTGTAGGTATCCCCGGAGGACAGACTGGGGCGGGGAGGGGTATAGGTTGGATCAAAGGGTATCGTTGGGGTAGACGGTGATTGAGGAAAGTAACCCAGTACGCTTGGGCGCCACTTTGAGGTGGATGCGGACTGGCCCTTGACGGTCGGAGAGTTGTTGAGCATTGTTGTGTTTACAGTGGAGAGGCTGGCTGAGCGGGTGTGTGCTGTAGCAGAGGTGTGGCGAGAAGAGCGAGAAAAGATGGACATGCGAGCCTGTGACCTTGGAGAAGGGCTGGAATGGTCATCGGTGGTGGATGTTGTCCCGGTGGAGTTAGCATTCGCAGTAGCGCGAAATGAAAGGTTAAGATTACGGAAGGTGGAGGAGGTAAGGAGGGTCTTGGGACTTTTGTTGATTGGCGTCGCAGGAACCTAGAACGCCGACCGGTCAACACCCAGCGCACCATCTACCATCCAGTCCAACTCACCTCTGGGATGTCGTCGTCATCAACGAGGTCATAGCTGTACAGCGTCGACGCGTCGTCCTGCCGTTTTCCCAGTTGGTCCAGCGACAGGCGCCCGATGTCGGGGTACGCCAAAAAGGGATGCGTTGGCGTCCCACAGCGAGGCTCTTCCTCGTCGTGTATTTTCGGCGGGGGCAGCATGAGTTCTGAAGTGTCGGTTTCAAGTTCTTGCTGTTGGTCGTGGATCCATTTGTCGATGAGGCTGGAGCGTTTGTGGAAGACAAGTCGTGCTGGTGGCTGAACGTGAAAAGGGTCTTCGTCTGGAGTCGTGTATGGGTGGTCGTCCATCGGGGAGATGGGTCAGAAAAAAAATTAAGAAAGGAGTCAGAGTATTTCAAGTGACATCAAGGGAAAAGGCAAAAGGTTAGAATGGAATCGTCGCACATTCGAGCATTCAACGAACCACTTCCTATTTCGGACCAACTTTCAGAAAACGAGGCAAACCAAAGCTCTATTTATTCAAAAACCCCCGACTCCACGTTGCTTCTCTACAGCCCAGCAATCACACCACTCGCAATCCCAGAAAACAATTTTGCGGTTGGAGTCTTCTGATACCGTGTAACCAGTCCAAATCCCTGGGTTTCTGTCTCCTCGACAGGCGCCTCCCCGTCCAGCAGTGATACAAGTTCGGTGTCCACCGGTAGACTCCCCAGAAACGGTATTCCCTCTTTCTTCGCCATCTCCTCTCCTCCGCCGGTCGAAAACACGTTCGAGATCTCTCCACAACAGGGACAGGCATATCCGCTCATGTTCTCAATCAGACCCAGAACAGGCAGGTTCACCGTCCGTGTGAACGATAGACACTTCATTACATCCATGAGTGCGACAGCCTGTGGTGTCGTCACGATAACAGCAGACAGCCGCGAATGCACCCCCGCCAGGTGCTCCATTAACGACAAATGTTCATCCGAAGTACCTAAAAACCAACCCGTTCAATTAACACCTTTAATCGGTTTCCTTTTTTAAAACTCACCAGGTGGTGTATCTATCACCAGATAGTCCAGCTCGCCCCACCGCACATCGCTCAGGAATTGCCTAATCATCCCGTTCTTCTTCGGCCCTCGCCATACCACGGAATCCCCCTTCTTCTTTAGGAGAAACCCAACGCTCATGCACGCCAATCGGGCAGCGGCACCGTCAGCGTACACCGGCACCCACCCACTAGTGCTCTGATGCACACCGTGCCCGTCCACACCAAACATTCGCGGAATCGAGGGACCTGTAAGATCCACATCCAGGATCCCTACCCGTGCGGTCGGAGACGAGGCATACAGGCTGAGTGCCAATTGCGTGGAGACCGACGACTTGCCCACTCCTCCTTTCCCCGAAAGCACCAGGATGATATGCTTCACTGTTGCCAGGCGTTTCGTAACAGCGGATTCTTGCGTGGCCATGGATGGTGATAACTCAATGTCAAATGTAAAGGAGAGCAAGGTTCATTACAGAGCACAAAAGATTGTCCAAGGATGAGTAATCAGATAGTCGGATTAGGACCGAAATGTAAACAGGTCGGGACAGGCTCTTATGTCCTATATCTTTAGAAGCTCTGGCTTCATTTGCTGTAATGAAAATAAGCCTTGGTTCCAGACACAAAAGAGGAATGGAAGAACCTACCATCTTGCACAATCGAGCCACAAGCCCTGCAAGCTGTATCAGTGTCCCTACGCCTTCCAGTATCCGCATGTGCGTAAACCCAATTTCCTGCCAAACCTCACTCAGCATAATTAACTATCTTTGAGCGGCGCTGGAACTGACCTTGATATACTCCAGTTTCGTATACTCGGGCATGCTGCAAGGATAATTAATTAACGGCTTTAGGACGAAAATGGAAAACCTTGAAACAACTCAACTCGTCAAAGGTCTTGACCACTCTGAAAAGAGTAACGACAATGTCCACAGCACTGTACCCCTGATCCCACAGTTCGTGTAGTTTTTCGAGTGCAGGGTCGATCTCTCCTTTTAGACAAGCTCGAATCATGGATTGCACAACAATAGGGTGTGGCTGGTCGCAGACTTTGAACACATTGTCGGCCGAGACGAAGCCAAACCCTGAATGCGTTGACTGAAGGTTGTTAATTGCTTGCCGCATATCGCCTTCCGCCGTAAAGATCAAAGCGGTCAGTCCATCATCATTGTATTGCACCTGTCTTTCATATAAGTATTGTCCTTTCACGGGTAGGCGGTAGAAGAAACCGGAACAGACCTTTTCCATTTCGCAAATCTCCAATAACCGCTTCAGGACTTCCTGGTCCCGCAGTTTGGCATATCGAAGGATCGCACAGCGCGACTGGATGGGTTCGATTATCTTGTTGCTCATGTTACAGGCCAAGCAGAAACGAGTGGTGTTTGAGAAGATTTCCATGGTCCTTCGGAGAGCTTGCTGAGCGCCAGGTGTCATACTGTCGGCTTCATCGAGGATGATGATCTTGTGTCGGCCTGGTGGCAAAGTAACCTTCTTTTGAGCAAAAGCTTTGATTTTGTTCCGCACGACGTCAATGCCGCTGTCCACAGAAGCGTTGAGACTGTGATCGTAAAGCGAAGAGGCCAAACGTCGCACCGTTCGTCTGATGCGTTGAGTTCGAGGACGCCTTCCTTGTAAGCATCTCCGAGTAATTGATGGGCCAAGCAATGAATGCTAGTCGTTTTGCCAATTCCTGGCATTCCCTAACATGGCACGTTTGGGTAAGAGCTCTCGGTTAAGGGGATGAGCGCCTACCGAGATAATCAAGTGAGGGCAATTGCCATCCCGTGCAATGACCTTTAGCCGTTCAATGGTATCAGTGTTGCCGACAATATCGTCCAGCACCTGTGGACGGTATTTTTCTACCCTGAATGGCATTCTCAGTAGCGCTCAATAGATACAATAGATTGGAGTACCAAGGTAGTTCGTAGCCAGTGTCAGCAGCTTTTCCTTTGCTCGTTGAGGCAGACATGGATGGAGAAGAAGATGAAAGCTACAGGAACGCGTCGCGTCACAACACGCGACGGCGTTTCGGATTTAACGGCCCGGACAACCGCCAACGGGCCAGCACGTCGCCCGCGACGACCTTTTGGTCTTCGTCGTCGTCCGGAATCTCCCAAATGCTGCGTAAAGGATTGGGAAGTGCTGTGGGAAGAGCTCTGGTAAGCTATGCCTCCCCTAGCGCGCCTATTCTGCTCTAATCTCTTCCGTGAGCCAAGCACATCTCCAGCAGAGCCAAGTCAACCGCATCGAGTAGCAAACTTGTCAGCGAACTTCCACCGCCACGGCTAGACTACAAGTCAATAGCAGAAAATGTCGACGCCAAGATCCACAATGCTCAGATACGTGCAGCACCGATCCCTCAAGAAGATATCCGCACAGTCTCCAAGCTCTACAACGAGGCGAAGGAAGTTTCCAAACAACTGAACTTCCAGCGTCACCAACAATCCCAAATCGGAGAACGCATTCGTAAAGCTGCGAATGAGGAAGAAAGGGCTAAAGCAAAGCAAGAAGCGGCTGCTCTGAAACAACAGGTTCACGAACTGCAGGCTTCATTGCAGCAACTTGAGCAAACGTACCAGGCGTACGCTCTCCACATCCCCAATGATACTCATCCTCAATCACCAGTCGGTCCTGAACCCTCTGCTGTTACCCTAGAGGTGTGCAGACCCAATACCGAACCTGCGGATCCCAAACGCGACCATGTTGCAATCGCCAAAGAACTCGACCTCCTCGACCTCGAAAGCGGAGCAACCGTGACCGGCTCTTCCTGGTACTTCCTCAAAAATGAAGCAGCACTCCTCGAGATGGCACTTTCCAACTACTCCATGGCCGTGGCTATTAAACACGGTTTCACACCTGTTACAACCCCAGACGTCGTTCGCTCGGACGTCGCAGTCCGGTGCGGGTTCCAACCTCGAGACCAAGCTGCATCTCATATGTACCACCTCACGAAGAACCACGAGACGGCTCCTCAGCTTATTCTTTCTGGAACCGCCGAGATTCCGCTAGCGGGGATGTTTGCGAACAAGGTTTACCAGCAGGCAGAGCTTCCGCTCAAGTACGTGGGGATTGGGCACGCGTTCCGTCAAGAAGCTGGAGCACGTTCAGCGGATACGCGTGGATTGTACCGCGTACACCAGTTCACCAAGGTCGAGCTGTTTGCGGTAACAGATGCTGAAGGAAGTGAAGAGATGATGGAAAAGATGAAAGACATTCAGATCGAAATTTTGAGAGACTTGAATTTGTCGTTCCGGTAAGGATTCGTCCAGTCATCTTTCCGTCTGCTTGTATGAAGGGGACACTCTACAGGGTTCTGGACATGCCGACAGAAGAACTCGGAGCAAGTGCATATCGAAAGTACGACATAGAAGCTTGGATGCCCGGCCGAGGAACCTGGGGAGAAGTCACCTCTCTATCCAATTGCACGGACTACCAGTCTAGACGCCTTCACATCCGATACCGACCCCAACTCAAGGACAAGGACGCGGGAGATTCACGTCTTCCATTCGCACATACTCTCAATGGCACGGGAGCAGCCATCCCACGTTTGATCGTAGCTTTATTGGAAAACGGTGCTCGGTTTAGTGAAGACGGGAAGGTCGAGAAACTCCAGCTACCTTCAGTCCTGGAACCGTTCTGGCCTCCGATGATGAAGGATAGAATATGCTGGCAAACTCGAGAATATTGAACGGGCGTGACTCCCTGAATCAAAGCCCATTGGATCAGTATGGACGTTTACCCCTACTTAGCAATATAGTTTAATAATACAAGAACTGCCTTCCCTCAGCTCGACCGCGTTTTGCCACCTTCCCTCCAGCTATCTCCTTGTTGCCAAATCGTCTGCGAAGGGATCGGCGAATGGATCCTCCTCCTCTACTTTCGACGGGGTCGACCTGCTTGGTGGTGTAAACCGGGAAACGATATCATCGTCGTCCGAGACGGTGACATACGCCTTTCGAGATGTCGAAGGGCCTGCCCTAGCTTTGTGTGTTTCCTCGTCAGACGATTCGTAGTCGCTAAAGTCCGAGAGAGAGCCACGGCGGTTGTATTCATTGTCGTCGTCATTGGCATCGAGCCTGTTTCCGGGTCTGGAAGGTTGGAGAGGGGGCGGTAGATGGCTGGACGCTGAGCCTAGGGCTCCAAACTGCAAGTCCTCGAGATCAGGATGAACCTGTCTCGATTGGTGCGGTGGGCTGTAGTCTGTTGACCTGCTCTTCGATGCTGAAAAGTGGAGTTCCTGGTCACTGTCTTCCTCATTGGATAGATTGGTGGCTGCAAGCTTCGAGGCGATGGAATCGGTTGTTTCTGCGTCTCCGGCATTCCCAGCTGCGATGAGCTGTTCATAAGTGTCGATGGCATTGTTTACTCGCTCGGTGCTCTCGATCAGCGTACCAATGAGCTCTTCATTCTCGACCAGCTATGAAGCGCTTCAGGCATGCAGGTGGAAGGAAGCCAATCGGTGAAATTACCTGTGTATACCTCATAACGGTCTTTCGTGCCTGTTTCGCCTTCGCTAGACATTCCTGGACGCGAATATTCTCCTCCAAGGATTCCTTCTCTAGATTTACCAGCTAAAGGAGAGTGTGAGTGTGCGATAGTGGATACGAGTGTCGGTCACACTCACGGTAATGGCGTTCATTAAGTTGCTTGAGGCCTGGGATGCCTCCACAATACTCTCCAGGACCTTGGGTTTATCCTATGGAAACGTTAGGTACGGCGCTTTCCAGTGATCGCGATAACTCACCCTCTCAAAATCAAAGGGTACCCTCCTGGTCCTGGGCTTCTGGGCAGCTCTTGCCCTCTCTTCCTCCTCAGCCCTCGCCCTCTCCTTGGCGGCCCTCTTTTCCTCCTTCAACTTTGCCTTTTCCATCTTCCTTTTATCCTCTTCCAGAGGCGGGGCACCCAACAGGCTGTACATGTCCGCCTGTTTCAATCTCTCGGAGATCCTACATTGCTTGTACAGGTTGGCAAAATAGGCCATGGAAGGATCGTCCTGGTACTGTTCACGCCAAGCGCCCAGTACTAGAGCAAGTTTCTTCTTGACTCGTTTGTCCCCTATAGGATCGGAGGCGACGAGACGAAGGGTGTCGGTGAGTTGACCATCACTAGTCACTGCACCTATTTAAAACAGAAGAGAAGGTCGATTAGTATACAGTGAATCGGTCCAGAATCGATTGGCAAGTGGATGGTTCGTGGCGTAACGGGAAAATAATAGAAGGGTTGTAGATTATTCAAAAGAAGATTAAGGGAAACGTACTATGGAACTTGGCGCCAGAGTTCTCGACGAGTGCTTTGAGGAGCTAAACGAGGTAAACAGAATCGATAGGGTAGGGTGACTCCCTTGAACCGAGAAAAGTGAAATGGAAGAGATACGAACCACAAGGGCCCGATACTGTTGGTGAGGTTGCCCATGCTTTAGCTTCTTCCGTAGTGCACGGGCGGCTTCTGCAGGTCTACAGATATAGACATAAACAGGGGTGACTTGTTATCCGAGAAATCGTCTACTTACCCGGAGGCTTGCAGGTTTATCGATTCCACTAATTCCGGGATTCTAGCATAGGATGTTGTGTTAGCTTCGGTGTTCTAGTGAGCTGAAAATGGAACTCACCCGTCGTATGCCTCTTCTGCGATATTGGGTCCAGTCAAGATTTCGACCCAATCAGTGATCGACGACTGCTCAGCTCAGTACGAGGAGATCGAGAGACAGATTTGACGACCTACATGGGGTTTCTCCCTTCCAAAAGCTTGTTTAAAGCTGAAGGACGACATGGGTGGGCGTAGCAAGAGGTCAAGGGCATTCACTCTCGGAGGCAGTGGGCCTTAGAACTCTGATAGGTGCATGATATCCGAAAGGAAAAGGCTCGGACCGTTTGGTGACATCATCCACAAGGGAATTCGAATCAAAAGTGCAATTAAATAGTACACGATAATGCTACAAAAAGAGCGATGATACAGTCGTGAATGCATGAGGAATACAAGAGGGCGTCGTGTCTATGGGGGTCGTCAAAAGTTAATGTACACATAATACTTGGTTTCCTAGCCGAAACGAACCGCGATAAAGGGGAAGAGAAAACATGAAGGTCTATGAGGTTCCGTCGTTATGATTTTGGATGGTACCATCGTTCCCGGGGTTCTGGCCACCGACAGCCATTCCCTGTTGCTGCTGTTGCACCGTGGGCCCTCGGGCACCACTCATTACATGTGTCATCATCGTCCCCAGGTTCGGCGCCGGCGTTCCAACGCCCATCGGACTTTCGAGGTAAAGTCGGATAAGAACCGTTTCAAGAGCAGCAACGCTTGCTGAAGGGTATTCAAATGTTCGGGCGTGATCTCGGATGGTCGAGAAGAGAATGTTCATGTTGTCCCATCGTTCATTTGACATGGGCTGTTGTTGGGCTATTGGAGCATATCCTTGCATGGCGTAAGGTTGGGTATACGTTTGCTGAGTAGTGGCATAGACTTGGGGCTGATTCGGTAGAGGAGCGAGCATAGACACGGCCGATGAGAACGACGTCATTTGCTGGCTTGTACTAGCTGATGGCACGACCTGTTGAACTTGCTGGACAGGCTGAACTTGCTGCTGCACCTGTTGCACCTGAGAAACCTGCTGCTGAACTTGTTGGATTTGCTGTGGTTGCGTCTGGGAATGTTGTTGCTGTTGTTGCTGTTGCTGGGACTGTTGCTGGACATGTTGGATATGTTGTTGAGGTTGAGGCATGTGTTGACTTGGGGGTGACATGGGTTGCGGACTCGTTAGGTGGGACGTTGGGGGATCTGGTGGCACACTTGTAGCAGGAGGACCCGTGGCCGATGCACTGGGTGAACTGGACGTGGAAGCGACATTTGTAGCATTTTTGGCAGCGCGTTTCTCCTTCTCCCTTTCAACTGCAGCTTTGCGACCTTTCCGCGTAAATGGCAGATTGGCCAGTCCAATTTCATGGGAATGCTGCGAGATATCTGCAAACACCGATCAGAACCCGGAGATGCATGGATACACCAGCAACAGACGTACAACAAGCGCGAACTTCTTCAGTGTCAAAATACGTCTTGTAGCTTATTGACGCAGGACAGCCCTGGCCCTCGAGCTAAAGGACGGCGATAAACAGCTGAGACGAGAATCGGGGGCACAAGGCGGGCGGACCTTTCTACTGGGGACTTTGCGGACCCGTTCAGGATGTTTCTTTACATATTTCTTCCTGCCGCTGCGAGAATGTCGGGCGCAGACCAGTTTTGTGTGTTCTTTGAACCGAGGTGGTATTGCTTTGCTTCCATGGGTATCACCCTGGAGCACGATAAGCATGGGACCTGACGCAAGAAGAGGCGACTGACTTTTACGAATTCGACCATGTTCCTGTCCTCTTCCTGTTCGCGCCATGCTTGGAAGGCAGCGAGGTTGGCGAAGACGAGTGTGTAGCCATCGTCAGAGTCGCCTGAGCCATAGGGCTGCTTTGTGGTAGAGACTTTATTGGGGTTGGTAGCAAAAGTTGTGTGAGTTGGGGCAGCATCCTGGATGTGAGTTGGGATTGGTTGGATTGAATGCAGATCTCCCAAACGGAATTGGAACGACGCCATTCTTGGGTGCGAACGAATTGGGTCAACTTCCTGCTACAAAAAACCAGAAAATCGTCTCGAATTCACCTCGCTTTTGAGACGATTTTGATCTATTTTGATATTCCCACGTGCCTCGTGCTATCCCCCAACCAAATTCCTTTTTTGGCCTCAAGCGCTTGACCATGACCTCCTCCCTTCGAAATTCCCTGCACCGCAGAAACCACAAAGAGCGATCCCAACTCGCCCATAGGACAAAACTAGGTTTTCTTGAAAAGCATAAAGACTATGTCAAGCGTGCAAGGGACTACCACTCCAAGCAGGACCGCCTGAACAGGCTCAAGCAGAAGGCTGCTGAGCGAAATAAGGATGAATTCTATTTTTCTATGAAGAGGGAGAAGACGAGGGTACGTTCCTTTCCACCGATGCCCTCTGTATCTTTGTTCAAATGCATCTAGGCAGGAGTACACATAAAAGACAGAGGAAACGCTGCAATCCCAACCGACATTGTCAAGGTTCTCAAGACCCAGGATGAAAACTACGTTCGGACGATGCGATTGTCTAATCTCAAGGTGCGATTTGTCTACCTGTCTCTTTGACCTATTTAACACCTGTGCAGAAAATAGACAGGCTCAAACGCCAGTTGACAGAAATGGCCGACCTTTTCAAGTCCAGCTTGGGTGGAGAAGACCTCGAGGAGGACGAATATGAGGTGCTTCAGGAAGCTGGGATTCTCCCACCCTCGGGCAAGAAACGGGGTCGGTCCAAATCTAAGCATCTCGTTTTTGCAGAGAGTCTTGAAGAAGGTACCGTCCTTTTTAGTCCCTCCCCTTCCTATTCACCAACCTTGGCATCATTTCCAGCTCAAACATTAGGCCAAAAAGCTAAAACGGCCGCGGAGCCTGATCACAGCTCTCCGCCGCAGGAACCAGAGCCTACCCCTGAGGATCTAGGATGGAAGACTAGAGATAACAAGAAGAAGCGTCGCAAAACTCGACAGACTATCGAGGAGTTGGAGGACGTCGACGGCGAGTGGGAGGACGAGGATGACCTTACGACGCATGATTCCGGTTCTCAATCCTCGACTGAAAAACGTACCCGACTCCTAAAAGAAATCAGCGCTCGACTAGTACGCGATCGTCAGCTACGGTACACCCAGCGCGAGTTCGAGATGCAGCGGTTGCTCATGGGCAAGGGTGCCGCAAAGAAGATTGCCGGCGTTGAAAAGTTCGGAGAGGACGACGACAGCGAGGACGATGAAGACGCTCTCGACGCTCGTGGAGGACGACCTCTCAAGAAGAGCAAGGTTGTCGACGAAGCAACCTACAAGCCTAGGGTGTACAAATGGAAATTGGAGCGAAAACGGTGAAGGAGAGACTTCGGTCTATCGGGCACATTTAACTATGTCGAGGGTGTGGTCCCCATTTGATTTTCGTCCGTTTGTTCCCTTCCGTGTTGTCCATCTCATTAATCACCCAGTCTTATTAAGAGTATCAATATGATTTAGATTACGGACGCATTTTCACGGAGAAACAAACCAAAGGCCATATGGAGAACGAAATATTGGGTCATCGAAAAGTGCTTCTGGTGTCACGAATATGGGTGCATATAAAATAAGGAACGCATAGAAGAATGTCGACAGCTTCTGCGGGGTCACATCAACGTGACACGTACGAGAATAAACAAAGCATAAAGGGGTGGAATCCTGTTCACCCTTCTAATTTCACCTTCACCCTCGACACTGCGGCCGATCTCCCACCACCTACACGGACACGGGACTGCGGTTCTTCTATCTTTGCCGATTTGGAGAAGGCGTCGAAGAATGCGCGCTCCACAACAACCCGGGGGGGGCACTAGCGGGTCCATTTCCGGAGGTACAGCAGTCGCGCACTTCAAGCCCAGTCCAGTTGTAGCGATGACTCTGTCGCTGCTCGATGGTCGACGGCGAACGATGAAGAGGGTCTTCTTTTCTATTGCGAACGCGTCGATCATCACCCTTGGCGAGGGAATGAACGGCGCGTTTGGTGCGACGAGGTAAATATCGACGGGTTTCGATCCGCAGGCAAGTTCGTCGAGAATCTTCTTGACTCCGTGGAGGGTGGTGATCAGAGGAGGGAGTGATTGATTGGGTTCATTCCTGGAAGAGGAGGAAGACGTGGACGGAAACGTTCTACTTAAATGTCCAGCCTGAGATATTGGCGACATCTCGGAGACATGCCATGGCCGACGCCCCCCATTGTTGGCTATTGGTAGGGGCGAAACGGAGATCATAAATTGCGCGGTACCATTGGTATGCCTCAGGTCCTGCCCTTAACGTCAAACTACTGCCGCAGTGGATTCTGGCAACAACTTGGAGCTCACCCAGACTGGCCATACCGGGATCTTCCCATCCCAGTACAAATGCACACCATTTCGCAATCACAATCTCGAACACCATCTGCGCCAACAACCTCGGTGGCTCACAGTCATCTGTCATTGCATCCTTGGGCGACGGCCTCCCTCCAAGCTCGCTGGCAATCTTCTCTCCGACCATCCATGTTGCCTTGATCAAGGATTGGTGGAGGCTGTCGACGTTGCGGCGGTCAGGGATAGTCATGAAGTGGTCGTTGTATTCGATGGTCTTGCTGAGCTTGGTAGCGGTGGAGACGATGTTCTTGTTGAGCATCTGGAGGAGGGATATGGCTTCCCGCTCGATAGAATCGGTGCTCGAACCTCCGGTTGAAGACGAAGAAACGGATATACTCGAAGAGAGGTTTCGCCCACCGGGATAAGGCAGCGGCGAAGAGCGAGGGGAGATGGAGCTTCCAGAGCTGTTGAATGCCGCTAAACCTGATCCCGCAAATGCGTGTCGTCGACCTCCGCCTCCTGCACGACAGATATCTTGCTGCACGGAAAGCGAGGCCAGCTCTTCGCGCAGCTGCTGGATGGTGTCCTGCAGCTCCTTATTCCTCTGTTCGTACTCCCTCAGGCGGGCCCTCAGCGAATCGATAATGTCGTCCTTCATTCTGTCATATGCATGACTTGCCATTCTGTCGTCGTAGGTGTTTGCACGTTCTTGCCCGACGAGTATTATGAGTCTTGACCGGGTCAACCTATCGGGGTTCGCTGGTAGCTGTTACCGTGAAAGCGCCCAACCAAAGGGCGCTGATAAGCAACGGAAGGTGGGAGGAATGTGAGTGAATAGCTGTTAAGTAGCACCATCGGGGTAAACGCGGGGTATTAAGAGTAACGATGGCGGTATAACATGGCAGGGAGTAATCAGGAGAGCAAAGAAGCTCTCGAACACAGGCTTTCAAACAGATACATCATACATGTAGAACCCCATCGATTCAAGCCGCTGTCATAACTGGGAGGTTTGGACCTCATGGTTCACGGCAGATAGCTATCCTTGGGAAGACTCTTATCTGCACGGATGTCGAGTCGAGAGGAACGAGCGGTTCCGTGGTGTGGCAAGGAGAACGGCAGAAGCTGACACTGCATGGCGACGGACAAGGTCAACCATGTATAATATTTAGACAGCAAAAGAAGAACAACGGTTATCTGGACATTCACAGCATCGTGTTATTCACCCGTTTTTCTCTTATCAGGAGCCCAACGGCCTGCTATCAAACCGAAGAGCTGTTCTGGTAAAACAACTTTCGCGTCTGCGAACAAGCCGACTTCATAAAGATAACCCCCGATGGGAATACCATAGCCAAATCCCGTAAAGGTTCCTGTTTCTGAAGTCAAGAATACCAAGGAGCTCTGGAGAAAGCAAAACACTTGGCAAATTACTTACGTCCGCTTTAAGCGCCCGTTTGCAAGAATCAAAGCTTGGCAATCACGATCGCTCGCGGAGTGACAGAGTGCCCAGATTCTCGACGCTCGCCATACACTCAGTCAATGTCAAACTTGGTGGGATCAGATTGGCTTGGGAGATGGAATAGAATAATGTACTCGTGGATTGCAAAGGATTTGAATGCTAGTAGTCCATAGAAAACGATGCAAAGGAATAGGCTGAAGATAGAAGTGTCCTTGAAGTCCTTGAAGAAGGAAGAATTGCAGAAGATGAGAAGCGCAAAGTTGCTGTTTTGCGTCAGTGCCCGAATAGACCGGGGGACGAAAGTTCTGAAAGCGCCGACAACCTTGGTCTAGATATGCGAAGGGAATGGTAGACCGTGGAACAACACGAGGTGATGGAGATGATATATGCTGTAGTAACAAGAATGATATGCCGGCCTTACTAAAATGGTATAGGTGTGTCCTTGAGGAATGATCTTGAGAAAAGAGACTAAAGCTTGGAAACGACGGAGCACGAATAGAGAAGCGACAGAGAACCAAGATATCAGGAAACCACTCAGAAGCAATTAGCAGCGATCATAGATAACGTAGTTTGTAGAGATCCACATCTCCAAGAAATAGATTGGAGCAAGTCAAGGATACCCAGGTCTTGAATCATCAAAACACCAATAATGGTGCGATGACAACGGTGCCTACAACCATAGACAGGAGAGCAACGAGGTGCGAGCCTTGGAGTAGGGCTGGTGCGCTACCGCTGGCTCCTCCAGTCGCATCGCGGCCTGCAGTTTGGGTCCCGACAGCTGTTGGTCTAGGGGAGGCGACAGGAGTGGCAGGGTTATATGGAACGCCGTTGATCTGAGCTGCGACTTCAAAAACCGAGCCACCGCCGTACTCGTAGAACTGGCATCCGAAATTTAATCACTAAACATGAGCGCAAACATAGTGGCAAGGACTTACATCGACAAGGAGGAAGTTGGGTGGACGCCCTTGAACAGCCCGGCAGGTTTCTACATGGGCACCTAGAGAACCAAATCCGGAAACGGCATTCGTGGCATCTAGTTTGTCAAGGTCGGGAACAGGTTGTCCAAGAACGAGTTTGTCGAGATAGTGGTTAATGAGGAAGAGAGAAGTCGAAGGGTCTCCTCTAGATCGGTCCACTTGACAATCAAAGTTGCTTTGATCTACAACGTTGAACTTGGTTTCCCAAACGTTAGGGAATTCTAGTACCGTGTAAGCGGACGCAAACTGCGAGGACAAAGCCAAATGGACATACGGTCAATAAGATAGGGGATTTCTGGGTTAGCCGTAGTAGAAAGGAAGGTAATGACTCGTTGGCCCGAGCCAATGAGTGAGCCAAGAGTTGGCCATTCGAGGGCGGGGAGAGGTGAGGTCGGCGGGCTGTAGGAAACGACATCCATGCCAGTGTTGGCATAGACTTCCGCATAACGGGCCGCCGGGACGTTATCCGAATTGACAATAAGGAGCGATAGGACTGCATAAGGGAGAGAGTGAGTACAAAGGCGATTAAACCCCTCTAGCCGACTGACCTTCATTGGGATTGGCGTCAAGCCAGGTTTTAACTATGATCCAAATGCTATCAAGGAAAGTTCACGGCTTTGAAGATTCACTAGGGCTTACCCGTTCTGAGATAGTTCTCGAGTGTTCCACCATCGTAGAGCCGCTAATTATAACCACATTAGGATAAAAGGAGACATGTTGCCGAGGACTGAGGCACGCACACAATCGGTATGACACAGCTTGATTACACCACTCTCGTCGTGCGCCTGCATCTGAAGCATCCGCACACCATCGTTGAGTTGCTGAGTAACTGTAGGTGAATGTGGCATCGATTTAGCATCCTGGAACACGAGTGGAAAGGTTGGGCGGTCGTACTGTCATGATCTTGGTTTGCTGCCACTAGAGTACAAAGACGTCTCAGTTTGTAAAGGAGAATTGAGCAAAGGAATGAAAGAGACGTACAGTTATTAACGTCCACAGCGTAGGAGTTGTGTGTTCCAACGTAGGCAAGGGTTCCATAGCCTCGCTCACAGAGCTCAGCGTGGCCGTTGCAGACTGCCTGCCGTCGGGTGAGACTCCCATCTCGAGGGCCCAGAGTGGATCCTAGGGCGGTTGGGGTGGTTGAGACGGCTGCTAGAGCCGCGATGAAGCCCAGGATGATTCGGGTGTTGACAGCTTTCATAGTGAATTGGAGACCAAGGACCAGGTTGTTACGTCGAGCAAGAAAAATTGTACCAGACAGAGCTCGAAATAAGTGGAGGAGAAGAAGGTCAGAGGGAAAGAAGAGAAAAAGAAAAGCGAAAGCAAACTCGATGCGTAGCAAGCGTCGTCAACAAACAATTAAATGGAGAATAAAGGGATGGTGCGCGGCGATGGTGGAACTCGAGCCTGCGGACAGCCCTCATGTTGTCAGTTTTGACGGCTTCGGCCCCTTTTCCCCGGAGACCTACCTTGTTTGGAACACCGGCAACCCGGGTTTCATTGCCTCCTCTCCCCCGCGTTTCCTGGACATGGGTGGGATCTACACGTCTCTTGGAGTTCAACCATGTCCGTCGTCCTCATCACAGGCTGCAGCACTGGAGGCATAGGCTATTCTCTGTGAGTCTCCCCCTCCAACACGCCACAAAACACCCGCTAACGCGAGACTAGCTGCGAGGAATTCGCGAGACAGGGGTGCAAAGTCTATGCGAGCTCTCGCCGAACGGAGACCATCGCAGACTTTGCGGATGCGAAGATCCAGAAACTCGCTATCGACGTTACTGATGACGACAGTGTCTCCAAAGCCATCCAACACATTGTCGACACTGAAGGGAGGCTGGATGTGCTCGTGAACAATGCGGGAACCATCGCCCCTGGTGTGTACAAGGCAATAGCTGTGATGTATATCTCGCTAATTATTCCTTAGGACCTATCCTTGAGCAGTCCATGGACCATATTAAGCGGGTGCTCGATACCAATACAATCTCGATTCTACGTGTTTCCAAGGCCGCCACACCGCACATGGTCAAGAAGCGCAAAGGCTTGATTGTTAATATCGGCTCTATCGTCGGTGACATGCAAGTTCCTTTCCACTACTTGGCTTTCCTTTCCAACTAACTGATGTGTCTACTTTCGGAACCGTAGTGCAACCCCATGGAACGGGCTCTATTGCGCTTCCAAAGCAGCAGTTGCTAGTATCTCGGAGGTCTTGGCTATGGAGTTGCAGCCGTACAACATCCAAGTCCTTCACATTGCACCAGGAGCTGTGAAGTCGAACATCGCTGCCAATGCGACTGGTTCTTTCACCCTTGCGCCAGACAGTCTGTGGGGCGAGTACCTTCCTGACATGATGCGGCGTATCAACGCGAGTCAGGGACCTGGCTCGATGCCCAACGAGATCTTTGCCAAAAAGGTTGTGGCAAAGGCGCTTAGAAAGAACCAGCCTTTCTATACTTACTTTTCCTTGGGCGGAAACGCGGGACTGTTTGCGTTCTTAAAGTGGTTGCCGAGGGTGTGGGTACTGCGGCTTATGTGGAAAACATACTCGAAGAAGGCGTAGATTATGACGAGAGTGTAGTAGATAGAAGAGCGTTGTGTATATGCCCAGGCGACAAGCCATTCTCAAGCCATTCTTAGCTTCACGGCCAAGCAAAGCTCAATTACGAGGCATGGGCACAGCCACGAACGCGTTGCTGTAACACGATTGAATGCATCCAAAACGAGAAGGCTTCTCTTCGATACTACCACTCAAGATCCTGCTTTGGTCTCTGTAAACCCTCACTCGGATTCTTGACGGATAATTCTATACGATATGTCTCGATATCCGGATTACTTGTCACCAAATCCCACTCCAACGAAACTATCCAAGGCCCAGAAATCGCGAGCGCGACGCGAGCCATCTGGCGTATTCTCGCTCTTCCAGGCCTCACAGATCCAACAGTTCAAAGAGGCGTTCCAGCTCATTGACCACGACAAGGATGGTTGGGTTAATGAGAACGACTTGCGACAGATCTTTGCGAGCCTCGGTGAGTGAGAGAGGGATGGGATGGCGCACGTACACTTATTATCTACACGTCGATAATCAGGCATTACGCCATCGCAGAGGATGATGGACGAGCTATTGAATGCGCGCCCAGGAACGCACAGCAGAACATCGTCTGTGGGATACGACGACAGTACTGGGGACCGGGGGATTAACTTTACGATGTTCCTCACGATGATGAGTGAACGATTGTTCGAGTTTGACACAGAGGCTGAGCTGATCGAGGCTTTCGAATCGTTTGACGAGAACGACACTGGGATGGTCAAGGTGGAGGAAATGCGGAAATGGCTCAGTGAGGTTGGGGAGCGCATGGATATGCAGGAGGTGAGAGGAAACGGTTGTTGCCCAAGAGTTACTCTGGTCTGACCATTATGCAGATTGACAAGTTCCTGAAGGGACCCTTTACTGACCGCCAGGGTAACTTTAACTACCGCGACTGGGTCAAAGTCTTACGCATAAATGATGAGGACGAGGAAAACACCAACCTCTAGCTAATAACTATTATTTAGCAAGATTATTTTCGCCCCAAAGCCCTTGTGATCGTAGAGGGGCCTGCCAAGCCCAAGGCCCAAGGGCCCAACCCAATTCAACATTCCAAGAGTTTCCAAATTGGGAACTGCATCCCCCACCATGTGTTTCCTTTTATGGAGGGTTGCGTGTCTTGTTTGGCAACGTCCTCCGTTGTTGGGGGCCGAGCAGGACGAGAATGGTCTCTTCATGGAGGGCCAAGTAGTGTACTCGTCAACTTGCAGCACAGTGAGGAGAAGCTTGGTGTTGCTCAGGATGCCGTTAACTGTGCCGGAGATGATGATATCAGTGTTCGGTACTTGTTGTTTAGATCGTAACTCGTGAGATCCACTCCGGAGAATTGGGCAGTCTTGGCGTCTTCCGGCATTACGGTACACATTTTCACACGACAGTGACTCTTGGCGGGATTGGGTGCCGATTTCTCTCAAAAGGGCACATCATGGCAGAGAACGACTTGATTCCTCTGGCGCTGCTTGAACATAATCTGGGAATCCCCACTCTATACTTCCAGATGACACAACCACTTCCCTCCCCCGAGGCTTCTCCCCCCAACATCGAGCCCAACAACGACCAGAAGACGTCCCCGCCGCCCCAGCAGCAACAGCCTGCAGACCAGCAACAACAGCCCGCTCCCTTAAACGCCGAGCCCCAGCCTCAGCCTCAGCCCCAGCCTGAGCAGCAGCAGCAGCAACCCCAAGCCCAGCCAGCACCAGCCCACGCTGAGCAGCAGAAGCCTGCCCAGCCCGTCTCAGAGCCCCCAGTCGTCCACAAATGTCTCTGGCAGGACTGCACCCAGTCTTTCGTCGATCCTGAGGGTCTCTACAACCATCTTTGCAACGACCATATCGGTCGTAAGAGCACCAATAATCTGTGCCTCACCTGCAAGTGGAAGGACTGTGGCACCACCTGCGCTAAGCGAGATCATATCACAAGCCATCTCAGAGGTAACTTGTTCTTCGTCCTCTGCATCCCATTCTCTCAATATTGACTTGGGCGATTTAGTTCACACACCACTTAAGCCACATTCTTGCGAAGTGAGCACCCCGCCTTGTCCACACTTTTTCACCGTCTCATAACCGATTTTTCAGATCTGCAAAAAGGCGTTCAAGCGTCCTCAGGACCTCAAAAAGCATGAGAAGATTCACACTGAGGAGCACCACCAGCAACACAAGCATTCAAAGGCGATCACCGTCGTCGATCCCGCCTATGTGCAGCGTGTTCGTGGCTCATCTGCTTCAGCCGACAAGAACAAAGCGTCGGGTAGTGGAATGAAGTACCCCGGTGTGCGAAAGCCAGACGGTAAGTATCACTGCTTTTCTTGGTTACGTGCACACTCAAGGCTCACGCATAGGTTTCGGCGGCCTCCTCCCTACGCCATCTCCAGAGCTCATCCACCAATCCATTCACGGTCATCACCCCTCGCACGAAATGTTCATGGCCGGAGGCCAGCCAATCCCTTCCTGGGAGGTCTTGCGACCCGAAGCTGGCCCTCAAGTCGGATCCAAGCGCTCCCACGATTATACTGCAGGAGGCCCCTCTGTCGATGATTTCATCAACGACATGAAGAAGAGAAAGCTTGACCCTTCTTATGATACACGTAAGTCTGTGGTCTCTCACGTCGGTTGACCTACTTATCTTATCTTAGGCATGGCGGAGCGGCTTGAAACCCTCGCTTTCCCCCAGCAGCACCACGGTAGCTCTGCTCCGTACACTTCCAGTGGAACCTTCAATCCACGATCCGTCTCTTTAGATATCCGCACTCCTGAGGAACTCGCGGCAGTCAACGAATTTTTGATTACACTCGGTCGCGATGTCTCTGGTAGCATCCGACACCATCCTGCTCCCCATTCTCATTCCAACTCTTCTCACAACAACGGCCTTCCTCACCAAAATTATTTCGATAACGTCAATCTCAGCCAGCTCGGTCTCGCAGGCATGCCAGGTATAAATGGTGGTTCCTACCAAGATGGCCACTACCCGCCCGGCCCCAACTCGTTCCCGGGAGCTGCTTACCCCCCTTCGCGTTCAAGTCATTCCTCGATTCCTGGCCAGTATGCCGGCATGTATAACGTCGGGGAGCAAGGCAACAATTATTCTCCTCCCGGCGAGTATCGTCACCGTCCTCACCCAAACGGCAAGTATAGTAATGGCGGTGTTCCCAACCCGGGTTTCAACCATACCTATCACCACCCGACACCTCCGCTTGAGAGCAGCTCCCCCCATTCCACTGTTTCGACTCCTGTCACGACCACCCCTCCTCAGGTTCCCCTCACTGTGTCGGGCGAGTTCGACTATAACATGCGATCCCGCGGCGGCGCCCCTCCTGTAGCTCACCTTGCAGCGCCTGAGTACGGCTCCAAGTCCATGCGCCCGATCATCCCACTCAAGTCCGTCCCTGGTTCAACCGCTGATCATTCCAACCAACACAGTGCAACCATGGAACCCCGATTGCCACCACCCTCGCATCGTGGTCTCCCCGCCGACCTCTCCCAGATCTCGAAACCAGGATCCTTGTATCCCTTGCTCGCGCCCGGAGATGCTGAGCTGCGTCTTCCACCGTTGAGTCAGATCTACAACCGTCCCGCCTCTCCCCCACCAGGAAGTGGTGGCTCGCGCGAGTCGACACCCAGCTCGACTCGATCGGACTCTCCTCACGTTCGTAGCGGAAGTGGCCAACTCCCCAGCCTCCGCTCTCTTGCCTCTCCCACTCTTTCCAGCAACTCGAATAGCAACCGACGAGAGAGCGAGGAGTTGTCAAGAGAAATTGGCAGGATCGAACTGGAACACCGTAACAAAGCTGAAATCCCCCAGGAAGAACGAGCCCGCCACGCCGATCTGATTCTCAACCTCCTTGTGACAATTAACAATGATTTCAGGAAGCGACACCCAGAGTTGGCTCCTCCTCCTCGTGGTGTCGATTTGCTCGCGAATGAAGCTCCCCGAGATGTTCATATGGCCACAGCATAGACTCGAGACCGAACTGGCCTGGATGTTTTCTTTTTCTCTTCCCGTTTTGTAGTCCTCTTTGACGCTAGTTTGTCTTCTTGTTAATGAACCATATGATCTTATGCTACACCCTCCCGCTATTTTCCCATTTTCTTCTTACGACCTCTGTATTCACGTCGGCGCTGGAGAAAATCTCGATTGACACCATTACTTTTTTCAATCAGCAAGCATGCCCCAAGGAACCCTAAAGATAAATGTTGTATGTAAACTATTGTACAGTGAACGAATGCAATAGAGAGTAAGGAAGCATCTAGTTTCGTTTCAGAGTCAGCTTCAACTTTGGAGCGGAACCAGACGGCGTTGAAGGTGCGTAGTCGTCGTCCATGGCGGACATAGGGGGACTGGTTGCCAGAGGGGAGGGGACTGCTGTCTGGAAACTGAAGCTCCCACTGCTTCGGTTGAAACCAGCTGTCCCTGGAATTGGTATTGGAGCGCTCCCAGGCGGTGGACTTGTTGCAGAGCTGGAGGGCGTCAGAGGAGGCGGTGCCGTCCCGCTGTTGAACTCTGCCCAACGAGGACATTTGCGATTTGTTTCTAGTGAAACCGCGTGTCACAATGGTACTCGTTTTGCTCGACATGAAATCCACTCACTCATATGACCCATCTGCCCACAATGACCGCATCGTCGCTGCGAGAAAAACGGCCCGAGCCTTAGTAAACAGGGAATCAATGGGACCCTTGAGAAGCACTTACCGTGGTGTCCGGCTTCATGGGCCTGCTGAGTTGCATCGGAACACCACCTTCTTTGACGATCTTGGCATTCTTCCTGTGTAGTCGCCGCTCTTGGTTTTTCTTCATTCGGGCGATTTCCTCTTCGAGCCTGCGTGATAAGCAAAGCCAAGACCGATCAGTACCGCCCAGACAAGACCCAGAACAATGTATGTCATCGTACCTCTTCTTGGCTCTCTTGTCCTTGTCTGCATCACCTGTTGGAGCGAGATGGTCTGCTAGAGTAGCTTCCTCTTCGAGCGCTTGTCTTCCACGAACATAAGCTCGAATGACGGCGGGGTCGCGGATAATTTCCGTTCGCCATTCACCGTCAATCTTTGTTACGTAGTCAGCATTGGGTGTGCAACTGGACGAGTCCGATGGGTAGGAAACTCACCAAGCGTTTGATCCGGAGGATACGCTTGGCTCCGTCTGGTCCAACGCTGCCCTCACGTTCTCTGTCGATAGACGACGCTCGACTGAAGGCCGGGGAGGGGCGAGCAGAAGGTCCTGCTTCAAGGGCAGCGGTCATTTGCTTGTCCCGCCTTTCATCTTCCTCAGTCAGCTCAGGCTTGTCGGTTCTGCTTAACGAGTCGTATTGAGCCTTCCAGATTCGTTCTATTTCCGACTTGTATATCTGCTGTTGCTCAGCAACGTTATAGCGATGTGCAGATTTCGGTCGGCTTTCGGCCTCAGCTATTCAGAAGGCAAATGAATAAGGAGACGACTCGGATTAATAGGAAGATGGCTTACCCAGCTTCTGTTCGTAGTCTTCGCCAGCCTTGACGAAAATGTCCTTCATCGAGATTCGGATGAAACTGAAAGCTTCACCGCGGCCAGAAGGATCGCCTTCTCCGTGTAGCCGCAACATGGCCTTGGCCTGCGTGGCATACAGGAAGTTCTTGGTCGTGATCCAGGGCGCCAGCTGTTGTTCAACTGACAGCTTTGATTCGTCTCCATCGGACACCTCTGCTTGGCTGTAGCCAGCATCTTGGAGATGTCGCTGCCCAACCTGCATACTTTCCGTGAGCACCACTTGTTCGGGGCCAACCATTTTCAACATCTCTGCGTCTGATGGTAGTGTCCAGGTGGACTTCAACCTCCAGAAACCTTGATGTGGGCCTCGGCGGTGGTACTCCATGAATTCCTGGTGTTAAAGTTAGTGAATGTAAACGTAGGACTAGTGATGGTGCAACATGCCTTTAGGCGCTGGCGCATCTGCAGCTCATTCTGATCAGGGAAATACTTCATTAACCGGGAAATCTTGAGACGCTCTCCTTGACTCTTCTTCAATAGTTTGAAGGCAATGATTTGCAGTCGATGTTTGATGGTGTTCGTGATTTTACGCGAATGGGGACCTGGGACCTCCGTCACAGGGTAAGTCTGTCCGATGACGAACAAATTCTTGATTTCGCGGATGTAGTATTTCGATTCCCCTTTGACGGTGTTTCTGGAAAAGGATCAGTAAGTGAAGGCGGAACGTATCTGAATGTCGTACGGACCTGATCACCAAGAAATCCGTACTTTCTGGCTTGTGACGAAACAACGGTGCTCGAACAAGGTTATTATACAGGACAGGAAAGGTTTGTCCCGGATAGACGTAACCAAACTTCATGAAAGGAGATTCGTCCTGCGGTTCTAGCACAAAGGGAATTCCGAGGTCCGCCTGGTAATCATTAGAGCAATCTCCCAAGCAGAGGGCAGACACGTACCTTGGGAACATATTCGTCTTTCTCGTCCTTCTTGCGATAGTAATTGACCAGGGCGCTACCCATGCCGAAGTTGGAGATTATGGGGGGATGTTCCTCCTGAATGGCAGTGTTAGTGTTTGGAAACATACAACTGCTCTTACACGTACAGAATACTCCCAGAGTACAAAGTTGCTTGTATCTCGCAAGCTGAGATCCGCTGTCTTGCGCAAAGCATCGCCGGCACTCCCGCCTTTGCCCAGACGGCGACCATGCTTGTCCTTCTTTTTCTTTGCAGTTCGGACTTTCTGGAAACGGATTTCGATATTTGCAGGGATCTGTAGGGCAGGCCGATGAAATGAACGAGCTTCTTGCTTCGATAACCGTGTCTTGTACTGAAATAGAGCGTCAGCGGAAACACGCCCAAAGTGGCCAAGCGGAAAACATACGAAGGGCAATTGCAGTTTCTGCGCTGGGTATGCATGCTCCACAACGAGTTGGCCAAAGGTTTGTCGAACATGCTGACGAGCGCCTTCTTTCGACACCTCGTAGTATTGGTCGTTGGATAGATTGTACTTGTCTTTGGCATTGGGATCCGTCCGCAAACGTTTCCTTGGTCGAACAGTCTCACCTGAGAGTACTTTAGCGTGTACCATAGTTACATTAACGTGGTGTTGCTTACTCGGTTTGTCCTCAGGCACAAGTTCTTCTTCGTGAAGCTCCAACTGAGTGAAGTCGCGGAAAGGTGCGCGCGGACTCCAGATGATACTTTGCGTCCAGGCTCCGGATTCCAGGGCAGCATTCACGGGCGTAGTCAAAGTACTTTCAGGCTCGGTCGTGGTCGGAAGTTCCTGTACATCGCCAGGCCCATACATGATTTCATCTTCCCAATTGGAAAGGAGGACGAGGTCAAACGTTCTATCATCGAGAGGCAACGATACTGGGACGTCCGTTTTGTCGCGTTCCTGCATTCAGTTTAGAGGGATCCGACACATGCAGTTGTTCCACTGACCTCCAAAGCCCTTCGAAGATCCAATTCAACATTCCCCGCTGCCACCACCTCTTCAACACGTTTGTTGGCATTACTTCGAGCATCGCCCACTACCGACTCCAGAAACGACCGTGGAACATCACGCTTGCGAGGATATACTGTCTCCACTAGAATTGATATATATATAAGCCACAAAGACGAGTCAAAACGGTAGTTCGAAACAGACGCACCTTGGTATGGTCGTTTCGATAGACGAGACTTCTTGACGGTGTATCCCTTGAATAGTTCGGTGAAGTCGAGAACCTTTCCCTTCGCAAAAGTCGGGAATCTTTCCTCAACTGTCGGAGGTCGCTCCACGAGTCTCTTCACCACACGCACCCGCCGTTCCTTCTTCTTGAGCTGAGGTGACCGGACCTCTTCTTTTACTCTCGATTCCTCCTCTTCCTCCTCTTCCTGCATCTCCCTGTCTATTTCCGCCTCCCAGTCCTCTCCCTGGTCAGGTCCCACGGCTTCGTCATCATCCCACTTGTCGTTGTAGATTTGCTTCGAAGTGAGTTCAGGAATACCGGTTATTCCAAGTTGATTTCGAAGACCATCTGAAGTTGGCAGTTGAAGTCCTTCGAGAACATGGCTCAACGAGAATCCAGTGAGGGCAGAGATGGTTTCGTCTTCGGTTGCCATTGGTACAGCAGGTTCTCACAGTTGTGGGTAGTCCACCGAGCTGGACGTTCGAGTGCAAGGAGCATGGTTTATCGTCACTGACTCTGGTCAATGAAAGCGTGGAAAATAATTACCTAAAAGAATCAACGAGCTCGGGCCCTGTTGGGACGCGTTAACTCATATCGCACTGTTCTCCGACCTACTATCTGTCCAATGGATTCCATGGAGAAGGAATTGGCCCAAAGGCTTGAGGTGATACATTCCCTTTTGAATCTCTGCTTTACTGAGTCGGTATCAACTTAACGTACTAGCAATTTCACAAAGACGCTGCAAAGACTGGAGAGGAGATCGTCTTTCGGACGTTCCCTCAGAAGGTGGGTGTTGACCATATGCCCTAAAATCCTGTCTTGAGGCTGGCAAACTCCAGGTTCTGTAAGTCATCTTCAACCTTCGTCGCGGCTTCCAATAACCGATCCTATAGCGAATTGACGGATTTTCTCAAGACTTTGAACGACCCTGCCTCACCTTTCCATTTGTCGAACGCCCTCAAGACTTCCGATCCTACCGTCTACCCTCCTTCAGAATCTTTGCGACACGATGGACCGTCTGGAAAGAAGCGCAAGTTGGAGGACTCGGAAGTCCCAAGTGGCCAAGGGCAAGCTGGTGCTGGTACCAGCCCGCGATACCCGGACCATGTGAAGGCAAACGACCACATGACGAACAAGATCTACAATTTCGTGAAGAAAGAGTGCGAAGAACTAGCAGATCTCACGGTGCGTCACTTCCGGTGATATCTGCGCGGAATACGGAATCCATATTGCCAATAGGATCAAGTGCGCCTATGGGTTACTTTGACCTTGCCCAAGTAAGTACAAGACCCCTTCCCTAGAACACACGCGAGCTAACTGTTCACCATAGAATAGAAGAGTAAGTGTACACTTTTCATGGTGTCGCATATATAACGCCTGACCTCGCTCTCAGTGGTGACAACTTTGGTATGCGTCGCGTCTCCCAATCTTAGCAGGAGAAATCTAACAGTTGTTCAGGTGTTCACGTCCAAGAGGGTGGGTAACCGAGTCAAGCTATCAACCACTCAGTATATTTACCCTGGAACAGAGGTACTCGGGGAGCTACAGCGTGCCCAGGAATCGGCGCTTGCAATCCGTGACCTACCACGGCAAGACCACCTCACGAGAGCGAAGATCTGCTCTAAACTGATCAAGTACCCGAACATCGAGGACTATGCTGTACGTGAATCGAGTTGCATTCCTTTCGGTGACTCACGGCCCGTTTAGCTCGCGTTGAGGGATCATGACGAGAAACAGTTCTACTTCGCTCGCCAGCACCTATATGATATTAGAAACGTCTATGCATCCATCACTGACATGATGCAGAAGAACATATCCAAGGTAAGGGACCTCTCCTTATTACTGTCAGTATATTCTCAATCTGTTTCGGTATCCAGATCCGAACTCCTAAGAGTAACAACCGCGCGGCATTATACTAAGCGGGACATCATGTACAGTACAACCTACAGTAGCGCCTCAGGATGCTCGAACTGTGGATGGGTTCCTAGGTCACGTTCAGGCGCACCGCGCGAATCAACCGACAGTTTTTGCAGCAACCAAGCACTTATACTAATTCAAGTTTCAAGTCTCGGCCTCCAGGAGTTCGGCATGACAGCAAGATGACATCTCAGGCTTGGGTTTACACTGCATCGGAGCTGGCAGGCGGGCTTGTGGTGGTGGTGAGTCTGAGTATCTTGTTGGCGGGTACCCCATACCTTCAAGTTTCTGCTTTGGGGTACTAACCGAATTGTCCGAAAAAAGTTCACTTTTGCCGGGACCATCCCGCCCGATACCCCGTCGTCTCTTCCGTCACGCATTTGGACTCTTCATGTCAACCAGTGAGCCATCCTCACCAGATAGCCGACTGGTGACTCGGCCCTTCTCTTGTCTCGCCAAAGGTTTCGTGTTCTGGCTCTGGCCTGGGGAAAACTCGATGATACACATCGTGTTGAAACGCGAGGAAGGTCTCCTATATACCAGGTCTCCAAAGGGGGATTCCGTTCGGCCTTTCAACAGGTATCATTCCTTTGTTAATCTACCTACAGTTTAGATCCGGATTCCAGCAGATGGTTCCATCCAGAGCAAGCTCTGACCACTTCCCGTCTAGTTATGAACGTAGGCAGTATGTGGGCATTCGTTCAATTGGAACCCTACATGTTGAACGTTTTGAAGATGTTGAATCCGTCGAAAGCCGTTGAGATAACTGTGCCCGGAATTTGAGGGTGCCAGTGCAACTCCTTGATGTCTTTCTGCCCAAGATGTTGGAAAAGCAATTGCGGCGGTATGTCCTTTCCGCCTTCGGGAACATCGTCCATACCAGCTTCGTCGGCATCCTTCTCGACAGCCAAGTCCCACAGCGTTACTTGATCATCGGCACCGGAAGCTGCGAAAACGGAATCCTCGGAAGGATGCCATTCTATTGAGGTGATGGGGGCGGAATGCCAGTTGAAAGAGGCCACTGGTGATGGTGTGGGCCCAGTAGACCTGTAAAACGTTTAATGCGAGTGTAGGATAAGAGAGTGGAAAATACCGACCCTTTCTGTTTCACGTTTCGAAGATCCCAAACCTTGATTCCACCTTCATCTCCACCGCTGAGCAACAGATACGAAGTCAACTTGTTCCAGCTGATAACATTCACATCGGCTTCGTGTGCTGGGTCTATACCGGCCACGCTCTTTCGGCCTTTGGTTCGAACATCCCAAATTTGCACAGTACGATCAGCCGAACACGATGCAAAAACGGTGGGCTCAGTTGGGCTCCATTGAATATCTTCGACGCTGGATGTGTGTGAGGTGAATGGTTGAGAAAGGGCGTTGAAGCCTGTTGGCGTGACGGTGGTCAAGTAGATCTTGGAATGGATGTCACCAGTGAGAAGTCGAAGGGAAGATGGGCCAGACGCTGCCCAATCCATTGCGAAACCCTCTGCTCGTCCATGGGAGTTGATTGTGAAAGCTGGTGTTTGTACTCGAGATTTTTCGTACGAGTAACCAGGGACGTCAATGGATTCGATAAGCGGCCGGACATCCCATATGTGGACCTTTCCCGTCTCTGCCCAACTGGCGACGTAGTACGGTTGGGAAACCGGGGGAAGCGGGGTAGTAGGCGGCAGGGGTTGTGCGCGAATTCGATTCACGCCTCCAAAGTGCGGTATTGACCTGAACTCGATGATGGGGTCTTCATCAAGATCGTCTTCGTCGTCTTCGTCGTCCTCCACATCAGATCCATCTGCACAAGAGTCCATTGAGGTCCAATATTCCTAAGGACTTGTGACCAGACACTCACCGCCATCCCTCTGCGTTCTGTGAAGCGAGCTCATCTTGTAGATTACAATTTCATTCTTCTTCATTTCATCTGCCTGGGTTCCAGCGACAATATAGGCGGTCGCAGGTAACCGACGTCGCTCATCTCCAAGGTTATCGCGGAGGACGTCGAAAGACAAGCAAGGCCAGTTGACGCGCATAGCATGGCGCATAATGTACACTGATTCGTCGGCCTCAAGAACCTCGTCCTTGCCGAGTGTGTGAAGCCCGGGAACGAAAACTTTTGGTGGAGGAGCTGGTTCTTCGGATTCCTCTATCGCAGGCATAACGCCATCGACATCCATGCCTATTGTGCCCTAGCTATAGCTTTATGCACAGGGGATCATAATGAAACGCACCGTCTTCATCATGAGCCTCGGCATCCACGACCTCTTCGTCGCTCTCCACCTCGTCCTCCCATGCATCCTCAAATTCCCCCATTTCATCGTTAGCTGCGACCTCACGTCTGTTTGCGCTCAATGGCGCTTTTGCAAAGGGTTGCCCATCGGCGTTTTGGGTAGATGTCGAAGGATCTGCCGGACGTTTCGACATTTTTGGTGTGAAGATATGTGAGTTGCTAAAAGCAAAATCTGCGCGAAGTCAATCAATCGCAAAACTTGTGATCAGCCCCTGTCGCGGGCCGGCACTTGCCGTCCGAGTGCTGCTGGGCCCGCAGCAAAGGCCTGCGGCGGAACTTAGTTTATTCGCAGCGACCACTTATCCTTACATACACCACCATTTTGGCGAGAGCCGTTGGCGACATCAGGGTTTGATGTCGGTTGACCTCACCGCCAAACGTCAATTGACCTTGTCACAGTCTCCGTGAGATGTCCGGAACTTGATCTCGCGCCGACAATTTGGATGATCTTGGTCGACCTGTGGTGAAGCTCTCGCTGAGCTCATAGGCAAGATCCCCGAGACCCCTCCCTACTCAGAATCATAAACTGACCTGGGTTCGAACGGTTAAAAGATTGGGTGAATTTTATTTAACTTTACAATACTGTACTTTGTCTGCTTCATAATTAGCAAGGAAATTAGGGCCAGCGTGCCCGAGATTCATGCGCTGCAAAACATGAAGTCGGACTTGGGAGACGCGACTGGATGCAAGGCTGAGCCGCGAGAAAGCCGCCAGCGGACTCGCCCACGTGATCGATGGTTCATATTCAGGTCGCGGCGGCGCGTCGCCAGTCCGTTCGCTCCCTCACCATCCTCAGCGCGGTGCCAGCGACGAAATGGCCTTCTAAGCCCAGCCTCCTTCCCCCTCTGGCGGTAAGTTTATAAAACTGGTATTCTGGCTGCTCACGTCTAACATTCTCTTCATTCATGCAGGACGAGATCCGCTGGAACTGGGGATGGCCTGAAGTACTCGAGTATCTGTAGTCTGGGTCCGCTGAGCTGTCTGGCAATAACTGTAAGTCGTCCATCGGTCTCTCCAGTATTTCACTAAGAAATAATTGCAGACTTCTCCCATGAGCTTTCGCATCGTCTGGTGATTCAGGGTGGAGTGGATGCGCTGGCACTGGTACCTCGGCTTTTCGTTTAATGTGTAGGCATTCAACGTACTTAGCATCCTGTCTTCTGTACATAACTATCTTGCGCGAATACAATTAAATTGTCACTGTACCAAACGTTCAAAGCTAAGGTCCCAGAGCAACCAATGAAAAATGAAAAATATCGCGCTTTCCCTGGCCAATGCATCCATCCCGCTGTGACCTTGACCGGGATGTCCCAATGACCTCAGCCTGGATGTCTGGTTGACATTCAGTGTCAACGATGTCGCCCAATCTGCTGATTTGACATCCCCAGACATCCCGCAGAGCTTGAGCGACATTCGGGAGATGCCATCAGACATCACCCCGGGGAGCTCATTCATACATCATTCCATAACGGTGGTGTAGCAATGCTCCGGTGGCCTCTGCGCGTACACAGCTATTCCTCGTCATTCTGATTTGAAGTCGGAAAGAACCTTTCCATGCTTTTACGTTGCTCGGAGTCTCATCGCCTGCGGATACAGAGCGCGAACTCTTTGAACGACTATTTAAAGCGACCCGATACGCTCCAACCATCATTATCGAGCTTTCCCTCCTCGACTACATACCCCACTTATCACTCTATATGATTTTGACTGTTACTATTGCTGACCCAGATGGGTACGTGCACTCTATGAGAGCCTTCTTTCTCAACCCCGTTCTGACCCACTCGTACCTTGGGCGTTTTGCATGACAGGCTTCAGCTCGTCGGCGCCTCGCTGGTCACTACTTTGTGGGTCCTGCTAATGCAATACCGACTTGTTAACAAGACTCGCCGGAAGGCTGGGATCGAATACCCGCAGAGTTCGTGAACGCACCCCTCTGTCGAAATTCTAGCCCAATTGACTTGTATGCACCCTCAGTGTATGCCGACAGGAAACAGCAAGAGGAATCCAAAGATGCCCTCATTTTCAATTGTGCCCAACGTCGGTTACTATTTCCTTTTTCCTCCGCTTTTGTGTTGAACCCCTTCTCTGAAATAGGTGCCCACCAGAATACACTGGAGAACCTCCCTTTGGTTTATGTGACGTATGTATAACTTGGCTCGACTGGTCTTTTTTCCACTCACATATCTGTCAGAACGATCCTTACTGGATTGTATCATCCCAAACTGGCAGCGCTTGCTTGCACCTCGTGGTCCATTGGCAGGGTTGCGTATACTAATGGATATGTCACGGGTGACCCTAGCAAGGTCAGTGTTTGTCTACTTCAGCTTCAATGAGTAATAACAGAGAGATAGCGCATTGGTAGTGTCGTTGCCAAAATTGGCGGGGTATCTATTCTCGGTGAGTTAGCACTCACTGCCAGAAGCTTGATTCCTCGAGCTCACCGATGCGTGTCCTTTACATAGGTCCCTTCGTATATTCCAGCTATCTCGCGTTGGGCTGGTTTGTGACTGCCGCGACCAAAGCTTACAAGCAGGGGCCGGTGCCTTGAGTTGTGACGAGTAGCGCCGAAGATTCAGACTTGGTGGCCCGTTGGCAGGTAGAGGGCCCCACTTGGCTTTAATACATCCTATTCGATTTATGTCGTACATGCACACATTCACGCCCTTGACAATTCGGTTAGAATCTATCCGTTTAAGCATAACGGAAACACAGCACAGGTAGTGAACAAACGGGCGCTTAACACCCTCCATCCATCACACCAAAACCGTTCCGGCATTGATTCATCGGAGCTTCTACTAATCCCGCTACTGTGTAAGCTCCCCACACTTCCACGTCGATGTTTTCCAGAGATGACAAAGAGTTTTTCTCAAGGGTGCACTGGTTGCCAACATAGCGGTTTCGAATCTTCCAGAGCTCTGCAGACTGAGAGCCGTCGGCCAAATGTGGTGACGCGTTCTGGGTCGATCAAATTGATTTCGAAAATGATATAAACGCCCACGCCTTCCCCACATGCTTCCTCAGCAAACATATCCCCGTCAACGTTCTTGACTTCCAATAATCTGAGCAATGTCTTCCGCTTTGGTTCCTCAAGGGTACGTGGCAGGTTCGTCACAACGCGAATTTCCAACTAAACACCTCTGCAGTTTCGGTTATGTCGGCGCGTCGCTAGTGTCGACCGTCTGGCTTCTTTTGGGCCAGAGCTTTGCCGTGAGCTCTGCACGAAAGAAGGCTGGCATTGACTACCCTCAAGGTTGGTTCTGGGTTTTCCTCGTATGGTGGTCCCTCTTCTTACGCGACCCCAACAGCATACGCCGAGAAGGCGCAAGAGAAAGCCTCCAAGGAAGCACTTATCTTCAACTGCGCTCAACGTATGTCAATAGGCGTTTCGAGAGGAGGACCAAGCTCACATTGCTTCCCAGGTGCCCACCAAAACACGCTCGAGAATCTTCCCGCCGTGTACATCTCGTAAGTCGAGACAATGACCAACTCCTTGTATCACTTCTTAAGAAAGCATTACAGCACCATTGTAACTGGCCTTCGCTATCCCATTCCTGCTGCGGCTGCTTGTGCTCTCTGGGTCGTGAGTCGAATCTCATACACCCGCGGTTACATCACTGGTGACCCCAAGAAGGTACGTGTCGTGAGCGGATACCATGGAATTCAGAGGCGAGACTTACGCATTTTCTTCGTCATCTCAGCGCGTTGGCCTTCTCTACGGTCTCGGTTCAATCTCCCTGCTCGGTAAGCTCTCCCCATTTGGAGTGGATCTTTCAAGTCATTAATGAAACTCCCTCAGGATCACTGTTGACTGCCACCTACGTCGCTGGCACCTGGGTTCTCGAGAACATCAAGGCTTAAGCGAGCATAAACTATCATACCTTGCCCTTAACCTTCTGTATATTACGCATGGGGCGACCTGTAATGTAATGAGGAGAAACATAGGTACAATCGTTTGGCTGGATTCGGAAGGAAGTCCCCTATGTTGAATGTGGGATTGATCTGAACACTTGCGTCCCCCGACACTCACCGCTCGAGGCCCATTTATGATTCTGACCACTTGCCCCGCCCGTTTTAACTTTCCTTCTCACCTTTGCAACCATCTGAAATGCCCAAAGATATTTCAAGGCCGTCGCTACCGACATCGTCCTCAGACTTTGCGCTGCCCCCAATATCCAGTCCTGGAGCTTCTGGTTCATCTGTGACACTCGACGACCCCAACTATTTACTTCAACGTTTTCGACGCCCTAGCCTCCTCTCATCACGCATCCATAGCCCGCTCTCCTCGTCATTTACTCTCCATCATGCGCGGCGACGTAGCCAGAGTCAAGCTGCCTTCATCGCAGAAGAGTCTGAGAGCGAGAAAGAACGAATGTCCACAGACTCGCCTAGCAGCTCTGAAAATGCAACTCCACCCTTGAAAGGGTCTGAAAACGGCGATGATGAGCCAGTCACGGCCAAACCAAAGCCTTCGAAGCCTCCACTTACTCCACCCCGAAGGAGGTCATCTGCTGCAAGCATGGATTCCGACATGCCCACTATTTTTAACAGACGACTCGCTTTCCCTGTACGTCCCAATTCTCGCGTCTTTACACTGCAGCACGCTAATGTTATTTGACGTTCGACAGCTTAAGCCGCCCCGTATTTTAAAGATCCTTTCAGAGCCGAAACCTGAAGAAGACGAAGTCAAGTCAGAAGCCGCTTTCCAGCGCCTGCTCCATTCAAACTCTGAGCTACCTATTCCTCCCCGGACACCAAGACCATTTACCGACAGAGGGAGATATCCCGAGGAAGCGCCGGTACATGAAGAAGAAACACAGCGGGAAGAGACACCAAGCGACGATGAGCTCGAGCTGGACGAACCCTTTGCATTCAGCGCACCTCCTCCGCCCGCCACTGGCACCCAGCCTATCAACATTGTACGACAAAAGACACAGACGCCTGCTGGAAGTGCTGCTGGGAGTGTCAACGGAGACGATGCTAGCATGCTGATGAGCGTCTCCGAGACCAGCTCCTCCAGCTTTGGAGGCAATAATATGATGGATGTCGATATGGTGAGTAACAATGGATTCTGGGAAATGTAAATATGTTGCTCATCGTCAATGTACAGGTTCCTGGGTCTCCTCTCCTGCCATCCATTTCAAGTACCTCTTGGAGGTATACCCCGCCACCAACGTCAAGTGCCGTCCGTTCTAACAAACGAAAACGTACGACAGCCCTTTTCGCCTTACATATCTCACTCTATTTGACTGACTGTGTTTCTTAGTGGAAGATAGGTTCGATCCATACCCTACAAGCTCGAAGCGCAGGGCAGTTTCTCCGTCCCTGCACTATCTACGCGACCCTATGATGGCTTCCATGAGTTCTCCAATGGGGAGAGGCAACAATGGAAATCCGAGGGCCTATCCCATCTCTATTCCCATCACTATTCCTTCATCCACAGCAAGCTCCGCTGCATCATCACCCACCATCGCATCGAGTTCATACACACAATACCCTAGGCTGGCTAGCAACACTTCGAGTCCGACCATGAGGTCTGCGCCCATGTTGCTAGCAAGTCCAATATTGAGGCCTATACCTCGTCGAAGGCAGGAGGGAGAAGAGAGAGAAGTTGCCGGGGCTGGAGAGGCAGTCAATGGGCTCACCCTTACTGAGTGAATAGCCCTGCCTGTCTTTTGGAGTTCGTTTTTTCATTTCTTGGTGTTGATTTCATGCAAGCGCCGCTCGCTTTGTATACTATCTTGTGTCTGCTCGTCTCGATTCTTGAACTATCCGAACTATCTGCCTAACGTACCAAATGTACTGCCTAGCTACGATACGTTGCATTGATACTTCATCTGTGTTCACTATTTCATGTCGCCTAGCCTTTCGACCTTTCTTGCATTTCTGCGCTAGGGGTACTTCTGCACCTAATGGGGAACCGCACGTGTTCCCTATTTTTCCTCGCGAAACTAGCTGTAGGAACTTCACTTCAACCTCCATGGCTAGTTGTCAGTGATACCCTCTAAATACCACCATTCCCTATCTCATACCCCTTGAAACAATAAAGGGTTCCAACACACGTTTGAACAGCGCACACTTGCTAGGCCGGAACCTCGTTTTGCCCCAGGCGGAATACATCCACTGAACGCGCGATGTCCACTGTAAACACCACCACTCAAAAGCTCACCAAGAAGCAGAAAAAGAGCCTAGCATTCCGGGACCGCAAGTCTGGCAAAAAGTCTTCCTCTTCCACCGACACTACTACCGCTATCGCCAATTCTACCACCAATTCTACCAAGGATGCCGACTTCTTGGCAATGGACGATAATGCAATCCCTGCCATGGACGACGAGGATATCGCTGGTTTGGAATGCGATAGGATGGAAGTTGAGGGAGATGAGGACGAGAAGGGCAGTAAGAAGGGAGGGAAGAAGGGAGCGAGCGATGGCAAGGGGAAGGGTAAAGGCAAGGTTGCGGTTCGAGCAGAGGAGACTGGGGACGCTGTTCTGGTGGCTAAGACCTCGACGACAGGCAAGGGCAAGAAGCGGAAGAGGGAGGAAGGGGATATTGACGGGGAGGAGAAGGACGGCGGTGAGGACGGGATGGATGTAGACGGCGAAGGAGAGAAGAGGGCGAAAAAGAAGGCAAAGGGTGATAAAACGCAGAGGTTCATTTTGTTCGTTGGGAATTTAAAATACACGACGACGAAGGAGGCGATTCAGGCTCATTTTGCTGCCGTCTGTGGTATGTTTTACTCTGGATTTTCTATCTTTATATTCTCTAACAGCATGGCAGATCCACCACCAACCGTCCGCTTGCTTACTCCCAAAGCAAAGCCTGGCGTGGCGGCAAGGCCAAAATCGAAAGGCTGCGCATTCCTCGAGTTCGAGACCAAAGCGCCATTGCAACAAGCGCTCAAACTTCACCATTCCATGCTTGAGAGCCGAATGATCAATGTTGAACTGACCGCGGGCGGTGGGGGTAAATCAGAGGCCAGGTTGAACAAGCTACGGGAACGAAACAAGGCTTTACTTGGTCAAAGGGTATGTTTAGTGCTATTCGTTCCGGACTTGTCGTTGACGTCTTTTTAGCAAAAGAAAGTGGACAAGGGCACCAAAGGGTCAATACCTTCGCAACCTGACAAACCACAACGATATTCGGCGACCTCTGGAATCGACCAAGCACCGACGACGAAGAGAACCTGGTCAGTGGGCGACACTGTCGAGGAGACGACGAATAGAGGCGGTAAAAGGAAACAGAGAGGCAACAGGAAACCGAAGAGCTTAGGAACAGGAGTGAACGCAATACCGGTTGGTTAGGTCGGTGGGAAAGCGTGCATTGGGGGTATCCGTGATGAAGGAGCGTGTGTATAGTTATGTGCATAAGTATAATGTCCCTGAAAAGTATATCTACCTGATTGCGACCATCGCAATAGTATCATGACACCAAGATGAATAGCAGGAACTGGAGTGACTGTGAGTGGAAGGGAAACAAAACGAAGTAATTCAGACTCACAAAGACAATCAAAACCCCGAACACCTTCAACATTAACCAGCGGTCATTAGATACCCTACCCCAGTACTTCAATAGTTCGTTGTGGCCCATTCGCACATTGTCCGCAATGTCTTGGGTATCGGCGTCAATTCGCTGCACGGTTTCTCGTTGTTCGGCCACCATGTGTGCGAGCTGCGTAAAGATTTGACCGAGTTCTGCGATGGTTGTTTCTATCGATTCAATTGCAGACGAGCGCTGCTGGATGTAAGAGTCCTGTAGACATGGTAAGGTATTGATTGAGTTACAAGACATGGCGGCCGAGCACACCTGTTGCTCTATAAGCTGCATTTGTTGGAAAGCTCCACCGTTGGCGCTACCCTCCTCAGCCGAGTCGAGGTCCAGTGCCAGCACGTCCCCGTTTTGCGCAGCCCGCCCTTTGCCTTTGGGATCAAACTTTGCGGGGCTTCCGTCCCCCATGGGATCTGGGTTGGTTTTGGAACCATAGAGCACTATGTTGCCGTGTGAATAAGCCGAGAAGGCACCGAATATACGACCGCTTACAGGAAGGGGGTTGCGTGCTTGCAGCTGAAGAAGCTGTGTACATAAACTGTTCCGTTCGAGTTTTGGATTCCTTCATGTTCTAATGGCGGGGGTGTTTAGCCGCGGGTCGAGTGTGGGTTTGTCGGGATGACGCACCTGGGTCCGTACTTCCAACACATCCTTGAACGTCATACTTATCGAGGCGAGTTTGCTCTGCAGCAGCATGATAACATTTCGATTGTGCTCGTCTATTTGCTTCCCCTCTATCGAGGTGGAGGCCTGACCCTGCTTAACATGGTTTTGGAGGGCCGCAATCTGCTTGTTAATGTTGGCAATATCTTGCTTGACAATAAAGGTGAGTTCCTGTGATTGTCTTTAGCGCTTTCTTCTGGCTGACCGATAGGAGTGCTTACGCTGATTTCTACAGGTCGATCGTCGAACAGTGTTTTGCGCTTGGCAACTAATGAGAAAACATATGAGTCTGGGATTGGGGTACAAAATGTAATGAAGCCTACGTTGGGCGAGTTTATTCAGTTTAAGCGACGTATTGCTGATGTCCTTGCCGATAGACGATGCTATCCTTGAGAATTCGCTCTTGACCGCTGGTTTGCCATTGGGCTGGTGTAGGAGGCGCTGTTTTGCCTCGGCTCGGGCCCCAGGGGCAGAGCGACTGCGAATGGATTCGACACAAGTTCTGAATTCGGTAGTCCTATCCTGGAAGGAGGTCATTGGTGTGGATTTTGCAAGGAGAAGGTGTTCAAGTGCTGGTGCTCCGACGCTCGAAGCGCTGGGTTGAGACGTGGCCCACGTGATGCGGCGGAGTCGTACCGCCACAAAAGGGAAACTGCGCCAAGAACGGGGTTCCGGGTGACGGTGAGCCCCTGTCTTGTGGAGTCTGGATTGGATGCACAGGCTCACCCGGCTTTTGCCCTCGAGGACCACGAGGACTATCAATCCCTTTGCCTCATTCCTTCTTCACCGCTCACAGCTTCGTCCTCTTCGTACCTTCTCACCTCATCGCACGTCCTCCCAAGTATCACCTTTCATTTCCTCCCTGGTCAGTTCCCCACTCTCTTGATCAACAATCTAATAGACTGGGAAACAGACAACAATGCCAGAAAACACTCAGAAAAAGACTGTTCTCGTGCTAGGCGCAGGAAACTTCGGCTCCTGTCTAGCATCCCATCTAGGCGACGTTCAGCACAATGTATATATGTGGGCCAGGGAAGAAAACATCGTCAAGCATTTCAATGAACACAAGCGCAACCCTGTGTACCTGCAGGACCACGAGTTTCCGCGCAACATCACTGCCATTGGTCCGGAACTCCCCACAAAGGAATTCATCGCAACGATGGACGTCTTGATTTTCGCTATCCCGACACAGTTCTTGAGGCAAGACACGTTCCCTTGTTCTGGTATCCGATACTGATGTATTCTATAGGGCAAACCTCGAGGCCCTCCGCCCACGACTAGACACCGCCAATCTACCACTGCTCATCTTTGTTAACAAGGGTATCGAAATTGGTACCCATGCTTTGACGCTTGAAATCATAGCCGACACTTGTGGCTCTGAGATCGCCAAGGCGTCGACTTTTATTGTGCGTCTATTTCCATTGCATCGAATACATCACTGGCTGAACCCTGGTGCTCTATAGTCTGGGCCTTCGTTCGCCAAAGAAAGTAGGCACTCCAAACCAACGTCATATTTGTGAGCAGCGCCTGACCTTTTTTTTGCATTCAGTCGTACAGCGACAACCCACATCCGTCTCTGTTGCGTCATTCACGGAGGAGGAGGCGGATAAAGCGGCCAACCTATTCCATCAACCCCATTTCCGATGGTACGCGGTCTACTCAATCCCCTCGTTGAACGACGCGCTAACCTGCCAACGCATAGCTACACCGGAGGAGACCCAATTGGTATCGAGCTCTCGGGGGCATTGAAAAACGTCTATGCTATCGCTGCAGGCATGTCTGATGGACTTGGCTTTGAGAATAACACGCGAGCCAGTGAGTTCTCTTTGATCACTAGTACGGCAACTGGACTGAGGATCAATTCTCTAGTGATTATAACGCGTGGTCTTGCTGAGATGACTTGCATCGGAACGGCATATGGCGCATCCCCACTGACATTCCTCGGCTTGTCAGGTGTCGGAGACCTCTTCCTCACTTGCAGTTCATCAAACAGTCGGAACTATACGGTTGGATACCGTTTGGGTAAGGGTGAATCCCTGGATGTGATTATGAAGACCTTGGGCAGTGTTGCCGAAGGTGTCTCCACCACCAAGGGAGCAAAGAAGATTATCGACGAACTCGGTGTGAACGCCCCTATCGCGAACTCGGTGAGTTATTTGGCCGGCCCCAAGTGAGATGGTTGCTTAAGAACTCTGATATTGCCAGGTGTACGATGTTCTGTATAATGGTATGTGGACCCTGATCGCAGTGCCTTGTTTTGATGATTGTAACGCGTCTTCCGGAACTTAGGCAAAGACACGAGGGCTGCTATGTCTGACCTGTTAAAGCTCCCACCGTCGCGAGAACTCGAGCTCCCTCCTATCATTGGCGGTCCTGCGCGACAGTTGAACAAGAAGCTTGGGCTCGGAACGCCTGAAGCTGTCACCCCTCCATTACAATTCCAATCTAGTCTTTAGATTTATTAGTTGACGCCGTCTAATGATTTCCTTATAACATCTATTTTTTCTGGGTTTAGAGACGGAACGAAAAAGGAAATGTCGTGTCACGTAAACGGTATTACAGGCGGACGATCGATCTGGATGCCACGCGAATTCATTTTTTTGCCAAAGCTGCTCCGGACGTCCCGGCGGTTTTTTCGAACAAATCTGGGCTGCAATTCGAGTGACTGTTCCTTCGACCACCTTCCTTTACCCGAACCACCACACTCTTTCCCTTCAAAAAAGTCCCAATGGTCTCTCCTCTCTGGAAGGCATGCTCGGAGGGCGACCTCGACGGAGTTTTGGCCTTGCTCAATGACGCTTCGCCCATCGACATCGAAATAAAAGGTCTGGATCTGCGCCGTCCACCGTCTTCTTCTGCAAATCCTACCTTTTGTTACTTTTTTTGCTGATTGCAAGACCTGTGGTTTATTTAGATCACACGGGTTCTACCCCACTCATCGAGGCAGTAAAGAATGGTCATATCGAGGTCGTCAGAGCCTTGTTAAATAAGGGTGAGTTTGATTGAATTTCATGTCGACGAACGATCTGTGCTGATACAGTGCCCCGGACAGGAGCTGACCCTTCAAATGCCTCCAGCCAAGGCCCGCCTGAGCAATTCACGTCAGATCCTGCAATTCTCGACCTTCTCAAATCTGCCCAAACAAAATTACAGGCCAACAAGGATGGCTACAACGAAAACGGCTACCCTCAAAATCCTCCTACGAGCGACTATCCTGCTGCTGCTCCCCCGCCTCCCGGGCCTTACCCTTATTACCCAACCATTAACCCATCATTGTCGACGATGGGAGACCCGGCCGTCTTCTATCCTCCTCCGCCTCCGGGCGAAAATGGCGCTGCACCCAATGGAATTGGCCACTTGCCGCCTCCCGAGGTCGCTCGCATGATTCCATGCAGATATTTCCCAGCTTGCCGCTACGGTCCACAGTGTATGTTTGCCCACCCAACGGGCCCATATTATCAGGGTCCTCCTCCTCCGGGCTATCCTCCATTTGACCCCGCCCTAGGGCCAAATCCTTACGGCTACTATCCTCCTCTTCCTCCCCCGCCACCTCAGTTCCAACAGCCTAATGGTGCACTTTCTCCCCCGCCTCAGGGTGCGCACCATCCTCGATCACCCTCGGAAATCGTCTCGCCATCGCAAGGACATTTCCCTAATGGTGCTCCACCGCCCGCACCTTATACCCCGATGTCACCAAATGGTTATCCCCATCCTCCCGTTCCCATGTCAGGTCCTCCGATTCCGCCCTTGCATCACCAACCCCCGCAACCTGGTCCAGGTCCTCAGTCGCCTGGCACGATCTATCACAACGTCCACCCTATCCCACCTTACCCAGGTGCTGACCCATCTGGGCAGTATCTACCACCTCCTGCAGGTGCCGGATACCCAGAGCAAGACAATGCTCCCAAACCCACCGGACAGCAAGAAGGATACCCCTCCCACCCGACTCATCGGGATGTCAATGGACCTCGCCGCGGAGGCTTCGGTCGTAGGGCTTCTTTGGTTGGCAAAAAGCCAGCATGTCTTTTCTTCCCTGCTGGAAGATGCAAAAATGGGTATGTAATTCTCCGAAGACTCTGCCCTCGAACCTACTAACTCCGGTTTTCCCTCCCATGACATGTTATCAGTGATGATTGCAGGTTCCCTCATGTGTTGGATACTAACGCTGGACCTAATCATGTCACGCCCCCTTATTATGGACCAGGGCCAAGAGGAGGCGCTCCTCGACCTCACAGAGGCCACCACCATAGTGGACCCAGTTTGGGTGCCATCGAACACAAGATGGGTAACATGACCATCCGAGATGTATGTCGACTCGGTTCGTTAATAAGGGAGAGAGTCATTAATCGTAGCTGATAGGACGCCCAGCGCCCCAATGGTGCCAACGATCTCTCGAAACCCAAATTCCCCCAAGGTCCCAAACATCAGCCCAACGGTTTGCCTAATGGCAACAAGCGACCGGGTCCCGCACCAAGACCCCAAAGGGTCCCAAGTGCTGACGATTTCCCCGTTCTCCCTGGATCTGTCACGCCCCCTCGCGTGAACGGCAACAACCACTCAGGCCCGACTGCTGCCCAGGTTCTGAGAGCCCCCGCACCTGTTCGTAGCAAACCGGCCAGCGAGGACGGTGCTGCTGAGACTCGCGGACCTTCGCCAGATGCCGTCAGGACCCGTAGCCCAGAGGTGAGTGAAAAAAATTGGCCTCGTTGTGATCTCGGGACCTAATCTTTCGGCGATCTCCTTTTGTCGCTTTAGGCAACTAATGAGCCTGCAAAAGTGGCCCCTGCTCCTGCAACTGCCGTAGTAGAACAGCCTCAGCAAGCTACTCAACCGGCACCTGCTGCCCCAGCTCCTGCCGCTGGTCAAAAGTTGCCTGTCTCATTCGCGGCTGCTGCGGCCGCTGCCTCCTCTGCTCCTGCTGACGCGGCTCCGAGGGTTGCTATTTCCGCCTAAAACATTCCCATTCTGGGTTCTTTTGGAAGCCTGTCCTTCCTTTGTACATGTCAACTTCACGAAGTTACGAAACCTGTTCAGACAGCGTTCACGACCGCCAGTTCACATTGGATTTTCCCAGTCTGTACCATTGGACCCTGACTCCATGCTGTCCTTTTCTTCTTTGGTTTTTCTGTCTCTTTGCATGTTCCATTTATCTGGATTTTTATCTTTCCGTATTTTCCTGTCTTTATTCTATTTATCCTTCTACATACATCGTTCCCTTTGATTCTGTCGTTTGTGTTTTATTGTCTCGGCTTATCTCTGTTTATCTCCGTTCCTCGTTTCCTGTCTCTTCCGCCGCTGCTCTTGCTGCTTTCTTCCTCGCTCTTGCGGTTTAGTTTCTTATCTTTCACCATTATCTAGCATGCACATAACATGAAGGTCTTTCCTCTCTTTTCTTCTCTCTCTCTCCTTTTGTTCCCTCTCCAGCTATTCACTTGACGCCTTGTTGATCGGTAGACATAGTCATCATCTTGGGACCCCGTGGATCATCTTCGCCCCTTTCCCGTCGACTTGTTCAAGCTCGTTTCCATCGTCATCACACATACATATATTCAACATCCTGTGTATTTACTAAACCTGCCCACATCCCATCCCACCTCCTGTTACATCACCACACCACCCAGATTCATTGCTGTCGGCGTCGTCCCTGCCGGAACTCCACCGCGAGTTCCTCTCCTGGCGAGTATTTTTCATTCTACCCGCGACTCTGTGTCTGGCCTCTCACAACCCCATGTATCCTATTCTTCTACCTGTCCTGTGCCACCACATTTGTACTATCCAATCTCCACTCCATAGAAGTAGTTCATACGCTATAATCAGCTAGTTCTTTCTCCGTGTGCCGGTGTTCCTCCTTTCCCCTCTTTTCTGTTGGCTTGATGTCCGACTACATGCAGACCTTCCATCATAAACCATTGCATTCACAGCACTGTATTTACCGTCGTTCAAATCGTACGCTCCTTTCGAGATGGCTATTTTACAGATAACAATAACGCAGACACGTTCCGAAGTCCCATGGCCCATCGCCATTTTTAGTACGTCTAATCCCAGGCGGAGAGATTGCGCATTTCCACGCCAGGTTTGTCAGTGACCTCTCCGATGCGATATACCTCGGCTGAACCACCTTTGAGTTGCTCGAGGACCTTGTCCACGTTCTCAGCTGCGGCAATAAGAACAAGGCCGATACCGTTGTTGAACGTCCTAGCCATCTCGGGGGAGGCGACGTTCCCGTGCTTCTTTAAAAACTTGAAAACGGGAGGAAGAGTCCAAGTCGAGGCGTCAACGTAGCAGCCGGTGTTTTTGGGAAGGACTCGGGGGATGTTTTCGGTGAAGCCGCCGCCTGTGATGTGAGACATGCCCTTGAGCAAGCCAGCTTTGGCGACGGGGAGGACTTGGGAGATATATATCCTGGTAGGCTCGAGGAGGGCGCGACCGAGAGGGACGTCAGGAGACCAGGGGCAGGGTGAGGTATAGGTCAGGCCGGAGACTTGGATGATTTTGCGGACGAGGGAGAATCCGTTAGAGTGCAGACCGGAAGAGGTGAGTCCAATCAGGACGTCCCCTGGGACTATGTTGGGAGTGGGAAGGATGAGGTCTCGTTCGACTGCTCCGACTGCGAAACCGGCGAGATCATAGTCACCTATTGCCAACAACTTAGACACGCTACGTCGTGGATTAAAGTAAAAGCTTACCGGGGAGGTACATGCCAGGCATTTCCGCGGTCTCACCGCCGATTAATGCACAACCAGCTTGCCTGCATCCCTCAGCGATACCCTTGACCACCTGGGTTGCAACGGGGACATCGAGCTTGCTGCAGCCATAGTAGTCCAAAAAGTACAAGGGCTCGGCACCTTGAACGAGGAGGTCGTTCACCGACATGGCGACAAGATCGATACCGACCGTATCATGGATGTCACAATCGACTGCTAGGCGAAGTTTGGTACCGACACCATCGGTACCGCTGACGAGGACGGGGTCCTTGAAGCCAGTAGCTTTGAGGTCAAAGACACCACCGAATCCACCAATATCTGCGTCTGCACCCGGGCGGCGGGTGGCTTTCACGAAGGGTTTAATGGCTTCGACCAAGGCGTTTCCGGCATCTACTGAAACACCTGCTTGGGCGTACGTCAAGCCCGTCGAAGCAGGCTGATCTTTGAGTGCACTGCACAATGTACGGTCAGGACGGGGGAACATGAGCGGAGTTAAACCGCTTACCGGTGAGCGATATCTCGACGGTAAGTCTTTCCGTCGAAGGAAACATTGTCGACAGCCTTGTAGGCAGAGGCGAGAGCTTCCTGGATGGTATGCCCATATGCCGTAACTGCAAGGACTCGTCCACCAGAGGTTACGATATCGTTGCCCGAGTACTTTGTTCCGGCGTGGAAGACGACAACATCTGGGAGTGCAAGCCAATCAATAAGTAATCATAACTCAGATGCAATTAAATGACTCACCTGAAGGAAGGTCCCCGATAGCGATTACCTTTCCCTTGGGATAGCTTCCCGGGTAACCTTGCGATGCAAGGATTACCGTTACGGCAACGCCTTCTTGGAACTCGACCTGCACGGAGTCGAGTCGACGCTCAGCAGCCGCCTGGGATCATTATCAATCTAAGAATCATACCAATGAAGGTTATATCCACGTACCAAGAAGACTGACGCCAGATCGACATCTTTTTTGAGAAGGAGCATGAGAGCTTCGGTTTCCGGGTCACCAAATCGAACGTTGTACTCCAAGACCTTGGGACCTGAATCCGTGAGCATAAAGCCAGTGAAGAGGACACCGACGAAGGGATAGCCTAAAAAGATCGTTAGCGTGGAGGAAACCTGGCGATGCAGAACCAATTAACCTTCACGCCTCATTCCGTCGATGGTGGGCTTGAGGGTTTCATTCATGATACGTTCCATGATCTCAGGAGTGGCAACCGGGGCAGGGGCGTATGCACCCATACCACCGGTATCAAGACCAGTGTCACCTTCACCAATCCTCTTGTGATCCTGTGCAGCGGGAAGGGGGATGATAGTATAGCCATCACAAATGGCCAAGACTGAGATCTCAGGACCAGTCAAAAGTTCCTCGATGACAACTTCATTGCCTGGAGAGATAGTATACGGTCAACGAGCGGACTTGGGAATAGAAAAGGATTGACACACCAGCATCACCAAAGACACCGTCCACCAAGATTTCCTTGAGACCAGCAATTGCCTCTTCTTTTGTCTCTGGGATCAACACGCCCTTTCCTGCTGCGAGGCCACTGGCCTTGAGGACAACCGAGTGACCACAGGTGTTGATGTAGTTGATGGCAGCGTCGAGTTCGGGAGCCTTGAAAACGCGGAACTGAGCAGTTGGGATGTTGTGACGGGCCATAAAGTCCTTGGAAAAAGCCTTGGATCCTTCCATTCGAGCAGCTTTTTCACTCGGACCAAAGACAGGAATTCCGACTGCCGAAATCAGCACTGTGAATACGAAAACAGGCTATAAGCCTACCTTTCCTGAAATGGCTTTCAACGCCATCTACCAGGGGCTGCTCTGGACCTGGTACGACCAGGGATACCTAGAAGATAGCCTGAATAAGGACGTTTATTGTCCAGCAAGTGACGCACATTGTTTTTGACGGCAAAGTCGACGAGATTGGGGAAATCAGAGGGGGATATCTGGTCGAGATTTGTTGTTTTTGGTTCTGATTTTGTGCCAGCATTTCCTGGGCAGACCCAGATATGGTCTACCTGTGTCGACTTTGCGAGTTTCCAGGCGAGAGCATGCTCTCTGCCGCCATTTCCGAGGAGTAGGATGCGGATCGACATTGGATATGATGATTAAAATCATCTCGACGGCCATATTCGACGGCAATCGGCTTCGATCAATTTGTGATGGGACTTCCGTTTCCGGCACGCGCTGTTTGCGGGGGTGCTTGTGAGGTTGGAAAGGTGACTGGAACGCGGGAGTCGGTATTCTGGGGAAGACTAGATAAATAAATGCCTTGAGGACGTGTTCTGACAGCCACGAAGCAGAGAATGTGGAGAAATCAAGAGAAGAATGGATTGTTCGCCTGCAGGCATGCACGTGTGGCTGTTCCTGAAGTTGATTCAACTGAACGGGGCTCGCCAAGTACACGGCCGCTGTTTGTCTTCTTGCCATCGTTCACAACTTGAGTTTCAAGGGTCCTTTTGGCCCGGTGAAATGAAATACCGAGAGGTACGTGTATGGCTCCTTCTCACCGCCCGTTCTGCTCACACCTTATCGCAGAACAATGTCCTCGACACCCCAGACATCGCTATGAACGGCCAGATTGACCGCAAACAGTCGCTGGAGCGGAGAACTTCGAAGAAATCGGGTTCAGGATTTTCACTTTGGTCGCGCAAGTCCCTCAAGCGATCGAATACAACTCACAGCACAAGTCCCGTATCTCCGCAGCCAATACAAGTCGATGTGACGTCCATTCCCAACGAACAAAGTGGCAATGACGGCCTCTTCACCACACCGAATTCCACCTTCCAACGTCAGTTGAGTTTTCAAGACTCTCTGCTCCTCGACCCCCGCAGAGGAATGGCGCCGACCTCTGACGAGCCAGCGTCATGGAACCGGGTACCCATCCCCTCCGTCACTGTCCACTATAACATTCACAACCCGCTCGGCCCAAGGTGGTACAAAAATCACCATTTGCTGCCGCCATCTTTGAGCAAGCCCAACCTGCGCCCTCCAACGTTCTTCTCGCCGTCGTTTCCACCAATCAGCACGTCGACCGCCCCGGAACATTTGCTTGACCCGGAGGACAGCCGGGCGGCCTCTCATTCCCCTCAGCCAACACCAGCGTCCTCCCAAACTCGAGTTGGCGAAGGAATTAAGCCCAGATCGCGAAAGACATCTCAGACAGCCCCTGACAATGTCGACCTCCTCGATGTAACAGATCCATGGGGCACAAATTGGCACCACGAGTCTCCTTACGATGTTGGTCAGACTTCGACGGCCGTGGACAGCGATGTGAGTAGTTCGATTGTATTTCACCGAAGAACGTGCAATGACACTACGGAATAGGGTCTCAGCAAACGGCTTCGCCGGTCAAGTATGACTGCAGCCCAGAACAGCTTGCACAGGTCCATCGCCCCCTCTCCATTGTCACAATCAACATCAGCTGTTCACCTTCATGCACTAGAGCAGCCCTCATTACCTCCAACCAATAGTATTGCTCACACTATTCAATTGCCTCGTAAATTGAGCAAGAGGAAGCCAGGCGTAGAGGGACTATTCCGACCTCCGACAAGGGACGAAGATCGCAAAGCTGTTTCTGCCCCACCCACGCCCGTCGAGCGGATACAGTTATCCGAGTCACCACCTCCGGATCCAGGATCGTTGCCCAAACGCATGTCCGTCGCACCTCCTGTCAACCCCTTCGCCCCATCATCCTCGCACTTTCCTCCCAAGAAGGAGAAGCGGACTAGCGTGCTGAACCGTATCGCCAAGAAGTTCAGCCTCCTCACCAAGTCCTCATCAGATGAATCCAACAACCGCGAATACAGTTGGCTCCATGTGAACCCAGAAGAAGCGCGGATCTCAATGCGTCAGAGCCTCCAACCTCAAAATAGCTTATCTTTGCCCGAGAAGTCATTGGATGGTATCAAGAGAGTGCCTCCCCCTCCTGTAGAAGACCCTCCCCCGCCGCAGACTCCGAAAAAGGAGACTCCCCCTTCACCAATCAGCAGAAGGCGCACTTCTTCCATCTCCATCGAAGCGCCCTTCCTTCTCGGAAACCTCACAGTTGCCAACCCCGACTCTCCTGAATCGGAGAAGGACACTCCCGCCCAACCGTCTTCCCCTCTACCGATCTCGCAGCCAATACCTCTTCACTTTGATAGCGCACCGGCAGTCCTTACGACAGGAAACGACACAGACCCCCCGCAACCTTCGCCATCCCCTGCCAGCTTCGAACAGCATGGAACGTATGCAGCGTACGAGAAGCCTTTACCTGTTCCGGTGCCATCGACTGCAGCCAACACCCCGTTCATGAATGGCAAGGACATTTCGCCCGCTGAATCCGAGGCGAGCGTCAAAGATGCCAAAGAGGAAGAGCGAGAGAATGTTCCGACGAGATCGAAGACAGTGTCGTCTACAGTTACGGGGGGAACTGCCAGACCAGCCAAGGAAGAGCCACCCCCTCCACCACCTGCTGTCGATGAGGAGACGGATAAGTCGGCAGTCTCACATTTAGCTGTAGTTGAGGATGGTGGTGAGTCGAATCTCTCTCCGGAGGCACCCCCGCCGACAGAGTTGGAAAAGGCTACTTCACCATTTTCTTTGGCTTCGCCTTCACTCCCTCCTATCCCTGTAACGACACCCTTGGTCGAAGCCATCACCCTTCGACATAGTGCTAGTCGGTCAAGTGCCTTGTCCCGTGCCAAGACGCCTGTTCCGCCCCCCAAAGTTCCCGAACTCCCTCCCCTGGAGATTCGCAAGAGCAATGGTACCAGTCACAACGCGTATCACACTCCTCTTGCTCTCTCCCCCGAGGAACTCACCGCACAGGACCGCATTAACTCATACCTATACACTGATTCACCTTATTCTGCGTCTTCTGTCCTCGCCAACCCTCCTACTCCCTACGATGCCACTTCATCTATACCTCTGGCACCTGAACAAGAGCTCCCGCCGCTTCCACCGAAGCCAACCAAGGAGAAACGATCTTCTGGCGAGTCCTCACCCCACACCACCAGGCAAACCGAGACGTTCAAGCTTGTTAGGAGCCTATCAGGAAACGTATATGCTTCACACGAGACCATCCCAGCTGCTGGCCAGCAATGGGAGCTCGTGGGGTCTGGTGAACAGAAGAATAGGCGACGGTCAGGATCAGCGAAGAAGGAGCGGGAAAGCAGCAGTCGGAAGGAGAAAGAGAAGGAGAGGGAAAGTAGGCATCAACCGAAGGCGGAGGAGGATGATCATAGGCGGAGGTCAAAGAGTCGTCATTCGAAGCAGGTTTCGGCGCCACCGGAGGTGTCGACCATCCCGATGCCCAAGTTGTCGTCCTCTCCAAGGCATTCGCCAGGTTATGACGAAGAGTCCTCGAGACATCGCGATGACCGGAGAAGACACGATTCCCATCACGAGTCAAGGTATCGTGATGACGGAAGGAGACATACCAAACACCGGAGCGATGACGATTATAGGCGCAGCGAGGACGCGAAGAGGAGGGAGGAGCGCAGGTTGGAAGAAGAGAGGCGGTATGAGGAGGAGCGTCGAGAAAAGGATAGAGAAAGGCGGCGCCGAGAACGTGAAAGGGAGAGGGAACGCGAGCGCGAGCGCGAGCGGGAACGCCAAAGAGAACGTGAAGAGAGGAGGGAGCGCGAGAGGATAGAGAGGGAAAGAGAGCTGGAGTTGGAGCGTCAGCGGGCAGAATTTGAACGGTTAGAGAGAGAGCGACAGGAGTGGGAGAGGGCTGAACGAGAGAAGTTGGAAAAGGAGCGGCTGGAAAAGGAAAGGCTGAGGTTGGAAAAGGAGCGGTTAGAGCTGGAGTTGGAGAAAGAACGTTTGAAGAGAGAGAGGGAAAGAGAGCGGGAGCGTAGGCGAGAGGAAGAGCGCCTGGCTCAGGAGAAGGAGCGGGAAAGAAGGAGACAAGAAGAGGAGAAGGAGAGAGAGCGGGCACGAAGGAAGGAGGAGGAACGTTTGGCGCAGGAGAAGGAAAGAGAAAAAGAGCTTGAGCGAAGAAAGCGGGAAGAAGAGAAAGAGAAGCGGCGTGAACGCGAGCGGGAGGAGCGGCGTGAAGAGTCCCGTGTTCATCGCAGCAAAAGGGACGAATCCAAGGATGATAAGCGCAAGTCGAGGAAGTCTGAACATAGACGCTCTGAAGCACCTAGAGTGGAGTCGTATCATGCCCAACATCCTTTGCAGGGGACATCTTCATCTTCATCTTCATCTTCCGATGGCCTTCCTGTAGAACGTCGACCTTCCCTCAACGCAAGGCCAACATCCGAGTTGCCCTCTGCGGCTGATATGAATGCCCTTCGCGCCACGGAAGCTTGGGAAATGGAACGCCTTTGGAAAGCTCGTTCCATGTATGGTGCGGAGTGGAACAATGGCGCCGTTGCTGCGCAGAGTATGACGAGCTTTGACGATGCATCTGCTGCCCAAGCAGCACCATATGGTTCTGGCCACACTGCGTTCATGGTGCAAACGCCATTCCAGCCTCCTGGTTCTAGCATTTACCATTCCATGCCCAGCAAGCCTCCCCCCATCATCTATGGCTCCCCAGCCTCGATACCCAGCTTACCAGACTCTTCTTACGATCCTTACGACCGGAACAACATTGGCCACCCGCGTATTCATGCACCACTCCCGCCTCCTCCACCGCAACTGAACGGTCCTCTTAGCGGATCGCCACCGAGCGCGCTGTTCGGAAATTCTGCAGTACGGCGATCGGCGCTTCTCAACAATCCTCTACCCGAACCCCCGCGTGAATCAACCTACCAGCCTGCACCTCTGCCTCCTTTGAAGCCTGGTCGGACTGCGGATACATGGGCCAAGTATACGACGAGCATCACGACAGCACACTGAGCAACCCTACACCTACTTCGGAACAACCCTCTTTTACTTATTCTTCTGCTAACATTATTACTTGTGCAACATCAGTAATGGACTGTAGTGTTAAAGCCATTTGTACACATTTCTCAGCAACAGGCTATACAGCTATTGAATGGTCATGTTGACTTTAGTATCCGTAACTTATTGTAGTTCTTTCGTCGCGCTTGTCCGTTTCATACGATACAGCTTTGTTGTTTGCTTCCTTCCTCCTCTTCTCTGGGCGTTTGCGGATTTATCTTTGGTTATGGCAACTGTGATGCGCATTGTTAACTAATGTTACAGTGTGTATGGCTCGAGTGAGGGTCGTAGGCAACGTGAAACTGGTACTAGGCAGCGAAAGCACAAAAACATGACGCGTTATACAAGATGTAACAACGTTCCGGAACGTACAAAGGGTAGTACAAGGCAAAGCATATAGAAGTTCAAAAAATCGTGTTCAACCGGCGGTAGGGTTCAAAGGAAACTGGGGCTCGGGATAGTCTGTCCATACACGATCGCCATCCAAGAACCGGCGTAATCGTGCAACTTGATACGAAAGGTACATAACGATGATTTGCATCTTGATGTCTAGGTTTAGCTTGAGGATGTCTTCACAAGCTTTGAGCGCTTGAGTTCGTGTCGATACGAACATGTTCCCAGCAAAGCCGAGGTCTTTGAGGTGGTCGATCAATTCACCGAATTCTGAGCACCAGCCTAGAACGCCGAGCTGTTGGGGTAAACGTCAAACCATTGCCTCGTGGTGTGAATAGCTTGAGGGTTCGGAAAGACGGCACCCACCTGACCGTATTGCTTGAAGCGGGCGTAGAGAATATTCGGAGCGTTTTCAAGTGCGAAGAGGAAGGCCTCGTTTTGTTCGATAACAGATTGAGAGGGTACATAAGGAGGTGCAGAAGGGGCTGGTGGAGGAGGCTAAGAAGAGCACATGGGGTTAGCGCCATGCAGCATGGCCATACACTGCTGTGAATCGCTCACCTCTGGTCGAGGAGGGGCGTCTTGAAACCAATTCTGGTTTGAGTAGTCATACTCTCCTCCATAGTCAATCACGTCGTTTCTCTTTCCCGTGTAGTCCATGGTGATTGGTGTGCCTACTGCAACCCGGCGGTGCGATCGTTGGTGGAGGAAAACTCGGTGTTGGCAGTGGCGAAAGAAACCTTTGACTGGAGGGAATTCGTTCGCGCAGAGAGTGGAATAGGGTTCACCCGGGTTATATCTGACCTCGAGGTCCCAATGTCGTCGTCCTCGTGTACGTTGAGAGGCGAGAGGGGCGGTGATGTGGTGGAGTGGGCGAGAGAGATCCGAGAAGGAACTGATAAGGAAAGCGTTGGAAGTTTCTGGATCTGACGTTCAATCTCTAATGATAGCCCGATGCCTAGGTTATGGTTGTTCTCGAATTCCGCGAATTTGTGAACTAACCAGGAAGGCGATTGGGGCAAGAACGTCGCGCTTGAAGAGCTTGGGAGAAGATCCGAGGTGGCGTGGACTGCCGGGGTTGCTGTGAGCGTGGCTGGGTCGACGAAGTCGTAGGTGAGCGATGGGACAGCGGAGACTTGGAATAGGGGCTCAGGGACGTCGTCGTCGAGTCGTCTGGTCGCTAGTGCCGGCTGAGGTGGGTGTGACAAGGATGCCTCGGTGTTGGACGCTGTCGGGATTGGCGGAGCTGCTGTAAGTGGATCTGGATTGGGTGCCGATCTTTTGAGAGACGGAATTCGAAGAGATCGCTTGAGTATCCGCTTGAGATTGGCTGTAAAGCGATCTATCGAGCGGCTTGTTGGTGCTTGCGACTGGGTAGCTTCAATTGCTGGCGCAAATGGCTGCGTCGAAGGATGTTGTGCTTTCCATAACCGTCATTCATGGGACAACCTTCTTCGCGACTCCGAGACTACTCACCAGTTCTGGGAGAGGGGATGTGCGTTGGTGGCGGTGGGAAGTTGGCCGCAATATCTGCAAGCTCGGACGGCGCTGACGATAGTTCGGTATGGGCAGAGATTGGACCCAGAGAAATCGGCCTTGCTGAAAGAAAGTCTTCGCTTGTCTTCAAATTCAAAGGCGACGCTTTGGGCTGTTCAAGTGGTTCCGCAGGAATACGAGGTGTATGAAGATCGTCGTTGGTTATGATATGAAAGTCGTCAATCGTATCCTTCTGGACAGCGTCCAACTCTTTGGAAGATATGAAGCGACGACTGAAGGACTGGACGAAAGCCGCAGGTGACTTTCTAGTCGAGCTGCGAAAAGACCCACGGAGGCCTTTTGCAAATCTCGACTGGATCAGAGGATTCGGTGACGACGTTGTAGACAGACAAGCCCAATCTCGATGGACTTGCAAGGAGAAATCCTGTCGTCCTGACTGCGGGCTTTTTGTTCAGACTCGTGTCAAAGGCCGCGAGGTAAAGGCGTGGGGGTTCAAAAGGGTCAGGAATACCCTTAACATGATAGTCGGCGAATAAATTCGTGATCGGTGATTATATTTGTACAACATGAGGCATAGCTGGGTACTACATTCGTCAAAAGAGAGTAAAGCGGGGTGTTCATATATCGATGAGGTTGCCTGTAGGGGACGAGGTGACCTCTCTCCGTCGGCGGAACTTGAAGTTAGGGTCAGTACAACCGTGGACCAAAAAGCTACTGTGGTGCATACCGAAGTTACCAATGAACTTCCAGCCAACAGCCAGTAAAACAACACCGACGAGTCCTCCAGAAGAGCATAGACTGTTCGTTTGTCGTTAAATGGGTACTGGATGCCAATTGTCTTGACCCATGACCCAGGTCCGACCTGCTGGGGGTCGTCAAATCCTCCCCCTCCGATACCACTTACACCATCATCTCCTCCATCACACCAAAGGACCATACTGTTCAACTCTGCTGCCCTCTGTTTGGCCTGCAACCACATCGAAATCCCCACCGATCTTTCCCAGGTCTTTGCAGGTGCAAGAATCAGGCCTGGGCGCGATGACAGAGTGTCGAAATTATTGGGGAAGGCAAAATCGAGGCAGACTGATGCAGTGATGCTCAAGGGACGAGCATGAGAGGGACTGGGGTCCCATCTCGATGGAGGGATGCCCTTGGGTGTCGGGATGGTGATGTTAGCCAATGTTGGCGGCTCAGTCGAGGGGACAAGACGGTAGGATTCAGCGACTGCGGAGAAACACAGGTTAGCACTACCCGTGATACTGTAAGCAACTGAACGTACTAGGAACGAGGTGACGTTTGTAGTAAAGGAGATAGGGCTCTTCAGAGTCCTTGCCGACAACCGCGATACCTGTACGCTCGTAACCTTTGCGTCCAGAGGGGTCATTGGGATCCGCTGCTACTTGGTTGAAGGAAACACCGACGTATGAGCCAGTGATATTCCCTCTCACATACTCGAAGGCTTTATTGCGCTCTTCATCAGAGGCGAAGGAAACTGCTCCCTCCGGCCATAGGAGCAATCTTGCGCTGTTTTGCAGTTTCTTACTTTCGTTGATGTAGTCAGTCAGTGTCGGGACGTGGCGTTTATACCTATCGAATGTGGGAAGGATGCATCCCACACCAAATGGAGTGGCATGATCGACATCTGCGACGGGGAGGGGTAGCTGGTTGACGAAGAAGGATGGGACAAGGAGTGCTAGAAGGCTAGCGCCCAGGAAAGAAGGAGAAGTGTGCGTGCGGCGTTCGGCGAGCGTGACTGGCTCCAGGAGTTCATCATCATCGGTGGGCGGTGGCCCCATGTACCAGGATTGGAAAGCTAAGGAGAGCACCACCGCCCAAGCAGCGGTGATCCAATCCTGACTAGCTGGCCCGACCAACGGGATCAGCCATTGGTATCCTTCGAGGATGCGTGGGCGGCTCCAGGATAAGATGTTTCCAACGGGGCTGGTGTATGTGATGGTCCTCCACAAGGTTGCCCACAGCGCCGGGAAAAAGAAGATGGCGAGCGCTGTTCCTGGATACTTTCTGCTGACCTGCCAATCTACGAACAATGATCCCACCACAAGAGCAGAAGTCAATGACGAGACGGAAGCCAGAAGAATAAAAGAAAGCGCGCTTGTGGAAAGCGCTTGTTGCGAGGCTGTGAAATGCGGGATTGCGCTGCCGACGGAGATGGCCAAGAGGAATGCTGCGATCTTCGACTTCGCGTGGTTGCTTGGGAAAAGGACTACTGCATAGGTTCGCAGGAGCGCTAATGCCAATACGCTCGGGACAAGGGTAGCTGTTGGGTTCAAGGCGAGGGCTGACGACAACGAAGATAAGAGTAAAAAGGTATAATCCTGATAGTCGTGAAGGAAGACTCGACTGTAGTTGTAGTCGCCCATCCTAGGGACATGAGCGAGTACAGTAGAGATCCTGTCTGACCAGTCACCAGCACGGCGCAGAACTTGACGCATCCTTGTGAGCAAGTGGCCTTGAGACAGGGTTGAGAGAACCCGCGCCCACGGTCAACAGTCCTTTTACGTGGCGCTTTGTTTGGCCGCGCGCTTATCGCGACCAAACAATGTTCCGCTGCGGCGCAGCACCTTCTTGGACGCAGACTGCAATGATCATGGTAGACTCGTTCACTGGAGCTCGCAGGTCACATTCTTCTCGGGACTTTGCACAGTAACTACCACGGCATCACTGATTGTGGGGATGTAACTGGATAGCTAATCGCAATGTGCTATTCGTCGCGGCTATTCCAATCTAGCACCTACATAGTTGCCACAGAAATCAATGACAGGGTCGTATCAAGAGATCCATATCAAGCACTGGCCAAACCGTAAGTTATCGGCTTGACTTTGCTTTCCATCCACCAAAGCTCATGATCACATTATCTAGGTTAAAACGGATGTAGTTCGGATGTTCACCTCACGCGTCCATTTTTTCCCATTGACCCATATCGTCAAGCGTCCACTAAAGGGATGTCTTGCGAGAAGATAGAACAATGACAATAATGATCCTTCGAGACACGTCTTCCTTCCGGGTCTCGGGTTTTGAACGCCAGAGCTGGGACTCTTAGGCAACGGTTGAACGGGTTCTCTCGTACACATATTCATCAATGATTCGACGGCACCAACGGGCCTATTACCCTCGTGCACACCCGAAGACCCTTTAGAGGTACTTAAACCGTAAGGCGTAGTGGATTTAGTCCTTTACGCCTCCCCCAGCCTTGTTCTGCAGGGTTTCCTTGACCCTGCCGCCTTCCAACCATGACCATTTTCAGGAGCCCTGTGCCGCTGCCCGCCTTCCCCGATGATCTTACTGTCCCCCAGTTCATGTTCAGCCCCGCGCCCAATAGGCCTTTGAGGCCAAGGAATGTCCCCTTCTTCATCGAGGACGCTACTGGTCGACGCGTTAGCTATGAAGAGGTCAACCCGCTTCCCAACAAGGCTTTACGAGCCCCGTCTTAATCTGTAATATCTGTTTAGGCGCATTACCGGACATTTGCACTCGCCAATGCCTTCCACCTCAAGTGGGGTATCAGTGCGTGTATGCCTCATTTTTCCGAATTCCTTCTTCTGACTAGTCACGATTCTCAGAAAACGAGGATGTCGGTACGTATACGTCATACCTTGATGCGCGCTTCACGAATGCTATGAGCTGAACCCTTCGATTTTTGCCTTAGTCTGCATATTCAGTCCGAACCATATCGGTGAGCGAGGAGTATTCGCACTAGACGAAGCCTGCCTAACGTCTCTCAAGACTACGCACCTGTGTTATGGGGCGTGCATACCCTCGGAGGAATTATCACGTTTGTCGTTTTTCTTGGATCCTAGGGATATCGTAGCTCATTGAGTCACAGTCCTGCAAATCCGAATTACACAGTCGAAGAACTTCAGTACCAGCTGTCAACAACCAAGGCAAAAGTCCTCGTCACGCATCCCGATTGCATTAAGACTGCACTATCGGCTGCCAAAGCGGTGGGGCTACCAACATCAGCAGTTGTATTGCTTGATCCTCGGGGACCAAAAGGCTTCATTACTACCGACCAATTGGTTTTGCTTGGGTGCACAGAGCCTGAAACCTACACACCAGTCAAGCTCAAGCCAGGGGAAGCTCGTACGAAGCTCGCTTTCCTTTGTTTCTCCAGCGGGACAACCGGTAAGCCTTCGTACGATTGCATTTATTCTATCCGCTTATCCTTCTTGAAGGGAAACCCAAGGTATCTCAAACGCGTCAGCCCCTGATTCTGACTTACTGGGATCCTTAGGCCGTTCTTATCACCCATCATGCCCTCATTGCTAACATTGTCCAAATGGGAGCCCATTTCAGGGCCCTAGACCCGAAGCGCAAGAGTGAGAAGCTGACGCCAGGAGATACGGCAATTGCAGGTCAGCCAGTAAAACGACACGCTCTTCTAACATCTTTCTAATCGAAGCTTGCACCAGTCCTCCCCTTCTTCCGTATGTCGCGTGGAGTTATTCTCAGAAGGCTGAGACAACTTACTGCCCGTTCTGCCAGACATCTATGGCCTCTTCATCTTCGTACGTCCCAGAACCATCGACCCTCCTGTCCCGTTATTCTAATGCCCCTCCACAGATGCATATGCTCATGTACATCGGGGTAGGAGACAAATTCTGACCTCGTCTGCGACGATCTCACCGCTATCAGATGACTATAGTTGTAGTCCCGAAGTTTAACTTCAAGGACTTCCTGAAGAGCATCGTGAAATACAACGTCACCCATCTCTAGTATGTCTTCCGTCAACGGCCCAGCTAACCGACGGTTCTAATTATCCACATTCCTGCTTCTCAGTATGGTTCCTCCACAGATCGTCCTTCTCTGTAAAGTGATTCACAGCCACGTCTATTCGGTTTTTCCGAGGCACCCCTAACGTGGCTTCTATGCCGTTTGACAGCATCCAGAAGCAAAGAAGTACGATCTCAGCCATGTCAAGTTTTGCATGTCGGGTGCTGCGCCGTTGAGCGGAGAACTTATGAAGCAGGTTATCCAAGTGCTTCCGAACTCGGTGATTGGACAGGGATATGGTGAGTGCGAGCCCTCTTCTTCCTGTCATCAGAAAGTGAATACCGTCTCGGAATCACAGGATTGACGGAGACCTTTAGTGTCTCTTCCATAGACCCGGACGTCAAGATCGCCCGAGTGGGCAGCGCTGGACAACTTCTACCGGGAATCGACGCCAAGATCGTGAAGGCAGATGGGACACTCGGTAAAGAAGGGGAGCACGGGGAGCTCCTAGTCGCCGGTCCTTGTCTGGCCTTGGGCTACCTGAACAACCCAGAAGCGTATGTTTGTCAGTCAAGCGTTGGACGCTTAAATTCCTTACTCGCTGTAGGAATGCCACCACTTTCGTCGACGGATGGTTCCGCACTGGCGACGAGTGCGTCATCAAGGACGGGGAGATCTACGTACTCGAACGTCTCAAGGTGAGACTACAGACCCCGTTGGAATGTCCAATATTATTCATGCATTCCGGATCCTAGGAAATCCTCAAGGTCAAGGGATTCCAAGTAGCCCCTGCGGAACTGGAGGGTCATATCCTTCTTCTACCCGACATCGCTGACGCTTGTGTCGTTGGTCTTCCCGACGATTATAGCGGCGAAGTCCCCCTCGCCTTCGTCGTTCCATCGGCCAAGGTGAAGGAGCGAATTGGCAATGACCCTGTTAAACATAAGCAACTCAAAGACGCTGTTATCAAGGTCAGACATCATGGCTGCTTCTCCTTGCGCTTCACTGACGTTGAAAAAGCATGTCGCGGATGCGAAGAGTCACTACAAATGGCTTACTGGAGGAGTCGAAATTGTAGATGTCATTCCCAGAAACAATTCAGGAAAGTTGGTGAGTCTGGTATCCTTACGACGCCGTTGTCTCCGCTGAAAACGATCCGTAGTTGCGACGGGAGTTGCGAGAAAGAGCCAAGGCGATGGCAGCAGCGAAACCGGCGAAAGCGAAATTATAGATGACTCGGGAGCGAACAATTTGCTCTAGAGGCGGGCGCTCAAAGATCTAATGTACTATCTAGCGGCAATATACGTCTTTATCATTTCTGTGACGTTGAGAGCCAATACCGTGTCTTCCATTGGTCTTTCAACCCCATTTCTGGCGTTGCCTCCGAGCCGAGCCTCACCAAGGTGCGCCTAGGCGGATCATGGCCTTCCGGCCTCGTAGACTCGTGGACGATTAGATTGCGATAATACAAGGAGCAGGCACGGGTGCAGATAGGGCAGGAGCGATAAAAGTAGAGTATTTGGGGCAAGAAGACTCCCCAAAGCCCTTTTCGCACTCATCGCCAATCCATTAACACAACAACGTCTACAATGGTACGGTGTTATCCCCACTAGACGAGGAGCGTCGCGTCGCTCATGGTTCCCATCCACAGCCCGAGTGCACCATCAAAGCTGAAGGCTGCGGTACCGAGACCTGCGCTTGCCTCCAAGACCCCACCAAGAACAAGAACAATGGATGCGGCTCCAGCAGCTGTACCTGCACATCGTACGTCTCCTTAGTTTCTGAAGACAGGGATATTTGACCAACGCGTCGCGTGTAGTTGCAGTTGCAAGGCCGGTGAATGCAAGTGCTAAACACCAAAGATTTCTGGGAGACGTGGAAGACATAGGAGAGCGCGTATATCTGCGTGAAGGTCAACAATGACGAGTTGTACAATAGATGAATGTAAAACATACCAGTGTAATGACCGTTCTATGAAACCTCTGCAAAAGGGTCTCCGCTCTGGTCCATGAGGTTACCACCCACGAGCGAGTCTGCCGGGTCGAGTTGAGAGAGGTCGTGGCTTCCCTCCAACGGCAGGCCGTCTGGCCCAAGTCCAGTCATATTCAACTCCAATTTGCCTTCTTTCTTCCCCTCGCCTTCTTCGCCATCATCCATATTGACGTCCATAGGTTTCAATGACGGATCGAGTTCGCTGCCCTGTGGAGGGTCTTCCGCTGTTGTCATTGAAAGTTGAGGTTTGGGCGAGGGTGCTTTAGAGGGAGTTTCTTCTGTCGTTGTGGCCTCTGGCTCGGGTTCAGCAGTTTCTTTGGATGCTGGTTCCGCTCTTGAGGGAGCGGCGGTTTCGTCTTGTTCCATTTCTTCGTCACCGTCCACGATTTCGGGTTCGTCAGGTAACGGCGCTAGCGGTTCATCGGCGTCGCCTTCATCATCGCTGAAATGCTTCGGTTTGTTTTCAGAACGGAACTTTAATATAATACCACGAGATAGGGTACCTGGACTTTGTCCGTCTTCACCCACTTGTACACTTTCAGGTTGGCGTTTATGTCGGACGGAACGAGTATTCTCTCCCAACATGGTACTGGTTGCATTAACTGACGACGCGCCGCTTCTGTGCTAGCTAAGCTAACTCCAATTCTTCTTCTCGTTGCCATTGGGTTCGCTAAACGGTGGTATACACGGGCTGGTAGAAGTTGGGTCGAGTTCAACGTTCAACTCGAGTTGGTTGACCAAGAAGTTAAGATTGATGTATTATGTAAGCATTGTACAGAGATGGTCTTGGCAAGGTTTGGGGCAGGCGGGAGGGACACTGAGAGGCAGAAGCCACTGGCAAGTATTCAGACTTGCTCAACCCAAGCAACCACATCTTGTTTGGTTAACTTCTTTCCTTTTATTTCGGATGGCCCTGATACGGAAGCCTGTCGACGCAAGTCGTTCGTTCAGTGATGTCAGGCAATCAAATCCGCTTATGCTAACCTTGGTGATGTCTTGAGAGGATTGCAGGGGTGTAGCTCGAAGTTCCTTCAACTTGGCTTCCAGAGCGTCGCATTTACTGAGTGAACGTATGAGAAAATAATTCCGCTTTTCAAAGAAGGAACGCACTCATGAATGTTTCTAGTTTCCTCTCTCCTCAACTCGAGTTGTCTTTGCATCATGAGCTCAAGGCTGCATCGGGCTTGCATGGGACGCAGGTCATTTGCTGCGGCCAGAAGATTCAGGGACAGAGTCTTCAGCCATGCCATGTGTCTGTTCCATTCGGGCGCTCCCTCCAGAGGTGGTGGGTCCAGTAGCGATGAGATGAGATTGGAATAGGTGACCAGCAGGGACTTGAGGACGGAAACAAGGGCTGGTCGCCTATCTTTACAGGTTCTGAGGAAATGAAGACGACGATGCCAGCAGGGACGGCGACATACCTACAGACGGGTCACTTGAGTACAGCTGTGTGATCCCAGCCTCGGCTAGGGAGGGATGCTTCTCTTTCACCTATCGGGGACGAGACATTACTCGGATGCGAGCAGAGGTATACAGTGGGTGTCGTACGGGCCACCTTTCGCCAAAGACATTATAGTGTGCGTCGGGTTCGTCTAGAATCCAATCAACGCGAGGTTTCTCCAACAATCCCAAGTCCCATTCTGGGACGTCCTTCTGGTCGGATAAAAGCTGGTGTTGGTTGACAGGGTGGTCCTGGTGGTCAGGGGCCCTTTCTTTGAGGAGAGCTAGTAATTTGAGATTATGAGAGGAGTATCTCGTGTAGTGGGAAGGGGGCGAAGGGAACGGATTCCGGACCTCGTTGACCTCGTCGTCGTCCATGAACAAGAGTATGTTCCTCCCAAAACGGGCAATTCCCCGCGTTCAAGTGCCGGCACCAGCGTTACAAGATCCGAGATGGTGGTTGGCGCTTCCTCTCCTTCAATAAAAGAACTCACCAAATGCCGTTCCTTATCCCTCCCTTGAACTCTCCTCCCTTCCCCTTCAAATGACAGAATTCCGCAACCCAATCCCATTGCCACACATCCCCGATGACCTCACCATACCCCAGTTCATGCTTCGTGAGATCACTGGTCGGCCACGACGACCCAGAAACGTCCCTTTCTTCATCGAGGATGCTACCGGTCGTGCCATAGGATACGAAGAGGTGTGTGCTGCATGAGACTGGCGGCCAGGCACACACTGACTCCCGCTGGCAGGCTCATCACCGAACCTACTCGATCGCCAATGCTCTGAGTCTAAAGTGGAAGATAGGTTCGTGGTCCATGACGTCGAATGGAGGCTCTTGTTCTAACAGCACGCGGTTAGGTCGAGGGGACGTCGGTTAGTGCACAATGGCATTGTCGTTACCATCCTTGCTTATCGTTATGGGAGGGCAGTATGTGTGTTTAGTCCAAATCATATCGGTGTGTACCACCCTCTATTTATGAACGCGTCCTAAAAGAGACTTCTCGTGCAGACTATGCTCCTGTTGTGTGGGCCGTCCACGTTCTTGGAGGAATCGTCACGCAAGTCTTTTGCCTGTATCCCATTCGTCTGCCCCAACTGACTTCTATCCTAGTCCGTCCAACCCCAGTTACACAGTAGAGGAACTCAAGTATCAGCTGGACGCCACAAAGGCGAAACTGATTGTTGCGCATCCTCTGTGTTTCAGTACTGCGTTATCAGCGGCTGATGCAACCCACCTCTCCGGGACTAACTCGATCGTTCTGTTCGATCCCTTGCCTGGTGAATCACTTCCGACTTTGAATGAACTCGTCGAATTCGGCGCGAGGCGTCCAGAGAATTACTGTGCTGTCCGTTTTAAACCCGGAGAAGCACGCTCTACAGTTGCCCTGCTGTCCTTTTCCAGTGGTACGACAGGTAAACCAAAGGTGAATGCCATTCACATACGCCCACAGTCTGGTCTATTCCAACTTTGAACTCTTCCAGGCTGTCGCTATCAGTCACTATTCTGTCATAGCAAATGTGATACAAATGGCCACTCATTACAACGTCAACGACCCCAACAATCCGTCCAAAACTCTCAGCCCCGGTGATGTAGCCATCGCAGGTGAGAACCCCGTCTCTCGATCTGGTTTGGCGTACTGACGGTGTTATCAAGTTCTGCCTTTCTTCCGTAAGTAGTCTATAGAAATTTCGCCGCCGAGGTCCTTGTTTATCTTCGGATTTAGATATCTACGGACTCGTAGTAACGGTAAGTCCACGAACTCGCATGCAGAGTTTGAAGCATCCTGATGGAAACATTCTAGATGCACTTTTTATTGTTTGCTTCGGTAGGCAAGCGCCCAACCATGACCGAAGCATCTGACTTAATATTCCGCACAGCTTACGCTTGTCGTCGTACCGAAGTTCAATCTGGACGATTACCTTCGAAGTATTGTTCAACACAGTGTGACCCACCTGTTGTAGGTGTTTTAACTTTCCCTCGAAAGGTTCGAGCGCAACAAACTGACTTCACGAAATAGCGTCGTACCTCCGCAGGTGGTGCTTCTCTGCAAGGTATTTCCACACAGCTCTACCACACAGAGTGCGATCTAACTCTCTTTCAGCACCCAGAGGTCAGGAAGTACGACCTTAGCCGTGTTAAATTCTGCTTTTCTGGAGCGGCGCCGTTGGGAGGCGAGCTGATGCAACAGCTAACCAAGATCTTGCCGAATGCAGTCATCGGACAAGGCTATGGTAAGTCGCCCTTGGGCGCGATATCTAGAGCGGCGTCTGACCGTCTTCAGGGCTGACGGAGACCTGCACCACCATTTCTATGGTGCCTCCCAATGTCAAATTGGGCCGCATCGGAAGTGCCGGCCAGATACTCCCCGGAATTACAGCCAGGGTTGTGAAGGAGGATGGAAGTCTGGCAAGTGAGGGTGAAGTGGGAGAGTTGGTCGTCACCGGCCCTTCAATGTCTCTGGGCTACTTGAACAACCCGAAAGCTACTGCTGAAACGTATGTGGATGGATGGGTTCGCACTGGAGATGAAGTTGTCATCAAAGACAATGAGGTCTACGTTGTCGACCGACTGAAGGCGAGTCCCAAACATCTTCGGCCGTGCAGTTAGCTCAACCTTGTGCAGGAAATTATGAAAGTTCGTGGTTTCCAAGTGGCGCCTGCAGAACTGGAAGCACATTTGTTGTTGCACCCCGACGTCGCTGATGCTTGCGTCGTTCCTAAAGCTGATGAGTATAGTGGGGAGGTTCCGTTAGCTTACGTAGTCCTTTCAAGACCAGCGACCGAACGGATAGGCAACAATCCGCGGAAGGCGGAGGATCTTAAGAAAGCCATCGCAAAGGTGGGTTTTCCGAGACTAAAGAGCACGAATAGTATCTAAATTCAATTCCTACAGCACGTCGCCGATGTAAAGGTCCCATATAAGCGCCTTGCAGGAGGGGTTGAGTTTATCGACGCCATTCCTAAGAACCCTTCGGGAAAGATTGTACGTGTTCTCTAAGCCTTTGAATAGGATGACGTGAGGTTCACCTGCCATCAGCTGCGCCGGATTTTGAGAGAGAAGGCGAAGACTCTGCCTAGCAAGAGGGCCCTTTTATCTAGACTCTAATACTACCCGCTTCATGTATCAGTATTTCTACATTTCAACTTGTTTTCCCGCAAGCGTCTAAAGTTGAACTGGGTGTGATCCGTAAAAGCGCCCAAGTCTTTTCTTTGCACATGTTTGGAGTCGACACTGCCACCGGTCAGAAAAACGGACGCGGTGTTACACGAAACCAAGTTGAGTAAACGAGGGACGGTGTCAGGATGGTTCGTAGAATCGCGTCGCAGGTGCACCAACAAGTCTCCCGCTTAATGCGAGGAGGTTACATCAAGAAAGAGCCTGTCTGGTTCAAAGCCGTCCTCGACAACCCCCCGCTCGCCCTGCCACCAAAAGCTCCTCCAGCGCGAACAGCATACGACCGCAAACCCCAGCTCGCACCGCTACAGGCGTATCCCAAAAACCCCAAACCGCTACCCATTTACTATATTGAAGATGACTTGAGAAGACAATTCTTCCGGGACCACCCCTTTGAAGCGTTCCGACCACGTACACTTGTGGAGGCGGATAGGATTCATGATGCTCACCCTGTCAAGGGCGAGAACTGGACGCGGTTGAGGCAGCGAGGCAGGAATCCCACACCTGAAGAGTATGTCACACAGGATATATCACTGCTGTTCATGTTCTGACCGACTATAGCGCCATCCAATATGCCTTGAATCTCTATCAATACCACGGAGTTTCGCTCAGCGAAGCCTACGCCCGCTCTGTCGCTCAATTCCGTGCCCTCCGCTCTGAGCACCACGTCGCCACCGTATTCGCAGTAATGGAAGCAGAGGCTCTCGGAGGAACATTTGCACCTGACGAGGTCGACAGGACATTCCAAAAGGAAGCAGAGGCGCTGGAAACCTGGCAACTCAAGGAGAAGAAGGATGAGGGTGCATTGGCTGCTCGAAAACGATGGAAGGCCATTGTAGAGAAGCGGGACGGAGTAGACCAGTGGACCAAGGGAGAAGAATATGTCAGGCTGTGGAAGGAGGGTGTTCGTCCAGACTATTCACCCATATTGGCAGAGTAGACGCTTGCCAGCGCTATGCATCGTACACCACTAGACTAATCCGGTTATACTCATCTTTAATCTTACTCCAGACTCTAACGCTGAACCATCTCAAACACTGAACGGGCACCTGGAACTAGAAATGGCAAGGTACAATGGCGAGGTGAAGTACTGGTATTATGAACTAATGAAGATGCTAGATGCCGCGTCATGCTTTTGTCTTTGCCGCAGCTATTCTCGACTGGGCAGCTTGCGCTGCGTTCATGCCCATCCACGTCTTCTCCACCAACGAAAGAAGCTTCTGCATATCTGAACTCCAGTCGTTCATGACATCTTCCGTATTGCGAGGCTTTCGGAAGTCGATGATACCCGCAGGCCTGTCGATCCTTGCCCAGATGGTTCCCGAAACGACGAGACGAGAAAGGATTTCTTCTGTTTGCTTGGTTGAGAGGTCGAGCAGACTAGCAAGTCGGGCCAATGTTATCCGCGTGTAATATTTGGACACCACTCGGATATTCTAAGAGTAATTGAGTGGACGACCAAGCGTTGAGGCAGTTGGTGCTTACATGTTCAATAACCCGCGTATGGAGGTCTTCCCAGCGCTTCTCCACGCTGAATACGGGCGTCTGCTTCAGGACCTTGCCATACATAGCCTCGATCCCTGGCCATCTCATCAGTTCCTCCGTCACGAAACATTTCACGAGATTGCTGCGACAGAATTAACACTTTTTTCCTATGCGGTGGAACGACCACTTACGCTTGCAATTCCAGTTTGGTGAGAGCCGGGTTCGCGTGAAGGTGATGCAACATGTTTGACTGTTCGTTATCGTATGGTGCGAGAACAACGTAGTAGACAATATGTTCTAGTGCCTATTCCAAGTCATTAGAACGAGTAAACACTCGATGAGAGGTGCACTTACAGCTCGGCCTCTAATCTCGTCGTCCTTCTTAATAGATGGGGTTTCCCATACTTTCTCATAGTATTTGGCAGCGTCAAGATAAGCGTCGTGTTGCAAGGCGTATTGGATCATCATTTCGTAGTATTTGAGTTTGAGGTCCTATTGAACAGTCAGATCTGTGTTTTGAGGCAGAAAACTAGATTGCATACCTCGTTCTCCTCCTCCTTGAGGAACTCCTCATTGACCTTTCGTCCACCGACTCGCACCTTGACCCATTCCGCCTCACCTCCACCCAACGCATCTTTGCTGTCCTTCTTGCCCTTTTCTGCATCCTTCGATCGAGCCACTTTAATCAACAGTCGCATTTGTTCGAGGATGAATTCAGTCTTCTCCCGTCTCTCCATCGAAGAGTAGGTTTCGACTTGCAGATCCGAAAGGAGGTCAGAGGCAGTTTGCAATGCCTCTTTGGGGTCCTTAGCTTTCCCTGAAAGCACTTGTTCTTCATGGTGCTTGGAGAGAAGGAGTGTTACACGAGCTCGGGGCGTTTCGAGGAAGATCTGGCCATGCGTAAGTCAAGGTCTTGCCTTGACATCGGGATGCACGAACCTTGCCCTCCGTCACCGTTCGCAACGTATCCAAAAGCTCAAGCCATCGTTCCTCCCCATCCCGCTTTTTGACTTCTGGTAGCCAAGTAATGACCAGCTCGACAAAGGATTGAATCACGGCCTTGAGCTGACCGTGCTTCTTGCTGAGGAGGAGGATGGTAGAGTTGAGAAGCGGGTAATCGCGGGCATCGTAACAGTGTTGGACAGCGGCTTTGGCTAATCGCGTCGTAGAAGATAGATCGGCTGCCTAGAAATCCATGTTAGATTTGCTGCATCGTCTATTGTGTTCGACTAACATTTCTTGTCAACTTCTCCTGGGCTAGAATCTTGTCGAGCGCCTCTTGTACTTTGCCGGACTATCGACCATCCCATTAATTAGTCTCTTCAGGTACCTTGAGAAACCTGATCCACGCACTTTAGCGAGGGCTTCAGCCTCTGGAAGAAGTGCATCGACCTCCTTGGTAAAGTCTTTCTCTTGTTTCTTGTTGTCGGCCATAATGAAGCGGTAAGTAGTGGAGGATTTAAGTGGACGTTTAGTGCATTCGCGGTCACGGTGACGCGTCGTGGTGTTGTTGGTCTCTGTTTGTGTCAGGGGGAAGATGACGTCTCCGGCTCGGTCGGCCACCTTACTTGGACTTTCGCGCAGGGAAGGAAAAGAATGTATTGGCATAGGCATAGGCATACTGGGCATAGATACATAGAGCATAAGTGGGTTGATTGTCCTGGAAGAGAAGGTACGAAAAAACGGAACGGCATATAGGGGCATATGGTGGAAGCCATTAGATGCAGACGGTCGAAATCGTGTCCAAAGGTATTTCGGTCTGGTTTGGAGAAGCGCTGTTTACCTGCGTTCCACTGGAGACCAGCGAGAAGTTAGGCTCCCTTTTAGCGAACGGGTACTTGGTTGCGGTCAATAGCTGGAGGCCGACGCGTGAAGGAATGGCCATGGGGTAGGTGATGAGGTATTTGTAGACGAACGAGAAGAACCCGAGGATCGAAGGGACGAGGTAGAGTTGTCGGAGAACGCTGCTAGCAAGAATACGTTGGGTCTTCTCATCAGCGGGTGGTGGAGTTGCGTCGATACCCTTGGATTCGCACTCGACTGTTGCGTCGATTTCTGTGGACACCATCACGGGCATGGCTTCAACGGCCATCTCGCAAGTGGGTGGTGTCGCATCGACAGAGGCGGATACAGAAGTCTTGACAGCATCAACTGAGCGGCTAACGAGTGCAGGGTTGCATTGGATACCCATGGTGGCCATGCGAGGCCCAGTCGCAGCTACACCTCGATTGACCAAGATCGGCGTGGCGTCAATGCCAACATTGGCAGTCTTCGGGTACTTGGGAGGGGGTGCACGAGCAAAGGACCTCTCGAGGCTTCGGAGACGCTGGATATGGGGCAGCATATCACACGCCGTCTGCCAGCTCTTGGCATTTGCCTCATTGAACCCAGGTCGATTCTTCTCTTGGAACCATCGCAAATTCTCCAGGCGAGGAGCCAAGTGGCTGAGAAGGATAGCGACCTGCAGCGGGTCACCAATCCAAGAGTGGCCCACGTGCAAGCGAACCAAGGAGTGGGAGGCAAAAGATGGCGACTCCATAATGGCTGGGGTACCTTCAGCAGCCTGGACAACGGCGGCGATGGTGTGCAAGTGCTTGCAGCGCTTGGTCAGGATGGAGAGGTTCTCCAGGGTGATCCTGGGTCCGGTGGAGTTGGGTGCGAATCGCGCCAACGGGCAGAGGCGAAGCACCTCCAATCGGGGACACGCAAAAGCGAGAGCCTCCAAGTCCTCTGGCAAGAAGACAATGGACTCGGGGAGGTCGATCTCGAACCGAGTGAGAGAGGTCAAGTCGGTGAGGTGCTTCAACGAAAGGCGGTTGGACGCCGGCTCCCCCCGCGAAGACAAGCGAAGAAGGTCGGCGTATCTAGTAGCGCCGTTCGCAGAAATCTTCAGAGTTTGCAAGGAGTCGCTGAATGCCTCGCTAATGAGATAGCAGAGGTCTTGCCAGTCAGCATTGTCGGGAGGGTCGTCGATGAGGAGGTCGAGGTGTGCGAGTGGACTCGAGAGGTGCTTTAAAAAGACGGCAATGTTGCCAACCTCCCCTGTAAGTTGAACTCGGCGCAATTGTGCGAATGATTCCCTGGAGGGAAGGTAATCGGTCAAGCGCAAGGCAGACCTACGGAGCTCTGCAAAGTCGAGCTCTTCGCCGGAGAAAATGCCACTGTCGGTAGAGCAAATAGAGCTGGGGGTGGAGCATCCCGAACGAGGGTGGATTTCGTCGAAGAAACCTTCGACGGCAATGGGAGAACGACCGGTGAGGTCGAGTTGCAAGGACTTGAGTTTGGGAAGGCTGGAAACCCAACGTCCAACGCCTGACGAGAGAGCGCCGGGAGCAACGAGGACTATCTTCTCAATGTTCTCTTGACGGATGAGGAGTTCCGTGAAAGAGTCTGGTAAACTGGTAGGAGAGCTGAACGAGAAAGACGAAAGCAGCGACCTGCTGGACATGTCAGCCAAAAAGGCTGCAACCTGTTGCTGCTTGAAGTTGGCGCCCAACTCAAGGTGGACAGTCCGCAGTTCGGGGGTCAGGAACATGGAGCATCGGTCCAGGCCAGCTGGGGTCTCTGCTTTCCAAATGATTTCCTGAAGGTGGGGGAGGATGTACAAATAGGGTCGTTGCTCGTCGAGGATAGGGAAGACGGAGGCGGCAACGTTATTGGCGGTCTCGTCGTAGGCGATGCGTCGGACTCGCTCTGAGTACTTGCAGACGATTTCCCAGTCGGCATCTTCAGGGATCTGGGCCTGTATGCGAGTATTTTGCTCAGCTCAGAGGGACTCGTACAAAAATACTGGCTTAAGCAGGACTTACGAAACCCAGGCCAGGTCGCTTGGCCTTCTTCAAAATATGGTTAGGGAACAAGCCAAGGAGGGGGACGATGGAGTCCAAGTCCCTCCACAGGACATTGAGGGCTGGCTCAGAGATTGCACGGCAAGTCCGAGCAAGGCGGGAAAGAGCGCGCTTCCCGTTGGGTGTGTCCAAGATGGCTTCAAAGAGTTTCTTGGCGGCCTCTGGGTCACGAAGAATAGCGGGGAGCATAGCTTGCTCACCCTTCGAGATAGGGTGTTGAGACGTCCGGCGGCCCTTTTTGTTCCTAGACTGGGTGGCCATAGAGGTAGTCGATGAAAATAAGTCGTTCCCTAGAAATGACACAAAGCAATGGCAGTCGAATGGCGACTGCAAAACCCACTAGAGGGGCAAAAGTGAAGAGAGATGAAGGGAGCTCGAAGATACTTAAACGGCGCAGCAGCGAGGTGGCCATGCTGCTTGCTGCAAGGCATTTCCTGGTATGCTGCTTTCGATCATAAGTTCGAACACGAGTCTTCATGTTCATTTACGAAAGGGTCGAGTGAGGTTAACATGAGGCGAACTTCATCCCGAGTTGGGGTCCCAACCGAGATCGTCACCCTCCAGCTTGCTGGTTAGACGTTCATGGTCATGAAAATCATTGCCAGCGCAATTGCAGGACTAAGTCCGTTAGTTGTGTTCCCGCAGCTGCAGGGACGAGGTGGTAGGCGATGGATGAACAGGTCGCGAGGCCGTGTTAGTTGTTCGTCTGTCAAAGCCAGGAGGCACACACGTGCCGGGGGCAGTTCCATGGCATGAAGAATCCTTGCATTCATTAGATATTGCCTGTGAAGCTTGAGATAATCTCAAACACCATCAGTGGATAATGATACCCAACGAAAAGTCACTCAATAGATATCCGACATAGCCTTTACAGTTCGGCCACCTCCCAAGGGACCGGCTCTCCTTCCCATTCATCATCCTCTCCTGCTAGTTTCCCCTCCCCGTCGCTCCCTTCCTCTTCTCCAACGTCCCAGATCTCGCCTTTCTTAGGGTCGTACTGTGATACCCGACGACGGTAAACAAGGGACTGGAACACCTTCTCCGCCTCGCGATCGGTGGAGGTCGTGTCCGCGTCTAACGCTAATACGTTTCGGAGCTTGTCAGGTAAATCGATCACAGTGGTTGTAGTATCAGGTCGCGTTTGACTTGAAAGGTGTGATCCCTGCTGTTTCCCATGCCGCAGGTAAGTCAAAACAGGGTCGTAGTCTGAACCCATGTCATCATCGGACGCGACTTCCACGGTTCGTGCTCGATGGACAACTTTGACTTTGCCAGCCAGGTCGTCCGAGGTCGTGTCGTCTTCCGATTGTTCATCAGCGGCCATCTTTGCTTTCTTCCTGCCATCGACGCCATTGGGGTCGGCTTTGCGCTTCCCTTTATTCTTATAAGTTATTGACGATGTCGTCCCTGTTGCTGGAGGGGATGGGGGAAGGAGCGGGGACTTGCTCCTCGGCTTTGGGGAACGAGTAGACGGATCTTCCTCAGATGGGGTAGCAGACCCTGAAGGGACTGATTGAGGACCCTCACTGATTGCACGAGACTTGTCGGAAGATGTCTTGGGACCTGATAGGAATTGCGTCAGGGTTTGTTGCTTGCCATTAGCCTGAGGGAAGATCTTCGACTTTGCGTTAGATGCCTTCGCGTTCTTTGGTTGTTTAACTGCTCGTCGTTGACCGGGTTGAGTCGAGCTTCCGGGTAGTGGGCCATCAAACACATCAGCCTCCGTCGCAGCGCTCGCCGGCCGTTTATTCAAGCCAAAGATGTCGCCCGAGGGAATGGCGGTGTCTTCGAAGAGGGTGGTGAACCCTCTCGCCGAGGGCACCGGTTTAACGGGTGAATCGTCAACAAACGACGAATTTCCGACCAGGGTTTCCGCGTCCTCCTCGTCATCGTCGCTGTCAGGCATATTAAAGGTGAGCTTAGGGAAAGGCAGCGACAATTCTGGGCTTGTCTTTCTCCTGCGTTTCTCTTTGTTGGGCGATGGAGAGACGGGTTCTCCGCGTAGACGTTTTCTAGCTCGAGAAATGGTATTGGGAGGCTCAGGGGTAGATGTAAACCGACTGTTTGAAGCGCCTGTCGGTAAGAACACCGGTTGTTCTATTCGGGGTCTTGACTTGACTGGACTGGTGAAGGGGTTGGAGAGGGGACGCGGTGTTTTGGGAGCAATTGGAAATTGGTCTTTGGCTTTAGCCTTCTGAGGGGAGAACGGATTGAATGTCGAGAGTGGGCCCGTGGAACCAAGGACGCGCTTGGTGGACAACGCCGTTGCCCGCTTTCCACCATTTCTGGAGGGCGTGGCCGGTGGTGGTGGTGTCCTGGATCCAGATGAGGTGGCCTCGGGGGCTGCTTTCGATTCCTTTGCAGCCTTCTGAAGTCTCTTGTATTGTTTATATTTCTGAGCTAGAGAATATTAGAAACCGGCACCTTCAGAATATTGGATCAGAAAACCTACCAATCTCTGGACGTTTCTTGATTTCGTTTACATCTGGGTCTCTGCCCTCCTTTGCACGAAATTGTCGTTCCCATTGCTTTATCTCAGCACGTAAAGAGGCGAGGTCAGACATGGATGGCGCGAGAAAGGTGGACGGGGACAAGTTTTGACGCGTGCCGCGTCTGTTGAGCCAAACAAGGCCACTTGAACAGTTCGTGTTGGTCTCACGGGACTTTGCCCTTTGCCAACACCGTCGCACATCGCTCACAACACCATTCTTTTTACGAAACTCTTCCTTTTACGAACGACATGAACATTTCACGACCAAGACCCAGCATTCTCTCCTTGTTCGACCCACTCTCAGCGACGCCCGAGCCCTCGACCCCTCCACGCAACTCGGAATCGCCCAACCTCGACTCTGACAAGGAGAACGAAGACCCTCCAAGGAACGAACTCACTTTAACAACCTTCTTTAATCGAACCTACAAGGTCCAACATCCTTCACCGAAGCGTTTGACTCGCCGTTTGGTTGATGTCGGAGACGTGACCGTCGACAACATCGCGGCACCCCTCTGGTCCACCGAGGAGGACTCGGACGAGGAAGAGTTTAACAAAGCCTTGGCCGGAATGGAGGATAATGAGAACGATACGCTCACCTTTCGCCAGATGGCTGAAGCCGCGACACCCAAATGGACCACACCAAAAGCGTCTCATCACGGTGTAACCTCACCCGTAACCTCACCCGTAACCTCACCCTCTCATCCCAGAACCCCACTCGCTGACCTACCCCTCGAGCAAGAAGCGACCCCTATCTTCCGCAACAAGGTTCTCAAGGGTCAGTTGTCTGTGCCCTCGAAGCTGGCCCAAGTAGTGTCTCCTCAAATCGTCATCACCGAACCGGATATCGTCGAAGATGAGCCGAAGGCCGAAACCGTTCAGAGCCCTCCACTTCAGGAAAACTTGTCCCCACCCGCTCCTTGTGCATCCCTTGGAAACTCGGCTTCATCGCTGAATATCTCCAATTTGCCTGCCGGAGACGTGTCTCTCATCGACGAAGCCGCAAGCCCGTCTCTTTTTTCCCTGTCCATCAGCAGCGATGCCTCCGGACCTGCTTCAACCTCCCTGGATCTCTCAATGTTGAGACCAAACCCTCCTAACACATCGTCGGCTGACTCTAGTCGCCATTCGATTGACCTTCAAGCTTCATTCCAACTGCACATGGATTCCGAAGTCACTTTCGATTTGCTCAACGACAAGATCTCGTTCTTTGATACCGACAAAAACGGACTTGAGTGCAGCATCCCCGACTTTGGTGAAGGAAGCTTCGACTTGGACTTTGAAGAAGCCAGGCTAGATGCTCTCGCTTCTACCACAGACAAGGAGGAAACTCGAGATGAGACCCGTATGATCCGAGAGCCATCCCCTTCAGACTGTGAAGATATGGAAAGCGGCGTTGTTGAACAAGCCAAGGGCACTCTCTTTGGACTTCCTGACGAATACAGTAAGTCGTTCATCTCAGTTACGTTTTCCATATGTTAACATGCCCTTAAGGTCCCGAGACCCCTACAGAAGGAAGCTTCCCTCGGTATGATGGTTTCAAGCATTCCGCAGACGTCTTTAATACAGGTTGGTTCTACCCAGGCCCTCTTCGGTTAACGTTATTTACTCCTTGGCGCAGGCACTCCCAAAGTCAGTCTCAACAAAGCTAGGGCCAGCAAACTCCAAACACCCAGCCCTCCACGGACTTCCGAGCCTTCTACCCCTGGCATTGCAACTCCAAGGAACATTCGCTCCATTCCAGTTCCTCCTCCTGTTGCCGGGTTGCGGATCGTCAAACGTAGCAAGCTTGCTCTGCAGAAGACCAATGAAGCAATTGCGAAATCCATCGAGGCTGTCGTCCCGAAGAAAGAGAAGACCTCGCCACCGATCGCCTCCGCCAGTCGTCGTCCGAGCTTGTCTCAGCCTATGACGCAGCCAGGATCGGCAACTTCGACCTTGAAAGCCGTTCGCCCATCAACCTCCAGAATAGATATTGCCCGCTCAAACCCAGCTCCAGTCGCACGGCGCCCCCTAGGTTCTGACGGACCTCGTCGAGTCTTGGTGGACGACCAGCAGAGACCACCGGCAGCTGCTCCCCGAGCTAACTCCGGTAGAGCTGTACCGTCGTCCACGGTAGCCACGGGTGGCCCTCGTCGTGTGCCGATTGCAGGCTCAACTATGGGTACCAGCGCCAGAGGGTCCAGTTTGAGGCAGGTTGCAGCACCTGCCACCAGCCTCCCGAGACCCGCTTCGAAAGCCACGGGAGCATCTTCGATCCCTTTGCCCTCCGGGCGTAGCGGTATCAGCAGGCTGCCTGCCCCTTCTGTCGTTGTTCGACCAACTGCCCCTCCCGCCAGAGAGGGGGTGAAAGGAGTCCCAATCCGCAGAGTCATCTGAAAGATTGTTCTAGCAAGTTCTGTTCTGTTTTCAACTTTGGACGTCACCATGCATATAACTTATTGTAGCTGTCGACATTGTTTTCTAGCAAAGTAATATACTTATTTGTCCGAATCTCAAGTCCATTCGGCTGAGGATTAGCCTGCGGTTCCGTACTATCAATGTAGATGTCTTAAAAACACCTATCCGATCAGGCAAGAGAGAAACGTGGATGTTTGCCGGAGGGTAAATCTTAAAAGAGTCGGTCCACAGCACGCAGTAAAGAATCCCGGTCTTCCCCTAGCGAATGGGTGCCGTTCTTGCGCTCCTGCCACGACGTTGACGCTGTCGTCGATGAAGCTACGCCTTCGAATTCCCAAATCCTCACAAACCCCTCGACGGATTCCACCCAAGACGCTCAATTTGCCGCCGTCCCTGTTAGAGGATAGCGCCTTTTCAGCAGACCCTTTATCCAATCCATATAACTATGTCACGGGACAGACCCTTCAACAGCTTCCCCCTGGGCATCCTACTTTGGGTCGACGGCGACGGCAACCAGTTGCGAGGACAGCCTTGGACAACAATAGCGATTCGAATTCAGATTCGGAAGTTGAGCTGATACAACCACCCAACTCCCCTATGTCGCTTAGCAGTGCGGGCGACAATAGCCATGGTCCATCCTCGACACACCGGTTCCGCGCTTCCACAAATACCAAAGTCCACGGCCACGACCCTGCCTCCAGTCTTCATATCTTATCTCCACCACCACCCACATCGATGGTCACCTCAGGCCCGCAGGCGGAGCCTGAGCGAAACAAGTTAGTGAAACGACTTGGGGTGTTGACGAAGAAGAGAGGGAACAAGGATATTAATGGGAAGACGCACAAGACGAGCCAGAGCCATGATGGACATGTCACTCTCGAAACCCTGGGACGACAGGAGCAGCAGCCTCAACTGCAACGGCACAACTCAGCGCCCCAACCACGCCAAGCCGCACCACGACCACAGGTATCAGAAGCCGGGGACCGGAACATCGCATCGCCATCGCCAATCACGACGGCCTCACAAGACCGCACAGCCAATCTGAAACGGAAGCATGACTTGGACAGAATCGACGAGTTGGATGAGAGCAACCTATTTGGCATCTCTCTACACCACGACGGCCCCTACGAAGGTATCAAAGCTATACTTGGTTCCTCTTCGCGCATGCCACTAGGTTATCAGAATGACGGGCGCTTGTATCAGTATCACGAAAAGACCTTGAAGACAAGCGGGCATGTGAGTCCTTCTGTTACCATATACATCCACCCTTCTAAATCATAAACCGCGCAGCTATACGAACTGCCCAAAGCCCCTGATGGCGTTCCTTTGAACCTTGAACCCGGCCAACTCCTCCCTCGCAATTTCAAGCGGGAACAACGCAAAGCGCCTCGTTTCCGAAACATCGTCTCACCGCTCCCACCTCAGTCCGAGTCGACTGCTGCGCAGCCATTCGCATCTGAGCCCACCATCCCTCCGAGACACCAGAACTACAACCAAATCCCGTTCCATAACAATCCAGCGAAGAATGGACGAAGGAATCGTAACCCGGCTGCTGCGAACGATAACCCACTGGATGGGCCCCCTTTCGACCCCATGTCGGTGATAGGTCTGGCCATGCTCAAAGAGGCCAGTGAAGACAGCCCCCCACCCGCCGCCCACGGAAATCATCAACGGGAGGAGGAGGAGGAAGAAGAGTGGGTAGAGGTGGCTGGTAGTGAAGTAATACCAGTCGTGGAACCCACCCAGATCGAAGAGCTCGAACCCGAGTTCGACCCTTACGACCCGAAAAGTCTCGAGCACCCTTCTGCAGCCCACCAGCCAACAAACGATGATGTTAACGACGATTCGTTCATGCCCCTCCCCCGTCTCATCCCTATGTCGGAGGACGAGTTCCACGCTCATGGAGCTGGAGCCGTCAGGAACAACCAATTCGACGGACTTCCGGCTGGTGTACAGACAGAGGACCTTACCCACCTACTCGAATCACCGCATGAAGACGCCTCCGCTGATTCGTTATCCCCACGACCCCGCCTACACGCTGGTGCAGGTTCTGAAGAAACACTGGTTCAAAGAGACGAGGAGCTCCCAGTTACGCCAGCGGCTGTCCCAGTTGCGGAGGCAGGTGTGCGAACTGACATCACAACTGCCAAGGAGGACGAGCATGCTCAACTCCACGTCGAGGACACCTCACCACCGAAACTAAAGGATCTCGACCAGGAACGGATCGGCGAAGCGATACAGATTCCCATATCAACTAGTCAACCACTGACGAACAGGGTCGATATTTTGCCTGACGAGGTTTCTGCGAAACCTGAAGTCGATGACGTCGGTGTTGCATCAACTCAGATCCATGCTTCTCGAGCAGCACGATATGATAAACAGCTCCCACCTAATCCCCCGATTTCTCCAGATATCACTACGTTCCCTCCTGCGCAACGTCCCGAGCCTACTTACGTTCCTCCTCACCTTCGTTCTGGAAACACTGAAAGTCCGGTCGATCGGCGACCTGCAGGGGTGCAGAAACCACTGCAAAGAAGTGACACCATATCGACTCGCCTATCCTCAGGCAGCTACCAGTCCTATTCCAGCAACAAGGCGGACGACGGCCATTCAGCAGTGGTGCCCCATAGCAAGCCAGCTGTAACCGCCCTCATGTTGCTCAAGAAGAAGACGGATCCGAAGAGGCAGCAACAGATGATCCCGCCGGCCTTTCCCTCGATACCCACCCTCATGCATAACTTCGGCTCGGAAACATTCGATCGTTACCCTCAACCAGCGCAGCCTGCATCTAAGAAACGACCGGCCCCTTCCATACAAGATTCCCGCTCGAACATCATCTATGCAGCACGGTCGCAGAGTAGAGCCAGTGTCGCAAGTTCTTCGCGTTCACAACTTTCGCCAATTCAGGAGGATGACAAACCACTCGGTAAATCACGCAAGGTCAACGTCGCTCCTTCTCAGTCGCCGAATAGGTCCAAGTCCTCTCGTGTACCGTCCCACTCGAGCAACGTGCCCAGTGCACCGTACGGTTCGCACATCCGCGTCGAAGTTGGACAGGTGTATCCTCAACATCTCTACCCACCTGGCACGAAGATACAGCCTGTCGCTTATCAGGTCCCCGCAAGCCTCAAGCCGGCTACGCATGCGCCTAACCCCCAAAATAGGACACCTTTGATGCCTGCGTCTCAGATGTCGTCTCTCACATTCAACGGAGGACAGGTCCCACCACCAACTAATCGAAGCCCTGGCAGTCAGGAAATGGAAAATGGCTCAGCCGTCTCGACCAAACCCAACCGTCAGCCCCCTGCGTATATGCCCACAAATAGGGGAAATGGGCAAATCCCAGCACACCCGAAGGAGACTACGCCCCGTTCATCGACCGAATCAGAAGAGGAGCGACGACCTCTGCGAGTTGTGAACGCTGTTGAACCCACCTTCCAAGCTGGGCCAGACAAAGAGGATATGGAAGCTTATGGAGGAATCAAGTCACCTTCTCCTCAGCCGAACCCACCTTTCCCTCAACCACCCGAGCAAGAAAATGCAAGGCAAGCTCGCCCGCCGATGTCCCGACCCAGCGTTCCACCATCGCAACAACAGCCACGTTATTTTCCCGATAATGCGTCATCTCTTCGCCCAGAAGACAGCGCAAGCAACCGTGCCAGATCAATCACATCCTACGCCCCTTCTTCCATGGCTCTTCGACCACCTCCCGTGCATAGACATCTGCCCAAGAAGCTCGTCATGCCAACGCCTCTCCAACCCCAGTATCAGAACATGGTTCAGCAGCAGGCTGCCGCAGGAAAGCAGCTGTATTCGGGGATCTTCCGTCCTCGCCCTGAGCCAGTGCAACATCCATCATCGGCACCAGGGGTCCCTGCTCCTCCCCAATCGATGTTAGCGAGTCGAGAGCCTTCACCGCCTAATGTCCTTCTCCCTATTCTTTCGCAAGAATCAAAACTGGATTCTACTTCCGCCGCCGGTCGTAAGCTGAAGAAAAGGAATAGTTACATTCCTCCCGTACCGCGACCCGGAGAGATTGCTCCTTCAGAACCTCTGAGGTTCGAGCCTGTCATCCTCCCTCCGGAACCCCCTCGTCCTAAGCCAGGCGCGAAAAGGCTGAGCAAGCGCCGAACAAACCTGTGATGATGTGTATCATTATCGACGATTCACGCACGACATTCACGACATATACCTTATGTATTACCAACTTCGCTTTTACAGACGATGTAATATCCTTGTGTATACCTCTAGCTTTCGTTTCCGATGTTGTTTAACCATTAGACGTCTTTCTCTCTCTTCGATTTTCTGGACTTGGCTTTTAGCACAGTTTATGGACCCTGTAGCACACACAAGACCTGGGCTCAATATACAATGGGATTACAAAAAGAGACAAAATAAATGTACAAAGGAAGTTAGTATTGAAGGCGGAACATGAATTGGAAGCTGTATTGCTTGGTGTCTGGGTCCCAGTGCGACCAATTCCAGTGACCAGCGTCGTCGCTCTCATCTTCGATCTCTCGTGCGGGGATGCGGAATGCGATCGTCTCATAAGGTTCTGCAGCAACCTGAGGACAGCATGAGGGTTCATTCGAGAAACACGCAATGAGTAACTCACAATGAGGTATTGGTATGCCTTGTTCGGTGGCTCCCTTTTCTGCTCCCATGCACTCATGAACCTCCGCCGTGGCATAACCCCGGGCTTGATTTGAGGCAAATGGACCTGGACCATCATGCCCTCCTTTCCAGTGTCCCTATCACGTATTTTAGTGACGCGATAGCCAGGCCGTCCAATCTTCAAGAAGACTTTTCGTTGCACATTGCTTTGTGCGGGAGTGACCGTTAACTGTGTTTCTTTCGCATCTCGGGCTGCACGACGCGCAAGGTTCGTTTGATGTTTCTTTCCTTGTGTATGGGCAAGGTAGGAGCCTTCGTTTGTGTGTAACGTTAAGCAGAGACGACATTCTAGTGAACCAAGGTGGTTGCGAAGGATGTAGGGGTCCTGGATTGTGGATGAGTAAACGCTTGGAGTTCAGTATATGAGTTACGCACCTTGGCAAGGTCGATTGTCTCCAAGGCAAGCTTTCGCAGACGTTCTCGTCTGTCTACATTCGATTCAGACGCGCCCGCGACACCACCGCCTCCGAACTTGGAGCCAACACGATTCTGTACAGAGGTTCAGCCGGTGTAGTTGACAGAGCATGAATTGCTGCTTCACTAACCTGGTAATCTTCATAGTATGTCAGTAGGGCATCGTATAAATATTGTAGTCTTCACGTACCCATGATTTAATTGCGCGGCAAGCTGGTCGAAGCCAGAGATGTTGAAAGTAGAAGGCAAGGGGTGAGGGGGTTTGTCAGCGCTTGGCATGGGCGCGGCCAGTACACGAGCATTTCCTTTTTGATTCGCGATCAAAAAATTCTGTCCTCAACCTCTACCGCAACTTAACCCTTTGGAACCAGTGAAATGGTTTCACAAAAGCGGGCCTTGGAAGATTCATCGACATCACACAAGGCGAAGAAACGCAAAAATGAAGACAGCGTAAAGCCAAAGGAAAATCTGCAACCCGCCCAACCCACGAGCTCCCTCCTCAATGCGGACGAGATTGACTTTCCAAGAGGCGGGGGGTCGTCGCTGACCGCTTTGGAAGTAAAGACTATCCGTGCGGAGGCTGCCAAAGAGGCAGATGCTGAGCTATTCAAGGTGCGAACGCACTCTATATGAGCCTCCAACCTGCTCACAATATACAGGAATCGGCAAAGCCCTCCAAGAAACGCAAAAAGACTACTGAGAAGTCCACGTCCAAGGAGGGAAAAAAGGACAAAATTCGGATAGAGCACCTGAACTACAAGGTATTGTTCAAGTAAATCCACGTCAGTTCCTTATATTCACATCACCTTTAGCGCCTGAACCCTGGGATGAAGATTATGGGTCAAATTGTTGGGATCCTCCCATTGACCTTGCTTGTATCTCTTCCAAATCAACTATTGGGTCATATACCTATCACCAACATCTCTCGCGAATACACGCAGCAGCTTGAGCGAATGGACGAAGATGAAGATATGGAGGATTCAGACTCAGATGGGGAAGAAGACAGGCCCCGACAGACGACACCAGACCTCGGCCAAATGTTCGCTATCGGGCAGTATGTTAGGGCAGTGGTTACGGCGACCTTCCAGGGCGGCGCAAGTGACCCGTCAGGGCTGTACAGGTCGCGGGACGAGTTGGCAAAGTTGTGTAAACGGGTGGAACTATCGCTTTCGCCTGACCTAGTGAACGAGGGAGTGCGAGTCGATGATTTGAAGTCTGGATTCGTACGTCAAGCTTCGTGAACTTTGAACCAATTCTTATTCTCTTCACAGACTTTGACAGCTGCGGTGAAAAGTGTTGAAGACCATGGTTACATCCTAGACCTAGGTATCCCGAATGCCGATGGATTCCTGTCCTTCAAGGATGCCAAGGAAGTCGAGGGCAGCTCCAAGCTCGCTGTAGGACAACTCTGCAACGTCACAGTATCGAAGCTCGCTGCGAACAAGAGGACGTGCACTGTTACCGCTTCGCCTTCAACGTTCACATCATCTGCGGTCAGTATCCTCAGCTCTCTGAATCGCAACGTCTCCTCACTTTGCCAAAGATTACGGAAGTCTCCTCCGTTACCTCTATCATTCCTGGGTCCTTGGTTCAAGCACTTGTGACCGATGTCGGCGCCGACGGTGTTATCCTGCAAATTCTCGGCTTCTTCGAAGGCTCTGTTGATCGCATTCACCTGAGGAGAAGCGGGCCGCCAAAAATTGGTCAGAAGGTCAAGGGAAGGGTGTTATACCAATATTCGACAGAGCCACCTCGGCTCGCGGTAGCGCTCGCCGAGCACATTGTCGGCCTCGCCAATGTTCAGTTATCGGATGAAAACCCTGCCTCGACGCAGCGCCTTGAAGAAGCCTATCCATTTGGCCATATACTGGACTCTGTCAAGGTGGTCAAGGTTGAACCTGAGCGAGGTCTTTTCCTGGAAGTTGCTCCAGGGCAGGAAGGGTTTGCACATGTAAGGAGTTCGGTTCTTAACGTGGTTCCCGTCACTCATCCTGCCTTCAGATTTCACACATCTCCGACGACCATCTTCCCAGCGTGTCTCCCACCGGGCCATGGAAAGTAAATACCTTGCACAGGGCACGTGTGACGGGATACCATTCTTTCGACGGCCTATTACAACTGTCTTTGAAACCTTCAATTTTCGAACAAAAATTCTTGCAACTGGAGGACTTCAAACCCGGCGAGATTGTCAAGGGCACAATCAAGAGCGTCTCGGATTCGGCAATCTTCGTTTCTCTATCCGGCAACATTGACGGTGTCATCTGGCCCAATCACTTTGCGGACATCAGATTGAAGCACCCCACTCGACGATTCAAACCCGGTAATCCTATCAAATGCAAAGTACGTCTGGTGAAATTGTCGTTGGTCTCCCCTGACAGTCTCCTCCTAGGTGTTAGTTGTCGACTCGGACCGCAAACGTATATCCTTGACCGCGAAGAAAACACTACTTGAATCTGATCTACCGATTGTCTCCAATGTTGGGGATGTAAAGGTCGGAACTGTCACGCATGGTGTCATCTTCAAAGTACTCGAAAAGCACCTGATGGTCGAATTCTTCAACAATCTAAAGGCCTCTGTGTCCGCTAAAGAAGCGAGGTGTGTCGTCGAGTTGACTGATATGTTAAATATTGTCCTAACACCTGCAATACAGCGAGTCGCACACTGTCAAGCTTGCTGATGCATTCTCGGTTGGAAGAGCTGTCCGTGTTAGGATACAATCCGTTGACCGGGAGCAAGGTCGTATCACTGCGAGCATCCGGCAAGCAGCCGTGAGCCAGACGCCCGTGGTGGATGTCAACGTCGTTGAAGAAGGAGAGGCCGTAGGGGGAACTATCGCGGAAGTTCATGCTGAACACATCGTTATCACATTGCAACCCACTAAAGTTCGCGCTCTTCTGACCGTCAAGAGTCTAGCCAGCCACCGAAACATCTCTCCTGCCCAAGTTCACAAACTGGTCAAGCCGGGCGATTCCATTGAGGACTTGATCGTGGCCACGAAGAATCCAGAGAAAGGCATCGTCATCGTCACCACGAAACCCAAACCCAAGGCTGCTGCACCGCTGAAAGGACAGGTGTCACTGGAGACTGTCGCGGTTGGACAGCAAGTAGGCGGTCGTGTTCTTCGACATACCAAACAGGGCGCCCTGGTTAAGATCACTTCCAAAATCAGTGGCATTCTCCACCCTACCGATACTGCTGACGATTACGACGTCGACAAGGCCTTCCCTCCTGTGGACTCGTTGATTACCGCTTCGGTGGTGCGCGTTGACAAGGACAAGCAGCAGCTTACTCTCTCCACTCGTGAATCTCGACTCTTGCCGAATAAGAGTCACGATGTCACTGACCGGGAGATAAGCGAGCTCTCGGACCTCCAAGTCGGGGATACCGTCCGCGGTTTCGTCAAGAACATTGCAAACCAGGGCCTGTTCGTTACCATTGGCAGAGGCATTGACGCTCGTGTTCAGATCCGCGAACTCTTCGACGAGGTATGGTGCTTTTCCTGACTAATGATACGCTCAAGGCTTATTTGTCCTCGACAGTATGTCAAAGACTGGAAACCTCGGTTCAAAGAACGACAGCTGGTCAAAGGCAGAGTTCTGAGGTAAGTAGCTATAGTTCTAAATCCACCATTTACTCAATCGTTATCAGCATCGACGTCGATAACAACCAAGTGGAGCTAACCTTCAAATCTGGCGACCTATCTCGAGAGAAGAAGTCTCTCAAAGACACCGTCAAAGAGGGCCAAAAGATTAGCGGTGTCATCAAGCGAATTGAGCACTATGGGCTGTTCATCGAAATCAAGGGAACAAAGCTGACTGGCCTCTGCCACAAGACTCAGGTAAGCTGGTTCTTTCCGTCTACGCGAAGCTGAAGTTAACACCCCTACAGCTCTCTGATAATCCGGACGCCGATGTCGCAGAAGCTCTGCGCCAATTCAGAGTCGGAGACCTTGTGAAAGCTGCTGTCATCGCGTCAGAGAAGGGCCGCATTTCCTTGAGCTTGAAACCTTCCCTCTTTGGTGAAGGCGACTTCGAAGAGGACGAAGAGGAGGACGGCTCCCAAGCTGAGGCCCCGGAGTCGTTTGGAGTCATCACTGACGATGAATCTGAAGGTGAAGAAGAGGGAGAACATCAAGAAGGGCCTAGTGATAAGGATGAGGCATCCGACAGTGACGACGACGCAATGCAAGTCGATTTGGATGACACCTCTTTGGCCATGCCAACTCCATCGGCAACAAAACCTTCGCAATCCCAACAGCCCTCGACATCCGCTCCATCACTGACTCTATCAGGTGGATTCCAGTGGTTCGACCAGAATCAAGAATCGGGGGATGAGAGCGAGGCCGACGAATCTTCTGACGATGAGCATGAAGATGGGTCGAAGAAAAGGAGGAAGAAGAGGAAAAAAGAGATTCAGCAAGACCTCACGGCCGACATGCACACCAAGTTGCCGGACTCCAACTCTGATTTCGAACGTCTTCTCCTTGGCTCACCGAACTTCTCTTACCTCTGGATCCAGTACATGTCTTTCCAACTCCAGATCTCCGAAGTCGACAAGGCACGAGAAATCGCCAAGAGAGCAATTCAGACCATCAACTTCCGCGAAGAACAAGAGCGCCTCAACGTTTGGATTGCACTTCTCAACTTGGAGAATGTGTACGGAACGGAGGAGTCGTTGGAGGCCACTTTCAAGGATGCAGCAAGAGCGAATGATTCGAAGACTATTCATCTTCGTCTGGCAGCCATTTTTGACCAATCCGGCAAGCCCGAGGTGAGCTGAACTGCCATAGGCATCTTGGAGCTTTCTCAACAGAACTTTTTCTACAGAAAGCGGAACAACAATTCCAGCGTACTTGCAAGAAATTCGGCAAGAGTTGCAAGGTCTGGACCCTGTTCAGCGAGCACTACCTAAAACTTGGGAAGTTGGAGGAGTCGAGAAAGTTACTGCCTCGCAGTCTACAAAGTCTCGAAAAGCGAAAGCGTGAGTCCAAGCCAAATTTCCACCGTGTCCGACCAATCGACAATCTTTGCGCACAACAGACCTCAAGACTATCTCTAGGTTCGCTCAGTTGGAATACAAGCTAGGCGAGCCTGAGCGCGGCCGAACCCTATTCGAAGGAATCGTCGATTCTCATCCAAAGCGGTGGGACCTTTGGTCCGTGTACATCGACATGGAGGGTGTTCAGCAGAACATTCCAGCAATTCGGTGAGTGCAAATACCCCGCTCAAAGACTTGTCACGACTGACCAGTTATTTCAGCAACCTTTTCGAGCGCGTTCTTACACTCAAAATGACCAGTCACAAGGCCAAATCCTTTTTCAAAAAGTGGCTTGACCTCGAGAAACGTCTTGGAGATGATGAAGGCGTCGAGAACGTGAAGCGAAAGGCAGTGGAATGGACTCAAAAAGCTGCGGCGTCGGATAACGCATCATGAGTACAATGTAACGATGGTTTTGAGGCTAATAAATACGGATAATATCTGGAGCGTGACAGTCATGAGCTATATAATTTTGAACGAACGAGAAAATGACTACGTGAATACCAAGACAAAGCATATGAGTAAAAGGAGCAAATACTGTACTGTGACAAAATCCAAACGAATGTATGAAAACGACGCGCACAAGGGGTATATACAAGATATACATAGATGAAAGGAACGAATGTTATGACCGAGGAGACCTGGCTCTCTCAGGTCCTGTTGGGGTCGAGTCGAAGTCGCTCAGCGGTCTGCGCGTGCTCATCGAGCTAGCCAGCTGCCTTTGCCAGTCTTCGAGTTCGTTGGATAGGTGCTCAAAGGCGAGGGCATTCTCTGAACTTGACGTGCTTGCTCTGCGTCCAGAAACACCCGACAAGGGTCGTTGACCGAATGGCGATTGGTCAACCTCTAGGAGTAGACGGATCTTGTGTTGTAACTGTTCGTTTTCGCGACGGAGGGTAGTATTTTCGCTGCTCAGCTTCTCGAGAAGGGTCTCGTCGTGACCACCACGGGCAATGACCAGAGAAGCCTTAAGTCGCTCGACTTCATGGTTGAGCTCATCGATCTGGAGCATTCGGTCGTCTGACTCTCGTTGCGAGGAAACGAGGGACTCGCGAAGGTTGGACAAGTCCTTCTCCAGGCTTTCCAGGCGGAGACGAAGTTCCTTGTTCTCGTTCTGAATACGCTGGGCCTGACGTTGCGTGTCAACCAGTTGTGCGCGGAGTCCAGAGTCATCTTCAGAAGGAGTGTTGCGGCCGTTCACGGACCTAGACCCGGAGCGTTTGTGACCTTCAGCCTCCGACTGCAGTTGCTGGTTGATGTTCTTCTGTTTGTTCAGCTCATCACGCATTTTGCGCATCATTTTCTCAGTTCCCCTACGGAGGCATAAGCGTCAAGGCAAGAAGGAAACGGCACAGCAGACACTTACTTGACGTAATGAACAGCGATCTGGTAGTCCTCCTCCATCTGATGCAGCCGGTCCTTGTAGGTTCGCTCAGTCTCCTCCAGCTTCTTCTCCATCTCGGCCACACGAGCATCAGTGTCAGCGTCGCCGTTGTTCGTTGGACTTTGACCTGATCGGGCTTGGTTGAGCTGAATGGAAAGGTCGGTAACCTGGGCTTCTGCATCGCGGAATTTCCTGTTGACCTGGACAAGTTCACGTTGGAGGTTATCATGTTGACGAGTCTTCTCAGCGAGTCGGGATTCCAGGTCTTGGACCACAGGGGAAGCGGCACCGTTAGCACGTGACGAGGGGCGTAAGTCGTCCTCCTCCACGGAGACCCCGTTCTCAGAGGCGTAGCCGCGAAGGACGGCGAGTTTGACGCTTGCGTCGTTGAGACTCTTACCCTTCTCCTGCAGGGCATTCTCCTTCTCGGCGAGCTCCTTGCGCAGGTTGCCGGTTTCGGAGAATGCGCGGGTAAGCTGGGCGCGCAAAGTCACAAGTTGAGCGCGAAGTTGGCATTGCTCGAGCTCGTGGTTGTGGCCTCGTCGTCGTTCCTCGTTAAGTTTCTCCTGGACATCGTCCACCCGCTTGTTCGCTTCGCGAAGTAACAAGCGCAATTGTTGAGCCTCCGCCTCGACAGCTTGCAGTTTCTCAGAGTGACCGCGGAGCATTCGCTCTTCATCAGCCTTGAGCCCACGATGGGAGTCGAGTAGCTCGCCTAAACCACCAGTGGTCAATGCCCGAAGTGAGTCGGCTTCTTCGCGAGACTTGGCCCAGGCGTTCTCGACGTCGGTCAATCGCTCCCTGGCCATCTGTTCCTCCATCGTCTTCTTTTCCAAGTCGGTCTTGGCCTCGGCCAAATCTGCTTCAAGAAGGCGAATACGTTCTTGGGCGCGTGTGTGTTGCAGATCGAGTTCTTCAGTGCGAGATGCAGAGGCCGCCAAAGCAGCTTGTGCTTGTTCGAGGGCCCGAACGTGTTGATCTCGTGCTTGTAGGAGCTCGTCGACTTGGCTCCGTAAGCCGACTTCGTCGGCTTCTCGTTGTTCCAATAGTGAGCTCTGCTGCAGTAGTCGGTCGGTAGCTTCGCGAAGCTTGACTTCGAGGGCATCGTGCTGATCGAGCAAATCGTTGTACATCTGGACTGTTCGGTTGTAAGAGTCGTCGGCCTTTTCGATGTGCTTGACGGCCTCGTTGGCTCGCGCTTCAGCTTGCTCGTAAAGCATAGTTTGTAGAGCCAAGGAATCGCTCATTTCCCTCATCATCCTATCCTGGCTCCATCGCTCGTTCATCAAAGCAGACAAATGCCGCTCGAGGTCGATGATACGGTCACGTTCCATGCGGCTGGATTCGCTCTCGTTACCAGCCTCGACAGCCGCTAGTTTGGCACGGTACCAGGCCGCTTCTTGTGCAGCAGTGGTCTTCCCCCGTTCGGCCTCCGCCAACTTCTCCGACATTTGCCTGGCTTGCTCGACCATCGACGCCTGGACACAGCATTCAATACCGACTGACTCTGGAACCATTTCAGTTTTCTTACCTGAACTTGCGCTTTGAACTGCTTGAACCGCAAGGCCAACTCTGCATATTTCCCTTCGCTCGACTCGTCCAATGGCGACGTTCGGGAGTTGAGTGGGGGTACTTCGGCACCTTCATCTTCCTCTGGAACGAATCCAGCCTTGCTAGCTTTTGAAAGGGCTGTCTTCAACCAAGTGATCTGCTTCTTCATGTCGTCCAGCTCAATATCCTTCGCTTTGAGGTCACGGATCAAGTCTGCAGCCACATTTCCGACGGAACCGCTGCCTCCATGGCCACGGGACATGGGCCGTGGGTAACCGTTCTGTTGCTGAGCAATTTGCTGTTGAGCGTAATAGCCTTCGGGAGGTTGAGCAGGTTTGGCCCTGTCGACGACGGGAGAGGCGCGACCAGTAGCGTTGCCCATCGTAGTCAGAGGTGACGATCGACCTGTAGTGAGAGGGGAGGCACGCCCAGTAGCCGAGTGTGCCACGGCAGGCGAAGAGCGCCCAGTGACGCCATTCACCACGGACATCATAGGCTGCTGTTGAGCTTGTTGCTGGTCAGGGGAAATGGCACGACTGCCAGCAGTGTGTTGTGATTGCTGGGCTGGGCTTCGTGCTCTTTGCGCAGCGTCGGGCGACATAGCACGGTCTCTTCCGGTGAAAGATTCAGTGGTGCCATTGTCGTAGCCATCGTCAAGGTCAAGATTCTCGTCTCTGTGGGGGCGCACAGGGGCCTTTCCCTTGGGATCGTACGAAGCGGGTGTGCCAATAGGCGCTTGTTGAGACAGTTGGGACGGTTGAGCGACGCCATTGGGTTTTGTCGACCTTCCATTGGGAGGAGAAACGGCGCGACGAGGGTCTTCCATACTTTCTCTCTCCATCGCAGGTGACATGGAGCGCTGGCCATTCACGGCTGTACTTGCGTTTTGCGCAACTTGCTGGGCGGGTGAAGGTCCGTTACCCGCCAAACCGGTCAGCGATGGTTTCCTAGCAGTGTTTTGGTTGGCAGGCGGTACAGTGGCTGGGGGCGGTGGTCCTCGATTTGGATCAGGATACCGGATATGCTCTGCAAGGGTGGTCAACAAAAGGAATAACAGGATCAGCACGACACTGACTTGTGTCCAGGACGTGGAAGCTATTTGGGTCTTCGTTCACGGAAGGAGTAAAACTCTCGCCTCCAAGAACCCACACCCGACTTCCTTGTGAGGCCATGGCATGGCCAGATCGACCGCTGGGCGAGGGGCCCATGTTTTGGAACATGTACCATCGTTGATCTGTTTTGGAGGGTCAGCGCTTTCGAAGTCTCCTAGAATTGCGCTACTCACTGGAAATTTTGAAGGCAGCCAAATCGTTCAGATCCTTGCCATCGACACCCCTTCCACCGAATATGTAGATGACGTCATCAACCAATGCAGCGGCATGTCCCTCTCTCGGGGACGGAATGAACCCAATGCATTGGAGTTCTGTCCACCTGCAAGTCTTAAGATCAAAGGCCCATGTATCATTGTAGTGATACGATCCATCAGTGCCGCCAAAACTGTAGCAAGAGCGGGTCAGAAACGGAGAAGGCGATAGGCACAAGTTGTCGGAGAATATTGATCAAGGAAGAATGTTGGAATCGAGGACCGAATTGGATAGGAATGGGAAAGTTTGATAGGCGGCTTGAATGCGACGTACATGATGATTCTGTCCTCAAATGTGATACATGCATGGCCCGTTCGTTGGGCCGGCTTTTCGGGAGTTGTGGGCTCGTATAATTCCCAAGTAGCTCGAGTTCGGACTGTATTGCGGGCGTCGACATAAGGTTCGGTCGAGGAAGCGTATCACGGATGGGAATTGTGCATTGATTAGCGCAGAGTGGGAGGCCAAAGTCAGCTCGAACAACGAAAGGCAAGTCTAGAAGGAGATACTAACGTGAATTGAGGTCAAAGGCCCACAAATCGTTGAAAAATTCGCCGTCAATCTGACCGCCGAACACGAAGAACCTGGAGCCAACCATAGTCACAGCATGTCCGTACCGTCCTATTGGTCCTGGACCTGCCACAACCTTGGTCCACTCTTTGATAGCTGGTGGCAAAGCGCTGGATTAGCCGAGTGTGATAAGAAATAATATGAAGGCTCACAAATGTTGAGTAGATACAGTGCATCATCCAACTTGTCTCCAGGTCGTCCAGGCATTCGCCCAGCTGGGCCAGACATCGAAGTGTCCATCTTCGTGTCCCCTCCCCACACAATCAATACCTGGCTCACGAGAGCACAGGCGTGCCCTACTCGCGGGCTCGGAGGCTCGCCGGCAGTTTGAACCAACTGGGCAGTGTTGTCCTTGGTGTGAATGACATATAGGTCGTTCCTTGCTGATTCTCTGACCAGACCTCCGAACAGGTAGAGCTCGCCTCCAACGGTAGGGCTGGCGGGCAGGGCGTGGCCATACCGTGGGAAAGGTGACGGCGACGGTGAGGAGGGTGGTACGGCGCCTGGCTTGGGGAGAACAGCGGGTGGGAGGAGGCTGAGGCGCTTTACTGCCCAAGGGTAGCCCGGTCGCTGAGATTGCTGGGGCGGTTGCTGTGGCGCTTGCTGTTGCTGCTGGGCCATTGGATTTCCAACCGACTGGTGTGACGGCGGAGTCGTGGCTAGCTGTTGCTGCTGGGGACTTGCTGTTCGCTGTGATTGTGCGGTGGGAGAGGGGCGTTGGAAATTGCTGGCACTGTGGTGGTGGTTAAGACAATGGAAGAGCGATATGAATATTAGAATGGCAAACTGACAGAGCGGAAAGCGAACAAAAACTCACGAATCCAACGGGCTCTCGTTCTTCAGACTGCCCATAGCGTGGCCGTCATTACTCCCGCCAATGCTACCGGAAGGTTGTTTAAGCTGGGCCAATGCCTGGCTCGGTGTCTGCGCGACGGTGACGGTGGAGGGGGCCTGGCTTGGCTGTTGCTGTTGATGCTTCTTCCTGGAGAAGAAAGACATTCTCCTGGCCCTGGCGGGGGTTGCTGTGTTTCTAGAACTGGAGGCGGGAGACGAACCACCGAAGAGGTTGAACGGAATGGTTGTGGATTATACGTCGTGGCTGATTGGATATAGTTGTTGGTAGAGACCGGCTATTATTGTAGCCAACTTAGGCGCAGGCGCAGGCGCGGACGAGGATGGAGGATTAGATTCTGAGTACAATGATAAAAGAAAGAGAGAGAAAAGGAGATATTAAGAGGCTGGCTGCTCGTCGTCGCCCAAGTTGGCTCAAGACAAGTATCACACTGACCCTGAGATATTTTCACTCAACCTGTCCAACCCATCTTTGGCCTTGTTTATACACAATCTAAATACCTCCCCACTTTATCTTTCACCTTTGTCCCTCTTTCAATCCAATTCTATTCGTCTCTACTACTACTCAAAACTTATCTTTCTCTCTTCCAACTCTCTTCACCAAATTCCTCCCCGCCAGCACCTTCGAAGACCATCGGATACACGTTTAGCCTCCGTTGCTCGGCGTCTACCCTCGCAACGGTATCGCTAGCGTCCCAGGTCTAACTCCACCCGACCAATACAGTCCCTGATGGAAATTTGAGCCTCCTATGTGGGTCTGGGATCCCCTCGACCTCTAGAACACGGGCCCCTTGTCAGGGAGTTCTACGCCCGCCATTAATCATTTGCGCAGGTAAAGCGCTCCTAGTAGCAGAAAAGTCATCGAGTGAAATCGACGTCAAGTCTTCGAAAGCAGATGCATCACTCGCTTCTTGATTCTTCTTGAGCCATCGCTGATCCCAAGTTATTTATTATCTACAGTGCCAGAGCTATCCATTAGATGTCGGTATTATAGAGTGCTCATAATCAAAAATAACCACTAGCTACTATTAAAACGAGGATTGAGGCTAAATGTTTAGTCTCGTGGTGTCCGACCTTTGCCTTTAGCATCAGCCCCTTCTACCTTCCCGCCAGCGATATCCAGACTCTCCACCATCTGACCCTGCACTTCTCTTTCATGTTGCTGCTCCGTTGTTGGCGAAGGGGGAAAATCACCCTTCCCCGCCCCTCGAGAACCTGAAGCATCTCCATCTTTGGCCTTTACTCCATCTGCTTGCTCTTCGATCCTCTTTGTTTGCTCCTTTGAAGCGTCAATGTGACCTTCGACTTCCTTTGCCAGCATGTCGACGATACCCAGATAGAAAGTTGCGGGCCTGAACTTGATCTCCTTGCCCATGATCTCTGCCCATTTGTATCTCGCTTCGTTGATCCAGCCAACGAGATCAAGATGGTTTACTTGACTCAAAGTCCCAAGATACGTTCCCTAGTGACTGTTCAGAGGCAAATACAAATCAAACAACAATGTCAATCGACTGACCCATTTGGCCGATTCAATGGACACAAGTCCATCATTTGGACCTTCACGTTCAAGGATAACAGAGTGTGGGTATCTGGCAGAAAAGCGACGGTGATTTGAGAACGAGAAACCATCTGACAAAGTTCATCTACTCACTTCCAAGTGTCAATCAACCCCGGTTCATAGACCGCTCCCCAACTGAAATACTTGACTCCTTCGACATCAGGTGTATCCTCGTTGAATTTCTTCATACTCTCCAACGTCAAAAACTCGAATGCCTTCCCATCCCCTCCCCCGTTCGGCAGCAAGTCCAACAACGCCAAAACCTGGGGAAGCCGATGCTTTCCAACCGCGTACAGGAAATGATCTGCAAATGACGACCCACGATGTGGTGTAGCAATGGTCGTCACAGATAAAACCTTGAACTTCCTATCAGTCAGGTGCGTCGTGAGGTATCGACAATCCAATCCTCCCATGCTGTGTCCTATCAAGTGAACACTCCGACCTGGGTAGACGGCATTGATCCTTTCTTCCAGGACCTTGGCTCGGTCGACTGGACTACTTGTTGCTGGTACCCGAGTAATCAAAACCTCGGTCCCGTTGGCCTCTAAAACTTCCTTGATACCTCGCCAGTGGGTGACCTCGAGAGGGGCAATTGCAGGTCCAATTTTCACCGAATCAAATCCGAGTAGACCATGGCAAAAGACAACTGGGTTCGCAGTGGGTGTATCTGAACAAACACATAATCAGGTTTAGGCCAGATAGTAGCAGTATCGCAGAACTCACATTTACGCTTTTCCTGCTGCGCAGGCGCCTGCTGTCCATCCGCTTGGTCCTCCTCCGACAGAAGGTGGTCTTTATTCGTATCCGTCTGGAACCACCACCATGCAGCAGTAGTACTGCTCGAAGAACTAGCAACCGTTGATGTCCGGGTATTGCTTCGCTGAACGGTTGAACCAGTCTCCTCCCTCACATCAAGTGACTGCACAGAATGCAGAGAGGTCGCACACCCGCCCGAGAACGTCCTTGTCTGCACGCTCCGTAACGAATCCAAAGAACTTCTTGTGAGACTAGAGTGATTGAGCACAATCGGCGGAGGTTTCTGGACGTCTTTAGGTGTTTGGATGACACTGGTCGGCTGCGAGGAAGATGAAACAGGTAACGGCGGTGAAAGAGAAGAGGTGGGCAGGGTCGTTCGTGTCAATCCATCTACCAAGAAGGGGGGTGGACGTGTAAGATTCTTGGACGGTCTAAATGAAGGCGGCAAACGAGCTAAAGGTGGTGGTGTGGGTGTCTTTATTGGAGGTGGTGGTGTTATGGGCTCAGTCATTGCCTCCGACAGCGAGCGGAGGTCGGGGGATGGAGGTGAGGACGATATGGGGCCAGTGAGCCAGCGAAGGACAGGCCTCGACTTTGGTCGGGGCATTGTTGAGGACGACGAGGACGAAGATTTTGGGTTGTCGAGGAGTGCATCAAGTCTGTCGCTGAGAGATGGTCGCGGAGAAGGCATGAAGCGTGACGTCAATTTGACTTGAGCTTGAACGTTTGAAGCGTTCCTTGGTCGGACCCACTGTCCAACGTCAGGTCCACTCCACTAAATGCGGCTCCCCTCTGTTCTGTCCTCGTCCCCAGCAGTAGATGATGGTATGTTTTCACCCTTTTTTGTTGTTCCAGGTCCATGTGGGGACACTGCCGTCATCCGCAGGGACAACCTCAAAGGACCAGGTCGACGCAGCTATTTCAGATTCATTAGGCAAAGTCACAAACCCTGAGCAGTACGTTTTTGGCGCGCCCTTCAATTATTAACGCTAATTGTCTTCGAGAACCCCAATTTTCATATGTGTCGTCGCAGGTCAGTCTTCGTAAAATCGAACCATGTACATGATTGCTGAACATCCAAGTAGACTGCAACCGCCTCTTCCCTAACCGCGATCGTCTAGCAGCACATCGCAAGCGGGATCACCCCGACATGGATCCAGAAGACAATTCAGACTGCCTTACCTGGAACTCAACCTGACAGTCAAGTCAAACGGGACCTTGGAGAGAGTGACGCGAACTGTAAGCCATTGCCAAAATAGAGTATATATTATGCAGTTCAAGAGAATTAAGCGATTAGGAGTTAATTGCCAGATACAGTAGTTTAAAGGTGTCTATTCTTTAGGTCTTCTTCTCCGCTTTTTGAAGGTGCGCTTTGAGAACGAATGCGATGTCGACATGCAAAGGGTTACCCCCATTTTCCAATGTTTGAATAAGATCTCTGAGCCTGAATAATGGGCATGTCAGTAAATGACCATGTGAGAGAGAACTTGAAAAATTACTCGGCCGGTGACTTGCCCTTCACCCTCGGACACTCCTTTAGTTTGTGACTGGGTACACGATTGCATAGGCGACATGCGTGTGGTCGAGTCTGGGCCTGATTGCTGGTCCCATTCACACTCGAGTTTGAAGGCCCGGCAGCGGGCAACACTCCTCCAAGCGGTGCTGTACCCTGTCCGTGTCTGAAAGTGCTTTGCTTACTTGAGGAATTCGCTACATGTTGCGGTGGGAGTTGTTGAGGGGTCGCGGTTGTCACTGGTGCAGACTGTGTTGCAGTGGGAACTGCTGCTGGAAGGGCGGGTCGAGGGCGGGACGGCCCTGCAACCGCGTTATTCTTGTCTACTGTCCTGAAGCTCCGGACCACCTCGATTTCTTCACTTCCCCCTCGATAGTCAGCCAGTGTGGGTTGATGTACCTGTCCAGCCTTTTGCTTCTTTATGTACTCCTTCGCAGCGTCGGCTGCTTGCTTGGGCTTCTTTGTAGGCGGGATAGTGACTTCCTTTGGAAGGGGGTGCAGAGGTTGTCCTTGAATCAGACGAAGCTGTCCTCTGGAGTTGAGAAGTTCGTCGATGGCTCTAACAGCAGCATACTGAAAGAATATCACGTCAGTGTCTCCTTTATGGCCAGGTCGCCGAATAACTTACCCGTTCTTCGTAGGGCTCATCGTCAGCATGGTAAATCAACATCATTCGGTATTCCGCAAGATTTTCCGAATTGTCCGTCATCAAGCACTGCTTGATTCCATGTTTTCCGCCACATAGGCCACAATCTAGAAGGTCTTGCCTAGCAACGTCGGGAATGTCTTCCAGATGAACAACAGCGCTTGGACGTCGTCGGGACTTCTTCTTTGGCTTGTCTATGTCCATAGCAAAGTCTTCATCGTCCGATCTTATTGATACGTGGGATGTGCTCTCGCTCGCGATAGAATCGTTATCCTCAAAGTCGAGGTCGACGACAGACGAACCCTTCTTGTGCTTGACAGGGGAGTCGTTCGTGAATGAATCCTGGGCCACCATCTTGGTCTGAAGGACAATGGATGAGTACGGAGGCAGTCATGGCCAATGAGAGTGTTACCTTTGCGACATCGGCGGCTTTCCGTCGAGCACCACGGCCGGAGAGCGCCTGTTCAAGTGCCCTCTCCTTTTCTCGCTCCTTGTTAATCATCTCCAAAGTCAGTGCCCACGAATCCACTTGATCCTCGTCGCCGACTTCATCGAGAGCATTCCTGTCCGTTGCCCAGACTTTGGCGAACGAAAAGGACATTCCTCCCTCCTTGGGGCCTTCAGTCTGCTCGCCTTCCGTCTCGGTCTTCTCGATGAGCTTTTCGATGTCCTGCTCAGAGTCTGCCAAATAGGTTAGATAGCTGCGGCCATCATGCCAGAGACTGCACGTACAGGTGATATCCTTAGACTGGGCGGATTCCTGTTCATCGAACAACGCTTGTGCACCGTACGTCAGGATCGACTGTATATTCTCTCCGGGTGAATCTTCGTCGTCATCCATCTTCTGCACAATTAAGTGATCCAAAACGAGCTTTTTCTTTCCAATCTGCATGATTCGCTCTAAAAGGCCGAGTTAGATGAGAGCTCGCTTCGCTAACAAAAGCATACCTTCAGCGGAATCCTTGACCATCAGCTTGAAAACAAGACAGGTATTTTTTTGACCATATCGATACGCTCGTGCAATGGCCTAAGGGGTTGTCAGCACGTCACCACATGTGAAGTAGCATCAACGTTTACTTGAAGATCCTGGAATTGAAATAAGTGACATGTTTCTCCATAGACTCTGGCGAAGGGATTTACCTGATGAGGGTTGAAATCTGGATCGAAAATGATAACAGTGTCTGCGGTCTGCGAATCGAGTATAAGGATCAGCGATCATAGTAAAACTGCGCAGAGCAACTCACGAAGAGGTTGATTCCAACACCCTGGCAATTTGTGTCAGCACGATCTTGAGAATCATTAGAAAAGCGAGCTCACGCCAGCGCGGGTAGTTAACAGAAAGATGAAATACTCGGAATTCGGCTTGTTGAATTCATCCATGCATTTCTGGCGCTCCGTGCCTTTAGTGCTTCCATCCTGGGGGGACGTTAGTTACTGTGCAACGACGTTGAGGAAGCACTTGCCAGTCGGAGGTACTTGAACCCTTCGCCAGTCAGGAAATCCTCGATCACGTTCAGCGCCAGAACAAACTGCCAAGTGGTTCACTTTCAAGGCACATACAAAGCTATATTCATTCTTACCTGGCTGAACAACAAGACGCGATGTCCTCGAGCTTTCAGCTTCGGCAATAACAGTTTAAGGAAGCGAAGTTTGGCACTCGCGTCGATTAGTTTGTGGTGCACCTCGTCAGGAGGAAGACCTTGGGGCTCTATGTCCTCGGCATAGAGGTAGGGATGTTGCAAACATCTGACCAGGTCGTCAGAATTATGTGGCCACTTGTAATGAAATACACGCACTTGCGGAGATGCATGAGGACGTTATTCAGCTTTCCTTTAGTCAAAGCATTGGAAGCCCGGTTCGGCTGTGTCAGACCCTTCAAAAGGTCGAGGTTGTGACCTGGAGACGTTAGTTCCCGAGAATGGTCAAGAATGGGACAAGTCACTTACTCAAAATAGAGCGATACACTTGTTTCTGGAGTGGTGCCATACTGACAGGGACAATGACCTCATTCTTGGGCGGGAGCTGCAGCACTTCACTCTTGATGCGACGCAAGAAGTAAGGACGAAGTCGGTTGTGGAGTTGCTTGACCAATTCTTCGTCTAGTTCCTCGTACTGTCTCTCTAGTTCCTCCAGATTGTTCCACTCCTCGGGATCAAGGAAGTTCATGAGATTGAACAGTTCTCGCATGTTGTTATTCAAGGGAGTCTAAAAATGTATGTCAGTCGAGCCTTTACACATATGAACTAGGCCGAAGCGTACTCCAGTCATGATCACCCGATGACCACTAGTGAGTTCGTTAAGCTTCCTAAACAAGAGACTGCTATCGCTTTTCACTGGAACTTGATGAGGAACGCTTCGAACGGAACAAGACATGGTACTCACATCGTTGACCTTCGTCGACGACAAGCACCTGGGAACAAGGAAATGAATACCGTGCCCGTGTCCAGTTTTCTACCGCAACTTACCTCCCATCTTGGTTGACGCTTGAAGACAGCACCCCAGTCCTTAGTGCCAGTGATACCTTCGTATGTAGTAACAAGAACGTGAAATTTGGCGCTGGTATACCCGTCCGGAACCCTTTCATGGAACAGCTCGAATTGCTTGATGACTTCTCGAGCCTTCTTCTCGCCATAGAAAGGGACCACCCTAAGTGACGGAGCCCAGCGTTCGAACTCTCGAACCCAATTGGTGATTGTGGAGTTGGGGACGACGACGAGAGCCGGATACGCCTGCCATTTTGTAGCTACTGTACCGAGGAAGGACGAAACTTGCACCGTTTTGCCCTGGGAAATTAAAGGTCAGATATACCAGTCAATTTTCACTGAAGGGCACCTAACCAATCCCATATCATCTGCAAGAATGCAAGGTTGACGATTCCACCAGTTATCGCAGAGCCAGTTGAAACCATCAACCTCGTCGAACATCAGAGTCATTCCACGACGGTCGCAGTGCAAAACAACTTACCTGGAAGGGCATCAATTTCAAACTTGGATCTTGACCGAGTTCCAACCCTGCCGGGTCCTTCAGCCTGTATTTTCCGTACCCATTCAAAGGTCGGTTGTCAAACTTGTCTTGCTCAGCGGGCTTTCTTTTCGGTACCAGCACCGTCCTCGAGTGCAGGAAACGTTTGAAAGCTCGGGCGAAGGCATCGTATCCAGGTTCGCCGCGGCGTGGAGGCGAGTCCCAGGATGCTGCAATCGCATAAATCAGCTGCACTATCGGCAGACGAGCCGCTGAACATACTTTCATCATATCCCAGGTCATCCCACTTAATAAAGGCATAGACCACCTTGTCGATATCCTTCTCCGCGATATCCCCGTATGCAGCTTCCCACTCGGCCGCTGTTAATGTTGGCGTGTCTTCGAGGAGTTCTCCTGTCTCGAAAATACGCGTAACTTCCTCAGGTTCGTCTTCCTCCATGTCCTCCCCTTCAGATTCAGATTCGATGACTTGCTGGCGTCTCGAGTTGCGAGCCGACCCTTTCTTCTTTTTGCCCTTCTTGCCAGATTGGTCGTCCCAAAACACCAAATCCAGTACGCGGTCAACAGTGGTCCAGGGTGGTGGTATCCGTTTCTCGGCGTCGGGTAGCGCGTCCAGAGGTCCATGGGTAGTGACACTCCCTGGATGACTCGATGATGCCCGCGATTCCTTTGCGCCAATCTCGAATTCATTGGGTTCGCCGGACCCATCAACTTCCTGACCTTCGGGAATTTCCTTCAGTAAGTTCACTTTGGCGCCTCCTGCAAGGAAATGCTTGAGCTTTTGCTGGTTCGTTGACAAGAGCCACATATGAGGGACCCATGAAAGACGCCGATAGCTGCGTTCCGCCCATTTGACGAGGTATTCTCGAGGAAGTTGATCTTTGATATTTGGATTCTCGGGCTGTGCTGCATTGGGGGGATAAGGTCTCCAGGCGAGAATCTTGTCAAGAGGGTATCGGAACGAAACGCAGTCGGCACAAAGCCAGTTCTTGTTCTGGTAGTAGGTCGCGACTTCGCTGACGGACGCGTCAGGATCAAGAGAAGGAGGGGTCTGGAGATGCTCGTAGTGAGCCAATCGTTTGCAAGTGAAGCAGCGGAACAGAAGAATTCTGGCCAACTCCAATTTATCCTTGGATGGATCGGTCATTTCTACGTCGCCATTCTCGTCAGGCTGAGCTTCAGGCACACTGGATACATGTTGCACGGTTTCCAGACAGCCCATGCAAGGACCGCCCCTGTTACATGAGGCTGAGAGCCATTCAGCATCTTTACATGTCCACTAACAAAAGGTTAACGCACCACAAACAAACTCCGTGGCTTCTTCCGTGTCCAATCCTGACCGACGAGGCGGGTTTCCTTCTGCGCCTTTGGCAACCCAGTCCGCTTTATCTTTACTTCGCGCCGCCTTGAGGATTTCGCCTTGTTGCGTGCCAGCTAAACATTGCCAATGAACAGCGACCGGGCACTTCAGACTGAAAGGGGCTTCAGTACCATGGTGATGGATGCCTCTTCAAACAACGTACCATTGGACCCATCCTCCAAGGTTGTTAAATCTCTCGCTATCGGACATTTCAAAGTCATCCTCTGGTGAACGCTTGCGTTTCTTTCCCTTTCCCTTCGATTTGTTCAAATTTCGCAATAATATATGTGCAGGCCTGAGATGACACTTTTCGCAAATGTTGCGATGGGCACGCAAGGCGATATTATCTTCGTCGTCGGGATAGGGATCATATTTGAGGTCTTGCACCTTTCGAATATGGCCGTACGAAGGAATGGGAACTTTGGCCGCAACTTTCTTCCCTTTCGACGGTTTGGCGTAGCTATACTCGCTGTAGTCGTCCCCCTCCTCATCTTCTTCGTAATCCGAGTCGAGGTTGACCTTGACGGTGGCTTTTTGTCGAGCTGACCGCCGCCTGGATGGACGTGACGAATCGTCGTCAGAATCCGAGTCGACCGCGATAACTTTTTGCGAGCGTGTCTTCCTGGGACTGAACGGTAGCTTTCCTTGTTTCATAGTCGATTGACGAGTGCTTCTCCTTGCTGGCCCTGGTGTGCCAACGTAGCTCTCTGCACCACTACCAGTAGTTCGCTCTTCCTCAGAGTCGGAAATGTACAGAACGCTGGCGTCGTCTGAACGAACGCTCCTCGCTGAAGAGATGCTGACCGTCGCCTTATCGCGCGAGATGTTGAGCTTCATTTTAACTCGGGACATGGGATGCACGTAATGCGCAGAGGGATCAAAGTCGGCGTACTTGCCCTCCTCTTTGGCCTTTTCTGTGACAGGGGGACATTCGTTGATGTTAAAGGCCCAATAATTTGAGAACTCACTGTATGCTTCAACGAGATCTGGATGGCGTTTGACAAAGGCCGTAGACAGATACTGGGGTAAAGTAAAGACGCGTTCAGACGCGTTCAATTTCACTAATTGTCGACAACTCACTTTATGCGCGATCCCTTCCTGAAAACGAGCAAAATAGTAGAGCGAGTTCCCTTCCCTGTATTCCCCAATGACCTCGTCGAGGTCAATGTCCATCTCCATCTCGAGATTCGTCTCTTCCCTGGGTTTGTACTTCTCCTTTGTGGATGGTGACAAGGAAGGAACGAGAACTATTGGCTTGGACTGTATGGGCTCTCGCTTCTCTGGCAGGTCGTCAGGGACGTTGTCGTCGACTTGAATGTCTGACCTGGCGGGACTGGAGGACACTGGGGGAACAGATGGCGGAACAGAAGACAATTGTGAATCGGCCTCTGGCTCATTCATTGCCAGCGTCTCGGTTGTGCAATGTGTTTTGAGCAAGTATCGGAAAACGCGCGGTCGTGTAAATTAGGTGCCGGCCGGCCTTGTTCCCCATTAGGCTACATCCTGCCGGGAGCCTTTTCCTTTCGGCCGAGACGCCGATCCGGGCTTTGCCAAATCAAGCGCTGGACAAGTTGCGACAACTCTCGTGTTCAATGTTCATGTATTCTACATGGACGGGGTGCTCTGGCCTTAGGTAGTCTACTGAGGCGACCGTTAGTCTTTACATATTTAACCCTTCCAGCCATTTAGAGCATTGGACTGCCAGTTGTTCACTATGATCTATTTTGGCGTCAGAAAGGACTCCGGCACAGTAAGAGAGCGGAAGACATACTGATACAGAACGCATGGGGGATTCCGTGTTCATCGTGAACGACTTCCACGGGTATACCTGACTCTGATGTGTGGAGCACCTTGAGAACGCGTTCCCGTTCTTCCCCAACCCAATCATCACGCTCGGCGTAGTAGAAACGAAGCTTGCCCTTGCACGACTCAAAAAGAGCCACGTCTAGTTCTTTGATGGCGTGCATTTCATCACTGGCCATTGTAAGAGCGGCCACGATGCTCCTAGGATCCCCGACGAGGTCCTTTAGCACTTCTAGTTGGCTACTTGGCCATTCAGGAAACAGACGGCCCAGGACTTGGACAGGTACCAGTCTTGCGAGATGGCCGAGCTTGGATACAATCCATCGACCAGTCGGAGTGAAAATTCTCTGAGAGCGCGTTAGAGCATCAAAGGCGTGACAGTGAACAAACTCACCCAAAGCCTTCTGCCATTTGGGGTGTCGCCAATGTAGCTGAGCGTCGGGAAAAGCAAAAAGACTGCGTGTACATTTTCTGTACGCGCTTTGAGAACCTGCAGCACCATGAGCTAAAGCCATGGTCGTGTCGAAGTGACATACCTGTGAGCATATCCAGGAGCCTACGCTATGTCCAATCAATACAATCTTGGTGTCGGCGGGATACGCTGACTGGAGTGCGTCGAAAGCCTCTATGGCGCTTTGCACTTGCGACGTCAGACCGTGGTCTGACTTGGCAGAGCCAACGCCAGGAGTATGGCCTATGTGGGCATGAGCTAAGATGGCGAGTCGTCCGCTGGTGTCCCTGTTGTACAAAGCTTCGAGGAATGGTGTGTAGAATTCTATGAGTCCCGGATTCCCTGCAACGAGTGTTCAGTGATAGTGGTCAACAATGGCATGGACTAACGTAACTTACCGGGTACAAAAAGCAGCACACACTTGGGTGGTGTATTTTGAATTTTAGGTGGCCACCAGTGAGCATGGGCAGTATCTAACGGTGGATTGTGTTCAAAAACTGCATTGAGTGCAGCAGATGTTTTGTGTTTTTGAGTTGAGGATATTGAGCGAAGGAAGTGTGGGAGCATTATCTTGGATCAAGTGTGGAAGGACGGAGGCAGTGAGATCAGCGTTCCTCTGCTTAAACCGCGAATGTCCAGAGTACCGCCGTTTCCGACGAGTCGTCGCAGGTCACCGTCCAACGCAAATCGTCCAATCTCGCCGCCAATATCTGCACCAGGCTATTCAAACACACGGCCTCTGCACATTCCTCGATCATCGACACCCACCAACAGCAACGGCCCATATGTTTCGGGCTCGCCGCAACAGTATGGCCTTCCACCAAACAGTGCACCCCTAGGCCCGTCGAGGCCACAGCGATCAGAGCTGCGCGCAAGAGCATCCGATTACTCGTCTGACCGAGGCTCGGTCGTCTCATCGGACGTGTACCGTGAAAGTATGGCCGAGTCTGAAGCTTACAATGTCAACCCAGCTCCCCCTTCACGAAGCAGAACACCTCGACAAGCAACTAGCCCGTATTCTGCAAATGGTGACAATACAACGCCGACATCGCTAAACTCTGCCCTGTCTGCATTCAAGTCGGCCGTTGCTCGCAAGAAGACGCTCGAGTCGGACGATGCAGAGTACTGGTCCAGGGAGCGAGAGAGAGAAATCGAAGAAGAGAAGGCACGCCAACAGCGTATTCGGGACAGGGTACCTGGCTTGAATGTGGTCAAAGGAAAGAAGAGGGCAGGCGAAATCGACGGTGTGTTGCTAACAATTCTACCCCAGCGTACCCATCCTCATGTATATCCTAGCTGTCCTGGATCAAGTGAAAGATGGATGGGAGTTTGTTATCGATCCTGAAGTCTGTATCCTCTACGTTCAAGATTTGGCGTTGGTCTGACCTGCGCCGATTAGTTCAGTAATGTGGAACTGGCGCTACAACTACTCGACCAATCTGCGCTCGGAAAGGACATGGATTCTTTCAGGAACACTAAGCAGATGCTTTCAAAGGCGTTGAAAGGGTCCGTAGATAGTGAGTGTTCGCCGACTGTCATTCACCAAGAGCACTGTGTCCGATCCCCATCCACTAGAACACTACCAGGCTTTCGCGGCCTCTCTTCCTCACCACGCGTCCCTCCTCAACCACCTTAACGACACCCAGCAACAGATATCACTGGCGAGATCAGCATTGACCGAAACCAAAGATGCTCTGGGTAGCAAACGAACAGATCTCGTCCAACTATGGAACAGAGGCCAGGTGCTTGAAGAGATGCTGCGCATACTCGACCAAATGTGAGTTCTGTTTCCTCGCTCAGTTCACGGCCTAATAATCGGCGCCCCTAGAGAATACCTTAAAACGGTCCCCGATTTGCTCGAGACTTTAATGTCAGAAAAACGCCTATTGCAAGCATCCGTGCTGCTGGTCAAGAGCTTGAAGATAATTAACAACAGCGACATGCAAGAAATTGGGGCAGTTTCTGATCTGCGAAGTTACCTTGTGGGCCAAGAATCGGTAAGTCCAATTTGAATGACACGAATCCAAAACTAAACGGTCGTCAAGGCTCTACGTGACATCCTGGTTGACGAGCTGCAAAGCCATCTATATCTCAAGTCGTTCTGGTGCGAGTCCAGGTGGGCTGCTTATACTCCCAATCAGCAAACACGTCAGTATCGCTGCCCTTGTTTCAGATGGTTGCGTGAACTTACGTTGGTCTCTAGTGCCCAAATGTGACGGTGACGGTGATGAGCAAGTCCCAACGGAAGACCCAGCTTCTCCCACATCACCCTCTTTCCGACCCTCTCGTTTAACGCGATTCCTCAACGACCTCGCCCTCCGACCCAATGAACCCCCGCTAGACGTAGGAGATGCCTCCATCAACCCTGGCGAGCGTTTACTCCTGAACACCGGTCCTTTCTCGACATCCCACACCCAAATGACAACGAACTCTAATCCGGAGAGCGATTCCTTCGCTTACATGGAAACCCTACTAGAATCGTTAGCCGTTCTAGGGAAGTTGGGAACTGCTCTGGACAGCATATCACAAAGGCTTCCTGGGGAGATCTACAATCTTGTGGACGCAACACTTGATGAGGTTGAAGAACGAGCAGAATATGGTCGGAGACGATCATTGTTCTCACTACATGGGATGGGCACCAAGTCAGAATCGGCCTTTATCCTTGCCAATGGAGGCAAGCTGTCCGATGTCAAAGGCAAAATTCCGGCTGCAGCGCTACGCCTTGCCGCATTGGAATCGTCAGCAAAACGGATCGATCATGAAATCCTCAGAGATCTATTCTGGACGCTGTATTCCAAGCTGGAAGCCGTTGCTCAGGGTCTACGGGTCGTCTCCGAGGTCGCAAACCGAATAGGTTCAGTGAGTGGATATATCATTAATGCTGGCGCCACTCGTCCTGATTACTCTTAGAGAAGGGACTACCGTGATTCGTCGGGGAGCAAGCCCAACTCACTGTTCCCTTTGACCGAGGTCTGGTCCCCGGTTCAGGCAGAGGTACGAAGTATGTTGTACGTACTTCTCCACCAAGCTCATCCATCTCCAGGTTAGACGCCTCATTTCCGACTATCTGACCGACGAACAACAAGGCTCCGCAGCAAGTCGCAACCCTATTACCTCAATCAACGAAATTTTGAGAGAGGGCAAATTCTCCAGGGACAAGATCAAACCTGTATTCCGCTTCTCGGATACGGACGCCAAGTCACTAATCAAAATCCTGAAACCTCACGAAGAGGGACTGACTAGGGTTCTGAAAGACACGATGCCCGGTCTAGCGCCCGCTGGAACTAGTGATTCAGCATCGTCCATCATATCATCCAATGACGACCATCTCCTTGGCTCCGACCAGCACCATCGGCTCTTAATCCGACCGGATGCGTTCCACGTTACGATTTTGTTCCAGCCTACGCTCAGTTTCCTAGAACGGGTGACAGATATTCTTCCTGCTGGAGTGGAGTCCGTTCGCACATCTTCTGCTGTCCTCGATGAATTCGTTTTGAAGGTCTACCTTCCGCAACTGGAAGAACAGGTTCTTGACCTGTTCCATGAAGCAGTCTCCGGTAGGGTTTTGGGGTACAGGTTTAGGCGCCCATGTTGACACCGTTACCCAGGTCCTGATGCATTCCAACCTGACCCGGTCTCCGCTCAACTCTCTCCCGAGCCTCTGGTGAAGGCTTCCATGCAATTGATGGCTCTTGTTAACTCGCTTTGCGCGATGCTTCAAACAAGCCCCTTCCATCGAGAAAGCTACTCTCGACTAATGCTCGGTGTGGTGATCCAATTCTATCAACGATGTAGCGATCGATTCCAAATGTTGACAACCACAACAAATGGGACCGATGTTGCACTGTCTGCTCAGTGGGCCCAAAGGTCGGAACTGCAGCCGCCTCTATCTGAACTCCGAAACACCGACGTAGGTCGCATTTACCTATCAAAAGCTAACGATATCTGATGTTCTGGTATAGGAAGCCTTTGCTTCCACGCAGCAACAATTGTGCAAGCAGGAAACCAACATTGAGTTGGAGCTAATGAGACAGAAGACTATCACCAAGGCAGACCTGATCTCATCCAACAGAAACCTTTCGGCACTGGCCAGCCTTTACCGGAGCGTCGTATGTTTTATTCCCTGTTTCTACAACTCGTCGCCGACCAGTTCGTTAGGCTTGGTTTACAGCGGAATTGAACAGCTTAAAGGCGCGACCGGAAGATGTTCTGTCCCCAATGAGTCCTGGCACCTTAGAGCCTATGACTGCAGCGACAGCTGTCACACCTTTCTTGCCCCCTCCACCGACGGACGATGCAGACCTCAAACTTGCTCTGTCGAAAGAGATGGCACTGTGAGCGACATATCCACCTTTCCGTGCTTGCCCATCTTGACATCGGTACAGACGATTCCAAGCTCTTCTGAGAACATATGACCAGCTATCCAGTCTCATCTTGGACACTCTTCGCATCGAGATCCGGTGTCGTACGCTTTACTACTTGGACTCGTGCATGAGACATGTGAGCGTCTGTATGAATCTGCACATCTTTAGACTACTGATGAACTATGCAGGGGAACTATAGTGCTTCATATGAAGCGGCTGAACCTGACTCCCACATCGTCGACCTGAACACGGAACTCGTGCAATGCGACGAACTGCTTTCGATCAGCTTGCCTAAGAAAGCGAGACAGTGCGTCGGTTCTAACCGTCTCTTGATGCAGCTCACCTCGACACTGTTTTTAGATTTGTGTTCGCGGGGCTCGGTCAGTTAATGGAGCATATGATGATCCATAACGCTAGGCATCTTCATCTACCCAACGACTTCGGCATCAAGAAGGTCCTGCGCAACATTTCAGCGCTGCAACAGAGTATCAAGACGCTCAACAGCGATCAGCAAGATGCAGACTTCGAACGTGCCAAACGCTACTACTCGATGTTCTGGATTTCTCCACAGGTGAGTATTCTTCTCTGTATCTCGAACCAGTAATTGACATGGATGCAGGAAATGTTGAACGGCATCAAAAAGCAACAGCTTTTCAGCTTTGACGAATACCAAACCATGCTCAACCTCCAATGTGGCGTCGTGCCAGGCGAGCCCGGTGAAAATGCGCCCAAGGCTGCAGACAGGAACTACAGCATGTATATCATTGAATTGCACGGCATGGAGATTCAAGGTTCATAGCGCACGAATCGCACCTTCCATTAGTCCAGACATACATACCCTAATCTAGTGCTGTTTGACATTTGGTTTCGCTGTCGTTCACTACCCGTATTGTATTGTTATTTTTGCTTCTTTTTACTGGTGCTGGTGAGGTCTGCTTGTTGTAACCATGCTAGACTCGCTTCATCAATTTGTCGCATTGTTGGGGGCACCTTGGCTCCCATGGCATACGGGGACAAACCAGCCGTGTACCGGGTCGGTTGAGCGTCTATAGTGTTAGTCGAGTTCGTTGGAGACGGTAGTTCTGGTTTCAGAAGTGGCAAGCGAGTCAACAATTCACGGTATCGTCGTCGAACCCATAAGGAAGGGTGTCGTTGTGACTGATTCTGGTTTTCTGAAGGTGTTGTCTGCAATTGCGCCATTTCTTTTCGTGTCAACGGAGGTGGGGGAGCAGACCCGATGATAGATTCAATGTGGTCTACTAAGCCAAAGTCTTGGACTGTCGAAGGCCGGGGCGAACAGCCTGATTCGGCTTCCGCCTGGACCTCCAGGGGTGGATGAACTGTGGACCATGCCTTTTTGAAGAACCGCTGCTGGAGGTTGACTTCCCGCCGCTTGCTGAATGGGCCCAAAAGGCGAGCGAGCTCGGATTCTGGGTCTGCACGAGGCGGAAGAACATTCGATGCCTTCCACGCGCCTTGTCTCATGGCCCGACGAGCTTTCCTTGCATCGGGACTGGTCAAGAGTGCTGTCAACGCCGGGCTATAAACTGGAGGTCGAGACTTTTCTACCCCGGGAATAATTGGAGGTGGAGTTGGGAGAGATGTTTGGTCTGCGAGAGGCTGTGAATAGGGAGTTGGTCAATTTTTCCAATGTCTATGTGGAAGTGTTTACCTCTAGCAACTCCCATTTCAATTTACCCTTCCGACCGTATGCGACACCAAGGACATGCTGGAACGCTCCGACTTGTCCACTGTTAGCTTTCTCCAAGTTCCTCACTTCCTGCAGCAATGAGCAAACAAGTGTAGAGGAGAGGAGAGTCCAAGGTACCTTTTGCATCTGTTTGAACCTCCGGTTGTGGATTTGCGGTCGACGACAACTCAATATCCTCTTAATGTCATCTCGCGCCTTTATTCTGTAAAACTGTCTTCACCAACTTCAGCAACAGTTAATCGTGACATTAGACAGCTGCCTACTGCAAATAGACATGAGGTAATTGTCGGATTTCCCTCAGACAAGTACGATAGAGCGAGAATATCTGAGAAGGGGTCTGAAGAGGTGTTGGTGTTGGTGGCATGAGACAAGTTCGCGTCAGAGCTCCCGCGCGACGGCACCCTACATAGACACCGAGCCTACGCATTCGCGTGGAATCAATTTCCGAATAGGTTGAAGGGGTACATACAAGTTGAGGGGTACTACAGGTTACAGATACTATGTAATGTGTGATTTACGATAGGGAGGGTTTAGGAGGGCGGTGGTATGGGTAGTTATACAGGCTCTAAATATAAAACCGGATTCCGTGTTCTAAATAATTTACCCGTCGTTGAACAGTTGACTGAGTTCCTCAATACGCCTGGCCAGTATCTCAGACTTGCTGACGTTCTGGCCGAGAGTCATGTTCGCGAGTTCTGTCTTCTTCTTCTGCACCTCAAGTAGTCGCGCCTCGATGGAGCCTTCGATGATCAGCTTCACTGTTTGAACTGGTCGGGTTTGGCCAAGTCGATGCTAACAGAATGTTAGATTCATCCCAAGTACAAATGCTTTCCAAACGTACAATACGATCAACAGCTTGATTTTCAACGGCAGGATTCCTAAGAGAGAAAATGTATCCGTCAGTAAGGGTAGAGAGTGATGGCGCCGACTATCTGCGTACCAATAGGGATCCATCAAATAAACTCGTTGGGCAGCGGTCAAATTGAGGCCAACACCTCCCGCCTTCAAACTAACAAGAAGGACCTCACAGCCGGGGTCGAACTTCAAAGCGTCCATAGCTTTGATGCGCTCCTCGCGCTTCATCGTGCCGTCCAGTCGATCATAGCGTATTCCTGCAACCTCTAGCGCGTCCTCCACCTTGTCAAGCATGGTCGTCCATTGCGAGCTACATTGTCCAAACGTGAGTGAAAAACAATACTACAAGGCGACAATTTTACTCACAAAACAACGGTTTTGACAATATCGGCTTCTACGTGATTCCCTTGGTTGTCGGTCAGTTGGATTTCGTTGTCGTAGTTGGCTGAATGAGGGTTCATCCTTGAGAACTGGATCAGATCGGAAATGAGAGCCTTGACTTTGGTCGATGGTCTGAAGTTTTCCAATGCTACGCCCTTCTGACGCTTCTCCTTCTTCTGAGGCTTTTTCTTCTCAAGAGTGTCGCATTTGATTTCGATGGCGTCCGTAGGACTAAGGGCAGTTTGGCAGACGGAGCACGAGCGGCAGGCGTCGGAGGAAGGACTGGGCCAACCCGGACAAATTGAGTTTCGATAGCATTCGATGCAGAACAGATGCTGACATTTGGTCAACACAATGCGCGGCACTACGGGGCTGCTCGCTCTCGTCGGTCCCCTGGATGAGGAAGCTGATTGGGCCGCCTTCGGCTTGCGACCCCTGGGTTTGGAGGGAGTCGCTTCAGCATCAGGGCAGTCAGCCTGGTCCAATGGAGGTGAGAGCTCTCCTCCGCACTCTACGCATTGAGTGGTTGCCGAGTCTCGCAAGATGGAGAAGATAGCGTTGGCGCGTGCAGCGGTGAAGCCTTCCTTCGTTATGGCATCGACGACGTCCTCGTATTTCAGTGACGGCTCCGTGGATTGTCCGCCGGGTTCCTTGCCTTCAACAAGCTCGAAGTGATCGCAGATTTGGCGAAGTCGAAGGATCTTTTGCAGAATACCGACGTAATTCTTCATGATCTCGTTCTTGTTAGAAAGGTCGTTAAATTCCGCCTTCGACTCTGTGAAGAAGCGATCATATATCTCCTGTTCCTGAGCATCGAACTTGAGGAGCCGCAACTCGTCGCGCCGAGGGGGCAATGAAAGGATTTTCTTCCCATCTGCTGTTTTACTCTCCTTTGTCCGCCGAAGGGTAATGCACTTCATGATGCTTTGTAGACGGGCGATACCGAGGGCATGGCCATACTTGACGGGCGTTCCAACGTGTTCTGTCCAAACATTCTTGTCGTCAAGAGGAGAAAGACGCAAGAACTTGATAAGTGCGAACACATCATCCAGCTTGTTTTGCACTGGAGTTCCTGTTAGGCACAGGCGCCTGTCCGCCATTAGGTCGCAAGACGCCCTACTTCCAACGGTACTAATCTCCTTGATCGAGCTGGGGACATAAGTATGTGCCAAATACGCTGATGTACAGAATTACTTACTGAGCTTCGTCAAGGACGACCCTGAACCAATGAATACTTTGCAGTGGGCTCGACACTTCGTTGGCAACGTTGGCAAGGACCGATGTTTTCTTCCGTTTTTTACCCTTTTTTGCTTTCCCAAGCTTGATGACTGCATTCCCCCTCTCGTCGACCTCCGTTGGTCCAACATCACTACTGTCTTCTTCGTCGTCTTCGTTGACAGCTGTGCTGCGGGTTTGCTTGGAGAACTCGGACGCCAGAGTTGCGTACGTGGTGATGACTGCGTCAAAGTCTGCAAGAAAAGCAGGGTCGGGGCGGCGGGCGTTTCCGTGGTAGATGTAGACGCGCAAAGGGGTGCCCTCGCGTACCCGGGCCGGCTTAGCTTCCGACTTCTCAGCTGGGCAAGACTGGTGGCCATTCGATTGCGGAGGGCAGCCTCCATTTCCGCCGACGACGGTGACTTCTCCTTTCCAATGTTCACGGAATTGATCTTCCCAGTTTGCCACAGTAGACAGCGGGCAAATGATAAGAGTGGCTCTGCTTTTTGCCTTGATGCGGCAGATACGGACGTAGTCGGATTCCATCTTGTCTTGCGCTTTTGACGCCTTCCCCTTGTTTGATGACGCGCTCTGGTTGACCTCGGGCATTCCCCAAACGCTCCCAGCAAAATGGGAAGGATCCAACATTTCGACATCACGTCCCGGGAGTGGCGGCGGTCGTTCCAACGGGGTGGTGGCGAAATTGCGAGCAGAGGGTAGAGTTGCAGCAATGAGAGACACACAGGTGATCGTTTTACCAAGGCCCATCTAACGAGGATGAGCAAAGCGAATCAACGCTAGAAATTGCGAAAACCTACATCGTCTGCCAGAATAGCCCCTTTCGATTCTCGAGGTTCTTCGAAAACCTCTTGTGATGTAACGGGGTGATACCACGAGACCCGACGGGTTATCGGGTGCATCCGCTTCTGCCACAGGGAAGAATATGTACCGTCCGAGTTGCAACGCTCGCGTTCTCTTTCCAACAAAAAGGTCAAAGCCTTCTTCTGATGAGGGTATAGCTTCGTGGCAACATCCGGCGCTAGATGATAATGAGATACGCGTGTTCAGCTAGGACCGATACAGAACACCTACATGCTTCCGTCTCTGCTAGTTCTTCTCCATCTTTCAGGTTCTTGAACAATTCGTCTACTTGACTCCTTTGAACCTCTACACTCTTTCCGGGGTTGGAAGGAGTGGTCCACCGCATGTCACGGTGTATGCCCCGACTAGCGTGCCCGCCAGGAGGGGGGTTGTGCGGATTGAAGTAGTGGTAATGCGAGATAATCTTGATGTCAAATGTCGGCGAAGGGTGATCAAGGAGCAAGCCACATTGTTGCAAAAAGTTCCCTACAACAGGGATATTTCCCTTCGGTGTGTACACCAACATTTGTAAGGGCAAGATGGGAAGCTAAAGATAGATAAGCGACCTGGAACATTGGCACTCGGAGTTGCGCATACTTACATTAGGACGGCCTTTGCGTATTTTGGCGTCGAGTCGGATAAGACCCTTGCCTAGCATTGGGCCAAGAGAAGTAGCAACCTTTTGTTCGACAACTCCAAAACCTTCACCGCCAGTGGGCTCCCCGTTGGGCGTGCGGCTAGTGGGTGTGCGTATGTGGATGGTTTCGGAACCGCCTGGTTTGTTTGCGGCATGCTCATACTGAAGTCGAACAGGAGCATATTCATTATCCGAGTTATGGTCCTGTGGGACGATGTATGGAACGGGGTACAAGATAAGCGCCGTAACTGTGAGTTGGCCAATGCAAACCGGTGTTTTCGGCGGCAAATCTGGAGGGAGTCCGCAGCTGCTTCCTCCAGTCTGCAGTTCCTGCGATTGTCTGACTTGATGCGGTGGAGGCGATGGCGATGCTGTGAGATCAATGACTTGTCTGCTGTGTATATGGGTTGGCGGAGGTTGACGCCCTTGTACTTGAGGCCGAAAAGGCGCCGTCGAAGGGCCAGGCAAACCGTTCGGCGACGACTGGTGTTGTTGGCGCAGTCCAAAATGGTTAGCTGAGGATGGGCCTGCAAATGCGGGGCGATACTCATTGTGGTTGAATCCTTGGTTGGGTGCCGGGAGATGGGCCATGGGGGGATTTGCACCAAAGTAGCTCGGTCCCGATGGAAAAGCGCCAGGACCTGTACGCGGTGTAAAACGAGATTGTGCGGAAGAAGACTGGTTATTCGAAGATTGCTGGGGTTGCTCTATACGTGGCCTCTTCGACAGTCGTCCAATGTCGCGTTCAGAGGTTGTGGTGTCCGAAATCTCATCGTCATCGTCGGCGGTGAGATCAATGTGGTTCGATGAAGTGAAAGCAGGACGCGGGGACAAAGGGACGTTGTTGAAGGGCTGTCGTTGTTCTTGGAGAACGGCGGACATTGTTGGCGACACTGAGGCGGTCGTGGACAACGACGAGAGGGTCGCAAGCGTCGAGGGCGAAATTAGAAGTCAAGCCGAGCGGAAAGCGCAAGTCCATAACGGCGATTTGATTCATTAGTAATCATAAGTCATCATCACTGACTGGACTTTGAGATTCGGGAACGACTGAGTCGCCCATTTGACCGTTATCAAACAGATTTGAAATTTGGTGCGGAATACGAGATACAGATGGATAAAAGTTCCTAAGTGTCTCAAGTCCAACCCATCGCATAGTAAGCCTGTCGGGCAGCTTCCTCCTTGGCATTTTGTTTGCTGCTTCCTGTTCCCTCTCCTTTAGGAATCCCATTCACTGGTGTAACAGCTTGGTCAGAATATACTTCGGCGCTTATGCAACTGTATCACACACCAATACAGCGCACAAGCCACGTTCCTGCATGCGAAGGACCGCTGAATTGTGCGTCGTACTCCACCGATACCCGCCTTTGTGCTGCAGTTTGATTAAACAGAGGAAGGAATGGTAGGTTCGGCCGAGCGGGCGCCAAAGGATTTGGGCGAGTTCCGTGCGAGCTCATACTAGCACGAGACACCTGTTGCATTGCAGGTGGACTGCTCACAGGTGGTGGCGGTGGCGGTTTAAAAGCTGGAGCAGGGGGACCAGGCTGAGAACCAAAAAAGATAGTTTCAGGACCAGGGCTCATGGTTTCGGCCTTCACTTTCTTCGTAGGAGGTGGAGTCAACGCTTGTCGCGGAGGGGACATCGGACCCTCTTCAACGTGCATAGGGCTTGAAGATTGACCCAACTTGTCCCTGTTGGGAATGTTCAGGTTCTGGCCAAGTAATGTCTGAATCCATTCCCGTACAACAGGTGCACCTGAATCTAAGTAAACGCCTGCAGTATAAGCGTAGAATATATCGCGAGTTTCCTAACAAGCAGATGGTCAGCACAAGTAGAGGACTGCGCAAGGAACGATGGTTACCTGGGGCTTGGTGATTCCTGATGACTCGCGCAGAACGGGGTCGTAGCGAAGTTTCCTGAGCAGTCCATAGTGTGTTACCCACTCCTCGAAGAGGTCATCGCACAATAGTTCCTCCTTCCTCTCCTAGAGCTGGTTGAACTACAGTGAATCCGGGCAATCGAGTGTGGCACTCACCACTATCTCACCAGCTCTCAGCATCGGTCTGGTGTCGAACAGTAACTCTGTTACCACCGAGTCTAGTACATGCTTTCCCAGCCAGGAAAGTCTCTCATTGTCATACTGGTCGAGACTCGAGCATGTCAGCCTCGTTCTCAGGGAGGAATGGGTGAATATTTGAAGGACGAGATCTGTATTGCTGATTGGTGGTAGCTTTGGGGCCGTAGTCCTGTTGAAGACAACTGGAGGCTGGTCTGGAAGGGCTCTCTTCTTGAGCTGAGGATAAGGGGATGCGGTATTGAATGATGGTGGTGGCGAGGACAGGTACTGCATGTCCATGGCGGTGAAGAAGGAAGAATTAGGTTACATGCGCGCCCATAACGTTGTGGCATTTTGATCGGTCGATCACCTGTATCATCGACGGTCATGTCGCACCGAGTGGCATTTTCATACGTAGGCTCCACCGCTTCGTTTATGTACAACTCCTTTCCAGGTGCCCCTCGTATTACGATGACTCGGAAGCTCAGTCTTGGAGTCTTGGCCAGTCCTCCTATTCGTATATCATATCCACGTGATGAAGATCTTCTGAATCCCCCAAGAATCCCCCGTCCAGAAGCGCGATATTGCAACTTGTCTACTCACCTCCACGACAGTGACAATGGCTGGCCCTCTCGAAAAAGTTTCGTCCTCCAAAACCTTTGCCGGGGAACTCGTCAAGTACAAGTTCAAGGTAACCCAAACTCGTCCGAATTCTAAAGTTCACTGATCGAGCCTATCTCTCTCTCCCAGTCAGAAGCCCTCGGTGGTTTGGACACCCATTTCAACCTCTTCCTGCCTGCCTTGAAGCCAGGACACAAGGCCCCCTTGCTTGTTTACCTGGCCGGTCTCACCTGTACCGAAGATAACGGGTAGGTCTCCTTCCCTTCCAGGTACGAAGATCACGGAACCCACCTCCTTTAGCGCACAGAAAGGCGGCTTTTTCGGGGCGGCATCCTCGCAGGGACTCGCCATCCTGTTCCCCGACACATCTCCTCGGGGTGCCGGGGCACCAAACGAAGATGATGACTGGGACTTCGGCACCGGTGCTGGTTTCTACCTCAATGCCACCAAACCCGAATACGCCAAACACTACAATATGTACGACCACATAACCCAGGAACTTCCCAAGGTCATCGAAAGCGCAGGATTACCTATCGTCAGTCTCTCTTGTGCCATCCTCGTCTCTCCTTGATTCATCTCATACTGAACTACTTTGGTCAGGATATCACTAGGCAATCCGTTTTTGGACACAGCATGGGAGGCCATGGTGCTCTCGTCCTATATCTGTCCTCTAAGACTAAGCAGTATCGCTCAGCATCTGCATTTGCTCCGATCTCCAATCCCTCCAAGTGCCCCTGGGGTGAGAAGGCCTTCAAAGGCTATCTCGCAGGCGGCGTTCAGGAAGGAGCGGACAAGTATGACGCCACCGAGCTCGTCGCTAAACACACCGACCCTCTCCACATCCTCATTGATTATGCAAGTACTTTGTTTAGCGCCTTTTCGACTTACACTAATGTCGCTTTCCTGTCCACAGGGTACCGGAGATAAGTTTTACCAGCAAGGGCAACTTCTCCCAGAGAACTTCCTCAAGGCCGCTAGGGGTGCTGGGTATGACGAAGTGCAGGTCCGCGTAAGAAGTCATGAAGATTATGATCACAGTTATTACTTTGTAAGCCGCCCCCTCTCTCAAATCCTTCTCCCAGATTCTAACATCTTCTTTCCCAGATCTCGACCTTCGCTACGGATCATGTTCACTGTAAGTCCCGACCCGGTCGCTCCGTGTTTGCACTTCTGACAGCTGCATAGTCCATGCAAATTTCTTGAAAGCTTGAAACACAAGCAAATGAGGTGAAATGAGGCCGTGACAATGAAGACCAATGAATTTGTAACACATCAAGAAGGACATTCCATACGTGACGATATAATTATATTTTTGAAGAGACCCTTCCAAGCAATCATTTGTTGCCCAAGATCTTGCGCCGGTAAAGTAGCTGAAGGTCGCTGATCTCCGATACCATCCACTCGCTGTCCAGTGCCTCGAAGACGTTGGCTCTCCGGCGATAATCATGGACGAGCAAGTTCTGCACCAATGCCTTGGCTGAAACGACGGTGTCAGTTCATTGAATGACCCGAACACTCAAACCCACCTTGTGGTAAGTTGCTCCAGGGGCAATGTAAGAAGACGACCTCCTCTTCCACGATTCTCGCTTTCAGTCTTGCCTGTCTGTGCTCACTGAACGATCCCAGACATTGCTGTGATTCTGTCGGCACACTTGTATACGAATCCGCATCGTCCGCCCAAGATGACTGGTAGGTAGCGTCATTGTCGAACGGATGGCTTCCGCTATAGTCCAGACAGTCAACCATAACATTTCTTCGCGAGTAATGTAGGACATTGCTTACCACAGCATGATGTACAGGATTACGCCAGCGCTCCAGCAGTCTGCGGGCATTCTGGTTGCAGTGAATACCAAGTGTCTGAATCAGTGGGTTGGAATGGGAAGAGACCATACCCAATGTATCCCAGGTGCTTGTTGTCTAATGCTAGTATACCTTCTGGAGGCAAGTACGATACTGTCCCACATACGTTCAGCGTCTCTTGATATGCATTGGGCCGAGCGAGACCAAAGTCGGCGATTAGTATCCGTGGATATGGGCCCGGTGCGTGCAGTAGTATGTTTTCAGGCTGGAACAACATTCTGTAAACCAAGCTTCATACGTGGAGATGGTAACACACTTTCAAGTCTACACAGTCGGCAAATGAGCAACCTCGAACACTGGTGAGAAGGACACGCATACCTCGATGGGAAATATGTTTCTTATGAAGGTATGCCAGCCCAGTCAAGAGTTGAAACATTATATACTTGGACTCTGCTTCGCATAAACCTGGCCTGTCGGCTTTGAGGTTCACGGTAGAGATGTAGGTGAACAAATCTCCGCCTGTACAAAGTTGCAGAAAGATGTGACTACGAATTGGGTGAGTATTCCAGAGTTCTGGAGGGGAGACGAAAACATACATGAATCCGTTGTCCTCCTCGGTGTCGTATATCTCGTTTATGTTAGGCTAAGAGGCCGTCATGAAAAACAAGATACACGGAGTAATAGGAATGGAGTCTTACATGTTTCAATGTCATGAGAATCCTTACTTCCTTCAAAACTTGACGAACTTCATTCTCGCGGCGAGTTCGAATGCTTTTGCAAGCTACTTGCTTGTGGTGAGTAGGATCGAAGGCCAGGTGGACGGTGGCGAAGGACCCCGTTCCGAGGCACTGCGACATGACGACATAGTTCCCGATGCTCTAGAGCTCCATAGTCAGCCAACAGAATATTGAAGAGGGTCAACACAGGTCTTTCGGGAACAGATGAAAGACCTTCTGCGCAAGCGTCCTAGCGTGGCTTGGAGGTGTTGGATCGAATAGAGACAGCTTCTCCGCAGGTCCCTTTATGATATGAACGCAAGTGAATGCTGCACAAAGTTAGACCGATGCCAGAAAGAGCAAGGGAATAGCTGAGACCCAGCATATTCGGTAGTACAAGGACGTCTCCGTCCATAAGAATAACAGAAGCCTTGCGTATCCGATAGCTGTTCAAAACGACTCCATTGCGTGACAAGTCCTGAAACGAGTAAACAGAATGTCTTCAAGGACAATGTATAGAACTCACTTGACAAGAAACAATGATCCCTCCAGAAGGCGACGGTACTCTGCGACTTCAGTCAGTTCCGGGTCACTGTCGTTCTCGGAAACTGACGCATATAGCTTGCAGTGAACACCAGAGATAATGCTATCGCTGATCACGTAGGTGCTAGGAAAAGGGAGCTCAGATATGCGCATATATGTCTGAGAATAAGTTTTACCACAGCTCAGGGTGCCGTCCAATGACCACTGGGCAATTAAAACCCAAATTGATCACTACACAGCTGCGTTTAACAATGGCTGTCGCTCGGATGGCTCAAATCCCACTTGCCTTCCTTACGCCCATTGCGCGTCGTCACCAACTTTGCGCATATATCTTTTCTCTGCGAGGGTCGGAATTCAGAGGCGGTGGCCATTGTCCTGGTCAAGAGCGAAAGACACCGTGCTGTCAAGATCAAAATTGGGTTCTTCGATGCTAAATCTGGCGCCATCAACGAGCAAACAAAGAACGCATAGAATTGAGCCTGCCAGGTAAAAACAAAACGTAATGGAACAGCAGAATCAATCATATCCCTTCCCGCTGCGCTGCTTTGCCCTCCGAATCTTTTTGTGCTTTTTGCCCCCCAACTCCATACCTTGCATCATCACTTGCATGCGAGCCTGGGCACCAGATAACGGGGTCCCGTCATCAGCGACTAAGACTTGGTTGGGATAAAGAATCGATCTTGAAAAGGCTTTCCCTCCCTTCGATCCAGCCATGAAAGGTCGGTCTCTTTGAGACTGGAAGAACTCATCATCAATGGCCCGGGACTTCTGACCCATCCGAAGGGTCTGTGAGGCAGCCGCCATTTCCTCTTCCGTCGCCATGTAGGTATCAGCGCTCTTACCAACGCGGGTTACAGGTGCCTTCTTTTTCGTCGCATAACGTTTCAGTCGTCGCTCGTGCGTCTCCTCGTTGAACCTGTCCTCATCGATACCTGGTGGTGGGTGGCAAAACAACAGTTTCCCCTTTACGTAGTCCTTGAGGATGTATCGAGCGGCACGAGATTCGTCAGGGTTTCCAAAACCTGAACGCATAAAACCTCTTGCGACTGGAAGAGCAGAGGGGTGAGCACGAGGTAACTGTAATGGACAACGAAGGACTCACTGGCATACGCCTGCAGGAAATCTTCGGCTTTCACAAAACCGTCACCACCGTCCTCCGCATGTGTCGTTCTAATCGTAAGGCCGTAGGTAGCCTCCAATAGCGATTTAGGAATTCGCTTGACCACTAGAGCAACTGGTCCGGTATGCTCTCTCAATTGATCTATGGGAAGGACACCATCGCAAACAAGGTCCGCTTTCGTTGTAGCGAATTGAGGGAAGACCAGGCCAGGGCAATCGCAAAGGACGATGGAGTCGGAGAGATGGATAGTTTGGAAATGCTTCGTCTTTCCTGGAGTAGCGGACACGCTGACCTTCTTCTGGCCGAGAAGGGAGTTGATGGTGCTTGATTTGCCGACGTTGGGATATCCAACCAGTCCCAGTGTGAGCTTACTCGGGGGTTTTCCGGTCACATCCTTGAATTCTGGATGCCATGGTCAGGTTGGTGGGATTTCCAGAAGAACGGAACATACCATGCAAATCAGGTGCAAGGCGTAAAAACAACTTCTCCAATTCATCTACGGTAAGGATCTTCGTCCTTGGATCCTCGTCCTCGCCTTCATCTTCTGGCGCAGAAAAGTAATGGTCATCATCTTCGTCCTCGTCATCTGATGCTTCGGATTCAGAAGAGCTTTCGTCGCCAGACCGGTTTTGGGCCGCAAGTTGGGCGGCCGCAGCTTCCCGCCTTGCTTCCTGAATAGCGTTGGCAGTCGCAGCCGAGTAAAAAGCGTATTTCGTTCCTTCCTTGTCGAAATAGTTTGCCCATTCGAGCCTGTGGTTGGGTTCATAACGTCTCTCTCGGGGTTGTCATTAACGACTTACCTTTGCTTGGCAGTAAGTAGATCCGCCTTGTTAATCAACAACATGCTTTCGCGCTTTCCTGGACCTGACCCAGCCTCTCCCTCGTTCCCTTCGACATCTCTAACATAATCTTCCAAATCTTTACACCTGAACCGCAGTGGATTCCTTGCATCGACAATTTGCACGACTAAGTGAGATCGTTCGAGGACCCGCCATAGCTGTCTCCAAACTTCAATGTTGCGTTCGAAGGGAGTGAGTAGGAAGTTTTCCGATTCCTGCAGTCTGCGCCCGAGAGGTGAGACGATTGACAAGCACCCACGAGGTAAGGACATACTGTGCTAGATTCCTTCTCCATTGCAAGAAAGCGGCCTTCTCATTTCGGTCAAGCTCTTCGTGTTTCATAGATTTGGTCCATGCCGGTCGACGAGGTACTTGAAGGCGACTCTTATTCTTTTCTTGCTTTTCGAGTAGTTTTACTTCCTCCGCCTCAGTCAATAGATAGGGATTTTGGGAAGTGGGGGCAGTTTGGTTAATTATCTTAACATTGCGACGCTCTATGTCCCATGTTAATAAATGCCTACGAATAGATGAGATAACTACGCACCGGCAGTGAAATCTGTTCCTGCCAGTTCGGCTGTGTTCAAAAACTCCTCCAGATTCCGTTCTTGCGTGACCGACTTCAACCGATTTGAGTCCAGGTCGACAGAGTACTGAATTCATTGATCAAAATTACCATCTTTCTGCGAATCTGAGGGAAACTCACAAGGCCAGATTGCTGTTGTCTTTGTGCATCTTTAACCTTTCGGTTGATAATTGCCCTTCCCAGACCACTTGGGTTGTGATTTTTGCCTTTAGCCGGGGCCTAAAAAGATCATTAACAGCTGTAATATAAACGGTACAGGCTACCTCCTTACCATAGTGTCGATGTAAGGTAACAAGGGTAGAAGGGAGAGCGCTCCAACTTCCAGTCATTTGTGCCTCCAAGGTCATTTTCGTCTTGTTGATCGCTCAGCATCATTATCGGGCCGAAGATCGGATCTACTCTGACTTTGAATGTCGATTGAATCTCAGAAGCGCTCGAGGGATCGTAAACCACAAAGAATGCTCGAATTTTCCTGGGTTACAATGATGGCAAGGTCACCCTACAAGAAAGAGAAACACAAGGCTTCAAAATGCAAAATGTGCTGCATTCTTGGGCGCTCCGAATAAATAGACTATAAGTGAGTAACATCGTCAGCACCTAGCGAATTTCTCTTGGCTTGCACCTACCAAGGCATTGACTGACGAACAGGCCAATTGTCACTCCAGCTGAAAGTGTTATCATCCGAAGAGCGAGCGAAAAACCACTGGAATACTGCTCCTCGGAGGTATGGAAAGTCTGTGTTACACCGCCGCCTTGCGCTATACCGGACTGCATCGGGACACAATTTGTTAGAGCAAGGCGTGAGGGTTTAAGACACTGCAAATTACTAACAGGGACTAGGAAGAGAACACCCGTGACCATGACGGTGAAGGCTGTCCCACGTCCGAGCCTAGAATAGACATTGCCCAGAGACCCGAGTACGAAAGCGCCAGCAGCGGAAACGATGTCAGTACGTCCAGGAAGGACTAGGCCCGATGCGCGGTTGGCAGCATACGAGGAGCAAGAAAGGAAGACCATGACTAAAAGTTGCCTACTGCGCCAGTACTGGAGGTTTGAAAGTGACGAACAGATCGAGTAAATTGGAACCAGCAAGAATAAAGTCCACCAGGGTAGGTTCTGACGCCACCATTCCCAGTTGGTGTCCCTCACGCAGCCTACTGAAGTTTTAGAAACGTTTTGGAATAGAGTGGATTCCGCGACCTTTGATGACCCTTTCAGATCCCTTTGTTGCCACTTCATGAATGCCGAGAACGCCGCCGATAGGGGTGAGCGGGTTCGTTCCATTCAGCATGGTGAAGGTTCCATGAAGATATGTCATGGGCACTGAGCCGTTGCTGTTACTATTGCTGTTGCCGTGCTCGTCGTTATTTATGTGGTAGTAGAGATTCCGTGCCTTTGGGTCCACTAATAGATACAGATCCGATCCAATGGTAAGGCCAAATCCCTGCACGTCGGCGATTCATGTGTCAACGTCAATTAGGGCACGAGTAGACCTTTACTGACCAAGAAGAGAGTATAAATAACAGCATAAACAATACGAACGGAGCCACAGAATATGTTGCGGGACATGAGCTCTAGGGAGCTGATCACTTCAGCGTCAAAATAAATAGGCTCAAATCCTGCAACGGTTTAAAACTAGGACGGTGGCTTGCTTACGAACTGTGAACCCTGGCAATATGACCACAACTCCGGCCGAGGAAATGGCCGTGTAGCAGAACACGTCGCCGGGGATGCTACTCAGGCCTCTCGCAACAAACGCAACGATGATCGTCACAGATATCCTTGAAACATGTCAGCCTACAGTCCTTATGATAAACCCGTCGTAACATCATCCAAGCGCCCTGTACGTACTCGTAGACATTCGCGTACATCGCACTCTTGTTCGCAGCATTCAATCCCAGGTACTGCAAAGCGCAGGCGCAAATGCCACTGATCCACATATCCAGGATGGAGCCGCCGAAGGAGAGACCGCAGATCGCAGAAGCGCTCATAAAGGCCAAGAAGCATCGCACTGGAAGGCTATAGATTGGAGGCGCCCTGAGGAGTCGTTTAAGCGCCTGTGTTCCGGCACTCGCGGGCAGGTTCTCGTGCAGCACATTTCGATAGATTTGGTGGACCTTCTGAAGGGACGTGAGCGCAATTCGGCCTCGCGCCCGGACGAAGAACGTCCGCATGGCCAGATGTTCCCCTAGTCGCATGGAGATAATCGCCATGTTCGGAAGGTACATGCAGTCTGAATGGACGTGTTCATTTTTCTCCGTCAGGTGTATTGGTATATCGGGACATAGGGTGAAGCAGCTGACCTGCCTCAAGGCTCATAATTGTCGCAGCTGCCTTGACCTGTGATTCTATTCGATGGGATGGTGAGCCAAAGGTCATAAGTGCTTTCGTCAAGGTCAGGACAAATTCCCTTCGTTTGTTTGCCTCTGTCCTTCGAAGGTGAGCGCAAAGTCTGGGGGGAATCAAGTAGCAATATGTGTGCGTACCTTCAATATCAATGGGAGCACCGGAATTGAGACCAAGTTTCTTGGACATTGGAATGGGATTGTCCGAAGGCCAGGAGAGCTTGTGCTTGTGCCTCGACTCTGGATATCCATCACCTTGCAATAATTCCTCGGTGCTGCCGGGTTCATCGTCAACGCGTAAGGTCAACTGTTCGGGGTTCAGAGCCATCAGTGTGAAAGTGCAATAAGATAGCACGGAAGAGGATGGTCGCAGGAGGTCGCAGCCGACGTTATCGGGTTCCTGTCTAGTAGTCTGTAGCCCAAGCCCCTAAACGATGTACTATCAGGATCGTCTCGAACGTCATCAAATGCGAGGACAGGAGCTTTCACTACTGGGAAATGCCGACGTTTAAATGGCATAAAACACCCTTCAGCCACTAGTCCATGACGAAATTTGAACAGATGCAAATGGCCTGATGTGGTATATTGCTTCCAAATGAGGGTAGTCATACAAATATCAAAGGCATAAAATTTCGAAGGTAGAAGGTGGGGAATTCAGACAGATGATATGATACACAAAGATGATACACGTCCACACATAGGATGTTGCGGTTACCAGATTTGCGGAGCTGGTGGAAGATAATTGGTAGGAAGCAAGAATGCATCCATTCCATGCTGAGAGAACGAATTGCCGCCTAAGCTCTGGTCTGAAATCCAGACGGGTAGTTGTTCTTGCGCGGTCATTTCAAACCCTTGCCATATCTGATCTGCATCGGGCGGAGGATGGCCAGGTGCAGGATGGCGCTGAGGATGCTGGGGATGAGCTACGACAGGAACGTGTTGATTGGTCACAGAGTGGCTAGCACCGGCGAAAGGGGGTTCATAGGTCGGCGAGAAAGTATCGCTACTGCGAGGATGTTGAGGTGGCGGCATCATCGCAGATGGAGGCAGGTTGTTGGGCTGATGATCGATGACCATAGACAAGCTGCGTTGAGGCTCCCGGGAGCCATTAGGGGAGCGGGACGTGGATCCAGGCTTTCGCTTTCTGGACCGTTTCAGCATCAACTGCAAGGTTAAAGCATAGCGCTTGCCAGGGACTGAAGTCATACAGTGTCAGTATTCATAGAAATCAAGATAGAAAGCCACGTACTGGCAGACATTAGGGTAGCAAGTTGATCGACCTGTTCTCGGATGGACACAATGTTGCAGTCCGAGGGGCTTCGTTGTCCAAATTAATTCACAACACAATGTAAATGGTTTAGCGGGGGACTTACAACAGGCGAGCTAGCCGCAGCAGGAATGACGCGGCAAAGGTGGCCGTTGCATGAGTATAGTGGACAGCTGGGGCTACATTCAGATCACGTTCGTACCGGAGATGAGCGAGCTTACCATATTTCATTCCTTCTCGATACGATGGGGAGTTCACAGTGATATCAAGGCCTCTCTGAGCAATAGCAATGGACCTGATGGCAAGATCTTTCTGCGCTGGGTGTATCTTTTGGACATCTTCCGGCCCATTGATACCTCGCAAGGCAGTCGCATTGTGGAACAGCTGAGCATGGAGCTGCTGGATTTGAAGACTTTGACGGTAGAAAGCTTAACTCAAATGGTAAGTCAGAGGACGTGTATCAAATATGGCAGCTACTAACCTGCGCCAGGCCATTTCTGAGAAAAGGCACTATCCCAGGTACTGTACCATTGCTCGAATTCACGATCAGCATTGCGCAGGATGTCGAAATGATCAAGCTTGACAGGTCCTTCTAGGGGGGACATGGCTTCATGGACTCGTTCGCGGATCTTGATAAGTTCGACCGTGGATACGAGGCGCATGTCGTCATCGATGGCAAGAGGGTGGTTAAGTAGCTTTCGACAATCTCTGATGCTTTCATCGTCTTTCATGATTGCAGGTCGACCAGTTCCATATGAAAGCCTGGGTCGATGTTAGAAGGGGTGGGAATGCGCGTAATTGAAAACTTACTGATGCTCGAAAAGATAGAGACAGAACCAAATTCTTGACATGATGACGAGGTCCTTATCGTCCTCTCGACTCGTCTTCCCCTGGTTGATTCTCTTATGCAAACGAGGCCAAGCTTTGTGCATTGCTAGAAGAATTTAAGCACGCGAATCGTCTTCGACATCTGTGAGACGTACACAATTCCATAGCCATACGAACGGCATGTCCACCGCTCAACCAGCCATTGTCCGACCATCCGGATACCAGAACTACAGGGACAATTCAGGGCGATTCCACTAACAGGGAGGGGGGACACGCACTCATGGCTTGAACAGCTTCCATACGAAGCACTGGGGCGAAGAGACTTGCTCGAGCGATATTTTGAACTTCCTCTAAGAGCTTCAAATGAACTTCACTTGCTTGGCCTATTACGAAATTAACAGTTTGCAAGCTATGTGACGCAGGAAGACGCCTACCTCCGCCGTCCCTGACGCGAGCAGCGACCATGCAGATAGCATCTACTGCAAATGGAGAACGTTCGTGCAGAGATTCGTACGTGTCCATATTGACGTCGAAAACAGGCCTAGAATGAATGTTAATAGTGGAACAGACCATATCTCCAAAACTCCTACAGGAATGTCGAGCAACCATCATAGAAGCTAAAAGGTAGTTGTGAGCGCTTGTCCCTGAAGTAACGTGACAGGTGACATACATCTTGAACAGCTCTCGAGCTTCATCCTCGGGCAAAATACTTTTGGTGACGACTGTGGAACAGTTTAGTTTTCACTAATGGAACGAAGACAACTTCTGGTGACCGACCGTCGTGGAAAGTGGGGGCAGGAAGGTGACGCAGTTTCCGGCGCTTTTGGGGCCGAGACCTGTCAGGGGAAGGGCTTCTCGTGCGGCTATGCGGTTCACTAGATTCGCCACTCTCCTAGAAAATCGGTTGGATCAAACCTCCTTCCCAAGGACGGATTTCGGATGTCCATGCGTACCTTGGCCGCGCGTTCAATTGCGACATCGGCCAGGCCCCGGAGCACTTCCCACGGAGCAACGAGGCCATAAGCAGGAAGGCCCCCATCGTCGTCGTCTTCAACATCCGAAGAATCCGCGCTGGTAACCGTGGACGGAGGAGCGTGGCGTTTGCTGTTCCCGGGATGAGACGGGTGAGGATATCGGTGCCCTGTTTTATGATCGGAGGGTTGGTGGTACCTTAACGAGGAAACATTGGCCCCAGATGATGGTGGGGGCATACTGATGCTAGAGAACGGTGGTAACACAGTGTTCGACGCCTGCTGGTTCCCCGAATACGGCTGACCAGGAGCCGGGGCCGCAGGCTGATTGAAGTTCGAGAAGGGCGGCTGAGAGGCATGAGGCCGCGGTAAATCTGCCGTGGGTGGCACCTGGTTTGACGAGGGGTATATATTTGGCATAGAAGCACGAGCAGTGGGTCGTGCAGGATGTACGATCGGGTGCGATGCAGGCCCATTGAGACCGCCAGGGGGTGATGGATGATGGATCTCGTTAACGTGCTGATGGCTTGCGGTGGGTGTTGACATCGACGGTGAGCTCATGTTGGGGGGGGAGTGATGATAGTTTTGGGGGTAGGCAGAAGGTGACCGAGAAGAGTGTGCTGTTGCACGAACATAACCTAGGATATCCTGCAGCGTGGCACATATCGTCTGCTGAGTTTGTTTGATCTCGGCGACCTGAGCTTCAAGTGCCCGCATCCGCCTACAAAACACCATTAGAGTCCTCATTACAGCGGGAAGACGCGGGTACATACTCCAAGCCTGCTTCGCCGGTAAGACTGGCTTCGCGAGAAGGTTTCTCAAACAGACACTCGAGACCGGTATTTCGGCAACGACGACACGGAGGATTCTCCGCGCCCTCGCACCTCATCTTCTGTTTCCTGCAAGCATTCTACACAGCATTAGCAGGCGAAGCGTCCCGGACGACGTTATACTTACGCAAGCACCTAACGAGCCAAAGAGGTGAGTAGGGCTAGGGCAAAGGGAGACTGGGGAGACGCACGGGGAACGCGATTGAGGGTTTTGACGACGGGCTTGACATCGCGTTTTTCGTCCTTGTTGTTGCTGTCGTCGTTGTCTTTCTTGACGACGGGGCTGGAGGGGCTGGCAGCGTCCATTGGGAGACGGAAGAAGAGAATGCGGGGCGAAGATGGGATTGAGAGGCTGAGATCAGTTCTGGCCAAACTGAGCCAATCACACCCTGCCAAATAAGGAAGCGCTACTCCGTGTGATCGCGCTCAACGGTCATGTGGTACTCGGCACCGCCCGACTGCTATCTTACCACGCCAGCCAATGGCCGCGCCCACCGTGCTTGTCGCTTTTCATCCCCTTCTACAGTCATGTTTATGTCTCTTATCTCCCATTTAGTGAGGTCAGACAAGCCCAATACACTTTCTAGTAAACGCTCATGAAAAGACAGCGCCTGGTTTGCATTTTTGTTGCCGTCGTTCGCGACCTACAAGGCCCTCGCGCGTCTCCCGCAGTCCGAGCCAGACGTCCAACGATGGGGCATGTATTGGTCCGTGGTAGGGGCTTTTGTCGCTTTCGAGTACATCGCGGAATGGTTCATTAGCTGGTATGTCGCCCACACTGAGCGCACACCACTCAGATTGTTCAATTAAATTCGCTTCCAGGTTCCCGTTTTATTGGGAATGCAAGACCCTGTTCCTGCTTTACCTCGCGCTCCCGCAAACAGAGGTTAGCCTATTTCTGGTCAACTCCAGCGCACACAAATTGAAATCTTGTCCCCAAGGGCTCCACCTACATTTATCAAAACTATCTCCGCCCATTCTTGGCCAAGAACGAGGCCGCCCTTGATGACGGAATTGTCGCCTTGCAGCGAAACGCATTTGGTTTCATTCAACAGAAACTCACTGATCTTTTGACCCTCGCTGCGAACGCTTTGAACAAACAAGGAAACACTCAGGGGCACAGCGGTCAGCCGCAGCAGGGTGCCAACCCTTTGCAAACCGCTGCAAGTCTCTGGCAGACTTATGGAGGTTCCTTGCTCGGTGCCTTGCAGCAGCAGCAGCGTTCTGCCGCCACGGCCACCGGAGCAACCCAACACCCAGCCACTACCCCTAATTTGACGCCCCGCCACTCTGGTGCTTCTAATGCCTCCAGCCCTTCGGCTGAACTCAAAACTCCTACTCCTCCTTTCCCTGTCCCCCACCACTTTACTCCCAGTCAGTAAATCTCGCCTCCTGTTGGGTGCATACATAGTGTTCATTGTTCCAAAAATTCGAAAGCACTATAATACAGTGTCCATACTAGACAAAATGTCTTTTCAATGTTTCAAAGTTGCTTTCTGCAAGCCGACTCAATGTCCGTTTTGGTAAACTCCAAAGTGACCCCGCTGTCGCCGTAGTGTTGCGAAATGAGTCCTCCGATGCGCCCGGTCATGTTCACTAGTCCTTGTTCGCATGCCTTCCACACGATGGCCACCATCTCCTCAGTCCCATCCTCCGTAAAGTGTTTCTCGACGCGCTTAAACATGCCGTCAATGTGCTTCCGCATATCCTTCGCATTGAACTCCTTCACGACTTTCTTAAGCGAGGATTTGCTGTAGTTGCTGTTGGCCGCGAGGGCACCTGGGTCTTGACCAACACGTTCCACTGCATCGAAGAAGTCCTAGGACAAGGTTAAGCTCTATCGCCTTTAGACTTGCGTGATTACTCACAACTAGCTTCGCCAGTGGTCTGCGCATAAGTACCTTGATATATGCATTGAGGTTTTCGTCGTAAATAGACTGGGCACGTTGCGCAAAGTTTCGAGTCGCCCCGAGCTCCATCTTGGATATTTCCGTCACGAAGTGATGCATGTTTTCTGTCGAGTCTGTGTCAGCACTGCTATCATAGATATCGAATTCGAAAAAAAGGCTGCGTACCAATCATGATGATATGATAGTTCAGCTGACCCTTGTCTTCCCCCTCGCCTTCCAATTTGGCGAGCTGCTTTAGTGACTCAAACATGGCCTGAACAATCTTTTCATAACCAGAGTCAACCAATGTTCGGATCTCGAAACCTTCGGCACCACCAAGCTGGTTTTCCACCCGAGTCACATATGAAGAGAAGTACTTGATGAAATGGGTAACCCCTCTGCGCTTCTTGCCGACCAGCCTGGTCTGCTCAATGCCCTTCAATTGATCGCTCTGCGGAGGAATGAGTACATCAAGCCGGTTCGAACATGGAGAAAAAAGACCTACAATATGCCGCTCGAATGCCGTCTTGAGTCGCGTTTGCTGCTTGTCCAAAAGATTCAGCAAGAAATTGGTGTTCTTCTGTTCCGCAGAAGCGAAGTACCGCTCAAGCGTCACGAGAATCCCAACAATCTCGCTAAAGGCGGTATCGGACGAGACCAATCAGACTAAACGAGCCGGGCGAACGACATGAGAAAAAAGACATACATGTTATCTTTAGCAATTGCATTATCCAGCCACGTCTTCAACTCGGCAGGCAAGAAACCAAAAATCAGATCCATCGCATTCCGAATCAGCTTTAGCGTAGTCTGGCTTAGACCAGCTGCTCGAGCCGCCTGTCGTCGAAAGTAGCTGTCAAGTCCCATGTAATCCGCAAACGTGAGGCCAGCATCATTGATCTGCAAGAAGTCGGTAATAAAGTCAAATTCGCGGTATACCGCTGCCTGAATCTGTTCCAGAGCTAGGTCGAATGCCTAGGAAGATGCGACGAAATTAGGTCGACCTGAGGTGTGGCGTTGGAAGAGCAGACTAAACACGTACGACAGAAGCGCGGAGCTCGCCATCCACCGGCTTTTCTTTGTCTCGTCGATTCTCCAATGGCGAACGAAGAATGGTTCCTGCTCGCCTCATACCAGCAGCACTCTTCGAAAGTGGAGGACCACTTCCTGCAAACCCGCCTATCCCTATGATTAGCAAAAGGACCTGGAAACGACAAAAGTGACACTGACTGGCATCTTGCTCGTCGTCCTGAGCCTTTTTGATCAACCCGAGGTAGGCCGACAAAAGACCAGTGATCTGCGTTTGATGCAGTTCACTGACTGTTGAAAAATATGACTATGATTATGATCAGCGGGCAATAGATAGCGTCTCTGTCAATGCACTGACTGCACACAATTTGGCATAGACACTCTCGTCCATCTCTTTGAGGTACAGCATCAGCCCAGCATAGCGGCCAAGATACTCTTCAATAGCCTGGTGCTCGAGTAACAGTGGATACCCTCTGGCCGATTTCGACAACCCGCTGGTGTCCCCGATAAGTAGCTTGGACTGGATCCGAAATGTATGTAATCAGTGTTTGCATATGAAGCCAGTTATCGACTCACCTGGGCTGTGAACATGATGGTCAAGAAGTCAAACATGCGCTTGCAGAACTGAGCGTTATGTGTTCGGTATTCTTGCAATCGCTCCATAGTGGCAGCCATGTCTAAGAACGGACACGGTAAGAATCGGTGGGATCCCGCATGTATCTTCGGAACGTACCAGTGTCTCTTCCAGCTTGCAAAGCCTTGTAAAGCTCGGCCGCAGCTTCTTCCAATCGTTGTATACTTTGTGCCTTTTCGAGGGATCCTTGCGTAAGGGTTATCAACGCGTCTTGATCGACATGAACTGTGCGCTAACAAGAGGTCAACGACATGCTTTTCACACAAGGCACGAAACGTACTAGGAGATTCTGAATCTCTTGCAGGAGAGCGCGTTGGTTCTGAGTCTGAACTTGCAAACCTCTGTTCTGAGATTGGATGAAGAGGATGTCTTCGCTGACAGCCTAAATGACGATTATGAACACGGCGGGTCAGAAACTTGAAACAGGAATCCACACGTACATTCAGGTGAATTTTGTAAGAGGAAATCAGGCTGTCCATATTGTCGAGCTCCGTAATTGCCTCATCCAGAAACTTCATAACGATACCGATTCGATCATCACTTTCGAGGAAGGAGTGCACGTTGGCCTAGATATGATTGAGTGCCAATTAACAAAAGCGGACAATCAAGGGAGCGCCAACCTTCTCGAGGGCGGTCAACTCGTCCAAAAGTCTCGCCTGGATCAAATCTACAGCACCTCGAGTGGACTTCCGACCGATCACATCGTCGCTGGCCCACTCATAACCTTCAATCATCTCCTCGACATTGGTTAGTGTAGCTCGAGCACTCTCTTCCTCGCCATCAATATCGATCTGACTGTCGGTGTTTTGAGCAAGGAGACGATCTAGCGATGCTTGGTTTGTGGGATCAAAGTAAGAGATTCGGACGTTCTGATCACGACGTGACGGTGTGTTTTCGACTGGAAATGCTTCAGAACGTGCGGTATATTTTCTTGTGGGTTGGGAAGGAACCGGGGAAGCATCACTCGATCGTGGTGGGATGGTGTCTGATGACTGAGAAATCTGGGAATAAGTCGCCTCACGAGTGCTTCCACTGGCGCGCGAATCCCTGGAGAATGTGCTGGAAACGGCTTGGGGTCGTGGTTGCGAGGCTTGGGAAATCTGTGAAGTGGTTTGACTGTGGGTAGAAGCCGCGTTGGACGGTCTCCGCGTTTGCCTCGGAGGGGTGGGAGCAGGGGCGAGAGGAGGTACGGTGATCGAGGGTGGACGATTTCGGCCACCGTCGCGGGAACGTGCAGATATTGTGCGTTCTCTGGCCTCTGGCGGCTGGAGCGACTGTTGGTTGGAGGGAGTGCCATTACGGATGTTTGATCGAGCTGGAGAAGGGTTGGTTCTAGCGGTTTCATAGTCACTATTCCTAGTGGTAAATTGGCTGCTCGAAGAAGCAAGTGTGGCCGAAGACGTCGATGGGCCTGCGCTCCTCTGGTATTGCCGGGCATCTAGGTCCATGTTAGGAAATGTAAATTGGGATGCGTGCTGAGCGGACCTTGGGATTCATAGTCATTTACGCCCTCCAAGTGGAGAGGCGCTGCGGGACCAACTGTAGTCCGAAACAGTCTGACGAGTGCTTCGAGGAACTGCGCTTGCTCTTCTCTACTTTCAGTGTCCCATGTATATCTGCGTGAAAGTGTGATATTAAGCGAGAGTGGCTAGGCGTCGTTCATTCAGATAGGACTTGAAACAGAGTGAATATATAAGACGACGTACGTTGACCACCTGGAGAGCACGCAGCTCTCGGACCCGCCAGGTTTTGCCTACCGAAAAGGTACCGTTTGCGTTGAGTTTAGACTTGTGCATAAAGCCACCCTCGCTGTTTGATTCTAATGACATGTTCATTGTAGATTCATAGGGCGACAGCAGGGGACATACGTGATAAGAGTATGTAGCGAGGTTTGCGTCCTCCTGCGTCGCCTGCGTCCTCCCAGATCTTGAGATGGCAGACATAAGTTTCGTCTGAACCGTTTGCATTGCGCCTGGCAAAAACAGAGGATATGATCTGCTGCCTCTGGGATTCTATGTCGGACATGGTGGACAGGTCGAGCGAGGGGCAGGGCGCAGGGGCGAGGGGCGGAAGTGATGGGGATGTTTATAATAATATAAATGATTGGGTCCGAAGGGCAATATTGATGTGGAATTGGACTCATATCGTCGGTGTAGTATACATTGCTGCTACCATGGCTACGTTTTGTAGAATATACTTAGTTTGAAGAGGGGAAATAAGGACGACAATAATAAAGTGACGGCAAGTGCCGAAGAACAAGGGATCAGTTCTGTGACAATCGTCTTGAGATTGATGGGTGCGGTATATAGACGCAGGGTTTCACAGAGTCCAATTCGACCGTTCTCTTCTTGCACTTTTCTGTCTCGCCACGACTCTGCCAGGCTCAGAGCCGTCGTCCTTCGTTTATCTCTCCCTCTTTCTTTTCGTTTGTCTCTTCTAACGACGCTGTAATGACTTCTGTACACAGTCCTCTTCACTTTCTTGCCCAGGTTGCCTGTGACACCGTACATCCACCAACCTCACCCCCTTGCTCCCCTTCTCCGCCCCCGGCACCCTCATCCCCTGCAGACTCCTGGCAGTCTTCAGCCAGTAGCATGGACCTCCACATCCCATGCACCGCTCCAGACCACATACTCCAACCACCACAAATGCAGCCACTGCGCCATTCAACCTCCTCCAACTCAAGCCATACCAGTTCTGACGTGTCCTCGCCCTCCCCAACTCGCAGAAAGACCGCAAAGAGACATTCGCCAGACCATCTCTCTCAAATCAAGTTCAAGCAGCAGATGCGCGCACGCAGGCAGATGCTCATGGAGAGGGCTATGAGGATCAAGTCTCTCGACAATTCCCCGGTCAACGACCACCAGCTCCTTGTTCTGCGCATGGTTTACGACCAGATCACCATGTACCCTCCAGAGTCCTGGATGGTGCTCCTGGCTATCGTCATCCGTCGGTGAGTCCCTTATGCATACCACTTGCCCCCCGTATGCGCGTCTTATGCCCGCCCGCTAGCGCTTTCAAGCAAGTCAAGAACTGGTTCTCCAACGAGCGACAGAAGAACAAGGAGGGTCGCAGCATACGAACACAGACAAAGGAGGGTGACAAAGTACGACTCCGTCCCATGGCACTTCAGCAGTGGTGTCCTGAATGGTCGGATGCCTTCTTTGAGGAGGTCATCATGATATACGACTACAAGGTTTTAATGGATTTACGACTCGTCTCAAACGATTCCTGAAGCGCTTCCGGACACTTATTCTTCATGGACAGTGCAGATATCATCAGACGTTTTCTTACTTACCCACTTACTCATTCATTCGTTCACACACACACACAGAACTTACCCTAGTCACTTCTTTAATCTTGACAGACGCTTTACTTATCTCACTTACCCCGCTACTAATATGTACTCCTCACATAGCATCGCATATAATAATCTACTAGTCACTCCAATCCTTATATATTATCTATTTGCTCGAAGCCAACGCTACCTCTCCATTGCGAAGCATCCGATACCGTTGACCCCTCCACACGACTGTATTTCCGAAGAATCCAAAGATCCAGATTGGAAGACTCGCCACCTCCCTCAATAGCCAAGCCACGACAAAATATCGATCAATCACAACGGGTACCCGATCTGCCAGTGACTTGTAGACACTGATGTCCACAAGAAACCATAGGACAAAGTGTACAGCCATGAATAACACCCTTGGGATCCCGAACAGATACTTGCCACTGGAACTGCCAATGATGGAGAGCATGATGGACTCGGTGAATGGCTCCACCAGGTTCGCTGCCAGAACCATTCGCTTGCGAACGCGAAGCCATCGAACTCGTCTCCAAACATAATCCCAGATCGTCATGTTCCCAACGACGTTGTAAGCAACATCCGTCGAGAGGTCGTGTCGTAGTCCAAGTTCGTGCCATAGAGCGCTGGCAATCATGTTGTCTTCTGCCAAGAACCGTCCAAACGACGGGAACCCTCTCTTCACTCGTCCTTCGTCGAGGTCCATGGGATCAATAGGCTTTAAAGTCCCATTGACACGATCTACGTCCGACCGTCGATAGAGGTTTGATTTGCCGACAACGCAAGATTCAATGGCGACGGTGTTAATAGCGATGTACATCTTTGCGTGGAATGTGTTTAGGAAGGCGGCCTCTATGCGGGAGCCCCAATACGCTGTGGTCGATTCGACAAACGGGATGTGGTGCACCACGCCTATTCGGCGTTTGGAAGTATTTCGGGGAGATGTGAGTGCTTCGACAGCTCGGGAAAGGGTACCAGGGTCGGTGGAGACATTGGAATCGAGTACCCAGACGATATCGTGGGCTGCCATTCGATACGGCCGCACGAGGTTGTTAACCTTGGGATTCACCCCCACAACCTCCTCGCCTGTAATGAATATTTTTAACTCCAATATAGCGAAGCCGAACGGCACGACAACTTACCAACTACGATTTGAGCCTTGACGTCCGGGTAGAGCTGCAGCAGCTCCTGGACGACCGGAATGGCTTGGTCCTTTGCATCAGCGACAGAGAAGAGAATTTCAAAGTTTGGGTAATTTTGTCGGAAGGTGGATTCCAGGTTCGTGTAGAGGTTGGGGTCAAGTCCCTTCAAGGGCCGCAAGATCGATACACCGGGCGCTTCCCTTGCGGGCGTATAGTCGACATATATCGGGCGATTGCGGTATCTGCGGTATCTGAGGGGGTGGTTCAGAACCTCATACGATCAGATTAGAAGACCTTCCGTACGCTGCCACGGCACCCAATAGGCCTATACACCACAACACGGAGTACCAGACCAACCCGGCTATCGCGAACCCGAAAGAAAGAGTGTTGCGGAGATCGTCATCTACTTCTAATGAAGGCATCGTAAAGGTCGTATAGGTCGTTAGGCTAGGTGAAAGCGAGGAGGGATTTGCTGGCAATAGATGGGCCTGCCGACAACGCCGGTCACAGGCGCTATGATGGTTTTGGTACAAGTCGTACAACCCCGACGCTCTGCGCGTCAAACTGTTTGCGCCGGCTTGGCACTTGTCTTTTAGGGCGATTTCACTCCTAAACGGGAAGGAAAGCCCCTAAGCTGCCACTTCTCGATCGCGACGCGTTTTATTTGAGATAGGATAACATGATCACCAATCTATATCGAACCCAGGAATTAATCTGCACCAGGTATCGTCGGGGTCTCATCCACGAGTTCTGAGAGCCCGAAGGTCCTCACGGTGTTGTCCCAGGTCGTGTCTACCAGAGTTTTGTAGGGAACTTGAAGAAGGCGATGCATGACCCAAGCTACACCACCGATTGCTATGGGTTCATTTCTCCCTTTTACAACCTTTCCCTTGACGAACCTTTCTGCTTTCACAGAAGGAGGGAAGAATGCGTTGCGAAGAACCGATGGCATGGTATCAAGATGAGCCTTTGACGCATGTGTAGGGTTCATGGTGCACCATGGACCATCTTCACAACCGTTATCATTAACACGCCTCTTTGGAAGATACCACAACTCACCAGTTTCGAGCATGAGGAGGTTGAGTGGAACTGATTTAGCGGCGTCAAGGTTCTCTTTCGTTTTGAGAGAACATCCGTTAATCCTGGCGATCACACATCAATAGCACGTCGTTGAGGAGTACCTGGGTCCTTACCCAACGTGAAATCCCATCGAAGTCTAGGTTCGAGGTAAGGTGAGACTTAAAACCGGCATTCACAGGAAATCTTACGAGCTCGGAAACTTCTTCGGGAAGGCCGGTGAAGCTGTGTACTACTCCTCCCCTGGCCCCAACAGTTCTCCCACCATCGACACCGAAGCCTTCGTCTCGGAGGATTTGGACAAAATCCTTGTGAGCAGCACGAGAGTGCAGGAATAAGGGAAGGTGATGCTTTTTCGCAAGGCTTAACTGAACCTGAAAAAGAGAGACAACCAGTGCTTCGTTGGTCAGCGACCGTAGATAGGTTGCCAGGATATGCCTCACTCTGAAGTATTTCTTCTGCGTTTCTGGGTCGGCGAAGTGTGTTCGGTCGTAATCTGCGATGTGCCCCTCAACACCAGGACTTTAGGAAGGAGAAACCATTTACCAAGTCCACATTCTCCCACTGCTACCACCCTTCCTTCTCCCTTCAAATGCTCAGAGATCATTTGATCTAGCTGTCGCAGATATTCCTCTGGGCCCTCTTTGTACGATTCAAATTCTCCGGAACGCGTTGGGTGACAGCCCACGGTTGCATACAAACCTGACATCGATCATTGGACATGCATGCACATAGGCGAACAGTACCATCGTACCGAGTTCCTTTGCTAAATCCAGTGCCTCTTTTGATTCGCTCAGGCTTCCTCCTGTAATGATCATAGATTTGACACCGGCAACTTTGCATCTCTGCAGCATTTCCGTCATATCATCTGCTCATGGGTTAGGTACGCACATCATAAGATGTGGGGACGCACCTTCATGCTTCTTCTTTCCGTGATAGAGTCCCCGATAAACGGGGTCTGTCAGGTTTACTGGTGAAAGAGTAAATGACGACCGATTCCAAAAGATCTGAAGCGGAACTCACTGGCAATGTCTGCGATATGATCATCGAGGTCCTTGAATGAACGAAGGCATCGACGGGGGTCTTACCGATGAACCTAGAATCAGTTGACATTCTTGAACACGATGCAATGTCGATGAGCAGGATGTCGGGTCTCGAGTGAAGAGCGCCATGATCAATGACGACAGCTTTGATGGACGAGCGGCTACCGGCTTCGCGGCCCAGATGGACAGTCCCAACTCTTACCAACTCGAGCGGTTCAAGTACCAGAGATGCCAGAGCTCTGGTAGAAACATTTTGCTGCGAAACTAGCCAGAGAGCGGGAATTGGGTCATGATTATTTAGGAGGTCCGCAGAGGATCTAAAAATAGTTCAAACCTAAAATCGGAGTTGCCTCATGCCGCTCTTTACTTCAAACACCTGTTGAAAAAGCCGTTCTAGACTTCTTTCATCTCCACATCTTCTTTCCCTCATTTCTCTTTCCCCTTCACTCCTTCAACATTCCCTTCTCTCCACCCTGGATTGAGGATACCCCGACTTGGGCTTCTCGACAATGTCGTCGAACTATAACTATTCAGGTCTGGGTCACAATGGCGGTGGCTACAGCGACGCCGCTGGCAACCCAGCCTACAAGGAGTCGACCGGATTCGCTGGGCAACAGGCACCTGCTAAAAAGCCATTGAGCAAATGGGTCAAATTTGGGATCCCTGCAGCAGTCGTAATCATCCTTGCAGCCGTCCTTGGCGGGGTCCTTGGCAGCCGGGCAGTTCGAGACAAAGACGATGGCAATAGTGGTTCTGCCAGCGGTGGTAGCAGCAGCGACAGTGCTGACCCAGAGACCGGCGGAACCAACGCTGAGAAGGCCATTGGGCGGTTCGCTACCGCGACGGACAGCAAGTACATGATCCCCGTGTACCCTTCAACGGTTCGTCATCCGTTCAGTGCGCCAGTGATACGGAATGAGGTTAATCATTGTAATTTCTCATGTAACAGACCAACACTGCGGCGTTCACTTCACCGACATTCGCCGCTGACGCTAAAGTGCAGTGGCCTGAAGACCCCTTCAAACCCACTACACCCAATGTACTCGCCGTCCGGGAGGATCGCCCGCGAATCATTGCCCCTCAGTACAAATGGGACGCTCTCCCTGACCTCATCCGAAACGACCCCTACCTTGAAGGATGGAATGAAACGATTTTCGGCAATGCAACGGATTACCTGGAAAGGGATCCTGTACCCTATTTCATGGATGGAGACAGTGGAATCTTGGATGTTGCTCGAGAAATCAAGCAGAGAATCAAAGCGTTTGGTTACGCCTACAGGATGACCAAGGACACACGGTGGTCGGAAAGAGCTTGGAGAGAACTTCAGGTTCGTCACGGTACTCTTCGACTTCATAATTGGGCACTGATATCAGTAACAGAACGCTGCCAGCGACGAATTCGGGCCTGCTGAAGACAAATGGAATCCTTCCCATTTCCTCGACGCCGCCGAACTTTCAGCGGCGTTTGGCATAGCTTATGATTGGTTCCATGACGTCTTTAGCGACGAACAGAAGGGCACCCTTCGAGACATTTTGATCAGATACGGCCTGCGACCTGGCCTCGACGCATATTCTGGCGCTGCCTCGTATGGTTGGTGGAGGACGGGAGTGAATGGTAACTGGAATTGCGTCTGCAACGGAGGGTTGACCATTGGCGCGTTGGCCATCCTTGGAGATGACGCGACAGGGGTAGCAGAGGAAATTCTTGGGCTCACGGTCGACAACGCTAGAGAGAACTGCGCCCTCGGTCCATCCGACGACGGGACCTGGTCAGAGACCAAGAATTACTGGTATTTCGGGACCACAGGTCATGCTGAAATGGTCTCTGCCCTCTTGACCGCCACCGGTTCTGACTACGGGCTCCTGAGTGCCAATCCAGGATTTGCCCTAACCGGCCTGGCCCACATGTATGGCTTCGGTGCAACCTCCCTCTTCGACTACGGTGACCATGGTCCCAACAAGTACTCAGCAACAGCCAACTGCATGTTCTTGTACTCCGAGCATTACGAACGACCCCAATACGCTCTCTTCCAACGCGAGCAATTCGATGCCGCCGAACCCTGGAGCATGTTTTGGTACAACCCTTCAGTTTCAGGGGCGTTCTGGGATGGTGCCGCGCTTGACCACTTCTTTGACAATGCCCTGGATCAATGGGCTTCGATGCGCAGTAGCTGGACGGACAGCAACGCTTTGTATGTCGCTATCAAGGCAGGCTCCAACCAGGGCCACCAGGCCCATAATGACTTGGACGTCGGTGATTTCGTCCTCGATGCCCTTGGAACGCGATGGGCTGGAGAGTTGGGTTCAGCCGACTACCTTGCCCCCGGATACTTCTCGAGCGATGCTCAAGATTCTGTCCGCTGGCTCTATTACAGAAAGATGACTGCGGGACAGAATACGATCGTCATTAACGGCACGAACCAAAACGTTGAAGCTGCACCAAGCATTCGACACGACTCTTCAGGAACAGCGCAGGGGTCAAGTACCGTGTTACAGGTGCCAAACGACTCGACGGCGTTTTGGGTGACCGACATGACGAGTGCATACTTCTCCGCGTACGTATTGCAAATTCCTTCATTCCTAAATCTTCAGCCAATGACATTTCATTGATGTAGAACGTCGGTTAAACGAGGGATCCGACTCCTGAATGGAAGGCGGCAGGTGCTTCTTCAAGACGAGATTGACGCGTCGGGATCGGTGCAGTGGAGGATGCACACCAATGCCACAGTGGAAGTGGAGGGTACCAGTGCCACGCTGAGCCTCGATGGAGAGAGCATGAGGATAACTTTGTTATCGCCACCTGAGGGTGCTGAATTCTCTACTGGGCCTGCACAGCGTTCGTCAAGCGACCCAACGCCGCCTGTCGCTGATCAAGAGAATCCAGGAGTGACAGTATTGGCGATCGACCTTCCTGCGGGGCGGTACACACTGCAGGTGCTGTTTAACCCTCAGTGGCCAGGCATGTCGGATGGGGACTTTGTAACACCGCCTTCGGTCGCTCTGGATGATTGGTCTCTGACGAGCCACAACTAATTCCATGTACATTTGGTTGGATTTTCAGTGGACTTTGTGTGTGTGTGTTGATTGGACACGTACTTACGACTCTGTAATATTTTGTCGCTTTATCTTGTTGCACTGTTCATATTTTTGGCTATATTGAAAATGGACAGTTTTGTTTTCTCGACAGGGTTGAAACTTGACAGGCGTTGTCAAGTTGTTGATGCTGACTAAGCCGCAAGGGTATCCTTGGCCGTCGCCACCCAAACACCTGTTTGCCATTACTTACTTTCTTTTCTTATCCTTCATATCGCGGTGTTTCCCAGAACGTTGTTCATCGTCGTTTGACACGTCCTTCACGATTTACAGTCGTTCCTCTTCACCCCCCTGCACAGTGAGCATCACCCTATCCTCGTTGCTGTCCTCTCGCTGACCCCTCTTGTGACCGCAGGCACCGCTAACTTATATTTCTTCAAAGAATATAACCACAATGCCTCCTTTGTCGTCCAAGACTACCACGTTCCTTGCCTACCTCACACTCATTCTCGCCGTCTCTGCCGCTGTCGTCGAGGCCCACGAGCCCCTGCGCGCCCGCGGTGGCCATGCTTCATTGAAACGTATCATCAGGAAACGAGCTCCTCAAGATTCGGATGCTTCAACCGACTCTGGCTTCCCTTTCCCACCCATCATCGGCGCTGCACCCATCCCATCGGCTAGCGAGTCTGCCTCTGAGTCCGCCACACCCAGTAGCGTGTTGAGCGGATCCGCCTCCGCCTCTGCCTCCGTTTCTGCCTCTGCTGAGCCCTCGGCGGTATGTTCATCTTTGTTTTGTCTGTGTAAGAACAGGGTTTCTTACATCATTTTCAGTCTGCCAGTGTTTCTGCCAGCGTCTCTGCATCGGGCTCTGTTTCCGGCTCTGCCTCTGCTTCAGCTTCTGCCTCTGCTTCAGAATCAGAATCCGCCTCGGCCACGCCATCGGCCACCCCCGCAGAAGAGGAAGAGGAACCCATCGTCACCGACACTCCTGCACAACCTACCGAAAGGTCGACTAGCACCCGTGTCGCTCAAACCAAAACTGTGATCCACGACGTTGAGGTCGAGGCCACCGCTCCTCCTTCAATGGCTGGTGCTGCCGCTGACGATCAAAGCAAGAGCAATATCGTCACTATCCTCATTGCCGTCGTCGCGTCTGTTGGTGGTGTCTTCATTCTCTGGACCGTCTTCCGCAAGTGGAAGCTCGGAAGCTCCAAGAAGTTCGACAGGCGGTTGCAGCCTATCGATTGGGAGAAACCAACCCACGAGGACGACCGCGATCCCGGTATTATCCCTTCTCACCGCCGCCACTCGGGATCATCCCTCAACTCTTCTGGTCACGGTCACGGCAGCGCTCGCAGCAACACCAACTTTGGTCTCCCTGAGCATGATTTCACTGCTGGCCCCGCTCACCTCAGCCCCGTCGGTGGTTACGCGGACATGTCCCGAGGTCCCAGTCCAGGTCCTCAATTTGGTGGTTACGCCGCTGGGCCTAGATATTAATTGTATCTAGGCGTCAGTCATAGCCATCATTCACACTTCCTTTTGTTGCGGATTAGACAGGTGTGACTGGTCACCACTGTCGCCCGCGTTCTCCCATCCAGTGGATCATACCACTTTGACCCGACTGTAATCTTATTCCGTTTATTCATCCATAGAGCACTTCATACATACCCCGAACTCTTCCTACTTTCCGCCCACTTGAGATAATGAAACTACCCTTTATTGCCTCCTATAATAAAGGGCACGGACGTTTTAGCCTCGACTTCAAATTTTCAACAACTTAGCCTTTATTGCCGAGTACTGCTAACTCTTGCTCACTCCCCTTGGATACCATTTGGCATTCATGTCACGACCGATTATTTCATCACAATCATTCTTATGAAGGTTACAGTTCAGCATGAGTCTGTGCATCGTAGTAGGCTCGAACGACCGCTCTCCGACGAATGAGCAAAAAGCCAAGGTAGGCGAAGAGCATGGAAAGGACCGTGATGAGGATAGGTATCCACCATTGTTTGCCGCGCTTGAGCATTGCTGAAAAGGAGAGGCGGGAGGGTGGTGGCGGCTGGTCTACCATCATGTCATCGTCATCGAGTCGCGTTCGTGCAAACAGGTTCTCCAATCCCGTAGGTTTTTCGGGTGCGAAGAACCGCTGGGGCCGAAGCCAGGAAGAGCTATCCTCAGCCTCCTTTGCTTTCCGCTTGACACCTGGCTCATCGTCAATGGGTGACCAGTCCATAGCGTCATCGTCCTTCGTGATGAGAGGCATCGAGGCCGAAGAACCTAATGACGGAAGACCGAAAACTGGGTTTGGTGGAGTCATCACCGGCTTGGAGGACAGAGTGAGGGAAGCGAGAAGGTCATGTTCCGTAAGTTTAGGGAACGAAGTTGTTATTGGAGTGGAGGATTGCGAGGCGGATGTGGCGGGTGTGGCGGATCGCGAGAGCGTGTTGAGGTGGGAGTGGGTGTCAATCAGTCGGATGGGTGGAGGGTGCTGAATTTGGAGGAAGAGGAAGCGACCCAAAAGAGCCTTTCGGATAGGAAACCAGTTGGTTAGGTCCGAGAATATGAGAAGACGAAGACCCTTACGATAATCTCAATTGTTAATCCCAGTGCAAGGTGGAAACGGTATTGTTGTAGAACGCCGGGCATGATCTGGATTTGCCTATGTTGCAGTGCGATGGTAATTGAAAAGACAAGGCGGGAGAACCAAGCGGTCATTTGGCATATCTATGCGAGGATGAGCACGGCGCAAATGGTGAAATCAATCGACGTACGATGTAGTTTCGCTTTCCATGAACTCTGACGTCCCGCCCTTGCAGCTGAGCCTTTTGTACTTGCAGGTACGTTGGGTCCCATGCAGTCCAGAGCAGCGAAACGAATATTAGAATCGGTAGTACATAGGCGGGGAGTGATGGCAATCGAGAGAGAGTAGGATAGTGCATAAGTTCTGGAAGATTGTGAGATCAATAGGTGTAGACAGTGGCAAAAGTACATACCAAGAATGAGGGAGGCAATCGAAACGAACGAGAAGGAGAGCCAGAGGACGCCTCGTATCCGCCAATGGATGCTCTCGACGATGATCTTTTCCTTAAGACCAGGAGTTCCGGATACTCGACGCTGCCGCTCTTTTCCTCCCTTGAGCCATCCACCAAGGGCCTTCCTTCGTGCCATTTGGTCCTTGTGCTGTATTTCCTCTTCTACGGCGGGCCTGCATGCTTCGCATAGTGGAGGATATCGAGTGTATAATGATTCCTTGTACTGAGGCAGGTTCTTAACACGTTGCTTATATTCGGGATGCTACACAGACGGGTTCAGCCACCCAACAGAAGGGTGTGGAGGGGGACAGAACGGACCTCTGGTGGTGGTAGATAGGTGGAGAGAAGATTCACGATGACTTGTTGGTTGAGTTGGCAGGTGTGGCAAAACGGACCAGGCCGATGTAGATTTGGTAGCCGGTCCTTGGAGGGGGAGGCTATGGGCCGCTCTGGTTAGGCTTGGTCAGGGTGGGAAGGGAACCCAACGTACCGCGTTTCGAGAAACTGGCACGATTCAGGTGTTCCTGATACATTGCTGGGTCGTCTGAGATAATGTCACCGTCTTCTGTATAGCGATTCCAGCAGCCACAGCTTGGGCATCGAAAGTTTCGTTTGCTGCGGGGTGAGGGAACTTGAGAATTGCAATAATAGCATTGAATTCCACTGTTTCGGCGGAATAATGGGGCCATGTCGAGGGAGTAGATGTCGGAGATATAAATACAATTAGGCGCCAGCGACCAGAGAAGAGAGAGAGCACAGAAGCAGCGCAGATCAGAGTTGGACTCGATCACTTCAAGTTGGACGCGATGACGATGCCAATTCACTTTGTTGACCCTGAACAAATAACCATAAACACCCCGTCGTCATCCTCCGCGACGATGCCGAGAACAGCGAGCTCAATGGCCTTGTACCCTGCGCCCTCGCCACACCGCACTGAACCCGTTATCCAGCCCAGCTATTACACTTCTTCCCTATTTGTCGATCCTTTACGCTCTGACATTGATGACCTCCTCTCCTCAGTTTGTGATCAGTGGCGACAGCGTCCTCAAGCACCGTTCTCTCTCTTCAAGTCCATTTGGTGCGCCAAAGGATGGAAATGGTACCATTTAAAGACCATCAACGATAGGAGTCGAGAAGCGTTTCTCCACGTAACCTGCCGTCTCTTCCTTGGTAAGCTTGGCCTGGATGAATACACAACGTCGGCTTATTCGTTCATCTCAGAGAAAGCACACAATCAAAACGACCCTCTGTCCCAGTCAGCGGCGTTGCTTGCACTGTATACTCTCTTTTCAAGTCAGCCAGAAGACACTGTTCCTCGTCTCTGGCGTCTCCATCACATCCCGATCCCATTGAATGTCCACTCTGAACTGTACTCTCTGCCCAGTCGCTTGCAAGACCCAAGCATGAAAGCTATTCAGTCATCCGTTGTCTACATCCTCAACACCCTCTCCGAAAAGAATACCTTCCTTTTGATTCTCCCTACCCAGTGTTTTGCACAAAATCCTCGCACTCTTCCTCGCGAGATATACCTCGGCCAAGGATCAGCCATTTCCCTAGATAAGAGGAAGAAGGGCCGCCCATCTAAGAACGACAAGTCCAGGAGGGTAAAAGAAAAGATTGACCATGTGGAAGCATGGCTCAGCAAGACCGAATCTTGGGCGACAGCAGCCTCTTCCGACGGCGCGACGAGTGAAACCCAGTTCAGCGAATATCTTCAACACAAAACAAAGCTGTTACAGTCTATCGACGCTCAGTTGCCCACCTCCGATGGTCGCTCCGCGATAGCCAAGGCGAACCATTCCGTTCTCGCTCGCCTGAAAGAAGTTCGTACTCTCCTCTCAAACGATAACTTCCCACCAGATCCCCTCGAAGGCGGGACCGGCATACAACGCATTGAGAGTGCCATCCAGGACTTCCACAAGGGCAAAAACACAGGTATCCTTGAGCTCTTGGAGGGTTCAGGGCTCGGACACGGCGGATGTCAATCGTCGTCTTCCGGATGAGGTAATCGGCTTGGTGCCTTCACGCAACTCTCAGCTCAGTCTGCTTTCGAAATACTTTGTTTAAGCATCTCGCCATGTCGCAACGCCGTTTTTTTCCTCGAGCAAGCAAGCTCTCGACAAGCAACCTTCTGGCCGAGTCTCATCCTTTCAACCACCCACGATTCCGCACTGAACATCCCGCCCTTGGTACCGGCAGGCTCGACTCGGATACCAGCACCCAACCGAGCGGTTATCAGGCCCAATCCATAGGTTTTACCCAATCCCTCAACAATTCAGGGTCCCAGACCCAGTTTGGGTCTGTATCTGACAAGGCGAGGAACGCGGTCATCCCCAATCCATTCCCGTCCTAATGCAAGTCTCCCGGGATTGCAGTTCTCCCTTGCCCCGGACCCTATGACATGGGGCTCCAATCTTTCTCCCGACTACCCAGAGCCAGACGACTACCTTCATAACCCGGACCCAAAACGAGACGTTAATTACGACGCAGGAGGGCACTTCTGTACCTATAGGGGCCTTACGAATTTGGGATGCATGATCACGCTCTGTCTGGGCGTTTTGGCACTGTTGTATGTATTGACTTTATCAAGACTTTCCGACATATAACGTGGCTTCTAGTGCGGGATATCCCATCATTTCGCACTTTACCTCCCCTCGACCTTCGAAAATGGGCGGTTTCAACTATGGCGGCATCAACGCTTCAGGCCAAGTGAGCTCTTTCCAAATGAAGCATGTCGCTTACCTTATTTATTGGCTTGGCCAGGTACCAAACCTTGGCAACTGGGGTCTCATTGACCTGGATACACCAAAAAACGCGTATACGAAACTTTCTTACACTAATCCAAGCCAGACTCTGCAACTTGTCTTTAGCGACGAGTTTAACGTCGACGGAAGGTCGTTCTACCCCGGGGACGACCCCTATTGGGAAGCTGTGGATCTTCATTATTGGGCGGTATGTACTGTCTATATGTATTGCCAGTGCAAGACTCAGTTTCAGTAGACCAATAATCTGGAATGGTATGATCCTGAAGCTATTACGACCAAGGGCGGGTTCCTCGAAGTCACCCTTTCCAAGAAGAACACCCATGGCAGACAGTACCAAGGAGGGATGATGTCGACCTGGAACAAGTTTTGTTTTACTGGTGGACTTTTGGAGGCGGCCGTCGTCCTACCAGGAGTTAACAATGTGATGGGTCTTTGGCCAGCCATCTGGTCAATGGGAAACCTGGGTATGGTTCGCTCTGGGCATGACCTTGTATTTCACTGAGACACTTCCAACAGGCCGCGCAGGTTACGGAGGGAGCCTGGAAGGGATGGTGCGTCTCGGAGTTGACAAATAGGAGACACTGTATTAATCTGCTACTTCTCAGTGGCCATACACATACGACTCTTGCGACGTGGGGACAGCGCCTAACCAAACCCACAATGGATTACCGATTGAAGCCACTATTAATGGAGATCCGTCGGAAAACGGAGCACTTTCGTATCTGCCAGGACAGAGGCTCTCCCGTTGCACTTGTCCCGGAGAAGCACATCCTGGCCCCAAGCACTCCGACGGGACCTACGTAGGTCGTGCAGCGCCTGAAATTGACGTTTTTGAAGCCCAGATATCTGGTGACCCCTTGGCGGGCGGCGTTTCTCAGTCTGCTCAGTGGGCGGTAAGCGTTACCACGTTGTGCCTCGAAGCCACGCCGTGACATCCCGAGAAGCCGTTTAACGCAGGATACGCATGGTTTAACAACACCGATAATTTATTCATTGCCAATCATACTCGGACGGTCCTCAACACTTACGCTGGTGGCGCCTTCCAACAAGCCACTTCATGTGTGACGGATACAAGTATGCCGTTCCCCTAATTTGTTGGAACATTCATTGATTTCTCCAGACCCGGCATGCTATGAACTGGAAGGCGGGTGTTCTTCGGTCTACGGGTTTGAATACAGGCCGGGTTTCGACAGCGCTGTCAGTAACAATGTAATTTGCCTGCGGAAATATCACGCTAAGGCCTGACCATAGTACATCAGTTGGGTCGCCGACGGGGAGCTTGCATGGACACTCAGGTCGGGAGGCATGGATGCCGACTCTCGTGTCGAGATTGGACCGAGGCCTATTCCCCAGGAACCCATGGTGAGTCACCCAATTGCAATCTCCTTCGACAAAGAAAAGCCTTGACCAATTCAACAGTATATAATCATCAATCTTGGGATGTCGGAGAATTTTGGTTTGGTCGATTTCGACCATTTGACGTTCCCAACGACAATGAGGGTCGACTGGATCCGCGTCTACCAGCCCAGGAACGCGATAAACATCGGGTGCAGCCCAAAGGATTTTCCAACTGAAGCATACATCAACCGGTAATCGAGCCATTACTTCCACCTCCTTTGCTAGACTGACTTGCAATGACCGATAGCTACGTCGATGTGTATACCAATCCCAACATTACCACCTGGAGGGATGACTACCACCAACCTTTCCCGCGAAACCGATTCTTGGGACAATGTTGATGTTCGGAGCTAGAGAAAAGTATTACTGCGACGTCGATTAAATAGAAAAGATAGCGGAAGTGGGTGTAGAGTATAGCGGTAATTCTACATTATACAGTCCCGGATTGTCTACGGTCATGGAGCACCTGAAGCTTCTGTAATGTCCGTTCTAATGTGAGGATCCCACCGGCCGTCAGTCGTGGCACTGCTAAATGACGCTCTTCTGGCGATATCTCGGCATTGGTTCTGCTCTTCTCGACGAGTGCCTTTGAATCATCCAGCACCTTGCGGAGGCATCCTTTCGTATAGTAGAGGTATTCGATCTCTTCTTCTAGACTTCCGGGGAGGATCTCGAGCGCACGACGAATGAAACCTCGCGATAGGACGTATGCCTTCTCGTTGTAGAGTCGGCTGTAGAGGCGAGTGAGAACTTCGGCAATGGGGTAGGAATAAATGCGCACCTATTCACAATACCCTCTTCGGTGCCGCGCAGTTTGTCATACGCTGGCTCGCAGAACCACCTATGGTACGTGTCAGATAAAGTAGACTTGAAGGGTGGGCAGACTTACGGCTCCTTCACTAAGACGAGGCCCTGAATTGAAACAAACGCTTGAAGGAGGGAGGAACGGGCGGCACTCCATGTTTCACTCTGATCCCCGACCCAAGTCCCTAAAATAGACAAGCAAACTTTGCCATCCTCGTACAGGTTACTATGGGTTCGTGAGCACCGGATGAGCTGCGGCTATTCCGACAGAACTTACGGGTTTACTACGTGGTAAAATGTCAAAAAGTGTTTACATGTCCGGAGGATGAAGAGAACTTGCCTCGGCCATTTCCATTTGTCCAGCTCAAAAAGTGTGCGATAGGCGGACTGTGAGGGAAGTTGGAATCGAGCATCCAATCGATTACGAACGGAGCATCCTGATACGGCGTATTTTCAGGGCCGATGATTAAAGAACGGAGAAGATCTGCGCGGTCTTCGTAGGCTCGAACGATGATCGAATCTAAATTCCAGACCCAGTCAACAGGTTTTCCAGAGGAGCGTGTAGCATGTACATACCAGGTAGGCTGGATGAAAGGGCTTTGTATTCCTTCGACAGTCGACCCAAGAACGTTTTGGAGGGCTGCGCTGGGGTAGTAGAATAGAATGCGTGGTCTGCGGGCGCAGATTCTAGGATATCGAATCGCTTCCACTCCTCGGCTTCCTTTGGAATGTTGGCCGTCACGCTGACAGAAGGTGACTGAACTGAGCCCTCCTCCAATGGAGGAAGAGCAATATCCGAAGGGCTTGGGGTGTTTTGCTTCTCGAAGGAATCAGGTGTCGGTAAAAGCGATGTTTCCAACTCGGGTGGCGGGCGCCTTGCAATGCTTTCAGGTTCGGGCGAGTCCATTTCTTGTGACTCGCCGTCTTCTGGATGGTGCCGACAAGTGCAAGGGTGAAAATGACCTCCTTCAACGACCCCGTCGTGTTCCCAATGATCATGCTCGAACTCGCCCTCCTCTTGCCACTGGCCTTCTTCATCCACTGTCCACTCGCCTCCTAACTCGTCGACGTAATAGTCCCCATACGCGGGCCCATACCCTGCCTCGTATCCTGCTTCATATTCATCTTCCATACTCATCGAGTCTGCCCAAGGATCATCTTCCAGCTGGTCCATTCCATCATAAAGGCGGGTAAGTCGTTCGAGGGGGTAAATCCGTGTCGTCCAATCAGGATGTGTCACCTCGACTGTGCCATCCAACCTGAGCTATAATGCGTATTAGAAATGGCTTGGAGGAAGAAAATGCAATACCTACATCTGACACTTCTCCAATCCAATAAAGGCTTTCGTCCCCTTTCACAGGACGTTTGATTGACGAGTCAAACAGTTCAGACGAGGCTCGTGCGGCTGCAGCCGCATTCCCCAGCTTAGCGAAATCCTTCCTCCAGCCAACGTATTGGCCGTCCATGATGGGTATTTCGCGAACCCACGGTTCTAATTCACCGATATGCGGCACCTTAGGAGGCGTCATCCCATTCGTCTTCCCTTCAGGATGGATGAAAACGAAGTCACCTCTTCGAACCCCGAGCGCATCATGAGGGGCTTGATTCGCGAATGGATCTGTGTTTCCATTGGGATCCAACTCCAAGACAGAAACTAGCTCTTGAGTCTTGTCCTCGAAGACGAGGTTGGCTGTCCTCTCTGCGGGGTTGACGCTTTGTACGACGGCGAAGCGCTGTTGACCTTCAGCCTTCCAGAGTACATGGTCGCCCGGCCTGTATGGATGTGAGTAGATCATTCGAGACATTTGACGAACATAACGTCTCACCAGCAATCGTATTCATCTGGACTGACGTAAGGTATCACATCGACCGACCTAACCGTCTCCTTCTCGCCGTCCTGCCACAAAATGTCAATCGTTGTTTCGGTGTCAGTGACTTTGAAGGTTTGAACGTGGACTATCCCGGCAGGCTCTTTCTCGTTGCCGTGCTCAGTCATTGGAAGGTCCTCTGTATTCTTCAAGTTGACTCTGTCCCCAACCCTCATTTCCGCGTCCGCTTTGCCCCTAACCAGAGTCAATTTGCTGATATCCGAACCAACCCAGAAGCGAGGGGGCCTTGTACGGTTTGCGGCGTCGTCGACATCCAACTAGAGCATTCGGGTTAGTAAATTTGGAACGATCCCGTGGTAAGTTACGAACAGTCTGGTTGAGCGCTAGCCATGCGACGGCATATCCGGTGTGCTTGGCGTGGATGACCCTGTCTACACCATTGTTCTGTCCACCGAAGAGAGAGCGGATTGCACTGGAGACATTGTTGGCGACTGGTGCTGGGGGTAAGATATCCTAGGAGGGTGGCTCAGTCTATTGTCTATCAGATTGACTGCTTGATCGCTTACTGTGCCTACGTCGCCAGTAGCCAATCGTGAACCGAGTTCTGGAAGTCGTACCAATCGACCGTTTGCGACCTCGATGATAGACTCGTCGAAGACCTGCGGTATAGCGGGATTGTGAGAACGCTCTCAACTTTGGATATTGGACTATATTACCTCGATGATCTTGAAAGAAAAGAAGTTGTTAGCACATTCCACAAATACGTCGTGTGAAGAGAACGCACCTGGCCAATCCAATCCTCGTAGACAACATAGTCCCCCACTTCAGCACCCTGTTTTTCAACGAGATCTTCTGTCGTTTTCCAACCATCGACTGGGACGCCGTTGATGACATGGGCAACTCGGGCCTTGACCTTAACGCCAGTGACTACACCAGAGCGGAGATCGTCGACCGAGCGCTTGCAATAATCTCCAGGCCGCAAACCGCGGTCAATGAGTACGACTTCGGATTCGTCGATGATTTCGCGTGCTTCATGGTGAGATATATACGAGATTCCGACTTCGCCTTGTTTTAGCGGTCTGAGAAGGGGGTCGGCGAGAGCTGCCTGCGGGGGGATGTCCTCGGGATCATGCCAGCACCGCTAAGGAGGTATCCTTCAGCATCGGACGCACACCAAGCACACAGACTGGGTCACATACGACAACTATCGCATACGAGTCGCCTGAGGTGACTTTTGGTACATGCACAATATCGTTCTGGAATAACTTGGGCTGAGTAGTTTAGGGATTGGTTAGATACGATATTTTGAAGAATCACTTTGAAACTCACCCTTGGTTGTACTGAGCTCGTTGAATCGGAAGTCATGCGTGTTGTTCAGATATAGATTTTGAGTTGTAGTCGTCGTTGGATCAAGGGCATGTGAGGCGGGTAAAGTCAAGGTCGACAATTGCAATTGGCAGCTACGCCCGAATAAATAGGATTAGTCACAAATCAAGAGCCACCGCCAGACGCCCAATCCCAAACGTCATTCACAAACCACCACCACCATACATGTTTTTCCGTATCATGTCTGATTCTCCTCTCCTCACTATTCCTACAGAGCTCCTCATCGAAACTCTCAGTTTCCTCGACGCTGCCTCCTTGTGTCGATGCAGAGAGGTGATTGTTCCTTTTCGACCAAACCCAACTTTCATGGCTGAAATGCGCAACCCAGGTCTGTCGAGATCTGAAAACCCTTGTGGACTCGACCTCTGTCCTTCAGTACAAAATCGAACTATACGCGACCGGGACTGAAAGCAGCATCCTCGACAATCGCAATGTCGCATCCCGTCTGGAAAAGTTGAAGTCCTACGATAAAGGATGGGCCCAGCTCGCCTTTTCTGCGCGCGATAACATCCCCATGAAACGCGGGGGTGTTTGGGAACTCTATGGTGGAGTTCTCGCTCAGAACAGTCGAATGGGGACCTTTTACTTCAATCGTCTTCCGTCCACGATTCGAGGCATCAAGGCAAAGGCATGGACCATGGAGCCTCCGTCGTTCCAGGTCCGTGACTTTGGTATGGATCCGTCCCAGGATCTTTTGGTTATGATCGAAAGGCCCAAATGGTTTGTGGGGAGCGAGCTAGTTGAAAGGATGATCTAAACGTTAGTTTCGCAGGTCAAGGGCTCGTGGAGAGACCACACACACCCTCCATTTGCTTTCCCTGGAAAACAATCCTGGCCAACCTCACCCCCTTCCTCGCCCCGAGAATAGAGTCCTACATCTCGTCCAAGGATTCAGGGACCCTGGATTTTCTTATACTATCCAGGTCTCTGGCGATCATATCGGGCTGCTTGTAATAACCGCCCATTACAGATTGCACGAGTTTGTGATTTGGAACTGGAAAACGGGCAACATGCTCTTGGTCAGTGCAAATCTATCGTGTTTGAATCATTCAAACTCACACTGCCATATACTAGGACACTGTCAGCGAGAGCATTCTGTCGTTCTCGTTTCTATCCGACGAGCACGCGTTGATATGTTATATCCTCCCGGACCTGGACGAGGATGATCAGAACTTTGCAGAACCCACTCTGACCGTCGTAAACTTTATGAAGGAAGGCAACGAGAAAAAGAATTTCGACCAACTCAAAACCACGATTTCGTTCCGCTATCCTCCTTTAAATCGCGATCTGTTTATCCCCGTCGCCTTCGAAGTTCGCTCTGATCCATCACCGCCTTGGGAACCTCGCTTTGACGTTAACGTCCCTTTCCATCTCGCCAAGAATCATCGCGTTTATATCGTGTCGCTCTGGGTACAGGTCTCGGAGGGGATCCAATGCCTTATGATGTTTGTTCCCCTCACCACCTTCATGAAACATCTCGAGCAGGCTCCATTGGAGAAAGAAGAAAACCGAATTCGGATTTGGGACGAATGGGGACCCACCGGGACCCGCCTCATGATTTCACCGCATTCTCACTCACATGTCTGGGTATGCTATGTATACGGCACACGATATGTTGCGCTGGAGTCGCACAATGTTCTGAGAAGGGACGAGTTGCTGTGCAGAACCTACGATTTCAATCAGCCCGGGCTACGCAGGGCACTGCGTACAGCAGACGAGAGTCAGATTGTCAGGGAGGAAGGAGTTGGGGAAGAGATCAAAACGTCAACAGAAACGATTTACCAATTGGCCCCGACCGTGATTCCAGAGGGAGACATCTTTGCCCGGGAAGTACGAACATCGTTACCGTACCGTTGGCGATCCATTCCACTCGGAGATGTGGCAGGCAGGCTGCAGACCAGTTATTCCGTGATGTGCACAGAGGATAACCTGATTGTTATTGACGTGAGTCATTCTCTGAGCCTTCTATTAACCGATGAATGCGGAGGCTCATTCGATTTCCACAGCAAAGGAACAATGAGTATATCATTCACAGCTTCTGAGGCTGAGAACGGGCTTAGCGCTTGCATCTGGGCGCCTAGATCGGTTCCCGAGTCGAGTATCCGAGCTTTACGCAGCGATAAATGCTCGCGGTGCATTCATTTCCAGATGCAGAAGCACGTGCGTATCTTGTGGGCCTAGGGCGAAGGGAAAGGCCCTGGATTGGTCGACATGCGGAGATTTTGGGGCACGTAATATTTCCAGGATGGGGCGACGTAGGGCCTTTTTGACTAGATCCAGTTGACTTCCTAGCCCTCTGACTGCATGAGGGATTTGGGCCATTTGCAGTTAATGAATTCGCTCAGCTTCTTTGTATTAATAGGCTGTAGTTATGCTATAAGAAGGTGTTAAAAGGGTCAGAAGAGGCTCAGAGTTTTATCCTTGGCTCAGGGATCTATAGTCACGTGAGAGGATCTAATCAGATATGATAATCATGCGAATGATTGAGATCCACGTTTTCTTCCGGCACTGGATATGTTTTCCCCTCAGCCAATCTCTCTTTAAAGCCCTGTGAAATGCCTCCAGTTTCCGTATACCCCTCGCTTCATCCCCAGTCCTTCCTCCCAAAATGATTCCTCGTGCCCCACCGTCCACCCAGCTTTTCTCAGCGAAGACTGCCGTGAACCAACGGTCCCAGACTTTCAAAGCATTTTATGCTGTATGTTTTCCCCAACCCAGTCAGGTCTATGTGCTCATTGTCCGCAGACAATACGAAGCCTCAGGCAGCCTCCACCTGAACCTCCAGAGTCACCGCAAGCGGCCGATAATGTAGGTCGCTCTCATTGTTGCGCCAAGAGCCTCGTGTACTGACTCATATACAGGACTTCATCCTTTCTATCCTAAAGGCGAACCCGTCGCTGCGGGATACCCGCTCCTACTTGGCTTCATTCGGCGTCCAGCCTCAGCGACCCAAAACATTAGAAGACAAAAAGCTTCCCGAGATCGTTATTCCACCCCCACCAGCCCCGAAGCTCACAGCGTCCTCTACCAAAGTCGTCAAGGAGGAGAAGCACGCTCCTAGCCCAGTCATTAACTCTATCCTCAACCCTATCTATAGACGGACTGCTTTGGTCAAGATACAGGGCCCTTTCACCGATGTCCAGCTGGACAGCATCACCCGTGGTCTTGTCTACCTCGAAAAGCTTGGCATGGTCAGCGTCATCGTCGTCGAAAGCGATGGCGTTCCCAAAGGCGAACAAGAGGAGCGCAAGCTTCTCATTGACGAGATTATGCGTGTCGTCACTAGTCTCGAGAAGCAAGGTGCCCATGCCCGTCCCATCGTCGGGGCTGTCGTGCGTCTTGGGCCCAAGCCGGGGTCCGAAGAGGAGAGCGAGCCAGGGTTCTCTCCTCCTGAAACCCACATATATCCCTCTGATCTCACCCCCATCCGATCTTCGCTTCGCGCAGGGGAAATCCCTGTCCTTGCTCCCTTTGCCCTCGACTCTCGCTGCCGGTCCGTTCGAGTGGATGCCAACGATGCCATTGCTGGGCTGGCCTGTGGAATGGTGGAAGCTGCATCCGAAAACCCTTCACCAGCTGCCCACGAGGATGGGTCCTCGGATTCCGATGCTATTGACCTCACACCCCTTCGCCTCATGATCATCAATCAACGAGGCGGCGTTCCTTCGTACGCACGCTCAGGATACCCCCACCTTTTGATCAACCTGCAGCAAGAATACGACCACATCCTGCAGACCTTCGACCCTCGTTGGAAGGACTCCCACCCACATGCTCTTTCAGACCTCGCCCTCGCCCGTACATGTCTCCGTTACATGCCTCCAACTTCTTCAGCTATCATGGTCTCCCACAAGTCACCGAGCTCACTAATCGGCAACCTCATCACGAACAAGCCAGCAGTTAGCTCTTCCCTTCCTCACGCGCTTCTCCAAGGCAATCTCCGTCTCACACCTCACACCCCTACCCTTTTGCGACGGGGACTCCCCATTCGCGTTGTTCGGTCGGTATCCGATATCGACAAAGAAAAGATGACAGCATTACTCGAACAGTCCTTTGGACGCGTCCTCGATCAAGAAGCCTTCTACGGGCGTCTCGAGAAGACTCTGGACTTTGTCATCATTGCGGGTGATTACGATGGTACTGCCATCGTGACAAACGAAGTATGCCCTGGGTCCTCACAACCAATCTCGTACCTCGACAAATTTGCGGTTCTTCCGAGCCATCAGGGCGATGGAACGGTCGACTTCCTTTGGGTCGCGTTGCATGACGAATCATATGGCCTCGGACATCCATTCTCAGCTAACCCTAACGGAGGAAAGGGAGGCAAGGGAGAAGGTCGCGATCTGGTCTGGCGCAGTCGTTCCAACAACCCTGTGAACAAGTGGTACTTTGAGCGGAGCACGGGTCATTTGCGGATGGGCCAGTGGGTCTTGTTCTGGGCGGATGCGGAGAAGAGGTTGAAGGTCGAGGAGAGTCTTCGGGGGAGTGCCGGTCTCTCTTTCATCGAAGACTGGGAGCACGGTAGACTTGGGAAGTGGGCAGACACTATCACCAAAATTCCATCAAGCTGGAAATAAACCAAACGAGTTATAGACTATACCACTACTAGTTGTACTAATGGGATTTCTTCCGTCGATGAACCTTCTCTTTTATTTCACAACAAAGGAATTGCCACGTTGTGGGTATATATCTTACGGCAACAATTAGAAGAACCTGAATCCGAATGATGTACACTACTCCAGAGTCAGTCGCCAATTTTCGAGAGAAAATCTGGTTCAGGTGATCCAAAGATCCTGCATCTGACTGCGGCACTTTGCGAGACTGCAGTTGAACCCTCTCCCCGGGTATCATGATTAATGCGGTACACATGAATAGGAGTGCGACGTGTCTTTCAGACAAGTCTCCCAGATTAGAAAAGACCGTCCAGAACCTTCCTTGAAGCCTCAACTCCGAGCTGTGAAGAGAATCGTCAGTGAATAGCACAAGTAGATAAATGATCAGACTCACGAAGGTAGCAGCGTTGGCGGGGAAAGCCTGGAAACAAATCGTCAGTTTAACTTTGAGCTAGATAAGATCTGCCCGCACAACGTACCCTGGCCATAGCAGGGCCGAATCCCTTCCAGAGAGCACGCAACCCATCTTGAGCAATAGTCTTTCGTGCACAATCGACAATACCCGAGTATGTTCCCGTTGGCGCGGATTGCAATCGTGATTTCAAGACCTGCAAGGAAGAAAGAAGAAGAGACGGGTCAATACGGATTCTCCAATCGGCCGTAGTAATTAGACTGCACGTACATCAGGGGGAATAGCAATGGCCCACATCGCAACACCGGCAGTACCTCCAGCAACAATAACCGCGCCGAGGTTGAGGTCAGCTGGGGAGGAGCCAGCAGGGGTCAACGCCTTCTTGGTCACTTCATAGGCAGCGAAGTAGCTATCGTATAATCACCATGGGTAAGCGGGAATCCGTGACAGGAAGGAGGTCTGTTCGGACTTACGCGGCGCTTCCAGGACCGTCTCGCGCCAAAGTTGCTCCAGTACCCCGGAAGATACTTCGGAGACCGCCTTCCCGGTAGAGATGCTTGAGGACGTCGGTGACGCCCTTGTATTGGGTCGAGGAGCCACCCTGGCCTTGCACCTAGCACCCGCACATAAGATAAACAGGGTGGAGCGCAAGGTGAGGACCGACGCACCTGCAACAAGACCTTGGCGCGCTCCACGGGGGCAGTGACGAGAGTGGTCGGGACGGCGGAGAGGAAACCAGCGGTAGCGAGCTCGGGGATGGAGAGCGTTTGGCTGGTTCGGTTGGGGGTCACAGCGAAAATGAGTTGTTTTGAAGCATCATAGGCCTAGTGGAAGACAAGCGCCCCGTATTAGAAATGCGGGGAATGGTTCCGAGAGATAAATGGTAGCTCACCCAGAAGGAAACGGCGAAGATGGGAGTGACGCCGAGCAGGGGAGGGACGATGCCACGGTAGAGACTGTGAATTCTGGTTGACTACAACGTCCAAAAATGTATCCCGAGCATCAACATACCCTCTCACTCCGTCTTTGGCAACAGTTTTCTTCACAACATCGACTGCGCCGGTGTAGGTGCCGGCAGGTGCAGTCTGCAAGCGAGTTTTGGTGAGATCGAAGGGGTGACCTGTTGGATTCGATAACTATGCTGATTCCTTGTTCCATACAGTAGTTGCTCACCGACTACGACGGCGCACACGCCACCGAAACCTCCTGCGATGAACGACTTGACAGACTCTGCCGCCGACACTCTCTTCTCCTCAACTGCCCCTTCGGTGCTCTGTAATTTGGAAAAACCTTGAGAAAAACTTGGGTATTGGGCTGCATGAGCGTGCTCACCATCTTTCCAGTAGGTTGCGGATAGGCTGGTGGCAGTCAGGGAAGAGGAAAAGTGATTTCAGTTCGTCCATGACACCTTGATGTCCCAAGTTTTCAATGCGCTCCATTCACCGCACCGGACCAATGCGGCTTTTTCACATGCTTGCCTTCCGAATACCGGAACCTCGGTCGTCTTGGCTCAACATCTTTAAATCCTCGTATTAAATAGACAAAAAGTTAAGCTAGGAAGGTACTGGGACAACAGCATATATAATGATACAACGACTGGGATATCGTGAGTGGAAATGCCAATACATATGTAAGTAAGACTGCGAGAAGAGTCTCGTCTATCGTGAACGGTACGATGAAAGTTCTGAAGCGCGCTAAACACCCTCGGTGTCTATCTAAACATCCTCATCATCGTCTCTGCCAAACCCTCCTACGGGCTCATACGTAGCTTCCGTTGTGTCTCTCTGCCAGAGTATACGAACTCCATAGAAGAAGCCACAGATAATTAGTACCCCTAGAGAACCGACGGCGGTTGGTGCACCGTACTCGATCCACCACTTGGGCTGGTAAGGGACAAGAAGCCGATCAATTTGAATAACACCGCCAGTTCCACTTCCCGTGGTCGATCGACCCCAGGATAGCACGCGGGCCCAATCCTGATCACCGTTGGTTCCGCGAGCGCCCTTGATCCCGACGACGTATTGCCCGTCGTCGATTCGCTTCTGGAACACGAGGTCACCGTACGCAGAGGCTTCGGAACGGACGGTTGAGTAGGTTGCATCGTCGAGAACGAGGGGTCGGTTGTTGTTCAATGGATCAGTGTCGAGTTCCCCCTGGATATCTTTGGGAATCGCGACAGGAACAGGAATGAGATGCTGAGAGACGATGGTCCTCATTGCATTGACGTCTGAATAGAGCTGAGTCAGGTTGAAGTCCTTGAAGGCATCATCCGGTGGGCACAACAATGTCCACCCGACACCCTCAAGACCCATCTTTTCCCACTCAGACCCTTCAGGAGGTGCGGTACCGTTCAACACCCAGTCGAACCCTGCCTTGTTTACCAAAGAGGCCATAGTGCTCCCCTTTGATGCCCGGATGAGTTTGCCGATTGTGATATCGACAGATCGAGGAATGAGAATGTCGGAAAGCTCGTGGATAACCCCCGTCTTGGTTAAGAGGTTGCGAGGAACCAATTCAGCTCGCATACCGGCCCATCCTCCGCTCGGGCTTACGTAGATTGTCCCGTTCTTGGTCTTCTCGAGCTTGATATCACTACCCTCCAGTGTCGGGAACGTGTGTTGGCCGCCCTTGAGCAAGTCTGGGGCGTATTCGATCGAACTGAGTGTATGGTGAAGGAGAACATTCTCCAAGTCCTGCTTCGCGGAGGATGACAGAAGATGGTTGGTTACCAATAGGCCTAGCCTTTGGAACGCTGCGTTGTATGGGACCAGTAAGCTGGTTTGTGGGGTGCTCCTAAGAGTTTCAGCCTTCGATGACGACAATACGGCCGCCAGGAAGGATGACAAGTCGAGGTCGGGTAAAGCTGTCTCCAGCGGGTCGGCTGGAGGTACAAGAGGCCGAGAGAGGAAGTAGATGACAGAGCCGTTGACTTGAACTACATATGAGCAAAATCAGCAAACTTGGTTCCAGCTTAGACAGACCCGGAACTCACCTGGTTCACCGATGACGGCTGCACCACCAAAGCGGATAGGGCCAATTTGCTTCTTCTTCGGATCCCCTGAACTAACATCAATTGACAGAACCTGACGACCTCCTCCCAAACCTTCCTCCTTCAATTCAGTCTCCAACAACAGACCGTCCTCGAGCTTCTTGGGCGTCCACTTCCCTGGGATAAAGTGGTATTGAAGCAGCTTCCTAAGTTCGTCGCTGCCTGGTTCTGGTAAATCAGAGTCGCCGAGGATAGTGAATATGTCGTCGTTGGGTGCAAGAATCGTGTAGTGCTTCTCCGTGTCGTTCACAAGACTCCTGAGATCGACAGAGCGAAGCAGAGATACGAAGGTCGTGCAGTTCAACGCCAGCAGATATTTCTCTGGCGTCAGTTGAAGAGCGTCCGGTGGGATAAGAAGGTCTGACACGAGGTGTAGAACGCCGTTGGAAGCATAAATGTCAGGCTGAACAAGGTTGGCTGTGGCCACTTTGGTTCCTTCAGGAGTGACCTCGATTTCGAGCTTCGTCCCGTCAAGCGATGTCACTGGAAACCTGGATTAAAGAAAAAGCCGCAACGAGACGTATGATACTCACAGTTCAGACCTGAATGGAACGAATCTGACCACTTGACACTGTGCTGGACAACGGCGTGCATGTTGAGGATGCGATTGAGGTCATCATTCGCGAACTCGCTTTCGAGATAAAGGCGTTCATATGGGTCGAGGTTGCTCCACGCCTCATCGACCGGTAAAAATAGAGTAAGATTGGCGGTGCTGTTGAGACGCTTCAAAATCTCGGAGCCTAGAATCTTGTTGAAGTAGGAAAGGGATGGCTGACTCTCGATAACTTTGGCTTTTCAATAGTCAATGATATGAAAATCTCGTTTGAACAGAAGCATACGTACAAAGGTCAGGTGGAGGCTCTAACACTTTATCTATACCCAACAGAACGCCGTTCCCTGCATCGTGTCGCTCCTTCACCACGCGTGCTCCTGACTCGCCGAAAGTATCGACCCCAACGTGGAGAGATTGGTCACGCGTTGCAACTCGTAATCTCTGGGGCTTCCCACCCAAGCTCCCACCAGGAATTGGCATCCACGGAGGGTGCGGGGGTGGTTCGCGAGACGGCGGTTCCAGCGAGGTCGAAGGGAAATGTAGGGTGTGGTGAACATGAACACCCTCATCTGTCGACTGGGGTAAGGTGTAGTTCAAAAGGTGATAGAACAGCTGCTGTCTGAGTTGCTCCTGGATGTTGTCGGTTATTGTGAAAGAGTCATCTTCGAGGACGGTGGCCCACAGGTGCTGCTGCTTGGTATAGCGTTTGATGGCGTCATTGGTTGGGGCGAAGAAAGTGCTACCGTTTAGACGATTGAGTGTCGGTATCAGCCGTGCACGCTGCACGAGCTTGAGGAGCGATAGGTAGTCAGGATCTGCTCCTAGAGCATCGACGAGAGTTGTGGAGGACGTCGACGGCGATTGTGTTGTCGACCAAGACACTTGGTCTGTCGCTGTACACGCCGGCAGCAGGGCAGCTGCGAGAGCTACCGGGAGACAGCTCCAGCGCATGAGCGAGCGCAGAGGGATATAATATAAGGACAAGGAGAGGATTAAAGAACAAATCAAGGCGCAGCAGGATCCAGCGTAAAGTTGGAGTCTCTTTTGAAAGAGGATGTGACCGAGCCACGTGCCCTCCAATTTCGGCACTATTTCCTTTCCAGCGCTAGCGATCAGCCGAACTTGACAGTCGCAATATTGGTTCTTTCTCTTCATGTGCCCAATAGTTTCCTGAGAACATGCTTCACCTGCAACAGACCTGTACAGCCTACCCAGCTGCAGGCCTCCAATTCATCCAGCTCCCAAAGGAGATCCTCTTGGTTCGTCGCACTGTTCGTGCTGTCGGATTCCCCGTCATATTGACAACGGGATTGCAGCTCTATCCTTCGACAGATGCAATTATCATCAGGAATGCGCAGACTCTGGCCCTCCGGAGGGTCCTCGCCGTTTGGGAGGCATTTCCAGGGTCGAAACAATCGGGAGAAACGGTCTCCTGTATCTCCGTCGACTCGGGTATGAAGCTGGTATGGGCGAACCACCTCGAATCCTGAAGACTAGACTCTGAATTCAGGCTCGCTTATAGATAGTCGCCGCCATAAGCACTCGCATAGTGGCCTGGGCACTGTCCGAAGTTCAGTCTGATACCTGGAGATTGCATTCAACGCTCATTCTGCGGGAAGGCCACACCGTCACGTCTCTCGACAACAAAGCCGGTACGCGAAATCTAAAAGCGTACCAAGACTGGAACTCACCCGTGATAGGCCTACTCGCTGTCGGGACGGAGCGCGGGTTATCCATATATACGCTAGTTCTTGAAAACGACCTCCCTACGTGGTCACTAAAGTGGTCCACATCGTACGTTCTCCATCTGCGCTTTACTCTGGCTATCGCTCAAGGACCGCAATAGAGCTGGGCCCATCATTCACGTCAGCTTCGCGCCTTCCCTGATGAGCATTGCGACTGTTTCAAGAGTGCGTTTATACTGGCCAATCCTCGCATAGAAGCTCAACCGCTTTGCAGAATGACGCCGCCGTCAGACTCTACTCCACGCCATCAGGCCGCCAGACCCAAGTTATACCTCACCCTCGTCCAGTAATTAAAATGGCCTGGAGACGCCCACAGGCTTCTAGTCGGTACGTCCCTTCATAATCAATTTAATCCATGCTCATCCGATGTAGCGACGACCTAATACTGTACACCATCTCTTCCGACGCAGTGCTGAGGATATTCCTGCCGGTCCTAGACGCGCCGGAGTATCTTCAGCTCCATGCTTCTCTAGACTTATACTCCTCACTCCCATACTCCGTGGCTGCCGACCAGTCCGATTCCACCTCGACGATATTTTGGTTAGACCGACGAATAGTTGGTACAGTCATCGAGTACATTCTCAAGAACCAACTCCATGAAGACGATGGCCGGAAGAGAAGAATTAAAGAAATACATGAAGAGGGTTGGGACTTATTCTTACGAGTTCTGAGCGACGGATCTATCGTTGTCACTGCCGTTGCGGTAAGGCGATTCTGATTCATTCACCTCGTCTAACCTAATTTACGCCCAGAATATCGATCGCCGACCTCCAACTCTCCTCAGACAATTCACATTGCAACAATCCCAGCCTTGCCTTTTCACCCGCCCTCCAACTTATCTATATCTTCTCCCCAACCCAGATCCCTCCCTACTAACGTTGGTGACCAGTACTCCCCTCCTTACCTTTTCTCTCTCACCACTGGCGTTCTTTGACGCGCAATCTCATGGATTGCGACTTATAGCCAGCTTCCCTGATAGGATTGCCGAAGAGGACTTCCCTGTTGTCCGACTCATGAGGACTCCCGAAGGCAAAGGCGTTGGCGTCATTCGGACCAATGCTGGCGGTCAGGCTTGGACTGTCGCCAAAAAGGGTGCCGCATTGAAACGCACGGGCGATTGGAAGGATGCAGACTTTGCAGTCGTTCTTTGGAGAGGTGGGCTACTGGTTATCTCCCATCTGCTGAATACTGACGCTTGTGTGCGATGTAGGGCTCCAGTGGGCAACCTTCCTGCAAGAAACCGGCATTCTTACGTTGCATTCCGACCCAGTTCAAAACTTGACCTTGCCCAAACTAGAATCGCTATTCACCATGCCCTCTCCGGACGGCTGTGAATACATCATCGCAATCGGCACGGATTTCACAGTCATACAGATCATGGCGACCAATACACCGCAACCCAGTCTTGAGATAATATCTCGAGGAAAACTGCCTGTATCTTCACCTCTCAGGTTCATCCAGCCCGTCGATCCAATGGCATGGGTGTCCAGCACAAGGGAGTGGACTGAACATGACGTGCTCCTCAGCGTGTCGCATGAGGGTGAATTGGGGTTTTGGGCCCCTGAACCCGTGAATGGTTCGCTTTGGAGGTGTACCGGACAAGTGAGAACTGAACGGAGTGGGTTCAAAAAGGCTAAATGTAGTTCGATGAAGAAAACCGCGCTAGGTGAGCTACGTGCATCGCTGTGATGATAGCATGTGGACTGACAACCTGCTTATGATGAGTTGTGGAGAAGGCTGATTTCGACGAGTTGACTATCTGGGATTCGACTGTGTCCGAGTTTTCCACAGGACTTGAATACACGGAGATCAGACCGTGAGTGGAAAGCCAGTGCCCCCCTTCCCCACTGACCTCTGATGGCAGAGACCGAATACTCGATTTGGACTGGAGCTCAACGCCTGATATGCAGTCTATTTTGGCTGTCGGCTACGCTCACCATGTGGACCTCCTCTGCCAACAGCGATCAACCTACTTCGACGAAGGTCCTGGCTGGGCTGTTTGCCAACGGCTGGAGATCCACAGGTAAGCGGGATATAAACCACCCATATCCCAATCTTGGCTAATCTGTTGTGAAGCATCACACCGTACTCTATCAGCGACTCAATATGGACGTCGCACGGGTCTTTCCTGATCGCAGCAGGCAAGGAGATGTACTTGTTCAGTGACCCACCGGACCCAGGCACTGGCAAACCGCAAGAAAGGTTATTCGAACATATAGCCCGGCTCAACGGGCCACTGGCAGACTTTCATCCCCAGATGCTACTTCAATGTCTACTCTGGGGTATGTCTTCATTCACTGTCCAGGGCATATGTCTAATTCCCTTTTATACAGAGAAAACTGAGTTGGCAAAGGAAATTATCACCAATCTTTGCCAAGATGTGAAGAGACATGAGCAGCTCGGTTACGTCGATCGATGGAGGACGTTACCCGTAGAGCGTTTCTTGCAGTCCACTAAACAGGCCCCTGAAGTAAGTTCGCGAATATCTTTGTTTAACCCACATTCACCGTCGTATCAGCGTGTCAGAAACAACTACCACAAAACACTCTTCAACGGCAATGCGTATGACAGGTACACCGATAGGTCACCTTGTTTAATAGCCTTCTCAACGCGTTATCCTTTCCAGTGCGCTCGATGAGGAAGGCTTTTCAAGGAATTCGGTTACTCGATTGATTGCATACCTGGAAAACAATCCACTATCCCATCTAACCCCTAATGAACAGGCTCACCTGGTGGTTCTCATTCAAACTACCTTAGAAGTGAGTAGAGGGTACGTGTGTTCCAATTAAAGTCCTGAACCCTTGCTCTAGATAGACGAACAACGCCGCGCCCTGGACGCCAATGGATTGCGATACCTCATCTCCATGCGATCATTTTACATCACTAACCAACGTGCCGACAAAAAGATCGCCAACAATTCGAGCCATTTCCCTCAGCCAACAGGCAAACGCGAGAGACTGCGTTTTCGGGACATGTTATGGGCGTTCCATAGCGAGAGTCAGAACCTGCTGCTGGATGCTTCAATTGCCGCATGCAACGGGAAGATGACCTGGTCAGATGCCCGGGCACTTGGGTTACCTCTATGGTTGACCTCCCAGGAGACCTTGGTTCGTTTTTATTGAATATATGGGTAATGTCGAAACTGACAGTGTATACAGAAACAACAAATTGAAGTCATTGCTCGCAACGAGTACATGGCTGGGGAAGCGCGTGATCCCACCGCTTGTTCCATTTTCTATTTTGCACTGGGAAAGTACAAGCTGGTGCAAGGGCTGTGGCGGCAAGCGGCATGGCACAGGGAACAGAATATTATGCTCAAGTTCCTTTCAAATGATTTCTCGGAGCGTCGATGGAAGACAGCAGCCCTCAAGAATGCGTATGCACTCCTCAGCAAACAAAGATTTGGTACGTGAAATTTCCCGATGCGAAGGCTGTGGCTAAACCCTTTGGTGCTTTCCTTTTAGAATACGCTGCAGCGTTTTTCCTATTGGGCGGGTCTCTCAAAGATGCGGTAAACGTTTGCATCAAACATATGAAAGACTTCCAGCTCGCTATCGTTCTTGCCCGGGTCGTGGAACAGAGGAATGACGGACCCATACTGGAAGGTATATTGACCAACACGGTGCTGCCTACCGCCTTCAGGCTGGGCAACCGATGGTTGGCGAGTTGGGCCTTCTGGCAGCTTCATCGACGAGATTTTGCGGTCCGCGTTCTTTTGGTACGTCGGTGGCGTGTGGTGTCTTAAGGCGGGACTAATGCTCGGTTCCAGACTCCACTCCGGGATATCGCAACTGCGTTCAACCTAATTGTCGAAGAAATCGTCGAGCCTCACTATGATGACCCTAGTCTGGCTTTGATGTTTTCCCAACTTCGTGACAAAACACTCCAGACTGTCAAGGGAAGCAGCGAAATTTCGGGCCGCTCAGAATTCAACTTTGTTCTCCAAATGGCTCGTGTCTTTTGCCGGATGGGTGCGTGCGTTTCTCGATTTGGTGCGAGTTGAGTACTCATTTCCGGTAGGTTGCCATGCCCTGGCGTTGGATCTTGTGCGCTCCTGGTCGTTTGCCCGGCCGTCAATCGCATCTCGTGCAAAGCCAAGCTCTCCTTTGCATTCACCCTCGATGACACGCTCGTCGTTCCCCTTCGAAACTGGTGTTAACAGACGCGGCTCGATTCTGATCGACATAGACGTCGCTGCACTACCACCCACGAGACCGGAAACACCCAGTCGAAATGACGACAAGGGGGAGACACTTGCAACTGCCAAACCAGACAATGATTTGTTCGCACGTAAGGCTGGTCTTGGAAGCTTGATGAAGTCGGCGAAACAGGACGTTCAAGTGCCCGAGTTCGACATGAACGCATTCTTCTAACCACTCTTCTTTCAGTCCTCTACATGAAATCATGGAACCCTGGAACTAAATCATTATGATCATTACATGTTCTGCATTGAACCGATAAAAGTGAGAATTGTGATAGTTTCATGATATTAAGCAAAATCAGCATGCAGCGTTTCCATTTACTCCTGAACCTCGACCTCCCGCTTCTTCAGCACCAAATCTTTGCCAGTGACGCGCTTGAACACATCGTGGACATCGTCAACGACAGTCTCGAAGTGAGACGTTGCGTCGTAAGAACGAGTGATGAAAATGTTGTCGGCTTGGCCGGAGCTGGTGGGGGTGTAGATAGAGCTGATGGAGACGAACTTGTCGTAAATGGGGCCGAGGAGGTTAAGACCGGGTTGGATTTCCAATTCAGGAGTGCTGGTCTCGACGATGGTACTGACGATAGCGACGTAAACGTCTTTGGCGCAGACATTGTGAGTCGAGGAAACCATGGCAATGTAGATGTCTACCGGCATAGAGTGAGCAGGGATCATCTGTGAACCTCTCAAACTATAACTTACCATTGCGTCGCCCGACTTGATTCTGAGGGATGATAATCTGGCAACTATCCGAGTCTTCGGTTCCGGGAATAGGGTGCTTGAGGATGCAAATAGCCCGGACGACCTTGCCCTCTTCAATAACCCTGACTTTACCATCCGAGGACTCCTTTCCAGCACCAAAGTAGCTTGGGTCACCAATGACTTGCTTGGCCTTGGCAACTTCATCGCCGCTCCTGACACCCACGAACTTGCCGTCGCTGTCAGTGACGATTTCGTCGATGGGCTTGTCCAACATGTAGGTACCCCCGTAGATGGCACTCAGACGAGCAAAGGATTGAGGAAGTTCGCCGAGGCCATAGAGAGGATAGATGTAGGGGGATTTGCCGTATCGCGCCATGGATGAAGTGTAGAGGACGATGCGATCGTAGGTGGGTCGGGCGGGTTTGGTGATATAACTGGGAGGGTGGATTAGGAGGACGGTAGGTAGAAGGGTGGAAGGTCTTACTCGTCATCAAGGTAGAGTGCCATAGCATGACCAATGAAGTCTTGCGTACCAGGCTCCAAGCCGAATTTCTCATAGACGGTCTTCATGCTATCTTTATCGAGATCAATACCTGTATCACGAGGCCATTAGCTCGTGTATCTCTACAGCTCATCGAAATCAAGGCCTACCCTGGTGGGTGGTAGGGTCATCGTCCTTCCAGTTCTGCAAGAACTCGAAGAACTTCTTAGCACGTCGCTTCTCGAAGAGGCCCATGAGAGGGCTCTTAACGGCCTCCATCTCCGTGCTGGGTACCTTGGAGATCTTGCCATCGCGATACACAAAGCTTCCCGCAATCTGCTTGAACTCGAGGTAGCGAGTGACCTCGGTGTGGACCAAGATCTTTGTGAGTTCTCCTGAAGCGATGATGAACTTGGGGACGAGGTCGATGGCATAGTCACGATCGCGACCGAGCTCGGTGGGTGGAGCCTGATCAGGGCGGAACTTGCGATAAAGCTGGAGGGCGCTGTCAGGCATTTCCGTCGACGCGTCGTTGGACTTTGAAACTGCGTACCTGAGTGAGGTTCAAGCTGGCGCTGTCACCACCGTAGTAGTCATTGCGGTCCATGTGGAGGACCTTCTTTCCTTCGACCGACAACAGGCCAGACAGGATACATTCTGTCAGCCCAGTGCCCAAGACGATGACCTTGGAAATGTCGATCAGGTCATTCTTGCCTGTAGACGATGGGAATGATACCTACGTCGTATTCTTCATCCATGGTCGATGTTGTGGAGAAAGTCTGAGATGTATGAGGACAAGCGCGTTGTCGTTGCTGGATCGATCTTATATGATGGTCCCCACGTGAACGAAGCACCACTCCAGATTTATAGGGGCATCACCAAACTTGACAATCGTTGTCAAGAGAGTATGTACAAAGCAAGAATAGGGACAGTAAATAGTAGTGAATAGAATTATACAGTGCTAATTCACGATATGGCCAAGAATAACGTGCAAAAATAGACGTGTGCGCGGTACCAAGAAGGGAAGAATGTACATCATGTGTGCGGTGGATGGAAAATCTCGACGCGTCGCGAATCCCGACCAAGCTCAGAGCTATCGAGAAGACTTCTTTCTTCTCTCCTCTTTCTTAATTTTATGCACTAGGCGGTCTATTTCTGTTCGAAACGTTAGAAGGCACCACTAGTTGAGACTCGAGAGAGTTGCTCACCGGTTTCATACCGCCTATAGTATTCACGCCAAGCTTTCTCTGACCTTTGAGGATACTGAGGACGTGTTAGGATCCATTCAATATCGAATGCAATGAAGTGAGAATACCTTCCGTGCATATGGCCCCCATCGGTCCTTCGACATGGTAGCTCCCCAGTTGGGGAAGTCAGCGATGTATTTTGCGGTGATATACATGTCGGCTTCGGTGAAGGAACCGCCTTTCTGACCCATTTGATGCTCTTTCCAGACACGCACCGGCGTGTCGTCGTCACTGCCTTCTTCCACTTTGACCTCAACTCTCCGTTTGTTGCTGGCCCTCCGCCTCGGCGCTTCTTCTTCACTTGAAGAATCGTCCTCTTCAGTCGTCGTGTCGTCTCGGTATCGGGGGCGTTTCCGGGTAGGTGGTGACTCTTCACTTGAAACAGCGTCATTTACATCATCAACATATGTACTTTCCCTAGCTGCCGCCAGGATTTTATCGGGTAGGTCGTGGTTCAAATGCCAGTACGATGCCCAAGATTGTGCAGTATGATGAGGTGCCTAGTGAGGGTTTGAGAATCTCTGACTGAATCGCAATAGGGTGATCTGACCTTCTCGCCCAACATATCGCATAGCTGTGTTCGAGTGAGTTCGGGATTGTCCTTTAATCGCCACTGGATGAACTTGATGAAGAATTCGTGGTCTTGGTCGGTGTACTTGTGTCCGCGTCCCTTTGGTATGATAATGGTTGGAGGGCTAGGAGAGCGGGAAGGTGGCGGCGGAATCTTGATTTCTGCATGTGGTGGTGGAAGGTGCCTGTTGAACACGGGAGAACTGACAGTTAGGCTGTTTATCGTGGATCTCCGACTGCCTGCAGCTTGAGCCAATGCTTGAGGAGTCGTTCGGTCTGGAGACGGTGCCTTTTTGGGCTTCTTAAGAGGGACGGATGGCGTGGCTGACCCTGAAGGGGTTGCTGAACTGACTCGGAAGGCGGAGGGTGAGGGTTTCTTTATCGTAGGAGCCTTGATTGTTGGTTGGGGTTGGCCGTTGCGAATCGGTGCTGAGATGGAAGGTGTCCGTTCTTTGTGCTTGGGTGGTTCGATCGGCGTTGAGGAGGCGCTGCTCCCTTTCTGTTGACACATGTTAATCCACGCATCGATCCTTTCTTTGTGTTCCAGGTAATAGTCTTTCCATAGACTAGCCGAATGGTCGTTTTTCTGACCAAGACGATAGATCAGTCGTGACCCAAAAGTTTAGTAGCGGGAGACTCACCCCGTGCAGGCCATTCAAAATTACTTTGTAGTTCTCTCCTCGCTTAAGACCGTCGAGGATATGTTTCACCAAAAGAGATTCATCTTCTGGCCCGACGGGTACTGAGAGGGCAATCGCGTCCTGAAGGACCTGTGGTGACAGATAGTTCATGGTGAAACCACCCAATGGGTTGATACCGTTGGTAGACTGGTTCTGTTGGTTCAACCACGACTGTGGTTGAAATTGCATCTGGTCCTGCTGCATACCCATTGGGAACTGTTGCTGGTTCAGCATTTGCTGCTGATGGACGTTCATCTGTGGATTCCAGTTGTTTTGTGGGTTGAGCTGCTGCTGCGCATGAGTATCGCGTAAAGGCAGGTTCGCGGTCAAATGTTGAGGGTTCATGGTGGTGAACTGGTTTGGAAAAGGGTTGGAGCTCGTCGACGCGCCATGATTTGAATAGAAAGCAGTGTTCATGTCTTGGGTCGTGTGCACCACGACGCAAAGAAACTAGAAAAGGGACTCGAACACTAAAAAAAATATGAAGACGGGTCGCTGGAAAGGTCGAGAAAATGACAAGTTAGGCGTGTTTTCGCCAAGCCTGGGTTTGGTCACCGCGCGACAGGGAGCACGTGGTGGCTTCCCCACTTTGAGGAGCCGCCAAGATCCGGAGGTAAATATGAAGCCCCTGTTGCCGGAAGCCAGCGGATATCGTCTTTCCCTCTCCCCACTCCAACAATGCCAGGCCCTCGCTTCGCCTTGCTCAGGTCAATCGGTTCTCGTGGAATTTCAACAACCGCACGTCTTCAGGCTCTCAGTGCCGCAGCTCGCCCGAAAGCCGAGCAAATCTCAGCAGAGTGGAAAGGCACCAGCGCGACAGGGGCTAACACCAAGAACTTTATTGGCGGCCAGTTTGTAGAAAGCAAGAGCACAGAATGGATAGAGGTGCAAGACCCTGTACGTCTATCTCTGGTTTCTATGATCCGGGAGAATCCCCGTTACTTACTATTCCATTAGTCGACTCAAACTGTCTTGACCCGGGTTCCCCAAACCACCGAGACTGAGTTTGAGCAAGCTGTCGATGCTGCATCTCAGGCTTTCAAAACATGGAGCAGGACGAGTCTCCTCACGCGTCAGAAATTTGTTTTGGAGTGCGTCTTCCCAGCCTTCAGAGCTCTCTCTGTGTGTTCACAGTTTCCCCAGACTCCAGCACCTGTTGCGCAAGAACGCGGATGCAATTGCAGCGAGTATCGTATTGGAGCAAGGAAAGACTTGGGCAGGCGAGTATTGCAATGCTCTTATCGTATTGCTGTTTCTGACCCGGCACTGTAGATGCTCATGGCGACTTGCTGCGTGGTCTGCAGGTGGTAGAGACCGCTGCCGGTATTACCTCCAACCTGCTTGGCGACAAACTTGAAGGTACACAACAGACCTTCCGGAGCGCGACTTCAATTGACTTTGTACAGTTACCAAGGACATGGATACCTATGTTCGACGCGTCCCCTTGGGCGTCTGTGCCAGCGTTGCCCCCTTCAACTTCCCTGCGTAAGTTGACTCTTGGACGGAACGTCTCCACGCTCTAACTCTGTTTGAAGGATGATTCCGTTATGGACAATTCCTTTGGCAGCGGTCACTGGTAACACTTTGGTTCTCAAACCTTCGGAACGAGACCCTGGTGCAGCTATGATGATTGCCGAACTCTGCCAGCAAGCCGGTGAGCTTAGATTGCCTCACCTTGTCGGGGTCTCGAACTCATAGCTCTCGCCTCCTCAGGCCTTCCTGACGGGGTGCTCAACGTTGTCCACGGAGGCGTTCCTACTGTCAATGCCATCTGTGATCACCCAGCCATTAAGGCTATCAGCTTTGTGGGTGGTGACAAGGCTGGCAAACATATCTATGACCGGTAAGATCCATGAAGCGCTAGCGGAATTCTAGGGCCCACCACTGACATCCCCATCTAGAGGTACACAAAATGGCAAGCGTGTCCAGGTATGTCTTCAATCCGTGGCGTCCTCCACATCGTACTGACGACAAGTTAGGCCAACCTTGGTGCTAAGAATCATGCAATCTTGATGCCTGATGGTAATTACTCGCGATCCTTGCTGTGAGTTAATGCTAATGCCATCGTAGCCAACAAGAACCTTGCCCTGAACTCTATTGTCGGTGCTGCTTTCGGAGGTACGCTTATTCATACAATCCTGTTATCTCTCACTGAGCATGCAAACAGCCGCTGGCCAGCGATGTATGGCTGTCTCTGTCGGTAAGTCTCCGACTGCCGAGCTGTAGTTCTCTTTTAGTGATCCAGTTCTCAGCTATCCTCGTCGGCGACTCTCAGGCATGGCTGCCGGAGCTGGTGGAGCGAGCAAAGAAACTGAAGGTTAGCGGGGGCTTCGAGCCAGGCGCTGATTTGTGAGTGAGCCTTCGCATCAACGGCTACAGTTTACTAACCAGACCTAGGGGTCCAGTTATTTCGCCCGCCGCTAAGGAGAGGATTCTCGGTCTCATCAGCTCCGCCGAAGCAGATGGTGGCGAAATTCTCCTCGATGGTCGAAATATTTCTGTTCCCGATTATCCTGACGGAAACTTCGTTGGTCCTACTATCATCAAGGGTGGCGTCGGTATGAAGTGCTACGAGTACGTCCACATGGAATGACTTCGCAAGCTTTCGCTCATTTATTATCTTAGCCAAGAGATCTTCGGTCCTGTCTTGATCGTCCTTCAAGCCGAGACTCTGGATGATGCCCTCGACATCATTAATAACAACCGATATGGCAACGGTGCTGCCATCTTTACTCAGTCGGGTGCGACCGCACGCAAGTTCGAGACTGAGGTCAACGTCGGCCAGCTTGGTGTCAACGTCCCCATCCCTGTACCTTTGCCTATGTTCTCATGGAGTGGAAACAAGGCCAGTGTGTTGGGGGATATTGGTTTCTACGGCAAGAGGTGCGTATTCCATTCGTCTTTCATTCGATGTTTCCACTTATATAGTATCGACAGCGGTATCAACTTCTACACTCAGAACAAGGCAAGTCGCTGGCACCTATTCTGTCCAAGCTATATCCTAACCGCATTTGCCTGTAGACCATCACCAGCCTATGGAAGGCCGAAGACGCCCTTGGCAACCGAGCATCCGTCAACATGCCTACCCACCATTAAACGGATGGCGTCCTCCGACCATCAGAGGGCCAAGGTATCTAGTCGGATTTCCCGAAAACATCATCGAGGAAGGCATTGGATAATTTCACGCATTGTTCGAAGCAGTCATCGAATCCACTCTGTACACCCATAGACAATCAATTACATTTATTCTTGTTCATCAACTCGAAGTGACTTACTGCGCGGCCGTAGTAGGGGTCTGGAATGGGTCTCCCATCGAGGTAGGAACCCCATAGACGTACAGTCGCTGTTGCATTTGCAGGCTTCATGGATTCGAGGTGCTTGAGGTTGTTCTGATCGGCAGCGAGAATGTGGGTAAAGTTGATGAAGTCGGAAGTGGCGACTTGACGCGCTTGGCAGTCAATAGCAACTCCTCTCTGTGTGTGAAACGGTTGGAATAGTGCTTCCTTGAAATGGCTAGCGACTTACTTTCTTGCAAACCGCCGTTGTCCTGGGGGATTATCAGCGTTAGTCGTTCACGGCAAATGGCGTGCAATATACCTTTCGTCTGGGTCTTCGCCAATATGGTAGCCAGCCGTTCCCGCGCTGTCTACCTTAATATCAAGACCTCTTTCCTTTGCTGTATGCCTTAGAACAGCTTCGCCCATCGGTGAACGGCAAATGTTTCCTGCAGCAAGGCCATTAACATACCAACCTATTCTCGGGAGCAGGCACTGTAACTCACCCAGGCAAACCACCAAAACTTTGACTTCAGAAGGGTCTGGGCGAGTCATGTTTTTCACAGTGCACTACGTATATCGGTTATGCAGAAGGTAGAGGTTGGAGAGGAAGAAGCAAAACGCCTGCTGACTCGGAGATTAGGGAAATTAGCCCCTGATCACGATCGATTCCATGATTCTGACAAATGCCCAATCCGGCATCTTAACAAACGGCCCCTGTGCTGCATGCAGCTGCGTGATCACTGACGGTTGTGTGTCTGTCGCTGGCTGTCTCTTAACCATTGGTTTCGACTAACAACACTGCGCAGAATCAATATACCATGGGGCCGCCGATCCATCTCTTTCTGACGACCATTGCTTCTCAGCCGGCTCTGAGACAGAGGCAAGGTGAGTGTCAAGCCGTGGGGGAATATCGTTAGAACGATAGGACTGATTCACGGTGGTCGACAGAATACCTCCTGCGGATACTCCAAATGAAGAAGATCCCATTTACATCTTATGATTTGGCTTCGGACGAGGACGCAAAGCGATTGTGGAGGAGGAAAGCGCCGTTGGGTGCGTGTTTTTACGACAACCGCAGCAATGGCACTGACATTGTAGGTTAGACAAACAACAGTTACCTGGAATTTTGGTAGGATATCAGTTCGTTGGAGTGCGTGTTATATTTCTTTTGTCATTAGCAAAGCGTAACCTCTTCTCCAGACTTTCGCGCAGTTGTAGGTCCCTCCGCTTTGCCGACTTGAACCACGGCTCATGTACAGCTCAAAGCGAGGAAGCGGTCGAATATGGCGAACTAGACCAATTCCTCAAACTCAAGGAACCTTGGGACCCTGCAATTGACGAAGAGCGTCCGCCTCCGGTCGCCAAACCGATTGGCGTTCCAGGCGCCGTCCTCCCCATGGAAATGACACCCGACCATATCAAGAAACACATCATCGCTGAACAGCAGTCCCCCCTCAGAATTAAGAACAAGGACAAGAAACCGATTCCCGTGAACAGAGAGGATGATTCCAAGAAGATTGACTTGGGGGAGGAGATAGCGGGGTATGAGCTGCAGGGCTTGAAGGTAACGGAGGACGAATTGAAGGATCTGATCGAGCAGCTTGGACTGGGTGGAGATGAGGCTGATGATTTGGCCAAAGGTCTTTTGTCAGATGAGAAGGGTTCTAAAGGGAAGCAAGTGGAGAAGGCTGAACCGACACCGGCGAAGGAAGTTAAGTCTGAGGTGAAGGCGGAGGCCAAGGAAGAGGAAGAGGGGGCCGATGAAAGGAAGGGGGAGAAAGACGAAGAACCGAAGGAAGATACCTCCAAGGCGCCGCCTAGTAAGGACGACACTGCGTAATTGCATTCAGTGTTAGGGGCATTACCGACATCCAGTCGTTAGATATAATGTATGATACAGTGGAAAGGGTAATTACGGGCGTTAAGAATCTTCTTCTTGGGACTCGCGTTTGGTACTAATCCTGCGCTGGCGAATCCTCTCGGGGATGGGATCCTCGGCAGGCGGTATCATTGAGAACGACTCTTCTTGTTTTAGTCCCAATCCCTAAACGAAGTGTCAACGAATTGCATCGAGAATTTGTCAAAGAGATCAACATACTGTTCCCTCGCTAGTGCTCCTCCGGGCATGGGATTTCCGCTTCTTACGAACTTTCAAGTTGTCGTAAGACGGGAAAGCAATGGAATTTGAGCCGACCCTGCGCTTTGGTTTCCCTTCCCCTTCAGTTAACGCGTCTTGCGAAGGAAGTACAGCTGGGAGGACACATGTGCCCATGATGACAGTGAGGATCGTAAGGAAAGTGAACCCTGCGACCAACGAGGATAGCAAACGGAATCGAATGGCGAGACCACTGTACACGGTGGTTAGCATCCTAGAACATACAGTTTGGGTTTGTAACATACCGGATACCATGCGGTACGGCCAATCCTCGAAGGGACGCCGAAAGGATACTCAGTTCACGTCCCTGGCCACTTCCAATGCTCTTCCATTGGTCGAACCGACCAACTTGGACATGGCCTTGGATCCTTGAGTTCCCGGGGACAAAGGCCGACAGAAGTGGGACATCGATGTTGATCACATTGGGCTTTCCAAAGAACCAGGCCCACCATCCACTCGGGTTTGGTTCAATGGCGATGGCCTAAACATTCGCGTCAGTTTCCTCTGTCTGTCGGGCGCTAAAAAGAGAGAGGCCCTACCGGTCGTCGGACGGTCGCCAGTGTTGCGTTGTTCATCGTCGTCAATGTCAAGGTGGTCATAAAGTTGCCAAGTTGGAAGTTGGACTCTGTGGCTGGTACTTTGAGATGAAGAGATACGTCGTAGCGCTGCTGGGAGTGCAGGTTGTGGATCGAAATTTGGGCATACGGTGTTACACCGTCTCTGTAGAGTCGTCAGATTGAATCTTTGCACTAGAGGAACATTACTAACCCATACTGCATGTACAATGGCGTCTCCCATTGCGCTGAAAGGTTTGACCACACCACATAGCCAGCAATGGTTGACAATGCCAAGATAAGAGGGATGAAGACCAGACAGACGACCAGTGGGACCAGCTGCGGTGCCCAGGGACGAACTAGGTTGAGACCTGTTTGGAACGACGACAGAAGGAAGCTGGTGTGCTCGGAGTCGTCAGAATCGAAGGGCAGTTCTGTATCTGCTGGCTCTAACTTGGAGGACATTTCAAGCCAACGTGTGTAAGTGAATGCCTTGCAACATCACGATCATCCGCGCATCCCAATCACATGATCATGAGCGCTGCCAGCTGATCGCGTTGATTGGCCTCCTATTCTCTCCAATTCGCCATGTCCTCGCCACAGATCCACCAGCTTCTGGGCGCCTCACCATCGTCCGCTCCTCTCGTCAATTTCTTGTCTGAATTGAGTGGCGGCAGCGCGCCTATTCCAGAAGTCAAAGCATATTCGGACGCTGTCTACTTCAACTATTATCCCTTGGGCATTAGTCTCCTGTTCTCACCCAACGCGGGCTACAAACCCCGGACGGGTCTCAAATACGAGCAACTCGAGCTCAGTCGTCTTGCATTGGACAGCATCGACGTGTACAATACGGCAAAGATAAGGGACACGTCCAAGCCTGGCTCGTCGCGACCTTCAGAAATCGCATTCGCAACGTACAAAGCCCTCCCGCTTGAATTCGACCTCGCAACGAATATCAATGATAAAGACGGCAACGCGATCTCTCGTCCTGCAAGAATAACCATTACGGAGGAGTCGACGGGCAAAGATTTCGTTGGTACCCTTGGAGAACCTGATCGGAAAGGCGGAGGAGCGGGGCCGTCTTCTGGGTCAATTGGAATTTGGTGCGAGTGGTCAGCAGATGGTATTATGGTGGAATTCGGCGGTGATGAAGCGCGGGGTCCCCAGGCTTGGGAACGCGGCAAAGACGCCATCTGGAGAGTTGTCACAGTATTTGCACCCAAACGCGCTTGACAACCTCTTCCGTCCGCCGAGTCTATGACAGCAGAACATGTCACGATGGTCGTTCTTGGTTTCTGTCCGCATGTAGTCCTGTTTCTCCATGTGATTTTCCGTCTTGCCTCTAAAGAAACAAGAACTCGTCCTTCTCCATATTCCATTCCATTGCATTACCCCGCTTTCTATCGTCTGCAACCATGGCCGTTCCTGCTGAACTTACCTCCCTGGATATCTCTGGTAGATATACCATGGTGAGCCCTCTTTTTCGTCAGGTCGTTTGCGCTTGATACTATTAACCACTTCCCTAGAACAAATCCCTCAGCGATAGCACCGACGCTATCCTGTCCCACCAGGGCGTCGGCTGGTTTAAGAGGAAGGCCATCAGCGTTGGCACCATCACTCTGTTCGTCAAGCACTTCAAGGACGAGAGCGGTGTTGAGCAGATCAACATTGACCAGACTATCACTGGTGGTATTCCTGGAACCAGCGAACAGCGAACGTTGTCATGGACGGAGAAGGAGCACGAAGACCATGTCTTCGGTCCCATACTCACCAAGTCGAGGCGTGTCAAGCCTTCTGAGATCGACATCGATTTCCTGAAGAACGGATGGACCGCTGACACTCTCGAGAACGGTGTTATCCAGTCATACTCTGAGAGTAATACCCCCAAGAGTGGAACCACTTGGATTGCCAACCAGGTTTGTTGTATTCTCCTTTATTTCACGATTGCCACTTGCTGACGGTAGAATGCACAGGCGTGGGGTATCAAGGATGTCAACGGCGAGCGACGATATGTCCGTCACGTCAAGTTCACTGGCCCCAAGGGCGAAGATATCGAGGCCGTCTTGGTTTACGATTATCGTATGTGATTTTTAACGTCTTTACTGACCCACCGTTCTCACCCTCCGCACTTCTAGTTGGCCCTCTTGAAGCATAAATATAATCTGTAAATTATCGTCCCTGTAACATTATGTAGTACCCCGCAATCTTGTCTCAGTACAGCAAGTTGATCGCTTCGTAAACCATGAGGGCAACGGGATCAATCAGGCCAAGACAAGCGTTATGTTTCCGCCCTACGGCTTACACATTTGCAACGACCATGTCCTGTGCCTCCTAGTCCCGTCTATAATTCCTTCGTTTCACTTTGGATACAGTTATGGCGGCAGAAAGCTCTGCATCGACACTCTGCTCAAGACCTGAAACCCGGCGCTCTAAGGAGATTTACCCTGGGGAAAGCCGTTTAGGGTCAAATGCAACTCTTAATCTAGAAGAGCAACCTGCAGCGCTATATCAAACAAGCGGGGATCTTCTTCTACCGTCTTCCCGCAAAAGTCGTGCTAGAACATGGCTTTCTCTCAGAATGGATACTTTCGCAGTATCCCATCCTCGCGCACACTCGAAGCTATCGCGGGTTGTATCTTGGATTCGAGGACCACGACCGTCAATAGAACTTCCTCGTACGTTGCCCCATGCTAATTCAAGCTGCTCTACCTTACTTTGCACCTTTAGCCCCATCACCCCTCCTTGACATAAATTTCACTGCCCGCGCTCATCGCGTATCCATCCCTATCGAAACCACCTTGGTCAACGCCGCACGACCATTTAGAAGACCTTGGGTATTTGCTCTCGTAGCTATAGGCTATATCATTGGCATTGCCTTCCTCAGCCACGCACATTCGTTTTCGCTCTCTGACGACGCAATATTCCTCGGATGCACGTCGACGTTGTGGCTCGCCAACAGCCAATGTGGTCTCAACGGACAACAATGTTTACCATTGAACACATCTGCGACATACGATTTCCGCTGCCCTCCTGGATGTGGGACCCTGCTTCAGAATCCACGTACCATTGGAGCAGAGGAGATGGACTACGTCCCTTTGGTTGTCGGTGGGGGAGATGAAGAGAAAACATACAGAGCGGATAGCTTCATCTGCTCAGCCGCAAGCCAAGCGTGAGTCCAACGAACTCTCACCTCCAGAGGCTAATACTAACCCCGACCTTAGTGGCATAATCACGACAGCCAAAGGAGACCAATGTGCAAGACTCCATCTCGTCGGCGAATTTACCAACTTCCTCGCCCACAAGGCCAACGGCGTCGAATCGTCAGGATTTCCCACCACCTTTCCCCTCGCATTCAGGTTTTCTAAAGACACTGGAATCGGCAAATGCAACGACTTGCGCGATGCTGGTTTAGCTGTCGGTGTTGTGGCGACGGCTATACTCTTCCTCGTGCTCCAACCGAAGCCGATTGTGCTTTACTGGTCCCTCATTTGCATTGGGTTTTGGACCATCAGCCTTTTCACCGACTCTGGAACTGCTGTCCCTGACCTCGAACGTCAGTTCGGGCGGTTCTTGCCGCTGCTATTTATATCTTACGCCTTTTGGAGGGGGGCACTACGTTACACCTTACCTGCCATCGTGAAGGCACCTATAGAAGGATTTATCCTTTACGGGAGCGGATTCTGGGTCGGTGTCCTGAATAACAAAACATTCGACCAACTCCCATTGAGTCGACTCACAGCTTCCGACCTTAACAAGAGGCCGGGAAGCCTTGCAACATTCATCATCCTTCTCCTCGTCGTATTTATCTGTGGTGTCAACCAAGCTCGCATCATGCGCAAGACTGGCTGGCTCCTATTCTACGTCCGATGGTACGCGGCTGCGGGCGTCGTTCTTCTAGTCCTCGCATTACTCCCGACACTGTCTCTTCGTCTCCATCATTACATTCTCCCAATGCTTCTTCTGCCCGCCACAGCCTTCCCGACGCGCCTATCCGCAATCTATCAAGGCGTCCTTATTGGCTTGTTCCTTCACGGCGTCGCAAGATGGGGCTATGACTCGATCGTTCAGACTGCAGCTAGCGTATGTCTCCACTATCTTTCCCCTCCAATCGGAGCTAAATTGCGTCTCTTTCTAGCTTCGCCAAGATGCCGTCCTGGGCTCCGTGCTACCCACATTCCTTACCAATTCCACAACGTATAATTCCAGTATACCCCTCGCCAACCAGACTCTCGCTTGGGAACCTATTATTCCAGGCGACCCTTGGGTTGGTTTCTCACTTCTCGTGGATGACGTCGAGCGATATGTCGGCCTGGCTGTCGAGTACTCGTTGGCGTCATTAGATCCCACCCTCCCCCATTTCTTCCGTCTTGCGGTGAGTGATCAAGTGCGTTTAATGACTCGTGGCACCAAGTGACTGTTAATCGCTCAGTACAAATCGGATATCACCCTTGGAGACTACACAAAGGCGGCCATATTGTGGCCCAACGGAACGTGGGTGGATCCTGCTCCAGGGCCTTCTTATTAAATACTTGGTTGCCTCCACGTTTACGACCTGAGTGTTGCTTTCAGTCTTTCTTAGAATGTGTACTTGTATTAGTAGCGGTTAGGACATGTGAATCAAACTTTCAAAGCATCGTGTACTATACTGAAAGGTCTTGGGCCTCTGTCGCTCAAGTTCGCATTCAAAGCGGGAGGGGAAAACGTGAAGCCTTCCGCTCCTAGCAAGGAGCCTAGTAGAGAGGCAACCGTCTCAAGCATTCGGTCACTACCTTCCTAAGCCTTTGATCTTGACGGGGGAGCCCAAATTTTTTCATGCATTCCTTTATTTTCGGTTTTCTCAGAGAAGAATGCCATGAAAGTAGGCTTTACACTCAGTTGTCAACTGGGCCCGTCCTGAAATGGATAAAGAGTCACGGAATTGACGCTCGTCTTAATAGCTCCAACTCCTATCCTGCCTATACCCATTCCTTCTTAACAGTCCCATATTGCTATCCTATATATGGTTGCCTCGCCCTCTCCTGTACCGTAGACTCGTTATCCCCTTTCCTCCCTTTCCGTCACGGTGACACCGACTTGACTGTCACTTTTCTGAGTTTTCTCCGACTCTTGCCATCAATTCGGTCGGCATTTACCGACCAGCGTCTAAGGCCTGGTGACCTGCCTTACCTGGTCCTGCTTCTTCGTCAAGTGACAAGTCCCACCATCGAAACAGATAAGCACCGCGGGCTTTCAAGGTTAACTTGGGAATTAACTTGAATATCAGCACAGGGTCCATGGAATAAGACTGATGATCAACGCTGCGACTCTTCATCGCTAGTCATTCCCCGAAGCTCGAGTCAGCAGCACTGTGCGCAGCCCCCATCCTGGATCTGGAGCTTCCTCATCACCACCAGAAACCAACAGGCCCTTATCTCTGGGACACCTCGTCTCTCTGTCCACACCGTATCTGCCACATGTCGACCCGCCTTCTTGTGCAGGGTTCTTCGGATGCACGTCGCCGTGGTTCACTCCTCCGGGGCGATGACCACCAACGGCCTAGCACCTCCTATGACAATCATGCGAAAAGGAACAGGAGACGCAATCGTCGACATGGAAAGGCTGAAGGAGGAAAGGACAGTTTGAATGGTCATACCGCACCTGTAGCGCCAGAAGTGGATGGATGGGTGTCTGTAGACCCTGACAATCGCCCAGTCGACGAGTCGAACAGGTGGGGAGGAATTGACGAAAGTGCATGGACAAGGCCTCCTTCCAAGCCGCAGACAATGGAAGACATCCTTGCCCACCAAGCACATCTACACGAAGACCTCCTGCGGGATTTAGTTCCCTACTGGCTTAAAGGGATGGAAGCGGCGGAGAGGGGTGAAGAGCTCAAGCTGGAAGTTTTTCTGAACCAGAAGATTGCGGAGAGGAAGGCGACAGGGTGGTACTGGACACAGAGTGACCTCGACAAGGAAGAGAAGCAACAGGGGGATGGCTGGAGCAACCACAAGGCGTCTAACCACGACCCGGGAGATGATAATGGCTGGGGACCTAACGCAGAAGTGTGGGGAGATTCACCGGCCGCCACATGGGGTTTAACTGGGAACGATGACGATGGTACGGGAAATGGTCAAGCACGACGGACAGGCAACGACGGAGACGGTTGGGTTCAGTGGACCGAGAAGCGCAAGGGAGGGTGGAACCAACACGACAGGCGAAACCAGTATCGGAGACGGAATGATGAAGAACGAGGGCGAAGAGGACGCCAGAGAGGATATTGAACAAGGAGGATCGCAAGACCAGGATGTCATTCACAATGTCTATGCCCCCCAGCTTCAAGGCTTGACCGGATTACTATGCACTAAACCCCTATAGTACCTAGTGAGGAGCTTCCACGAGTAATGGTGGTGTGCTCGGATGTTTCACAGTCCATGTGGTGACGCACTGCCCACCCGAAGTTACCATTATATTAATGCACTGTAAAACCTATTCATTTCTCCTGCAATCTCATGTCTTCTACGTACAACAACATGGCCCTGCCGCCTGGTTGGATCGAGCAGTACGATCCCCAGTCAGGTCGTAATTTCTACGTGAGCAATTTCCAATCATCCTCCTCGACCTCCGATGTGAACCGTCTCCAGGTAGACACACGGGTATCGCCTCCCAGAGTGACATGGTACCATCCTTTCGAGGACCCCGAATATCTCAGACAGAATCCAGAAGCGAGGAACCAGGCGAGGGACAGTACTTTTGCGCAGCCTCCAGGACCCATGCTTGGGAGGAGAAGGTCATTCGGTGGAACATCTAGTACACCAGCCGTCGAACCGTCGATGAACAATGCGAGGGCACCTCACAAACAGGGATTCTTGGAGAAGCTGAAGGACAAAGCACTTACGTCGTTGGAAGCTCGAGAAGAACGCCGAAACCAAAGTCCAATGGTATGTGTCCCTGTGTCTGGAGGTGAAATATCGAATATGACGGAAGGACAGATGTATGGTCCTCAGCAACGTTATTATGGACCACCGACAGGAGGTTACGCTGCTCCACAGGCGCAGTACACTCCTGCGAGTGGGTATGGGCCTGCTCCGATTCAATATCAACAAGCACCTCCGGCCAGTTCTTCCGGACGTCGTCGAGGATTCGGTGGTGCCCTCCCGCTGCTCGGTGGGCTTGCTGGTGGAATGCTGTTGGAAGATGCAATCGATCATCACGAGCGAGATGAATTTCTCCAAGACGAAGCTCTATACAACAGTGGATTCGACGGCGGTGGATTGTTTGGTGGTGGTGGTTTGGGATTATTCTGAGTGATCAACTTAGCTTTGCATAAGTAATGTACTTGTATTGATCAAATATTATTTGTTTACGGCATCTGTCCCTTGATCTCATCCTCCATTGTCGCTTTCGTCTCGACCACCATCGAGGACGGCTCTGAATTCTGTCGGTCACTGAGACCGTAACTGGAGAAGGGCTTCCACAATGGCGCCAGTGATACCGTCTTCGTTGAGCCCTCACGTATGTATACTGCCTTCTCCAGATCTATCGGAGCTATTGGAAGAATCGGGGTTGCCTCCTCTACCCAATATTCTCCAGGCCTTCTCGCCACTACCACAAGGTAATACGCCTCGTCAATACTTGATGTCGTCGTTACCTGACTATTGGACAGTTACCACGAGAACAGCGTCACTTGTCCCAGTTCCGCACAGTTCTTTCGCATTGAGGTTCTCCGACTTGGCTGAGGTGGAAGAGGCTTGTCGTGAACCAGAGGAGCAACGCGCCATACGAACGCTGGACTGGATCTCCGCCCGTATTACGAAGAGATGCGAGAAATGGGTGCAGGACGTAGAGGAGAGGGGAGAGAAAGAGGTGGGGAAGGATGGGCGGGTTAGGTCGCCCTGGTGGGACGAGCTACGAAGATGTGCAGAAGGCGATATCGTTCCTGATAAGAACGAAGGTTGGAACCACCCGGTCTCAGGTACGCACATTTGCCTTGACGTCTTGCCGTTGTTGACAATACTGTAGTCATTCTGGCGGTGTCGACAACGGCGCCAAACCCACTACAGGCCATAACTGCCCTGCACGCCAGGCAACCCCAACTCCCATCATGGGTAGACCCTACGCATCTTCGTTATACAGTGATTGTCCATCCAAAGAACTCGCCGCTTTCTGACGAAGAGTCTGTCATTTCGCGTCTCGCATCGAAAACCGCTAACTGACTGACGATCACAGAGCCAACGCACTGTTCAATGCGGTCAAAAAGCAGTTTGGGTTGCACACATACCTGTTACCGCTCAATCTTCCTTCTCCGCCGCCTCCGCCGGTACCTGTCCCTGCCCTTATGCCACGACTCCCTCCGCCACCAGGACCTGAATCTCCATATATTTCGCGTCACACCGGTGCGATTCCTCCAACTCCTGCGACCGCCAACGCACCCTCGATTCCAGGAAATCCATATGCTTTGAACACACTGAGGCTAGAGGAGAAAGACATACAAGCTGTGCTACGGTTTACTCGTGAATTTGTTGTAATGAGTCTAATCCCTTGGATGGAACGCTGCGTTGTCGAATGGAACGAGGCCGTAAGTGAGCCCTTTCTGAAAGTCTTCCAAGTCTCTGACCGCCCTGAAGTATTCATCGACGAGAAGGCTTCCATCCCGACTGTTTTCCTCCACTCGCCGCCTGTTTGGTTCATCCCCATCGCCCTCCCCTGGACCTGGGCATACCTCTTCTTCTTCCGTTTCGTCATTACCCGGCCGAAGTGGATCGATCTCATCAGCGAATGGAATCCCAACGCCTCTGTCACAACCTCGACGTTTAGCAGAATTCTGTACCATCCTTGGTGATTTCAAACTTGCCATCAATCTCTGGGAGTCTTTAAGGAAGGAGAGCAAGGGAGGATCGGTTGGTCTCAGTAGTTGTCCAGTGATTTATAGCTTGCTCACCTCGCGAATCTACAGGACATTATTCCCATCTTGTCAGCTCCATCTCCTGCCCTGCAGCTCCATGCGTCCAATGCGCTGGTCGGCATCCACCCTTCCATCGACGACCTCCCGCCACACGCCCAGCTTCGCGCTTTGCTTTATGCTGTCCGTTGGGAGATTGCTATAGATCAAGGAGATTTCTTAAGTGATGCTTTAGAAGGCGAACGATGGCTTGTTTGGGCCGCTGGGAATGTCCGTGCTTTTCTGTCTCCCTTTCAAAACCAGTGATTGACCAACAGACTCAAGGCAGAAGAAGCCCCATCCGCGTTGCTTTTGGCCCATGCTGCTTTGCTGAGCTCTGTTAGAAAGAGGGCCTTTAGAAGAGCTGGATTCTGGTACACTCTGGCAGCCAATAGGTTGGAGAAGTGTGGCATCGTATGTCGTTCCGAGTTCTTACTTTTGCGTTAAGTTGACTTTGGGTATCACAGAAACCATTAACAGTCTACTTCTTCCGTAAAGCTCACGAACTCTACCAGATACGACCGCCTAAGGAGCTGTCACCATCGTTCTGGGACTCTGAAGGGAAGTCACCAACATCCTCCGTAGAGCAGTTTGTGGACATCAGGGCGGGTGTCGAACATCCTCTGGGTGAGTGAAACCAATGGATCGCTCATTCCGATTCTAACACATGTGTTCCAGCTCGACTGCTGTATACAACGGGCAACATCACCGGGGCTGTTCAAATGTTCCTAGGCGCTTTGAGAGTTCTTAAGAGTCCAGCCTTACAAACTATTGGCCAGTTGGAAGGTGCGACGGAGGAAGCCAACCGATCTTCTCACGACAGAACCTTTCTGGACGATTTCCGAGTCGCGTTTGCGGTAAACACTTTGCAATGCAGGGGTGCCTCTGTACTCACATTCCACATAGCATCTTGCATCAACGGAACCTGAGGCTCTGAAAACCCTCAATCTCAGTCTTCCACTCAAGTTTTGTCAATCCAGGCAATCGAAAATTAGGTTTTCAGATGACAGCATATCCTCTCATCCAGTTATCTGGGAAAAACGTGAGAATCAATGGCAGTCGTTCTGGAAGTCCAAAGGAGGAAAGGAACGCCTGGCATCCGGGCGGCAGGTGTGCGCAGGGGGTAAGTTTACAGATCCGCATCACTTCGACTGCGTTAATGATGGTCTTTTGTAGACACATTTTGGGTTGACCTCGCCGTGCAAAACCCTCTAGACGCGGATGTCGAGTTGAACAACTTGACGCTGATCCTTGAGACAAACGGCCCTTCGGAGGGCCCCATCGAGTCAACGGTAGAAGTTGAAAGAGTCAGTGACATCGTACTGGGGGCCAAGGAATCACGAACGGTAAGCAGCATTTTATGGGAGTGGCCTATCTCCTGACCTCTCATTCCACCAGATTCCGATAGCTCTAAAGGCCCTCAAGTCCGGGAAGTTTTTAATTTCCAAGGTCCAATATGACTTTTTGGGAATTCTTTCTTCGACGGAGTCCCTCGCTTCGAGAGGTCGCCGGCTTAACGACACCCTGGCTCAGCGACAAACGCCAACGTATGCTCCCGACGTTTATCTTAAAGTTGATGTCTCGCCAGCCGACAACAAGCTGTCTGTCACTTTTGTTGATGACGGGGACCTTATACTGAAGCAAGGAGAAATTGAAGAGATGAAAATACTTCTGACCAACACTGGGACCAAACCTATAAACGAGGTCTGGCTAGTATTAGGAGGCGAAGAGGCCGTTTGCATTGGAGAAGAGAACGAGCGTCTGATATGTAAGTATTCTCTCAGCAATCCCGCTGACCGGGGCTAATCTGCTGTAGCATCATCGACGTCCGAGATCATCCGTTCAAAGAATACGCTCGGATTACCAGAACCGCAACGAGTACCACTGGATGTCCCACTCGAATCGGGTTCCTACAAGGAACTTTCGGTGTGCCTGCACGCCGATCGCACAGGTTCTCATGAATTACTTTTCCTAATCTTGTACCGCGAGGTGACTGCTGACTCCCCTAACATGTTCACGCCCATTGCTGACTTCTCCAGCAGAACGATTCCTCTCCATTCCACTCCGATCGATTGTCGAGAACGTTCGAAGTGCAGCCCATCCTCGATATCGCCGTTTCCACGACACCATCACTTTCGCGGGACTGTCCGTTCATTCTAACAGTAGAGGCAACGTCGTCCTCCCTTTCATCCACTGTCTCCATCACACAAATATCTGCGATCAGCCCTTTGTGGAAATTCCACACAGTAGAGGCCGCACAGTCGTGAGTACTTTTTTCAATTCAAGGTAAATCCAGCTCAAATATCAGCGAAGGTCTGTGTCACCATCACAGAAAGCGAAGGTCGTCCTGAGCGCAGAACAATGGCTCGACGGAGAGGGCAAGAAAGAGTCTATCGATTTCTTGACACAGAAACTGGGCGACGTCCTTTCAGGAAACCCTATCTCCTCTTCAGAACCACCTGAACTTGATCTCTTCTGCAGCCATATTATTCAGGTACTGGCTATGTCTTTGCCTGCCCTGACAGAGATACTCATTGGTTGCTTCATAGGAGCCTTCCCAGCGCTACTCGATACATACCTCCGACCTCTGGTGCTTGATCGAAGCAGAGCGACGCCAACATGTAGCTGAAATCGAAAGGCAGCAACATCCACATATCCCTGAAGATTCGCATCCGAACATATTCCCGCTTTACAGTCCCACCTCCGTCGACCTTGCCATATTTTGGGAAATGCCAGCCCAGAAGCGTAAAGGACATGTTATGGTATTCGGTATCAATCTCGGTGCGACCCACGGCGCGCTGAACGAAATCATCGCCAATGCAGAGAACGCTAAAGTGAAGCGAAGCATGTACGCGGAGACAGTTCGAGAAAAGGCCGAGCTTCTTGAAGGAATTCGGACGAGTCAGTGGAACGTGGATGTGGATCCGACTGTGGCGACCGTAGAGGGTAATGAGATTAGCCATGACTTTGGAAAAGGGTACGTGTATACGGTGCGAGTAGTGCCCTCGAGGTTGCTGATGCGCTCCTAGTCCATGCCATGTTCCCGTGAGCATTGTTCTTCGAAACCATTCACCCCTGTACGACGCCCGGGTAACCCTGAAGCTGCGACCCGGAAGTCAACCAACGGCCCCTGATCTAACGTATGTATTCTCCCCTATCTCTACGCGGGACGCTGAAAGCTGATGACAATCTGCTTGAAGGCCCGCACACAATACTGCACCATATTCTGGGCGTCTCACATTCAGGAATGAACTCCCCCCAGGGGAATCTGCGACTGTTCAGCCGCGATTATTCGTTGACCGACCTGGCCTCTACAGCATCGGACCTTTTGCAGTGGACACAGAATTGGTGATTCCCGACTCGAAGTGCAAACGCTCGTACAGTCAACAGGTCTCGCCATCCCATGTTTGTATCGTAGTTCGACAGTCATCGTAGTAGGGTATGCAACATATATATGCGAGGATAGGGATAACACGTCGTGAAGCGTTGGTATCGAATATCGCCTCATTATGAGGACTTGTCTTCGTCTTTCTTTTCCTGCTCCTTCTTCAAAGCTGCCAGCCGAAGCTGCTTGACGCGGTAGTTGAAGTAGGTCTGTAAGGCGAGGATAAACATATGGTCGCAACTTGACATCCAGTGATAGACGTACCCCGAGGACGAATTGGACGGCGTTGAAGAATGGGACCCAGAGCTCGACGGGAACGAACCTCTGGGCAAATGCGAGGGAGAGGGGCGACACGATCCAGGATACCTGAATGGACCCTATTAGTGATCCAGAACGCCCTGGACGACATGAACCAGGCGTACCCTAATAACAGAGAAGAACCCGGCCTTGATAGTCTTGACGATCTCAGCAATCGAGGTGGCTCCATTGATAACAGCCATAGAGGCGAGGTAGGCTAACACCACACTGTTTAGCAACACGACGAATGCGGAGCCCCTAAGGAAATGACGAACCAGATGTTTGGATGGGGGCCACGAGGAGGTTGTTGGCCACGATTTGACCTAGCTTGGCGGCCGGGGAATCCTTTCCAGCAAAGGCTTTCTGAAGTTGGGATACGAGGACATGGCTAAGGGGTGCAGAGACGAGGAAGCCATAGAGGGCCATCTTGACGGCTTTGAGGTCGACATGGACGCTTTGCAATGACCGTACGAGGGCGGGAGAGCCTTTGGAAGGCCTTGCTGGCACTCCAGCAAGGTTACTTCCCAGTACTTCCTGCAAGAAGCATAAGGTCGCTGTAATGCAAGAGATGACGGCAATTAGGATTAAGCCAGCTTGGATATGGCTTTCGACGAACCAGTTGTGATAGCCTTCGTCCTGAGAGGATGGAGAGCTAGTTGCGTGAGGTATTTGGCGAGAAGAGGGTGGACAGGCTTTGCAGGTGCAGCGCTCATGACGGCAAGAGACAAGGTAGACGATACCCTGAAGCAGACTCAACCCCGGAGTTTAAGAGCTTCTGGGGTATACATGGGCGGGTGCATATCGTTACCGGATCCGGATTCAGTTTCACTTCACGGGGTCTTTCCAATTGCAACCGCAATTGCATTTTCATAGCCGGTATGTAGTCGTGGTATGTAAGGTAATAATCTATGGAAAAATACTAGTGTAAGGAAAAGATCTAAACTACTGCCCCTTGACCCTGTAGAAATGAGAAGGTTAGGGGTGCCCGTGATAACTCAAACGAGATCCTATACGTACCATGCCTTGACATAGTCCGCCAGGGAGACCATGCAAATGGTTTGCCAAACACCGAGACCAATACGGGGGGTGACACCACGGTAGAGACCTTTGATGCCGTTTTGGTTGTAGATGTACTTGAGAGTGTTCATGATGGTGAGCTTGGCGGGTCGGTTCACGTCGGCAGCAGCACCCTTGGCCATGCTTTGCATCTGCAAGCGAGGGTATGTCGGTAACGATGGTATGAAGAGCAATGAAGACGACACACCTCAACACGGATAACCTCAATAGGCTGATTCCAGGTGGCGAGAGCGCCACCAACAGTCGAGGCAATAATCTTGTCAACAGCTCCGAGGCTCTCGCCTTCGGTCTTGCCCTTGACTTTGCGGATCATATCCTCGGCCAGGCGAGCGAAACCCATTCTGAAAACAGGAATTTAGGTCGAAACTAATTGATATGCCGATATGGGCGTACCGGGAACCCCAGTTAGTGCACTGTCGGACGGCCACAGCGTTCACACCCTTGTTGACGCCAGCCAGACCCTCTCTCCGGTAGATGTCGGCGAACACAGCCCATGTCGATGGAGGCTTCACACCGGTGGCAGCGGTCTTTGCGCGCGTAATTTCAGCGGTCTTCATACAAGTCGTAAAACCTGAGTAAAATGTCAGGGCCGGGCTGTACGGAAGGGTGGGAACGAGCGCTTACCCATGGTAGCGTATGCCTGAGCAATACCACCCGTCATACCACCCAGCAGCCCGGCGAGACCAGGGTTGATGCCCGCGGCCAGGGTAGCGTTCTCAACCTCCGAGGCAGTGAAGATCAGCACAGCGCCCTTCGTGGAGGCCTCTATCCATGCCCAAGGAATGAGACCCTGGTAGAAACCAACGACACCACCCCGAGCCCAGACACTCTTGAGAGCTTGGTACATGGTTTGGTTACGGTTGGCGGCCATCTGGGTCTTGAGCACCTCGAGCGGTTGTCCGAGAGTCGTCACCTGGATATTGCATTGGTTACTGGAAGGCGAATGCAGCAGTAGAACGACTAACCTCCTGTAAAATGCTGTTAGAACCATGACACGTCAAAGACTGTGTGACGAGAAGGACTTACAAACTATTGCAGGACAGATAATAGGGAGTCATGGTCAACTACACGTTGAAACGCGTCTAAAAGGAAGAAGAAATACCATGTTCATGATGCCACCTGGATACGAGGAAGGTTGTCAGCGGCGGGACCATGATTGACAATGTGGAGAGACTGACCGACGGCAATGTTGGACCAGCTAACGCCCTTTTGACCTGGTTGTTTGGCGACACCCATGACGAACTACTCGGAGAGGAAGAGGAAGAAGGAAACGGAGTGAGAAGAGAGAAACGGGAAGAGACTTGAGTTTTTGAGCAAGGCACACGCGGGGCTCAAATACCTTTTCGGCTCAAATATTCAAAAACCAATCGGACGACAATCGGCATCTTCCCCCGGGGCCTTTTCATGCCAGCGCATCGCCCCAGCTTTCCGTCTTCGCTTGTCCGCCCCAGAAAAAAACATGAGCCAACATCTTACTCTGTTTCAAACAACAAATTTCATTATGGTACGGGGTATCGTGCAACTAACATAGCGGGAATGCATGGGTAATCCGATATCGTAAACCTATAAAACAACTGATAATCGTCTGCCGGGGGTAGAGTAGATTGAGACAATGGCTAGAGTAAGCGGAGAAAGGTGAAGCCAACGCGAAGGGATTATCATTATCATGCTGCTGCAACGGGTGCACCGGAGGCATTTCTCGCCGCCTCTAGGTCTTCCGTCAGCCTGAAATAGAGGGGTAAGTGATGCGTGATAAGTCGAAATAAAAGAAGCAACATACTGCCTGATTTGTTCTTGATTCTCGTCTTGCTCCTGCTCGAGGTATTGAATCTCCATGGCCTTGCGTGCCACATCGGCGTTCAGTTGCTCGGTCTTCTCCAACGCATCCTCCAACTGCTGCTTCAGCGCCTTGATAGCCTTCTCGTGCTCAGCCTGAAGGTCGTAAACCTTGAGGTTATGCGCCTCGTGCAACTTGGCCAGTTCCTCCTTCGTGACGCCTGGCGATGCAGGGGCTTGCTGGGAGGCCCCATTGGTCTTGGGACTTGCCGTCTGAGCAGCAGCAAGGTCGGCCTTGACGGTCGCAAGCTCTCCTTCGAGGTCCGAAAGTTTGATCAAGAGCTCCGACTTTTGCGTGGCCAAGGAGGTAACCTCGGCGTCGTGAGCACCGTTGATTCTGATGATTTCTGCAGCCCGATTCTGCGCAGCTTCTTCCAAGTCTTTCTGGTGCTTCTCAGACATCTCTTGCATCGATGACTTGGTCAGGTTGAGCTGATCGGTGACTGCGGCCAAATCGTCCTTGGTGATCGCCAGCTGTTGCGTAAGGCGTGCAACTTCTTCAAGGTGTTCTGAAGGGACGGTCGGTGTCGCACTAGCGGCAGACCTCGCCTCATCGCGTTGTTGGGTGGCGGTCTCCAGTTCCGCACGAAGGGATTCCAGTGCAGATTTGGACTTTGAAAGGTCGTCCTTGGTCGCCTTGAGCTCCAGGTTCAGGTTGTTGATCTTCTTAGTGTAGTCGTTGACAGTCGACTCGAGGGACGATGCGTGGTCGTTCTTGATGGAATCCAGCGCAACCTTGTTCGACTGCTGGATTTCCTCAATGGTTGCCTTGGATTCCGCACGAAGAGCTTGCAGTTCTTGGGCATGATTGGTAGCAGCCTCCGACTGGAATCAAGTATGAGGAGGAGCATGCGGAGCAGCCAGGATAAACACACCTTCGCGCGTTCAAACGCTTCTTTGAGAAGTGTCTGATGCTCGTCTTTCACAACTTGAACTTTAGTGTCGTAGATCGCTTCTTGGTTCTAGAGAAACGGAGATCAAAATTGGTTACCAGTGGACATCCTGAAACTTACTTGAAGTGTCTCGCTAATGGAAGCGATCTGGGCATTCAGCTCGGCAATTCGCGCCTCGTGCGCCAGGGTGAGCTGTTTGACCTGCTCATCATGGGCGTTCTGTGCGGCGATGATGTCTTGTTCGGCCTTCTCTTGCGCGGCCAGGGCGGCTGTAAGTTGGTTTTGAATAGACTGGAGCGTTTCCTGCAGTGCGCTATACCGCTCTTCGGCGTCCTTGATGTCTTGGTCGCGTTTGGCATTGAGAGCTTCGATCTGTGCAGTGTGCTCAGCTTCTTTATCCTGGGCCGCTTTGGTGGAATTCTGCAAGGCGGTAGCACCGTTGGCCAACTGCTCCTCCAAAGACTTGATGGTTGACTTGAGTTCGTTCCGCTCTTCCTCCAGCTCTTCGATCTGCTCCTTGAGCTCCAAAACCTCAACCTCCAGCTCTGACACCTTTCCAGCCGTCTCTTCGCGTTCGGCCTTGAACGCCTCTAATTGCTCCTGGAGGGTGCCAGCCTGCGCTGCCTTGGCTTCGAGTTCGGCGACATTCGAATTGGCCTTCTCCAATGCTTCCGAGTGGGCCGCCTTTAGGGTTTCGATTTCGTTGGAAATGGCCTTGAAGTCCTCCTGAGCCTTGAGCAAAGCCTCATTCTCAACCGAAGAAGCTTGTGAAGCGTCTGACAGAGCAGCTGCAGCCTTAGTCTGCGCAGCCTCAAGCTCCGCCTTGGCAGCGGAAACGGCAGCTTCGAGCTCAGTCACCTGGGCACGAAGCCTCTCGACTTCGGACGCCTGCTCAGATCCAGCCTGTTTGGCCGACTCGAGCTAGAATCACCATTAGCCAAGGTTGCAAACCACGAATAAAGTCACTTACCTCGTCTTGGAGCTCTTTCAACGGACGCCCATGCTCCTCTTCATTCCCAGCGGCGGTGGTATCCTTGAGCTGTTGGAGCTGCTCGAGCTGCGACTCAAGCTCGGCCTTGGCCTTGGTCAATTCATCGGTGAGTGCGGACTTGGATTCCACGTCGTCCAGTGCAGATTGAAGCGAAGCTTTGAGCTTTTCAAGTTCTTCCTCCAAGTCTGTCACAGCTTCCTCCTTCACCTTCAACAAATCCTCGGCGTCTTTGAGCTGCGACAGCTATTCACTTGGATGTCCCCGTCGAAGAAATGGCGCGACGTACCTGACCTCGAAGCTCTTCAAGAGCTTTGGTGTCCTCCTTGAGCTCCTTGATCGAACCGATGGATGCAGTGGCGGTTTTCGTGGCAGCAGTTCGAGATAAGGCGGTGGTACGTGTTCCCGACGCGGTTCTAGCAGTGGTCGCGGTTGGCCGGGCTGGTGCCGTGGGTTTCCTGACAGCCTCAGAAATCGAAGCCCTTGGACGAGCAGCAGGAGTTGTTGAGCCTCTGCCTGACGTTTGGGAGCCGGTGGGGGACGCCACTGAAGCGCGAGCCTTTGCAGGGTCGGCGGTCGCAGTCTTGGTGTTAACGGACGAAGACAAGGGGTTGCGGGTGACAGTTGAAGCGGCCGGTCTAGTGGCGGGGGCAAGGGATGCTCGACGAGTTGGTGCGGCAGTCGTCGCTGGCTTCGTTCCGGAGGCCGTTCTCGAAGTAGTTCCACTGGCAGCGGTGGTTGTCTTCCTTACCCCTGGTGCCGCCGTTGTTGGCTTCGCGCCTCCCGACGTCGCGGTTTTGACCGCAGGTGCTGACCTGACGCTGCCAGCGCCAAATGTTCCAGAACTGATGACCTGGAGAGTGAATGTTGGATGGCTGGTCAGGAAAACAGAGTGAATTACACGGTACCTTCTTGACCGCTGAGGGATTGTCACCGTTCGCCTTTGCTGCGCTGCTGGCCATTGTTCCGGGCTTCCTTGGGGTTGTCGTTGGCTTTGCGGTGGTCTTGACACGTGCAGGTGTTTTAGCGTCTTTGGGGTCGTTGGCTGAGGATGTGGTGTCGGTGACAGATGGGGATTTTCCGTGGACAGAGGTAGCATCCGTTGCTGGGTCAGCTGTTGTCTCCGATTGAGCGTCGTTTATTGCATCCAGCGCTGCGTCAGCACCAGGCTCAGCCTCAACCTCGGGCGTGATGCTGAGCTGTGGTTCTTCCACTGAAACCTGTTCAGAGTTCTGCGGGTCAACCGACATTTTCGAAATAGTTGGAGGTTGGAGGTCGATAGATGTGACGCTGTCAAGCCAAGTGACGATGTTGTGGGAATCAAGTTTTTGTTTTTATTAATTCCATCCCGAGTCATTTCTGATCCAAAGATTCTTGTACCAAATAAATTTAACGGCTCACGACAGGTTCGTCCTCCACAACAACCTACATGGAATAACTTATTCGCGCCCGTTCTCGACCCTCAAAATCAATGGAGCCTTCAAGTGAGTTCCTGGGTGGGAGATGCAGTATATCCCATCGTCATCAGCCAGCGGAAGGTGAAGCCAAACCTAACTCTATTGAAACGCCCATCCACCACTATAAACACGTCTCGAGTCTCTCTTCTCAACGTATGCTTTCTGATGCAATCGGATCTCGCGTGGCCGTCCAAGTGGCTGCGAAGCACGATGTTCACACTTGCCTTGTCTCGATAATCTTACGAATCTTGGATTCTAGAGTTCGAATCCATATGTACCATAGCCCCATTCTTTGACTATGATTGGACTATGTCGTCTCATTTACGAACGGATTGACAAGCGAAGACAACGACGGCGGTCAAAGTGCTCCAAGAAATGGCAATCCATTGCTCCAGCACAGAAGCGAACGAACGTACGCCAGGCCCGACAAGTCTTTCCGCAATGCTCTTCGTACCGGTATCGTCCATGGGTGTGGTATGACTTGTCGTTTATGTCCATGTCTTCTGCACCGTGGCGTTGGATAACGTTCAATATGATGCGATGACCCTTCTGTCACTGTCCGAGCTGTAATGCAAGCCCTTACGATCTCGAAAGACGAATAGACAGACATTGCATGAGAAAGGGCCTCAGGGGTCCATTTACTCAGGCCTTGGTTCCTTCCCCTTGGCGTTATTTATACAGTATCCCCATATGGCATCGGGATACCTGACGCACGCAGGCCACGCTGGGGCTTGTTTGCCGCGCGCCATCGTCACTCTCCCCTCTTAACATGTTCGACGAATGTGAGATTTTGCGGTTTCTTAACTCTGACTGTGCTTTTGACCGTCTGTAGATGTTGAGCATGCCACAGGAAGTACAGTCAAACCTCCTGGAACAGCGCCGCAGTTGGAATATGAGGGCTTTGAACCACAACCACCCTTGAACGACCTCGGTCTTGAGCCTGACGATGTTCCCGTACGTGTATAGTATCTATTTGAGGGCTATTCACAGCTGAAAACCTGCAGCCAACTCCTTCCATGCTCCATGAGCCAGATGCCGCCGTCTTCGACCTTGGACGAGTGCAATATGCTTTCCCGGCACCTCTCATCTCCTTCGTCATTAGCTCGGATATGTTGGCGATGGGATTAACTTCAAACCAATTGGTCCTCATTGAACTATCGCACGCAGACCAAGTCATCAAGATCCAGATACCACGGAAACCGACCGAGATGACCATCTACAAGCTGTTCATGGACCCTTCCGGGCGGCATCTCATTATCACTTCACAACAAGGCGAGAACTGGTATTTGTATAGGTCATGGAAGAAACCACGGCAGTTGAAGGGCTTCAGAATGATCATCGAAAGTGTTGCGTGGAACAAGACTGCCTTACTCGCCTCATCGCATTCGACTTCGACGAAGGAGCTTCTCATTGGATCAAGGGATGGCAAGATCTACGAAGCCGTTCTCGACGCGGAAGAAGACTTTTTCAAATCACAAGAACGGTACCTACAGAACGTATACACCCTTTCTGAGAGACACCCCATTACTGGCATCAAGTTCGAGTACAACGCACCGGCAGAACCGAAGCAAGCGCTGGTGTTGGTAACTACACCCACGCGGATATACCAGTTTTTTGGCCCGGTTGACCGCAAACCTGATGAACACGGACGCGTCTTTTCTTCCCTTTTTGCACAGTACCGCGAATCTGCTCCGAGTGAGTGGGCCTGTACTCCGTTATTTTGAGACGCGCTCATTCCTTCCGAAGAGATCCTTGAACTACCTGGAAACGTTCCCTACTCGGAACTACAATTCTACACATCGAATCCCGACCAAGCTCTTACCCGACCCACGCGTTTGGCGTGGTTAACAGGTGCGTTTCTCGCCAACCCATCGCGTTCATTTCACTAACTTTGCTCAGGCCAGGGCATTTATCACGGTCTCCTCAATTACGACCCCAACGTGGAGGACCACATCGACTCGCCACGACTATTGCAATACCCTCCTCTAGCAGTGTCCCCTGGCAAGGAGAATGCGGAATTCCCGTTATCCCTTTCTGCGACGGAATTCCATTTCGTGCTCCTTTACAAGGACAGGGTAGTAGGTATCTGCAATCTCGACGACAAGAAGACGTACGAAGAAATATTGCCCATCGTATGTTATCTATCCCGTATCTTGGATATACCATGTTAATGTTGTGCAGAAACCAGCTGAAGAGGTCCGCGGTCTAGCCGCTGATCCAGTTCGCAAGACATACTGGGTATTCACAGATCAGTCGCTGTTCGAGTTGGTAGTAACAAATGAAGATCGAGATGTCTGGAAGATATATCTCGGGCAAGGTCAATACGAGGCGGCATTGCAGTACGCCAAGGTAGGTCAAGTGACTTTGTCGAGGCTCCCGCCCGCTAAATGTCCCCTAGACAGCTCCCCAGCGCGACCAGATCCTGAAAGCGCAGGCTGCGAGTTATTTCGACCAGGGACGATACTACCAAGCGGCCCAAGCTTATGCACACTCTTCGGCCCCATTTGAAGAAGTGGTCCTCAAACTACTGGACGTCGGGGAAAGAGATGCCCTGCGCTCATATCTGATATCACGGTTGGAACGGACTAAGAAAACTGTAACGCCATCCCAAGTGCTTTTCACAACCCAGCTCTGACAACTTGTTTCAGGATGTGACTCAGAGGATGATGCTTGCCACATGGCTCGTTGAATTTTACCTCGGAAAATGCAACGACCTGGACGACATCATTGCCTCCCAGTCCGTCTCACAGGACGTTGACAACCTTAAGACAGAACGAGCCATTTTGCAAGACGACCTGCGCCAATTCTTTGATACCTACAAGGTAAATCGACTTTGCCTGCCTTGTACACTGCACTCACCTTGATCGTGCGTTTTAGAGTAATCTGAACAAGGAAACCGTCTACGAGCTGATCCAAAGTCATGGGAGGACGGATATGTATCTTTACTACGCCAACCTAATCGGGGACTACCAGCGAGTCGTCGAGCATTGGATTTTGGACGAGGAATGGCTCAAAGCCATTGAAGTTATCAGTCGGCAGGTTCGGATCTCGTGCGACTTCGCAAGACTAGTATTGACGTTTGATACTTTCAGACAGATCTTGAACTTTACTACCGTTATGGGTCCATCCTTATCCGCCAGGCTCCCAAGGAAACCATCGACGCCTGGCTTCGACAGCCAGAACTTGATCCTCTTCGACTCATTCCCTGTCTCCTCCAGCTGCAACACACACCTCGAGACCCTCTATCCCCCAACCAAGCCATCCGCTATTTGACCAACGTCGTGTTTGAACAGGACAACACATCATCGACCATCCACAATCTCCTGCTCACCTTCCACGTCTCGCCCACGTCTCCTCCTCGAAAATCGGATTCTGATGATGATGGCGCACTCCTTCGATTCCTACAGATTGCACCAACTGATCCGATTACTGGCAAACCGTACTATGATCTGGACTACGCGCTTAGACTGTGTACAGCAGCCGGTCGTACGCAGGCTTGTGTGCACCTCTATTCAAAGCTTGGCCTATGGGAGAATAGCGTGGATCTGGCGCTCGCAAAGGGCGACTTGGAGTTGGCGAAGATTAATGCTGATATGCCTGAAGACGACCAGCCTCTTCGGAAGAAGCTGTGGCTAAAGATCGCTCGTTATGTGGTGCAAGACAAGAAGGATATCAAGTCGTACGTACTGGTCGGTGCTGCTTGGATGCGCAAGTTTGACATGTCTCCTTTCAGGGCCATGCGATTTTTGGAAAATACCGACCTTCTCAAAATCGAGGACATCTTACCGTTCTTCCCAGACTTCGTGGTCATCGACGACTTCAAGGAGGAGATTGCACATGCTCTCGAAGGCTATTCCGCTCACATCGAGGACTTGAAGGCAGAAATGGACGAAGCGACCAAGACAGCAGACTCGATTCAGAGAGACATCGAAGCGTTGAAACATCGGTTCATCACAATTGATGCCGGCGAACAATGCTCAAGTTGCTCCAACCTGCTCCTCATGCGACAGTTCTACGTCTTCCCTTGCCATCATGCTTTCCACGCTGACTGTCTTATCGGAATGGTGTGTCGTAACTGTGTTCCCTTTCTGACATTGGTTTCTGACTGGGTGATGGCTGTCCTCTTCAAAACAGGCTAGGGAATACCTGCCTTCCCATGCGCTGCGTAGGATCATCGCGCTTCAAAACCAATTGGTCAAGGACGGCGGTGGGCAATCGAAGAAGCCGACATTGAACAGCAGCGACATCGGGCGACCGCAACCTGCGACTCAACGAACACTGCTATCAGCTAACTTTGGACCCATTGTGAACCCGTTGCAGAATGGCGCGAAAGCAGCCAATCTGATCGGTAGAGGTGTGATTTCGGCAGGAGATCGGTTACGCGACTTGATCGTCCCGGATGCACTGGCAACGCTGGTTTCAGCACCAACCTGGATTCCGGGAATGGGTGGCGCTGGCACTCGACCAGTAGGCCAGGACAGGTTGGTTGGACAGCGGGCTGAGAAGCTTCGAGCAGAGTTGGACGATTTGTTGTCGAGCAATTGTCCGCTATGCGAGAGCGTGATCGTTGGTTTGGACAAGCCGTTCATCAAGGAAGGGGAAGTGGACACGTCCTGGGAGTTGTAGCCCTTTTTCTCGTAATCGTCTTTTCTAATGGAACCGACTGTTGTTGATGATATTGATACATGGAACTGAAGGAGAACGGAATTGAGACTAGTGGTTGACGGTCTTACTACGGCCTGCTCGTCGGCGCAGTCGTGCTGCTTTTCTTGCTCCCATCTAGAAGTGGTCTAAGCCTCATGCTTAGTTAAGTGGAATGAGGATTACACACCTTTGCCTTTGCCTCCTCTACGCGGAGTTTTTCCTCTGCCGCCCTTTTCCGTTCCAACGTTATCTGCCTCCGTCTGAAGTTGCATGTGGTATGTGAAAAAACAGGTCGGTCTGGGAGAAAGAACGTTCGCACCTGTCAATCTCTGCCTGCTTCTCCTCCCTGAGCTCCGCTTGCAGTTTTTTCAATGCCTTGGCCTTGGTCTCCTTTTCCTTTCTCTCTTCAAACTTTGTTCGAAGGCCTGGCTGGAGATGGGAACGGCTACAAGCAGGTTTAGGTTATTAGTGGTATTCGTGTGAAGCGAGATCAAGAGAGGGCGTACACTGTTGCGGTCTTCTGTAGTTTCCATGGCTTGCCTGAAACACGCCCGCCGCTAGACTGTGCTAGTGGCACGACCGAAGCTGATGAAGATGGCTCAGCGTCCATGACGGTTCTAGATAACATTCATGAGTAAAACGGGGAATGAATGAGAGTATTGGGTTGAAAGAGTCCCACGGGTTGGTACAGAGAGGAGTGGATCGGCTGTCAAGCGGGTCGAGCGACGCTGATAACAGTTGTGGTTGCCGGTAACAGCGTGGAGCAAAGAGAAGAAAGCAGAAGAGTGGTTATGAACTGAATCTGCCAAAATGTTTGTGGAAGGAGAAATTGATTGGACCTGTATGTACAGATCCCAGGCGACGCTGCCCAAAAAAGATACCGAGCCCAACTCTCGCCTTCCCCCTCACCTTCTTTTTCTTTCCCCTTCTTAATTTTATTTTCCTCGTCGTTGGCGATGTCGAGGTCGGTCTATTCATCGCCGGACAACGACACCCATGATGGACATCTGCGGGTTCTCCTGGATCAGCGGAGGGCTAACCCCCTCGACCGCTTCTCAGCACTCTCCCAGTTCTCAGACACCCCGTCCGTCTACAGCAGGGCAAACTTCTCCCCACCAGCAGCGGACAGTCTCGAAACAAGGTCCTTCAATGCCGACTACGACTTTCGCTCAGCCAGAGAACGTTACCAGTCCCAGCATATAAGCACCCTCGATTTCAGTGACGACCGACGCTCCTCCATAAGCACCGAAGAAACGAATGATGACGACCCACACTCTTTTGAAGAGCAACGAGACGATGATATTGGCGACCGCATGAGTTATTTGGGCCCGAAAATGCGCTTTCATTCTCGCGCCCCTTGGGAAATGGAGGGCGAAGCACTGCAGGAGGAGGATGAACTCACTGACAGTCCCAAGCCGCTCGGTTTCCCTTTCTCCCTCGCTGGCAACCACCGTTCTAGTTCATCGCCTTCCTCCAGTCCTCGCCCCAGCCAATCCCAGTCTAGACCGAGTGCAGAATCCTATAGGTCCAACGTCCCCCCCAAGCGCTCCTTCGACACTATCAATTCCCAGATGTCGTCCAGGGGCGCCCTGTAGTAAGTTGATGTCTTTCATTCGTATTACCCTCATGTAATAACGGGAATGATTTCATTTAGTGCTCTTGCACAGGAAAGCCTGTCAGCCACCTCTCTTAGCAGTAGAGTCAGCGGTGCCGCTGTGACAGCGAAAGACGGCCTGCTTGGCAAATTCTCATCGTTGGCACGCCCACGCGCCCCTCCGTACCAGGCGTTTTCGACACCGTCGTCCCCTGATCAGCCGTCCCCTATCCACTCCGCCCTGAATCGTTCTCAGACGTCCACGAACCATCACGACAACCGACCCGGTACCACTTACGACCCTGAACCTACCCGTTTCACAAGCTATCCAGTTGATGCGCCCATACATCCCTACGCCAATCCCGACTTGGTTGTCACCTGCGATGGAGAGCCGACAGCTCCCGGCTCCCCTACCCTCGACAATCATCCTCTTGCGCGCGGAAGTTCAAGTGCCACTGTCAAAGAGAGCTTTACTCCGGCCGAGCCGCAACGCAGGGACTCCCAAGCAGATGGGCCGCGACCGCGGCGGTCAACTGTTCATGGAAAAGGCATCTCTTCACCCATTGCCGTTCAAGGCAGCGCTTTACCGGCCAACATTTCAAGCCATATTGTCACTCCTGCTCCAGACGGTACTGTAAGCGGATCTCTCCATGGATGGACGGAGAGGGTCATCCCGCCTTCGTTCAGCTTAATCTCCCTCGAGGAGGCGCGAGCTCAGCAAGCGCGAAATTCCGTCCTACCGAACGAATTGTCCCGAACCACGACTGTGAACACTGTCTCCCACGCCATGCCCCAGTTTGTCCACGACGAGTCGACGAATGGCGCACCACTTGCTCCTACCAGGTCCCGTGGGCGTACAACGAGCGCAGGTGCCAAGGCAATGAACGCAATTCAATCCATGGTCGGAACTGCCAAAGTCGATCGCAGGGATTCGGAGTCCGCTGTACCTCCTCAAAATGTCAGCCAACCCGGCGGCAAGACATTAAAACATAAGAAGAGCGGCTTTATGCGGCTCTTTAACGCTGGAAAGGAGAAAGAACCTGACGTACCGCCACCTGTGCCCTCAATGCCGTCGTCGGACCTCAACGGATCATCGAAGAAGCCCTCTATTTCGCGTGTTCCGGTTCCTAATTTCAACTCGGACTCCCAAGGCTCTCCACCTTTCTCGCAAGGATTTGGCCATGCACCGCCCAGTTCCAGGCCATCGCCACCGACGCTTCAGATCAACACTCGCGGAGGATTGTCTGACGTGGAGCGACCGCCGCTCAGTGCCGTTACACCGACGGGCTTCGACAAGCCATGGCTTAACGGAAGTCAACCGCAGAGTGCTCCTGCAGACGTTACTGCATTCCCTGCCTTGCAGCTTCGCCCCGTCTCAAGTCTCTTCACTGGCTTTGAGCACATCGTACCCGACTTCCAGTCCAACGCCAATGAGCGCACAGGCTCCGAAACCCCGACATCTGCGAGTCCCAACGAGCCCATCACTCCAGGACTTTCCGATGGGCTCTCGAAATCCAGTCACGAGAATCCAGCAATGACTATCAAATCCTTGCAAGATCAACTCGCTGCCACGAAATTGGCGTCACAGCGCCAGAAATGGGAACTCGAAGCCCAAATTAGGGATCTCAAGATGGAAGTGGAACAACTTCGATCAAAACAAGGGGGTGATTGCGTCCACTGCAGCCGAAAGACATGGACTTCGTCTCCCATCAATGATGCTCCAGCTTCAGGCGGTACGTCTCCCGGTAATGGGAGGAGTGTATTGAATCGACCACGAGCCAAGACGGGTACCAACTCGCGATTTGCCAACCCACAGCCATGATCGAGTGCGCCATCTCACGTATCTTTTGAACTTCTCTGGAGGGTTTCGATTTCGACTTTCTAACGACCTTTGAATCCGTTGTACATCACTCTAACTTTTATCTATCGCGTCCTGTTCACGCATTCCCCCACTCCCTTCGAAATTCGCCCCTTTCCCTGCAGTCGGCTACAATAAATGTATTGACCCTTTCATTCCCTTCTTTATTAATTTTAATGGTTGTATGTGCCTTACATTCTATTGCCCGTGTACTTTCTTCTATTCGTCCAGTGTTTTAGTGGATTTCATACCCATGTTTCATCACTGCCTCTTTATTGTTTACTTTATTACTCACTTCCGATTTAAAAAGGCCTTTGGTTGTTTCCCCCTTCCGTATTCCGTTTTGTCAAGCTCCTCACACTCTTTGCCACCTGGACATTCCCTCGTCACTCCTTTTACTGTACAACACGTAGTAGTATGATGAATTGCATATATATCGTGAATCCTACGACACGTCGGGTGCTGTCTACTCGTCGTCTGCTCCAATCAACCAACCGATGCCTTTAGACAGCGCTCTTGATGCCTGCGAAGATACCTCAACATCACGCCAAGAAGCTTCACTGCGTCCCGCGCTCCTATCATCCGATGCCGCTGAATGAGAGCGATGGAGAGCAAAAGGGAAATTGGAAGCGACAGTTTTGAAGGTTTTGGTTGCCAAAGCTGCGGCATCGGGGGTGCTGAGTAGCGGTGGTGAAGGCATATGGAGGTCGTGAAGGCGGGCGCGTAAGGAGGAAGCGACAGTACGAGGAATGAAGCTGGTACCAGCGGCGGGACGCGCTGTTTGGATGATATCGCTCTGTTGCGAATTGAGTCTCTCCTCTCGGCGTTCAATGTCTTCCTTCTGCATCCTCCTCCATGCGGTTAAGACGTCGTGCATCCTGTCAGTGGGACAGAGGTCCAAGGCCTGACCAAGTAACTTCATTTTGTTGTCGAGGCTAGGGTATTCCGGTTGCCGGCCCAGCTGGAAGCAGGCGATCCAACAGACCTCTACTGCTTCCCGTAGTTTGCTGTCGTCTGACAAAAGGCTTTGGGTGGTCTGTAAGTCGTGGATGATGGCGACCATGCGTTGAGTACACTCGAAAGCGCGTGTGAAGTCTTCCATCTGAAGTGCCGTCTCTGCAAGCATGGCGAGGACCTTGACTGTGGCAGATACGTCGTCGCGGAAGCCGAGCTTGTAGGTAAGGTCGAGCATGACTTCAGTGTGCTTGTACGCATCGCTATTACTCGAGAGGACTTGGGAAACGAGTGACAATCGGTCCTTGGTCAAGCGGATTTCGATAGGTGAAATCGGAACGCCAGCGCGGGATATCACATTGAAGGAACAAATTCTAGAGGTCGCTTCAATGAACTCTTTTTCGAGCTGTATCTGGTCCGACAACGGTGGTACGTCGAGGCTATGGGGGAACGTTCATAAGAAAAAGGTTCAATCTGGCCTTGAACTCAGAACGGTCAACTCACCAGTCGTATGCAAGCTTCATATCGCCAATCTTGTAGTTTCCTGAGCTCGCGTTATCGTAGAGTTCGCGAGAGCATTTCAGGCAGATGTCCTCAACAACTTCTGGGGAAAGACTGATTTTTGGGTGCGAGCCCCGCAACATGGCCTTGGCAATATCGAATTCTGAAATGCCGATGAGTCAATGGGACCGTCGGAAGAAAGAGGTTAGTTACTCACTCCCTGTGCTAAGTAAACCGCTGAAGTAGATTGATAAGACCTCGTCTCTCGCCAGCAACCCGAATGCCCCACGCAGCCCGGATTCGTTAGACTCTGTCAGCTTCAACATGTCTTCGAGAAGCCATTCCCAATCTTCCATGGTAGTAAGGGGATCGACCGAGCCGCCAGCCCGACGAGCCATGCGATTAGCCCAGGCGCGTTGCTCGTTAACGTCGTCGTGACTTCTCAAGAACCATCGTAGAGGGGCGGGTACGCTCCATCTGGACAGGATCTCCCCGGACTCCAGATGAACGTCCAGGATGTCGAGTGCTCGGGATAGTGCTTGGATGGACAGTGGTTTGAAAAAGGTCAACAAATCCTTCGGAGCGCATGATGTACGGGAGGTAGACGGAGCCACAAAGTTACCGAGTGCCCTAATTGTTGTATCGGCGGCTTCTTCGTCAGTCTCGCCCTCGTCTACAGTGTCCCACGCGGGCATGCACTCGAATATCCGACTCATCGTAGGCCATTCGCTGAGGCTCTCGCTGCCATAAAGGCATGCCAGTGCCAAACGAGCTACATCTTCGTCGTCGCGCAGAACGCGCTGCGATGCCGGCAGTGTTGGTTTGGATGCTTCGAAGACGGCGGCAGCGTGTTCGAGCGGAATCGAAAGGATGTAGTCGTAGAGGAGGCGGTTCGGTAAATCGGGGTCTGGTGATCCCGCTCTTTCTGCTCTGGCTTCTAGAACATAGAGGTAAGGCATCACGAGGCTAGAAATGTCTTGAGGCAGTGATTCGGGCGGCGAATGGGCGAGGTAGGCGCGGACGACGGATTCTGGGGACATGGACCTCCAGCGAGATACGGTCCAGTCGTCGTTTGTAAACTGTGCCTGCGGGGTGTCATAGACGAGGCGCGAGAGAAGGCTGAGCTCTTCCCCAAGCTCGTCCAGACCTGGGATGCCTTGGGAAGCGCCGTGCTGGACGATGGCGAGTGCGGCGTCAACAATTCCTGTCGCTTGGATGATAACGTCGACCTGATTGGAGTACCACTTGCGCAATGCTTCAGCCTCCAGGGGCTCTGTGATTACTGGCAAGTCGTTGGTAAGGACGAGCTCATTGAACCCGACTTCAATTTCTCGCAAGACGCTTCGAATTTCTGATTGTTCTGAGACGTCGGGCTCTGGTCTCCAAGGCTCTTGGGGCCAGACGAGTTCAAGGTTGGTTGCATTGTCAAGTCCGGGGAGGAGATGCCGGTAAGAGGATGGCACGGCGTGTTCTGGTATGGCGTCAAGAATGGCGAACCGCGAAGGCCATAGCTCGGACCTGTGTTTCTTGAACATTAATTGGATCGCATCGAAGAACTGCTGAGTAGCCAGGTTTTGTGCTGAAGTTACGAGGTCGTTGAGCAGGAATTCCGACAATGTCAACGGAAGCTTCGCGACCGACTTGGTCTTTGGAGTCGGCTTGGTGGATGAAGTTTCGCTGTCTGCCCACGGATCGTCCTCCCATTCCTCAATTTCATCCTCAACGACATTCTCTTCTTCAACTCCTGCCGACACCTTTTCCATCTCCACGTACGTGTTCAGCCTGTCCAAACGTCGCAAGAGGATAGAGCGCAGTTGCACGAGCTGGGCATCGCCGTGGTTGCTCTGGAAATGTTGACGTAGGATATCGTGCTGGGATTGTTGGACGTCTACGGATGTTGGTCTTGACTTTACTTCTGCGCATCGTTGTGCAGCTTTATCTGTCCTGGCGATTCCGTGGATTAAAAGGGACTGTTGTGAGGTGGTATCGTCCAAGGTGCGGTCGACACAGGCGGCTGCGGTCCAGACATCGTCGGGGATGGGGCTCAATAAACTGAATACAAGTTCTGGCGTTATTTCATGGTCGGCCGTTGATTCCCAGGTCGTGTATGGAGAAGTTGAGCTCTCAGCCATGGTCGCCGGTGGATGGAGAAGGGAAACCCAGCGTCATTCGGTAGCGTGTCACCTTGGTACCGGTATTCAATTGAGTTACCGGTTCGAACCTCTTGAACCCAACTTTTCTATTGTACATACAAATTATGGAGTAGTAAGTAATGGATACTTTTAGACAGCTGTCTATGCATAGCAGGCAATGCAGGTATATGGCGCTCAATTGACCGGATAAACTTGTTTAGAATAGTGTCTCCTGTTCGCAACGGGTCAGTGTTAATTTGTTCTTCTGTTTGAAGAAAAACACGAACCTCGTCTCGGAGATATTCGCCAACATCTCTGGAAAAGATAGTCAAAACGACAGCCGGAATCCTTCCAAGTGAAAACTCACGCCTGGTGGAATACGATGATGGATGTTGGGTCGAGTTTCCGTGTATCAATTGTCGACCGTGCAGTAACGCCAAACCCCTGGTACAACTTGAGAATCGAACGACGCAAAGGCGAATTGGGAACGAACTAGTGGAATATCATTCATGCTGAAAACCACGACTCCCTGGTGTTCTGGTGTGTCCTCGGTTATCCGTCCCAAGTGTGCTTTCAAAACATGATTTCCGTAGAGGAAGGGCATCTCGCCGTTGGGTTTGATCCAGACCTGGCTCCATGTAAGTCTGCAGATTCCAGGGATAGCTTTTAATGTAACGCACCTTATATTTCGCATACTGCGCAAGATAGTCGAGAGCGGTTATGTGCAACTTGAACTTCCCACTTTTGCTAAACTTTCCAAAGCAGGTCCCAAGGCTGACAAGATTGGGTCTTGCAACAGAGATACCAAGGCGCATAGACGATTCGGAAACATAGTAAACCCTGTCCTTGTGCAGCCTGAAGCAGTATGGTTCGTCTGGTCGATCAATCAAGTGAACAAGGTTCTTTCCCTGTCGAAGAGTGATATTTCGGGTTGCCACAGAAGACGTATGTGGAACTTACGATGTAGTTGGCCAGCTTTGTGAACACAGCTTTAGATTCATCTTCTGTTAGTGGCCGCATTTTGAACTAGGTGAACTTGGTAGTCTGTGGTTCTAGCGGACGCAGCGGGTCTGCAAAACTGAGGTCGCCATCAATTTGTGATCTGATCTATGTAAGCCATGCATGTCGGAAGCTCTCAGTCCAATTACCTCTTCCAACATGTCCATCCATGTTCCCTCCTTTGCATCGTTCCCTGATTTCGACAGAGAAAACAGCAGAGAACCAGAGCCATCTTCTTCGAAACCTATCAGGGACTCGGAATCGAAGAAGGAGAGAAGGCGGGACGAGCGCCGTAGGAGGAGCCACTCTAGGTCACCAAGTCGGCGAGAGAAGGGAGGGGATAGAGACAAAGACAGGCATTGGAAAAGAGAAAAAGAGAAACACAAGAGCAGGGATAGAGACGAAGAAAAGCGTCGGAGACGGGAGGAAAAGAAATCTCGACACGAGGAACGCGCTGCCAACGAGGTCATAGGCAGCCCGGCGCCCATCGAAGACACTTCGTATCGTTTGTTCTTCTCTGACCGAAAGCCTGATAAGTTGAACGTTGTATATGGAGGATTGCACCAAGGAGATGTTCCCAAGTACCGAATGGTTGCTGGTATGTATTTATGTTAATTGTACATGACGTCTAATCATATTGCAGGCGGAAGGCGTGTATTGGGTCTACCCCCGGCTTTCGTTGTCGTTCGACGAGTTGGGAATGGAATTGAAATTGGGTTAAGCGGCTCAAAGAAGGTATCCCTCCCTCTGTTCCCTTACCGCTTCCCCTATTGACTTTTGCAGATGTCAGGCATTTCAGATTCACGTACCAAATCACTCCTGGCACTCCCTCCGACCCGTCACTTGGCTCGGGTTGAACAACCAGATCGGTACCCCGAAATCGATGGTGTCATTCGCTTGCCCTCTCGCCGCGCGAAATCCGCTCCCGAAGATACATACCGTTCCATAACTCGCCATGAGGAAGGGGAGAGCAGTGCTTCTGATATAGAGGATTACGATAGCCACGAAGAGGATGAGGATTCGCAGGACGAGGGCATTTCAGAAACCTCCTACCAAACCCATCTTCGGAACCTCGAAAGCCGACTCGCTACACAGCCAGACTCAATAGCAACTTGGCTGGCACTCCTCGACCACACACTTTCGACAGTGCCCACCACCTCGAAAAACGCAACGAGAGCACGATGCGATATTGCGGTTTCGTTGCTCTCCCGTGCATTTTCCGCTCATCCCGCGAATGCTTCGTCCACCATTTTACGCATCAAATATTTGAAAGCTGGAGAAGAGATTTGGCAAGTGGGTCAATTGGCGGAAGAGTGGGAGAAGGCGCTGAAGTTGGGTGGCATCGAAATATGGATGGAATGGTTGGAGTGGAGGTCGAGGCAGGGTAAACTGGAATTCACTACGCTCATTGATGATGCTGGTCGTGCTCTGGCTGCATTTGGGGAACATGATGAAGATCAATTTGCAAAGTTGAGGATATTTTGGAGGATAGTGGTGGCAACGCGTAATGCGGGTGAGTGCTGTTGTTATATCCATTCCCTTCATCGCTTACAGCCCCCTAGGTTATACGGAACGGGCATTCGCTATGCTTCAAGCCCAGTGTGAATTGTAAGGGGATTCAATTATCATTCCAGACAGGCGCTTATTTGTGATCAGAACATTCAACCTTCCGGATCCACTCATAGGGTCGTCATTCGAGCAACAGCTCGACGAATTGGAAGAGTTCTGGGAGTCTGAAACGCCCCGTATTGGCGAAGAGCAGGCAAGCGGCTGGAGGCTTTGGTATGACAGCGGGAAACCTGAATGGCAACAGACGCACGAATCCGCCAGTGCCCCGCCGGAGCCTTTGGATCTGGATCCATATCGCCAATGGGCGGCCCAGGAATCAGCCGCGGATAAGATGCAAATGCTTCCTTCTAGAGCCTCTATGGGCTCGGACGATCTGGACCCGTACTCCACCATCCTGTTTTCCGACATACGCCCCGTCCTCATAAAGCTTGAATCGCGACCAAGCAAAGTAGCTCTTCGCCTCATCTTCCTCTCTTTTCTCGGTCTCCACATCCCGGGCTTCTCCCTGTCTTTGTCGCATGACCAGAATATCAACTGGGACGACCGATGGAGCCTCGGAGTGCTCTGCGCTCCCACATACCTTGAGGCCATCTTTCCGGGGGAGTCTTCGAGCCGTGCTGTACTGGCAGAATCAGTCTCGGGCGTTATCGTGGGGCGTGAAAAGGAGTATAGGGATGCGTTCGGTCCCGTCAAACAATGGGCCTTTGGTGTCTTCCATCCCTTGGATGTATATGTGACCACTAAACGTGTCACTCGGCAGCGACTTTGGAACTCGACGGATGTCAGTGCCGTGGACATCCGCCAGGTCCGGAGAATCTTTTCTCAACTGAGAAAGACAGACGATGATCATATGTGGGATTCGTGGGCACTGGCATTCGAGGCTGCGTTAAATGTGAAGAAGTACGTTGCGTCGTTTTGATCCATTGATGTGATTCCTTACACCGACTTTAGCGCATTGAAGCTATCCAAAGCGTTCCTGTCGGTACCGAAAGCGACATTGGAATACTGGTCAGCACACGCCCAATTAGAGCGGATACATGGGAAACTAGATGGTGCCAGAAAGGTGTATCAAACACTACTTGTCGCCTCCAAGACCCCAAGAACTCAACCTGGGTGCAGCCAGATGTGGTGGAATTGGGCGGAAATGGAATGGCTCTCTGGTAGCAATGATCAAGCTTTAAACGTCATCCTACAGTCCGCTGGTGTTTCCAAAGTGAGCGATGTCGGGCTGTTGCGAGCGAGGCAGTCCCTTCGGGAAGCTGTGGACTCCACGTCCGACCTCGTGGACAAGGAGACTTGGCTAAAGATGTTTGCGTTGCTGGAATTGCTGAGAGGCGCAGAGATCGAGACGGTACTATCCATTTTCGACGGCCAGGTCGAGACGACTGCGAACGGCTGCGCTCGTGAGCGATTGACGCTGACCGCACTGCTTTTCGTTTATCATCACCGTGTCGTATTGAATAACTCTGGTCCCCCAGCATTACTCCGCGAAAGAGCTGCCTCAGCTCTGCAGCAGTACCCAAGCAACTCGGTTGTCTTGGGCATCTTCCTTGAGGCCGAGAAAGGTCAGGGAATCTGGGGCAGAGTCCGGAATGTTGTCGGAGGTGGGGACAATATGGCAAAGGATGTATCGAAGGTGCTACAAGAGGTGTGGGTCGGTGGATGGGAAAAGGGCCGATGGGCATCGGAGGTCGAAAGAGCGAGAAGTGCTCTAGCAGCAGCCGTGGAACACGAAAGGTAAGTGACCATTGTTGTGAGTTCTATCTTCGATATTGACCTGAGTCATAGGACACGCTCGAGCGCGATCATCTGGCGTGCCTATCTCGAACTCGAAATCCGAGCGGGTAAATTAAAGGATGCCAAAAAGCTTCTGTTCCGTGCCGTCAGCGAATGTCCATTTGTCAAAGGTAGCGTTCTTCAGGCGATGTGTCTCGTTTCATCATCTAACAACGAGACAGACATTTATTTGCTGGCGTTCGGACCAATGCGCAGCGTGTTTGACTCACGGGAGCTGCAAAGCCTTGCGGACTTGATGGCTGAGCGTGGGTTGCGCCTGCGACAGGAGTTGCATGGGGCGGTTGAACCTTTGGAGGACCATGTGGAGGACAATAGCGGGGACGAGGACGAGATTTTCGACCGGGCACGGGAACTGCGACGACTGATGCCGTATCACTGAAGTGCCAAGCCAGATACTCGCACAGCGGGGCACAACGGGAAAAGGACACGCTCGCGACCAGCCATTTCACCGCTCGGAGTAACGGAGGCGTGTCAGGCTCTGACTTGGCCCCAATCTACCGAACTGAAACCCGAGTTGAAAATGTTGAAAAATGTATTTTCAGCGACCTTTCCAATCGCATTATCTACTTTAAATAACGCTCTAGTTGAGTGAAAGCGAGTATCGACCGCGTATTTTTTTTCTACGTCGCCTGTTACGCTCGAGAGCCTCGAGGGGTTCCTGGTACACAACGCTTGGTGGTTTTTGTTTGGGCATACGGACGTTCACACAATGGTAAGGATTTGATGTTTGTGTTGGAGAGGGTACGACAAACACGCAGCAAACAAGGGGTGCCAAGCGTAAAGGAACTGGTTGCGAGTCAACTGTTCGCACAACCAAATCATCAGCAGCGAGCAGCCCCCCGCTGTGACCCCTTCAACGACGAGGAAGCTCTGTCTCCACAGGGAGGCCGGTCGTCTAGGCCGTCGCTTGTCGTCGTCGCCAACAGTCTCAAGGTCCGGTAGTCTACAACACACTTAGTCGTTCCCTACAATCTATACTTTCTTCTCCTCTCTATTCGTTCTTCTCTCCCTATATCTCTTTTTCGACTTAACAACTATGCCAACAATCCCTGCACCGACCTTTGTCCTCTCCCGGGAGGAATGGCCCGATGCCGACTTCGACCTCCCCGACGGTGTACCAATACACGCGCCCTCCGACAGAGACGATGCCGACGAGGATTGGGACTTGGAAATGGATTTGGGCGAAACCGGTGGCGCGAAAGCAAAGGCAGTGGTAGCGGGTATGATGGCGAGGTCAGAAGCTGCGAGGAATCTGGTTTCATCGGCATCGTCGTCATCGTCATCCACAACTGGAATGATCACTATTCGACCACCACTACAGCAACCCTCCGACGATGACGACGATGAAGGCGTCTCAACTATCAAGGAAGGCGCTTCGACCATCAAGGCAGCACAAACCATTCTCGCCTCCAAGATTCCGAAAAAGCCTCTTCAACAAACCATCGAGGAGGACTTTGAGGATGGTTTCGCACTCCCCGCCGACCTCACCAAACTCTCCCTTGCGCCGACCTCTCTCAGCCATAGAGGCTCAAAGACTTCTTTGGAGTGGGGAGAGAAGGATAATTCCTCCTCGTCGCAGTCCTCGGACGCCTATTCCACCCTTGGCTTCGCTGACAACTACCCTTCCTCGACTTCAACATCATCCGCCTCACTCCCCGAAACTGAAACCGATGACGACGAGGATGAGCTGGAAGGTCTGGTCATTCCTACCGCCCTGTTTGAATCCAAACAAAGTGGCCGTCAACTAAACAAGATTTTGGAATCCAAGAAGAAGGTTGACCTGACCGCCAACCAAGTCAAAGTTGCGTCCCCAAACCCTGAAGATGACTTTGAAGCTGGCCTCATCATTGAAGATGATGTCGACCTCAGCCCAAGTAGACTTCTATCTAATTCGCAAAGTCAACCGCACCGCAACTTCAATCGTAGTGCAAGTCATCCCCCAGCACGGCCTTCCTCACTTCGTCCCCCTTCACGCGCCAAGTTGGAGCGTTCGAAATCTCCTCATCCCCCTCCCTCTTCTGCTCGCCAGCTTCAGAAGATTCGATTATCCCCCTCACCGCCCCTCCGCCCGCCTTCAAGATCTCAAACATTCCAGGCTTTGACTCCACCACCACCAATACCATCACCTACACCGTCACCCTCTAGTAGTTTCTTGACCCCAAAGCCAGGTAGTCTTCGAGGACAGAAATCTCACTCTGGGCTGAAACCACCCACCCCACCCTCAACCGCCCGCAAACTTACCCGAAAGGCATCTCTATCTGTTATCGAATCTTCTTCCAAGCAGACATCCCGCAACTCGTTAGAGGTGCCAATAATACAATCCTCCAAATGCAGATACGAGGAACCTACAGCGGCTTCCAGAGCTAAAACCCACAAGAGCTCAACGAGCCGTATCCACGACTTCAAAGTTCCTCCCACTCGGCCATCCACTCCCTCCTCGAATCCTATCGCCCTCCGGCTCACGATGCCTACCCAATCAAGAACCAAATCACGGCCCGCACTTTCATCGGTGTTTGGGCCACCGCCCGAACCTAAAACCACGACGCGGGCAACTTCGCCACTACCACCTCGCCCTCCATCGAGTATGTCACAGCGTGCCGCTTCTAGAGCTTCGAAAAATCCCCCACCACCCTCGGCACCGACGCCTCCGCCTGCTGCTGCTCCTAAACTTCTTCGCAAACCGAAACGGATACGAACTTACGGTGACGGCACCGAATTGGACGGAATTGACGACCTTCCCCTAGACCAAGACAAGGAAGGTCGATTCCGTGTCCAACCCAAAGGCTATGGCAATCGTGTTCCTGGCGCCACCTACGATAAATCCTTGACGCGGTCAAGTGACAAACCTTCAGATGGCAAGGGAACCATCCGGAGAAGCAAACGCGAAGGCCCTGGTCATGGTGCGTACATAACCTTCTAATTACACCCTAGACCTTGCTAAAATGCTGGATCAGAACCAACGCTGATACCTTTGGCATCTGCCACCAATACCCTGAGACGTACAACTACGCGGATAGAGTTCCCATCCAAAACTCCTTCCGGTCTCGATGTTCTTCCAAAGAAGAAACGGGGGCCATCGTCTCCCAGCAATACCCGTAGGAAGCCGACCCTAATTCGCAACCTTGGCGGTGCAAGTGGTCCCAAAGGTAAGGGGCGTTGATTCTGTGGTCGTAAGTTGCGCTAAATGGCTGTCGGAAAATAGTTGTTGGCGACATGAAATGGAACCCTGGCACAATGCGATGGGAAGGCAACGACCAAATCCTACGCGACTTTGATGCGGCAATGGGGACGTCTACAAGACCGGCGCTCATCACCCACCTAACGGGCTCCTCTATCGGCTCTCCTTCTGGATCCTTTGCGAACGGGGCCCGGGTTGTAGGCAACATGTATTTTGACCCCAACCAAATGCGGTGGATCTCAACATTACCTCCGGAAGAAGACGAACCGGACGTGTTTGCAAACCTTGCGGATGACGAAGATGACAGTGACGCATGGGAACGCAAAGGCGACACCATCCGTGCCAATGCCCACCCGTCACGAGTGTCAGATGCGTCCAGCATCACCTCTTATGCGCCCTCCACCGACTCCTACAATCCCAGATCAGGGGCAACTAGTCCTGCTCATAGTCATTCTCGAACCATTTCTGACTCAGGAAGTGATCGAGGCTCGCGTGCATCCATGCTTGTTGCTGACGTCGACGAAGCTTTCGTCGAGAAGTGCAGGATGGCAGAGGAGAGACATCGATCGGAAATGAAGGGTTGGAAGACCGCCTTGGCGGCAAGGTATGACCCTTACCATGGTCCTGATCGTTCACATCTCTACGAAATCCGGGCACTGGCGACACGCAAGTACTAATCCCAAACTCAATCAATCCAACACCGCTCATTTTCACTTTCGATTTCTTCCCATGGCCCTCTTTCTTTTTCAACATGCTTCTTGTGGATTTAATTTAATCGTAATGCTTGCCTCTTCTCTCTCTCTATCTCTTCTCTCTTCATATGGCTCACAAAGTAACAAAGCCTTGTACTCTTCGTTGCCTCGGCATCTACCTACCCTTACTCTCCTTTCACTTTCTTTGGGTTGTCTGATAGTATATCACTCTAATTTTGTGGACATGTACTTTGCCTTGTTTTAGGAACCTCTATCTAGTCCACTGTTACACTCATTTTGTACTCTTCATAGGTTGACTACATGCACAATATCGAATAGAAACAATTGAAACAGCACACCAGATACAACGCGCTTGGCATTGCAGTTGCCTAAGAAGGGATCCGTTCTTGATCGTGAGCCTGCGGGTTTGTTCTTGACCACGACCATGGCGAGCTCCTCTTCTCTACCTCCTGGCCACGGACGTGTTGTGGTGTCTTCGCATGCCGCGAAAGCGGTGTTCGCGGAACTGGCATCGACTTATCCCTTGAAGCTCCTATCACCTAGGGTTGCTGGGGACGGTGTCGCTGTCGTATATGTGATGGGCTACGGCGGTGGTCTCGTTGGGGGAGATGAGGTGTTTCTGACCGTTGAGGTACAGAGGCAGGCTTCATTGGTCCTCTTGACTCAGGTGAGCCAGTCATACACCATTCAAGCGCTTGTCACCGACCTAGGGCACGGTAGGGATCCACAAAGGTGTTCAAAACGCGAATCGGAGCTCGATTGGCCTCAGGCACCAGACCCCACACGTTTCAAGACAGGACCTTGACAGTGCAAACGATGAGCTATAGGGTTGGGTCAGGCAGCAGCCTTTTCCTCCTGCCCGAACCTGTAACTTGTTTCCGTAATGCATCCTATAACCAAATCCAAACGTTCGATCTTGAAGAAACCGCGTCCCTCGTCCTCTTGGATTCAATCACCGAAGGGCGTCAGGCTCAAGGCGAAGACTGGGATTTATCTCGCTACTACAGCATGAACCGAGTCAAGATTGGGAAAAACCTGGTCGCCAACGATGTCTTACTTCTGGAAGATCAGGGCCATGGCCCTCAGACCCCGGGCTTGCCTTCTCGATCCTTGCGGGATCAACTGGCTCCTTATTCATGCTATGCTATGGCGATCCTTTGCGGGCCACAGGTTCAGGACACGATAAAGGACATCGCGGAGCAGTATGAACCTTTGGCAGTCTACCAGCGTAGAACAGCCGAAGACTGTATTTGGTCTTTCAGCCCCTTGGACGCTGCGACTACATTTCAGGCCGCGATTGTGCGCGTGGCTGGGAAGGAGGCTCAACTCGTTCGATCTCGGCTAAAGATCATACTCCGACAGCTCGAGGGAGTTGTTGGGGTTGACGTTTACAGGAGAGCCTTTGCCTAATCAACAGACGGGATAAACCTCTTGGGCAAGTCCTTCCAAAACCACCACTCTAAACTTAAAACTGACTCCGCTGGGGCGCTCTAGGGCCGCCTCAAGCTGGAGATTCTGATCTTTACGAGAGTCTTCTTCATCCCGCTTGGGCAGGAGTGTTCGGTGGAACGAGCTCGAGGGCTTTGCGGTTAACGTTGACCTGGGAGACTAGGCCCACCGTGTTGGCTTGTTGTGATCGCCGAAGCCAAATGGATGCCTGTCATCAGACAATCTACCTTTCTGTCCGACTTCTTCGTTCAAGACAGTCGGCCGCTGCATATAAACACCTTGTGATCACCTCAATGGGATTGTGTCTATCCATCAGTCACGCTTGCCTGCTATTCGAAGAGGCACATACCCCATCACCCCTTTTTCTCCTGTTTCGAGAGATAAACTCCGTCCGTGGTATAAATTGACCCGCCTTCCATGCAGGCTTCCCCTCCGCTCCTCACTTGCCTCTCTTCAAACACCAGCTACCTCACAATGACGACCAGAAGTGTGGAATCTGCGGGCCATGGGAGTGGAGACACCCACGCCGTCGTCACTGGCACTCTGAACAGCATTTATCGACCAGAGGTCGACGTCTCCGGGATTGACGAAAAGAAGTTGATGAGGAAGGTCGACTTGCACGTCATTCCCTGGTTGACCATCCTCTATTTGTTCAGCTTCCTGGACAGAGGCAGTATTGGCAATGCGAAAGTAAGGACATTCCCGTTGACTTCTGCCATCGAGCTGATGTCATCGCCAAAAGCTGTACAACCTGGAAAATGACCTCGGGATAACAGACAAACAGTATCTTCTAGCTCTCTCGATGTTCTTTATCCCTTACGCGTTGTTCGAGGTGCGCCAAGGGATTTCTGTGGGACCCAGCTGTCTCCCTCACCCCCACTTCTGATCAGCCTGCGAGTAATGTCTTACTGAAAAGGCTCAGGCCTTCCGTATGGCTCTCGTCCATGATGCTCCTTTGGGGAACAGTAATGGCAGGTCAATTCAATTCCCAAAATAACGTGTCAGCTAAAGAGTGCATCTAGACCCTCCATGGCATCGTAAAGGATTTCGGCGGTCTTCTCGGTGGGCTCGCAGACACCTTTGCCCACTGTTAGCTTATGATGAGCTCTTCCTCTGCAGCCTTACGACTTTTGCTCGGTTTGACCGAGGCCGGTCTTTATCCGGGGGTTGTCTTCTATATCTCAAGGTTCGCCACCCGTCCTGTATCGCGGTCCGGCGCTAGCAATAATAGGCTGATGGCTTCATAGCTGGTATAAGCGCTCGGAAACAGGTTTTAAAGTCGCCATTTTCTTCTCGTCCGCGACGGTGGCAGGGGCGTTCAGTAAGCATAGTCTTCATCGAGAAGAGTATTACTATTCACCTGACCCGTGGCTGCTGTAGGTGGCCTCCTGGCCGCAGCGATAGCAAAAATGGATGGCATCGGAGGACGTCCAGGTGTGTGATCGACTGGATGCACACATCGGTGTCTGTATGAGAGTATCTCACTGGAGCTCATCCCTTATCTCAGGATGGGCATGGATCTTCATTCTTGAGGGACTGGCGACTGTTTTCCTTGCAATCGTTTCCTTTTGGGTCGTTCAGGACTTTCCAGATACAGCTCGCTTTCTGACCGACCAAGAACGTATGTATAGCCATTTCAGTGTGTCCATGCAGTTGGTCTGACAGAATTACTCCAAGGTGCTTTTATCATCCGTCGCCTCCAGGAAGACATGAAATTCAGCGCTTCCGGAGAGGCCTTTTCCAGTGAGTATGTTTGGCAAAGCCTGAAGGATTGGAAAACGTATATAGCCAGTAAGTTGTGACCTAGCCTCCCTCCTTGGTTCTGGACGCCAACTTAATTATTGCAGTGGGCCTCTATATGGGTTTGTAGGTGCCAACGAGGACTTCCAATATTCGTATTGAAATTATCATGCCACTTCGACAGTGATGGTCCTCTTTATGCTTTTTCGCTGTTTTTGCCCTCGATCATCAATCAAGTGAGCCCCTTTCACCCTGTTTTGGTTCTTCAGGGCGCTCACTCGTACCAACTGCAGCTGGGTAAATACCTCTGAAGGACCATTTCTAGAGGCTCTCTGACAGGTTACCCCAGGTTACACAGCTACCCGTGCAAATCTTCTCTCGGTTCCTGTATACGCATGGGGATGTATCCTGACTTGTGTTGTTGGGTACCTGGGGGATCGGTTCGGCCATCGGTCGCACATCAACCTGTGGGTTAAGAATATCTCGCCTATTGGCCATGAGACTGACCGAATGCCAGAGCTCTCTTTGCCGCGGGGCTCGCTGCGTATATCATACTCCTAGTGTCAAAATCTGACGCGTTGTCCTACTTCGCCGTGTACCTCGCTGTTTCGTGAGTACTGAAAGTCTTTCTCACCCGGAGGGATTGCTTGGCTGACTTACGTTGGGTCCGCAGTGCCATCTATCCAATGATTCGTGAGTATGGCAGAGACTGTCCATTCCGCTGGTGTACGGAACTGAAAGTTCTATCGAAGCTAATTCCGTCGCTTGGGTCGCGAGCAATGTAGAAGGCTCCTATAAACGGAGCGTCACCCTGGGGATGGCCATTGGATTTGGAAATCTCAATGGTGCAGTTACGGCGAACATCGTACGCCACTGTCACTTCCTCTTAGCGCCCGATGTCTTACATCCTACCAGTACAGGGCTAAAGATAGGCCATGGTACCGCCTAGGCCATGCCATCGTCTTGGGATACATTGCCTTTGGGCTAGTTTGTTCTCTCCTCTTCTACATCCTATTGAAACGGGAGAATGAACGGCGGGATCGACGAGAGCGGGACGAGGTCATTGAGGGAGTGGATAACAAATACGCCCACGAAGGCAACGGGCGGTACGAGAGCATCGATGCTGCACGATTGCACAAGGGTGACCAATGGAGTGGGTTCCGATACACCCTCTAACATAATTACTCGCATTCTTTGGCGTCGAGACGAGGACAAACCATTCCTTTGTTTGTTTCGCGATTAATGCCAAGTACCATTAGCCCAAATATGTGTATCTATAGAGCGAACGCGTACGTATATCGTGGTGAGTAAGGAGTGTATAGTGAGGAGGGTGTTGTTAAAAATTACGTAGAATGATACACAAAGATTGCTTAAAATACAGCGAGGCATGCGAGAATCGAAGGGGAGTCTATGAATGCGCGAACGCGGATGTCTGCGAGGTACTAGTTTGCAGGTCGATCAATTCAGAACCATGGCCGTCTGTCGAGTGCTTTTGTGAGGGCGGGTTGTGGTTCAGGAGGGTCATCTAGACGGCCGCTGTCCGAGGGTGGCTCGAGTGGTGGAGGTGCACTCCTCTCACCCCGGTTCTCGTCCAGCCACTTGTCCATATCGTCTGACCGTCCGGTGAATGGTCGCTTGCCGAGGAGTTCGATCATATCCTCACTGAAACCATTATAAGAATTTGAAAAGCATGAAACAGTAATCAAGGATGCTTACCGAGTGATAACCTCCTTCTCCAATAACCGCTGTGCAACCTTCTCCACCTCCGCACGACGCTCCGTAAGAAGGTTACGAGTGCGCTCGTAGGCATTGGTGATCATCTTCCGCACTTCGTTGTCCAACATCTCCGCCGTCTTCTCGCTGAAAGGCTTCGTCCAGCTCTCCTTGGTCGCCCGATCTCCACCGTAGCTAACCGGTCCAATGACATCGTTCATACCATAGTTGGCACAAGCCTCGAACGCCATCCGGGTGATCTTCTGGAGGTCGTCCTGGGCACCTGTCGTGATGTTCTCCGCACCAAAGAAGATTTCTTCGGATACACGACCGCCAAGGGTCATGCATATTCTGTCCATCATTTGGGGCGTGGAGAGAAGGTAGCGGTCGGCGGGGAGATACTGGGCATAGCCCAAAGCGCCAGCACCACGGGGGATGATGCTAACCTTGAGGAGAGGGTCGGCGTGTTCGAGGTACCAGCCGCAGATGGCATGGCCGGCTTCGTGATAGGCGACCGTCTTCTTCTCTTCAGGGCTGAGAACACGGCTCTTCTTCTCCAGACCTACGATGACACGCTCGATAGCGGTATCAAAGTCAACAGATTCGACGTATTCGGAGCCCTTTCGTGCAGCATGGAGAGCGGCTTCGTTACAGACGTTGGCGATGTCTGCACCAGAGAAACCGGGAGTAAGGATGGCGAGCTTCTGGGCAAAGTTCTCATAGTCTTTCTTGAGGTCTTCAGTGAGTCGAAGGGGCTTCAAGTGGATCTGGTAGATGGCTTTGCGGCCAGAAACGTCGGGGCGGTCGATGGCAATGTGTCGGTCGAATCGGCCTGGACGCATGAGAGCCGGGTCGAGAACGTCCGGTCTGTTGGTACCTGCGAGGACGACGATGTGTTCATTCGTGCCGAAACCGTCCATCTCGACGAGGAGTTGGTTGAGTGTGGATTCCCGCTCGTCGTTGCCGCCGAAGTTGCCGCCCTTGCCTCGGGCTTTACCGATGGCGTCAATTTCGTCGACGAAGATGATGCAAGGCGCGTTCTTCTTTGCAGATGCAAAGAGGTCTCGCACACGCGAAGAACCAACACCGACGAACATCTCCACGAACTCGGAACCGGAAACAGAGAGGAAGGGCACTGAAGCTTCTCCTGCAGTTGCCTTTGCGAGAAGAGTTTTACCAGTACCGGGGGGACCAGAGAGAATAGCGCCCCGAGGAATCTTGGCTCCAAGTTTCTCGTACTTGGCGGGATCCTTCAAGAACTTGACGAATTCCATGATCTCCACCTTTGCCTCGTCCATTCCGGCCACGTCCTTGAACTTGACCTTGACCTGGTTGTCCTTGTTGAAGAGTTTGGCCCGACTCTTGCCGATGTTGAATATTCCACCGCCGGCGCCGCTTCCACCTCGACGGCTTAGCCAGTAAATGAGGCCACCCATGAGAAGGGTTGGTGCAAAGTTGAGCAAAACACCAAAGCCGGACATTTCGTCCTGGTATGCGACAGGGATGCGTTCGTGGCTGGGGATACCGAGTTCATCCTGGGCCTGGTCAAGCTTGCGTTCGAATGCCTCTACGCTGCCAATTGTGAAATGGTAGTCGCCGGGGGTTGCTCCAGGATACATAGTACCGGTAGCATTCGAGTGAAGCTTGACACGAACGTATTGGCCGTTGACGACTATTAGCTTGTCGACGAGGCCCTTGTCGAGGAAGGCGGTGCGGAACTCCTGCCATGTGATGTCCTTGGAGTGGGTGCTGTTGAGGCTTTGGTAGGCGAGAACTGCAACGACCGAGGCAGCGACCCAGGCCAACTGCTGGTTATTGAAGTTGTTGTTGGGTGGTGGCGGTGGTGGTTCCTTCCTGCGGTTTCTCTGATTCTCTTGGGACGATTCTGAGGACGAAGATTCATGTTGGTGAGACTGCCTTCCCCTCTGAGACTGCTGGTACTGCTGGAAGAAGCCCTCCAAGGCTTTCGGTAGTTCTGGCTTCTGAGGCTGGTCTGCCGACCTGTCGGACTGTTGTTTGTTGTCTACGTTGGCATTATTTTCTTCATTTTGTTTTTTGCTGTCTGGCTGCTGTGTTGCGTAAGAACGTGCAGCGCGGAGAGCAAGAGACCTTGAAGAGAGCAGAGAACCAGCCCTGATTGAACGAGACAGCATCTGGATGGGAGCAGCAGTGAAAGAGACGCTGACCGACCTATTTGCTAAATTTCCGTCCCGTGCCGCTGACCTAAGCCCGCCCTCAGAATGCCGCCCACAATTTCGCACACGTCATCCTGCCGCCCCAAGCGCCCAAATCATGTGCCGATTATGACTGATTTCCTTGCACTTGGACCACAAATCAACTCATCCAACTCTTTTCACATTGCACGTTCGAATAGTCAGCTAACGGCTAGTTCCAGTTATTACCCAGATGCTCAACACTCAGGCCTCAGGTTCCAGATCAAAGCGGAACCAAAAAACATCGCAGCAGGCACTTGTAAATCGTATATATACTCACACACATAGATATCCGTAATAATCAAAATTCCTCTTCCACCTCGAAAGAACAGCAGAACTGCTCTCGATCCATCAAGATGATACCTTTCCCATCAGGAGACCACTTGATGTCCTTCGTCTCGAATTGCTCTACAACGTCCTTGTCAGCCTTCTCATTTTGGTCAACCGGTAGAAAACACGGACTAGCTGGAACGCCGATACACTCTGCCATATCCTCCTGCTGACCAGCCTCTCCGACCCATTCATCACTCCACGTATAAACGCTTTGCGTTCCGCAACACAAGGCTAGATTGCCCTTACGCACGGGGTTCCATCGGGCATGCAAGATGGGTTGCGAATGGATCAGAACCGTTCGTAAGCGAGGAAGGAATTGGTCCTTGGGTGAAGGGAAATCGAAGATGTGCAAAACATTAGGGGTAGTTTCTTGCAGAGGAAACACGCAGGGGAGAGTGTTGAGTAAGCCTACATTCAAGAGACAGCGTTATGTAGCGAAAGATCTTACCGAATCTGACAAGGAGCAGACTACCAGTGATGTTGAATTCGAGTTGCAGGATCCCGCTCTTGGGGTACGGCCTCGTCAAATCGACGCGGTTAACTTGTAGCGTTTGCGTCCCTTGAAGCTTCTCGTCTTCGAGAAGAAATGTTAGGAGTCAACGGCAAGGCAATCAGAGATAGCCGCGTACATGAAAGAAAACCTCGGCCTTCAGTTGCTTCCAGCCACCTGGAAGGCTCTCTCCACACAGTCTGTCCGATTCACATCGCAAAAGGATGAGTAAGTCCCTTTGAATTGAATGAAAGTGCTTACAACAGACCCGGAAATACGGGAGGAGAGTTCCAATACGCCAACAGGTGACCAGCTCAGACAGTCCAAAATATGGATCTATACGGCGTTCCTGACTAGTTAATAATGCACCGACGGCGGCCCCCATGTTTTGAATTTCAAACCACTCACCTTGTCATCCCAACCCCCTACGACCAGAAACAGGCCGTTCGGGTGCCAAGCAACATTGCGGATACCAAACCCCGGATCTTGATCTGGGCTGAAGCAAGTAACCGATTGCCCAGCCAAGGTCATCACATGCAGCTTGTACTGACGCACAAACATTTTAGATTGGGAGAGCGCGACGGTCGTGGAGCGCGCTCACCTCGAGTGGACCTTCCCATATTGCAATGTGATTGCCCGTAGGAGACAGGCACAGCGAGGATAGGGACGATGTTGGGAGGGTGAAATGCTACGACACTATCAGTTTGGCCAACCACCCCTTCGTTCAGGAACCAGATAAAACTCACTCGAACCAGCTTATAGGAATCTGTTGCATCATATACGCCGATCGTATCCTTGGATTTATGACGTTCAGCCAGGACAAAGTACCGGCCATCTGACCGGAACGCATAGGCTATAGAATGGGATTCGACCTGGTTCACTTCCAAAGGGCTCCCGGGTGATTATAGGGCTAGGAACTAACCTTTATCGGGATGAATAGGGAATTGGATATACGTCGCTGACCCCGTCACTAATGACCATACGGTGACCCTCAGCTAGGATGTGGAGATCAGAGTTCGCCATGCCGTCTTGAACAGAAATCGCGTACCCCCCATTCGGAGAAACAGAGTATTGTTCGACCATCCGGCCCCCATTCTGCCTTTACAAGGCCTAACCCGTGTCAATACAAGGCAAACTATCTGATGGATGCAATTATACCTTCAGCGCCAGCGTCAATCCGTCCACTCCACTCTTCGTCGCGTAGCTTGAAGATATGAACAGCGCCCTTCTTTGCACATGCCGCCAATATATATTCTGAGTCGCAAGACCAGCCTAGATGCGTGATTCTGGAGTCTGGGGATGAAGAGGATGCGGCGGACGATGAAGATTTCTGCTTCGAAGTTGATTGTGTCACCAAGGCAGCCTGGGTTGCTGTTGGAGATGGGTCAACGAGCCAGGTTCTTGTTATCTGGAACGTGTCTGCACGACGAACTATGACTCTGTCCTGAACTGCTGTGAGAATGAAAGAGGCACCGGGACTGAAGGAGACGAGGGACGATGACTGGCGATAGAGCTCTGTAAAATCCATGACGGAGGCTGTCCAAGATTGCGTGTGACACCGATGAATCGCGACGCGTGACGCGTCTCCTAAATCAGGAAAGACACCGGCATCAATCTTGGCGCTTGGGTTATGTTTGCCGGGTTCGGAGACCATTCGCCCCGGAAAAGACCATACTTTTCCATGAATTTGCCGTCAAAAAGTTTTCTCTTTCGCCATATATAAGCTGTAACATTGCCCATGTGTATCGTGAAGCCTTTCCCGCTTGTCGCTATCTTTCTGCACGAACGTCCGTTCTCTGGACCTTGCAATGGCCTCCCAAGGCGACCAGACCCCGTTCGGCGCCTCCCCATGCGAGTCAACAACGACGACAGTCGCAAGGACTGCAGAATCGGTCGCAGCGAGCGAATATGACCCCTATCTTGTAGAGTTTGATGAGAACGATCCCGCAAACCCTAAGGTGCGTCCTTTCTCAGTTTCTCCCTTCTCGTTCATCTTTTCACCATGTCCTTCTCGCGGTAGAACTGGTCGACACGGCGGAAATGGTACTTGACGATGGCAAGTGGTCTGTTTGTACTCAACGCGTTAGTCTTTGGCATATTGTCTTATCCATGTTTTAGCGTTATTGAACAGCATCTTCCTGTAGGACCTTTGCTAGCTCTTCCCGTACGCTTCGTTCCTCAGGTTTTACGGTTCAAGGTCCACTAATTTCCATCTTACAGCCTCTGGTATATTCCCCAACTTGGTGGAAGAGTTCAAGATGTCGGAGATAGTGGGAACCTTGACATTGTCACTTTTCGTTACGGGATACTGTGTTGGGTGCGACTTGCCTCCCAGCCTTTATGCATATCCACGATCCTGACACGCGTCTTTTACTAGCCCGATACTGTGGGGCCCTCTCTCAGAACAATTTGGACGCCGGCCCGTTTTCACATATCCTTTCTTCGTGTTCATGGTATGTCCTGTCCGCAGAACCCCTTGCGATCGCCAGAACTGACATCGCCTTCCCCCACCAGTGCTTTCAGATCGGTTGTGCCCTCGCCCCTAATACCGCTGCCATCCTCCTTTTTCGCTTCCTCGGCGGTACCTTCGCGGCTGCTCCTCTTACCAACACTGGGTAAGCTGGCATCCCCACTTCTGGCACCCGTTTTTATTGAAACAGGGAAATCATTTAGCGCTTTAATGTCGGACATATGGGAGGCCGACATGCGAGGAAAAGCCATGGCCATCTTCACAGTCGCACCATTTGCTGGACCAGCTCTCGGCCCTACAGTTGCAGGTTTCATCGGAGACCACACTACATGGCGATGGCTGTTTTGGATTCTCACTGCCTTTGTAAGTCCTTTTCCTTCCATCGAAATGATGTGACTCTCATCTCGTTTGCCAGGCGGGTGTGTGCTGGATCATGATTATGGTTAGCGTTCCAGAATCATACGCGTGAGTCTCTGCTGTCTCTGTATCACCATTCGGTTTTTTTTAATTTACTTTCATAGGCCGATTCTTCTGGTGAAGAAAGCGGAAAAGAAGCGTCAGGAGACAGGCGATCCCCGATACTATGCTGCCTTTGAGCGTGAAAACTGGGGTTTTTCCAAGCGAGCGTATCACGTTTTGGTTCGACCCTGGGTCATCTTCTTCACAGAACCTATGATCATTGCCCTCACCTTTTACATGAGTGTAAGCCTCCAAATAATTAATCTTTCATCTGAGCTAACCCGCATCATCACAGTTCGTTTATGGATGTCTATACCTCCTGTTCGCTGCATATCCAATTGTTTTTGGAAAATCTCGTGGGTTCAGTGCTGGTGTATCAGGGTTAATGTTCCTGCCTATTCCCATTGGCGGTGCATTAGCAGTCGCGCATGTACGTCACTATGCATTTATCCTGTGCCAACATACTGACTTGGGGAAAAGTATGTCTACCACTATAATCCCAAGTATGAGGCTGAGGTGAAACGCCTGGCGCCGAAACCGGTGCCCCCTGAATTCCGGTTGGATGTGGCCTTTATTCCCGGCCCATTGTTCGCTCTTTCGTTTTTTTGGTTTGGGTGAGTATACCTGTTCTGTTACTGTGCACTTGACACTGAAACGTTGTCAGCTGGACTTCGTTCCCTTCCATCTCATATTGGGCGCCTCTTATGTCTGGCCTGCTGATGGGTTATGCAATCCAAATGATCTTCGTGAGCAGCGTTTGAATATATCAAGAGGATCTCTACTGAATCGTAACCAGCTTGGCTTGTTCAACTACCTCGTCGACGCTTACATTCCCGTGGCAGCGTCCGTCCTCGCGTCGACCACGGTCGTTCGAAGCTTATTCGGTGCTGGATTCCCGGTATGTAGCTTTTTACCGCACTACGAATCCCGCGACTGAGACTTGGTTTTCCAAGCTGTTTGGTGGAAACATGTACGATGTTCTTAACCCTCGATGGGCATCCACCATCCTCGGTTGCATTGCCGTGTCCCTTGTGCCCATTCCATTCGTTCTCAAAAAGTGAGCAGTTCCCAATTAGTTACATCTCAGGGTTTATCTAACACCACGCATCAGATATGGCCCATATCTCCGTCGCAAGTCAAAGTACTGTCCATCCGATGATGACCACCCTCCTCCTCCGGTTTCCCAGTCTAAGAAAGAAGCAGCATAGTTAGAGCTGCAATTCGTTGACCACGACGGTACTTTACGTGCTATTACTTACTTATTCGTTCTGGGATTTTGGAACATTATAGAGTCACAATCGTGTAGCTCATGGTAAAATGTATTATAATCGTATGTTCGGCAAATAATTCGATGTCCTTCAGCGACTCTGACTGGTTCCAACCAAGTCAAAAGTCTTTGTTCGGCATCGTTCGGCATTTCGAACCCGCTCCAAATTGGGCAACCACAGTCCCACGCTACTTTTTCCCGCCTTCCAGCGACGGAGTCGCGATACTTTCAGACGTGACGCTGGTCCCGACAGTCAAATACCCTTACCCCGAAGGCAACCCTCCTACAGTCCTAGTCGCAAACATGGGTCCGATGACCTTCAATGGTGTCGTTACCAAGGCCGGTTTCATGAACAAAACGGTCACAGTCACTGTTTCTCGTTTCATTAACCACGCCTTGACCGGCAAGGTAAGCCATTTCACCAGAGCGTACAGCATGTATACTGAAGCGAGATGTTCAGCGCATTGTTCGAAGTAAGAAGTACCTCGTACATGACGAGAAGAATGGTGAGTTCGCGTCATAACTCCCCATTCGCCAGGTTATCTGACCAAGACGCTGCGCTGTCAGAGCTTCGCAGGGACGACGTTGTCATTATCCGCAACTGCCCGCCCAAATCCGCCAGGAAGCGATTCACGTTACACCAACTCGTCAAGAGTCCGGAGACAGAGCGAGAAATTGCCAGAGCCAAGCGTCTACAACAACAAGCTACAGAACAACAACAAACATCGAGTCCTATACTCGACGCTGTCCGACAGGCCCAGCAGCAACCCTCGCCGTCATCATAGGTTGGACCAGCGACTTTCTGCGCTTCCGGTGGAACGCCATTGCACAAAACTAGAGTAATTCGCGTTGTGGGATATTCAGACCGTCGTTCGTATGGGGTGCAGGTTGGGACTGGAGTCTGGAGTTGGCGGTATCGGACATTTATGCTTGAGCAGGCGGCTTTTGGGATTGTTGCTGGATCGCAGTCTGGAGTGCAACGAGCTGCCGAGGAACCGTGGTCAGTACACAGCCCGAGAATGGCGGACTGGGTTGACGCACCTCTTGTTTTGCCTTCTCCTGCTTGCTTTCGATATCCTTAATCTGTCCCTCTACTCTTTTACTGTACAATATCCCGTCAGTAATCTTTCCCCATCAATAATCTTTTCATTCCTACATTTCACTCCGGATAAAGTCGAGACGCGTATCCACATTGCTTTTCGCTTCCGCCTGGTCTTGCTGGACGAGGACGGGTCCGATGAGCTTGTATACAGTGTTTTCCGGCGTCAGGGACGCGAATTCCTTTGGATCGTCTTCAGACTCGTATCTAACATCGTTTCGAGATGCTGACCTTTTTCACCAGCTCGTTCTCCGATAACTGTGCCTCTAATCGTTCTCGTGCGTCGATTGCGGTGGTCAGCGACAGCTGGAGTTTCTGGAATTCAGCCGAGGCTTGTTGAAACTTCTCTTCTAGAGACATTTTTTAGTCCAAGGTGAGGCTAGCACTTGGTTTGGTTGGTTTGAATAGTTGCTATTGAAGGTAGTGGAAGTCGAAGGATTGATATCTCCTGGATCCGATTCCCTTCCTGGACGGAGGGCTCCCACGGGGCTCCTTTCCGCCGGCACAGCGAACCTCGAATTCAGTGGGCTGCTTACATGACCTGGGTCCCCTCCTGACTATAAAGGCGAACTCTCGGAGAATGAACGACGTGAAATTCTTCCCAGCACACCTTGGAATTACAACCTATCATCATGCCGGCCCCGAGGATTGACTGGACCAAGGTCAACCAAGTCAAGGCGCCCTTCTCCCGGTTCCACAGCCGAAGATCTGTGGTATACGGGACCAAGGGGATGGTTTCTTCATCTCAGCCACTTGCAACGGCTGCTGGATTGGAGGTTCTCAATAAAGGCGGGAATGCTGGTATGTTTCGATCAAGCAATAACTGACGATTCGACCATTCCGCTAACCCTGCGATTGCAGCTGATGCGGCCGTAGCCGTTTCTGCTGCTCTGACTGTGACTGAACCAAGCTCATGTGGCATTGGCGGGTGAGTTATACCGCATATTACCATCCAGATTGACGCTCATAGTAGGCATAGCGACGCCTTCTGCCTTTTCTACGACGCTTCTACCAAACAAGTCAAGGCGCTCAACGGGTCCGGACGAGCGCCTAAGAAACTCACCATTGAATACGCCAAACAACGGGGCCATAAGACCTCCATACCGTTGAGCGATCTGAATTCTGTTACCGTCCCAGGTAAGGTGTTGGCGGCCCAAGGTCGATACTGTATGCTGAAATGACAAGGCGCCGCTGCTGCTTGGCTGGATACAATCGAGCATTTCGGCAGTGGGAAGGTTAGTGTTGGTGACGTTTTTGGACCAGCAATTCGATTCGCAGAGGAAGGGTATGTCTTCGGGGTGTTACCGGCGACCATTAATATGACCTTGTTCCCCTACCAGCTTTCCAGTGTCGGAGCTCAGCAGTCATTCTGTAAGTCAGTCACTTGGCTTCGAGGTCGCATGACTTTTCAAACCACATCTTCAGTGGAAATTACTAGAGGTATGTCGGCTCTGGATCACCTTTCAATGGCGGTCGACGTAACCCTCCTTCGCAGACTTTAATCCAGAATGCCTCTCCCAACGGAAACGAACTGCTGGTGGACGGCAAGGCACCTTTACCTGGACAAGTAGTCAAGTTACCCACCCTGGCTCAGACATTCCGCGAGCTAGTACAACATGGAAAAGATGGATTCTACAAAGGTCGCGTTGCCCAAGCAATCGTGGAGCTCATTCAGAGCAAGGGCGGATTGATGGATTTGGATGATCTTGCTGACCACACTTCAACCTTTGTGGAACCCATCAAATACACCTACGCAGGAGAGGTTACTGTATACGAGGTACTCTCCATCTGCCTGTCTACCACTCCTAAACCACCGCTGTTAACAAAGTTCCGCACTAGTGCCCGCCTAATGGCCAGGGTATAACTGCCCTACTCGCCTTGGGCATTCTGGAAAATATCCAAGAACAAGGTCTTTCACGCCCACTCTCAGAGATGGAGCACAACTCGCCAGAGTATCTACATACCGTCGTCGAAGCACTCCGTCTGGCCTTTGCCGGTAAGGTCAACAGTTATCGGGTCGGTATAATCACATCGTCGAATACCATCCCACTCCAACAGACAGCCAATGGTATGTTACGGATCCTGAGTTCAAGAAGGCCCCGGTCGAGGAACTATTGAGCAAGGTGGGGCTCGTTTCCCACTGGCCATCAGCTCCAATCCTGACGACTTGGCTCTGCAGCGATACCTGTCGGAACGGGCGAAGCTCTTTAATCCAGACAAGATGAACTCCGACGTCGTACATGTATGTGCTTTCAATATACGGGATTATTGAGTTAGACTAACGTGCACCAAGGGTTCACCTGTGAACAGCTCAGACACCGTGTATTTCACGGTCACTGATCAGTGGGGCAATGCCTGCAGCTTTATACAGAGCGTGTATGAAGGATTTGGGACTGGCGGTAAGTTCAATCAGCAGGTGAAGATAATTTGTCAAATACTGACAATTCCTTCGAAACAGCTATCCCCAAGGGCTGTGGTTTCGCGCTTCAAAATCGCGGCAGCAACTTTAAACTTGATGAGAACCATCCCAATGCCCTCCAGGTATGCACAGCCCTTTCCGAGTCGACCATTTCAACTGATTCCTGCAAGGGAGGAAAACGACCATACCATACCATCATCCCAGCTCTCGCAACTCGGGGAGACGAGCTCTTTCTCTCCTACGGAGTAATGGGTGGATTCATGCAGGTATACCATTCTTCTATTAAAGCAATGATTGCGTATCTAACGAACTTGTAGCCACAAGGCCATGTCCAAGTACTCTTGAACATCCTACGAGGCTTCTCCGTGCAGGAAGCCTTGGATGCTCCCAGGTTCTGCATCTCCCCCGGCATGCCCCACGCTGAAGGAGTCCAGGCTCCGGAACGGGCAGGCGACGTCAATAGCGAGGTATATTTCGAAGAGGGTATCCCAGACTCCACTGTTCAGGCCTTGAGAGGTAGGCACTTCGACTCCATTTTCCAAAGAGTGAAGCTTATCCTTGCTTGCCAGAAATGGGACACGACGCTAGAACCACGAAGGGCTTCAAGAGGGCCATGATGGGCCGTGGACAAGTGATCCAGAAGCTTCCGAGTAGCTCTGGGCAGTTGGTATGGGCTGCTGGTTCAGACCCTCGAGCAGACGGACACGCTGCGCCTCAAATCTAAGCGCCACACCTAGCAAGGACTACATCCGTCGCTGCCGTTCTGTCCCGACTAGATGAACCAGATTTAATGCCATGCTATCAGTCCAAACTGTTGAGTACTCACTAGCTTGCAGTCGCCTGTATTCCCTGAGTTCCTTGGTGTTGTCCGGCCCTTCAATCTTCCCCCAGCCGGCCAAGGGGACGACAATGGCAGTCGTGTTGTCGTCGCCCCCAAGTTCCTGGGCAAAGGAGACTATCCGTTGTGCCGCTATTCGGGGGTCTGGAGCATGTCTGGCCAAATCGATAATTTCATCGTCGGAGAGCATAGACGAGACTCCGTCTGAAACAAGGACCATATAGGCCCACTCTGAACCTACGGCTCTCCTTGAGCATCCGTTTCTTTTCATCTGGGGATTCCATACTTACCATCCACCAATTTCGTTCGGATCTCCGGTTCAGGAGTAACACCGAATCTTTTGTAGCGCAGATCACCGAGGCTGCAAGGCACAAAAAATTAATCAACGTCAAGGAGATACCAAAGTACTTACCATCGAGTGTTCACAAGGGCTCCCATCCATCTGTTGGATAAGTCACGAAAAGAGGCAATAGTAGAAAAGGGCATGCAGGGACATACCTTGATTCACCGAAAGAATCTGTGATCAGCGAAGAACCCATCATCCTTCTCAAACGACTACTTTCGGTCCTTGAATCTGCATGGTGGTTATCTGTCATAGGAAACGCTTTCCCTCCTTTCACAGGACAAAGCATTACCCGAGTATCTCTGTCGTTGAGCTTGAGACCAGCGTTGTGGGTAAGGGTCTAGGAGTTTACTGACCCACAATGAGCTACAGTAAGCGCCAACTTCTGGGCAGCGAAAAAAGGGGTAGCAGGTGCGTCCAGTGAATGCAAGAGTGCAACAGAAGCCGTAGCGCCACATGTTTGCGATACAGGGTCAACAGACAGGTTCTTGTCCACCTGGATGAGAAGGGCTCAGTTTCTTGACGGATTTGGAGTCGGCTCATGACCCACCTCGAAGAACGTCAAAGTTGCCCTGGTTTCTAGGTCAAGAGGTGCGTCGCTAGGCGGCTCGTTGATCCAAGGTGTTAGGTTCCCTCCCTTAAACCGTTTGAAGTATCCGCCGAGGCTCTTAATCCAGTCGTAGACGTCCGGTATGCTCTCTTTCTTCGCTGATTCAAATAGGCCGTGTAGTTCTTGTCGAAGATACTGCGAGACAGCAGACCCTCCATGACTGTCCACAATTTCCCCTGTCAGTCGAGGCGGGGCAGGGCAGGGACAGACGCGTTCTTACCCGTCGTAGATTCCAACGAATACGACTTGTCCAGCAAGTTGTTCGTTTACCAACTGTGGCTGCCAGTCGAGTCCAAAGGTCCGCTTGTGGCTCAGCTGTAGTTCCACAGGGTCTAGAGACAGGGTAGCATAAGCATAGTAGTCTTCCTGCTGGCTGTTACAACCGCCATGAGTACCATCAAACGATTTGAGCACCGAGAGCGCTCTCACCTACGGTCGCCTCTGTCATTTACAACGCCTATGACCCTGGGTGAGGATAAAGGAATTCGGATGAGACCGTCTGTACACAGAGAGAGAAAATTGTCAGAGAAAAAAGTCTGGAGGGCACCACACGGAACACGTACTTGATGTCTGGGCGCGAACATAGTCGTGAAAGCGTCGTCCATTGGTAGTCCGTGCACGAACAATCCAGCGATGCAATAGTCGGGTGGTAGACTGAGGAACCATTCGCACTCGAGGCAAAATGGCCTTCAGTGCATCCCAAGCCCAGTCGCCGTACGAGGTTGTTGTTGTTGGAAGATTTCCAAGGTGGTCCTCGTTGGCTGAATTGTTGACGCGCCACGCCCACGCCGCCGTCCTCGCGGAACTTTAATCTCTTGCATCATGCTCTCGCCGCCGTTCAATTCATCTTGGCCGTTGTCGAGGACAGTGAACGATTGGTATGTCCCGCACGCTACAGGACTTCAATTGACCAGTGGTTGACTCCAGTGGTAAGAATGTCCAGCATCAGCCCGGAGTTGCGCCCTGAACGGCTCGGAGCAAACTAAGCACAGCGAGCACCTCCTTTGTCTCTATCTACGATGGGGGCCAACCAGTCGACCCCCAAGATTACAGCACAAGACCGTGCTATCCTCGAGTTCGTCCTTGGACTTGCACCCTCGTAATGTTTAGCTCACTACAATCCCAGTCTCAAATTACAGAGAGATAAACTACGCCAATACCAGAAGAAGGCAAGTCTGATTCAACGCCTTAACTCACTCGTGCCTGACACTGCTTCAGATTCAAGCAGTCCTCGACCGGGAACACGAAATAGCTCGGAAACACCTTGCTGCAGGCCAGAAGGATCGAGCTTTAATTGCCCTCCGACAACGCAAATACCAACAGAGTCTACTGCTCAAGACCGATGCGCAGCTCGAGAACTTGGAACAGCTAGTGCGTTGTACGGTTATTAATCACAGGAACCAAACCCTGACTTGTGTGGACTTCAGGTTTCTACCATTGAATTTTCGCTTATCGAGGTCTCGGTGCTGCATGGCTTGAAGCAGGGAACGGAGGTCCTGAAGGATATCCACCGTGAGATGAACATCGAGAGCGTGGAGAAGCTCCTCGAAGAATCGGCTGAAGCCAGAGAGTACCAACGGGTAGGAAGCTCTTCGGCATGTCTTTGACTCGACTGACAGGCAACTTTAGGAATTAAGTGAGATGCTCGCTAATAATCTCACAGTGGAGGAAGAGGAAGCTGTTCAGGAGGAACTTAAACACATCGTGTCCGAAATGGTGCGTGTATTGTACATGTCCCCTACACAGTATTCAAACGCATGGTCCCCAGGAGCTCGAGGGTGCGCACGCGGTAGAGTTGCCATCGGCACCGGATACTGTCCTCCCCGACAGAGCCAAAGAACCAGAAGGTAGCTATAGTCAGACTCATCAGGGATCCGTGTTGACAGCTTCCTTGCAGAGGTCGAGACGGAACGTCCGGCCAAGGTTGCAGTGGCTGGATAGCTACTGCAGGATCACCACCCTTCGAAATTCCCGAAGCCCAGTTTGCGCTTCTTCTTTGGTTCATCCGACACTTCAGCACCCACTGTCCCTACTCCTCCGGCCCCTCGTTTGAGGTTTAAATATTTCCCGACACCACCACCACCGGCTTCTGTACTGGAAGCCACACCGCTCGACCCAACCTTGACACCAAACCAATTGACGTCGTCCTTCTTTGTTTCTGCAGCGGCGCTAGGCTTTCCTGCCTCTGCTCGTTTGGCAAGCTTTTTAGCCAATCGGGTTTTGTAATCATCGAATGGGTCTTGATAGCTATAGAGCGAGTTAATATGCAGTCAGAATCTAGTTGAACCCAGCAACGTACATTATGACCTCTGTAATCTTCACCGTTTTAGCGGGCCTATCCGTTCCAGGCTTGATGGGGAGCTTCTCAAGAGCATCGAGGACATCCTCCCCGCCAACCAATTTACCAAAGACGGTATGCTTTTTATCAAGATGAGGCGTTGCCCTGAAGGTAATGTAGAACTGTGAACTGTAATCCAAACTGGTAAGCGCTATGCACGGATGCCTAAAGTTCATGGAGCTCACCCGTTTGTGTTTGCCCCTTTATTGGCCATCGCGACAACTCCACGGCTGTCATGAGCAGCAGCGTTTCTGTTATCGTACTCGTCTCGGAACGGCGTCCCCCAGTAAGACTCTCCTCCTGAGCCAGTGCCCGTTGGATCACCCGTTTGCACCATGAATCCAGGTACCAACCGATGGAAAGGACAGTTGTTGTATTTCCCAGCTTTTGCGAGCATCAAGAAGTTATAACATGTTTTCGGCGCCTGAAAAAGGTGTCAATTCGAGGGTTGCATCGTGCCTGGGGGCCTGATTTTACCTTTTCGCAGTAAAGCTCGAGGTTCAAGCTTGCACCGCCTAAGCTAGTAACAACGCGGACATAGGCTCGGCGTTTCCCAATGTCCTTCTCCTTTCCTTTCCCCTTGGGTGGTTTCGAGATATCTTCGAACATCAATTCTTCCTACACAAGGATGAGCTTAAGACTGCGGTACATTGCGGCGGGGTGCGCTTACTTCGTCCCATAATAGCTTGGAAGATCCTTGATGTGCGGTAGGATCCACTGAGGTGGACGTAAGAGATGCCCCGGGCAGACCTGACGAGTATGGCGAGATATTCCCTGAAACGAGGAGGTCAGGGAAGGAGAAGGAGCTTACACCGTTAAACTTACAAGGGACAGGCGCTTTAGGCTTAGCAGTAGGGGCGGTCGTGGTAGCAGGTTTCTTTTCATCCTTCTTGGTAGCTTCGATTGCTTTAGAGGCCACAGGAACGGAGGCGGAAGGTAGCCCATGCGGGTTTTGCAGCGTGATGATATCCTCCCTTGGTTCAGTCAGTTGGATGTTGTGGTGCAACTGGGAGCAAACGTACTTTTTGAATTGGACATCTGCAAGAAGGTCTCTGTTCCCCTTGATACTCTCGGCCAAGAAGACATTTCCTGTAGTGGCAATGGCAACAATGTGCGAGTGTTCGCTGAATGGTTTGAATGAGATTGGATCGTGTATTTCATTGGTGGCTTCTTTGCGGCTGTAGTTTAGGGTGATTAGATCGGAGGGAGATAATGGCTCCTTGGTAATCGGGTGTGTATTGTTGTGCTGCCTTTGGAGGGGTGAGGTCGAGTGAGGTATTCGTGTCGAGCTAGACTTACTTCAACCAAGGGATAATGTTGACCAAATCGAATACTGTGCCAGTTCCATCTGCATTCCGAGCACAGACAGGATGTGTAAAAGGCTGATAAGAGATTGCACAGCAGTCAAAGGGGACCATAGAGGCCCTAAAAGACGCTGTTTCTTTGCTGAAGGCAGATACATTCAGGAAAGGGTCAACTGGGGAGGTGCAAAGACTTACGCGCGAAACCCTGTGGACGATGAATGAGAGCCATGCAGACCTGCGTGCTCAGCATGGGTGATATAAAGCTTGTTCGAGTTTCCGTGGCCCATGGTGAATGTCGATGTCGGTGTCGCTGTTCAAGTCATGTTTGCAGCGCTCCGAGGGTGCCAGCAAGTATCCCCATTTAGTAGCCGCGACGAGAGGATTTGACGTTCCGGTGGACGGGCTGTTCACGTCTGCTATGCTTCCACTTGTCTCCAAGCATTGGCGGCCATTCGTTATCAATGGCCTCGTGAATTCCCTACGCAGGCCACTGACAAAACCTTTGGCCCCGCTACTCACCGTCCCGTCGCGTCTCAATTCCACCTCCACCACCGCCACTAAGCCACTCGGCTGGACTGCGAAACCAAAACCAGCAAAATGGCAGGAGAAACAGTCGTCGTGGCAGAGCAAGTCTAAACTTACTGGCCCACCGACTGAAGTACAAGAGGAAAACGCTCTCCGCAAAGCCCTCCAGCACAGAAGCAACTTGTGGCCCCTTCTCGACTGCCTTTGGGAACATCTCAAGGCCAACGACTCTCAATCCGTTCTCCGACTCTACGCCCAATATGTGGAGGGAAAGAAGGAGACTACACCTTCACCGAAACCCCAGTCTGAATCACCACTGGCGTTCAGCATGGAGGATCAACCCGACCGGACGGCTGCCAATGCTGAAGCTCACCACAACCTCGTCCTGGCTGCCATTGCGGCACATGCCATGGAGGGCTCTTTTGAGGCTGCCCTGGGGACCTTTCGTTCGTCTGGACTGAATCGATGGCCAGAGCACGAAGCCCACCATTTTCTCCAGCAGTTCGGTCTTGCCATGCCCTCCGACCAAGCGTTGCGGAACCAAATCGGCGTGTACTTCAGAGATGTCAGGATCGCCCACTGGCTTTCCATCCCGACTGCGTTCTCGAGGCATGTCAAGGCTCTGGCCAAAGCCCGCTCCTTGGAACAAATATGGTCCCTATACTGGAGCATGTACCAAGGCATTACCCGACCTTCACCCTTCATTTCACCCAGCGACACCGCCTCCACCTCTCCCCACGTTCCCCAATATGTATGGGGTTCCTTCCTTGCCTCATTCTTCCGCTGCGATAGATACGACCTCGCTAAAGGCCTCTGGGAAACCCTGGAGGACCTCGGAGTCCATCGGGACGTGGGGCTTTGGACAACATACCTGGACGGGCTCGACCATTTGCGTTTATCCGACGTCGCCCTTAGTTTCTGGGAAGAGATGAAACTTGAGCGTGTGCAGCCAGACTGCCTCAGCTATCGCGCTATCATCTCTGTTTGTCTCAGGGACGACCAGATTGCCGCAGGGATGGACATTTTCCAGCAGTTCAAGGCACTGCGGAACAAGGAAGGCTGGAGTGAAGAAATGTGTCGCTCCGTCTACAACACTGTTCTCGATGGTCTCCTCATGAACAGGGTGGTTGACCAAGCGAAGCGTATACTCGAGGAGATGAGGATCAACGGTCCCGCTCCCGACGCTGTCACCTACAACATCTTCCTCGGATATTTCCATCGACGTGGCGACTTTGCGGAAATTGGCAAGATGCTTTCCCAAATGGATAAGGAACGGGTGGTCGGGGATGTCTACACGTTCTCAATTCTGCTTACAGCATTGCTGAGAGCGGGTCGGCCTGATGCCGTGGATGTTGTCGTGCAGCACATGAACGATCGAGGTATCAAAGCAAACGTCGCCATCTACACGACTCTCATCGAGGAACACCTCAAGATGCGAACTGAGAGCAGCCTAATCGCTGTCATGAAGCTTCTCGACAAAATGAAGACGGTCCCGTCAGCTCGCCCGAACGACGTCACCTATACATCCATCCTAACCAACCTCTATCGCGGCGGGTGGTTACCGAAGGATAAGCTCATTTATTATGAGCAGGAAGTGCTGCAGCGTATGAAGGCCGAGCGAGTTCATCTCAACCTTCCGGGATATCACGCCGTTCTCAGGGCGTGCTTCGAGAGACCGGGAGGGGCTTCTCATGCAATGTCCTATTATCGGGAAATCAAGAGACGCAATATTCCATTGGTGCAAACGACGTGGTACATTCTGGTTGCGGGATTGCTTGAACACCGTCAATGGCAGTGGGCGCGCGAGATTGTGGAGGAGATGAAAAAGTCCAAGATTACACCGTCGGCAAGTCTGGCGAGGCTGGTTATGAAGGTAGAACAAGGCAACGGGAGCGATGCGCAATTGATAGACCATTAGATTAGTAGTATTAGTCCATCGTCTAATAACACCCCTTCACTGTTTCGTTGCTTTGAGTTTGCCAAACAATTGGCCGAAAAAGAATTCCGTTCCTAGGCCGACTTGGGTGTATCGCGCGTATACTGTGTAACTGTTAGTGAAATGCACCGGGCCTTGAATGGGGTTCAACGCACAGGAATGACTCCACCGCCTACCCAACCACTTGCCAACAAATGGAAGAAGAACCACCGCGAATAGTTGCTGGAGCTGTTGGATGCTTTCTTCCCATTCCTGTTGTGCTAGAAGATATTCTTCCTCGTCGTAGGAGGACGTTGATGACGAGAGGTCGTCGTCGTCGAGGGATACCAACGAGCGAGGCATGGTCGACTGCAAGTCCACTGCTCTACTTTTCGGCCCCCGCCGTGGCGGAACCAAGCCTGTATACTGTTTGGGGTTGCTTGGCTGGTTAGGTTAGGTAATGCAGAACACTGAATAAGCGCCGCCCTCGCTTCATTTGGTGTGACCCCATACCACTCACTAGCCGACCCGTGAGTTCCAAACACAGGCCGCCCAGCGCCGTGTGTTATATGACACTTTATTTGTTTGCCGCTTTCACGTTGTCAGTCGTTTCTGGGATTTGCTTTCTCCTCTTGCTCTGGTACCTGCGCAGCTATGACTTCCAATAGGCGGCGGCAGTCTGTCTCTTCAGACACGGAGAGGCTCCTCGCCGAAGAGCAAGAACGCACACCATTGCACAGTAGTCGCCATGGTCGTCGCCGCCTGGTGGGCAAGCCGTTGCTCTACTCTATCTCAGTTTTCATTAGCTTGGGCGTTTTCCTGGTGCGTTTTCAGGCATTCTTTTGAATGCTGCTGCTTGACATCGGGGTTGCTAGTTTGGCTATGACCAAGGGTGCGTATGCTCGCCATTGCTCAAGCTCTTCAACATGATGATAATGTTCATTGAAGCGTTATGAGCGGAATCATAACGGGGCCTTATTTCCGGAAGTACTTCAACAATCCTGGACCCATCGAAATTGGAACGATGGTAGCGGTCTTGGAAATCGGTGCATTCGGTATGGTCTATAAGCTCCCTTCAGCCCCGGAAAAGGCTCGTTGACACTGGAAAGTGACTTCGCTGGCGTCTGGTCGCGTCGGCGACATTATCGGACGGAAGGGGACTCTATACGCTGGAGCAATTGTCTTCACCATTGGAGGCCTCATACAGACTTTTACCATCGGCTTCTGGACAATGGTTCTCGGACGGATTGTCAGCGGGTTTGGGGTGGGCTTGCTCTCGTAAGTGACCCTGTGCTCTCGTAGCGACCTTGGCTGATTCGCTTTCAGGACAATTGTCCCTATATATCAAAGCGAAATCTCGCCCGCGGACAACGTAGGTCCCTCCTTGAACAGACTCAGAGAAGTATTCTCAATGAAGCTCGTTAGAGAGGAGCTCTCGCCTGCGTGGAATTCACGTTCAACATCATCGGGTACTCATCGTCGGTCGTGAGTACACGTTTATGTTAATTGTGGAGCATCACTCACGCCAAGATCTTAGTGGTTGGATTACTTCTGCTCCTTCATTGACGGGGACTTGGCTTGGAGAATACCCTTGGCCATGCAGTCAGTCATCGGAACAGTGCTCGCACTGGGTTGTTTTGCCATCCCAGAGAGTCCGCGGTATGTACTTTGTGTGTCCCTTTCCCTTGGCTACACGGATTGAAGAGCTCGCCCAGTTGGTTGATTGATACCTCGCAAGACTCTGAGGGCCTCAGAGTGATTGCGGACCTTCATGGAGGCGGGGATACTAACCATCCGCTTGTTCGCACCGAGTACGACGAAATTCGTGAGAAGGTGCATGAAGAGGTGAGACTATCCAAGTCGGAACATGAGCTGAGTTGATCACTGTATCGGTAATAGCGCATGTCTGGAGAGAAGAGGTCCTACTCTGTCCTTTGGCGAAAATACAGGAAACGTGTTCTTTTGGCGATGTCGTCCCAAGCTTTTGCTCAATTGGTGCGTTCCAGTCGATCATCGTTCCATGCATCCTGACACCTGTTCAGAATGGAATAAATGGTGGGTTTGCATTGAATGCCCACTTGCCAGCTACTTATCAGTCGATGTTGCAAAGTCGTTTCGTATTATGCCCGTAAGTGACCTTCGGCATGCCCATGGATGACCGCTCATTGATTTTATTTTTATTTAGCTCGGATCTTCGAAGGTCGATAACTTTCCCGAGTTCTCACTACGACGCTTGCTCTGACCACTTCGACCTACAGAGGCCGGATGGATAGGAAGAGATGCAATCCTCATGACAGGCATTAACTCGATCGTTTACGTTCTGAGCACAATACCTCCGTAAGTGCTTTGACTTGTTGTCAAATTGACTTTGACTTGACGCTTAACAGGTGGGTCCTGGTCGACCGATGGGGACGACGTCCGATTCTCATGTCCGGTGCCGTCGTCGTACGTTCCTCCCAATGTCCGCTCCATGGCCCGAAATCAATCCTTTCATAACAGATGGCTATTGCGTTGATGGCGACAGGATGGTGGATGTATGTGGACGTCCCGGGGACTCCCAAAGCTGTGGTCATCTGCATCATCATCTTCAACGCGGCCTTTGGTTACAGGTGCGCTTCCATCTTTACAACGAAGTCGTATTGTTGCTGATCGGACACCAAGTTGGGGACCTATTCCATGGCTTTATCCCCCGGAGGTGAATTCCAGGTGTTCGCAATAAAGAAGAATTGTCTGACGAAATATGCGTAGATCATGCCCCTGGCCTTCCGTGCCAAAGGCGTTTCGCTTTCAACTGCGACCAACTGGGTGTTTAACTATATCGTTGGGCAGGCGACGCCGTACCTCCAAGAAGTGATCCAATGGAGATTGTACCCCATGCACGGATTGATATGCGTCTGCAGCCTGGTGTTGGGTACGTGCTTTAATCCTGCCTCGTAACTGACACGCGCTGACAAGCCTCTCTCCAGTGTACTTCCGTAAGTGACATGAAGGTTTTTAGGTCTCGAAAGCATTTGTAACCCTCCCTATCATAGTGTATCCGGAGACGAGCGGCGTCCCATTGGAAGAAATGGACCAAGTGTTTGGAGAAGGTAAATTTCCTCAGTAATCCTTCGTTATACGTTCTCAACTTTGTTGGTCGCCAGAGGAGCGTCAGGAGTTATTAGAAGAAGACGATGAAGGATACTTTGGCACATGGTTTGCCTCAAACCGGAGAGCCGCGTCTGGGTAGAGTAGACTTCGTTCGTACAGTCGTTAGTTCTGGATGTAGAGATCGGCGCTTTTTGTAGAATTGATATGACGTCACGCGTTTCGCTGGCATTTGCAGCTGTAAAATCGTCGCGCGTGGGAAGGGCCAGCTCGATGACTCTTTCCTCTTCCGCTCTACGTGTTGCTCGACGGACTCTCCTGCGGCTCAATGTGCTACACAACGGGAGGTCAATCGTAGTCAGACAACGCACACAAGGGCCACATTGGACTCCCTCATTCACACTAAAGGTTGGCCATGCGTCAAACTTCAGTACTGCACACACCACTGAGGTTGCTGCTGGCAGCGGCCAACCGATACCCAGTCAACCTAAAACCACGTTCGAAGACTTGGGTTTGCACCCACCTATCGTATCCTCTTTGAGGGCGGCATTTCAAAACGTTGAATATCCCACCGATGTTCAAAGCCAGTTCATCCCTGCCGTCCTGGATGGCAAGAACGTATTCCTCAGAGACTCGACTGGGAGTGGAAAGTGAGTGGTTAGGCGCCTGAATGATATCCGACAGCTTATTGGCCGCCCCAGATCTTTTGGCCTTGTGCTTGCACTCTTGAACAAACCTCGTATTGTAACGAACAGCGGTGGGGAGCGGAAGCGCCACATCACTTCCCTGGTGCTCGTTCCTCACAAGGACCTCGCATACCAATATCTTTACTGGATCAAAACGATGGTCAACACCTCCCCAGGCGGAATGGAACCACCTCCGCTGGAGGCTATCGCACAGGTCCTCGTCAGAGATAACAACATGCACCTCGAATCTGGTCTTGTTCAGCTACGGGAGTCGATTGCTTCTTCTATTCCGCCACATATCCTCATCGCAACTCCTCAAGCGCTGCTTGATATTCACAAGTCCGACAGCGGGTTCTTGTCCAAGCATCTCTCTTCCTCAACCTTGTCTGCGGTGTGTGTTGACGAGGCAGATTATCTTATTGAAACACTCCCCCGCAAGGACCCGTCCAAGTCCTTCAAGAAGGCGGTTGATCGAGAGAAGAAACGTTTAGCTCGACACCCAGGTCCTACTAAAGAGCTTCTCAACATCATCTATCGGCCACGAATGGAATGGAATGAAGCAGAAGATGACGACGCAGGCCATCTACCACCGCCTTGTCCGCAGCTAATACTCAGCAGCGCGACGCTTCGAACTCATCTCAGAAACTATGTATACGAGGAAAGCGGATGGCTGGATCGGCAGAATGTGGTCAAGATCTATGGAACGCCGGGAAAGAAGGAAGCCAGTGATCACTTGCAACGGGGGTTGCTACATTCGGTACTTCTCGTTTCGGCACACGGTGTTCGAAACGTGGAAGGCGCTGTGGTTGCCCCGATCTCGGATACGACAGTCATTGAGCAACGCAGTGGAGAGACATCGAGATCATCAACCACGGAACTCGAACCACCGCGTGGATTTGACGTGGAAACTCGACTGAGTGAGTTATGACGGCCATCTCGGTTTTACGAAAACGTCTGACACTGGGGCATTTGCAGAGTTCGCTCAAACACCGTCCCCGTTTAACCCTCACGTACTCGAGGCCATTGCGACTGCATTTGCTGTCGACGTGCCTTCAATGGCTCTACTCGTCCTCCCATCATCTGCGTCTGTTTCTCGTGCAGTGTTCGAACTGGCCGAGCTCGGCATCAATGCTTGCAGCTTGGATCTGCACGAGAAGCGCCGTGTCCGGTCGTCACCAGACAACCCGACGCTGCTCGTTGGTACTCTTGCAACCACACGAGGCGTGGATCTACCAGAACTGAGCCACGTATTCGTTTATGGACTGCCCGATGCCCAGAAGCGGGTGCACGGACGAAGCGTCGACGCCTATTTGCACATCGCAGGGCGTGTTGGCAGGTTTGGACGGGACGGTAAGGTTGTCACCTTTATTGAGGAAGACTCGGCGGAAGAGGGAGGAAAGAAGGGAGAGGCTAAGAAGATGCAGCGAATATTAGAAACGATACATGTTAGGCCTGTCAAGTTTCCGGTTGAATTTGACCAGGATAAATTTAAATAAAGAGGCTGTAATAGATGCCGGACGAAGCTTACGTCCCAACCGTCCACTTTGTGATTTCGGAGGAATCATGAATGCTTCTTTAAAAGCACAGCGCCTGAGGCTGACTACCTTTTCCACTGACCATGTCCTTGAGCTGATTTGGCCTGAAGACACCCGGGTTCACCTCCACATCGAGTCCTCTGCACGATGCGCTCAATCTTCAGCTCGTCGTTGGTCGCCGCCCTCACCGCTCTGCTCCTCGTTACCCCCGTCGTTCGCGGCCAGGACCCACCGTCGACTTCCGACTCTGACGTCGAAAGCACTACAACTTCTTCCTTCCCAATTTCCGTCTCCCGCACAACAGGTTCTATCACCCTCGCTGTCCCAACCACTGTCTCTGGCCGTGCAACAGAGATCACCACCGTCGTCCCAAACGTTTTTAATGTCACCTATACCCTCACGCCATCTGCAACGAGCTCCCAAGAACCCTCCTCGACCGCCGACCCATCGGCGTCAGCGTCAGCATCGGAGACGCCAGAGCCAATAGTTCTGGTAAGTTCGATGGTCGTTCTCCGTTGCCAGTGTCGCTAACCGACTTGTGACATCATCTCAGGACACACGGCTGGACCCCGCGTTTGGTGTTCTGGGTGCAATCCTTATTTTGACCGGGTTGCCCTCGGCGTTTTGGGGACACAAAAATCGATGGTAAACACATTTCCATTTTCTGTCGCTTTGGACATTCACTTAGAGTTTTGCCAACTACTAGGACTTCCTTCTTTTTGATCGGCTTTTACACCTTATCGCTTGTATGCATCGTCCTCATCCTCAAATTTGGCGTTCTCCCCGCCATCAACCCTCCTAGCAAGACAGTCCGTGGCATGTTCGTTCTGGCATGTACGATCGCTGGGGTTGCAGGTGGTGCAATCGCCATCTTCTTCTGGAAGGGAGCACGCTACGGTATTGGTGCTTGGGGTGGATTCGCACTAGCTTTGTGGATCCAGTGCTTCAACAACGGTGGCCTCATCAAACCCATAGGGTTCAGATGGATACTCTACATCGGTTAGTCCTACCTCGGCTCCTGCATCCCAGGACCTCTACACATCGGCCTTGTTCCTGACTTTAACTCTAGGTTGTGGCGTTGCTGGATTTGCATTATGTACAATCCCAAAGGTGGGCATCCTATCCTCGTTTTCGCTTTTGAAACACCGCATTGGAGATGAAAGCTAATGACCTCCTGTCCGACTAGATTCACTACCATGTCCTTCTCGTTTCCACGGCCTTCGTCGGTGCTACATCCTTTATGCTTGGAGTAGACTGTTTCACTACTGCCGGACTCAAGGAGGTGAGAAACAGGCTTACCTCACCCTCCTCGCATGCCGCTGACGACGCCAACCTAGTTCTACATCTGGAACCTCGGCTTTCCGGCACTCTTTCCAAAGTTCATCAAGAATAAGATCCAATTCCCGGTGACCCAGCAGATGCAGATTGAACTGGGCCTCACAGGGGCTGTGGCTCTGATGGGCATGGCCGTGCAGTTCCGCATTCTCAAGGTTCTTCAGAGGAAACTGGCGGAGATTGCAGCAGAGGAGAGGAAGCGTGACGAGGAGGCTGAAATGGAGGCCTCGAAACGCTTTGACGACGTCAAGCGAGAGCAAATGCAGTGGGAACGAGAACACCCAACTCTCCCCAAGCACGGAAGGCAGGATAGTGCTCATTCGGGTGTTCCACTCATGCGTGAGAAGGATAGGGAGGGCTCTTCCACCCCAACCACCAACGATCGACTCAGCACCTACATGGAAGGAGGTCAGCGACAACGTGCACTGTCCGGGCTCTCGGACTTCAAGGTTGCCCCAACCAATGAGGAGGAACTCCGCAGAGCTTCTCGATACATGCAGAATCCGGGTGTTCTACCCACCCTCGACCTGGGCCTCGGGATACAGGAGGACGTGCCTGCTAACTTTATCGCTTCCAAGAGCGGCGATGTCCCAATCACCTCCTTCAAGGCATCCGACGTCGCGACGGTAGTCGCGAACGAAATGGCCAAGTCCAAAAGCGAACTCGAGGACCTGCGAAAGAAGGAAGAGCTACTTGCCGAAATTCAGAACATCCGCAAGAGTATCGACGTTCTCAAGTCAGAAACACCCCTCTCCACCGCAGATCCTTCGCGAAGACCGTCTCTTTCTTCGAGGCGAACCTTGAGCGTCGACGCCAATCATGCGCTGGTTCCCTCTGGCTCCCTTCAATTCACCCATACCCGCCCCCCTCGCGCGACAGACCCTCACAGCGGCAGTCGGGCACGATCGCATTCGATGGAGTTTTCTGCTTTGACAAGTCGACTTGGAGGGTTTGGTCTTCCTGATCCCATCAGCCGGCCAACGAGCGTTCCACTACAGGACCCCGACTGGGACAACTATATTCAGGAAAGGAAGCTCTTGCAACCGCCATCGGGAGTTACTCCTCCCATTCCTACCACTCCTTTGCCCACCCCACGCGGCCCTCTCCCTGCAGCTGTACAAGATGCTTTGACCAAGCGTAAGCAACGAGAGAGCACCGTACTCTATGCAGGTCAAGCTGGCAGTGGAAGTGGACGCGAAAGCGATGGGGCCGGCTCTTCAGCAGACGATTTACCGCTCTCCAAGATCGCGGGTCCTAAACCACGCTCTAATCTCCCAATCCCTCCGCAACTCCAGTCGCACAACCGTCAAAGTAGCACGGGTAGCCATGCGCCGCCACCAGTGACGATTCTTCCCCCTCGGCGTGCATCTGCGACCATCGCGGCCCCTGCGCCTCAGCATCATTCGCCGTCTCCCATCGTCAAAACCTTCGAGGAGCTCAACGAACGACATCGGGAGAAGATGAGGGATATCCAAGCTCCTCTGACTAGGGCCGAAAGGGAACAGATCGAACTGGCAGCAGCTAAGCAGAGATGGGAGCGTAACAAGGCTATTGAGAAGGAGGCCATGGAGAAGAGGGAGAAAGAACAACGGGAGAAGCAGAAGAGAAGGCAGAGTGATGATGCGAAGTTGCGCAGTGCAGGTGATAGCAGGCGACGCCATTCGAGGAGTATGAGTGGTGACCGTCTGGGTATGGGGGGCCATCACGAATCATCGTCTCGCCGTTTGTCAACCATGAAGGTGGAGGATTGGCAACGGTACCAACAAGAGGTCGCCAAATCCAATGATGTTGCTCCACTTGGGAAAGGACTCGGCCCCATAGCTCCTAGCGCCCCTTCACCATCCGGGATGAGACGCACCTCGAGGAGCTTGTCTGCAAGTCTGCAAGCTGGAATCCCGTTCCCCGCAGACGGACGGATAAAGGCGAGAGACCCTGTGAGCTAAATACTCAACCTTCCACCTTTTTTTTTCTTCTCTCCACTCGCTATCGTTCACAATTCCCCTCGTTTTACAGACACTTGGACTCTTTTGCTGCTATACCCTATCTTGGACACGTACTGCATTACCCTTATCACTATCACATTACTTCGACTTCCTACACATAGCATCGTGACTGGGACGATTTGAACTGTTTGTTCTTCCAGCCTCATCCACTATCTCGATACATACCGCTTTTTATTCGCCCTTTCCCCTTCGTTTACGATTTTGTCACGTCATCATGCCTCTCTTCCTATGCAGTCGGACTGTTGAATTGTGTCTTCCCCTGTTGTATGTATTTCGTGGGGACATCCGCTGTGTTTACTGTAAAATACTAGACTACTTAACATCTTTGCCGATTCGAGGGCCCTTTGCCCGAAGTGAGTATTGGACGGCGGCAATCAAATCTACGCGAGAAAGGCTGACAATCCGCGCGCATCCAATAGGCTAGAACGTGCCCCTGACATCATTGGACAGCCCCAGACTCTTAAGCCTTGGGAAAGGTCCTCTTACATGTCTCTCTCGTCGTTCCTACTGCAAGGCCCTGGAATGTTCAAGACGAGGGTGTCCGTAGAAAACAGGATCACGGTGGCGGGCTTCCATTTCAATGGCCCCTATACTGCGATCGCAATTTTGACGAAGCAATCGAGTCAGATCGAGGGCTGTTGTTGTGTATATAAATGGTAGGACCAAAGATAGTCAGGCCAGTTTCAAAGAAATTTGCCCCAACGAACGCGGAGCTTCATTAATCACCAAGGCCGCTCCAGTCTCAATTCGCACCCTTTGTTCTTCACTCCCACCTTGATAATGTGAGTCCTACTTACTCTGCACGGTTGAATGGAGGTTGACTGACTGGCCAGACTCGACCATGCCGAGCATTGTCCCGCTACAACGGTCTCAATCAGCGCCCCAACCGATCGCCTCATTGGTGCAGACCAGTACCAGTGATGCCCGGCGTCAGCCACTTCCCCGTACCGTCTCGCATGAACAGGTCCAAAAGCACAAATGCCCGCCGCACATGAAGCCATTGACTTCGACATTGGCTACGGGACCCGCTTCCCCCATGAATGTGGATCAGGAGGACCCTTTCAACCTTCTCACATTCTTCCCCCCTGGGATTGGACGGCGAGACGACTGGCACTGGCTGAGAGGGGAAGCTTTAGCAGAAGAAGTCGAAGAAGCGTCAATAGATGTCGAAGGTGACGATGGAGGAGACTCTCCGGCAATATTCGTTCCAACGGAAGACAGGCACATGAGCGAGGCGATAAAGGGGGAAGATAAATTAGGCATTTTGTCGTTCGGTATGTGACAGTTGTGTAATGGGAACGTATCTGACTGTGGTCGCAGGGTATCGCGACAGTCACAACGATGACGACGATGAGGACGACCTGGACGACGTCGAAATTGTAGACGAGACGGGCAGGTTCGAACCTGAGATTGAGACGTGGGAAGACTTGTATGAAGCGCACCGGCGTCGGCGGATGGGTGGGAAGTCGGTGCCGGCAGTGGAGCCATGTTCGGAGCTATTCTTCGGAGACGGCCGAGTTTTGTGATTTATGTATTTGATGGTGTTTGATCACGTGGAGGGTCCGTGTGATCTTTGACTACATTTGGACTTCGGCAGTGTTTGGTTTCCCACTTCTCTTTCTTTTCCCACCAGTGTGAACGGCCTGTGCAAATGGCTGAAGCAACTGCTCAATCTTTCTTTCTGAGCGACCCTCATCATCTCCAAATGCCTCCAGCCGTCGCCGTCGTCGACGGCGACCCCAACTCTCGCTCGGCGACCCCAAACGTGGCCCAATCTGTAAAATACCTCTTCTCTATATCCTAATATCTTGTAATGAATTCGCCTTTCGACACGCTTCTTTAGGTCACAAATAAACGTTCCTTGCAGCCAGATATAAATCCGAAACGTTCACCGACACCTCAAGTTGGCGGCGCACCGTCACCAGTCGTCGCTCAGGACCCCAACCTCTCAATTCAGTCCATTCTAGCCGCCTCGAAGAAGGATGGGCCTACAAATGGCACCTCCCAGGCAACATGGCACCCCCCTCCGCCTCCCGCAACCTCTGTGAGCAACATTCTGATCTTTATGTCGCGTCTGCCTTTCTAACCTCTTTCATAGACCTCCACCGGGAAGCGGAAATTGGATGAAACCGAGTCAGAAGACACGCATAGCAAGATACGTCGAATTGTTCGCGACCATGTCTCTCAAGACCCCGCTCGCGTCGTGCCTATGACCACCGTAATATGTCTCCACGCGGCCGTCGCACAGAAATCCTATGGAAGCGAGAAGCGATTCCTCTGTCCACCGCCGATTGTCCACATAGAGGGCCCTGTCTGGCATCTACGCACCCAGAGCCTCTCCATGGCGGTCGTCTCTGAAACCGGAGAGAGGTCGTTTGAGCAGAAGGCGACGCTCGATAACAACATGGTCTCGAGCTTCAAGTTCCTTCATGTTACAGGAACGGCGAAAGCTAAAAGCTTCCAGCTGTCCCTCGATATCGCAGAACCCCCACCCCCTTCCCTCAACCCAGAAGGTTCCGAAACCTCGGCGAATGGACGCGTTTGGGCTACCTTCGACTCCGCCCCTGTGACCATTATCTCCAAGCCATCCAAGAAGACCGCGAAAACGCGCAATATCTCTTCTTGCATCCTGGCCGGAGGCCCAGTGTCGCTCTTCAATCGCATCAACTCACAAACCGTCCGTACCAAGTATATGACGATCGACCACGGACAACTGTGCGCAAGCAACATTGGCTGGTCTGCGTTTAATGTCAATGTCGTTCGCAGACCCGACGGGTCACCAAACACGAGTATGTATCAGGTGACCTATTTATGACCACGTTTCTGACCGTTTTGTAGACGGGCCCCAGCCAGTAACCTACGGCTGCGAAATCGTCCTGTCAGACACGCAATCCGGTATCTCAACCTCCCCTTTGGTCATCCGGAAAGTTGACAAGGGTCGCGTTTCCCCCGACGACGGAGGTCCAGTTAGCCAGATGCAGAAGATTGCTCTTCAGAGAGTGAACCCAGATGGCTCTCGGCATTACCTCTCAGCCGCAGGTCCTCTTCCGGGTACACCTGGCGTAGTGGCGCCGCCAGCTCCAGGCATGTCAACGCAGGCTGGCACACATCCTCTTCTCTTCCAGAACCCGAGGATTAGGGACGAAGTCAGGGATGGGATACGGGTTATCTCTGACGAAGTTGATGATTATTTGTGCTGGACCATTGTTGGCATTTGTGAGTGTGTGTTACTCAGTACTCGAGACGTATTCTGACCTGAGGCTGCAGCTAAATTCCAGTACACTTTCTTCGATGCTTTCGGACAAAACAACAAGATACCCGAAACACCTATCACGCCTTTCCCTACTTTGTTTACCGCCCCCGTCTACCGAGCCGCAAACAACACCATTGAACTCACCGTCTCCAATTTCTTCTATGCCCACCCTAAAACCAGGATGCAAACTCCGTTGGATGTTTACCTAGGCAGCCTGGGTCCCTTGCACACGCGTGTGTATCAGACAAGTCCCCCTGGCCCGCTAACGTCCATCTCGCCCTTCGTTCCTGTCACTCCGGTGGAGGTTCCGCCTCCTGCGGGTGATCCTAATGCCCCTGCCAATCGATATGTGTCCACTGGCCCCTTACACACCATCGTCATTGTTGAATTGCCTCCGCTGGCCGATGTCATCAAAGCCATGGAAGACGAACCAGTGCCGACAGCCTCTGACGTGTCGGGTAGCAAGCCTCACCAGGAAAGCGAAGGTCAGGAAGGCGTCCCACCGCCACCACCGCCGCCACCTTCAATGGCTGGACGAAGCCTCCCATTGCTCTTTATCCGCTCAAGTGACGGTGTAGGGTATCACTCGGGAAGAACTATAGCTTGCGAGCCGATCCATTACTCGCTGGATCTTGCAGCTATGGCTCCCAATGGGCCCAACGGTGTTGATCCGCAATGGCTGGCAGCTGCTCAGGCTGCGGCAGCCGCGGATGGAAACATGCAGCCTTGGACCCTGAGAGTAATGTAACCATTTTGTGTACGTAGTGTACTCGCTTTTCTGTTGTTTTCCTCCCCTTTTGGTTTTCAGGAGTAACCTATTTTATGTATCGTTTTCATTGGCCCTTCCGCTTTGCTTTGTGGCTTTCCTCAACCAAGCTGTCTTTCCTTCGTGTCGGTACCTTCACCTAACTAAAAGGATATATTGTAACCACAACTCGCTCCACTTAAGTCAGTCGTTTCTACGTCTGAGAAGCTTGCTTACGTCCTCCCTACTCAATTCTGACACACCAGTCACATCCAACATTACTTGTTCCCACTCGACTTCATCCTGGGTCCCAAACGTGGCATTTGTGATGGTCTCCCATGGCTCGCCTGAAGAACCCACGAGTCTCCCTGCTTGAAGCAAGGTCGACCATGGGGCTTCCACTCGCTGTCGCCCTCCCCCCAACTTCCCGCCCAATGCAGTATGACATGTATCAACCCACAGCTCGCACTCGGCCTGCAGACTGGCACCTTCTTGCCTCGAGAAACTCCCCCGATAGAGAATTTGCCGATGGAGGATGTGTTCCGATAAACGAGAGGCGATCCGACGGTAGAGGTTGGTCAAAATGTGTTGAGGCAGTGAAGCGGCAAGGAAAGTGAGATCTGAAGATAAGAGGGCTAGTGGCCCCAACAGCGTCTGAGAGATCCCAATTCCATCTGAAGGTTCACCGGCAGCGATACTAACAACGGTGACATCAAAATCCGCAGGCGTTGATAGAGGGAAGAGAACACACCTTGTAGAAGCAACGAAGTGGGCACGTAAACCACCTTCAATTTCTCCACACACTTGTTGAACAACCATGGTTTCCGTTCGAGCAATGAGGCTTTGATATTTGGACACCACCTCATCGAATATGGTTCCGCAGGCGACCTCGTCTCCCGAGTTTTCTGGATCAAGGTTGGGAAGGGAAACAGATTGTTCTACGTAGTGCCTCAGCGGAGGGTCGTTGCTAATGTCCTGCCAGAGCTCCAAGAAGAACTACGGCATCACGTTAGATTCTGATGAAGACTTGAAAGAATTGATTTTTACCGTGTCTTCTGACCAGGCCTCGATGGCGGCTCGAATGTAGGTTGCACTAATCAGTGCTTTGCACAATCTTTGTACACCGGCCACTCCAGTGGTCAGGTTCTGAGCGTCGACGTTTACGCTCCCTTCCTCCCGGTTCCCCAAGCTCAGCGCTAGGGCCCCAGGTACCGCACGAAGGAATGCATTGGATAGTGTTTCAAAGGCGTCCAATGAGGAGGATATACGGCTGTGATAGGATTCCAGTAACGTCAATTGAATTGAAACCAAGAACTGGGTCCGCTGGACGGGAGATGGTAAAGGCGAGAAGCGATCTAGTTCTTCCGTTAGAAATAGTGACAGGAATAACGAAAGAAGGGAAGTGCTACCTGTTATCTGGTTGAAGAGAGCCTTGACACGCCGTGCTGAGTTGGTGGGCTTGAGATCCCACGCATTGGCTTCTTCCTCTGAATCGTCCGATACCGTCCAGGCGTCCTGCGCGGATATGATCTCGTTGTATTGGCCCTCCACAACTGCAATCGTCATTTTAGCCCCGTTTTCTCCGCCACCCAGTATCATATACTCACAGTTCCTTTCTGCCTGCAACCAAGCGTTGAACCATTCATAGTTGCTCAGTATCACTGTGCTGATGCCTTCCCATGTCGCGTCAGGGTCTCCCTCAGATTGGGCCGAGGTTCCTTGCAGCTGGAAACCCTCTTCAACATATGCGGCGTCGAATATCACGGCTTGATGGATTGTATGTGCGAATAAAGAAGGGCGAGAAAGTAACATTGGTATCGTTTTCTTCAATTTCTTGGATAGTATCGGTAGGAGGAGGTACGCGAATTCGCGCTGGAGTAGTGGGTCACTACGCGTGCATGCTGAAAGCCCAGAATTGGCTTACCCAAGCGGATATGTGTTTCAAACCGGACGCGGCGAGGATGTGTTGTATCGCGGTGTTCATGAAATGACGGTGTTCGTGTGCAATGTTCAGAATGTGGGTGAAGTACCATTCTGGCTGAACATGTTGTTAGTGGGTACTCATCCAAGGAAACCATCGGTCCTTACTTTATCAAGACGATTGGTCTGTCGAGTGCCGTCGAAATGGTATTTGAAACGGAGTGCGATAGGATGAACCAGTGCTTCGATAGGATATAATCCCCCTCCTTCAGTGTCTTCCAAGCTGTGTTTCTCGTGCAACTTGATCTTTCTGGTACGGAATTGACACGGGTTCCTCTGGTAGGTGGAGATAGACTTACACTTGGCGGAGTTGTAGTAACTTGACAAATGCACGTTCAAACGACAGGCGAATGTCTTTGTCGCAGGCAGCGTATTCAACAGCCATTGGCCATCCGATCTTCTCTGCCTCTTCTAAGAGAGAACTGCACGAAAATGAGGAATGTGTCCCATAAGCGCGAAGTTTCAAACGCACCTTGCAAGCTGCGCTTTCATGTCACGCCATGTCTTATCCCGCATTTCTTCCAAGAATTTGACAAGATGGAGTTTCTGTTTTCCAGAGCCATCTTCGACAGAGCCGAGAGCGGCTGAAACACGGGAAACGAACTGCAGTAATTCGCTGTATTGGTCCAGAGCTTTGAACGAAATGGATTGCACCGTTCGCAGTTGTTCCAACGCCGCCTCTCTGCAAGTCTCGTGTTAGTCTGCTGTGAGCCAGAAAGTACAAGCTCTGACCTCAGTTGTAACGTGTGCCGAATGATCAGGACATAGTGCCTTACGCTCTCCAACTCCTTCAAGTTGCGATGTAGGGTCTGCAGGTCCTCGAGTAGTGTCGATTGAGGCTCCCCGTCAGTCAATACGGAAACCAGATTCCTGCTGAGTTCAGACAATTCGTCTGCCAAGGTATGCCGTTCCAGTGAAAGTTCTTTTGCGGTATTCAGAAGTCCAGCTGCGACGTCGCGAGTCTGGTTCAGATATTGACGAAGTGCTGCCTTGGACGACGATAGCTGCTCTATCCGTTAGTCAGAATAAGCCAGATCCACTGTTTCTTCGAGCTCACCTCTCTGTTCAGTTCTTCCTTCCTGGACTGGGCCTCAGGCGCCATGGTGTCGAGATGATCCAAATCATCGATAGAAGTGAATTGGGCATTCAGGCTATCTGTAGCTCGCTGTACAGAGAGTTCGGTAGATGCTGGGGCAAGCAGTGACTTGAGCTCTGCAGCTGTCGACATCTTGGTCGCTGTTGAGAGCTGATTCTGACACGGTGGTCCTACGACGACACGCTCAAAAGGGGATACCACATGTGGGAATTTTGGAATTCTTGACACAGTGACAACTATCCGGGCGTAGCGGGCGATCATCTCTCTTTTCTCTAAACTCTGGATTGCTCTACTATATCGTTTTCTGACGCATTTTTTTTGCAAACGATCAGCTGGAGGACTAGCGACTAACAACGCAACTCCTTGTTATTCGGTTCTCTCTCTTCGTTGACAGTTCTGCCCACAATGCTATCAGCCTTAAAGCTTAAAGCGTAGTCTTCACCGCCCTGTCCTTGCGTTTTCACCTCCTGCTGTCCATGTTTCTGGCCTTCTACGGGTGCCACAAGGAGAGGATGGTCAAGCCATGGTCTTCCCATCCAGCAGACTATCTTGGACATCTGCTTGGTGGCGCGCTGACCATGTCGTTTTAGCCTAAACCCTCTTTGCTCGACTGGGATGATTGCGCCATCGCGCACCATGATGAAAAATGTCCTTGTCCTTGTGGACCTTAAAAATCGAGGATCCTTACTCAGTTTGAACCCACCGCTTCATCTTTTGCCATGCCTGCCCACGAATCCTTCGCTGCTAACAATGCTGCCTATGTCGCAGCTTTCGACAAAGGTCATCTCCCCCTTCCTCCCGCGAAGAAGTACACTGTTGGTATGTGTTTGTTTTGTATTTGGGGAGTAGCCGTCGGCATTCTGACACGAGCGATCCTTCACAGTAACATGCATGGACGCCCGTATCGAGTACGAACGCTAGTTCCGCGTCAGTTATTTTTCGTGCATTTAACGGAGGCCCTCAGGCCTGCCTCGCAGCTCGGTATTGACTTAGGAGACGCCCATGTCATCCGTAATGCCGGCGGTTCCGCGCAAGTAGTTCTCCACCCAACATTTACCATTATGTCTGAATGTTCTCTCCAGTAAAGAAGCCCTGCGAAGCATTGTTATCTCCCAACGTTTGCTGGGCACCCGCGAAGTAGCGGTCTTCCACCACACCGATTGTGGCATGTTGACCTTTACAACCCCTCAACTTCAAGACATCGTCAAGGACGCTGCTCCAGGAAACGATGCCGTGGCCAGCGCTGTGGACAAAATCGATTTCTTGGAAATCTCGGACGTGGAAGGTAGCGTCAAGAGCGATGTCAAGTTCTTGCAGGAGAATCCCCTCGTCCTCCCTGAGACCAAGATCACTGGATGGACATATGACGTCCGCTCGGGAAAGGTGCGTTTGCGCGTTTTAAATGGATGGATGCCTACTTACACTGGAACAGGTTCAACAAGTCGCTTGAGCGAATATATTGGAGGTGAAACCAACTTCTTCCAACTTACATCTGTATCATATCACTTTCTGTCTGTTGCTCTTGTCTACATATGTTGTATTTGTAGTGGCTGTTATTATCGGTAATAAACAGGTGAACTCGAACAGCCTTTTACAAGCGTGACAGTCAGTTTAAGAAGGCCCATTACTCCTTACTTACCAACAATGTTCTTTGGGGCGCGGTACTTAGTAGTGACAAACTGATGTAATCATCTAGGATCATCTCCGATGTGCTTCTTACACTCGCAATTTCCAAATCTCCCGCGACTCCAAGCAACCATGTGGGCCCTTCGAGTCAGAATATTTCTCCTTGTCCTGAACCACCGCAACCATTCACCATGTCAGCCGCTGCGTCCATCAATGAGCTCGAATCACCTCAGCACAAACCCATTGAACTCGAAGAAGAAGTTCAAGAACGCCTTGTTCTCGAGCAATTCATTCCCCCGGCTGGCCCTCTGATCGCTGTGGATTTGGATGACGTCCTGAGTCAGACCAATGTCGCTGTTGCAGAATGTGAGCAACTTCACTGTCAGAGTAGAACCGCGTTCACATTTATTCCAGGGCATAATGAAAAGTATGGTACCAACATGAAGTTATCTGACTTCCTCTGTGAGTGAAGATCGCACATATAACTGCTGACCGTGAAGCTAATTGCCGGCTTGAGACTATTACTATTGGAAGGTAAGCTGGAACCAACGCAATCAATGCGTAGCACGTCATCTGAAACAACGAGACAGAATCCGTACTGGGGAACACCGGAGGAGACCTTCAAGAAGGTGCGCGAGTTCTACGAGACCGACATCATCTACAATACGAAACCGGTGCCTGGGGCCAGGGAAGGAATCGAGAATCTTCGACAGCTAGGCTTCCGCCTGATTATCGTTACTGCGAGGGCAGAGGATACCGCAGATCAGAGTTGGAAATGGGTGGAGAGATATTTCCCTGGTGCGCCTTGCGCTCACGCTACATTCTGCTTGATTATGACCTGACCCACGTCCTAGGATGCTTTGAGAGCATCGTCTGCACTGGTCAGTTCAAAGATGCTCATAAAAAAGGCCACGAAGTTGTCACACGGTTAAGTAAAGCCCAAGTAAGTGTCTATTGCTTTCGATCGTCAGTCATGCTGATCTCTTTGTATAGGTTTGCCATGATCTGAAGGCCCTGCTTTTGATCGACGATTCGTCGGAGAACGCCCTCAGCGTCGCATCCGCAGAAAACCCCACACCCGTTCTATTGTTCGGAGACTACCAATGGAATCAACGGGTCTGCAATCCCGCGGATAGCCACGAAGACACAACCTTCGACATTCGATTGAAGCGCGAAGGTGGTAAAGAGTTTTGGAAGGGAGAGTCTGTCCCAATCCCTGAGGGCGCCCCACTTTGGCGTGTCAAGGACTGGAGCGATGCCCTTCGCTGGGTCAAACAGCGCATTGTCGACGGAAAGTTGCAAGTTTAATGTAGAGATTAGACTAGTGTTGTGAGATAAGATATACCTAGTAGCCCCTATTGATCTTGGTAAACGGCTTGCGCGGACCGTAAGCATCATGCACATCATGACCCAACGTATTCACATGGTTCAGGATCCTATCCCAGTCTCACCAATGCGAGCTTACTGTCTTTCTCTCCTTCTTCTCATCGTCACCCCTACCCTGTAGCCGAGAAACTCGAGGGTTCTCTAGCCCCAACGACCATTGAGCGCGGGGGTAGAGATGGCTGTTTTATCCACCCTCAGGAAAGAGCAGTTTGCTCAGTTTGCGCAGAGCTACTCGAAACACAGGCCCACAGTGCAACGAGTGCTAAACATATCTTTTATTATTTATACCCTCGGTTCAACATATCTCAGCCTCACCAGCAGGTCCGGGAAGGTCTCAGATGATAGTGGGAGGAAAGGACGACGAGGGAAGGGCAAAGCTGGCGAGAACAAACCGACCAAAGTTGAGGTATGTCTTTATGTCACTCGAGGTTAAATGCTGTAACCTCACCTTATGAATTATCACAGGTTGACGCACAGTTCTATGCCAGACTTGGCCATATTCTGAGAATCGTCATCCCTGGTGTCCGCTCGAAAGAGGCTCTGCTCTTGTTTATGCACTCCAGTTTGCTGGTTTTCCGAACAGCCATCTCCTTGTACGTTGCCGCATTGGATGGAAAGTACGTGGATGCTCCAGAGTTCGCCCTGCGCACGAATAACGAATTCCGTGATATCCAGGATCGTGGCTAGTCTTGTTCGAGCGAAACCTCTCGAGTTCTTTTATAACATCCTCCGATGGCTTTTGGTCGCGATTCCCGCAACATGGACCAACAGCTGGCTTAGCTATATTCAAAACAAGCTGGCCATCGCATACCGTACCCGTCTCACACAAGAGGTCGTAATGCAATACCTTGGAGAGGAGCACGAGGGCCCAGATGGCAAAGTCTATTATAAGCTATGTAAGTTACCTTTGCTTGGAAGTTCTACATTGTCTCATATCGTTCGCAGCAAATCTGGACGACAGAATCAAGAACCCTGATCAGTAAGGAGGACGTCCTAGCCCATCCTGTGCCCCGCTAATACAGTGTCCAGGATGATCACTCATGACATCCAACGCTTCTCATCACACCTCGCCGCGATCTACTCCAATCTAGCAAAGCCCGTACTAGACGTCATCCTCTACAACTACCAGCTCTCACAGAATGTCGGTGCTGAAGGTCTACTTGTCTTGACGATTCTCGTCAACTCCACTGCTGTCCTCCGTACGGCCCCCACTTTTCGAAGTCGTGAAATTAATAAGCTCACTGAAATCCCCAGTGCGATACCTGACACCCCCTTTCGGCACATACACGGCGCTCTCTGCTCAACTTGCTGGATCCCTTCGCCATACTCATGCTCGCCTGGCCGAGTTCTCTGAGGAAGTTGCGTTTATGGGTGGCGAGAAGACAGAGAAACTGTTGATTGAGCGGGAGTATTCCAGTGTGATGGAGCATGAACATAACGTTCTCAATGCTCGTTGGTGGTTCGGCTGTATCGAAGAGGGTGTCATCAAATGGCTCTGGGGAAGCTTTGGTGTGAGTGTTGTCGTTGTCGAGTCTGAAAGTTTGCGTTCTCTTATTGTCGTTCAGCTCGTCCTCTGTGCTATTCCAGCGTTCTTCAAACTTCCCGGAATGAAGACCATTGACCTTGGAAGTCGTACCGAAGGCTTTGTGACTAACCGACGATTGTTGTTGTCGTCCTCAGGTATGCCATACTTCAGTCCGTACGGCTCGTTTATTAAAGATCTTCCAGATGCTTTTGGCCGTGTTATGTATTCCTATAAGGACATTGCTGAATTGGCCGGATACACTTCCCGCGTTTCCCAGTTGTTAGAGACCATGGATGACGTTCGTAAGGGCAAATTCGAAAAAGCGCTTGTCAGCACCGCTACCACGGAAGAGAACAGCCAAAGTAGGTCTTGCTTCCTTTTTCAAATAGAGTCATTGCCTGAAGTCCGTTTACAGTTTTGCGTTCTCGAGGTGAAATCATTGAGTCTGACGAGATCCAATTCGAGAACGTACCGATTGTGACGCCAAATGGTGATATCCTTGTGCGAAGTCTTAGCTTCCATGTCAAACCTGGGGTATGTGTCGTCCTCACGCGTCTTTGAATTTGCTAATATGAAAAATAATGCAGCAACACCTCCTTATTGTCGGACCAAATGGTGTGTTCTAAGCTGAATACTCGCAGTCTCAAAGCTGATTGACCTGGTATAGGATGTGGAAAGTCATCATTATTCCGTATTCTTGGCGGCCTTTGGCCTGTATATGGTGGCATTGTTCGAAAACCAGCAGCGTCTCAATTCATCTTGATCCCCCAGAGACCGTACCTTTCTCTCGGCACGCTTCGTGACCAAGTTACCTATCCTCATTCGAAGGCGGAGATGGAGTCCCGTAAGTCAACCGCTGGGTATGTCTGTGACCTCGATCCTCAATTTCCCTTTCAGGTGGCATCAGAGACGAGGATCTTCTTAGAATCTTGGCTATGGTGAACATGGACGGAGTGGTGGAGCGCGAGGGAGGCTGGGACACAGCTCGGGAGTGGAGGGAGGCCCTGAGCGGTGGAGACCAGCAAAAGATTGCATGGGCAAGGCTGTTCTACCACTGCCCAAAGGTATGTCTTCAATATTTTACAGCGCGCTGTTTACTCATCCTTCTTAGTATGCTGTACTCGACGAGGCCACTTCACTGGTGCCGTTGGAGATTGAGGGCCGTATGATGGAGCACGCGACCAAATTGGGCATTACACTCTTGACAGTGTCGCATCGGCCTTCGCTTTGGAAGTACCACTCCCTGATTCTGCATTATGATGGCCAAGGAGGATATGTCTTGTGAGTCATAGTCCCACTCGATGCTCCGTGGCGCACCTGACCTCGCATCACAGCACCAAACTGGACGCTGAAAAGCGATTAGCGCTCCAGGAGGAGAAACAGAGCCTTGAGGCCAAACTGTTGGAAGTGTAAGTTGACCTCTGTGATCTACACTGTGAAAGGGCGCTAATTTGGCTCGTTCAGTCCCAAGATGCGGGAGCGACTGGCGCAACTCAAGTCTCTATAGGATACCTATATAGTCTAGTGTATGTGAATTAATCTCACACTGTAATCGAATGAAGCTGGCATGTGATTATGATGAGCAAGCAATCAGTTGCCGTTCGGAGAGAACAGGCCAAGCGTCGGCAAATGCCGAGCCCCTTTTTCGGAGGTAAAGTGTGAGCGCGGTGGAAATTTGAAAGGACAGGTTGTGTAGTCATCGTCCTTCATCTACCCGGCCTCGAAGTAGCGTTTCCCCAGGCTGCTCCTTCCTCCCCCTTCCTCTGTTGTCTCCCGGGTTGTACACTAGTATCCTAAATATACCCTTAATTCCTCCAAAATGCACTTCTTCTCCCAGCACTTCGAATACGAGTACGTCGTCCGCTTTCTTCTACTCACCGAGTCCTAATTAACGGTTGTCTAGCCATCCTTGGTCTCATGTCGTGATTGGAATGTGGAGGAAATATCCTAATCCCAAGTGCACACATGTTATCAGCGTGGATGTCGTTGACCGCCAGGTCAACCCCCAGACGGGCGTCGTGCGGACAGAGCGACTGTTCCGATGCAAGCAGAAGGCCCCCGGTTGGATAATAAAGGTGTGTTCACTGCCCAATTCTCAGAAAAGTACTATGTTCTGACTAGCTTACAGCTGTTCGGTGGCTCAGAAGATGCCTATGTTAGAGAGATTTCGTTCGTCGACCCAGCAACCCAAAATACCACCATCACCTCCGTGAATCTGTCACTGTCCCAATTCGCCACATGCTACGAGGTCGTCCGATACACTCCCTCAACACCACATACCACGAACTTCCACCAAACAGCGGAGATTCAGGCCAGGCTCTCCCTGTGGAGATCGGCGGCCGACAATCTAGAGAAATGGCTGGTACAGCGGTTCGAGCACAATGCTCAACTGGGTAAAACAGCGTTCACCGATGTGCTGCGAACCCTCTGGGAGGAACGACAGGCACAAGCGGCCGCAGCTTCATAGATTGGTTGGATATCCTCCTGACCCCTTTACCCCCCTTCACGCCTTTGCGAAGACGCACCCTAGATTTGGACGACATCATCACCCTTTAGAATGTCAAAATATGGTCGCCCATCTGACCAAACCCCCCCCAAGCTTCTAGATTATTCTTTATTGAATACCTACCACTGTATCCCTTGCATTACTTATGATGGACCACGAATAATACCTCTCTTGGATTGAATATTTGTTGTCTTTACTGGTGAGGGTTACCATTGAGCCAGATGGCCAAATTCGCTCGTCCCAACGTCACGCAAGTCACGAGGTTGTGATCCGCCAATTGAGCAAAGACGGTGGTCCTAGCGCTTCAACGTCCTCCTCACTTTTCGCTTATCGCTTTTTGGGCCCCGAGCATCTCTCGACACTCATCGTCGTCGCAGCGACGCGTCCTTGAACGCCCGTCACCGTCAGGAATAACAAAGCGCCTTTACCAAACCGCGAGCTTATCTCGGATTCCCTTGCTCATCGTTGGAGCGGGGCCAGCCCATTTTCAGGCCTCTCACTCAGGCACGATGGACGAGCTTCTCCACCACTGTCTACGAGAGCTTTCTTTCGATGGCGACCTCGGTAAGTCTTTGGCATCATGTGATACCCTGGACGACGAGGAGCAGAGAGTTCGAACCTCGCTCTCAACATCTTTTCTCTGGTTTCTGACTCTTGAAAAACAATTGCAGGTTGCGATGCGTCAAGATTGAAAGACTTTATCATCGGATTCTACTCCCACTCGGACAACCCCACTATTCAGAATGCCGACGATGCCTTCTGTTCCTTCGTTTGGTCCTTGGTAGTCCAACATCCTACCGTCGTTGTCGGTCTCATTCCGGAGGGTGTGACTTCTGAAGTCTGGGTCGCACCGCAAACGAGTGCCAAACGGAAGGCGAAGGCGTCTGGTCAAGAACATGTTGAAACTACTCCTGCACGACTGGAACCTATCCCAAATGCACGGACGGCGCCTCTGGAAGAATTGAAGAACTTGTACGGAGATAGGCTTAGGGTAGCTTTGGATCCAGATGCTATCTTTGCAGGGATTACAGGGTCACACATACGAGTGAGTCGAATTGAGATTCCAGGTGAATGATATTTATCGCTCTTTACAGACGCCCAAGTTGAGCGCCATGGTGTACACCGCCTTGCAAATCATCACTCGAGGCCGCGACGAAGGTGTAACGGTTGTGGAGTTGGGCCAAAAGACCAAGTACGACCAAAAGACGTGTTTCTACCTCGTCCGTCAATTGACGGAAATGGACCTCGTGTATGTTGTTATTATCTTGACAGGGGCCGTCGCCTTACCTTCTTTTCCAGAGTCAAGGTTCGACGTGGTGGAGTCGGAACACACTTCTGCATCCATAAGCATTTCTACGACAGAAGCCCGTCATGGAAAGCAATCAGAGAGGAAGAGAACAGAGCCAAAGAAGCAGAGAACATCAAAGAGTCATTCCCCGACATTGAAGAGGACGAAGAGATGAGCGTGGCCCCAAGCCTCGACTTCACGCCCATCGACAGTCGACACCTGTCGAGTTTACCATTAGTCAAGGCCCGAGTTGTCAAGTTACTCAAGGCGTCAAAGAATCAAATACACGCATCTAATAACATGCTCCTTACACTGGTAAATCCCCAGTTATCGGTTCGGGACGGCGGCCTGACTTTCGATCCAGGGCTTTTCCAATCCAAGCAAGACTGACCGCCGTTTCTTCCAAAGCCGCATTCGGGAGCTGATCCAACAAGGGGTCATCGAGAAGATCCTTGTGCCAAGCAGCCGGAAGAAGGCGAACGGAACCTCAGTAAAATGTTTCCGCCTGGTCAGTGAAGGAGCGAGCAACGAAATCGAGGGAGCCATTGTCGTTGGGGCGGACGAGAAGGAAGACGAACTCGCTGGTGAGTCGCGTAACAGTCTGAGACTGAGCGTTGTCTGAACATAGTCGCAAGATGAGGAGGCGGGTGTCAAGTTCAACGTCACCATTCACAAGCAAATCATCGATCTTTTGGAAGAGGCGGGGCCTACTGGCATGACTTTGAATGTATGGAAGTCATCCACCCACTCTACTCGAAACTGACCTTGTTATAGGATTTGTCCCGCGCCCTAAACAACTTTGACAAGCGGACCATTGAGTTGCTTCTCACCCGAGCAGAACGATCGCAACCACCCAAACATCTTGCTGACCTTGGCATAGCAGCGCTGATGGAGACCAATGGACGGGAGCGACGACACCGATACTTTACCGTCTCAGCATACCAGAAACTAGTCGCTACGGAGCAGTTTGACAAATCTGCAGCTGGCTATCACAACGTTGATATATCTCAACAAGGCGAATTTCTGGACGCATCCGCTGAAGCATTTTACGACGATCCCTCCGAATTGCACCGCTTCCAAGATACTTTCACTCGGCCAGCGAAGACTGGGAAGGCTGCTAAGCGCCAATACAAAAACCCGATTCTCCCAGACGGGACAGTCAAACAGGGTCGGCCTCGAAAGAAACCTCTGGAAGACTCCAAGCCGGCTCCCAAGGCTAAAGGGAAGAGGCGCAAGAAGAGCCCTTCACCGACGAATGATCTCGAGGACGCTGTAGACCAGAATCTGGTTGACGATGATTCCAAACGTCCCAGGAAACGTACTCGAATGCAAGATGTTGATGCGGTTTCAACTGATGTCGGAAGTACAGCCCTTGGTATGCATTCACTTATCCTGTATGCGTCCGTGAGCTGATCAGGCCTCCCACTTAGGGAAATCCCCAGTCCCTGTCTCAACAGCGAGAAATGAGGAACCCTTTGAATCAGCGCCAGCCCCACGAAAGCGTGGGCGCCCTCCCAAAAGAAAGGCAGAAAACGTAGATAACCCAATCTCCGCAAAGCGTACTCGTGGCGTCCAAGGACCGATGGTAGAGGGCCCCACATCAGAAATATCAGAACACCCTGAACACACCGCGATTCCTGTAACCGATGACCTTGCGACCCAACATAATGGCGCTCACCCTGTTCCTGAGACCTCTCCTTCCCCTCCAAGGGAGTCGACAAATCCTCCGCCTGTGGAGCTCACCATCATCGAACCAGCTCCTGCTGCCGAACCACCCGCTATTGAACCTTCCTCTGCCGCGATATCGCAAGCTTCGCCGCTCCCTCCATCGAACTCTTCGCCCACCGTCCAGTCTCAATTTAACACTCCTGGATCTAGCCGGGGGCGAGTCAATGTGTCCCACCTTCGCCGCGAAAACGAAATCTTGCGGGTGATTGAGGAAGCTGGTGGTATTGTCAACATTCAAACGAAGGAATTCTACGAAGCTCATATGGCTTTGTTGGAGACACTGGCGAAAGGTGGCGAGCCTACCAGCGCCCCTGTTGGAACGAGGACGGACAAGAGAACCGCCACGTTGACCATCGACTCGCTGGAACGGAAGGGTAAAGTGAAGCAACTCAAAACGTCCATTGCCACGCATACTGGTTTGAATAAACCTGCCACTGTGGTTTACCTACCTGACGTGAGCAGAGAGCAGTTGAATTCCTTTCTTGCCGATATCGCCCGCACTTCGCAGCCCGCAATAACCCCTTCTACTTCAGCGGTCAAGATTGCAGAGCCTCTGGAATATGGTGCTGATCCCAGCTCGTCATCACGAGGCATACTCCCCCTCCAATTGCTTCAAATGGAACAACCTGCGGAGAACAAGAAGGAAAGATGGAGCAAGAATGTGGCCCGAGCAACCCAACTATTCAAACACGACGATGCTACCATTCGTGACATACTCTTGTCAGAGAGGACGACAGTTGGCCAACTGTATGGATTCATCGTGGGAAAAGCAGCCAGGGCCAAAGAGTTCCATTTATTGACAATGCAACTCTTCGAGTCGAATTCTCAATCAGTACACATACTTCCTGAAGTTCGTATTCTCGACGTCAACTATTTCTGCCAAGATGCCCCCGTCGGGCAATATACGAAATTCGTCTCTGCTCTCGCCCACAATGACCAGCTCACCAGCTTCTTCCAACAACCGGGAGGACAAGAGACCTTGGTGAAGGATTTACCGCAAGACCTCCACGCGATGCTTCAAGTCGGTCGATCTCGTTCGCGGTCGCGAATCCTCGATACACTCCAGTTTCTCCGACAACTGCAATTGGTCGTTCCGATGAAGCCTTCAACGGGGGAGAATCCTTTCGTCACCTGTGCAGCTCGCGGCGAGCATCCGAGCGCTTTTGAGTTTTACACCGACGACGATTGGACCCCAAGCACGCCACATGCTGCCCCGACATACTGGTACTTTAATACGCAAGCCCCTATTCACTTATGGCACACCTCGGAGTTGAATCCCCCACTTTGGAAAGTTGTTCCGACCTCCGATGTTGCGACCGCTCGCTTGTTCTGGGACGAGCTACAATCCGCATCTAGTGACGCCCTCCGCCTTGATTCCCTCGCCGGTGGTGCTGCTTCCGAGACTCCGTCGACCAGCGTAAGCATCGGGCGTTCGCTGCGCAGAGCGGTCTCCTGGAACGCTGGATATGTGCTCACTTGGCACCAGATGAAATTCTTGGAAAAATCGGTAGACATCGCAACAGGTTCTACTATCCTGGACGACGCCGACCGAAATGCACAATTGCAACGGCTGAGCTGGGTGACCAGTGCCCCTCTCGAGGTTATCGAACAACATCTGAAGTCCGCTTCAAGCAAGCTGCAGGGCCAGAAGGAGAAGATTCGGTCGAAGAACAAAGAGCTGAAGCGCCTGAAGCGACTTGCCGAGGGCCGTTCTTCCATTGTCAAGAAAGCGGAAGAGGCCAAAGCCCATAGGGAGCAAGAGTGGAATGCTCTCATTGAGCGTTTACACCCAGGCGATATTCCACCTGCCGCTGCAATGCGTGTTGACCGAGTTCGAACTCGGTTCATGCAGACAGGTACCCGCGATTTCCAAAAATGGGAAAGAGAGGTTTTGGACGCCCTTCGGGAAGCAGAACTTGCGACAAGCAAGATACTCAAAGTTCCAACCAAACGGGTGGTTCCTGTTAGACCCGCTGTTCCCAGCTCTTCGTTGATGGGTATTCAAGCCCTACCTCCGACATCCGCTGTATCAGCCAGCATCCAGTTACTTATCCAGCAGCAACAACCTTTGTTGGACCAAGGGCTCTACAAGAGGAAATCCAAGTCGAAGAAGAAGGCCGAAGAAGGTAAGGTTTCCCGTTTCATATGTGAAGCGCTTCGCTGATGCAGTTTCAGATGAGGGGTCGCCAGAGGGCGAGAAGAAAGGGCTTCGAAGGCAACGGTTCCAGTGGAACAAAGACTTTGACGAACTCGCTCAGGATGCGTCAGTCATCATCCGAGCACGATGTCGAAGTCAATCACGATTGGATTGGACGGCACTTGAACAAGTTTTCCCTGCGGTTCCAAGGAATACGGTCAGACAACGTCTGTCCAACCTTAGGGAGATTCCTGGGAACGACTCCTACTTGCGACGTTTGGAAGATCGGTGGTATGAACTTTGGGTGAAACATCGTGGGACTGACGAACTCCCCGACGAGCACCCAGACAGTCCAAGCAATTTCGAGTTGATACATCATATCGAATTCCTGAGAAACCATGTTGACAAGAATGCTTTGTAAGTACTCGCCTCTCAACGACCTCAAATGCATTCACCAACTCCCGCTACAGGAGAATCGGTTTTGGACAAGAGAAGAGTTCGCTCACAACAATCATTCCCAACAGCGTTGATCAGCTATTTGGTTATTATCATGTGTTGGAAGACATCCCCGGGACCACTACGTTTGATTTCGTTTGGAATGCAGCAGTCGAGGAAGGAAGAGAGAAGCGGCTTCTGAATTTACCTTTCACCCGGGATCTCGACTCTCTTCCGCACCAAACCACTCAAGATCCCGACCATATACTGCTTGGAGAAGCAGCTCTCAAGGTGATACCGTTTTCACTATTGTAATTTTCAATCTGTTGACCTCAGCCAGATGGTGATGGGCTCGCCGCCCGAAACGTATGATTGCGACGTTGCCTCAACGCTTTTACGAAGCGTAGGGGACGACATCGTATCAACAGCAACGCAAAATCTTCTTGGGAGGGGCGTCTTGTCGAAGTCGCAGCGTGATCCAATGAAACAAAAGCCTGGCCGACAACTCAAAATATCTGATAGGTTGGCAGTCATTTCAGTTACTGGATAACGGCTGCTCATTTAAGTGCCCCGCCTCTAGTAATCAAAATGCGATAGGTGGCAGCATTCCCAGAGACACTTATCAAGACGCAACATCTTTGCTGGAATCTGTGCACACCATCGGTGACTGGCGAGAGTGGCCTCTTACGGCGACGGACGGCGACGCGATTACCTTGATCCATCTTGTCGCTGAAAATCAGGTAAGGGTATTCTTGTGCCCAATCCAGCCCGTATTTATACCCCATCAGGTCCAGTTCAAAATTGATACGACTCATGCTCAAGCTGCGCGGGAGGGGCTGGATTGGAACAGCAAGAGAGCTGGTGAGTGGCCCCGTATTTCTCAACCTCTCCGGCGAGAGCTGAAGATTTCATAGATGATGACCAAATTGAAACGTCGATCTTGACAAAATACACGGTCGCCCTCCCAGAGTTGGTTTCGTCTCCCGAGCAACCGCTGAACGAACTTGATATTGACGAGAACGCGGCAATGGACCTATCCCACTCGGCCGCACCCCATGGAACCAACGGAGAAGGGTCGCCCGCTTGCTGCCGCAGATCCAGTGAACGTGGTGTTGTCGACTGCCATCAATGCTTGAGGGACTCCAGGCATATGGTTGAGGAGCAACTCAACGATGAGCAGAAACTAGGGCTCTCCCGATTGCTTATGTACGTAAGGGATGCAGGGAAAGAAGGACGCTCCAAGGACAGCCTCAAGGTATCTCATCTTGGAAACATGATGTCCTGTTGATCTTGGCTAAATCCTTGCACAGATACCGGGCTTGGATGATGTCGAAGCTTCCGTATTATTGCAAAAGGCAACTGACTGCGAGGTGCCTCTACTTTATTGGGTTGGCTATACGGCGTTGAGAATTGTCGCGGCCGAATTCATCTCAGGGTGGACGGTAGTGACCTCTGAACAGCCTCGGGAGCTGACATTCCCGCGACGATGGTTGAGTATCCACGGTGTCAAGATACCGGACTTTTGGCAAGCAGCGTTGCGAGCAGTGTGTAATGTGGTTGTTTTCAGGCCAGGAATCTCCCAGGTAAATATTCAGCTCCGTGCTGGACTGTCGTTCTTGGACTGAGTGATCCTCCACAGGCAGAAATACGATGGCGCCTGCGGGCTGTCTATGACCGACAAGAGATCCATGAGGTGCTTAGCTACATGCAGTTAGAAGGGTATCTCAGTTTGCGACGGGAAGTGCCCACAGAACCTTGGTGGTGCGCCTCAGCGCCGTTGGATGATGAAGAGGAGAAGAGTGCCTTTTGGTTCGTTGGTGATAAGTGTTGGTATCAAATGTAAAGTATCAGAAGCTCGGATGGACAATAAAAGCCATTGTTGTATTAAGGTTATGGGGGCACTGAGATGAGTGGCCTGTTGCCACACGACGGGAGTGGATAGTGTGTGAGCGAATGATGGCAGGTTCGCAACGACTAATTGTTGCGATTCCTGGAACTCGGAGACACTAGTCTCCTTTCCTTTCCCCTTCATCTTTCATATTTCTCGCTCTCCTTTCTTTATTACTTTCTTCATTTCTTCATTTGCTCGGCTGGACCGTCCACTGTGAACGTAGCCTGCTTCAAGCTCTGTTCAGTCAAGGCGTCAGCGACGTGCAGCCCCAGTGGCATTTCCTTTGATTTCAAGAGGCATAATGAAGTTCCAACAGCCATGGCAAGGGACTAATTCTGGTCAATTCTCCGGGAAACTCAGAGCTATGGTATGTATGAGCCGCGTCGTGGACGATGTCGAGACTGAAGTACTGACTCCTCGTCATTTAGTGGGATAAGATTACGTTCTCTCGTCTTACAATCTTTTATTTCGCTTTCACTATTATCCATTTTGCCATCCAATTTTCTCTTCAAATTCGTGCCTTCACTATCAACGCCGAAGCTGCCTACTTTTTGGATCACATCCTGGAGGAGGGGAATGCAAAGTCTACAAGCCTCCCGTTCCAAACGAAGAGCACTGTCAGTCTGTGCACCTGGGTTTCCAACAACCTTAATCTCGACGTGGAGACCTGCAAAGTCGTGTGGTCCGGGGATAATGCAGCCACAGATTCACAAGTGCGACTTCAGGAACGGCCGCCTTCCGCGGAGTATCCCAGTTCTTTCGCTTCAACGTCTAGCAAGCCGTCAGTGTCCACGACGACCATATTCGTTCGTCCTGTTTCGACCGCTCCCCAACCAACTGGCGCTATTGAAGACGATAACGACGACGACGACGACGACAATGACGATGGCGACAATGATGTGGATGAGGACGAGGACGATGGGGGCATCGACAGGCCTCGAGTACCCGTCGTCAGCAACCAGGCAACCACGAGGAATAGCCTGGGGGCCACTGTACGTTAGCCTTCCTTTGACCCAGTGGACAGATCCTGACGTTTCGCTAGCAAATGTACAAGCGCGAGCATTCAATTATTCTGGACGGAGAGACGGTGACGTTGAGCGATACCTGTCTTGACGCGCTCAACTGGCCTGCTTCACAGTAAGTCCTATACAGCGACAACTATCCGGTTTCTCATCTTTCCCAGGCTCCACAACACCAAGCGTGAAGATATTGTCTTTATCGCCTTCCAATTCTGGGTCCTTGGAATGTCTTTCATCGCCCTCCTCAACGAATCTATTCCTCATATTTTGGCGTCCCTTCTCACACATGTCATGGTAACTGCTTGGGTATCCTTCCAGGTTACTCAAACAGAGATCTTCCGCCGGAACTTCAACCGTATCATCACCAATGGCGCTTGCCGGGGAACCAATCTCCTCCCCGATTTCTGGAAAGCGCGAGCTCTCGCAGAGTATCCAAGCTTGGCCTTACATGCTGTCGCTCTCATTGTTTCATGCGTTCTTACCTGGAAATTGGTCAAGGTGAGCTTGTACTCGCAATGTCCTAAATATAGATCTGTGCTCATGGAGACGCGCAGTTGTACGGATGGCAAACCTTCAAGCGGGTTGGAGCATCGCTCAAGATCAACCGCATCTACAAGATCATGTTGATCCTCAGCGTCACCATTCAGCTCTCATTGTTCTTCATGTTGACAACTGTCTGCTTGTGGATCGACCAGCTCTTCAATAGCGCTATCGGAGACATCGCCAGTTTCACCACCTTGTACAAGGTGTCTTCCTTCATTACCCTTGCAGTATGTCAGAATAATCCTCGCTGTGACCTTGTGTACTGATTACCTTGATTTCAGCTTCTGGTCCCGTGGCTTATGATGGTTCGTACATGCAATGACTACATACCCTCCAAACATACTGATTGAGCGCCAGGGGTGGTTTGCCGTTCGACGTGAACTTCGCCTTCCAATGTTCTTTTTCCTGGTTCTTTCTATTCTTTACCTCACCGGCTGGGGCGTTATGTTTTTCTCGACCACCTTCCGCTGGACCTTTGTCACCTGGAGGTTCTTTGCCGTCATGGCCAGCGCCTCCGTCTTCCTCACTTGCGTGTCCTTTATCTTTGGGATCATCTGTCGCTTCAATTTCGGCAAAGGACTGCTGAAGTACCGTGAGTACGCTGCGAATTCTACCTAACAAGTTGCTCATATTCTCTCTGCAGTTGACGCAAACGACTCGGTCGTTGAAGATGACCGCTCGTCCGTTTGGAACGAGAAACGGGACCTTGAGCATTACCCGTTCCCCTCGGTGGAGTCCTTGGTTCCTACCTTCAGCTCTGCGTACGGTTCCCAAGACCACTATGTGCAAGGCCCCACGGCTTCCCAGGGTCCCCGCTTCTTCCAGTCCAACCCAGAGCCATATGAGACCGGTCCTCCTGGACTTGCTTCTCCCCCTCGAGCTGTTACTCGAAACCTCAACGACGTCCCGCAAATGAGGCGGAGCGACAGCAGCGGAAGTGAGAAGAGCCATGCGAGCTTTGTCCGCGAAATGCAATCCCGTGGCTCAGATCACATGCGTAAGGGCAGTCAATCTTCTTCGCAATCATCCAAGCGATGGGTGATCGAGTAGATATACCTTTCTTTTCGTTTGGACCCCTGATCTTGTTCTTGACCATTGTTGTACATTGTCCCTCTCGGCGCAACTTTAACTCGTGTATTCGTACCGTGATTTGAATTATTCAGTATCCATTTCAATACAGGGGGTAAAGCAGCTGTTGTACAATACATGGTCGCATAGAGCGAAGGGGCCGAATCGTGAAGAACATAAAGTCATAAGCATCATGAGCCATTGCTGTTTGTTTCTGTTGGAACTGCCAAAGATCCATACGTAGTACTTGAGTCGCCGGAGCACTCTGATTGTGTGTCTGGTCGAGGACTCGTCGCGATCTCCAAACCATCGTCTTCTAGCGCTGCCTGGAGATCAAGCATCCATGGATGGTCCATCAACTCCTTCGCGCTTGGACGGAAGGTGGGGTCGATGGTCAAACATTGCTTGATGAAGTCGATTCCCAAAGGGCTTAACTGTCCCGGCTCTGGCAATGGAGGATGTTGAGTGGAAACACCAATGTGGAACATGATAGCCCTGAGGGAGACGTGAGTAATTGGCTTAGAAGGGGAGGGATTGACTGTTACCATTCGTTGTCGAGGTTACTCCACGGCTTCCTTCCGGTAGCACACTGCAGAATGACACAACCAAGTGACCAGATATCTGTAGCACCGTGACGCCCTCGCCTGTCGTTCTTGATCATCTCTGGCGACATATACATCGGAGTGCCGGTCAGCCCATTGCTCATCACGCCAATTCCATTCGCAGCGTTGAAGGCAGCGTCCGTGCTCCTTCGAGATCGTTGCAAAGTGTGCTGGTTCTTTGCAAGAATCTTTGCAGCTCCGAAATCGACAAATTTGATCCGGCCCAGCTGGTCCAGCAGGATGTCTGCAACAACGGTTAAAAGAGCCCGTCGAGGATGGCGAAGGTAGTACTCACTGTCGGGTTTGATATCACGATGCACGATCCCTTGTGAATGCAGGTACGACAAACCGTCCAACATCTGCACTGTGTACAGCTGGAGAATTCGCTCATCCTCGATGCGTCCATGCTCCAACAACGCGGCCAAACTTCCCCCTTGGCAATACTCCTCGAAGATGTAGACCTTGTCTCGATGGACTTCGATCCCGTAATATTCGACAACATTGGGGTGATGCAGCATTTCCATCACGCTAAGCTCGTCCTTGATCTGAGCGTAAAGGTTGGGGAGACCAGATAGTTCCTGGAACTTGATCTCTTTGACGGCCATGAGTGAGCCGGAGTCGAGGTTCATGGCCAGGTATACAGAGCCAAAAGCGCCCGCACCGATGAACCGACCTTGTTGCCACCGAATAGAGATGTTGGAACTGGAGGAGGCTAGGAAGACAAGCGATCGGTCTTCGAGCTTCTCGTCGTCAAGGACCTTGCCCCTGTACTGCGGGATAACAACCGTTCGTTCCTCGAGCTCTTGCAACGCCTTTGATACCCTGTCCCAAAATTTCCGCGTGCTGCCATCCAGGTACCAACTGCCTTCTTCACCGCTAGGGCAAGGCGGGAAGTCTTCTTCATCCAAGCGAGAGTCGACGACCTTCGATCGAAGTAGCATCTCCTGCTTCTCTTTCTCCATCTTCGCCTCCATGTTGGAACGGGCTCCAAGGATGTCGAAATGGTTTATCAACAGTGACATACAGTGACCAACCTTCGCCTTGAGCAACTCGAACTGGTCGTCGGGGATATGGAGAATGTTCCGCTTGGTCCGCTGCATGATGAACTCCAAGGAATTCACCGTCCATTTGAAAGTCTTCCGGTCTGTGGGGTCGCAGTCATCGCAAATGAACGAAGCCCATGAAACTGCGAGTTTCACCAAAAGGCGGTTGAAACGAGCGAGGGACGATTTCTCCATGTACCTATGGGCATGGGCACCATGCTCTGATGCGAACAGATACCAATTGCCTAGAAGGTCTTGCGAGTTTGAAGCGCCGCGAAGTGACCTCTTGACATGGTGTACCGAGTCGACGATGGATTCCGCGAGGCGATTGGTTGCTCGAACGATCTTTCGCAATTCCCGATTGACGGAAGGAAGGTGTGCCTGAGTCTCCACCAAGCATGTCAGGTACAAGGGCTCAACCCCGCTGTTGTCATCGTCTCCCTCGACCAACTCCATGCAATCACTAAACACCTGCTTCGCGTAGTTTAGGCGACCGTATGAACCGTCGGCAATGAGGCGGATTCGACCTTCTTTCAGATCTAGGGAAATATTGGGGACAGGGACAAACATGACCCTGCCATGCCAAATGAACGGCGTATGGGGGGTGAGAACGAGAAGATAGCCGACTTCATCGGAATCGTGTAGGAGGTAGTCTGCGCTGACAGCCCGTACCCCTCCCTCCTCGCTGGCGATTTCGTCCACGTGGAACGCTTCCACGAGGATCCTTCGAATGAGGTCGGGCCGGTCGTACAGGGAGCCTGAGGCAACGATGTAGATGCTCTCCTCTTCCATCGTTTGGGTGTAAACAAGGAAGTGGTCGGTTAGGACAAGGAGATTTATCAAATGGTCCATCGCGACATCGTCGATGCTGTACTCCGCTGAGTTACTGAAGCGTTGTGTAAGAACCCTGTGGGCTGTTAACGAGACGAAAAAAGGCCTGGCAACGTTGCTTCTTACCTGGCGAAGCGCTGCAATTTCCTGTAGCGAAGACGGACACCGTCAAGGATCTTACTGTACCAATTGATGATCTGACCATCTGTCAACCTTTGGCCGGAAGTGGTAGCGTCCGATGATGCTTTTCCGCTGTTGCTCGAGGGGGCACTGGATGTAACGGGGCCACCGTTTGACTGGTTTCCAGACTGCTTATCTGACAGCGGTACACGGACTTGCGTGTCGAAGTAATTCGTGACTCGAACCATCAGTTTGTTGGTTAATGAGCTGGATCTTTGTGAGTTAGCAATGGAGGTATTAATAAATTTGGACCTCACCATAGGTGTTCCGCGACCAGACTTGAACCACCCGCGGTAAGACTCACATCGTTATAGGTGGCCCATTGCGCTTCGAGGACGTCGGTCTCCTTCAGGTATATCCCTTTGACCCCGCTCTTAAGCTTCCAATGTAGCAGCTTAAAAAACTGGGTCAATGCTTCCAAAATGGTGCTGTCGTAATCCTCGCTGATACATGGAGGTAATGCCCAATTTCCGTCTGGATCCGGGGCCAGGAAGGCTTGATATTGTCGTTTCAAAGTACAGGCAAGGCCGATGTTGAGTTTCAAGTCCTCTGTCATTTGGTCAATGATGAGGACGTCGACGTCCGGCTCTAGTTTACCGACATAATCGAGCCGCAGCCGAAGGCTAGCTTGCGCCAACTTCGTTGGAAAGGAGATTAAGGGCACCAACTCGTTTTCAAATGTCGGCAGGTTCATCTCCTTTAGTTGAGCAGCAAGGTTGACGTGGGCGTCGCGAACAGTGCCCAAAAAAGCATGGACTGTGACCAGGAAACCTTTCTCGAAGGTGCGCTGCATGGACTCCTCCTTCAACAATCGCTCGACAAAAGAGGTCCCGTCCGGATGTTCTACGGATCCCTGAGAGGTGACCGTTATCTCAGAGTTCGGGTTGGGATGATTGACGTCCAGGGAATCGCTCCCCGTCCATCGACGAAGTCGAGTGAGATGACGTTTGAGGGAAGAGAGGATAGTGAACCAGGTGTTGAGAGCGTCGCAGCGCGCTTGGAATGGTCCCTCTTGTGCCTTGGGCTTGTCGAGGTAGAATGCTTTGAGATGGGGGTACAGTGATTGGGCCACATCCAGTCGATGGAGTATGTTCGTTACTTGCTTCATGGCTGAGTTTGTCGGTGCTGCTTCGTCTTGAACGACGCGGAAATTCATGATTTCGTCGATGACACCGTCTACTATCCGTATTCTCTTTTCGTCGAGCTTCCGCTTCTCCTCCTCTATACTGCGGCCATGGAATTTGGCGCGAATCCCCAACCATATGTTCATATTGAAGTTGTTCTGTTCGTCCCCAAATGAGTCCAAGGCGACGGCTAAGCGCGTTTTCTCCGACTTCAGAACCTCCCCTGAGAGCACGGAGCTAAGCAAGCTTTGCCACTCCAACCGCCGTTGGTCCTTCTCCGTCACTGGATGAGCCATCTCGTCCATTGAACCCTCGATGATACCGTCGTTTCCTCCAATCAAAGACATATAATCTTCGTCGTCACTGGCATCCCCAACGTCGACGAGCTGGCCGAGTCCTTTGTGATAGTAGTGGCTGTCTGGATCGCTCCGGAAATCCTCCATCTCGTCAACGTAGCGATGTTCCTTCGTACGGTATCTCTTGACGAATTGAGAGTAAATGTCTTGCTTGGTATTGACGTTCGTTGGTACCTTCGAATGAGATGACTGGCGTCCTTTGAGTGAAGATCGCACACTTCTGTTCAGGTTGGACGAGGCCGATACATTGGAAGGGCCTGGAACTGGGTCGTGTTCTTCATGTTGCCAGGAAACGTTCTCGTCGTCGTCGTTTATGTCGTCACTGTCGCGTTCGGAGAGGGTGTAGAGGGTTGGGTTGTGCTTGCGCATTGTGATCAGGGTGGCCTCATCGAGGGACGATGAAGAAGACGTGAAGCCGAGAAACAATTCACAGTCTGTGATGTTCACTTTCATCAAATATTCGCACGCTCAATCAAGATTGCATTTGCCCAGAATTCAGAATTCAAAGCCTGACTCGAGACCTCCATTCACCTTCTACTTTTCCAACTGTACCTCGTAATTCAAAATGGGTATCCTAGAAAAGGCGGGTTTTCCTTTGTGATCAAATGTGCAGAATTGATAATCCTCGGTCTTTAGATCAAGCAAATCGAGGGTTGGTTCGCCGTCTATCTTCCTACCAGAATGCTAAAATGAGCTCCTCTCCCTCTAGAGGAGATGGCCCGAAGTAAGCGCTTACCCTGTCCCCTTGAAACCTGCCTAACATGTACATCCTATAGCCCAGAAGAACAAGGTTTGGCTATTCGCCTGTCTGTGACTGCGCGATCCTCTTAATTGATCCCAAGTAGGCCACAGAGTACCATCTTGGTCTGCTGAAGGCGAAGCTTGCCCGTTACCGTGAGTCAGTTGGCTTCTGGGACATTGTGCACTATATCAACTGGCTACAGGCGCGCAGCTGCTGGAACCTACCGCGAAGTCTGGTGGACAGGGAACAGGGTTTGACGTGCAAAAGTCGGGTGATGCTCGCGTCGCGTTAATTGGGTTTCCATCCGTCGGCAAGGTGCGTGGCCTTTCTTAGTTTACCACACCGCAGTAATTAAGTGTTGTGCCCAGTCGACACTCCTAAGCAAAACGACTCAAACTGCCTCGGAAGCCGCTGCCTATGAATTCACGACCTTGACTGTACGGGAGGTTACCAGCTCAGAAGGCGACGAGTGCACTCAATAATTTACTAGGCTATTCCAGGAGTTATTGAATACCAGGGAGCTCGCATCCAACTCCTCGATCTTCCTGGAATTCTTGAAGGGGCCAGTTCTGGTCGAGGCCGTGGCCGTCAAGTCGTAGCAAGTCCGTGTTCCGCTTTCCATCCCAAGTGAACGTTGTCCTGACTTGGACCCGTTAGCTGCCAAGACAGCGGACCTCATCCTCATCATGTTAGACGCGACAAAATCAGACGAACAACGCCGGTTACTGGAAATTGAACTGGATGCCGTCGGGATAAGGCTGAACAAGCAAAAACCTGACGTAGTCTTCAAGAAGAAGACAACCGGCGGAGTAATGTCTTTTCAAACGAATCGAAAGGCCTCTATCACTAACGATGACGATCTAGGTAACTATTAACACCACAGGTACACTCTGTTGTCCGCCTCCCTGCCATGGTCACCCTTCTGAAATGATCTCTCCTTAGTGAAACTCACCAAGACCGACGACAAGACGATCAGGACAATCCTAGCAGGGTGTAGGGCAATAGAACCTCAGGTCATCAGGCGCGCACTGATTAATGCTCGCAGATAAATTGCATAACTGCGATGTGATGATCAGAGAAGATGTGAGTGACAATGCTACTCGGGAAAGGGTCCTGGTCCTCACTCCTCTAGATCACTACGGATGAATTCATCGATGTGCTAATAGGTGAGGGATCACTCACACAGGCCGAAATGAGCTGCGATTGTGACCGTTTTTCAAGGAACCAGGAAATACATTCCATGCCTCTGTACGTTGACAACATGGACGCTGGATTCTTATTATTTTACTGACCATCTGCAGATGTCTACAATAAAATCGATGCAATCAGTCTAGAGCAGGTCGACAAGGTAATGAAAGAGCGGTCCTGTTTAAGTATTCGGGTACTGAGAAACCTGCTAAGATCGCTCGCCAACCCAACTCTGTTGTCATTAGCTGCGAGATGGATCTCAAGTAAGTCCATCGATCTCCATCTCGACTCAAACTTACAGATCTCGATTTCCAGCCTTGATTATCTCATAGACCGAATCTGGGAGAACCTAAACCTGGTGAAAGTGTACACCAAGAAGCGGGGATCTCATCCTGACCTGACCGATCCTATTTGCCTTCGAAAAGGCAAGTTCCCTTTTAGCTGGAGCGTAGTTTGTTACCTGACGACACCCTGCCGCAGGTGCAACAATCGAGGTAAGAATACCATTTCGGAGGTTGTTTTCCAGTCGCCGACGGAACGAAATCATCAGGATGTTTGCAATGGAGTTCACAGGTCGCTTGCGCCGAACTTCCGATATGCACTTGTTTGGTGAGTGAAATGGTTAAAATGGCGTTGTAACTGTGAAAAACTAACTTGAATGGGCCCGCTTTCAGGGTAAGATCGGATATCATGATTTTTAGGACCATTTAACCCTTTTTTCCAGGGGAAGTCCAGCAAGTTCGCCCCATATGCCCAGAAAGTCAGCCTATCACACCAGGTACAAGACGAAGATGTCGTTTCCAGTAAGTGCATGGGCAAGCTCCAAGGGACGAGTGCCTGTCGTGTGACTGATACGATTCGGGTCCATAGTTTTCACGAAGTGATGCAACGGGACGGTGTACCGATATATTTACTGTCAATCTACCTTCTTCTAGATTCACTGACAGTCCGCTCTGCCCTGTAACTCCGCAATGCGTCGACCGAGTCGGTCCTTGACCAAAGTGTCGGAAGTTAGGGGCGGGAGAAACCCCAATCGGGAAGGACGACACGTGTGATGCGTGGCTGCAATGGTTTAAACGTCCGAGAGGGATGGACCTGATGTCATTCGGAACGATTTTTTTTACGCGAGCGACCTTTTCTGAGATGAAGAGATGTCGTGGCCTAAGGACTATGTTTTGATCCCCAACAATCGCCGTGCCCCTCGTGTAACATGAATCGTCACCTGAAGTGACCCTCCTCATTGCGCCAGATTATATATAAAGGACGAGCGAGCCGCGCGTAGCAGACCCACAACTCCTCCATGACCGTCACTTACTCCAACTCAGCGGACTCCGCAAACATCGAACTCATCTTTTTAGGGACAGGCACCTCGAGTAGCCTTCCTCAGATTGCATGCATAACTCGTCCACCGGACGACCCCAAACCCCCTTGTCGGACATGCCTGTCAACACTGACACCAGCGGGCAGGAGGAATATCAGGCGGAATACCAGTGCAGCTCTGCGGGTGAAGGGAAGGGATGGACAACCTGTGTACGTGGATTGTGAACTCGGGAAACTGTGTCACTCAACCCTCTTCTCTGTAGGACCATTGTGATCGACGTTGGAAAGAACTTCCAAGCCGCAGCGCTGGAATGGTTTCCGAAATATGGCCTGCGCAAAATTGACGCATTGCTAATAACGCATGCGCACGCTGATGGTATGGCCTCGACGAAGTTGAATGCTACGAGTCTAATCACTGTTTGCTGATTTGGGCACCTCATAGCCATGAATGGGCTTGATGATCTCCGGGGTACGTCACGGTCTCAATGAAATGTTGATCTACTCTCTCTAACCCATGATTCCACCGGGGTTATAGCCTGGACACTAAGAGGCGCCATACAGAGCCACATCGACGTCTACGTCTCTGCGGACACATTTTCCGAAGTGAAACGTTCCTTTCCCTACCTCGTATCTAAAGAATTTGCCTCTGGTGGCGGCGATGTACGTATATTTTCTGGCGAGGTTGCAACCTATTTTCGTTAACCTATCCCTTCATCGATGGCCCCAGGTCCCTGAATTCCAATGGCACATAATCCAGGACCAAGTCCCATTCGAGATTGGAGACACCGGAATTAGGGTCGTTCCATTTGCAGGTGCAGGGTCCCCATACGTGTATGCTGCGGCTTGATTTGACTCTTTTTTTTCTTTAGTGCACCACGGTCGACTTTTTACTACATCCACTTCAAACGTCTGCGAACATCCTACACCTCCAGCTGCGAAGCCTGTCCCTCTGGCTGATTCACCACCCCTCCGCGTGGCTTCGCTCAGTCGCCCAGACAAAGAAGTCATCGAGAATAATCGCGCTGGCAGCGAAGTAACTCGAGAAACCGTTTACCCGTATCTGTCATTTGGATACAAGATACAGGAGAGGCTTGTTTATATCTCCGACGTTTCTCATATTCCTGAGCACGTGTGGCCGCTTCTTGAGCCAAAGGCAGACGGTCAGCGGCTCGCGGTGACAGTTCTCGACTGCTTGAGGCTGGGTCCTCATACTTCTCACTTTGGGCTAGAAGATTCTCTCAAAATGGCGAGACGAATTAATGCGACTAGAACATACCTCACAGGCTTTGGGCACGAGGTATCTCATGACGAGTATGTTCGACTGGGTGAAATCATTGGTGGAACTTCGTTCAATCTGGAAGAGCTCAGTGATTGTGAAAGACGTGGAGTAGGGCTTATTGGCAGCGAGCGGGGGCTATGGGTTCGACCGTCGCATGACGGATTGCGGGTGTTCGTTGGGGAGGAAGGGGACGTGAGGGACGAGAGCTATTAATAGATTAGACAACTTCTTAATCTGACATAATTACCCACGGTACCTTTTATGGCTCCTGGCTCGCCACGGGCTCAGCGCAGGCTTCGTGTCTCCACCCTTTGATTCATTCTATTCCCCTCAAGTCTAATCTCTTCATCCGTCGTGGCATCTCCAACGCATTCGTGAACGCCGTACAAGGCTCCGTCGCCAATCGACGTGTAATTCCTAATAACACCTGCCTTCGCTCCCACCATGAAGTTCTTTTCGCAGTCATTTTTATACGAGTACGTCTCAGGCTGACCTGTCCATTTTTTGAGCGCCACTAACGGCCAGCGATTCTCAGTGATACTTGGTCTATCGTGTCGCTAGCTTATTTTCTACGATATCCCAACCCATACGCCTCCCATGTCATCTCTTGTGACGTTATATCTCGCGAACAGACTCCAAACGGGACCCTCCTGACAACCCGGCTCATTCTCAAACGAGGCAATCTACCCCGCTGGTTCCCCAAGAACTTTGTATCCAGGGCAGAGTCGTGGCTGGTGGAGGAAAGCGAGGTGGACCCCTTCGGCAAGGTGGTGAAATGCACTACGAGAAACCTCGACAACCTCAAGGTCATGCGAGTGGAGGAAGTCGTGCAGTTCAGGCAGACCCCAGAGGAGTACGTCTTTTGCCTTGGGTGTATGCAATCCTAAAGCTCAACGAAAATATTTAGGAAAACTTTGCAGCACTCGGAGGTTAGAATAGTATCCGGGTTCGGATGGGGTCTTACCAAGCGCATTGAAAACTACGGTATCACCAAATTCAAGGCGAACCTGCAGCGGGTTAGTCCGACCGTTTCTTTGCCCTTTTTTTATTTTTTTGTGCAAATCTAACGAATTTTACAGTCTCGTGAGGGCGTTTCGCTCATTCTCGACTTGCTTCGACAATCGCGCCTGCAACCTATGGCACTTGGACACGGTGTGGGCGGTAGTCAGCTACTGCCCCACCTGGCGGAGGTTAACAGGACTCGGGAAGCCCAGCAGGAGACAATGGAAAACGAGAAACCGGAACGAAAAGGACCATGGTCTAGGCTAAGAAACTGGTGGAATCCCGCTCCACCAGCTTCTTCATGAATTCACACCGATAACTATATGATGAACAGTTGTGACGATCTTCCATACTTTCTCTTCTTTCGACCTACTTGTGAGGCGTCTCAGCGTTTCGTGTCATCGACATCACCCCCCTTCAGTACTTTTGTAGTAGTAGTCGTAATTTTCGTACAGGATACTTAGGCCAATATATGTATTAATTATCCAACCTGAGGTGAATCGCCGGAGAGTGACCGTGTCATCAACACGGGCCAATTGCCGCCGCGTCTGGTGCTCAATCCTGCACTCTTCTCGTCGTCGTCGACATTGACAACCAATGCTATGCTCTAATTCGTCTCTCATAGACGCGTTGTAGCATCCCTACATATGTATTTCCCAACGTCAGCTGCAAAGCAGCTTTCGTCCATCCCCGCGTTACCAAACATCCCACCAGAGAGGGTTGTCGCTCTAGTTCCAAGCCCACGGAGGTCGCTCTTCTGCACAATCACAAGGAATGGCGTTTGCGTTTGGGTCGTACGGGTGCGTCCTCTGCCGACAGGCTTCATTCTCAGCCATAACCGACCCATTGTCAAGTAGCCCTCCACTGTATTGGCGTACCTCTCCCGTACACCCACTTCGCTGATTGAACATGGTCACAACCAAGATGCTTGGTGGTCTCCAGACTCGGATAGGATTGTCATCAAGGTCGGATTTGTTTCTAGTACCAATCCATCGCTTTCTAACGTCCACCACAGACGTCTGAATCATATCTCGTCTTGATTTCCGTCGAATACAAGCCTGAAGAGTCGGTTGGGATCTCCCCACCGCCGGTGTCAACCAATGCACAGCGCAATTTCCTACCTGGCCCTGGGGAGGGCTTGGATATGCAGGGGGTAGGCTTGCACTTTGAAGGCGTTATCCGTGTCGAGGGACAGCTGTTGAGGTGAGCCAACCCATGTTAGCGCTGCGGACTCTTGAAATAACAAATGCATGCAGCGTTTCGCCTCGCCGAGACCACCTTCTGTTTACGACGAAGAATCCTTCGACAGTGCAACGAATGCCATGGCCCCTGCATGAAGAGGATGAAGACCAGGATCCGGAATCTGCGAGGCCCCGCCAGGGACAGTACGATACTTGGGTCCTGAATGAAGAAGACTTCTCATGGCTCCAGGACACGGAAGGTATGTTGGCGACCTTGAGAATTGATATCTCATGTTTCTCATACATGCGTAAAGTCTCCATCTCGGAAATGAACTATTCAAAGCCCATAGGTGCAGAAACTTGGATCACTTCGGATGGCAGGGTGTACCTCGTTAAACTATACGACGAGAGCGCGTCAGTTGGTCACCACGATAGGAATTCTCAGGTGCGATAACATGTCTATACCTACTGGCCCCTCCGTTTGTAACCAGTGTTCCCTAGAATGAAGGCAGCGATACTCGGCGGTCTGTCGATAGCGAGGCGCTCCTTGGCTGGCAAGGCAGTTGCATCCACAGCTTCGAGACGCCTAAATGGGTGCAAAAGCGAAAGAGAGCGGACCCCGAAGACCTTGAAAACGACGAACACCCGTGGTACGAGCCCAGACGAGCCTCAACTCTTGCCGTTAATCCGAGATTCTCGCTCTTTGCTATCGGGACAACGAGGTGAGAGCGACCGTGCTACCGCGAGTACATACTTCTCACTGTTCCTAGCGGACAATTGGAATTTACGCCATTCCCGTCACAAGAAGGGGTCCTTCCTCAATCGAAGAAAATCGACATTCCGAACCCGTATAGTCGACCTACAGGCGAGGTCAAGACTTTGGACTGGAGCTCGGATGGATATGTTCTCGCCGTTGGGTGGACGAACGGCTGGGGCGTTTTCAGTGTCGGAGGAAGGTGTCTTGCATCCAGCTTCAATGTCGAGCATAATACCGACAAGTCCAGGTGCGTATCCAGCCTGACATCGTGTGCTGGCCTAACAGCCTTCCAGATATCAAGATACCTTCATGTTTGGCGTTCGGAGTCTTGTGTGTCTATTGTGGTTTCGGGCCGTTCCAAATGCTGATTTCGCTCCAGTTCTGGGGACCTGGAAATTTCGACCTATTCGTGTTGGCAAACCATTCTATTCAAAGTGAGTTCCACATCCCCTATTAAATTTCAGCGGACTAATTGGTCAAGGTGACGCCCAGTTATTTGCGATTCCATTTGCGAAGAGTGCGACTACTGGCCAGCTTAGCCCCGTAAGTTGGATCATAATCTAAAACTGCCATGCTCATGGTTGCGTTCAGGACAACACTCGATATGCTTTCCTGCAATTGGACGATCGTGCTTTGATCTATCGAGGAGCCGACCAGCCGGACATGAGCATTATCAACCCGGAATCCGATGTCTGGCAACATGTGAAGGTTAGGCACGACGACCACCAGCCGCATTCAATTAATAACTCTTTCTCGTAATAGATTCCGCAAAGATATATCGCAATGAACTGGCCTATCCGATATTCCTCGCTCAGCTCGGATGGCAGACTGATAGCCGTCGCAGGAAGACGCGGTTTGATCCATTACAGTTCAATGTCTGGACGTTGGAAAGTCTTTGCCGATGAAGTTCAAGAACAGGCATTCACAGTTCGAGGAGGTCTTTTGTGGTTCCATCATGTTCTAGTTGCTGCAGTGGAGGTTGGCAGGTCATATCAGGTTCGTCGTCTGCCTTTTCACCTTGAGTACTTACCCAAAAATATGCTTGAGCAGATCAGGCTGTATTCAAGAGACATGGAGCTGGCTAGTGAAAACATCTTGCACAGAGAGGTTCTGCGGTCTCCGGTGGTAATCCTCTCCCTCGTGGATAACTCGCTCCTGGTGTACACGCTCGACAACACCCTTTATCATTACTTGATAGTCCCCACTTCCGATTCTATCAAGCTTCACCTTTGCGGTTGCATTTCGTTTGCTGGGATCATCGCGACTCCGGGCGCAGTACGCATGCTCAGTTGGCTCATTCCTAGTGCACAGAAACGTACGTTCTTCTCAGCTTGGCATTTTAAACAGACTCTGATATTCCTTCAGAACTGGGAGATCCAGCAGGAGATTTGGCTGTAGCCTCCGTGCTCATGGTAGTAGGCGGTCAGCTCATCCTTTTGCGGCCGAGGAAGGTAAGAGACCAGAGCTATTCCAAGAGTCTTGCTCTCAATCTTTCTCCATAGGCAGCTGAGCAAGAAGTCAAGTACGACATGCAAGTGTTCGCCGACTCTATCGAATTCTGTTGGATTCACCTTCGCGGCATTCCGGCTTTGGAGAACTCCCTTTGGGCCTACGATGCTAAAGGCATGAGAGTATGGTTGAATGCATTGGCTATTGAGCCTACTGGGTCATCTGAGGAGGTGGTTCCGGAGAGTGTAAAGGAAAGCGTTAACATCCCGTTGGATTTCTACCCTCTGTGTAAGGTTCAACCCACTGTCCTGTCCGGCCTTGGGACTGACGATATGCTCAGCTGCTCTGATGGACAAGGGCATTATTATTGGAGCTGAGTACGAGATCGCGACGCGGACGAACCTTCCTTTTACGATGTTCCGGCATACGACAAGTGTGAGCTTCTAACCTCCCTCCCATGGGACCCCTCTAACGATGTTCGACAGTCACACCTCTTCCTTCAACACATCCTCCTTTATCATCTGGGCGGTAAACAAATCAGACAGGCAGTGGATTTCGCTGAGAACTACAAGCAACTCATCTTCTTCTCTCATGCTCTTGAAATCCTTCTACACACGGTCGTTGAAGCAGATGCGAGCTCCAGCGGGTCCGAAGCCGAGAGTAGTAGCCCCTTGGCGGAGTCCCTCCTCCCGACGGTAGTGGAGTTCCTGGACTACTTTGATGTATCGCTGGAAGTCGTTGTAGGGTGTGCTAGGAAAACGGAGATGAGTCGGTGGCGGCGGCTGTTTGATATTGTTGGAAATCCCAAGACCCTGTTTGAGGTACGTCCCAAAGCGATTGACATGAGCAGCTTCTCACGGAGAGGACTCAGGCATGCTTGGTGGCCCAGAAGCTCAAGACGGCCGGTTCGTACTTGTTGGTACTGCACAACTTGGAACAACTCGATGAGAACAGCACCGAGGTGGTCGCACTATTGAGACATGCAATAGAGGACAAGGACTGGCAACTCTGTAAAGAACTCCTTCGATTTTTGCATTCTATAGACGAGACGGGAGAAGCCCTTCGCCATGTTGTGAAGGAACTCAATCTTGTAGATCTGGACAAAGGCGACATGTTTACGTCGGTGTAGTATAGTAGCTGATGTGTTGTAGGCCTCGCCATTGATGTTTCCAGACTGCTGCTTCTTGTACATGTGTAGCCGTCAATATGACAGGGTCTCCAAAGGTATCCACCTGACGCACCGACAGAGAGACCATGTGGAATCACGGATCCAGCCATATATGAGAGGGTGTCTTGAGTTTGCTTGCAACATCTCTTGACCTTTAACGTCAACATTCAAGAGTACGGCAATCCCTGTTCGACCACTATCGCTTGGGATCATGACAATCAATGGAAACCAGGAGGCAAGTGGAATACCGTACGAGCGCTAAAGTATAGGCTACTGACTTGCAGCACGTGCCACTCAGACTATTCCCGTCTCTTTCACTCCGGACGGAGCAGTGGTCGTTTCATACAATGACTTGAAGGCAAGGCCCCTGTCGTTGACTCCCTCTATTGGTGAGCAGCTGCCATGTCCTTGTAGAACGAAGGTACTAGGCAGATCTAATACTCTGATCGCTAGAGCAAGCATTTGGTTCACATCCAGAGGCTCTTGGTGTCATCATCGTCCGCGATCTGCCCCAGGAGTTTGTAGGATATCGCGAAAGACTGCTGAAACTGGCGTACAGGTTTGCTAATGCAGACCCGGCCGTTCGCGAAAAATGTGTTCATGCACCCAGCAAGTACAGCTTCGGATGGTCCCATGGAAAGGTACTGTATTAGAAGTCTCGAAAGGGGGTGGGACGGTCGCTGACTGGCGGATATCGCCTTGCAGGAAATCATGAACGGGAAGCCAGGTGCGTACATGGGGCGTTTCTAAATTTTCTATTCCTCGATAAGCTGAACTCGGTATCAGACCTCTTGAAGGGCTCGTACTATGCCAACCCAGTTGTCGACCAGCCCACTGTCTCCCACGAAGAGCAAGCCAAGTTCCCTGAATACTATGGTGCCAATATCTGTGAGTTTACCATGGTTTATGAAAACTTGCTCGCTCGGCACCTGACGTTGCTTTGGACGCAGGGCCCAGTTCAGACGAGAAGAGTATCGAAGGCTTCGAAGAGGCGTTCAAGACGCTGGGAAGGTACGTTTTCATCGACGCGAGGGATGATCCACAAGGTCTTTATGCGACTCCCGTAGATTCGTGTTCAAGGTTGGATGTGAATTAGCGGAAGCTTGTCAGCCATTCGGTAGCAAAATCTCATTCATCATGGCGTGAATCGCAGCTCGCTGACACGGACGACTTGCTAGCCTTGTCCCGACTATCTGATTCCACCCTGTCACTCCCTCAACTGATCTCCACGTCCCAGACGACAAAGGCCAGGTTGCTCCACTACTTCCCTCCAGAGGAAGGCCAGTTGCCGTCCGAAGATGAGCCCGTCGATAGCTGGTGTGGATTCCACCTTGACCATTCACTTCTGACAGGCCTTTGCTCGGTAAGTCTCCAAAGCACAAGTTCTGCATCCACCAACATAAATAACTGTGATCCGGACAGGCCATTTTCCTCAGGAAAGAGGAAAATGGTGAACCCACAGTTGTTCCCTCTCCTTCTCCACAGGCAGGCCTGTACATCAAAACGCGAGGAGGGGCCCTGACCAAAGTGAGCATCCCAGCCGATTGCCTCGCCTTCCAGACCGGAGAAGCCTTGGAGATCGCTACTGGAGGAAAGCTTCTAGCAACACCACATTGCGTTCGGGTCGTCAGCGGCGAAGGATCAGAAAACATCTCGAGGGAAACATTCGTCGTGTTTATGCAACCGAACACTGATCAACAATTAGACGGAAGTACAACATTCGGAGAGTTTAGCAAGAAAGTATTCGATGAACATTACGCTGCCGAAGGGATGTGATATACTACATGAATCGATGGATAGGAGATCTATGTCGGAATAATACAATATGTTTCTTGTCGATAACAAAGCAAAGCAAGAAAATGGACATGTTCACGGTGACGATGGAGGCGACCCTGCTGTGGCAAAGGAATCCGGTAAGACTGAAAGGACAGCGGCAGTAAAGCTCCTACGTTTATCACGTTTGGCCCGGGTGTCACTGAAGTGGGAACCAATTGACGATCTCCGTTCTTCCTGGTCGGATATGACGCTCCAATCTTCACTTGGAGCGCGACCATGGGCCGATCCGCTTGAGCTGTAACCGGAGAAAGAACTCGGGGAGAAAGGTGGACTGCTGGATGTTTGATGGCGGATAGTGGATTGCTCTGTTCCATCTTCAATATCGTCCTCCACTGGTTGTCGTTTAATCAACGACCGAGCATATTCCAGATCACGATAGATAGACTCTATGGCAACAGCCACGCCGTTCTCCTATGTTCAAGAGTCAGTGAGCTGAAGGGACCGGGGTCGAGCAAGAAATGCACCCTTCTAATCTGTTCTCCAACAAGCTTCGCCCGGTCGATCTGCTTCTGATCGGTCGTTGCGGAAACCAACGCATCCTTCAGAGCACTAACGGTGAGCTTTCGCACACCGGTGCCAACTCCGAGAGCCTCTACTCTATCGGCCCAGAAGAATTGGTCGCCAAAGAAGGGATGGATGATGGTTGGGACTCCAGCTTTGTCGCACAGCGTCAGTCGATAATTCCCTTGGAGTACAAGAGGAACATACCTCTCAAACTAGCACCAGTTGTACCAGCTCCGCCATGATGGCAGGCAGCGTCAATTCGAGCGAACAACCAGTCGTGAGGAGCTGAGGTGATTGGATAGATCTGAGGGGGGAGGGGCTCTTCGGGCTCTGAAGCGTCAGCAAGTTTAACGTGCAGTCTGTCCGACCATCCTTTCGAAAGGATGGCATGTACACCACTCTGGACAACTGCATCGATGACACACTTTGTCATGCTCCTCGGGTCGGAAACCACGATACTGCCAAAGCCGATGTAGACTACTTTCTTCCCAGACTGGTGCGCATTGTCGATGAATTCTACCAGGCTATCTGGTGGGGTCCATTTCTTGGATCCAACATCGGCATCATCAAGGAACCAATATCCTATGGACCATTTGGGTAAGTCGCTGTCCTGGCTTACAAACTCAAAGCATACCTGTGATCCGAATCCATTCTGGCCAATCCAGCGGGGGTGGCACGACGGTGGGACTGAAGTTGTACAAGAAAGGAATCTTGTGAGGCTCCATCCTATCCAAGCTGGTGGCGCCAAGTCCCAAAGTGTGTCTTCGCCAACGGTTGATCTGTCCCGCTGTGGCCCTCCAGAACACTTGATCGAACATGACATACGACTGAGGACACTGTCAGCAAAATGCTCCTTTGCTTGTCAAGATTTAGTACCATGTAGTTGTAGCTTCCTCCCATCTGTCATTCGATGTCAGTCGTGCATTATATAGTGGAGAAAGAAAGCCGACCTTTCGTTCGGGCACTGCAAACGCATGAGGATAGGCCCTTGTCCGAGACCATGTCATGGTGAATGCTCTAAAATATGGAATCCCTAGCGCTTCTGCGATGTGGTAACCACCCATGGCACTTGGACTTTCGATTAAGATGTCCGTGCCCTGACATGCCTCCCAAGAGGTCTGTAGTAGGTCATCCAACCATCCTCGGAACTGAAGAACCTCAGTACTGGAGACATTCAATAAAAGAAAGACACGGTACCTTCTGGAGAGTCTCCTTCAAGAAGGAGACGGTGAACATGCCGTTCTCCACGCATATCCGCATCAGCTCGGCAGGATCACCTCCAACGCAGCCGTATTCAATCCCATACTAGAACTCCGTGAGCGCAATGAAGAAAGAGTAGGAGATGATAACACCCACACTCTCTATCCACTCTTGGAATTCACCATGAGTGGCAATCCTAACCTTGTGCCCATCCGCAATGAGACCTTTGGCAAGTGCGATATAAGGTTGAACGTCTCCCCGAGACCCGATAGTAAGGAACGTGAAGTGTAAGGGTTTGGGTGGTTTGAACGTTAAAAAGGTCGAAGATGCAGAAGTGAACATCACAGCCGGAAGTGAATCAGACATGTTGTCTGGTGGAGGTGCGGGATCCGAGTCACTGCTTGCCGAAGTCTTCGAATCGAATGCTTCCAACGCGAGGGCTTCTCGCTTCTCGGAAGAGGGTTCCAACGTTTCACCAACCGCAAGCCTTGCCCTCACGTCGTCCATCTGCTTCTCCAAGAGGCGGACAAAGGCGTCACGCTTGTCAGCTGCACCAAATTCGAAGAATAGCTCTTCGTGTCCTTTGACGATAATGATCAAGCCATGATGACCAAACCGTGTCGCTTTGGTCTTCTCGGTGGCGACGATGTCGCGGATAGGCAAGGTCATCTACGTGAGCGAGGTCAGAAAACTCATCAGACAACGGAGGGTGAACGAACTCGTGTCCGAACGGCCAGTGGCCCGCTCGACTTGAAGCAGAAAAAGTTCGTGGAGACATATAGCCTTCCAAAGACAGGCAACAGTCGGAAGATATAGCCAGGGAAATCTGAGAGGGCAAGGTCAGATGCTGAAACTCGACCGTCCTGGGTGGGATGCTTACATCCGAGCAGCGTTTCTTTCTCATCATACGCAAACGCCGTTCTGAACTTATCGACCACGTCCTGGTCGATCGATGCGGCCGGTGCTTCGAGGACGCTGTACGCCAGATCTCCACCAGTCATTCGACTCAGAGAGCTGCCTTGCGCCGAAGGGGCAGGGGAGGAATACACCTCCTTGACCGCCATTGAACCATACGACGTTGGGGTCGATTCAGATGATGCAAAGGACCCGAAAACCCGGCGAGTAGGCTTCAGCCATGAAGGGACACCAACGTTCCACAGGCTGGTGGATTCTCTGGTTAGGGAAGACATGTCAGGATGTATAGACGAACTGAAAGTGGATGGCGGGTACGTGTGATCTGGGTTTGGCAACGATTGCGAGGATGGCCCCGGCTGACTTGCAAGTTGTTCCTGGGGTGTAATGGACTTGGGCGAGGTCGTCACTGGAACGAAGGACGATGGTCCGCGCTGGGAGATATATGTGAACTCTTCGTTACTGCATTGCGATTCCGATTCCGATGCGGTGGATGCTCTTGTCAGAGAGATGGTGTCCGAGAATGGTTTAAGGATCGAAGACAATCTGAATCCGGACGTAGATTTTGGGACGACGCTGTCAGATGCAATCGTCGAAGGCCTTTCCAGAGCAGATGGAGGAGGAGAACGCGTCACAGTTGTGTCCAAAACTGTTTTCTCCTGCGAGTGTTCAGGAATGGCTCGATGAGTGCGGATCGCATCCCGTATTTGCTCCAGGGCCGCAGGCATATCATGGAAATAGGCAAAGAAGTACGAATCCAGCGAATACTGATCATCCTTATCGACGACTTTAACTTCGATTGTCTCACTAAAATCCATTGCTGTTGACAGTTCAACGTCGAGGACAACCGAATACGGGATCGCAATCTAGGCGCAAGTTAGTATGTCGCGGTAAAGACTGACTAGGGAACTTACCTTGACGTTATCTCCACTATTCTGTGCTTTGAATATGACCTTCTTTACGGACTTTACCCATTCGTCTCGGCTGGGAACAGAGTCTGCAGACAAAGTGACAGACTTCTGGGTGGTTCGAATTCTAAATTCGCGTTCGCCAATGGCTTCACACGAAATGGCATAGCGGAGATCAAGAATGCCATGTGGGAAATAGGGGTCCTGTGGGATAATCAATATGTAATTAAGTACCTCGAATGATCCGTTGTCAACATACCGAGGAGGATTGATACCAAGAAAGTGCGTCATTCTTGAGTATGAACCAGTGCTTGATCCAGCGCTTGGTTCGCTGAGCTTTCTTACTCAAGGAGCCTGACTTTAGAACTTGGTCCTGTGACGATGATGAGGTTAAAAGGTATTGGTCGGAAGTCGTACTGAGAACGAACCTCTCTCACGGGCATGTGGGCAAAGAAGCAGAGGTAATCGTTGGTCAGGTACATGTATCCCTGCAGGACTACACGCTGTATGAGCACGAGGATCCAGAGTATGTACGTGAGGATACTCACGGACAGATCGTAATAGCCAGCATGGCATTTCTGAGTACAAAGTTAGATAGATACACGCAATAGACGTAAGCAAGCACACATACCGGACCATACCTCCTGGATGCCCTCCAATTCGAATATCTCCCTCAGCTTCTCCGCTAGTCTAGCTCTTCTAGTTAGGCGCACTGTCGCAAGGCTACCTGTTCGATCATAAAGGGGCCGGAACTGGGCTACAGATTTATCGGTGATTGTCAATGGAGGCAGCGATTGGTGTTGTAGGGGAGTGGGTCGAGAATGGGGAGGTTGTGGAGGTTGTTCTTCAAAGTCGGCCTCTGCATCGTCCTCAGACTCTGAAGATAGGGCGGAAGAAGTCTCCTCTTCCAACGGTTGGGACGTGTTGCGATCTTTCCGTCTTCTGGGAATGGGGATACTCATCCGGCGTGAGCGAGCCAAGGGTCTATATATTGCATGGATTGAAGAGGATAACCGTTTGACTGGGAAAGGAGCGATCAGGAATAGTAATACTTGGTAGGGGTATGTAGACGTACAACCTGGTCGATCATCGTCACTGCTCTCAGGCTCTGATTGAGAAACGTCGTTCACAGCCGAGTCTTCGTCGACCTCGTTCATCATCCAGGGTAATGCCTGTAGAGCCTGGATGAGAGTCTGTGTTCCGGCTCGCATCTGGAGAGAGCGGATCTATAAGCATGTCAAGGGAATGGTATGGAGGGACGCACAGATCCATCTCCACGAAAGGGAGTCGAACTGGGACGAAGCGGGGGTGAGGGCGGGGTGATGAAAGGCGAATCATCTGTAACTGATGGCATGCCCACCGGCGTCGAGGCAGTGAGATTCGAGGAAGGACCGGCTGTTGCACTGCTTGTTGCAGAGGCAGATTGACCTTTGCGAGGGTCAGTGGCTTGGTGGGGGAGACATTGTCTGTTGCTGTACTGACTACTATGTTCCGCAGGTGGGTTCTTGCCCTTCCTGGTGAGACTAAAGACCCGTCTATGGCTTTGTGTAGGTGTTGGGGAGGGGGATGGGCTCTTGGCGTTGACGCTTCTGCTAAGCTTGTCGACAACGGCAGACGATAACCGCTTGACGCGACTCTGGGTGTCGTCGGTGTGTTCTGGCTCGTGTGTTTCTCCCATGCCAAGACGCTCTGGAGAGGTGTCGATTGTGGGGGCGGCGAGGGGATCATGGAGCAGAGGTTGGAATGACGGTCTCCGTGCCATTCTGTGCCCGCTCGTCGTGGAGTCAGCTCAAGGTCGTCGACAGCCTACTTGGGACTGACGAATGATATTGGCGCTACTACAGTGCCGCAGCCTCGGCCATTTTGCCGAGAATTTGATGTGATTACCTAATCCATCATCAATGATGGGGCAAGGCGCCTCGTGTTCGCAGTTCGCGCGGTTCGAAGACTGGCTCTGCGCTCAGCGAGCACGAGTTTGCAACGAGTCGCTGACCAGCCGAGTACTTGTATCCGACGATAGCCGTCTACTATTTCCTCCCGTTATCTCGTCCGTCACAATGTATGCCATGCGAGGAGAGTTTTGTATAGGCTTTGCCTCTGTCCTTTCGTGAGTCCAATTGGCTACTCGACTTTGCTCCTGTCAGCTCAACTTGACGCCCATCTCAGGCTCGTGTCTTTGCTCTTGCTCATATTTGTCCATGTCAGCTTTCACCCACGCTACCATCGTCGGCATTGGCTCAATCACCCGTTTTCCTAGGTTTCCCAAATCAACACTTCCACTGTCCCTCGAAGTATCTATATGGTGCGCCAAACCTTGCCCTTTCGACCCCCAGAGTCGACTGACGCCATGGTTCGGTTAGGTCCACATGAATACCAGCGGTTACGAGTAAGACTGCAAGTATCGGGCAATACTACCGCGTACTCAACTCGTTTCAGGCCCGCCATCGAATTGGCGACCAAGAACCCATTCGAAATTTACGCTACCAATGCCTCCACTCCACTTGACCAGGGCCTGGGCCTCTACCTCGATTACTATTGGGGCCTATACGCTCACTGCGGATACCTGAATGGCACTGAAGGCCAATGCAGCAATCATACCCTTGGTCACCGCTATGAACCTTCGACCACTATCCTCAACGACCTTTCGCCTGCCCTTTCCATACTGTCCAGAAGCCTCATTCCCGACGACTCCTCTTTCACCGACGCGAAATATACCGGAAACTCCACCAAAGCTGCGTACTGGATGATTCTCCTTGGAACAGTATGCGCCGGCCTTGCCTTCATCACGTACGAACCCTCCCTTATTCGGTATGTTGCAATTGTGCACTAACTCTCGCATGACCAGCGGAATCCCCAAACACAACTATACCTTTTGTGTGTCGACCTTGTTCGCTGTCGCTGGCAGTATCTTGCTCTTAATCGGTGCCAGCATATGGACTGTCGTCATCAAGCGCACTGAAGCGGTAAATGACCTTATTGTAAATGCCCCCACTGTGATTCCTGTAGGAATCAAGGTCTCCGCGGGTAAGGGCTTGACTCTGCTTTGGGTGTCCTTTGCAGCTTTGACTGCCTCGGTTATTCCTTATATGATCTCGTAAGTCCCTTCCGATAATTTTCATCTTCCTTTACCCTCATTCACTCCCGTTCACAGCTGCTGTACCTGGAGAGGATGAACCAAGTCTCTTCGGAACCTCACGTTGAATTTACTAACTTGCTAACGACGGACACACGACTAATTTACGACTAATTGTACGACTGGATGCAAATACCATACATCACTATGTACCTTTGGAATCGAAATTCAGAGTTTTGATACATACGTGCGAGCCGTCCGGAGGTCCAGTGCGGGGCGGCCATGGATCGCCGTCTAGTCAAAGATTGGGGATCGACTGTTTCAAGTATTGTTGAAAATAGTCGCTTTACGAGATGATTTTCCAATTTTTTTTTTTTTTCCGAGTCCAAAAAACATACTAGTAGTTGTACTTACAGACACGGGAAAATAGAGGACAGGGACCACCTCGAAACGGTGGTGAGCGGGTAACCCTAACCCTTTCCGGAGGTGGTTGTATATAAAGGACCCCGCACCCGTGTCAACTTGATTCCCACTCTTCCGTCACTCGTTTTTTCGTTTCTCCCTTCAGTCCCGCCATGTTCGTCTCACTGCGGGCCTTTGCAGCTGTTGCTGCCTTGATTTCCCAGGTTGCCGCCATCCCCAAGGTCACCCGCACAGGTCGTTACCTGTACCAGGAGGATGGCACTCGTTTCTACATCAAGGGTATTGGATACCAAGTTCAAGGTACCCAGTTTCACTTTACAATGATAACCTGTCCTCACACCCACTTCCAGGCGAGGTTCACGAATCCGACGACAACCACTTTGGCGAACCAGGCACCTTTGAAGATCCCCTGGCTGACCCTGATGCCTGTCGCCGTGACCTGCCCCTCCTTACCGACGCTGGTGTCAACACTCTTCGCGTCTACAGTGTCAATTCCTCTCTCAACCATGATGAGTGCATGGAAATGTTCAGCGAGGCTGGCATCTACACCATGTAGGTCTACTTTATCTCTTTTTCCTTTAACAAAACCAGCTCAACATTCCCGATTGCTTTGTCCACTAGTATCGACTTGTCCATTCCCCTTAATGGCTCCATCGACCGACTCGCTCCTTCATGGTCGACCAATCTCCTCAATCTGTACATTCGAACCATCGACGCCTTCGAGAAATACGACAATGTCATTGCTTATAACGTCGGCAATGAAGTCGTCTTGACTGACAGCACAGAAGTTGCCCCATACGTCAAGGCTGCCGCGCGCGACACCAAGGCCTATCTGTACGTTGCCTCTGTTTTACCTCGAGGAACCGGGCTAATTCATTCACAGTAAATCCATCGGTTCGGAAGCCCTCGTTGGCTATGCTGCCATCAACGGTCCCTCTGGTTTCCGCAAAGCTTTGGCCGACTACCTCTCCTGTGGCTCTGAAGAGACCGCCATCGATCTTTACGGCCTCAACGAATAGTAAGTAATAAGCTGCCTGTCCTGGAAAATAGCAGCTCATGGATTTTTGTAGCACTTGGTGCGGAGACTCCTCGCTCACGAGTTCTGGCTATGCCTCGGTTACTTCCCAGTTCGCCGATTACAACGTGGTCGCCTACTTTAGTGAATACGGATGCATCGACAGGCCTCCTCGTCTCTGGACCGAGGTAGACGCCCTCTTCAGCTCTGATATGTCCGATGTGTGGTCAGGAGGCATCGCCTTCAGCTACTTCCCTGCCCAAAGTGCCGCAGGCCAGTTTGGATTGGTTACCGTCTCCGATGACGGGTCGACAGTTACCGTTAGCGAGGAATTCCAGAACCTTGCCGACCACTACTCCGCCGTCACTGGTCCCAACTCCCCTTCCAGAAATTCCGTTCCCGCCTCCACTTACCCTGCCTGCGCTGCATCCGTCGCTGGCTTCGACGCTTCCAACACTCTACCCGCCACTCCCAATGAGAGCGCTTGCAATTGCTTGCAGAGTGCCCTTAGCTGCCAGTTCACCCCTCCTATTGCTGACTACAGCGATATCAATGGTGAACTCCTCAACATCGGCTGCTCCCTTCTCGGCGAGAGCGGCGGATCCTGTGACGAGATCGGCGGAAGTGGCGCCACCGGCATTTACGGACGTCTCTCCGGATGCGACCCTGGTGAGTCTCGTGTTATTTGACCCTTGACCTGATTGCTTACAGCCCATACAGTCGTCAAACTCTCGTACGTCATGAGCCAGTTCTATGAAGGTGAAGGCCGGGACGCTCGTGCCTGCAGCTTCAGCGGCAACGGAACCGTGAACGCCGCCGCTTCGTCCACCGAGAGCGCCGAGGCACTCGCTAGCTCTTGCATTGCCAACCCCGATGCCACCTTTGCTCCCTCCGCTCCCGCCACCGACAGTGGCCCTGCTTCCGGCACACCTACTAGAGGAAGTGGTAACAACAACGATGGTGATGCTGGTAGTGCCGCCTCCCTCGACGTCTCCGCCCTCGTTGGCGTAAGTTCGATGGCTGTCGTTGGCGTATTGAGCGGTATTTGGGCCTTGGTGTAAAAACCTCTTCTTGCCTTGAACTCTATTTACGATTTACGGACACTGATATGATACCTTATATTCCTTTAACTTTGTGCTGCACAGTTCAACTAGTCGCTCTTTTACCCACCCTGGACTTTTGCTTCTTGTAGGTTGTGTAGTTATTATTTTTGGTACTGACAATGCACGGACCCTTGGGCCTTCTCCTATCGGAGATTCAACATTTGATTAAAAATCACGCGGAGCTTGAAGTTTTGCTGTGTGAACTTTGGAAGCTGCTGTTGCGCGAAGTTGAACTTGTTGTCACACTCTTTGCTTCGAACCTGAACAATGGCCGGCGTCGCTGCGTCTCCGGAAGATCAAAATCTGCAGAACAACAGCTGGGGTCCTCAAGATGACCAGTCAATAGGTCCAGTCGGGAACGGCCAATCGACAAACGGAGGAGCGTCTATCCCTGTCGACGACCACCTTGGTCAGGATCCTGAAAACCCGGAATATCCTCGTGGATCCAGTGTAGGCGACATGAGCGTTTCTGGAAACACCAAGGGCGACACCTACCGCGGCGAAAAACAAGTCAAGGTGCTTACGATTCCACTTGTCTATCTTGCTTACTGCCACTGTGTCCCCTGGGGAGCTTGGCCACTCGTATTGAGCCGTTTCGGTCTTTGCTCTCTTGACAATGCGTGGTTCTCTTCACTAAGGAGGGCTTTACTCGTCCTTGTGCCGCCGCTCTGCTTCTTCCTCGTTCTCGTTTCTACGTCTTACCTGGACTCGGTGTTTACTTCTTGCTGCGCAGCCGAACAAGGTCTATATCGGTGGACTCCCTGAGCACACAAGGCAGGAAGATCTTCAGAACTGTTTTGGCAAAATTGGCAAGATCGTCAACATTGAACTAAAGTGGGTGCTACTTGTCCTACATACTCCTCTTCAAGTAGCTCACCGCTTTTTCTTCCCAGAGTTGGCTATGGCTTCGTGGTATGTATTGTTTGTGCACTCACCATTAGTTGATACTCACAACCTTGGCAGGAATTCGAAAACCGGGAGGCAGCCGAGGAAAGTGTCGAGAAATATCATGAAGGCTATTTCATGGGCCAAAAGATTCGCGTTGAACTCTCTCACGGCGGTGGACGTACCGCTAAATACGCAGGTGAACCCGGGGCTTGCTTCCGATGTGGTCAACTTGGCCATTGGGCGAGGTACGATCCATTCTGCTGCTGCAATCTGCTTGCTTATTCATGTCTGACTCCAGGGAATGCCCAACGCAGTCGGCAGCGTGAGTATATTTCATTTGGTCTTATTTTTTCGTGGGCAAACTTGTTTACCATAGCGCTCCTCCTCGTCGTCCTCCTGCGGATGGGCCCTTGATCGACAGAATCGCGCGCGACTACCCTCGTGGTGCTCCTCCCCCTCCTCGTGATGACTACGCTCCAAGGTATCCTCCTCGGGATCCCCGCTACGATTATGCTCCGCCCCCACCCGTCCGTGACTATAGGCGACCTCCGTCCCCCCGGGAATATAGGGACTATCCACCTGTGCCCCCTAGAGGTCGGGAATATGACGACTATCGCCGTGGTCCTCCAATTCCCCCTCCGCCCATGCATGATCGCGACAGGTACCCTCCCGTGGCACCTCCTGATTACTCTAGAGGCCGATACCCTCCACCTGATCCTTACCGCGGCTATCCTGGACCTGCGCCACCTGCGCCGTATGACAGGTATGACAGACGTCCTGCAGAAAGATATCCTCCTGCGTACCCTGCTCCGCTCCCTGGTGGCCGCCCCCGCACTCCGCCTGGAAGGGACTACGATCGCCCCCCTCCTGCTAGGTATGCGCAGAACTCTGTCGGATACCTTGAAAATCTGGCTGATACATCTTCTAGGGATTACCCCGATTACCGTGGACGTCCTCCTAGCCCACCCCGTTATCCTCCTGGTGACTATCCTCGTGCTAGTGTAGAACCTCCCCCTGGTCGATACAGGTTTGTCGCTCTGGCCCTCTCCTAGCGAACACCCGCCTCATCTGGTCCACAGACGTCGTTCTCTCAGCCCCGGTCCTGCTAGGTCTCCTGTTCCATATGATGCTTATGCCGCCAATGGATACTCTGGCAACCCTCCAGGACCTCCTCGCCGCGATTACGGGCCTCCACCTCGATCTGGCCGCGAGATTGAACCTCCTTATCGTCGTCCTTAAAACACGGGTTGACTTCTGTTCGAACCATATCAGTGCTATGTTCTTGTTGCTCTCGATACCGTGCTTTCTCAGTCTGTGGCCCCTGTCTTTTCTGTATGTCGCTTGGTATATCTCTAAAGCTTTGCAATTTCGCTGTCCATTAGTATATATAGCTAATTACTGAATAAATCACCCCTCATATCCCGCCAAAGACATCAACGTCTCCCGGTCCCCAGATTCTTCAACCAAAGCGCGTAACTTGCTGCTGGGGTTCTTCAGCAACTCTGAAGGTTTATCAAATTCGACCTGGGCGGCATCGTCAAAGAATACGAGGGAAAGGTTGACCAAGGTGTACTTACAATTTGTCCTGCATCAAGGACCATCTGCACGATTCCTCAGGTTCAGTAGTGCCACTATTGGAAGAGAGCGGAACTTACAATCCTGTCGGCGTCAATGATCGTCTGTAGCCTGTGTGCCACAGTTAGGACCGTTACATCCCTACCAAGGCCATTTCTCAGCGAGGATTGAATGACAGCATCAGTTTTGTGATCTGAAATGCGTTAACATGAGGGCGTGTAAGAAATCACGGCAAAGAAACCCTATACCAATGGCCGAAGTTGCTATAAGGAAGAAAAATGGGTCAGTCTCAGCACAATCCATCTTGGCCACAGCGACTTGCCTTCATCAAGAATCAACAGCTTGCTTCCCCGGATAATCGCACGTGCAAGGGCAATGATCTGCCGCTGGCCGACCGAGAGGTTACCGCCTCCGCTCGAAATGGCAGAGTCAAGTGTAAGTTTGCCCTCTTCCACCCCTTCTTGCAATGAGAAAAGACCGGCTGATCGTAACGCGTCGTTGAGCAAGGCGTCGTCGTATTGGTCAAATGGGTCCAGATTTTGCCGTAAGCTTCCGCTGAGCAATTCGGGCTAGTGTTCAAGTCAGTGGATGATCAGCAGTCGCGGTCAAACGGACGTACAATCTGAGGAATGATGGTAATGTTTGAGCGCAACGCATCCAGGTTGAGGGAATTCGTGTCTTTGCCGGCATAGACGACTTTGCCCTCTGTAAAGATGCACCGCAGAAGGGCGAGGGTAAGGGAGCTCTTCCCCGATCCTGTTCGTCCGACAACTCCAACCCTTTCACCAGATCGGATGTCAAAAGATAGATCGCGCAACACCTTCGGTCCGTCAGGCGAGTACCGCGCGGACAGGTTCTCGACATGCAAACTGCCTTCTGCAGGCCAGTACGCTGGAGGAATGCCGTCAAGGGTGGGTTTTGGCTCTTGTTCAATCGATGTGTACTGGCCAATTCGCTCCAGACTGACAGCGAATATGTAAATGAGACTTTACTTGCCCAAGGAAGCGCCATACCTGTTTCCCTGAACTTCGAACTCGTTCACTATTCTGATCCACCACAGAATCATGGTACTGAACCCGACTATGCGAAAGGGAATGTGAGATAGATAGGTGGACTCTGATCGTGACCAATTGGCTTACCAGCCATGTTCAAGGAAAATCCAATGTTGGAGGCACTGTGATCCCGGAAATAGATTAGATACGCGGCCAGGCTGGAGGCAAACAACCCTCCCAAGACATCGACACGGATGCAAATCCATCGGTTGAGATTGTAGAAAACCCGCGCTGCCCTGGTATAACGATTGATCCTTTTCAACGATTCCTCGATGAAGGCTTGCTGGGCTCCGTATGCACGGAGGGATGCTGGGAGTGAATTAGGAACAGGGAGCATTACGACAGGAAGGTTGAGTGGTACATACTTAAACCAGCAATAGCAGCGCCGAAACTGTGGGCATGTTGTCAGTTGCCGATGAGAGTTCGGTGTTGCTGTGTACATACTGTCCAAGGACTGGCGCCTTCGCATTCGACATCTCCCGCTTCACCGACAGTTGGGCTTTGATATAGATTTGACCACACCATCCGCCGAGGGTAGCCACAATGATGCCGGGTAGCAGGAACACAGGGGTAAACAGAAGGACGGCGCCGAATTTGATTAGCATAGAGTAGGTCATCTCGCTCAAATACCAAAGCTGATCAGCTAGGGGCCCGTCAACTAGTGCATCGTTAGTTTCGATATCCGACGCGTAGACAGGCGCGACATACCTGTGCGAATGTCTTGGGTGCACCGCGTGATCACTCGGGATATGGGTGTCGTATCGAGCCATCTGGAATATTGTGAGTATGGCACATTCTGCGTCGGCCACTGTCTTTACCTGAGAGTGGTCCCAAGAACGGCCTCGAGGAGTTGCTTGTGAAGAGTCCGAGATGCTCTGATTGAACCGATGATGTAGTAAGCGTAGGAGGACGCGTATGCAATGGAACCAACTAGTAGCAAGGCACCTAAGCACCATAGTTAGCGCATTCCGGTGCAGATACGACTTGAGTTTAAACCAACCGTAGAATCCCAGGTACCTAGAAGAATTTAGTTAATCAAACAAAATAAAGGGAAACAAGTTCAGTGACCAGCGTACCACGACACAGGGACTTCTGAAGGGGGGTGGATACTGTATTGGGAGGCCCAGTAGCCTAACCACCATGTCTGAGCGACCGATACAACTTCGCAGAGCACGATCCCAGTCATGTAGAGTATGAAGAACATCTGCGGGCGCTTCACACCTCCCATTGCGGAGAAAAACATCTTGACTAAAGAAATGCGATGTCAAGACGGCTTGCAGCGGTCCCTGGAGAAGAATGACCCAATGCTTACCAGCGCTCCAGCTGACATGGCCTTCCTCAACTTCTTCTTCAACAATCAACTTCCCGTCTGCAGAATCTGGTGGTGCTTTGCCCTTGGGGTCGATTTCCTCTTCCGATTTATGGAGAATCCGTTCTTCCTCGTTGACTTGTTTAATCAGTCGCTTGTCATGTTTAACGACTTCAGAAATTGGACCCTGCGCTAACACTTTCCCATCTCCACCAAGTGAGACGGCGAATTCGGCAACAGAACTGGCAAGGGCGACGTTGTGCGTCTTTCAAGATCATGAGGTTGTTTGTTTGTCTGTAACCCAATAAAGGTTCCACGTACCACCAGTATCATAGTCCTTCCTTTCACCAAGTCTCCAGCGAAACATTTCTCCACGATCCATTTCGAAGTGTGTACACTAGCGGAAAGGTTAGGTCATCATCCTTGATGGACAACAAATGTAACACGTGAAGACATACTCAAGGGCAGCAAGGACGTCATCGAGCAGTAGGATCTCTGCCCGCGAGTAGATTGCACGAGCGAGAGTAATTCTCGCCTTTTGGCCACCACTGAGCGTAAGGCCCTTTTCGCCGACCTCTGTTTGGTCTCCTGCCTCGAATAGGCTCAGGTCGCGAGCCAGGCTACATTGGTAAATGACCTTGTTATACCTCTCCTCGTCGTAGGGTGCCCCGAAAAGAATGTTTTCCTTCAGGAGCACTAGTCAAAGAACGAGCGCCGAAGACATTTGAATTTTGCCTCTTACCCGGATAGTTTCATTTTGAACCCAGGATTCTTGGGCAGCGTACGCAATACCCCCAGATCTGGGCAGGCTGAACCAGGAATCTGGGGCCATTGGGACGAAGTGCATCTCGCCTACGTCGTAAGAAGTTAGAGAAGTGTTGCAGCTGTTGAATAAATAAATCAAAGTCGAACCTAACAAGGCCATCAAAAGTGATGTCTTTCCTGAACCTGTTGGACCGATGATGATGGATAGCTGACCACGGGGAAAGAAGAGGTCATTTTCAATCTTGAGCCTGAATTGGCGCTTCGAGGGTGTCAAGGAACCAGTGGTATCCCGCGACCATGCGAATGAGGCATCATGGAAACCAATTTCCTGGGACTCAGTGACGAGACTAGGGGGAACGATCGAAGGTTCCTTGCTATCGGCGAATTGATCAAGCAGCTCGGTCTGCAGGAGGGCACTGTCAATCAACAATTCTTGAAGGAGGGAACCAACTAACATTGTTCAAGAAGTCGTTGACTCGGTCCAAGGATACCCTTCCAGCAATGATCTTCGTGAGTGACCAAAAGGTGATGTTCAGTTGTTCTCGTAGCATGTCGAAGACAGTCATCGAGCTGAAGACGATGGAGGCGGTGAGCTCCCGCTTCATCACAGTGGTCTTTGGAAAGGTGTCAGTAACCAGGATTGGGTCCAACGGGATGCACTGACACTGGAGAACGGAATCAGTATTAAGACCGGAAAACCGAAAGAATATCATCTTACAAAACTGCATATGTGGAGATCATGGTGCACACAGGGATCAGGTAGCTAAAGGGGGGTAGTAAGCTCCTGCGTTTCGAAGACGACATCGTTAATCCCAACTCACTTCAACGATCCGTTTACCAATTCCAACATGTTTCGCTTCCATAGATAATAGAGTTCGACCTCCCTTTTTTCTGCGATCCGGTCATTCATTTTCTTCTCCCAGCCAAAAAGCTTGATCATGCGCACGACATTCATAGCTAGCGGGAGTATGTTAAGTAGCACAACAAGGACAAGTAAGATAGGAGCGCACCTTCCGACACAATCTCGACACGGGCGTCAGTCTTCTTAAGGCGAGCAGTTTGGACGTCTTGCATCAGTTTGGCAACGTAACTCGGAACAGGGAACAGCAAGAGCATAGCGGCCAGGCCGACAAAAGAACTATGCCACGCAAATTCTCTTAAAGAAAACTCCTCCGACAGAACCTGACGACCACTTACCTCCATCCCAAAACATTGTAGAGGAAGACGATGCAGAGTGTAATTTGGAGGGGGATCCAAATCACAATATAGAGGAAGTCCCTGGCGTCGACAATGTTGTTCAAATCAGTTGTGACCAAGTTGTTGATTTTTCCAACAAGATTTTGGGCGTTGCTGGACCCATCATCGTGTTGGGATGCTGGTTTCATTGAAGCAGCATCTAAAGCAGCATCGGTGCCACTATCGGAACCAGTGGGTTTGAACGTCCCTTCCGAAGAGCTGGCAACAAGAGTGCTATCAGTTGCAAGGTGAGAGTGATCCGTTCCAAGTTCGCTAGGTTCGATAGGAGTTCCGGGGGCTGATGCCGAGTCTGGCGTCACTGGGCCCGGTGTCTTCGTGGCAAGATCTTCCGGCGCCTCCGCTTTCACTCGTATGCGAAGCGCATGTTCGAAAATTAATTGGGTGAGGATCCCTTCAGTGCGCACTAAGGTTCTGGTCTGTTGAAGTTAAGTCAGATAGGGAAATGAGCATTGCTGCAATGTACTCGCCGCTATAAAGATATACCATTGGAAGGCGAGGGAGGCGATGAAAGGGCCTAGAAAGAGCCACAGAATCCAGAACCAGGGTTTTATGGTGGCTCCAGCGCCATTCGTTTCGATGTAACTGAACGACAAATCAGCGGCGCCCTGGCCAATCACGATAAAAAGACTCACCGAAGAAGATACTTCACGCCTAGCGGAGAAGCGAAGCCAGCGAGGACCTGGACCAACATCATGAAGCCAAGGATCATGTACTCTGTACGAAACACGCGCATTAAGCCAAAGAAGATATGGCGCTTGTGAGCCCTTGAAAATGCATCGACATGCTACGAATATAATCAGTGCGGAAGCCTGAAAGAGCCCTGAAGTATGTCTTACTGGGAAACTCCGAGATTTGAGATGCTTTGCGCTATCATAGTCGGCGAGGGGCGGTAGTAGGTCGGACGGGAGGGTCGGAAGTTTATTAGCGACAACAATGACCGGGTCAAGGAAAGAATATGTGGCTAAGGAGAAAAGGGATGTGGTTTGTTCGGGATTGGCTGTAGTCGGCTCCTGTAAGTCAATGTGAGCATATCAGCGGCATTTCGATAACCTACTGGCCGCACCTCGGGGTAGATCGGGGTATATTGACGAGGAATGAAGAGTGGGACTATGCAAGCGCTTAAGAATAGTGAACCGACTTTCGCCCACAAGACCCAACCCTCCGCTTGATCCATTGGAATTTCATTAAATGTGATCAAGGGATAAACATCTCGAGAGACGTAGACTGCGAGAAATGCGAATAGGACCAGGGTTAGATGATGGTTTGCGATCCGCGACCATCGTGGAGTCGCAGCAAGTACAACGGTGGCAAGAGACACCAAATAGAACTACATGTCATTGGTTAGAAGAGGAGACGGTCGTAGGTTTTGTAGCTTACACTGGTCATGGACAACATCATGTCTATCCACTCTTGCTCAGTGAGCTTAGGTGGGGTTTTGTCTCTGTGCTTTCGACCACCTTTCTTCTTCTTGTCGCCGAATATGACATAGAGCGAGCTTTGTTCGTCCAAAATTGAGCTGTAAACGAACAGACCAAGCAGTGCAATACAGGCAAGGAGGCGAAGGACTCGGAAGGCGAAAATGGTAGCACCACCATGTAATTTGACATGTTCAGAAAAGTCACTGACGATGTTTGCTTCTTCACCTGGGCTGACGGTGGAACCGTCATCTGGCGTGCTTTCCGTCGGGTCGGCCCTCCTGAGGCGTACCCAGCTCCGTTGTATCCGGCCCGATGCGATGATAACGTGCAGTACGAGGATGGTCAAGGACACCAGGGCAGCGCCAACCGGAATAAGTAGCGAGTTGCCCCAAATGCTGAACAACGCGCGTTGTCAGTCTCTGCCTTGCTGCAAGCGATGCTGACTTTACCTTGTGTGCCCGGTTTTGCAGGCGTTTGGGAGCCCGAGAGCGCCCGGCAACGACAACACAGAGGAGAGTGGTTGTTGAGGAAACCACACAGCGCTCATGGCGAAGGGAATAGGGAGCGATAAGCTCTAAATTGAACGAATATAAGGGCTTTTCGGAATCGGCTGCGCTTCGACCTGAGTCAATAAAGTTTTATCACCGAATCTTTCTAGTTGATTTTCGAGTGGACTTTCGAAGCAACACGACCTGGGAAACGCGAACTGACATTTCCACGCGTCTCTCATCAACGGATCACGTGTTCACTGTGATGGCCGAGCAACCGGGTCATCCCATCGCATAAGGTTCTGTCGATCAAGTTCAAGGTCCATAGATGCATTAGAATGATTAGAATGTTGCGAAAAATATGTTGCGTACGCTATTCGTGAATAAATATCAGTAAATTAGTCAAAATATGCGCGATCGATGTCAATCGGTGTCCCAGTAGCTACGCATGGCCTCCTCGCTGTCCATGAAATCATCGTCATCACATCCTAACGAGGTGTAGAATTCCTGCCATGCTGCAACCCTTGGGTCAGCCCTGATCCTAAAAACGGGGTTCGTCATGCGAGTGGTCGGCGTCCCGAAGCGAGTTCACTTACTTGGAAGGGTCAAAGTTCACCACCTCCAAGCCTTCCATCGTCCTTGCTCTGGACAGAGCGACGTATGCTGTCGGGGAGTTCAGCATATCATGTCTGGGATCTAAGTAAGAAGACTCACCTTGCCCGTTCTCAAACACGCTGGCAAGGTCAACTTTCACCCGGTCTAAAGTCTGTCCCTGAGATTTGTGAATAGACAAAGCCCATGACAGAATCAAAGGCACTTGAAGCCTGTGTGCTTCGATGTTTCCGATGAATCCTTGTGCCGTGAATGCCAGCGGCGCACAAAGCAGCTCCATGCCGTTCGTAAAGCGGACGAGGGGCCAATACTGGCTCGTACTGAAGACGTTGTTGTTGATTCTGCGCAACTCATAGTCGTGCGCTGTCCCTTGGATTTGTCGGGTGAGGTCTTCCAGAATCTCATCCTTGGATCGGTCTTCCTTCTTCTTTGCATCTTTCCCAGGATGTCGCCTGCGAGGCTTCTCGTTGAGTTCGGCAATGGCAATGTCGCGTTGCAAAGCTTCGTGAATGGTGAGAAATTCAACTACTTTGCCCGTGCTTCCATTGACCAACTTTCCTTGGATGACGTTCTGCGAAATCTCATCAGTGGGAAAGGGTTGTAGAAGTCGGAGCGCTGTTACCTGGATTAACATGACCTGCGCACCTATCTATGTATATGCATGCAGGTTAGACTATCGCCCGTGTATCATTGAACCGGTGTCGCGTACCTTGAGAGTGACGCTGCTGAGGGCGATCATCCTCTCCAGGAGAGTGCGTACACTATCACCGGGGACAACATTTCCAAATGGATCGTATCCTCCGCTATCTGTCGACTCGTATTGGAACTCGGGCCCTGGAAGCTCCGTTAATTTCCTATTATTAAACCCTTCTACTTCGACCTTTCTCGGGTACCTGCTAACGCATCGGTAAGAGCCTCGGGTTCGAAAAGGTTCATCCACATACAAATGAGTAGGGCCGATACCATCGGTGTAGTGAATAGGCCGCTGCAGACTATTCAAAATTTCAATGTGTCTGTTCTCTAGCTTGCCGAGGCGTATTGATGAGAGTAAGTCGATGAAAGCTGGTCGCAATTTGAGCGGATGAAGAAACCATTGGATGGGGAAGCTCTCTCACTATTATCTGTTTGACGGAAGACCTGGCGCAGGAACATGGGCTGACCGATGCACCTGGGCCACTGTTTTGCCCCGAATGCGAACGTAGCCTTTCCTTCGTAATTGTGACTTTTGTCCGGGACCGGCGGAAGTTGGAAGAAGTCGCCAGTCAGGACGAGCTGTTGGATTGAATTAGTGATAGCCCGCGACGCCACAGAAAGGAAAACTCTGACTTGAATGCCACCGAAAGGTCGATCTGTAGCTCGAACGATGCGAGCTATTTCATCCTACTACAGGGTGAGCCTAGGGCTATCAATGTCCGTGCGATCTGCTCACCAGTTTGTCAAAAAGTGATCCATCGAGCATGGAGACTGCAAGGTCGTCAGCATTCTGCGCGTCATCTCGGATAACATGACCGCGTACTCTCATCGATGACCATGACTCTGGTTTGCCTCCACCGTTTCTTGACATTGCCTGGAGAGTCCAAAATCTTTGAAGCGATTTTGTCGGCAGATTCCTTGCCTAATCCAATGCCTGCAAACGAGTGAACCGTCGAGCCACCGATGCTGAGCCCCGCAATTCCTGTCGATGCGGTTACTGCGACTTGTTTTTCACCGTAGTGACTCCTTGCCCATGCAATTATCTCTCTTAGGAGCACAGACTTGCCTGTTCCTGTAGGGAGGCAGATCAAAATGAGTGCGATGATCTGGGTTCAAGTCAGGCCAAACGGACCAGCTGGTCCTGTAAAGAACACGTTTCTGCCCTTCTTTACTTCATCAAGGATTCGTCGCTGGTCTTTGGACAGTTGAATAGCTCCGGATGGAGTTGATACCGCTGCAGGTATGTTTGAAGAAAGCACAGCGGGAGAAATCCCCTCTTGGTGGTCATCCGGCGATGGACTTCCCATTCGATGATCGTCGACATGGGCGACTGCAGTAGAACTGGGGCCGGCAGAGGCCTGCTGCGGAGAAGCCAACGCAGTGCTCAGAGGCGTGTTTGTCTGAAGTGTAGATTGTTCTGCGAAAGGTAAGATAGCAGTACATCGTTGCCCCCACGACAGTACTCACCCGAAGGCGAATTGTTGGCGTCAGTAACCGTCGCGTCGTTTTGCGCTGCCTGCTGAAGCCTGCTAGCTTTCCGAGCTTCTCTCAGTTCCTTCAGCCATTTGGCCTGGACTTGTCTGTAGCTCAAGTGCGTGCCGTCCCTGGGATTTATGCGAACCGAAGGCATTTTCGACGTATAGATGGAACGCCAGTACCACACGTCAAAGTCCAAAGGCGGCTATGTCGAACGCCGCGGCCCCTATATAACGACAGCCAACTTTCCCAAGGCACCGTGACACGCTTCATGTGATCGTTACGCGCTTAAATGAGTTCACCGCCATCAACACGGGTTCTCTAGTTGAACAGTTGCCACCGACTTGGGCGCAGTGTAAGTGCTTTCGAATGCCCAAAGCAAAGGCCCAGAAGTGGTACGCGGTTCAAATTGGACGTGACGGTCCCCAAATCTATGACAATTGGAACGATGTACGTGTCGGACGAGCCCCACCTCTTCAACTGTGCTAATGGTCTGAACTTCAGTGCAAGGACAAAGTGAGTGCCTATGAAAACGATGTGAGAACGTGGTCATCGACCCTATCTAGGTGTCGAGATACCCCGGTGCTGTGCACAAAAGCTTTAAGACCAGGAAGGAGGCGGAAAATTGGCTTGGTGGTGGGTAGTTTGGCGATTAACTTCTGTGACGCATTGTGCCGATTTTCTTCAGATCATTCAAGTAAAGAACTCAAGAAGGAATTCTTCCAGCCACATGGAAGCGCCTACCGGACGAAGGAAAAATCACCGAGTCAAAAACTGCTGCCTGAGGCCAAACCTCAGCTCCAACCAAGCGCTGCCATCGTCCTTTCTCCAGAGCAAACACAAGTGCTCGACCGCGTCAAAGCAGGCCAAAACGTCTTCTTCACCGGATCCGCTGGTAATGTTTCGCCACAAACTGCTGATCTCAGGTTGCTGAGCCGGTTTAGGAACGGGCAAATCGGTGTTGCTGAGGGAGATCATCTCTTTTTGCGGCGGTTCTCATTCTCCGGAAGTTGCAATTACTGCCTCTACCGGTATAGCCTCGGTCAACATTGGTGGGACGACTTTGCACTCATGGGCGGGTATTGGAATTGGCAACGAATCTGCCGCCAAACTGGTTGGGAAATTCTGGGGTCAGCCTAAATTTAGACCTGTACTTGAACGCTGGCAACGAGTGAGAACGTTGATTATTGATGAAAGTAAGAGCACCAACTTCTCATCTTCGTTGTCCCCTGGCTAACAAATTCTGCGAAAGTTTCCATGTTGGACGGCTCCTTGTTTGATACCTTGGTAACTCCCTCTCGCATTGTCTTCTCCCATCTGCACCGACACTGTTTCAGGAAGAGGTTGCCAGACGAACTCGCCGCAACGACCTGCCCTTTGGAGGCATTCAGGTGAGATCCACCTTCACAGAGAAAGCGCCGTTATTCAAATGGAATGAAGTTGGTTCTATGCGGTGATTTCTGCCAGCTCCCTCCCGTAAGTGGGAGAAACGGACCTCCCGCAAAATTTGCCTTTGAAGCAGACTGCTGGGACACCTGTGTGCCGACCATGATGCACTTGACACGCGTCTTTCGACAGAAAGATCAAGGTTTGGAACGTCACAGCTTTCCTTTTGGCGACCAATTAATCTCCTTTAAGCCTTTGTGGATATGCTGAACGAAATGCGATTGGGCAATATGAAACCTGCCACCATTCAAGCCTTCCGATCTCTTTCTCGAAAGGTCACTTACAAGGATGGAATTGAGCCCACCGAGTTGTATGTCCTGCCAGGTTGAACATGACTGACTGGGCTCTGATTGTACTCCGCAGATACTCTACGCGGCGTGAGGTTGACCAGGCCAATAAGTCCAGACTCAATCAGCTTCAGGGTGAAGCCAGAACGTATGCCGCGCAAGACATACCCGGAAGAGACGCGGATGGCAGGATTACTTCCCCTGCCAAGATGGAGCAACTTTTGGATCGTCTTCTGGCGCCGAAGTCCATCACCCTGAAGGTACGTTTTTGAGCAATAAAAACCTTCCCATCCGCTGAACTTTCACTGATGTAGGTTGGAGCGCAAGTGATGCTTGTCAAGGTAGGAAGGGGATTTTCGTCCGTTGCATTGGCTGAACCGGCTCTTCGTCCAGAATATTCAACAAGGGCGACTTGTCAACGGCTCTGTGGGCACCGTGATCAAATTCATGAGCGTTGACGAGGCGGCCAAAGAACATGTCACGATCGCCGAAGCAGAACGCCCCTCTGACAACGAGAAAACCAAAGCTGGGACTCGGGAATCTCCCATTAATGTCGACGATTTCGAGTCGGGTGAGGACGAAGAGGACGACATCGTTATCGTGTCCGAGTCTGCAAATGCCCCTCTTCCTGCTACTCGACGGTTGATGCTGTGGCCACTCGTCCGTTTCGTTGGTGGCATCGAGCGGATGGTCATTCCGGCGGACTTTACAGTCAACAATGCGGAAGGAGAGGTCGAGGCCAAGCGGATTCAGATACCTTTGATTCTTTCCTGGGCCCTCAGCGTGCACAAATCCCAGGGACAGACCCTTGAGCGAGTCAAGGTTGACCTCAAGCAGACCTTCGAGAAAGGCCAAGGTGGCTACTAATGGCTATTCCCGATGCCAGCAGTCAAGCTGACCATCTTTCTAGCCTACGTCGCCCTCTCACGAGCCACTTCTATGGACCACTTGCAAGTCTTGAACTTCGAGGCTTCCAAGTACGTGATCTGGCTTCCTTAACGTTGGCAATGGTCTGACCATGTTGTTCAGAGTGGAAGCACATCCACTGGTTCTCCATTGGTACCGGACCAAAGCGGGATCACCAGCGTCCCTGCGCGACGAATTCGACGACTTTGATGATGAGATGGACAGTGAAGAGGCAATGCAAGCATATTATGATTTGTAGTGGCGACGTCCGATGTGTGGATTAATGCATATTTAGTAAATTACGGCTCAAGTTAACAACTCTAGACACCTTTAGTTGATCATGCCAATTCCACGAAATTTGCAGGGAATATTCCCTGACGGCCGTTGAGCTTCCCAGTCCACCTAATAGCTTGATTCAGTCTCATGACTACAGGGAGGATAACAGAATAATACCAGTCATCAACCATATCGGTCATCTTGGTTACTGTAATGACGTCTCCTTTCGAGAACGAAAGGTCCCCCGACTGTGAGCGGAAGGGCGATTAGCGCTCTGCAATGGCGAGTGAAACAACAAGTACCTGCCTCGACAGCATCGAAGTCAAACAAAGCTATAGCGCGGGCTACACCCTCGTTTGGCGTTAATGGTCTGCTGAGCTCTGGCTTACTCCGAAGGGGGCGATGTGCAAAAGATTTCGAGCGATTCATAGAAAATACGTCATCCTGTGTGTCCCATGAATCCTGTTGGTTTGAGGTCGTGGCTGGCATGTACAGAGAATTGGAACGGATATGAGAGCTGCTGCTCGACGGCGATGCAAACGGGTTCGTCGATGAAGGAGGCCGTGAAACCCGGCTGCCTCGTGACGTTGAAGGAAATGGGTCAAAATCGGACTCGAATTGCTGCTTAAAGCTCGCTCGTGCTGAACTGGGATCAGTCATCCCGCTGTTCGAAGATGACTGTTCTTCCTCGGGTGGTGCTATCCAATGCGTAGGTGGGAATTCGGCCTTCTTTCTCTTACTGAAGAACGAAGAAGAGGAAGATGGTGCCCTCGACAAGGTAGGAGTTAATCCCGCATTCGTTCCAAAGACGTAGGGTTGGTCTGTGTGGCGATTGTGCTCCTCGATCCAATCGCGAGATCCTGGAAACCTGGTGCAGGCATCAAGGGCCTGTATCAGTGGGGTAGCCCAGGGTGGTGGGTCGATCATTCCGCCAAGAAGCATCCTGGCGGTAACAGGAGAGTTGTAAGCGAGTGCGTTGGCATCTTGGCGCTCGACGATGACCGATCCTTCCAAAGAGACACCACCGAATAATCCACGGGTTTTAGAATAGCTGTACCTGTAGATCGCCAACAAGACGTCAGTAAGCTATCACACACAAGGGTACTCGGTGATGTGCCCACATTGCAGCCATTTTCCCCTTCGTATTAACAGCACCGGAGGCTTCCCCATTGCGGCCCAGGGGACCCAGGGCGATGCTCATATTTCCCCCAAACGTTAACGATCCTGCCGACATGAATGAGCTCTAATACAAATGTAAGAACACTCCAGGTCCAATGGAACCATAAGTGACTTACGACTGCCTGTGTTGTGCATCAGTTAGCAACATAGTTGGCCAATCAGAGGAACGACGACGAACGGATCGAGAGTTCAAAACGACCAAGAAGTCTGTCACTTCAGCACCGGCCTGTGTTCCCACTCCCAACCCTCCAGTTCCAATGGCACTGGGTGCTGACCAGGCTAGCGGGGATTGAGTCAGTTGTCTGGGCCTGCTACTACGGTGTGAAGGACATACATCCGTCATCACGTTTCGCAATGACGACTCCGCTGCCTGCTCTTGCAGAAAAGATGAATCCCGCCTTGAAGATAGTGAAAATGGCAAAGCCTTTCGCCTCAGCCAGGATGTTGCGGGGGATGACTCCATCGAGTCCATTGTTTCTGCTATCCACGAAAGAGCGGACTGTCGAGAGGTCAGCTTTGCCGGAGGTTGGGCTTTTAAGTAAAGACTCACAAATCTTTGCAGCTTTGGTACATTCCTTTGGCAGGGGCTGAGGTAAGGGGCTGTTGAATTTGCGCATCGAGAGCTGACTTGACCAACTCAAGCAAGGCTAAGGCAAAGGTATTCCTGGTAGTGTGTTATGGTGTCATGTCTCCGAAGCCATCTGCTCCACGTGATATTCTTGATCCGTCATCTCCACGTGATGTTCTTGATCCGTCGATCATCCGGAGAACCTACTTCGGCAGGCCTCAAAGCTTGCCTCAAGCCTTCAATTGCGTTACAAAGTTACAATATTTCAATGGATTGAAACCATCTTTGCTTCATAATTAAGCTTTAGCTTAAAATCTGATCTCTGGTGGGCGTATAGAATATATAGTCGAGTACGAAATGGTCTTCATCGTCATCAAGCTTATCATCAACAACTTTTCACCCGGTCATCTTCCATAGGAGTTACCACCCCGGATGAGTGAACAAGATTCGACTCTTCACCCGGAAGTTCGACATACACAGTGCAGTGACAAGTGAAGACGCCATACTCTAGCATTATCAAGGGTGAGGCAGGTTTCGAGTTGGGAACAACCCGACACTCCTAGGGACCTCCGCCCCTTGCCCTTTTATCCGTGACAGGGACTCGGAGCTGGACAGATCTCATACATGGCTGAGGTGTGACTCGATAGGTGGAGGGTCCTTCTACGAGTGTCCCAGTGGAGGGCAGAGGGATGGACCTTAGCCTATTGAGATTGAGATTCTCTACCCTTCGGAGGATCATAAATATTGGTGGCGTTCGTACAACTTTCTGGTTGATATGGCCCGTAATTTGGCTTCTATCCCTCCATGCAGGCATGGATACCAACTAAAGTACATAAAATTTCGAGAATTGAGCAAAAATCAGGAACTCTTGTTTCAAGTCTCTTCATAACATCTTGATCGCTGTCAAGGCCGATAGTTATAACTCCGACCTGTCCATACGGTTGCGATAGATCGCGCCGGGCCATCTCAATTTCTGTTCTTTGAACGATGTCAGAATCTGATTTCCAGAGACTCGTCGACGTTTGTCCCTTGACTCGCCTCGGACACGTGAGAACCAGGAAATGACATCAGGGCTACCATAGTCACCGGTGCACGTGCATATGCTTTCCGGGGCTCCGAGTCAGCCTTGCGCCCTTAATAAACGCCGTCGACCTCTTTTCTGGGAATATGGTGCCGCGTCATTCAGATCTTTGAGGTCGTCGTTGGCCAACGAGCTCGAAGATCACGAATAGCCCTGAACCACAACCCGTCATCAGTGAATGGATGTGATCAGACGTGATCAACAACTTGTGAAGCAACGAACTCTTAAACGCCTCAGGTCCACGGCTATTTAATGTCAATATCAGATACCTGCCATTGACACTGCCATTGGAGACCGTCCGTATTTAGCGCGACGTGAGTCCTGGAACATCGTAGCATTCTGTCTTTGCCCGCAACCACCGTGGTCGACTGTCGACTTCCTGCCATCATGGGCCTCTACTCAATCCTCCAGCGATCTGCACTCTTGATTCTTGTACTCGGAACCAGGGGGACCCTGTGCACGCGGGATACATATGTCGACTATCTGGAAATGGTGCGCAGTAGTCCCTTGCTCTTGTTGGCAATGTTCTGAACCCATTGCCCCCACTGCCGGCGACAGTCGTTCTTCTTTGATTGGAACCCACCGGCTCAGCTCTATCCCGTTCCAGTAACCCGTGAGCAAAGTTTAGGCCACATTCTGCCGACGTCCACAGGTTGACATTTTGTGCTAGAACAGTGCGAAACTATCAATATAAAATGGTCGAGAGGTCCAGCACAGGGGTATGTGCTGTCCTCGGAACTTTGTCTTTTCGCGGCTAATTTGGTACAAAGTCCAAACCCAGTGCCACCATACTACCTTCAGGTCTATGCATCGTAAGCCCATGAAATTTCGAATTATCCTCCGTGTTCATGGCTTTCTCTCCTCTGACTTCAGAATCTACACCGTGCCCATCGTCATCCCCGCCGGCGACCGTCTCAGCTATGTCCGTGCACCAGAGACCACAGACCCAGCAACCCGACTGACACAATTTCGTAGGACTGGGCTGTCCCTTTTCCCCCTGGTACCCTCTATCAAATATGCATGGTGCGTTCCCTTTCGCCTCCCACCCTCTTAGGGGCTCATATCGGTCGCCCGAAGTTCGACAAAAACGGAAACACTGGGGGCTGTCAAGATGTCTACACAGTCACACCGTCCCTATCCTCGCAAGACCCCACTTGCGCCAACGTCACTCTACCCCCCCAACTCGAGGTTGAAGGAATCGTGAACAATGGACCCATATCACAGTATGGATGGATCGAGCAGGTAGAACTTGAATTACTGTTCCTTCACCCTTAGCGCAGACTAAAATGGAGAGCCGAGCAGTGCACGGACATTTCTGTCGTTCCGAAAGGAGGATCTCCCCCGTACACGTTTACGGTGAGCACTGTACCGGACATGCTCGACCATCGCTTCTGACGGGATAAGAAGATAGCGCCATCATTACACCCACCTTACAACATAACAGGTGATGGAGCGATGAACTGGACAGTCACCTTGTCATGGGCTAGTTCGTTCTTCATCAGTGTTGCCGACTCTGCTGGGAACATGTGGGCCAATGGGTTGCTACACAGCGGAGGTCCGGGGACAACGGAGTGTCTTATCGGAAGTTCAAGTGGGTGAGGCCCCTATTTAGCTCCATACAAATCTGAGTATACCATGTTAACTGCGTTCCATTAAAAGCACTGGTGCTCATGTTGAACCCGCTGTAGCGATTGGTGCCGGTGTGGGAGGATCGGCAGCTGGCCTCCTTGTAGGATTGTTGTCGATGTTTTGCGTCATGCGAAGGAAGGGAAGGAAGGAAAGGGATAGACAAGCATTTTTGGACTTCTCTTCCGGTGCGGATAACTCTTCGCTCCTCAACTGGCACAACCGTTCTCAACATCGTCCAGAATCAACGACACCAATACCTTACCCAGACCGTTCAGTTGGAACAGGAGGAGCAGGGCACCACTCACTGGGATCAAGCCCATACCACGTCGAGCCTTTCGTAATCCCAACTGAAGACGGACAGAGAAATGTCCCAAGTTCCCCCCATTCAAACGCTGAGGCGCCCCTTCCCATACCACAATCCCTGTCTACGTTCTCTTCAACGGTCGGTCAGCCGGCAGTGAAACCTCATCCTGGAGCAGTGTATGTTCTGCACCATGATAACAACGCCCCGCCGGTCACGATATATCACGAGGAAGGCCAGGAGATCGTCGAACTACCTCCAAGGTACCCCGCGAATTCTCCACCTCCCGAGCTTGTGTCGCGGAACGTGAGTGACAATCGTAGGGAGAGTGAAGGCAATCGAACGGATGGCAGCGACCTGCCTCCGATGCTCCAACAGCAAAGAAGGCCGAATCACATTCGCAAGCCAGCGCACCATCCCCATCAAGAACGGCAAGGTCGGCGATAGCGAACCTGCATTCCCGTTCCATATTCCCAATTCCCGTTTAAGCCAACACCGAACCATGGTGATACCTAGTCCTTTGACCTTTCCCCTGCTTTATCCAAGTACAATTCCTCATCCTCTGTCTTCTGCTTTCTTCCTTGGGTCTTCAAGCGTGTAGGGTTTCTCTGTCCTGGAATCAATCACATTTGGCATCAAACCACAGGCTAACAGGAAGAAATAAAGATGCCAATTGGGCATGGTCGCCAGTTACCACGGCTTAATTGACGCCATCCGCCTGCACTATCAGATGAAACGACCCGACCTTCCGTCGACGTTTCCATCTTATCAACTGAGACCAACAGTGTTTGTTCCTGCTGCAGGAGGTTGAGCCTATCTTGCATGACGTTAATGTCGGAGGGTGACCAATCCTAGGAAAGAGGTATTAGCTTCGCAAGGAAATAGAAAGGTGCGATAGTCACCTTTCTCTGAGTGGGTGGCGCAGATTGTCGCAGTAGTTCAAGTGCTGCATGTAGTTCAGGTTGGCCTTCACACAGGACCTCCAAAAGCTGCATTGCACTGTGGTCGCAAGTTAGCGAAATGAGTCCCGAGTGAAAGTAAAACCCACATACCTAGATTTGGCCTTTGTAGGGCTCGCAAAGGCAGAGCTCAAACCCCGTAACAAAGCGGTGACTGCCTCTTGCCGTAAGTCGTAATCCTGGGACCCCTGCGGGGTGCACACCTCGATCAGCCACAGAACCCATCGGGCTAAACACATTTCGTAGCTTGGGTCAGAAAGGGACTCAAGCGGTATGTGGTCTTCCGATGGGTCTGGGTTCGCAAGAGCCAAGAGATAAGAGCATATTCTTTGCGAGAGAACAGATGCAAAGTCTGCGTGAAGGTCTTGAAGGTTCTGCAGTAGAGGTGCCCAGATAGCAATTGTCGCCGCAGGGGGCCAAAATCGATCCTTTTGAGACAATCGTTTCCTAAAGAAATTGTAAGGTGTGAGAGTTTGTGGGGAACGTGCGTAAACGAGGACGCACTTTTTTGACAGTGGGACAAGCCCACCCTTTTCAAGGAGGTCGTCGCAGAACCTTTCCAGTGCCCATCTCTCCTTGATGTCCTGCTCCTGCGGTGCTGCATCGGAAAAATGGGATGAGCCCCAACCGACGGCGTCCATTGATATGTTTGCCGCCACCTCAGCCTCCGCAATCCACCTTTCTACGTCTTTCATCAGAGAAGTAATTCTCGGTTTGTATTGAGCCGCCAGAGATGCATCGCGAGTAACGGTTTTCATGTATTCTTTGTATTGTTTGAGAATCGGTTTCAAAGGGCGCAGTGAGGTTGATACTGGGGAGGTCGAAGATAGTGGGTTCAAGGTTGGCAAAAAGTAATTGTGTAATAGCCATGACAACGACTGTAGACGCGTCGATCAGGTTCAAGTCGTTGGTCTTCCATGTCTACACTCACCTGTCGTGCGGCCTCTCGAAGAACCGGGAGACTAGGTAATTCCTCGTGTGTCGCCGCATGTCGCAGTTCAACCAACCAGGACGGCAAACCCAATTGTTTCGCAATAGAGGCAATTGAGCGTGCAAAAGCTCCCAGCTGGAGAGGATCAACCAAACCGTTCACCAAGCGTATTATGGCTGTTGCATAGCTCTGTCGCAAGGGTAACGTTGCTCCTTGCGTCTGGAACCTGTCTTGATTCACGACGACGAGTATGGCGAGCGTCGAGTCCAACGCATGAGGTAACGGCGTAATTGCTTTCCAGGCTGATAACTGGGCTCAAAGCATTCAATTCCACCCAGCAGAACGACCTGGACACCGACTCACCCTGTTTATCGCCAATGATTTTGCTTCATAGTCGTTCTCGTCGTTGTAGATCCAAGAGCAGACTTGCTCTAGCTCGCTTATCGATGCCCAAGGCACACGGCGGGGAAGCCTCATTTTCAGGCGCTGGTCATTGTTACCGACACCGGTGACCGCCGAGACGACCAGAACGAATCTGCGGTGTCACGTGTACGACACGATCAAACACGAGGCGCGAATGATCCCCAAAAGGAAATATCGAACATGGCGCTGGAGAAGCACTTGCTCGGTCTTGAAGCTTCTTTGGCTTCTCCTTCCTCAGCGATACTTTCCTTCAAAGAAACCTCACGAATTTTACGACCTTTAGTATGTCCCTCGACACCAGGGGAAAGATCGCAGCAGCACAATTGGCATTCTATGCTCCCATAGCAGGCATTTCGAGTTACCTCGTAGTGCGGTATGCATTGAGAAGAGATGCAGGCTGGTTGTTTCTGAGCCTATTCTCAATGGGTGAGTGCTGGTAAACATCTCTAAACTACTCTCTACTAACCCTTCTGATTGTTAAGCACGAATGGCTGGAGGCGCCCTCGTTCTCGCAGGACAGTTGCAACCCAATTTCGACGCTCTAACGGCGGCCTACGTCCTTGAACCTTCAGCGCTATCATTACTATTGCTATCAACGTTGGGCTTCCTGGGGATGGCGTACGTCTTGCGTACCGTATGCTTCACTCCGCGTACTAATTATACCAATGACATGGTTCAGCGGCCAACATACATACAGTGAAATCCCTCGAGTCACCGTCATCTTCAGGTCATTCGGTGGTATCACTCTAATCGGACTCGGCCTCGCTATCGCAGGAGGGATCCTCGGGTCACCTGTCTCACCCGACGACGCAGACATCGGAACCACCCTCCGACGAGTATCCTCATGCGTCTATGCGGGAGTCTGGGTATTACTAGTACTGGCATTCTTCGGAACGTTCTCCTATCGCTGGCATCTCAGGAGCTATCGACGAAATGTGCGTATCACTCGACTACCTCCTTGGCATTTGGCTCACTGTGCTGCTATAAAACAGCTTCTATGGGGTATTGGTATCGGAATGCCATTCCTTGGCACTCGCATCGCATACGGAATCATGGCCGCATGGTCCTCCAGTAATCTATATGGAACTGTCGTCCCAGTGAACAGAACGCTTTCAAAGATGAACCCGGTAACCGGTGACTGGGTGATGTATCTCGTCCTCGGCCTGGTTATGGAATTCGCAGCAGCAGCCATGTACCTGTTTGCAAGTACAGTGATGGCCCGAAGATACTACTAAAACCTTGGTGCTAACACTTTCACCCTCAGTGAAATGTCCCCATTCACAATAAACCCGGAACTGACGATTGGACACGATATTTAACGACGCTTCATCCACTTACTTTATTTACGACCCCGGCGATTCCCACCTCCATCCTTGCATTTGCTTCTCATCGATATCCCGTCCTTGTATGATCTTTAGTGGTATTTAAACCATGTAAACCTTCGCTCGATTTGTATAAGTAGCTAGTTGTAAAGATTCAATACATCATCATATTAGACGCCATTAAGAGTGGGATATCCGGGTTCATAGTCAAGCAACTCCCACACCATCCAGGGTTAACTGGACGGCATTGAGAGTCGCTCCGGCTTAATTGAACCCCATGTTATTCTCCTTCAAAGCTTATACCCCAGTCTCGTCGAGAAGAGCAAGAGTTACCTTGCTGCACAATCCAAACATGCGTCCGGCGGCAGGCAAAGCTGCTTTGTGGTTGGTTTGGTGAAAGGAGGATTCTCACTTGGCGGAAGAAATTTATCTCGTGGTGTCAGTCACGTGATACAAATGATGCCAAGATTCCTTAAGGGTTGGATAGGTACCAGGAGAACAGGGTCGTGGATGTGGATAATGATATGTACATGAATTAAAGTCCGTCAATGCATGCAAGTCGAGATATATGCAACGAAAGGCCATCATGGAAGGAGAAAATAATGTCGAACGAAATCGGGGGAGTATTGGCTGCTGTAACGATAGTATGCTGCTCACTTTAACAAAACGTCAGAAGCACTGTGCAGTCCGCTGAGCTGCTTCACTCACCACGCGAAGAGACATTGGAAAGTCTGGAGGATAGCTTTCTTCCCCTTCGAACATCTTGTATATGCTATGTATTTGGGACGGGTACGGATATTGTGAGCTCGGCGAGGCCGATGGTTCGTCCCTTTCATCCGAGTAAGGGGATTTGAATGGGGAGCTACTAGGAGGAAGTGGAGTTTCGTCACCGGATTCACTATGTTCCGTTTGGCTGTTGCCTGCAAGGAATTCGTCTTCACATGGTTCGTGAAGAGGAGATGGAGATCGATTCAAAGCGTCAAGCTGAGATCCACGACTTGAATAATCGTCGTCAGGGCAAGATGAAGGAGGGAGGCTTGACATAAAGCATTGCTGTTGGGATGAAGTGGGGGTGGCAAGATCTGGTTCTGGCTCCGCTTCCCGATGGGGTGCTGCGTCAGAACCACCAAGCGTCATGTTGCGCACAGGTAGTTCTTGTGAGAACGAAGATGTGTTGCTGAGGGCTCCCGTTGGCTCCGGCGTTTCTGAGGTGAACCTGCCAACTTGGTGTCAGGTGGTGGTCGGCATGCAGATAGTGTTATGAACCGACCTTAACTTGTGCTGCGGTGGATGGTAGAATGGGTAGTCGAGCTCTCTTTCCTGAGTTTGGGAACTTTCAATGAAGTCGTCTTCCAGAAGGGTGACTTGCTGCCGCACTGGTTTCAACGGGGACACCTTGACAGGTGAATAGTATTGGGTCTGTGAGGATCCAATAAAGTGGGGTGACCGAATACCCAGGTCCATTTCATCATCCCCATCGCTATCGGGAGCCAAGATACGTTTCGTCCGTGGAGTAGAGAAGTCGACGTGGTGTTGCATCGACCTGGTTAATTTAGGCGCCAGCCTCTGCGAATCAGACATCGCGCCTGGTTTGGGTGGGGAAGCTCGAATGGGATCAGAGAGGTAGTCTGCTGGCAGAGGTGTCAGAGGAGAGTCAGAGTCTGGCTGGGATGGAGTTTCCTCTATATTTGCGGAGGGTACGGCCACTCGGAGGTCTGGTTTGCGGTTAGCACGAGAGTATGAAGAGCCTATGGTAATCGAGTTGACCCTCTTGTCCCGCGGCGTGTGGGTAACAGCAACTACTTTGACAATGTCCTCGGCTGTATCAATGTCGTCAGAGACGACTATGACGTCTTTGCGTGTTCTCCCTTGAGACGAACTCGGCACGACCGTCTTCCTGGACGACTTGGGTGTGTCAGATTTGGACCGTTTAGTGCTCGGTATAGATGATGATTCGGCGTCATTGCTGTGTTCAGATGCAGTCGTCCTTTTCCTCTTTGAAGTGGTCTGTTTCTTCTTCCCTTTGGCTCTGGGGAAATACGAAGTTATGAGGCTTTCCATGCAATGTCATCGTCAGTGCTTGAGACGCGCCGCCTATGATGAGCGTGCCAAGCTCGTTGGTTGCCACGATCACATGGTCGTGACTGTGCACATCGCGCATCACCGATAAGAAGCCGGATGGGGTCAGGGGCTGCCACAGTTAACCGGAATGTTTCTTCAGCGTCTTCGCAGCGTCTTCAACCACGTATCGCCTTCAAAAGCTATGTCTACGACAGTGAACAATCCAAACAAGGCTTGCTGCACCATTCCACCTGTGCAGTCAGACTACAAACCCAAGGGAACGTACAAATCCCTCGGTGACTACAAACGGGTCTACACCACTGGGCCTGAAAAGAGCGAAAATGCCATCGTCTGTGTGTTCGATATCTTTGGGTATGTGCTCATTTATCTGCACCATAGAAAGCTAACATGGCGCTCCAGATTCTTCCCCCAGACTCTGCAAGGCGCAGACATTATCGCAGATAGCCTGAAGACCACGGTCTACATGCCCGATTTCTTCGAGCCTGAGGAGGCATTTTCGATTGAGAAGTTCCCCCCGAGACATGATCAGGATAAGCAAGACCTCCAGGACTTCTTCGGTGGCATTGCCAGCCCTCCTGCAACCACCAAGAAACTCACGACCTTTGGTGCATACCTCAAGTCCCAAGGCCACAAGAAAGTTGCCACATACGGTTTCTGCTGGGGTCTGTGGTCTCATTCAAGCGGCTTGCCTTCGACCATCGTTTAACGTTCATCCTGTCAGGCGGTAAGGTTGTTGTCTGTGGCTCGGGAGAGAACACTCCCTTCGATGCTTCTGCGATCGTTCACCCTGCGTGAGTGTTACACTTGACAAACAGCCAAGCGCGTCTGTTGATTGCCTCTTGTCCAGGATGATGTCCGTTGAGGACGTCAAAAACTTGACGATTCCCTTCGCTGTTTACCCCTCCCAAGACGAACCGGAATCCGATGTAAGTGACATCCTTCTCCCGGAAGCCGATATGATGTTGACGATTGCACCCCGATTGCACCCAGTACAATGAAATTGTTGACGTCATTAGCAAGAAGCGGTTTGCCAATCTTTGCGATCACAAATACTACAAGGATATGTGAGTATTCAGGTTCTGTATACAAGGGAACTGTGAGCTCAGGAATTACTCAGGTTCCATGGATGGGCGGCTGCACGCGGGGATCTGACGAAGGAAGACAACAAGCAAGCGTAGGTGTAACAACCACATCTTCACGCATCCCACTGACCGGTTCCATAGATACGAAGACGTTTATGGAAGGTTGATCGCATTCTTCAACAAAGCCCTGTAGAAAACGAGTTCTGGGGTGATCGTAAAAAGAGACGTAGAAAGTTTGATATTCAATTAAGTGCGTCAAAATCAGGGAAATCCATGACAGGTGGATGCTCTTTGCCGTTCTTCCACATCCAAAACGGACCTGAGAAATCTTGAGCTGTGTCGAACAGCAAACCCGCGAGCGGAATCACATACCGACAGGGTCTCCTGTACACAGCATGGCTTTGTGAGCTCATGCTTAGCCTGCTGCCGCAAATTACCCACCTGTCTCATGGAATGCAGTCGACCACACTCCCACAAGGCCAATCGCGCTTCCAACATCACCGACTTGAACACCATTTGAGCTGCATGAATTGTCGAGCCTTAGGATTTAGAAATAAGCACGGGGTGAAGAACGAAGGACTGACCTCCATTGCGGTGTGCTATCATAGACGGAGAACTGTTCACAAGTGTAAGCAGACAGACCGAGCTCGGTACAAGAAGGGCACAAACTCTTACAAGGCGCCACTTCACGAAGCCTTCGGTATCCATGAAAACTAGGCCCCGAATGATAGACTCTGCGCCATGAGGTCCTCGAGAGCCGCCCTTGAAGAAAAGGACCGGGTGGTGCTCATCTGTTTCACTTTCTGCTGGGATATCGGGGGCGCCTCTACCATAAGCTTTGTATTCGTCCGGAGTGATAAGCTTCAAGGTAACCTCTAGAAGGCGGATCGCTTCACGGAAGCCAGGGTCGGAGAACATGCGAGATGACCGCGGGCCATCGTCGGAGAACTGAGATGCGAAGTGAGGAACCGGGCTCTGATCAACTAGGATGTGACTCACGTTGAAGGCTAATAATCGAAGATTCCAAGTGACCTGGTTAGACCATGGCAGGGCAGGGTCAACACTAGGTGAGACTGACCGAATAAATCCCTGCGAATGCAAAATTAGTGACCATCGAAAGTAAAAAGGTACATCGAAAGGCTAACCGGTAGTCCATGAAGCACACGAATCTGCTCCAAGATCCTGAGGAAATGGTGCCAGCTTAGATAATTCTAGGGTAGGGCGCAGATGGAGAACTGTACCTTCGGCCCCTGCCCAATCCTCTGCTTTCGGGTCGCTACCCGGAGCAGAGAAAGCTCGAATTGCCTCGATCCCCCGCGGTGGCAATGGGAGATTCACGGCGGATAACTCACAGACGTTCATCCATACAACCGTCATGAGATGATCGACGTGAACCCAGTCTGGTCGACCACTAGGGTAGAACGGTCCCCAGCGAGTGGACGAGGTGTAATTGCGTAGGTCGTACACGAAGCACCGGCTTGTCATGCGCCTCTCGTAAAATGGGGAGTCCTCGACGTTCACATTGGATGGGTTGTCGAAGTACTTGCACAGAGATATACGAAGGCGGGACCGTTTCAGTGGCATGTCGCTAGGCTGTTTGGCGACTTCGGAACTGACGTCTTCCTCCTCTGGGTTTTCCAAGAGGAGAGAGCCCGATAATGTGTCCTCGAGCCATCGGGAGTTGTAGCACTCGGCGAGACTTCCGTTTTTAGAACGGCAGGCCACCCGCAGTTCGGAGAGCAGCGTATGAAATGTGCGAATAGCCTGTGTGCAGTCAGGCATAGTGGGATGCTGGGAAGAAGTAGCCAGGGATGCAGCCTTAACGACCTCTGTGAGCCGTTCCTTCCAATTGAGCTTGTCTACACTCCGTGCATGAAGTTTATGGTCCCTCCTTTCCTGGACCACTTCATATGGGTTATCAAGAGGGTGGCCAAGGTAAAGTTCCCGCCAAAGATGCTGGTCATCGGCCTGGTAGACAATGCTGTACGTTGCTCGACACGACCTTGAAAACGTCGATACGTCCCTCGGTGTGCAGAACAGCAAGATACGTTGAAGGACCTCGACTGGGAGGTTGAAGATAGGGGAAGCCATGATGAGGGTAAGTCCCAGGATGCGGGAAAGTGGCTGTGCCTTGAGTTCTGTCCTCGTGGTTCGAGTGATGGCAGTGATGGCATTGGCGGTGACATTTCGTTCACCTCGCTTGTAACGGACCACAGACGACCTCTGACGATCTCTCCTTTTACAACCATGAAGAAGTGCTCAATAGCACTGTTATGTCTCATCCCAAGCGCATTTGGCTTACAGCTCCCCTTTGAAATTCCCTTCTTCAAGGGCACGGAACCCTCCCAAATCCCATTCGTTCCAGACGAAACACCTGCTGCCACTCCCCGCGTTGCGATCATTGGCGCCGGTGCTGGTGGAACCTCAGCCGCCTTCTGGATCGGAAAGGCTAAAGAACGGTTCGGCCTGGACGTCGAAATTGATGTCTACGACAAGGAGAATTATGTTGGAGGAAGTGAGTGTTGGATGGTATGTGTGATGCAATGGGGCGTGCTCATCGTTTCCTTGCTTATAGGGAGCACCGTGGTGTACCCCTACGACGACAGGAAGTTCAAAGAGTTGGAACTGGGGGCATCCATATTTGTTCAAGCTAACAAGAACTTGTGGAGGGCTTCCGACGAGTTCAACTTGACGCGTCGTGACTTCCAAGAGGAGGATTACGAGACCACTATCTGGGACGGTGAAAGGTTCCTCTTCAGGGTGCGTGGGCGGTTGCTTCCCTTATCACAAGCTCACCTTCTGTCCAGTTCAACGGGGGCTGGTGGGACACACTCAAGGTCCTCTGGCGATATGGGTTCAATTCTCCTCGAAAGACCGACTCGCTGTAAGTCGCCTCTCCTCCACCACGTTACCGGTACTTACGTTAAGTCAAGGGTCAAGGGAATGGTCGACTCTTACGTGCAACTATACAATAAGGATACCCCAAGATGGGATAACTTATCCGGCCTTTCCACAGCTCTCGGGTTCGACAACCTCGTGTCGAGCACGATTTCCGAGTACCTGTTGTCTCAAGGGGTATCCAGTCAATACATCTACGAGGTTGTTGAGGCTGCAACCCTTGTGAACTATGCTCAAGATGCCGATGCCATTCATGCTCTGGAGGGCGCTTGCTCCATGGCTGCCAGCAGTGCAGCAGGGATCGACGGTGGCAATTACTTGCTTTTTGAGCAATTCCTCAATCGTTCAGGTGCAAATGTGTACCTCAACACGCCTGTACGTCATGACAAAAAGATTCTGCGACCTCCTTTGATCCATGTTCTCCGTTCCTTCACACCCAGGTCACTAGCATCAAACCCAAGTCAGGGTCCGCCGCCACACAATGGACTGTCAAGAGCTCGAGAGGAACACAGTATTACAAGGGCGTTATCCTGGCAGCACCTTTCCATCAAACAGGAATCAAGGTCCCTGCTTCGATCTCTGACCAGATTCCCCAACAACCTTACGTTCATCTCCATGTCACGCTTCTCGCTACGACGTCCCCTGCACCTTCCCCTGCTTATTTCGGGTTGGAAGCGAACGAAAAGGTCCCGCAAGTGATCCTCACCTCGAGGTCAAACGCGAGGCAGGGTGGAAAGGAACCCGAGTTCAATTCCCTGACATATCATGGCGCTATTCGGGAGGGAGAATGGGCCGTCAAGATCTTTTCAAATGAACGGATTACTGACGAATGGCTCAATGAAGTGTTTGATGGCAACGTGGGTTGGGTACATCGCAAGGAGGTAGGGTTTGAATCTCCACCACTTTAGCCTGTTCTGATTGCTCTGCCCTTCTTCGCAGTGGAAGGCATATCCGAAGCTACCTCCAACAGCCTCTTTCCCTCCGGTCAAAATCGATCGAGGCTTCTACTATGTAAATTCGTTTGAGCCGTAAGTCTTTATTCGCAGCATCACATCCGAGATAGTCCTCCTGACTCTGGCACAAGCTTCATCTCCACGATGGAGACGGAGACCATCTCTTCCAGAAATATTGTTGATCTTCTTCTGGACGAAGAGTTCCATTCCGGGATCTGTGGCCCCTTTTCAAGCGATGCTTCTAATACCACCGCCAGGATTCCTGAAGATGAAGATTGGATTGTGGGATGGGACTGCTAATGCTATGCGTATGTTGTGCTATGGAATATACTCCATTTTATATATTACACCTAGAGAGATACAGATACCTGGACATTAATACGTGCTACGCGTGATGAAGGTCGAAAACAATAAGAGTACAACAACAAAGCTATCAAGAAAGCGACGAACGGGGTTGGAGAATATATGTATGCTAGTGACAGACCAGGGTTTTGCACAGACTATTGCTGGCCCGTGGTTGAAGACGACCCCGTATGGGAAGCAACCTCTTGCTTCTCCTTTTCTTGAGCTTCAAACTGTACTGTAGCATTGCGATGCCCCTCGAGAGCGAGGTCATTTTGACCGTGTCGGTCACCGTTGGCGACAAGCTTGAACTTGTCAACAGAGCCGGTCTGGAAGCTATCCGTGACTTCACGCCGAATTTCGATGTAGTCACTTGCAAATTCGCCGATCTGCGAAGAGTGTCTATGAGTATGGTGCTCAAAGAAAACAAGTTTAGATGACCCACCTCAGTCTCGTCAAGGCCAACAATCTCACCCTCGGGAGATGTGCGGAGCTGAAGGCCAGGAATCATGTCGATGGCTTTAGCAATCAAGGCAGTCACGATAAAGGTATATGCACAGGTGGCAGCAACATATGCAAGTTGCTTGTACAGCTGAGCCCAGTTATGATCGAGGAATCCTCCGGGTACCTCTGTATTAACGTCGTCGTAGGCGATGATCTTGCCAGACGCAAAAAAGGCGTTGATGAAGAGACCCACGATACCCCCAACCGCGTGCTCAGCGAAGAGATCGAGTGCGTCGTCGATTCGAACAAGGTATTTAACTAGAGGAGACTAGTCAGCGAAGGAGACCTCAAGCTAGACGTGGGGTGCTAACCTTTGGTTGCAAAGTTACAAATGGTGCCCGATAGGATACCGGTGATGATAGATGCCCATGGGTAGAGGAATCCAGAGGAGGGAGTGGCTGCAACCAGTCCTGCAATCGTGCCGGAACAGAGGCCGACCATGCTCCAGTGTCGCTCATAGCGATAATCTAGAGCACACCATACAAGACCAGCCATTGCACCAGCGATCATAGTGTTCCAGATGGCGAAAACGGCGCGAAGATTGGCGCCAAAAGCGCTGCCTCCGTTGAAACCTAGCCATCCGAACCAAAGCATGGCGGCTGAAGATTGTTAAGCGTTGAACAGGAGTCCGACCAAAAGCGGAAGATACTTACTACCGAGTCCGACGAGGGAAACATTGTGAGGCCGGAAGTTGAGGAGCTGACGTTCTGTGCGACGACCGAGAACCCAGGAAAAGGCAAGACCACCAACTCCACTCCCGATCTCGACAGGGCCTCCACCTAGACAATTATTTCGTTAGCATGTAGATTGATATGTAGCGAGGATTTACGAACCAGCAAAGTCGAGGACCCCCCATTTGAACGCCCATCCGTTTCCGCTCCAGACCCAGCAAGCCAAAGGGCAGTAAACGAGCGTCATCCAGACAAAGAGGAAGACCATGCCCGGCAAAACTCGACCACGCTCCGCGAGACCGCCCATCAAAATTGCAGCTGTTACGCATGCAAATTCCATTTGGAAGAAGCTGTAGAGAATGTCTGGTACCAGTGGGGAACCCGGGGACAGTTGCGCGCCAACGTTCCTGAGGCCAATGTTGGACAAGTTTCCTATGAAACCATTCGTTGCGGTCGTCGAGTACGATAGTGAATAACCCCAGAAGAACCATTGGAAGATGACTACCCCGTTGGCCGCGCATACGGCCCAGATCATGGACACTGGATATAGAAATAGCTCAGCATGGGGTCAGGTTTTGACAGAGGGAAATAGAAGGCTTACGTGCACTTTTCCGGCGCGATAAACCAGAGTAAAGGAAAGCTGAGGATTAAGAGTCGGTCAGAAGACATTCAACAGGGACAAGGTGGTCTACTTCTTACCAAGGCCTGGCACCATGAAGAACACCAAGGCACCGCACAACATGATGAACGAGAGGTCGCCTCGATCATAGCTAGAGGATGCGGCCATGCTCAGAAATCACGATAAAGGCAGGAACTTTGGGGGACGAACACCGGGTCTCCTGGGGCGCCTGGAACATTGGTTGTCAGTGAGAGTAAAGTACAGGGAGTAATGGGCCCGACGTACGACGAAGTATGGTAGAAGACATTGTGTGAATAGGAGAAAGCGGGGAGGCGAGTGAAACGGTCCATGGTCGGGTGTTCACTATATATAAAAAACCTTTATCTCCTCGACGGCGGTGCGTGACGTCAAATGACCGATAATAAAACCTCGTATACGAACTCCATGTCAATCAACCGACTGCGCCGGCACTATTCGCATTTCAGGCTGCTTGAAAAAGGTCGGAGGATAGCGGATTTCGATAACTAATGGCAAAAGGGTGGCGTTGTGCCACGAGATAACGGTTATCGCGTTCTGACCGTCACCTTAGCGCTAGCATTCCGCAGTCAAGCATGACCATGAAGATACTGGAGCCTATCAGCATTCAGCGATAAGCAGGTTCGGAGACATAAAAAGTGATCTGGAACGGCTTACCCGCATTCCCGGCCGACTACTAGACGATACAGGAACACAAATAGGCGATATACGGGCCTTCGCGACTGTGCTCTGTGCTTTGGGAGGTTATTTCGCCAATATGGGTCTTCACCTACCTGTTATTGAGTCGACGAACTCTTGGTTTCCTGTCCAAGAGCTGATAGCGCCCGCCAAGCCGGGTCGACCTAATTCGGCAGCTATAACGTGCGAACATCAATAAGTCCGGTTTGCGGGGCGGATGCTTATCGCGCCTTCCGAGCCAGCACATGGATTTTCTTTCCGAGCGTCTCCAATTTCCAGCGGTCGCGACAACTTTTTCCAAACATCCCAGTATCAGATGCGTCTTCCGCCGATAGCCTACCACGTCTTCCGCCGACCCCTGCCATACCAACCGACCTGGAATCTCCAAGAAAAAATACACCAGATCCAGCTGCAGCAACGACGCGAATCCAGTAACCACAAGGACCTGCTCCTTCTCCTCGAGCACCGGCCGGTATACACATCAGGGAGGCGTCAGACAGAGCCATACATTAAAGATGAGCGCGAACGTCTGACCCAGATTGGCGCAGACTTCGTGACTGCTACTCGTGGCGGTCAACTGACTTACCATGGTCCGGGGCAAATTGTCGGATACCCTCTTCTCGACCTTTCTCGATACAGTCCAGTCATGGGCGCTCGCGACTACGTCTGCCGTATGGAAAGGCTGCTTCAAATCCACCTGAAAGAAGCTCACGCCGTCGACCACTGCCCTTCTGAGCACACGGGTGTCTTTCTCGATCCTCGGACCAAAGTCGCCAGCATTGGTGTCCAAGTCCGCCATCGCCTAACGTCCCATGGTTTTGCCATCAACGTTACCCAGGAGCCTTGTCGTTGGTTTGATAGGATAGTCGCTTGCGGCTTGGACGACGTAAGGGCTGGGAGCATCGAGGGGGCTTCAGGCAAAGCACTGACCGTCGAGGGAGAGATGCCTGGCCTCATCGAGCGTTTTGGCCGTCTTTACGAGAGAGACATGGTGACATTGGATTTGACAGAAGATTCACCCATAAACCGTGCCATACTGGTGCTGGAAGAAGAAGCATCTGCCATGGGGTCATGGAATCGCGCACCGCTGGATTCCCATTAGCATAACTTTACACTAATAATCTTGGTCGCGGGCTGGGTTGGTACTGGTGATACGGTATGGCCTAGAGTATCTTACTATTTCGTCCTCTCTAACACGACACATCTCTTGACAAACCATTTCGAGGTCCATATTATCTTGTAGGTCTCGTTCCCGCAAGTTCGATTCAGGCCATTGGAGGTCAAGGGCTCTGTTGTCTGGTCCAAGTAACGTGCGAGACGTATTCATCCCTTGGTAAATGGTAATACGGAAACAAACATTCCATTTTAAGTAGACATATATTAAAATAGTACCTGTTATGTAGTGTATACCGAGTGTAGATCACCTCCGAACTAGCCAGTCAGGTTGCCAATCTTTACAAGGTCTTCCCATTTGAAGTCCTCCGGTTTCTCGTGGAATACCCGTAATAGCTTTGCCGCCTCGGATTCGCCCTCTCCTTCAGACGTCCAAAGATAGAACTTTTGTAGCCCCATAATGAGCACCTGAGCGTCCTCCTGGCTCAGAAGATAGCGATCCCCATTTGCACCAGTAGGGCTAGCGGCGGCGGGCGTTATTTCTCCCCTCATGAGTACCCGTTGGTGGGTTGTGACCAAGTCGGTGTAGAAGGTCACGATGAGGTAAGGAGTAGCAAAGGTCTGCCGAGACTTGTACTCTTGTAGAGGCGTGAAAAGAACGGTGGCAAGGGGAGGATTTGTAGAGTTTTTCGAAGACGGGACCTCAAATGGGATGTTACTGTCCGCTTGAGGAACTGGTGGTCGTTCGTGGAAAGCCCATTCCATGAAGTAGAATTCATACGCAGTGTCGTTTTCCCCTTCTTTCAGAGGCCCTGTGTCGTCCGGTCGGGGTCGTGGTACAGGGAGAACAAAGGCTGGGTACTTTTGGCCGACCTTCTCCAGCTTGCCGTACATATCTGACGGAATAGAGGCGCACACGAATCCTCGACCAGTACCTCCCGAACGTGAGGCATGGTAAGCTGTCCACAATGTTGAAATTTGCTCTGGTGTATGTGGTGTTGACACCAATTTCTCTACGTTGAAGATTGTCGACAGCGGCTACCAAAATTCTCAACAATGAACACAACTGGAGACACTTGAGGGCCGTACCTTGACTGGTGAGCTGTCCTTGCGCTCTTTCGCCTTCAAGGCAGGATTCGAGGACGCAGATGAAGTGCTCGATGAAGAAGCTTCGACCTGTTGTTGAAGCTTATGTGCTGGCAGAGTCGCCTCGAGCGCTTTCCGTTCCGCCTCTTTCTGTGCCTCGGCAGTCTTCTTTGCTTGTTGTTTCAGTTCATCCAGACTCAGCCCAGCTCTGTGGAGACGGAGAAGCGGTCATGGCCAATCGTCTATAAGAGCTGTCACAATTTTGGAGGCAGGAAAACGATACAAAGCCTCACTCTTTCGCCCGCTGCAAAAGCTTTTCCTTGTACTTGCTGTGCGCGTCGGTCTGTATGTAGCAAGTTGGGGATTTCCAAAATGGCCTTGCTAACGTTGAAGGACGTGAAAGGCGCAGAGGGCCAAAGAGGCCCTGCCTCAAGACGAATCGCTGCATGCAGTCGGAAACGGAAGGAGAGACGGAAAGCTCGGTCGCGCTCCGGCAAATGGGAAAAGCATCCGTTGATGGGGAAAAAGGTTTAACTCAAAGGCTTCTTGGGAATACATAACTACACTCTACATTGTGATTTACATGTCAAATCCATTATTTCCGAACTTCAGCTTCAAAGTCCTCCTTTGCTTTTCGAGCGCCAGCTCCCGCCTAAAGCGCGAAAGTCAGGACATAATCGACAAACAACAGCTGCGACAAACCTGGTTCATCTTCTGCTTTCCCAGTTCTGCTGTTTGCTTGGTCTTCTCCTCGGCTTCTTCAGCTTTAGAACCTGGATCAATGACGTTAACTCATGGCACGCTTGAACAACAATCTTGACGAACCGAATGTCTTCTTCGCCTTCTCGGTCAACTGCTCCCCTTTCTCGATGGCGCTGGCCAAACCTTTCCCGACTTTGAGGTTTACCTGGAACCTGGTCAGTACCGGTAACCTTTCGCAATGACACCTTCACACTCACGTCATTGGCAGCTTCGCTAACCTTTTCCTTCACTGTTTCGTGTGCAACAGCACTAGCATGAAACGGCCGACCCGATCGACAGACGGTCCCGACGTTGATTCTGGAGATTTGGGCGGCTTTGGTTCTGAACATGGCGGCTGGAATATGGGCTCCCATTCATTCCCGCTGTGCGCTATTTGTACTCTGGATTGCCAATGACGTTGAGGCCTTTGGGGCATTTATTCGAAGATCTTTGCACAAAGCGTCATAGATGGAGTGGCATCCAGTTGCATGACGTCGATCCTGTTTTCCCTCCTGCTGGCAACTGCGTAAGTCGCCTAGTCCATGTTATCCTGGCCTGCCCCTATCCGTTTCTCAATGTAAATGCGAGTGGAGAGGCGGACAGCTGTTTCACCCCCGACTGATTTGGTGCGGCTATCGGGAGCACCCTAGCCATCCTCACCATGTGTGCCGTCGTTGGATCCAACGCTCTGGTGAGTCTCTTCGAGAACTACGATGTATGCAGTCGTTCCCTCTTTGTTTGTGGCCGAGAACGTTGACTCCTGGGGACTCCCCAGCGCGACTGCCGTACCGATGACGGTCACTCAGCACACCCTCCGTTGCCTCAGTTTCACAGCCAAAAGCTGGAAGCATATGGCGCCCTGCGCATGCGTAAACCGAAGGCCTTGACGATTCCTTCAACTTCTTCTACGACTTTCCTGGACCAAACCTACCGAGGAAGGTCTCCCTGTGGACATTATCATCGAGGAAATGTGCTTAAAACGACTCTTCGCATGTCCCTACCTGCACCAAAGGCCTCTCGGGCAGCCTCAGCACCGACCGCGCACCGGCCATCTCCCATTCGATCCAGGTTCGATGGAATCAAACGTACCTTTAGCTTAAGCTTAGAGAAGCAGGACACCCCCACGTCGAAATCCCGCTTGAAACCTCTGTTCCTCGCGAGCAATATGGACGTAGGTCGAACCCAGAACACTGGAATTCCGCGGTTCGAGTTCCCAAACGTTCAGTTCGTTCGTCGTCTGTCTCTCGGGAACTGGCTTCCTTCGTCCAGAATTCGCGAGGTCTCTCAAACGATTATCCCCGCATCTCAACCCGCACGTCTCAGGCCACTTGCGCTGGCCTCTAAATCCTCCACTGGGGTCATTGGAGAATCTCCCCCGTCAGAGCGCCCCAATCTGCTTGCTTGGATTTTGGACTGCATTCAGAGAGATATCAGGCCGCAATGGAACCAACCAGAAGTCGACCAGCAGATGCTCCTACACAATGGACAAGCTCGGTGTCTAGTCGTCAGATCGAAACGACGCTCGGCGCTGTTCTAACTCAGGGGACTTCCTATTCGCGCGTCTCCATTGGGTATCGGTTCCTTCAAGATTCATTTTCACTGTCCCGCTTTGGTCACTTTCCATTGGACCATTTCTCAATCTCTTCGCCTTCATTCTTTGGTATCACCACTCCAGATCCCTGTCGAGCTCTAGCGTTTGATTCAGCTTCTGTGGACTTCTCATTTCAACTGGATTATCTTTTGTATTGCAATTGCCGCCACTTTCAGTTTAATCATTTCGAGCCATTGTGGGCGACACAGCACTTCCAGAATTCAATTCCATTCAACGGCCGTCCTGAGGCCAGCTGACCCTGGCATATTTCATAACGCCTACCTTCCTTTCCGGAAAGTCGTAGTTGGTTGCATCCCGTCGTTGTAGTAGCTGGGAGGTTCATCAGAAACCCCGTTGGCTAAAATAGAATCTTAGAGTTTTTGTAATCAAGATAAGGAAACTAGTTACTTACGAGCACCTGATTGAATCGATGAATATGGATCGAACGAATCTGAATTGGACGCTGGGGCTGACGCTTGGCTATGACCAGCAATGCTCATTGCGGGTATGCCGTGAGCGGGCGCTGGGGGCCAGGAAGGAGCAGAGCCAGCCTGGTACGCGGTCACAGATGCGCCAAGTGCATGGCCGTGATAACGAGGATCATCCCAGTCCGAGGTTTCTAGGATCGGGGACTGCGCCTTGCTTCGCCTTTTTCTGACTCGGAAGAACCAGAAAGCGAACACGACGACCACAGTGCAGAGCACTGCCAACCCACCGAGCGTCCCTCCCAAAATTGCCGCCAGTTCTGACTTGCGCTGTTCTTCACTTTTGAGCCCATTGTCGTATCTGTACCGAGTGCATTGAGACTAGGGCAGAATGGTGGATAGGTCAGGAGGGACGTACGTATATACGATACGATCGAACAAAACCAGAGCCTTGGGCCCGTCTTTATTTCCATTCTGGAGTGTGAATTCATGGTCTCCGGCGGGAATGGTTGTATTATGGTAGACGAGGACGTCGTAGTCGTATCCTTGAGTACCTGGCGGATTGTTGATAAATCTACCCACTTGCTGACCATCGATGAAGAATGTCATATCGCTAAGCCCAGTGGGCCCACTGATAGTTCGTGCCAGAGCGCAGTAGACATAGATCGCAGTGCCTATACCACAGTCATTTTTTGTCAGGGACTGTAGCCATATGATCCAAGGCTCACCAGAGAACTTCACCGAAGCGAGAAGGGGTGTGTTTGGAAAGTCATTACTACCCGGTTGAGGATTAAACTCATAACGATTTGCAAGGTGAATGTCAGCTTTCTAACAGTAAGGATATGCTTACTGTGCTGTCGTGCCAGGTTCTGTCGTGCAAAAGGAGAGGCTCAGGACGTGCGGTACAGCCGCTACAAGGTATCCTTCCATCCCGCCATGCCTCCGCCGGTGAGTAAGTGAATACAGCGCCCGTGACTGGGTCAGGGAGGCTGTCATCGATGGTGACGTTGACCAGGATTGCCCCGCATTTCGTGGCCAAAGCAAGGGAAAGAAAGGCAGTAAGAAGCCTCAATACCCATCTAGGACATGAGTACATCTTGGAATGACAGAGAGAACGGGAGAGGAGCGAATCAACAGCCAGGTGATTGTACGCCGCCCATATATGAGTTAAGTAGTGTTTCAAGTTAGGTTGAGAAGCATTGCCTCATCAGACAGTTAATCCCAGGACTGTCTCGCCAAGCAAGGTTTCTCGGAGGCGATAGAAAGTAGCCGTGAGGGCCGCCCAAGGCCCTGAGCTCCTCATCACGAAATGAGTCCCGAGCTGAGCATTGCCAGCAAAAAGCCAAATTCATGACATCGTCATGCTTGGTTTCGCCAACCGCCCATTATTGTTTATCCCCTGAAACCACAAAGGTGAAGGTAACGTACATCAAGGTATCCGTTACCACGATATTCGTTCTTTAATTGGCCCATGGCGTGACAGCTACTGATCCAAAATGACCACGCCAAGAATATTAGGGTGCGCAAGCGCCCGGGTTAGGCGCTAAAGTCATCGACGAGCACCGGATTCTCCGACATGCGCAGTCCGGCAAAAGCGCTTACACGCGGGCCGGAACCGACCGCCGAGGGCTTTCTTGGGGTCAAGGCTATGCGTTTTGAAGGGAAAAGGCACTTTCCTTTCCCCATCCAAGTCCTCTTTTACTTGCGACAACATGCCGTTCGAGCATGTACTCAGCAGTTTTGTGATCCGAATCTCCCAATCACCATCGGTATTCTTTATCCAGGCCCTTGTAATCGTACTATAATCTCCAAACGGTCAAGCAAATCCCCCACACTAGACGCCATCATTCTACACCTCTTTCACCATACTTAAATGTTGGCGATGAAATCCAGGTCAGGGTGCGAGGGCCGGCGCCTCGCTATCGCTGAGGTTTGGAGTGTACATTCACGATGCCAAAGTCACCGTGTATTAGGTTCCAGCCAACTGCACACGGGCGAAGTTGTGAAGCGGCAATATTCCATCACGTCCCGGCAGTAAGTTGGGCTTCGAGGGGAAGATGGAGTGACCACGAGTCCGGAGTCTTCGTTCCCTACATCAAGGAGGGCACGTCAGGCGCCCACTACCCTCACCTCACCGTCAATCTCCAGACCTTCAGTGAGCCTACATTTCAGTTGCCTCGCTTGTTCTTCCTTCCTGAATTTGACAGTGCTAGAGAGAGTGTATAGTTGGCAGCATGTGTAAGGGTTAGAATCATTCCTTTACTCGTAGTAGGCGACCATTGACACGATCAGATTGTGATCTCAGACAGGCCGACCTCTCTACGGACATCCAGGCGCCCAAGCACTACGATTGAGGCCTGAGGCGCGAAGATGGTGTCGAGATACGCAGGGTGTAAGGACTTCGCGGCACTTGACATACAATGTCATAGTTGCCGTGCGTTAACGTTATTCCGAGGAGTGGAGGAGCTGGATAGATTGTCTGCACTGCCATGTGATGGCGAATTTGTCTTTGTTTCCGTACCTCCACCTCATGGCTCTGGTCCGCGATCTCGACTGCTCATGAAGTTTGCGGTTGGTCACCGTCGACTGCGATTGCTAATCCTCATGGTCAGTATGCGTTTGGAAAATAGTTCACTTCCGGCTTGACTAATGTCAGGTTACTCACAGGGACAACTTGAGGTCCGGCATTCAACACCCTCCTGCTCTCTTGCTGGCTAGCCTAGATGGACATGCACACAATACCAATCCATTAGAGCACTCTGGGAGTCATCGACAAGCTTGGTTAGCGGGTCGTGGTATCCAAAGTGCCAACGGAGATCTTGTGTGGGGGCTTCGACGTCGGCGAAAACGACGGTGGATGGAGACTGCATGGTCCGGTCCTCGGCGGAACCGGAACCCTAACCCTACGACGAAGTGGGAGAACAGTGATTGGCCTTCAAAAATAAATGGAGAAATGGTGGTGCCATAAGTAATAACTGTGCGATTCTCCAGAGAATCTTTGCGAGCTACCACATTCTCCATATCGGCCATGGTCCTCAACTTCACGTCGCTGGCCTCCATACCGACCTCCACGTCTTTCCCGACGCCGTCTTCCTTCCTCTCCCTGAATCCCGGCAAATCCGCGACTTGGTTGTACACAACGGGTGCCATCGTTGTCTCATTGCTCGCCCTCGAACAGGCCGTCTACAGGTACAAGAAAAGGCACCTTCCTGGAGCATCATGGACCATCCCAATCATTGGCAAATTTGCCGACTCTATGTCTCCATCCATGGAGAACTACAAAAAGCAATGGGCGTCTGGCGATCTCAGTGCCATAAGCGTGTTTAACATGTAAGGGCTATCAAACAGTGATGTCAAACCCATTTTCATTGAGACCAATTCGCGTTTCAGCTTCATAGTCATGGCCTCTAACAATGAATACGCACGCAAAATTCTCAACTCGCCATCCTACGCGAAACCATGTCTTGTTCACGTCGCACCCCAGGTGCTCTGTGAAGACAACTGGTATGTCTAACCTGGGTACTGCATGGGGTCAAGATTAACGTTATTTCAGGGTCTTTCTGAACGGCAAACCCCACGTTGAATACCGCAAGGGGTTGAATCAACTGTTCACTCGCAGGGCTCTCAGGTGGGTTTCCCACCTCTACCGGAGTGTTTCGGGATACAAATCGACTCACTTGTCTCTCCAGCATTTACCTCCCTATCATGGAGGGCAGCGCCAGGAAGCACATCAGTAAATGGATTGAACAGGGCAAGGATGGCAAAGCGCACGCGATCATGATGACAGCTCGTTTCCTCAACATGGATACATCCCTCAGAGTATTCTGCGGGAATCACCTTCCCGAGCACGCGGCCGCCGAAATCAACGAGAAGTATTGGCTCATCACTCAAGCCTTTGAACTCGTCAATTTCCCTCTGGCTATTCCAGGAACCAAGGTCTGGAAAGCTATCCAAGCTCGCAAAGCCGCTATGCAATGGCTCGAACTTGCCGCGTCTCGCAGCAAGATCGCTATGGCTGAAGGAAAGGAGCCCGAATGCATGCTTGACGAGTGGGTGACAATTTTGGCAGATCCTAATTACAAGGGCCGCAAGGAATTCAGTGATCGGGAGATGGCATTAGTCCTCCTTTCCTTCCTGTTCGCCTCACAAGACGCCATGAGCAGTGGTCTCATCTACGCGTTCCAACACTTGGCAGATCACCCCGAGGTCATGCAGAAAGTTCGCGAGGAGCAGGAACGCGTCCGAAAAGGCAACTACGAAATTCCTCTGACTCTTGACCTCTTGGACCAAATGACCTATCTTCACGCTGTTGTCAAAGAGAGTATGCGCGTCAAGCCTCCTGTGGTCATGGTACGACTTTCACCTTGGGTCTTGGCGCTTCGTGCCTGATTTCGTCCATTAGGTTCCTTATCGCGCCACCAAGGCATTCCCAATTGCGGAAAACTATACTGTCCCGGCGGGCAGCATGGTTATCCCCAGCTTCTTCAACTCTCTTCACGACTCCTCGGTTTATCCCGAGCCTGAAGCATTCCAACCCGAACGATGGCTTGACCCTAATAGCACGGCCAATGCCCATCCCAAGAATTATCTTGTGTTTGGGAGCGGACCACATCGGTGCATCGGTATTGATTACGCCATGATGAACATGGCGTTGGTTTTGGCCACTGCCTCGGCAATGATGGTTTGGGAGCATGAAATCACCCCTCTCAGTAACGAAGTCGAGTAAGACATTCATGCCAGCTTGAACCTTGGTCATATAAGCTAACCGACGTGTCTAGAATTATTGCCACCCTGTTCCCCAAGGATGGTTGCCGTCTCAAATTCACACCTTGCCACCACGGCTAGCGTTCTGTCTCTCTATGAGACGCGTATTTGGCTGCCTATGCGACTTCGAAGGCTTTTACCAGCCACATCGTCTTGGGGTCGTAAGCAGACTGTCGTGCGCAGAGAATGTTATATGCGCTCCCAGACGCTGTCGGAGCAAACAATGGGTAGCCTCAGCCAGTACAATGACGACAGTAGAAGTTCATCCATCACGACCCCCAACGAATCGCTCGCATGTTATCACTTTACTTACTCGACAGTATTCACCGACAAGCACACACCTGTATGTTGTACATCACAACGCTGTCTTCCTTTTGCTAGAATGAATTTAATTTGACTCCCTTCGCGAAGTTGTCCCATCCTTCACAACAAATGAACTGGGTGTATCGTGCTTGTGCCAGCCGCTTTCGAAAATGGCTTTCAAGGTACGCGTCAATTTCGGCTAATGCTATGGGTTTGCCGAGATGCGCGACGGCGCTATCTCTCTGGTTGTGGGCGTGGACAGGCGCGGAGTGATGGGAGCGCTGAGATCGCACAAGTTGTAATCATGCAGGTTCTCGGAGGAATAGCACGCAGGACGGCGCAGGGAAATGTTTCGCTCTTCGGTAGGATTTGGTAATACTTAGACAGAGCTTACTTTTGTGGGTACACTGAGCTTGGGCCTGGCGTTCGACCGAGGCCCTGGAGAACTGGAGGTCAGTGAGAGAGTGGTAACGCGCCTGATGGTGAAACAAGATCAGTGGCAGTGCTACATAGCAGCACTTGCGATCAAATCCACGTTGTCGAAACGCAGGTGCCAGCACCTCTTGACCAATATCCCCCATCTTTCAGACCATCGAGCTCGGTATTCAACATTGTATGCAAGTGCTTATCTAGAAGAAAGCACGGCGAAAAGCAAAAGGCGCGTCTAGAAGTGAACATCGACGTTGTCGACTATGCCGCGACCCAAATCTGCTGGTCCCACCCCCATGGCTGTCACGTCCTCCCTGAACAGTGTCTATATCTCTCCCCGTACACCAAGGACCCCGCGTGTAGTTGCCGAACATGAAGACGACGATGTGGAGATGGAGCTCTTGGCCGAGGAAGAGCGGGAGCGCGCACGAAGAGGTCTCGAAACTGAGCCCGACGTCCCGGTCAAGAATGCTGCAGTCGCCAAGAAGTTCTCCGCCAAAGATAAGAGGAGCATGGTCCTCCTATGTGTACTATGTGAGCGGACTGTCAGAGGGTGCTATGGGCCGCTGAATTAACCTGCCTTCCCAGATTTGATCCAGGGTGTCCCGGTGCGTAACCTCCATGCAGCTAATCGTTTCTGGGCGCTCATACCACCGTCGGGTTTGACTAGCTTGGTCTCGCTCTTGGTAAGTCGAACGGGCGATCTCCTAATTGGTACATACTCACTCCAAATGTCAGGTTCCGTCCCATTCCTTCTGAAGGAGCATCTAACATATTCCCAACTAGCGACGTTCGCTCTCTCCAGCTATCCTTATTCCCTCAAATTGCTCTGGTCACCTATTGTCGATTCTATCTTTATTAAGAGGATTGGTAGACGGAAGTCATGGATCATCCCCATGCAACTTATCGTTGGAAGCCTAATGCTCTACATCTCACTTAATGTACAGAAGCTCATGAAAGATGTACGCATTCCTGTTTTTTATTCGCACCCTGCTGTTTGCTAACCTCTTTCCCAGCCCGCCAACCATTTGGCCGAGTTGACGACGATCTTTACCATGTTGGTTACGTTCTCCGCTACCCAAGGTGAGCGAGGGTGGCCTATCATGTAGTCAGTATCACTAACATATTCTTCAGACATAGCCGTTGACGGTATGGTGTCTCCACTGAGAAATATGACATTTGCTGACCTAGAGAATTATTTAGGCTGGGCTCTCACCCTGCTTTCGCAGGATTGTCTCTCGTATGCCTCGACCTGTCAGACCATTGGGCTGAATACCGGATTCTTTGCGTCATTTACGGTGTTCCTCGCCTTCAACAGCGAAACCTTCGCGTAGGTCTGCACTGTTCTCAATCCAATCAAGTGTTGACATTCACTTTAGTGCGAAGTGGGGAATTCCACAGCTAACCATCAGCGCATACCTCCGTTTCTGGGCAGTTATTTGCTACATTGTCACTATTTGGCTCATTTTCTTCAAGAAAGAGGTGAGTGCCATCGTTCCGTGGATCACGGGCCTACTAAAACAACATCTTAGGACAAAGATGCAGGAGCAGAGGCAGATATGAGTATCAAAGAAACCTACCAAACCATTTGGACGATCTGTCAATTGCGCCGTGCGTTCGACCTGTGCAACTTGACCTTCTATTTACTGACACTAGCTACCAGATGTCCAACTATTGATTCTCATCCACCTGTTCGCGAAGATCGGTTTCGTCGCTCATGAGGCGACCTCGTTGAAGTTGGTTGAAAAGGGCCTTAAGCGGGAAGATCTTTCCCTCGCTGTTCTTGTTGATTTTCCGTTCCAAATCCTCGGTGGTTACTTTGCGGCCAAATGGTCTAGAGGTGACAAACCGCTGAGACCTTGGCTCTATGCCTTCTGGCCAAGGTTCCTATTTGGTCTCATCTCAACGTTGACTGTTCTCTTCTTCCCCAAACCACCCATCTCTACCGCGTTCTTTACTTTCATCATCTGCCACACGATCTGGTCGTCCTTTACATCGTAAGTATCTACTGTCTCATGGTAGACCTCGCTTACACTACGCCGTAGGACCGTTCAGTTTGTCGGTATTTCTGCTTTCCACACCCGTGTCTCGGACCCTCTCATTGGAGGTACTTACATGACGGTAAGTGATCCTGACATGTCACGGAACACAGCTTGACGAACGTTTAGCTTCTCAACACTTTTACGAATCTGGGAGGAACATGGCCCAAGTGGTTTGTTCTGAAAGGTAGGGACAAGCTGTTCTTTGCGATGCCTTTTTTCTCTTTCATGTGAAATTACAGGCGTCGATTGGTTTTCCGTCGGTCATTGCCATATTCCCGATGGAACCTCTGAGATCCTGATCAAAGGTTTGTTGGGTTAGTCTCTGTCTTCCGCTCTATTACTGACTCAACTCGGCTATACTACAGCCAAAGAATGCGTCACTGAGGTCGGTAAAGCTCACTGCAAAGCCATCAACGGCACATGTGTGCTCGAACAAGATGGATATTATGTAGTTTCTGGCATTTGCATGGGCTTTGGCATTCTCTTCCTCGTCGCCTTCATTTATCCGACTGCCCGAAAATTGCAAGGTTTGTTTTCCGTTCACCGATTAAGGATCTTGATTGATGCTGAAGTAAAATGGTTTCCTAATAGCCCTGCCTATTTCGGCCTGGCGACTCAAATCGATGTAGTAGGGTATTTCTACCTGTGAAACTGGCTCGTAATATGTAGTAGACAGATTGCGAAACATGGGATTTTCAAAGAGAGACTTTGGAATGTGTGGAAGTCGTGTGGCTTGAGTCGCGGGCTAAACAAATGTAAAGCTGTGTCAAATATTTATACGTGTGAGCCCGACCAGGCTTTGCTTCTGAATTTTTCGAAGAAAAGACACAACCTCGCGACTTGACCGTCTACAGCTTCTGCAACAACAACCCACAATCACAATGGCTACCACAACTATGCATTTTGGTCCTGAGTGGATGCGCACAAAGCACCAGCCGCTTCGACCTCAGCAACCCCCTTCTCCGCCCCCAAATTCACAGAATACTTTATCAACCTATTCGGCCCTCGTCTCCACCGTCCCTGGCGTTGAGAACGACAAGTACGACGACGCTCACCCGTTCCGATACACCAAGGAGGAGTTATTACGAATCTACAAAGAAAGTCCCAAAGGAGGCCTAGGACTCGAGGTCGAGAGATGGGAGGGCGTCGTCCGCGAGATTGGTGCTGAACCTATCGCACTCCGTGAAATGGGGGAAGCAGAGAAAAAGGTGAGTTAAATCGTCGTCATCGCTGGCAATGACTGAATGTGGTCTTTCATCGAAAAGCTATTCTCTGGTCCTCTCAATTCGGATCTCCGTCGACGTCAATCCACCGACTATTTATCCCCTTTGAATACTTCGTCTTTGGGCGACCGACCGCGTTTGAACCATGCACCCAACTCGGCCACCGCCAGTCCACTCAGGGATCGCTACCCGGCACTGAAACGTCGCGACAGTAATGCAGGTGTGTCTGGTTTTAGTCACATCACCATGAACCTTCATGATCGACATCTATCGCTCAGATTCCCCCACCACCACGATGCCACGCAAACAGTCTCTTTCGTCTTTGCAGGCGCCCAACGCCGGGTCTCGAAGCGCAGCCTTACCTTCGCCTCGTAACCGTCCGGGATATCCCAGTTTCGATGGAGTGCTAAACACAGGGGACTCGTGGAGCTCTCGGCGTCGTGCATCGGAAGCATCTCAGACCACCAAACCTGTTGGCATCGCGCGCGAGCTGAGTGGGGACACGGAAGACAGAGTTCAGCCGATCCAGGAGGATGGGGCAGATGGGCAAAATGGGACCGCCGGGAGCACCGAATTACCCAGGGACGGGAAAACGTCACAGCCCAACACCGTCGGGGGACAGAATGGCCAAGCTTCAAGTGATGCCGCTCAGCAAAGTACTGCTTCAGCCAATGTTCCCAACGCGAACGCTGGCTCTCAAGACCTCGCTGCTGTGGAATGGTCCTATAAAGATCCAGCTGGTAATGTTCAAGGTAAATGTCGGGCAATCACCATAGCGAAGATGCAGCTCACATAATTCCTCAGGCCCTTTCCGTGCGGATCTGATGCAGAAGTGGTTTGACGACGGATACTTCACCATGGATCTCCCTATGAAGCGTACACAACTGGACACCACTTGGATGACGTTGGAAGAACTGATAAAACGTGCGACTGTCCCAGACAAGATGTTTTTGTGCCCTTTGCTCCCGCCAGGCGGTCCGCCTGGACTTTCACGACGAAACGACTCTCCTTTACAAACGGGCTCTCAAAACGAGCACAATCCCTTCTCCAATCCGTACCAACCCGCTCCCATCCGAAATCTGCGCAGTTCCACTTTGGACTCGTTGAATGGATCCAATCCTACAGACTCACCGACGTCTTCCCTCGGCCACTTTGGTAACAATTCTCCTGACTCTCTTGCCTTTGCCAATCGCGTTAACCACGGGTTCACTGGAGAAGCCAACAACGCAGGCTTTCCAGGCGGGGGCGTTGATTTGACTCCCCTCCGACAGCGCCAAGTAGCCGACCTAGTTCACGATTCTCCTCTCCGCCTACATTCGCCCTCCTACAATAGCCTCATCGGTAACCACCACCTTGGATACGATGGATACGGATATTCAGGGTTCACACCTGTGCAAAGCTCGCCTTGGGGTACGCCATCACAACCTTTCTCCAACTACAATCACAATGTCGGCTTTGGAACAAGCACTTTCGGTCCTACGTCTGCTTACGGCCTTGGCCACCACAATCAAGCCATAGGCAATCAAGTCAATCCTCATTTATATGCGAATCAAGACATTCTTGGTCAACAGCAACAACTTCATGGACAAGGCTACTTCGACCCCACACCCATTGTCAACGGCGTCCTCAATGATCCAAATGACACCTTTGCCACGAACCAACCCGAGCAATACCAACAAATCTCACCAGTGGAAGCCAAGGCTGACAGTTTCAGCCCAGATATCACAAACGCCAATCAAGATAAAGCCAAATTAGACAGTCCGTCTACGATTGCCCGTGCCCCCTCTTGGGATGTCCCCTCTGATAACACCGCCGCTCGAAGGGCCGGTCCTTTCGACGCTGTCCAACCAACGCCCTTGAACACTACCGTTCCAACCATTCCATCTCAATCCTCTCCTTGGGGCCAGCCTACCAGCGCCAGCTTCCAGGGTCCTGCTCAGGCTAAGGAGGTTTCCCCTTGGGGGGTCCCTTCTCAAGGTCCTAACGAGCCTGCCTGGTCCGAGCCGCAGCAAGCTGCTCCGGAACCGACTGTGGATCAACAGGGAGCAGTCGAGGAGCGTTCTCCCGTTGAAAGCCGGACTGCCCCTGCGCCTGGTGTCGAAGTGTCAGAGTCCACGCCGGAGCCTGCTGCTCCGTCTCCCACCAAATCGAAGGGCAGCAAGTCCCCGACCACTGCATCTACACCTCTCACTGATGCAGGTGAAAGTACTGAATCACCCGTCGTTGCTCAACCTCCCAAAGCACCTTGGGCCAAGGCGGACAAGAAGAAGGGCAAGATGTCCACCACTATAAGCCTTCGAGAGATCCAAGATGCTGAAGCGAAGCTGGCAGAAGCCCGCAAGGAGAAGGAGAAAGAACGTGCTCGACTAGCTGCAGCTGCCGCCGCGACTTCCGGCGATTCTAAGGAAGACATCCAACCTTTCACTGCCTCGTGGGGTCTCCCTACTTCACAGGCTGGTTCGCGATCGACTATCTTGCCTAAAGAAGTAACCTCTACCACTCCCACTCCCACCCCCGCAGCTGCGCCGGTATGGACCTCCGTCGCAAAAGCACCCATTGCAAAGAAGACCATGAAAGAGATTCAAGAGGAAGAGGAGAGGCGAAAGAAAGCGGCCGCGAAGGAAGTATCTGTCGCAGCTGCACCGGTCAAGCGTGGGTATGCTGAACAAGCAGTGAAGGTGAGTTCGTTCTTTTGACCAATTCCCGCAGTTTTTCTGAAAGTTCTACACCAGGCTACGCCAACGCAATCCGCTGCTCCTAGTCCCGGTAATGCATGGGTTACCGTTGGCGCTAGCGGTAAACCATCGACCCCCGTCGGCTCCGCTCCACGTCCAGCTGCTACGGTAATCTCTTCAGTTCCCGCAGGCACGTCTTCGATGAAGACGACCACTCCCTCGACTACAAGGTCTGCTGCCAGCGTTGCAAGGCCCTCGCCTGCTCCTGGTGCCAAGGTTGAGGACTTCCCTGTCTCACCATCTCATGAGTTTTTGAAGTGGTTGAGCGAGTCCTTGAAAGGTCTCAACAGTAGTGTCAATGGTACCGTACCCCTTTTATACAGTCAGCCAGTTGTGACTGATGATCGTCTTTCCAGTCGAGGAGATTATCTCCATGCTCCTTTCGTTCTCCCTTGATCCGGACCCAACAACAATTGAGATCATCTCGGACACCATCTACGCCAGCAGTACCACGCTCGACGGTCGTCGGTTTGCTGCTGAATTTGTCTCCAGGCGCAAAGCAGATGCAGCCAACCGCAAGGGCCCTAACGCAGCTAAAGGACCCACTAAGCCGATTTCAATCGCAGAAGTAGTGAAGGCGACGCCAAAGACTGCTCAATCGGAATGGGGATTCAAGGTTGTAAACAAGAAGAAGAAGGGTGGAAGGTCATAATCGTCTTCCAAAACGTTGTTGTATTCGCTGTGTATCGCTCGATTATTTTCGTTGTTATTCGCCTATGGTGTGCTCGGTCGTAGGTTATTGACGCGAAATGTTTTATGTACTTGCTTTTTTTGCGTTCGCATAGTGTTTTAGTATCTCTGGGTGATGCACTGTCGCATTGTGGAGCCAAAGTGTTGCGGAACAGGGATTGTGTAGAATATGTGATATGATCACCAAGGCGGCTACAGCTTAAACTAGCTGATCATAGAGCCGTTTGGGCACCTTCTTGTCAGCGCAATGGAGATTTGGGAGCAAATGGTCGAGATGTCTGGGAAGACGGTTAGTGACTGGGAATGACTAGTCGAAGCGACAACACCTACTTGTTGAGCCTGCACTCAGCAGGGTTGACGTGTAGAACATAGTCCAAAAACTGGTCGAGGACATCCTGGACTGTATCATTCGGCACAGAGTATGTTCCCCGGAAGTACGGTGAATGGAAGATGTGAAACGAAATTGCAAGCTCCATCTCCGTATCCCAGGAATCGAAAACGCGGTCTAAAACCCACCCGTTGTAATGGAAGGGGTTTTTCGGAGAGAGCGAGTTGAAAGGGGAGTTGACGTCCAAGTCCACATCGCTGGTGTCAAGGGGTACTATCCAAGTGTGAACATCGCCCAAGGTGCGGGCTTTGTCATAGGCTAACATGGGCTCCATACCCTTGACACTGTGGAAGTCCAGCTTAGCTGGGAATGACCAGCCGCGGTCCGTGTACTTCCTGTACGCTTCTTGCGTCTTCTCGTAGTTTGTAGACCCAAACGCAAGCGAGATTCTTTTGTCAAAAGTAGCGACTGGGTAGAGGGCATAAGCTCCAATGTGGGAGATAAAGTTCATCACACATGCTGGGGACCGAGAATGTGTCAAGACTTGAGAGCACAGATGAAGTATTGGCGCTCACAGGAGTGGAAGTGGAGGATGCAGTCCAACGGAGACTTTGATGTAGAGATGATTTGAACCTCGACGTCGTCGGAAGGCCGTTTGAATCGGAAGAGTTCGTTCATGCCCGACGTGTACAACCAGGCGTGCTGCGAACCCCAGCGGCGAAGAGCGGATGCCGTCAGGTCGCGTTGCTTGATGTCAACATCTTCAAACTTCTTTGCTTGCTTCTCTCTGGGCTCGAACTGGTACCCTTCCGATTTGACGAGGTATAGTCCCAGCTCCTTGACGCTCTCGGGATAGGCAAAGATGTCCATGTCGGATTTAGGGTAAAATGACCTATCCATGAACTGGAGAGCGTTGGATCCTGAAATCAGAAAATGCTCCTTTGCTTGGAGTTGGCGGAATGCCTTTGGATCCTTGAAGAAGTGGGAGAGATGGCGATTGATATTGTAGGCAAGGTTGTGGAAGTGGTCAACGGCGTCGCGGAGCATTCGAGAGCTTAAACGGACACGATAAATATCTGGAGGAGAAAGACAGGCGAAGATGGAGTTATAGATTGGAGGGCAATTGAATATCTCCTCTACTAGTTCTGTCATCTTGGTCGGACGCTGGCAATGTAGGCCATGCGCACCGAAACACTGTACTATTAATATAGGGGTGATGATGATGGACTGATGCCATCAGACAGCGCGTTCGTCACGTGTCGCCTTCTCCTCGTTTGGGACGCGTTCTCAGTTTGGGAAATTGCAACTCTTGACTTTGACCTGCAACAATGGCGAAGGGAATCTTTCCTCGAATGGACACGGCCGAAATCATAAACGCCTTGTCTGGCTGGGGCTTTCCTGTCACTCAGCAACAACTTATACATCCCACCCCGGAGTTTGTCGAAGGCGTCTATTTCGCTTGCTTGCAGCAGGTTACCGATCTTAACCAAGAGACGCTGCGAGAACCAATACAAAACTCACTTGACGGTTCACAAGTCATAGAGAGGGTGCGTGAGTAGTCCCTGGACCCCGTATTGCTGTCACACCCACTGATAGTGACGCGTAGGACCTGTATACCAATGCATTTACCAACAATCTCATGCTATATCATATGTGCGCCCTCTCCAATGTCGTTCAAGCGCGTCTCGGTCTCTCTAAACCGAATGCTGTCCCAGAACACGATTGGCTCGAGCTGCTAGGATTGACGACTTTAACGCCAAGGATCTCTCATCTCCTGAACGAGACCGTACACTCGTCATTCTCTCTGCCTTCATAAACTTTGTCAAGTTCACCGAACAGTATTGCGAAGCTTTTGTCAAGGACTTGCGCGACCGCTCTGCAACACTTTTACTAGAACGCGACCAACTCATTGGACAAGTTGAGGATATTCAGAGAGCCATCGACGTCCTCCAGTGAGTCTCCTTTAATTCTACGAAAAAAGCCGCCAACCACGACATATACCAGAGCAAAGATCAGCGAAGACGAGCCACGAAGAGTCCAACTGCAGGAAGAGAACAAGGCGCTTCGTGATAAACTCTTCAAAACCAAGGATGCTCAAGTTGCCTCTGTGCAAGAGGTTGAAATGCTTAAAGCTGAGAAGAACAATCTCTTGAAACGCAAAGTGAGTGTTCTTGTGTTCCCTCACCATCACCTGAGCTCAAAAGGCTGTCATAGGAAGCTATCAACCTCGAAATCAATAGGGTACAGGATGAGATTACAAGAACGAACTCTCGCATCGTTCAGTCCCCAGAGCGGATAAAAAGGACTATTGCCACCATGTCGCAGACAACGATCGAGGACAAGCGCACGGTCGCGATGAATGAGGCCAAGGCTCGGGACTTGCAAGCGAAGATCACAGCACTGCTAAACATCGAGAAGGTGCGCCAAAGTGTGCTCTTGTCTCGGTCTTCGCTAACTTCTGCCAGGACGTACGAGGATGCGTCGAGCAGTTGCAGACAGTAGAGCGTGAAGTGCATTCGCTACAGCAGGCACAGAAAGAACTAGCCGATGTCAAAGATCATTTAGATGGCAAGAAAATGGAACGAAATGAACTGCGGATGAAGCAGGAGGTGCGTTTCTGCCGGCGTTTTAAGCTCGACAATACTAACATCGAGGTGAATAGCGCGTAGAAAAGCAGTTAGTCAACGCCCAGGACAAGTTGGAGCGAGCCCAGAGGCATGCGGAGGAGAAGCGTATCCAGAGTCAAAAGGCGATTGAAAGGGTGAAGAAAGAGTACGAGGAGATGTCCTTGGAGCGTCGAGAAAACGACAAACAAGTGGAGGAATTGCGGAAGCAGGCACATGCAGTCGAAATGAAGGTGCGTGAATCATTTTAATGTGGCCTTTCCGCACAAACTGACACGCCTTCGGTAGATGGCTGAACATCTGAGAGCGAGCGAGCAGGAACTCAATGAACTATTGTCGGAATATTGGAAGCTCCGCCATGAGACGGATGTATTCATGGAAACGCTGGCTAATAAGTTGAATATGAGAGTGATAGCAGAGTAATTTCAGGATTCGTCTATTTCTACCCTTCATTGTCTGTACTTTAACATTACTTGTAGGATCTAGCACATGCCGCTCGTTCAGTTGTATCATATTGTTCCTTACCTTATGTCAGGGATTTGGTAGAAGTGATCAGAAGCCGGGGAAGGATTTGGAAGACTAAATGAGACAGTCACATATTGTTGGGTATCTAAAGGACACGAGATAATTATAATGTTACACAGTCTAAAGTTATAAATATGATCTAATCAATCAATCCCAGGCGCAACTTCAGACAAAAAAGACGTTTATGCGTCCAGGTCCGACCAATCGCTACCTAAATCCTCTACATGTGGTTTGGGAAACGTCTTGCGTTTGGATGTTGCTTCTTGGGCTGCGTGGGACAAGAGGAAGCTGTCAGTCTCACTGTCTTCGTCCCGAGTGGAGACTGAAGATATGGAGTCGGGAACGGTGGAGACCGGGGATGAAGGAGCCTCAGCAGATTCAGCCGCAACGTCAGATTGACCACTCTCATGATCGTTGTTCCCTGGGGCGTCGCTTGAAGGGACATGTTCGTCGGCGTTCTGGGTTCGATGGGGCTCGAGAGGCGACTCGATCTCCGTCAATGCCTTGGCCGTGCTCTGGGAGTCCACGGGCAGGGACTCGGAGTTTTCAGCGTCTTGGCCAGTGGTGGCTGGCTCTTCGTCGACTGAGTTGGGTGCAGTCGGAGTGGGCTCGGATTCCTCCACTTTGACCTCAACAGCCTCCACATTGTCCTCAGCGCCAGTGGTATTTGCAGGGGTTTCCTCCGACTCTTCTACCCCCACTACGGCAGCGGACGTCGAAGAGACATGAGACAGTGTTGCTGATGGCGCACCGGCACTGGTATCGTTTTCGGAGACGGGGACGGTGAATGGCGTTTGGGAAGGGGATTCAGACTCCGAGGTGGAGGAAGGTACAGGCGCACGGGTAGTCGCTTTGTCCTCTGTCACAGGAGACTCGGATGGTTCCTCCTTGGTCGCAGCCTTGGACTTGGGAGAGACCTCTTGAGAAGAGGTTGCCTCAGATGAGCCCTGTACCTTCTCCTTTGCAACCTTGGACTTCCATCGACCAACAATCTCCCTCTCGAGTGCTTCCAGTGTCCGTTCAATTTGGTTGACCGCTTCCTTTCGCTTGCTGCGCAACACAGGATCGCCGTGGCTCTCGATGAGGTCGAGGTCAGCAAGAAGTGAGAGAAGGCTCTGTTCATAGAAGCGAAGGGGGTGGTTGCGAGCGGTATACGCGAGGTGGGAGAAGGCCGTCGAGGGGGTGAGGTCGGAGGGAGGGTGGTCGGAGACAAAGTCAAGTTGGGAAGGGAAGGTGAACTCGGCCTCGAGATCCTGGAAGGTCGCCTTGATCTTGGTAACTTTCTCGAGACTCGAACGGACAGAAGAAGAAGGGTGCGTGGTGGTGGCCTTCTCCTTGCCTTTGGAAGTCGAGGAGGATAAGGTAGATGGGGTCCTCTGTGGGGTAAGAGAGTTGATGGTCGCCTGGATGGTGTCTCGGAGTTCTTTGTCTCCCTCCGTTTGGTATCGAGCATGCAGTTGCTCGATTAGAGACTTGCCAGAATCCTTGGACTGGGACTTGGTCGCCTTGGTAAAAGGCTCTGGAGTGGAGAGGGAGTCGATGACTTCAAGGATTGCGCGCCTAATATCATCTTCGAGAAAGACCACCCTGGCAGGAGTGGCAGGAGCGGGTTTGGGGATCTGCTGAGGCGCCGGGGTAGGCTTTGAGGCGACCTGAGTAGGGGGAGCCTTGCGAATTCTCGGTGGACTCGGCGCAGCGGGCTCCTGGGTAGGCTTGCTAACCAGTTGGGGCTGAATTCCAAAGAGGGAGAGCAAAAGGTCGTTGACGTTCTCTCCCTCGATTGCGGCAGGCGCAGGCTCAGGGCCAGGTTGAGGATAGTCCTTCAACTGGGGAGAGACAGGGGCCGCTCGACGACAGGCCTTAACACGACAAGAGGTCGCCTCGAAGGTAGAATTGGGGCAGCAAGCGGCAGTTTGCCGTGCCTGTTTGGTTTGGTTTCGTGAGCCACTGGTCGTGAAAATCGGGAATGCAGTTGAACCCACCTCGCGAGCCCTTTTGGCTTCCAATTCTTTCTCTTTCCGCTTCAGTTCTTCCTCAGCGGCGAGGCGAGCCAGACGCTCCTCCTCTAGACGAGCCTTGAGGATCTCTTCCTGGGAGGGTGGTTGAGGGAGTCGGCGGATTCGAGGAAGAGCTGCTGCTGGAAGACGCCTGTAGGCATGTTCGTGGTCGAGTGCTGCATATGTAGAAGGAGCAAAAGGAGGTGCTGGATCAGAATGGTAACCGTAGGCCAATGGCGAGGGGTTTTGAATTTGAAAGGTCGATGGTGGTTGAAGACTGTAGACACTAGAGGGCCGAGAATACCTCTTGCGTTGTTCGATGTCGTACAAGCGGGCCTTCAACGCTTCTTCTTCCTGTCGAATGGCTTCTGCAGCGAGAAACTCAGCTTCTGCAGCTTTAGCGGCGGCCTCTGCGGCTCTGGCTTCAGCTTGGGCAGCGAGATACTGGTGGCGAGTGTAGTAGGGAACTTGGTACATGGTGCAAGGAGGGATACTTGGGTGGATGCTGAGCCTCTCATTTTGCACCTAGCTTATATATGTTTCGCGACACGGTCAATGGAAAGGACTGGAACCGCCCCTGACATGACTGGAATTGACGCGTCGCGACGCGCAAGTCGTGGAACGTTCTACACAAATCGGGGGCTGATTACCTTTTTTAGTAACTCCGCAGCTCGCTGACACATGAGCGTCTGTCTACGCTCGGTCAGCAAGTGTAGCCTGGGTAAGCTAAAATAATATCATTATTGGTCGAACGGTTAAGTTATCCCTCTTAGATATTTCTATGGTACACGCGTCGTATCATATCAGGAATCGGGTCTAGTTTCGTTCGGCATAGATCTTTACGCTTCTAACTTCCCAGTCTATCAGAATCGAGTCAGTAACTTGGCGAGCAAGAACGGAGCTCCATCGACACGTACATGCTTCGGCAAAGGCTGCTCCATTGGCCCTGACATACGCCTCGCAAGTGGAAAATCCTGTTCGCTCAGCACAGCTCTCCTCTTGGCCCGGAACACCACCAACATTCCAGACGGCGCCTGCCCAGTCGCCACTATAGTATGCCATTAATCAATAAGGAATGAACGCTGTTTTAGTCGACGGACATACCACAATGTCGTGTCAAAGATAGCATGTTGTTGCCTAAAGAATCTGAACGGGTCGCAAGTTGCAGCAGGCCACCTCGCCTGTGCCGCGCCCCAAGTGTCAGGCTGCGGCTGTTCTGCCGTGATGTCTTCTGGGATACTCTCCCTCGGGAAGAAGTACACGGCAATTCCAGTGGAGTCCCATTTCACTTTATGACACGCCTATCAGCTGACCTGGTCACCCAAGATTGTGAATGAATCATAATACTCACTGGCATACACACCTCCGCCGCCCTCATTGAAGCCTCGGCCGTATGTGCGCGGTGAATTGGCCCGAATTCCACATCCTTGATTCCCGGTAGCTCCAACATCGCAGTTCGTGCCATGGATGACCCTTCCAGAGATCGAAAGAACGTCCGAGTTGGTGGAGGTGATGGTACAGCCTGTGGACGTATGTAAAGTCGCTTGATTGTGGCTGTACTCGTGGACACCCTCCAAAATATCTATCTCGCCACCGTTGGGCCAGTCAGGTCCTGTTAAATGGAGTCAGCAAATACACGAGAGGGTAAAGGAGAATGCGAGAAAAAAACAGAGCAAGCAGACAATGGACAGGGGCGACGCGATGATGGGATCATGGCTCGCAAGTTCCTCGAGTGGGCGCTCCAAGGCGCCTGCAGAAAGGGGAAAAGATGGTGCCATCTTGTACGATAAACTCGGAGAAACTTCTCACCATTTGTCCAGAACGCAGGCCATGTCCCGCAACCGACCGGCATGTGGGCTACCAGGGTAAAAAGGTCAATAGTAATCCTTCTGACCGCTAGCAGTTTCACTTACTTGCGTCCATGATGACGAGACCTCCTCGGTCGAATGTATGTTGGGTCGTAATTCGTATGCTTTTCCGGTTTCCGGGGACAGTGGGAGTAGTTTCGACTCGCATGATTGCGTGTCCTTGGTCGTTGATTTCTAGGATTCCTGCTTCCCTCTAGAGAGAGAGATTTTAAGTACAGATCGAAGTCCCAGGAAAGAGTAAACTTACCCCCGCGGATTCATCGATGTAGTCTACAATGCCTGTTGACGGAGTTGATCAGTAACGTGAAATGGGGCCAGTATTGAGGAGAAAACACACCATGCGTAGGGTCGGCTGTCGTAAAGAAGTCCCAACCTTCAAAGAATGTCCTGCCCTCCTGAAGCGCGAGATTAATGAATGAAACATGATGTCGGTATGGACAACGCACATATGAGTTGGTTAACCGCCAGGGTGAATCGGGTATCTGAGGCGTGGGTTGGCTAGGAGTGTCCGTGCTTGCCCTTGTCCGCGTGGAAGTACTGCTACGCGTTGCGCTGCCTTGACTGCCAGTTGGAGTAGAAGAAGAGTCGGTAGGGTCATCGTTATCGTCGCCTGGGTTGTTGTTCTGACTGCCTTTGTCTTCAAAGGGACGTTGTTTGCCGCTGGATTTGCAATAGACAACACGCTTGTTGGCGCTGCCCTCGTCGAGAGACCGTGGTAGAACGCTTCCAAAGGCTACTCGCAGATCGCGAGCCAGGGAGTGGGTCTTCTGCACTGCACTCGCGTGGGCACGCCGGACGAGACGAGGAAGATGAGCCGCCGGCTTTGGTGAGGGTCCTGGGGTCGCAATGGCTTCTGCGAAGGTGATTCCTTGCGCCACAACAAGCAATAGATAGACGGGGAGCGCCTGTAGAGAATACATGGCTGCTGGTGTTCAAAGAGAGAAAGGTGAAAACGTATGTTGAAGAGGGTAGCCCAGTCCAGCTGAGGAGAATCGATGGAAGAGTCTTGTTGCTCTTCAGCAAAGGGACCGAAGAAGAAGAAAGAGGTAAAGAAGCAAAGGGACCAGGGATCGAGTTTATCTATGACTCTAAGGATCAAGGAGCAGGCTGCCCGACGATGGCACCAGAAACACGAGGCACCTGCGGCCCTAAAATGAAGACTCTCACCCGGTGAGGCCGCTGCGGGAAACGAGGAAACAGTCGATACTCCATCATTCGACATTCCAATCCAGGCTTATAAAGTTTTATGCATCGTTGCCGTTCGATGCCAGGTTATTGTTCACCGCGCCCAACGCAACGAGGCTGGACGAGCAAACATCGGACCCTTTCATGCGTCCTGATCGGGCTCTGTAGAGGGACGAGCATTCTCAAAAGGCAAAGCATACTAATCAGGTTGCATAGAGGCATGGTTACTCTACCACAAGGGTCGTCAACGAGGTCGTAAAGAGGACAGTAAAAAAACACAAACAACAGCGAAAAACAAAGACAATAAAATAGAACGCACAAAGTAAGTCTCCAGAGCAGACAGGATATCAACAAGATGAGTAGGAAAGAAAGGAACGAATGGAATAAAGTATAAGTCCGAGTGTGAAAGTCTATCGCGAAAGCCCGCCAAAGGAAGACAATGATGATTAACGGTGGGAGCCCGGCAGGAAGGCTTCCCGGACACTTCGTCGCAGCTCTTCGTGCTCTCGCCCATTTGTGCTTCCAATCGAGGAGCCAGGTTGAATGTGTGAGGCAGGAAGACTGGACGGAACGCCTTCCAAATCTCCGTCGACAAATTCAAGGATTCTCCTGGCAAGCAGTTGGATCTCTGCTTGGCCATCACCCGCATCCGTGTCCTGGTACGAATGCTGAGAGTGGTGGGAGTGAGGTGTTCCAACAGACGAGGTAGGCGTCGAGGGACGGGAGACAGCCAGAGTACGGATGGTAGGTGCGAGCAGTGTCGAACTTCGGATGTTGCTAATCAACTGAGGATCTAATGGAGTGTCAGTAACAAACATCAATGTTAACGATGGTGCTACCTACCGCCCGATTCTAGCAATTGGACGATAGTCCAGACAGCAATGTGTTGGAACGTAGTATCAGCGTTGGTCAGGAACCGGTGGAGGTAGAGGTGCATTCCCCCATTGGGCTTATCCCAGACTTCATTGAACGCGCTGTAATCATCTGAAGGAGTGCGAATTTCTGTGAGGGTGATCAGACCGATACGAACAAGGTTGAAGTGTGTTTCCAATCACCTTTGGACGATAGGTTTCCAAGGGCAGCCGCACTGTTTCCTTGTACTTCGGTGCTGGTTGAATTGGTCAAAGGAATGAGTACTTCGCAGATACCCATCTCAAGCAGTTGTCCCTTGAGCTCGTCTGGTAATTTACATAAGGAACGATCAGTCTTGTGAGTGGAACGAATACATACCACTTAACGCGAGAACCGCAATGCAAGCCGTCATCTCGCTCTGAACGTTACTTGGGACCTCCAAGACAAGCTCCTTGATTTGCTGAACTGCGCCAGCCTTTACAATCGCCAACTTGTTCTTCTCGTTGCTGGCAGCGAGGTTCCTAAGTGTCGAGATGGCGTGACACTGAACTTCTTCGTTGTCTTTGAAAGACAGGAGATTAATGAGCGGCTGGAGGAAGCCAGATTCGATGATAGGAGATTCGTTCTGCGGGTGGATCGAGACATTCCGGACACAAGCCGCGGAAGAGAGGATAAGAGGAAGGTAGGTTGATTGCAATAGCCTCAGCAGTGGCAGAAGTCCATCAGCCTTGACAATCTCCAATTGATACTTCTCTGTTAGGACGTGAGTTGAATGGATTAATTGGAGCGTCAAGGACACCAACCATCGCTGCTGAGATGCGAAAGGCAAAGGCCCGCTGACATTAGGACCTTCAAACTGGAGCTGTCCATTAACGCAACCAGACTGGCAACCAACTTGGGTTCGCTCTGAGCAAGTTTCTTCCGATTCGAGCCTATGATGGAGTTTGTCAGGGCAGAAGTCCCGACTTCGATCAAGAAGACTGACCGTCAACCGCGATATTGCTCAACGCCGTGGTGCAATAGTATTGGACGTCGGTGTCGGGCGAATTGAGGAGACTTACGAGCACTGGAATGGCACCAGCGTTCACCAGTTGTTGACGGTTCTCGTCTAGGGGCACCGAAGTCAGCTAAGTTGAGACTAGTAGGACGGGACGCCAACCTGAATGGGTCATGTTGAGTAAAGCGCCAGTGGCGTTCCGTTGCACGCGCATATCCTTGGAACGCGCCAAACGAGTAAGAGGAACCAAAGCGCCCGACTTCGCGATCTTAGTCTTGTTGTCATCTACGATGTCTATTAGTTATCATTCAAGTGTGAATTTGCCTTCCGAGTACCATGTGTTGCCAGGTTTGTTACGCAGCCGACGGCGTTGCACTGAACTTCAACATTTGGGCTGAGCATTTGTCGGATGAGGGGTTCCAGACCACCAAGTTTCACGATCAAAAGTTTGTTATCGGCTAGAAGGGTAAGGTTCCTGGTAATTACACTGGGTTCTATCAGAAATGAAAGACGTACTGTTGACAGCCAAGTTGCCCAAAGCAGCGCTAGCTGCCCGCTGTACCTCCGTGTCGTGACTGCTGAGGAGGAAGAGGATGGGATCGAGGGTGTCGCGGCCCACTGGACGAACCTCCTTCTCGGTTATCTCTGCGAAAGCCAATGCAGCGCTCCGTTGAAGGTCGACATTGTCCGAGAAAGAAAGGGTTGTTAGGGCGGAAAGTGGTGAACCGGTGAAGAAGTTTGTGGTGGTTCGATCTGTGGAACATTAGACAAGACCCGAGAGATTGGGATGTGTGGAAAACTGACTCTCGAGATATTGTAGCAGGTCGGCCACTGCTTCTCGTTCGTTCTCCAACAGCAGCGGTTCATAGGACTGCGACCTGCGCCCCTGGACTTTAACCAACAAACAACGACGTCAGTAACAATATCACGTTGAAGGGTGTTTTGTTCGACTGACAGCAAGAATCACAGCAGCTGGTAATGTTTCCCATCGTCAACAAGGGCAGCGAACAGGGTACACGAGTTGGGTGGAAGGCGGGAAACGAGGAGGACGATGAGGATTGACTGTGCTTAAAATTAAAGACGGCGGGCCTTGGTGAGAGTCACTGTCCGTTGAGGCCTGATTCAGACTCAGCAATTCTCACGAGCCTTGCAAAGTCGCGTTCTGCTCTCAAAGCGCCTAAATCTCTCTTCCATGCTTCATGTCCTTTCCACATTCTCAATTCGACCCTATTTCTCTATTTCTCGCTGCTCCATGTCCACTAAAATCTCCCTTCAGACGCGCCCAGTCAACCGCGTCGTTGCCCCGTCTCCACCAAAAATCAGGCTAACTGAGGATGAAACCCGCCTTTGTGAACTCTTGAACCAGTGTACACAACATCTGCAGCAACACAAAGACATCTCCACCACGTGTAGGATAGCAGGCGGCTGGGTGAGAGACAAGGTCAATCTGGATTCCTCCGAGTGTACGACCACGGTCACCAACGCAATTAATAGCTACTCGGCCACGACAGTAATGACATCGATATTGCCCTCAGTAACATCATGGGCCTGCCATTCGCAGAACATCTCGCAGAATTTGCAAAAACAAAGGGCATAGCAACAGGAACGATCGCAAAGATTGCACAAAACCCAGATCAATCGAAGCATCTCGAAACTGCAACACTCAAATTGTATGGATTGGATATAGACTTGGTGAACTTGAGAAGCGAAGAGTATGCAGAAAACAGTCGGATACCCACTGGAGTTGTGAGTTTTCTGAACTTCATCCCCTTCAGTCCTCTCAATTCACTCCCCTAGTCGTTCGGAACCCCGTTGGAAGACGCGAAGAGGCGGGACATCACCATCAATGCCCTATTCTACAATGTCCACACTCACTCCGTGGAAGACTTCACGGAGAAGGTTCTCTTGTTCTTGCTTCTGTATCTAGAACTCGGGCTGACCGACATAGGGTCTAGACGATCTCCGCGATGGTTTAATTCGTACCCCCCTTCCACCAAAAGAAACCTTCAAGGATGACCCACTTCGTGTTCTTCGTTGCGTAAGATTTGCCAGCAGGTTTGGGTTCGATCTTGTCGACGAAATATCCAGCGCTGCGAAGGATCCAGTCATCCAAGTGAGTCATGTACAAGCAACTTTTTGCTGTCTTGATTGCTCACTGGTGCTAGGATGCGCTTGTCACCAAGGTGACTCGTGAGCGAGTGGGTGTCGAACTCAGTAAGATGCTGAAAGGTGTGTGCCAATTGTTATCTGTATCTCAGTTCATTTCCGATGCAGCTATCGAACAGGTCGAGACCCGCTGAGATCTATAGAACTTATCCATCAACTCTCGCTCTTCACCCCTATCGTTTCTGCCCTTCCCTCTGAGATCTTGGCCACTCTGTCCAACAGACCAAAGGACCCTGAACTCGCTCGCCGAAACGCAACTGTCCTCAGCCTCCTTCTCGACCCAATCGATGATCAAATCCCACCATTGCATCCCATATACTACAGATACCTCCGTGCTGACGCGACGACTCGTGCTCGACTGTACCTTGCTTCCTTCTTGACGCCCTATCTTTCTCTCACATACCTTGATAAGAAGCGGAAAGCCCTGCCTGCTGTAGAGGCTGTCATCCGAGAGGCTCTCAAACTCGGCACTCAAAACCATTTCCTTGATGGAGTGCCTTTCCTGTTTTCTGCTGTTCCCAAAGTCCGTCAGTTCTTACTCGAGTATCCCACCTTCTACACGGAACATAAGAGGTCGCGAATTGGTGCGCCTATCTATTGTTGGATTCTCCTTTATACTTATAGATCATCCAGGTATGTTTTTGAGGCACAAAAACATTCACCACCTCAATGCTGGGGTGCATTGGTCTTCGTCTTTCTTGTTCTCCTTGGTGACAGAGATGGGTGAGCTTTACGACCTTAACGCAGATAAGCTTGACGGTGGGTGCCTCATCCGTTCACTCCCTGCCGTACTCTGAGATAACCCTTCAGTCGATCGAGCCTCGGCTCTGGTTGAACGGTATAACCAATTTGCTACCCTGGTGGAAGAACTGGAACTTTACGATGCCGGGGAAATGCGACCGCTTCTTGATGTAAGCTCGTACCGCAGTTCTATACTGTTGTTCTCTTCTCATTGTTTACAGGGGAGGGAGGTATCTACTGCGCTGGGTGCTAAGAAGGGAGGCCCTTGGCTAGCAGAAGCGCTGTCTAAAGTGGTCGAGTGGCAATTGGATAACCCTCAACAAAACAAAGAACAATGTACGGCATGGCTTAAGCGAGAGCGGGAGGAAGGTCGGATACAGATCGATGAGTTGGTGGAACCTACCTCTAAACGACCTCGGAAGAAGTAACGCCCCGCTAGCTTTGGGCTTGGTCCTAATTCTGGGAGTCTCAATAACCAAGAATTATTTCAAGGCTTAACATCTGTGCGTACTTGACTAATTATACATGTTGGAATACATTAATCTACTAGTGCTGAATTCGAGACTGGCTACATTCACTACCGGAAGATATCGTAAATTTCCTGGAGTTCGCTCTCGCTGCAGCCATAGATCTGGTAGATCAAGGCGTCCACATGGGTTTGGGTATCAGAGGGAGACAGAGAGTGAGCGTCTCGGCTCTGAAAGTGTAGTCCGAGCGCATTGGGCGAAGCGGACATGGACTGCTAAAGGCTTGTCAGCTACGTGATGGTATGAGAGACTAAGGGAGGTACGAACATGTTGTACGGCGGCTGAATCCACTTGGTGGACATGGAGATGAGGTGTCGAAGTATGGGACAGGTTCATGTTCGATCGCGTCGATGCAACAACGTCGGGCATGACGATCGCGGCAAGGCGCGCACAACGCTCGTCCTCTTCCGACAAGTCCTTCGACTTCTTCATCATGCGAGCCTTTCGAGCCGGTGTGTACTTGTAATCTGGGTACTGTTGCTGATGCAATTCCCGAAGATGCAGGGCACGCCGTTGGTAGACTTGTTTGGTGGCGAGGTCAAGGTTTCTCCAGCAGTGAGCGGCGATGCGGCTTATGTCGCGATGGTCGCGCTCGACTGGATTGGCCTTTAGTTTCTCGCGCGCCCAAAAGTCCGACCGGAAGAGAAGAAAGGCATTCGGAGGTCGCGAAATGTGGGACTTGGCCTTCTTGGGCTGTGATGCCCGAGACAAAGGACGCGAAAACGTCGGGGGTGACGGATTTGAAGACAACGACGAATCCGAATATGTCGAAACCGGACTGTCACATCCAGGAGGAGAAGCAATGTGATATGCTGGTGCTTGTCGATCGTCCCAATATCCTTGAGGGATATGATAGCAGCTGTCTACTATTAGGATTCGATGTTAGCGCCCGAGCATGTCGTAAGGACAATGGGACAACTGTACCTCCTTGCATGATTGCGTACGTCGGAAGGCGGGAGAAATAGACACGAAAAGAGGTAGAAGTTGGAGGAACGAGGCTTTGAATAGAGCCCGTATACGAAAGCGTTTACGAGTCTGCTGCTTTGTTTCGCTGATCGCTGATGTCTCTCACACCGTTGGACTCATCTTTTCAACTTTGGACAGATCTTCTCCTTACCTTCCTTTTGCGTGCCGCCAGACATTAGACACTCGATATTAGAACGTCGTGTTTTGCACGAGGCGTGTGATGCCCCAAAGTATCCCCAGTTAGCCTACCTTATAGCCAAGAGAGGTCATGCTTGTTCCTTGCTGGGTTCATGTACAACGAGTCTCCTATTTCGGGGAAGGTTGACACGACGTGCCTGGGTCTCTTGCGAATCGGCACTCGTTAAGTATCACAATCAGGTCGGCCATCGTTCCGGATAAGCGTGATAGTAAGAGTATTCCTTCCTCGCGGCACTTCGAAGGGTGTTGCCGACAGTAAATGGATATATTAGGGCTCCGAAGCAATAGGCACAGAGGCTTCTTTCGCCTTTCGGCGCTTGCTGGCTGCGATCATGTCCCTATCGAGGGTGAAGAAGAAGGTCACCATTTTGAAGAGCCTGCGCGAGGGATCGTGCCTACCTTTTCTTGATAGCTTCTCTTCGCCCAAGCCTTCTAGCATTATTCACGATTTCTGGGCGTTTTATCTTGCCCATCAATCGCCGTTTAATCTTGGATGGTTTTGGAAGTTTCAGTATCCATTCGGGCACTTGCGACCCGGATTGGAGGATGACATTGGCGATGCTGAAACGCTTAGATTGGCCTGGAGTGTGATTGATCGAGAAAGCCACGCTTACATTTTCAGAAACGGGGCATCCTCGTTCGTGAAGAACGTGACTGCCTTCCCCTCACGACCAGCTCGCCCTGTTCGACCTAGAGACGGAGTGAGCGTTCCGAAGGAGGTGGAAGGCACTAGTCGTGACTTACCAATTCGATGGACGTAACTTTGGACGCTGGTAGGGAAATCGTAGTTGATGACCTCTCGCACGCCCTTGAAGTCCATACCCCTTGCCATGACCTCTGTGGTGATCAATATCCATGTCTCTCCCTTGCGCATGCGCGTAATGACATCCTCGCGTTCTTTGTTGGTCATCCCAGCATGTAGACAATCGACGTTTTTAATGTTGTTAAGAAGCAACTCCTCTGCTAAGGACGTCGCTCGAGGTTGTGATGAGGTAAAGACCAGGACAGGTGGGTTGTAAGGCTGGGCAAGGTAGGTGAGCAAACTGGGCAACTTGGAACCGTCGTCCGCAACGTAAGTGAGAGACTGCGAGATCAGCGGTAGTGGTGTATCCCTGAATCATAGGTCAGGTCGATGTTATAGAAGGAGAAGGAATTTCTGACTTTAGTCCCACGACTAGCCTGATTGGATCTTGTAGCATGTCCATGGCGATCTTCTCCACTCCTGCAGGTAAAGTGGCACTGAATATGGCCTTCTGGAGTCGGCTATGCGTGCAGGAAGCAACGAGCTCCTCAGTTTGTTCGAGAAATTCCGTATCCAGTAAGCGATCAGCTTCGTCGAGGACCAAGTATCGGACGCTGCAAAGCGAGTTAGTGCCGCATCTTCAGGGACAGAATTCTACTCACTTTTCTAATTCAAACTTTCCCTCTTGAACAGCAGCGACCAGCCTTAAAGGTGTACTAACAATAATGTCTGCAGAACCTTTCTCAGCTGCTGGAAAAGAACCAAGCGACAAGGCACTAACCAGTTTTATCGCGAACTTCTTTGGTTGCCAGAGTGCTTGCTGTTGCTTTGCTGAACAGGGTGATTCTCCATTTCCGGCCCTGAGCAAGTTTGAGGCACTCGTTGTATATCTGGTGAGCAAGTTCACGCGTTGGTGCAACCACAACTGCCCGAACACCCTTCCCAGCCGACTGGTCGTGTGTTTGATGAAGTGGAGCACCGAGTCGTGCAAATAGAGGCAGGAGATATGCGAGAGTTTTGCCAGTACCTGTTGGAGAAATGGCAGCCAAATCGCGAGACTATGCAGTTTGGTCAGATACAACAAGAGGAGATGAGAGACAGTGGACGTACTTCTAGAAGGACGGGTATTCCTGCTGATTGGATGGCAGTTGGGGTATGGTAACCATTCTTTGCCAGGTTGTTGAATAGCTGTGGGGGTAGCGAGTAGCGTTCCTTCAATTCTTCGAATCGGAGCGCCTGTGAAGGCGGGTTTAGACCTTTGGTTGATATTCTGTGCTTTGGTACGTTCTGAGCATTGGCTGAGGAGGTTCCTTCTTCAACATCATCGTCTGAAGACATGTCGTCCATCTCCACATCCTCGTCTGCAATCTTGGGCCGTTTCCTCTCCCTCTCGTCCGTTTTCTCCGACGACTTTCGTTTCGTCTTCTCGTTTTCCTTTCCCTTCCCACCCTCTGCATACTTGAAAAAGTCAAGCTCGGCCGGTAGATCATTTCCATTGGTTTGGGTGGCCTTCGAGGTTGGCTTGGGTTTCTGGTTTTGCTGTTTGAAGAAGTTGAGAAGCGTGGATTAAGACCATGAGACCAGTACGGACCTCGAACAGTCCTACTTCCGACTTGAATCTGTTCTTGTCGAAACGCAGGCCGCCTCTGGATAGCAGCTGAAAAGCCTCCATGTTGAGCGAGAGGTTGATGGAAGAAAGTCTAAGTTGCGGTATGATAACGGTCCGCCCATGTAAAAATCTGTGGCTATTTTGGGAAGTAATCACGGTGGCAATGTGCGCGTGATGGTCGATTCGCGTTCAGGTTTGCCCTTCTTCCTTCCTTTCTGTCAAATCCTTGCAACCACAGTTCGAATATCACTACGTACTTGCCGATATTCTACCCTGGTTGTTCCTCCTTGACGCACCTAACTAAACGCTAAAACCTTGCCTCTCGACCATGGTCACTCGAGCACCAGCATCGAGCAACCGTGACGGACCACCTAGCGAGCTGAACAATGCATTTCCAGGCGGATCGACACCGAATGAGCGATGACAACTCTCTCTTCCGACGAGTTTTGTGATTTTCTCTTGTCCATCGACACTGTGAATTCGATGCAATTGACGATGGTCATGAGGCCGATGTGTCTCCGTCAAAACTACCAAACACTCAACCGGCAGACGTATAAAAGACTCTGTGACATCGGGAATGTATCTACACCTCGGTTACAATGATTCGCCTCTTCCTCTTGGCCACGCTCACCTCTGTATGCAACGCTGCAGTCATCGTCAGCGGGGCAGACTGGCGGGACACCAGTGGGAACATCATCCAAGCTCATGGCGGAGGCATCTTGAAGGTACCTTCTCTGTTGCGTCTGGACAAGATGCTATCATCTAACGGTAAAGCAGGTGGACTCGACATACTACTGGCACGGGGAAGACAAGACGCACAACAGTGGCCTCTTCCGAGCGGTGACTTGCTACTCCGTTAGTCACCCATAGACTTCATTGTCCCTGACACCACTATCCTCACGAGTCTCCCTAGTCCACTGACCTGATGACATGGACACGCCACAATGATGCCCTCACACCGATACCCAACTCGAATATATCTACCTCCATGATTGTGGAGCGACCAAAAGGTGGGAACACGGTGGCCATATGTCACTTACAACCGCGCTAACATATCTTATTACAGTCATCTACAACCGCCGTGTAGGTTGTTTCTTTCTGTTTATGATTATTAGCGCTTCAACACATCTGTAGAATGCGGAATACGTCATGTGGTTCCATTCAGATTCCTCTAAGTACGCCTCTTCTTCCTACCTTGGCGTGGCAAGGTTCGCTCAGTTTTCCATCCAAGCTACGGTGCTGCGCAAGTCGGAGTAGCGACCTCCCGAACCCCTTGTGGTCCCTACTCTTGGCGAGGTAGTTTCCGGCCGCTTGGTGCAGAGTCTCGGGATATGGGTGTTTTCCAGGATGGTCAGTCCGTTGTTATGTTCCTTCGAGTATAGCAACTCATCTTTGGTCCATTTCAGACGACGGTGGGTGTACAGGAGCGATCTGAAGACAATCAGGCTCATGTATCCACCAACAGCGGAGCAAACGTCCTACCTTCTCTACGCATCTGACAATAACCAGAACTTCAAGATTTCTCGGATGGATAGCAACTACTATAACGTCGTTACGCAAGTTGCTGTTATCCCTCGTACGTCCTGAATTGTAGACAACCATCTGCTTGAAGCTAAGGCGCTACAGGATCCACCCTTGAGTCCCCGGGAATCATCAAAAGAAACGGCGTATGTGTTGCTCGCATTTCTACGATGTCATTTACTAAATCTACTCAGGTCTACCACCTCTTTGCCTCGAAAACCACAGGCTGGAATCCAAACGCCAATAAGGTTCTTACCGCCTATGTGCGTATGTTCATAGCGTTCATTGTATATCTCAAGCCTCATACCCCAATCCGGTCGGCGTTCAACAGTCTCTTTCTGGTCCTTGGTCTGGCGAAACCGACATCGCCCCGCCAGCCACCCGTACATACTTCTCCCAGAATACCTTCAACCTTCCCATCAGCCAGAACTTTGCCGTCTACATGGGTGATCGATGGAGGCCACAGCAGCTCGGTGGTAGCCGCTATGTCTGGTATCCACTAGTCTGGACTTCTGGTCTTCCTCGCATTTTGCCGGCCGATGTATGGAGTGTAAATCTCGCCGCCGGAACTTACACCGCAGACGCAGGCACCAGCTATGAAGCAGAAGCAGGTACATTATCAGGCCCAGCTCGTCTGCTCAGCAACAGCGGATTCTCTGGCGGGAGATCCGTTGGCTACATTGGTCGGTTCCCCAATCACCAGCCAGTCCCTGTCTCGCTGATTCTTTCCAGGTAATGGAGGAAGTGTGACAATTAACAATGTGCAAGGCCTCGGCCGTGAACAGTGGATTTCGCTCTACTATGCCAATGGTTTGTCTCCAACACGATTGCCTTGATTCGAAATGATGACACGAACTACCCAGCCGATTCCTCTTGGAGAAACACGACCGTCAGGTATTAACGCTTAATATTCTTGCATCGACGTCGAGATCTTACCGACTTAACCATGCAGTGTAAACGGTGGAGCAGCGGTCGTCGTTCAGGAACCCAATACCGGAGGAAGCGGAGTTGTCCTATCTGCCCCCGTGAAGCTGTTCCTCAGGAGCGGTGCAAATTCTATCACCATCGGTGCCAACCAGAGGAGTGAGAGCATCCACATGTGTGCCAGAACGACTATCCCGTGAACTGACATTCACCCTTTCAGATTACGCTGCTGATCTGGATAGGATTGTTGTCTACACGGCAAGTTGAAAGGGTTATCTACGAGAGTGGAATAGGTGGTCTACAATCAGTGCCCTGAACTTGTCATGTCATTAGTACTGTTTTAAGATGCTTCTATATCTATGCACAGTGTCCCGAGTAGGCGAAAGCAAGATTGGTGTAAAAGGGCGAATAAATTACGCAAGCATAGGAGGAAGCATCCAATTAGATGATACGTTTGCTCGGCGACCGGTCAATGGGAAGGCTGAGGAGTTCACTTGGAATGGAAGGTAGTTCTCCATGCGATCCTCAATTGCTGTTGACAAAGTTCGTCAGTCATGGCAAGAGCAGATGAGTGACGGTCAATACCTCATAAAACACAAATAGAAGCACTGTGTTGGGTGCCAAACGGACGAACGCAGGAGTCCAGCCCTTGAACAGGAAGCGAATACCTTCTTGCCTCAATGAATCTACAAGGACTCGGGCGGGCGTGGTATGCTCGGACTTTGGGGTAAGGTCAGCTCTGCCGCCAAGGCTGGATGAAATGCACAATGCAACTTACAGCAGATGCCATGACCCTTGACCTGATCACATCAGCCGGGGATGAGACAGCTGTTGCAAGTCAGTAAGGTGAATGGAACAGCCATGTGCACAGGACTTACTGGTAGCAACAGTGCCGGCCAAGGTACTGGAGATTACATGCAACAGAAGATTGTCGCGAAGATGGTAGTCGGTTCCCGGGACCACCTTTCCGAGTAGGTTTGTCTTGATGAGGTCATAGCTGGCAACAAATTATGTCAAAGCTCGAACACAGTTCAAGAGAAAGCTGCCTCACGATCCCACTTGCGACGCGTTCATCAAAACGGCGCGGGACTATAAAAGAGCTTCCATGAGCCTGAATGAGAAAAGAGGTCGAAGAATGACGTACCATGTTGACTCCCAGTCCTCTAGTCAGGCCGGCAAAGCCTTCTTCTCTGACGAGGCTGATCAGGCCAGTAAAAGCATTGGAGTAGTTGTATCGCTTGTCCGCAGGTCTGGTAATGTCACTGGTCATCCGAACGAGCAGGATATCTGAAGGCATAGTGAGTGCAAATGGTCGTAAATTATGCTGTGAACGACATACCAGCGGGGTTCCCAGCAATACCCCCTAGACCTCCCGCGAGAGTGGCCGCGAAAAGCGATTTCAGTGTGCTAGGCGGGCCATCCTTGGACATGTACCCTTTGATTGTTTCATATGACCCCAAGCGAACGAGGGAATAGGACATTTGTCTCATTAGAGAAGCAGTCAAGCCGACATAAAGGCCTCGGAATCCTGATTGCTGGATGGACAACTGGATGACACGAATCGTTGAAGGCCGTTTCTCCCCAGCCTCCCTGGCAAGGGTTTGCATCCGGCTGTACGCCCCGGATGAGCATATGAAGCCACTTCGTGCATGCAAAGGCCACGTACACTTTGGTTACGTCCAGCGGGTGTGTGCATGAGGCAGCCACTGGAAGAACCGTCAGTAAACGTGGGGTTGGAAGGGTGCTCGGCAACGTACTAGAGGCGGCGACACCTAGAGAGTCGGGTACACATGTTATGAGCTTTGAGTAGTCCAGAATTTAGAAATGTAGTTAGCACCTCCCAACCTGGAGAAATAAAATTTTGGCCTGGTTAGCGTCGATGTATAGATTCGGCCGGTCGGAAAAGACTCACCAAAACGGATATTCCGAAGGCATTGTGACGACACTCCCTCTATATACACCTCAAGGGCATGAAGGTCGCTGGCGACGGTCGAAATAACAGCTACGAAATGCTGTACCGGCGTTTTGAACGCGTCGTGGGGCTTGTTGTAAGACAAGCTTGAATTGAAGTCACAGTCAGTGCTTGCCAATCAAATGCAGTATAACACCCGCGATAGGCGGCGTCATGAGTCTAGATGAAGTCCATTTGATTCTTTTCTGCTCAACTATCTTGCGGCGCTCTGCTGTTTCGTTCTCCTTCTCCAAAATGATGTCAACTGGTTTTATACAGCGAAACGACGTCGACAGCTTCTGCGAGTCTGCGCCCAAATGAGCTGCCTCGTGGCAGTCTCGATGTGGATTCTCAGGAGAAGCCATTCCGTTGATCTTAAATACCGGACAGGCACACCATTGCGATATCCCCCGCCTTCTCCACCATGAATTACTCAGGTATCGTCTTCGCGACAGGAACGGACACCCTCGGTGCTTTGCCTTTGGAAGAAGTCAAAGTTAGAATACAAATTATCGATGGTGGGTACATTGTGCGCCCGCCATACCCACCAATGCCAATACTAAGCTTCGGTGGTAGCGACCGCAAAGGTTACGCTCATCCAAAAGTTCTTTAATGCATCTGCCGTTTCGACTGGAAGAGCCAAATACTGTTTCCCGGTCCCTGCCTCAGCTGCAATCTGCGCTTTCCAGATGATAACTTCAGACGGTCGGACACTCAGGGGGGAATGCAAGGAGAAGGAACAAGCAAGAGAAGACTTTGAGGCTGCTTTAGCTGGCGGGAGGACTGCTGGACTCCTTGACTACGTGACTGACGATAGTGAGTGTTAATCCGGTTACAGGGAGCCCGCCGAGACTTATTCCGTCCTGAGCCTTCGTTATCTCAGTCGGTTCCTTCCCTCCCCGCACTGTAATAGAGACAAGGGTAGTGGTAAGCCTTCGCTCTGGTTCGCTCCGCCCTCGCACCTCTAAACACCTTTTCTCAGTATGTGATGACGGTGTACACCGGCGACTACACTGACCATATCGAGTTTCATCTCCCGAAGCACGTTGGTCAGCGATACGGCATCCCCCCATCCGATTTACAAGACGCTGTTCAACCTTCTCTCGCTGAGACAAGAATCTCAATCACAGCGGACATACAGATGTACGGCAAGATTCAACGAATTGTCTCTCCTAGTCATCCAGATGGCATCACAGAATCCCCGTACTCCACCCCGCAGGGAAGACCATCCAGAAGGAGAACCACCGTCCGCTACCGTTCACCTCATTATCTGGACCACGATTTCGTTCTGGGAATTCACGCTGATGGGCTGGATAAACCTCGCTGCTTTGCAGAGGTCCGCCGTAACCCTGAGCGAGGAGTACCAGATACTTTGGCGTTCCAGTTGACGATGGTACCTCGGACCAAGTTGCCCCCTATCCGGTCGCAGGAATACATATTTATCGTCGACTGTAGTGGGAGCATGGAAGGCCCCCGAATACAGACGGCGAAGGACAGCCTTGTCATGATGTTGCAAATGATCCCCAGTCACAATTCTATTTTCAATATTTTTGCCTTTGGGAACGAGTGTAAGTCGTGGGTGGCGCACAGCCAAAACTACTCGGGGAAGACTCTTGAAGAGGCGGTATGCGGTGCCATTATACTTCATCTGGACTTCTTACTGAATTCGCATTGGCAGATCCGATATACAGAGTCTATGCAGGCTGACCTTGGAGGAACGGAGATGCGCAACGCTCTACGAGTGGCGTTGTCAAGTTGTTCGAAAGGATTGCCCACTGTGGTTTTCCTTTTAACAGACGGTGGAGTAAATCTAACGATACCATTCACCGAATCTTCATTGACTATGACGCAACTAGTGTTTCGATGTAGACGGATGCAAGCAAGAAGTCAAAGGCTTCGTCGACGGTTGTACCGCTCCGAAGCGAATCTTCACTTTGGGCATCGGAGAATCAGCATCTTCCGATCTGTGTGAGAGTATCGCCAGGGTGGGGAATGGCGAATCCTTCATGGTGATCGATACTAGCAGTGTCGTCCAAAAGTGTGCCAAGTTGTTCACAGCAGGACGAACACCGTTCGTTCGGGACGTCGTCATTGACTGGGGACAAACGCGACCCCCTTCGACAATATCCCACCTTCCTCACAGCGGCACGATCGCCGGAACGGGGCCAGTGTCCCTTCCTGAAGTTCAACAAGTCCCTCACACGATTCATAGCATCCACTCAGGAACAAGATTCACTATCTTCGCCCTCGTCACATTGACCAATATCTCAGTTCCAAGAATGGTCACCCTGAAGGGCGTCCTCGATGACGAAACTCGGAGTCCCTTCCAGTTTGGCGTCGAGGTGCAGCGGACGTCTTTGGTCGATACCGACGAGTCCAAAATACCCTTGATCCACACTATGGCAGCCTGGAAACTCATCCAGCAGATTGGGGATAACCAGGTCCGACAGGATGATTACCACAGGGCGGTCATAACACAGTTGGGAATCGAATACCAGCTAGCAACTCAATGCACGTCATTTATTGCGGTGGTCGGCATACACGACGGGCAGGCCGGGCGGAAACTAGCCCTCTCGTTCTCTGACAAGCACCCTGGATTACTGAGCGAACCAGTACACATTGAATTCCAAGATGTTGAAGACGAGGAGCCCGTACCGTCGAGTTTCATGGAGGGTATGTTCGAGGGAATAGCTTCAGCTTCCTCTGCTCTCGGCGGACTGGTTAGGACCATGTTTACTCTAGTCCCTCCCAGCGATATTCCCACAGCAGACGGGGCACCCAACGTCCCTCCTGGTTCTTGGCCATTCCATTTCGAGGATGCCTCTGTCGACGACCTTGAAGACACACGTCCGGCCAGCCCGCCTTCGTCAGAATCGGACGACAGCGACCGCTCCAGCGTGAGGACATTCTCCACCATCAGTTCTTTGAATGGCTTCTCCAGCGAAAGTGATTGGAGCTCAATGTACAGTGATATGACTGAGGAAGAAGAGGCACCATCTCCTCAGTTCGAAACGCTGTCATTACCCGAAGATCCTGTGAGCAAACCAGAGCATCGTGAAGAACCCCCGAAACCAGTGCCTGCGCCCGTATTCGATCTCATCAAAACGAGGAATGTGGACGGCTCGTTCACCATGAATCGGAACCTAGAAGGAATCCTTGGAACAGTTTTGGTTGAAGGGGGCAAACAATTGGACCGACACGAGCGAGCAGTTTGGACAACGATTTGTTGCGTTGCGTATTTGAAGAAACAACTCTATGACAACCCTGAGGTGCTGGAAGGCTACCTTGAGAAGACCATGGAGTTTCTTCGCTCCAAGCAGAATGTAGACATTGACCGACTTCTGGAATATGCTATGTCGTTGTTGTAGTCGCTAGTTTTGTGCAGAACGTAGATCAAAGTTGCCTTGTCCTTCGTTGGTCTGGATCTGAAACAAGAAGGCTACGATTGCGACCGTGGGAATCGTTGAGTTACCCACGGGCCCGTGCGTTTGGGACGACGCGTGCCTTGCTGTTACCATCCATTCCTCTTGCTCTTGACTTCTTCCCTCCTTCCTTACAAACTCTTCCTTTTTCTGTGACTTTTGATACAACATGAGCGCACAAGACGCCGAAGATCTTATCGACTACGAGGACGAGCACGACATTGTCCCAAGCGGTGGTGCAGCAGCCTCGGCAGGCGCTGCTGGAGGTGCTGGCGACGCAGGGGATAAGAAAAACTTTTCTGGTATTCACTCAACCGGTTTCAGGTAAGCTGCTACTGGGTGTTGCTTGCAGGACTTGATACTTACCCGCACTTACAGGGATTTCCTCTTGAAACCCGAACTGCTTCGTGCCATTTCTGATCTGGGCTTTGAACATCCTTCGGAAGGTAGGGGCAATGTCAGGATCCAGTCGATCTGAGCAGCGTACTAATGTCTTCTCAGTGCAACAAGAATGTATTCCCCAGGCCGTTCTTGGTATGGACGTTCTGTGTCAAGCCAAGTCCGGTCACGGAAAGACTGCAGTCTTCGTTCTTGCCACTCTCCAACAACTTGAGCCTGTCAATGGCGAAGTGTCGGTACTCGTTCTCTGCCATACTCGAGAGTTGGCATTCCAAATCAAAAACGAATACACGCGTTTCGCCAAATACATGCCGGATGTTCGCGTCAGCACCTTCTATGGAGGAACTCCAGTCGCAAAGGATGCCGAAATCCTGCGCGATAAAACCAAATGCCCCCACATTGTCGTTGCTACTCCCGGTCGACTCAACGCCCTCGCCCGCGACAAAGTTTTGGACGCCAAGAACGTGAAGCATTTCGTGTTGGACGAGTGCGACAAAATGCTTGAACAGCTCGGTTAGTCTTGCGAATTTGGGCCTTTAAAGTCATCATCCATCGTCTATTATCATCATGCTTCGACCGTTGGGTTCAACTACCATCCCATCGTCTGCAACGAGCTACATGTGTGGCACCTCAATCTGGGCGTCTATACGCAGGGCACGGTGTGGGCAGAGTGTTGGGTTGGGAGGAGACAAACAATCTCCGCTTTCGGCGCGCCTACTCTTGCAAGCTTCGGTTTTCTCGCCTCGAGGACCCGCCTCTCGATACGGTCGACAATTGGAACGCGATACCCTTGTCTTCGATGATTTTCTTGTTTACCGTCTCTTTTACTGATTTGGACGACCGATCTAATCTTTCGACATCGTACAATAGACATGCGCCGCGACGTCCAGGAAATCTTCCGCATGACCCCTCACCACAAGCAAGTCATGATGTTCAGCGCCACCCTTGCGAAGGAAATCCGAGCGACGTGCAAGAAGTTTATGGCCAATGTACGTCTATCATCTGACCTTGATTGACTGGTGACTGATCGCCTGCGAATAGCCCCTTGAAATCTTCGTCGACGATGAAACCAAGTTGACCCTGCACGGTTTACAACAGCACTACGTGAAGCTGGAGGAAGCTGGAAAGAACAGGAAGTTAAACGAATTGCTCGACAACCTCGAATTCAACCAGGTGTGTTGCTCTCTGCCTCGTGCCGTTGCAAAAGCCCTGATTCGTGTGTGAAGGTTGTCATTTTCGTGAAGTCGGTTGCTCGTGCAATTGAACTGGATAAGCTGCTTGTGTCCTGTAACTTCCCTTCAATCGCCATCCACTCTGGATTGCAGCAAGAAGAACGGTGAGTCTCTAACAAATTTCCGAGGTAAATAATGGTATTGACTTCGGAAACAGTATCAAACGTTATACTGCTTTTAAGGCTTTCGAGAAGCGTATCCTGGTTGCCACTGATATCTTCGGTCGTGGTATTGATGTTGAACGAGTTAACATCGTTGTCAATTATGATTGCCCTCCCGATGCCGATTCCTATCTTCACCGCGTTGGGTACGTGTATTGTTGGCTGCAGTTACTCCTGCTTTCTCTGATGCTTCGTAATAGTCGTGCCGGCCGCTTCGGTACCAAGGGTTTGGCGATCACCTTCGTGTCTTCGGATACGGACCAGCAAACCATGGCGTCCATCCAATCCCGTTTCGAGGTTGCTGTTCCCGAGCTTCCGGACCATATCGACCCTGCCAGTTACAGTAAGTGCATTTTTGTTCTCGCTAACTGCTGAATCTAATACACCCTCCTCTCTCGCCTTTAGTGACCTCTTAAGATACTTCTCTTTGTGTAAACTACGTGTCCTGTTGTATTTTGTTGTCTATTCTCGAATGTTGCAATTTTTTTTTGAGTCAAATCGCTGGAATTGCATATTGAGTGACGTCATCCGAGCCGGATGTGTGGGAACCGGGATCGGGCCTCGAAGTCAGGGAATGTGAACAGACTCCAGAGTTGGCTGGACTCCGTACAGAGTAATTTTGTCGCAACTTGGACATCCGCCAGTCGCAGTCGCTGCAATGCGACGAAGGCTTGGACAGCACGCGCAACCGACGCTATTCTACAAAGACAGCGTTCTCTCAGTCCCAGGCTACACTTTTGAGAAGGTAGGCATTGGGTGCTTTTGCTCAAGCAAGCGCTATTGACGACTTCCAACCAGGCGGTTCAATGGCACGACACAGGGAGTATGACTGAATTGGCGGAGGGGAGTTGTCTAAAGGACAGCTCAAGCGTACTAGCCAAGATTGCGCCAGCGCAATCGAATGGCTCGATGTGCTTGGAGAGGGAAGCTCATATGTGCGTTATCGCTACCTTTGCTCTGCTATTCAATGCTCACAACATATCTCAGTCTGAACAGAGTCGCAGCAGACGGCTCAAGTACAGTTCTGCGCATGATTGATTTCTTCAAAATACCCAAAGAACATGGAGATTCTGTCGTCCTCCTTCTCGCCCATCCTGGTCCGAACCTCTTGGGTCGCTACCTACCGCCTTCCAAAGTCAACGATCTCCTCCTGGCCGACGCCAATCACGGGAGACCAAGTTCATCCAATGGAGACATCACTATGCACGGCAGCTTCGAGGGATCCGACCTGGCCGAAGAAATGGAACCTTTCGACATCATGGACTTGGCTTCGTTCCTCGAGTGCGTTAAGCGTTTGCACTGTTATCACATTCCCATCTCACAGACATTAGATTTGCTATCAAAGCTACACAGTGCTTACAAACAATGCACAAGTAGGTTAAATGTCTTTCCCCTTGCCTTCACTTAAACTCACCCTTCTTTGCAGGGCTGGCGTCGTACACCGAGAAGGTCAAGCGCTCCATCACCCTTCGCGCCTATTCAAAACTGACGCCGTCGTCTTTAGTCCGCGCCAATGCATTTCACCTCAACGCTCACTCCGGCTTTGTTCGGCTCGTCCACTTTGGAAACCGTGCGATTTCACTTGAAAGCTTTGGATCGCCGTCGTCTTTGGTTATTCGCGCCAATGACGAACCTGAGAAGCTCAAGGTGAAGGAAGCGTTATGTTATCTCGCTCCAGAACAGACAGGCAGCATCGAAACGATGACTCAAGACCACAGAACGGACCTGTACTCCCTTGGAATCTTGTTTTGGACCTTACTGGTGGGAAGAGGACAGATGCCGTTCGAAGGGGGCCCTCTGGAATTGCTACACGCCATTGTCCAGAAGCGACCAATGCCCGTTCACGAAGTCCGTCGTGATGTACCCCAGGTGCTCGCGAACATCATCGACAAGGTATGCCAATGACCATACAATGCCCGTTGTATTCTTGGTTTAATCCAATCGTATAGTTACTCGCCAAGAATCCCGACCATCGCTATCAAAGCGCACACGGACTGAAGGCGGATTTACTGGAGTGTCAGAGGAGGTTGTTGGCCGTGGTTTCGTCCCTCTCGGGAGAGCCGCAAGAGGTCGGGACTAGATTAGCCTTCTGACGAGCGTTATTCACCATATCCTTGCAGCTGATCCCATTCTTCGAGATTGCACAGGAAGACCGGTTCGTGGTGCGTGCTATCCGCTTCCCTAGGGGAGCTTTCATCACTAAACGTGGACCAGGAATTCACCATCCCAATCGCACTGTTCGGTCGGGAGAAGGAACTTGAGCAAATCCGAAACGTTAGTAAGTATATATGTTTAACTTCCATGTCTTTATTCCATCTGACCACCGCCGTAGTCCGCAACACTTCCACAAGCTTCTCTCAACATCACGCACCCGGGAAAGGGTTCATAACCCTCGCCTCTACAAGTTCCGGTACACAAGCGATGGAAGCCAGCGAGTCCAACTCGTCGCGTAGTGGGTCTCCGAGCACCAGCATGGCAGCAGATTCCGTCATGCATCCGCCAGAATCGCATATCGGTCACGATCCCTCTCAGACAACATCAGGGAGCCCCTCAAGGCATGCATCGGATGGTCTCAGGAGGGCCGCGTTTCGAGGCGGGCGTAGCAAGTATTCCCGAACGCAAGCAGTTCTAGTTGTCGGGCCTCCTGGGTTGGTCTCCCAAATCCAGTTTCATTGCTTCCCCTGGCTAATTCAATCTCAGCATCGGCAAAAGCTCGATTGTTCTTGCAAATCAAGCCAAGTGGAGAGGTGATGTCTTTTCATGTATCAAGCGGAGTGGAGCTTACTGACGTCGTGAAAGCTCACGGCCTGTGGGGACAAGCAAAGTTTCAGGGTGCAGAGTCAGCACCTTTTGCCGCGCTGGTATTGAGCATGTCCAGCTAGTTCTAATGATTGAATCACTTACCCGGTTTCTAGTTAAGCTGTCTCTCCGCTGTCTTGCGACAGCTGATGGTGTTCCACACAGACCTCCAACGCTTTGTTGCCGGACTTCAAGAACGTTTAGGACCTCAAATGCAGAACGTCCCGCTTCTTTTCCAAGGGACGCCTGAGCTGAAGGACGTATTGGCGACATTCAACATTGTGCTGGAAGAACCGCAAGAGCCTCTTGATTCCACTGACCTTCGCTCCCGCTTCCAATCGCTTGTTGAAAAGGTCTTCGCAGTCATTGCCGAAACGCGATTGTTTGCATTGTTTCTGGACGACTTGCATGAGGCAGATGATTCGTGAGTTCATGATCCCCTTCGGACCTTCCGAATGCGGTCTAATTCAACTAATAGGACTCTTGACCTTGTTTCGACCTTGCTGAACTCTCGCAGCAGGATGGTATGTCTCGTACCCATTTTCGCATTCCTCACTTCCTCATCATCAATTACCAGTTGATCTTTGCGACGTTGCGCTCAGACAAGCCGTAAGTCGTCTCGTACGGGAATGTCGTGATGTAATGACGACATCTTTCTCAAGGGGATTCGTCGATCGTGTCAAGTCCATGTTTTCTCATAAAGCACGACCAACTTGGATTGATGTGGAACCCCTATCATACGCCGCGATACTCTCATTGATATCCAAAACCTTGCACAGGACGAAGGAAGACTGCACGCCGCTGACTCAATTCGTTTTCAAGGCTTCGTCTGGGAACGTCTTCTCGGCCAGGAACATTTTGCATACTCTCCATCGACAAAACCATGTGAGAATCCTGGTTCCACCCATGACGCGCGATGATACTGAAGTACATCTGTAGATACAATTCAACTGGGATAAGAACCATTGGATGTATGTCTCTCCTATGCGCCTTGTCGTTTAACGTACTTGCTAATGACGTTAACAGCTACGACATGGCCGCAATCGAGGGGAGCTTTGTCGACCAGCAAATATCCGACCCTGCCGACCTTTCATTCCTGGTTGATTACATGCGAAATTTGCCCGAAGAGGCCCGGAAGTATCTTACATGGGCTGCTTTCTTCGGCGAAACGTTTGTGCCTTCCCCTCGCTATCTGCATAGGGATTGTGCTGACCTCAACCTAGTTTCAAAGTTACTGAAGTGGCATTGATGATGGACTGGGAGGATTCCAGTAATGGAAGCAGCAGTGAGGAAGAGGCAGATGACAAATGGAACGTCCACAAAGCCGTCACAAACTTCCGAGAGAAGAGTTCTGACAGGACTCGTGGATCAATGCGCGGCCTGCAGTTGGCCCTGGCGGAAGGGTGGCTTATACAACGCGCCAGGGAGATGTGTAGCTTCGCCCATGATCGATTCCGTCAAGCAGCACAGGCTGAAGCTGCTGCATTGCCGCCCGATATAATTGCTAAGATGTCATTCCGCGTATGTGATACTTTTCCTCTCCTGACTGTTTGTATTCGACTCATTTTTTCTTCCAGATCGTCCTGATGATGCTTCATGAGCACCCCGTTGATGTCTATCGCGTCGCTGAACATGCCAAGAAGTACGTCACTTATTACTGCCGTCCGTAAATGTGCTCATATTTGTCTAGGTGTTTATCCCTCCTCCATGAACATCCTAAGAAAGAAGAATTGCTGAACGTCCTCATCGACGCTGGAGAGTCGGCGTGGGCTAGAGGTGCTCACGAGGTGTGTGTGTGAAAGACTGTCCGGTGGAGATCCTCTGCTGATGGTGTTTGCAGCTTGCGACTCGCTCTTTCCTCAATGCCCGAACTCTCTTAACTGAGGACCCATGGGCTCAACATCCCTCACGCACACTCGTCCTGTACTCACGACTCGCAGCGTGCGTTGTCTTTACCTTTCCTCGATACTTTTAGCTCACCTTACCAATTGCTTAGGCTCCATACCTGGAAAGGTAACTTGCCTCCTGCTCCGTAGCAAAGCAGTAATTGACATCTTCTCAGGGGAACTAAACGAGTCGGATGCGCTCCTCAAAGAATGTTTTGCCCGTGCAGATCATCCGGAAGACAAGAGCAACATTCTCCGGCTCAAGTCCCGCAATCAATGGTTGCGCGGCAACTTCACAGAGGCGTTCAATTTCACCATCACGGCTCTCAGCATCCTCGGCATTGAGATCTGCCATTCTCCATCACGGAAACAAGCGGATGTCATGTTCGACCAAATCAAGAACGAGATACTGGCTGTTGGATTTGATGAGATTCTCGCTATCCCACGGACGACGGATAGGAAGACTGAGCTTGCGGTAACGCTGTTAAACGATGCTGGTAAGTTTTGGAAATGTACGGCTATTCTATTCGTTTCGTTCTGACTTTCATGCAAGGCATCAACGCTTACTGGAGTCCATCTCCTTCCATCTTCTTGGACGTCATTGGTCTAACTGTAAGTCGTCTCGTGTGGAAGAGTTTACCTTGGACTGATACATATCCCATATTTGAAGACTATTCAACTCGCCTTACGGTATGTTGTCCTTTCTCCTGCATAGACCCGTTTGACACTGGGTCAGGTCTGGGATGGCTCCTGGCACGGCGCTTGGCTTTTTCTGGGCTCTGGGAGGTATGTTCATCTATGTTACAATCTACCCAAGAAGAAATTGACGGACTGTAGCTGCAGCGGAACGGAGAGAACTGTACCGTTTTTCCGCTGACCTTGCGAAGCTAGCGCTCAGAATTGCGGATAAATATGGTAACTCTGCAGAGAAATGGTAGGTGTCTTGCCAGAAGCGAAACTACGCGTCGCTGATGACCCCCGTAGCCGCGCGCAGGTGCTATATTGCAGCATGGTTTCTGGATTCGACAATGTTCACATGCGGTCGAGTATTCCTCGTCTGGAGGAAGCACTGAAGTATGGCTATTCAGCCGGTGACAGGTTCGCACTCTCCCTTGATGCCCCGACACTCGACTGATTGTTTTGCAGCATTTACACCAGCTTCGCCAGTATTCACATCATCACCACCAAATTGTATCTTTGCGAACACTGTACGCTTCTCTCTCGCGCAGTTAAATGATCCCCTCCTAACTTTCTCAAAGTGGGAGAATTGCTAGGTGCAGCAGAAGAGGTATAATCTCTTTTCATTGAACCTGATCCCGTTCTCATTGCCGCGCTTCAGTGTGTTAACGACGTCACGCTGCTGACACCGGGAGGAGAACCCGTGATTCTTGCTACCGGTGAGTCGGTGTCACGCGGTCTCTCATGTACACTGGGCTCAAAGAACATCAGGCATTCTCAATTGCATTCGAGTCCTCGCCGGACAAACCGCCAACCAACCTCCTATATCGGTTGATACATTGTTCGACACAGACAGCTTCGTCGAAAGCAATTACGTCCAGACGATCCTTAAAACATCGGGCAACGTATCTCTAGCCCTGAATTGGTCAGTTAAGACAGTCTCAATTGACATCAACATCATAACCTTTACAACTATTTCCCCTTTCAGGTACAATTCGTTCAAGGTCGTTAGCCTTTTTTGTGTAGGCTTCTACGACGAAGCGGCATCTCTTGGCTTTTCCGTCTACGAGAGCCGCTCTGTACATCCCAAGTACGTCGGGTCATCAGCGACTATGGCATCCGGCTGACATATGTCAACAGTCACCGCCACGTTCGCTATGCGCTTTTCTTCCACAACCTCTCCATGATTGCATGCATTCGAATGGGAAGGTTGACGAATGAGACCAGAGCAAAGTATTTCTCGCAGATCAAACTGAACCAGATCTACATTCGCAAATGGTTGTCCTCTAGCCCTGTCAATACCAGTGCCTGGGTTGCCATTGTGGTGAGTTGTTCAATGCATAAAATACGAGGCGACCTACTGAAGGGGCAAAAGGATGCCGAAATGGCGGCCCTTCTAGGTGATTCCAACGCTTTGCGTCTCTATGACGTGGCCGTCAGGTATTGTCAAGCTCCCCGTGTTCTGTGTAATAGACTATTGACGTCCGATGTCCAGACTGGCCGGCGAGAATGACTGGTTAATGGAAGAAGGATGGGCATTATTTCTGGTAAGCGCCACTCTTAAGCCACGGTTTGGGCGAGCGCTGAGGTTGGTATAGCAAGGATCTCATTTCGTTCGATGTGGAGTGGAAAGTTTAGGCACAGAATTACAACGTAGGGGCATTGCTAGGCATGCACAATGGGGGGCCAACGGGATTGTGTACGTGCATTTAGGCATTTCAACACTACTACTGACACCCTGTCCAGGTCGCACCTGACGTCTCTTATCGGATCCCGAGCACGCCCTCCCCCCAGACGCCAAGCATTCACTGCAGACGTCGCTACCCAAACCGAAGCTCTTGCTGTCGATCCATCATCACAGATGCAGGTCCATAGCGCAACCATCGACCTTCACGAGGATCACGACACTGTACTGAGTGCCTCTGATCTTGCCTCTATCCTGAAATGGAGCAAGGACATTTCCAGCGATATCAACCTATCGTCAGGTAATTGGGCCTCAAACTCTAGAGTTAAGACAAGCTGACGTCGCTTGGCAGCGCTTCGACGTCTCACAGAGATCGCGACTGGTATGCCTTCATTATGTCGAGATGGGGATCTTATTCCGAATGTCTATCAGAAACATCCGGGTCACACAGGACTTGCGGTAGGCGTTTACGTCGTTTGGCCGTCGGTACTCGTTTATGTACCTGTCTTTTTTTTCCAAGTCGTTATCGCTCGAGAAGCCGGGGATTACATCGTCGCCACTAGCATGTCGCAGCCCGATCCGTGTCAAGTCCACGAGTGAGCAAAATAATTCGCCGGCCTGTCGCGAAACTAATGACCGACCCCCAGGAACCCCAAATCCATACGCACCATAGATGATCCACTGCAGAAGGCGATCATCCAACACAGTTAGTCCTGTCCAGTTGTCCAACTGATTGTGGTATTGACATCCCTCACCAAGCGTTGAACTCGAAGGAAAGGGTGTATTACCATGACGCTTCCTTGGATTCTAGGTTCTCTTCGGAAGCTGCTCAATCTATACATCGCTCGGTCATTTGCATCCCCATCTTCAGCAACCGGGGTCAAACCTTTGGCGTCGTTTATCTTTCCTCCAGATACCCTTTTTCGCAGAATACTCTCACAGTCTTGACGCTCCTTTGCCAACAAGCCAGTATCAGCATTTCGAACGCCCTTCTGTTCCGCTCAGTCCAAGCCGGCACAAGGGAGAATTTGAAGATGATCGCAGCTCAACGTGATGCTCTAGAGACAGCCAGGAAAAGTCGGGAGGATGCGCTGAAGGCTACCAAGGTCAGTCTGCGGTCCCTCGGATGGAGCTAGCAGCTGATGGGTTGCTCGTAGATTAAGAGCAATTTCTTGGCGTCGATGAGCCACGAGCTCAGAACCCCTTTTAGGTAGGACTTGCCCTTTTCGGGACCTGACCACCGTACTGATGGACGTTTAGTTCCTTCTATGGACTGCTGGATTTGTTAAGCGGAACAGAGCTGAACCCCGGGCAAAGTGAAATCGGTATGCGCTTGCCCATTAATGCCATGGGATCACGCTTCCTCTGACACCTTGTCGTAGTCCAAACGGCAAAGCAGTCGTGTGAATTGCTGCTCAAGGTAGAGCACTTTAAAAGCATCGAGTTTTTATTGCATAACGCTCACAACACACGACAGATCATTGATTCTATTCTGGATTACAGCAAACTGGAAGCTTCAGGTAGGTTCAAATCCCATAAAGAAGCAAAAGTTTCTGAATTATCCTGCGGCTATCAGCCGTCAAACTCGAGCCGAGCGGCTTTTTAGTTGAGGTGAGTTTCCGATCACCTGTATCCAACAAAGCAGAAGCTGACCTCAGGCAACAGAATATTATCGCGGTCAGTTATGACCAATCGCCTTATCAGCTGCTCTTCGACTGACGATGTATCAGGATTGCATGGAGCTGCTGTTACCGATGGCTGCCAAGAAATTGGACCTGTCTTTTAACATCGAACCCGACGTGCCATCTTGTTTGTGCCCTTTCCTTTGCGAATCTTTTCAAGTGACTGATACATTTGCCATTAGGGGTTTTCGCGGACTACGCCCGCATACGTCAAGGTAAGAGGCGTTCCAGCTGCTGGAACAGCATATACTCAACGTCTTCCTCAGTTTTGATGAATTTGATTGGCAATGCCGTCAAGTTCACTGCACAAGGATACGTCCGAGTGACCTGCTCTGTCGATAACTCCACAAAGGTCGTCCCAGGTGAAGTGAATCTGAAGTTCGAGATCCAGTAAGTTGGCCCTCCCTTCCCTGGTTAAGGAATTGTGACCAATGTTGATTTCAGGGACACGGGCATCGGCTTGTCTGCAAGTGACGTTGATCATCTCTTCATGCCGTTTCAACAAGCCGACGTAAGTGTCGTCGGGTGCTACTCACATGTCCCTATGCTCAATTCTTTATTCAGAACTCATCGACTCGTCGATTTGGAGGCACCGGCCTGGGATTATCTATCTCACGACAGTTGGTCAAACTCATGGGTGGCGCTATTGGTGTTCAATCAGATTTAAATTCGGGATCAACGTTCTGGTTCACCATTCCCGTCAAGCTGTTCCAGTCACCCGAGTCGCAACAAGTAAGTAGACTATCCGGTGGTATTGACCATAGCTGACATTGTCCGACAGTCCGCTGCCGACATTGAACGACTGAAGGCTGTATTGGCAACCCCCACCCCCCTTCGCATCCTTGTGTGCTCTGGGTCGGATACGACAAGATCTTTCCTCTCCAATCTACTCGAAGGATTCGATGTTCATTCTTCTTCTTCTGTGGAAGAGTCGCACGAGTTTCTCCGCTCTCTTCCACCTGAAGACAAGTCCCTCGACTTTGTCATTCTCGACGACCAATCCGAGACCAATGCCGACGAAATGGCTCGCTTCATAAAGTCCCTTTCGTCACGTCCGCTCAACGATACCCGAGTCATTCATCTCTACACTCCCACGACTAGCCGGACTGGACAAGACGTGTTTGGGAATAGCAGTGTCCTCGGTGTGGTCAAAATGACCAAACCGCCGCGGAAAGCGCGCTTGCTGCAAACCCTCGCTGGTTTGAAAGACATTCCGAATACCATCTCGACTAACCCCACAAGTGAGGTTGCCAAGGCTATGGAGGAGCAGGCAGCTGCTAGATGTACTCTATATGGAAACGTTCTCATTGCCGAAGGTAGGCGTTTCCCATGGCGGTCGCGATACTAAGAATTTGTCTGATCCTATTTCCTTGCAGACAACCCTATCGCCCAGAACCTACTGGTGAAGCAGCTGGAAAGGTATCAGCTGACTGTGACGGCCACGAGCAACGGAGAAGAAGCAATTGCAGCTTGGGAATCACACCCGCCAGGCTACTTCAGTGTCGCTTTGTTCGATCATCGTCAGTACCTCCCTTTCTGCTATCCCTTCGCCCCATACTCACTGTTCTGAAAGACATGCCTATCTGCGACGGGGTAGAAGCTGCCAAGAGGCTGAGGCTGCTGGAAAGGAAGCGGAAGATCCCAATTCAATTGCCGAGTAAGTGGCGAAGGGCGGATATGCGGATGAGATCATTGACCACTTTGTGTCTCGTTTCCAGTCGCTGCGCTCAGTGCCGACTGCCAAGAGTCGACGAAGAATCTTTGCCTGAGTGCGGGTATGAACACGTTCTTCAGCAAGCCGCTGAAAAAGAGTGGGTGTTCTATTTCGTCACAGTTTACTAGTTCTCTGACCAGTCGATTGGCAGACGACCTCCTCTCACTCCTCTCCATGTTCGGAACGCCAACCCCTCAAGGCACCTAGTCGGTTCTTCAAACATCTATCTCGCTCCATCTCTGTCTCCATGGCATCTCAACAGCTAACTTATATACGAGCACACTTACTGTATCATAGTCGTTTCTGTCTTCTTGGTGGTTTCGCTCTCTTCTCGTCACAGGTAACTCGGTACATACTTATTGGTCATGGTTGTATTAAGCTAGGGTGCATACACGCAGTTTATGTAGGATATGAAATATGATCTCTGGGCATTTGGTTCATAGTTTCACAAAACTAATGTTAAGGGTACAAACCTAGATAAGCCGAATTGAGAAGAAAGGGGGAATCTTGAACAAGGAGGCCACAGAGGATTTGTCATGGCTGTAGGGGCTGAGGCGATTATCGGGGAGGTGCACCATAGGGGGGGTATTGAACGTTTCCATATGGAACCTGGACATTCTTCACTTGCGCGGGGTTCTGAGGGTGTTGCGGGATCTGTCCGTATATTGGGCGGGAGTAGTGGGGTTGTATTTGTTGATGATGGACCTGTTGCTGTTGTTGTTGTTGTTGCTGTTGCTGCTGTTGTTGTTGCTGTTGTTGCTGTCGCTGCTGATGTTGTTGCTGGGCCTGATGAACATGCGAATGAGGGAAGTTGAAAGAAGGAGGGGGCATTGAGCTTGGTGATGAATTCAAGCCAAAGGGCGTGTTTGTTGCCGTTGTGAAATAGGGATGAGCAAGGGCGTCTGCTGCCGAGATACGTTCGGCAGGATCGAACTTGAGCAATTTGTCGAGTAGATCAAGGGCTGCGGCTCTGAGTTAGTCAAAGGTGCTCAAGGTGGGGGAACCACGTCTACCTTGTGGCGAAGCCTTTGGGAGGACTTGGTGGAAGGGTAGTCGAGGATAGTTCGGGAATTGCTTCGGCTGGATCTCAGGCTGGAGATATTAAAGATAAGTGCATAAATCCAGATAGGCAAGGCGATACATACCGTCTCTTTGCAGATCTTTGCGAACTGAGCGGGGCTTGGTGTTCCAATTATCCTCATGATATGAAGTAGTTGGTCCTGATTGTCCCTCCCTCTGAACAAGGGGACGCCCGAAATCATCTCCGCGAATATACAGCCGCAAGACCAGACATCGATCGAGGTGCTGTAAGTCCGAGATCCGAGTAATACGTCGGGAGCTCTGTACCAGAGCGTTACGACCTTGGAGATCGAGTCATTTCCAGCAATCATGGCAAAGACTCAAAGCCAGACTACGCACCTCGTTCGAGAACGTGTTCACAGGGACACCAAAGGCTCTCGCCAATCCAAAATCACCCAACTTGAGCTCGCCTTTACGATTGATGAGCAAGTTTTGGGGTTTCAAGTCTCGATGCAGAACTTGGTTCTCGTGACAAAAGGCGGTGCCCTTGAGTAGCTGATACATGAAACTGCGAACGACTTCTGGTTCGAGTGCGCCTCTTTCGCCATGCTGGTCCATGTACTTCTTGAGATCCTGCTCGCAGTATTCAAAGATGAGGACGAGTTTGGTTTCTGTGTGGATCACGTCGTGGAGTCTGACAATGTTGACATGCTTCAACTCTTTCATGAGCGAGATTTCTCGAATGGCGGTGGATGGCGTGCCCTCTTCAGCATCGAGATGAATCTCCTTGAGGGCGACGATCTCGTTGGTCGTCCGGGATCTACCCTACAAGAGAAGTGAGCGCATAATGGGGGCGAGAAAGAGACTGCCGCATACCTTGTACACCGTTGCATAAGTTCCCTCACCTAAGTAAACGTCAGATACAGCTTCATTTATTGTCGGTAGCACTGACCAAGTTTCTCAAGCTGCGAAATGTTGAGTTAGCCATATGCGGGCAACGATAAATGGTGCAGACGTTACCTGAATATAATTCATCATGGCGATTTAGTTAGAGAATAGTGTACAATTTATTGTGGAAAGAACATGGGCGTTGTGGGATGACGAAGGAGGGAATCAGTGCATATCCGAGGCTGTGCCGCTGATTTGGGTCCGGTCTGATAGACCTTAACCCAATTCTCGGCGCTAATGATCACGTGTCTCCAAAAATTTGGATATGGATGATTTGCAGAGACTGGGATAGTGTTAGACGGACAAGATGGCGCCCTCACAAAAACCCTCGAAAACAAAGTCAAAAGCGTCCAAGGCACGCCCAATTTCCACAGCTGCAATCTCACAACCCCACGTCGAGGATGCGTCCATCCTCACTTCCCTTTCCGCCTTTTCTCAAGACGCCCATCTCTTCGCATATCTCCAACTCGCAGTCGACAAACATCGTCTGCGCGTCTATAACACCGCATCCGGTCATTCCCTGGCTGAATATACAGTGGACACTGCCCGTGTATCTGCTCTCCACTGGGACACCCTCAACTTCGCTTCCGAGTCCCAACCAGATGTCGCATCGCCCTCCAAGAAGAAGCGGAAGAAGAGACAGAGTCTCGCGCCAGAGGAAACTCCCTCTTCAGCAGGCACAGAGGTAGTCGTTCTCGGCCTGTCAGACGGCACGATATCCTTCTTCTCTCCCTCCCATGGCCGAGTTTTGCGAACGCTTTCGCATCCATCGAGTTCAACCCCCGTCCTCAGTCTCGCGACCTCGAAAAATGTCATCTGGTCCTCAAGCGCCGATGGGGTGGTTCGAAGTTGGAATATCCAAACGAGTGAAATTATAGACACCTGGAAGACTGAAGACAGGATACCATACACTGCCCTATCAGTTCGACCCAACCAAGAGGACGACAGAACCGATCTACTCGTCGCCCACCACAATGTCCGCCTGGTATCAAGAAGCAACGACGTTCTTTCTTCATCTCGGTCGACTCAGATTGCTTCCTTCACTGGCCATGCTTCATCTATAAAACTCACCAAATGGGCTCAATCTGAAATCCCCCCTGGCCGTTTCGTGACAATGGCAGAGGGCGACCGTTTCCTCTACGTTTGGGATATCGAAGATGGAACAACGTCAGAAGGAAAAGCATCAGCTTCAATTCCTCTCGACTCGGAACCCCGGACATTTTCGATATCCCCTGCGTCAGGCAAGGTGGCGTTGGCCGCGCTTTCTGCCTCTGGCAAAGTTTCGGTGTATCCCATCCCTGAAGAACTCGTCCCTCCCGCAAGCACCAACACTACCTCACATAAAATCCCCACCCTCCTCTCCCGCTCCAACATCGTCGCCCCCGCCAAAAATAGTGCTTCGACTTCTCCAGTTATTAACATCGCCTTCAACTCGACCGACAACACATCTCTTCGCATTGCACGACTCGCCAAAGGTGTTCGTCCAGTGTTCTCGAACGTCGTGAGTATCTCGGCTACATACTGTTCGAAAGCTATTTAATCATCTCCTTAGAAATTCTTGGATGACTCGGGGTCCTATATCTCTGACATCACCCTTGAGGAACTCGATCTCTCAGTGGTCAAGGACGCCGATGCGGTCTGCGTCAATTTTTTTTTTTCCCCTCCAGAGTTACGACTTACCTCTCTCTTCAGGGTATTTCCACTCAACGATATGCTGAAGGATCAGCCAATGTCGTAGGCTCTGCCATCGACCTCGGAGTCAAAGAATCCGGAGACGACGTCCCCGTGCGCGACATCGACGGCGACCTCGAAGTCGACCTCGCAGAACTTTCCCTTGGCCAACGCCTGACAGCCTTAAACGACGGTGAAGCGCGGCACTCTGACAGCGACGACGAAGAAGGTGTCTCTAGATCACCTAAAAAGAAAAAGGGAGGACCAAAACGCGACGTCTCCTCAGTCCCTGCCAATTCTTTGACAAGGACACTGATCCAAGCTTTGCATTCGTCGGATAGCAGGCTGTTGGAGAGCTGTCTCGCCCATTCAGATCCCACTCTTATTCAGAACACTGTGAAGCGGCTGCCACCTCAGCTGGCTGTGCCATTGGTAGTTGCATGCACCGAGAGACTTGGGCGGGGTGCTCGGGCCGCCAACATGAAGGGCGGGGGAGGAGGAGCGAGTTCTCAGCGAGGTACCGGATTGATTATGTGGATAAAGACTGCTCTTGCAGTCCACGCCGGACATCTAATGACGGTCTGCCCTATTTCTAAACCTGTGTCTATCACCAGAAAGCTGACATTGTTATTCTCCAGATCCCTGACCTCGTGGCCCGTCTATCTGGCCTGTACACCACCATCAACGCAAGACTGGCCTTGCACGAGAACCTCCTCCTTTTGAACGGAAAACTCGACATGGTCCTCTCGCAGGTGGAACTGCGATCGTCAGCAGCTCCTGCACCTCTCACCATCAAAAAGGACAAGAGCAAGGGCAAAGCCGTCCAGTCCTCGGTAGCCAAGCATTATGTCGAGGGAGAAAGTGAATCGAGTGAAGCCGACGATGACGGGGATGTGGAGATTGAGAGCGGTGATGAGGAGGGAAGCGTGGAGGATGTAGAACTTGGTGGCGACAGTGACGATGAAGACGGAAGTGACGAGGAGGATGACGAAGATGATGATCTTGATGAAAGCGACGAGGAGGACGGTTCGATGAATGGGTTCATAGATGACGAGGCAGAGGAGGAGTGGTCGGATGAAGAAGATGAGGGCGACGAAAGCGAGTAAGCCTTCTAATCAAAAATTTCCCGGGCCACACGCCTCGCAGGGTTGTAGTAATGCATATTCCACGCGCATTTAATACTTTGTTTAGGTGTCGCCGTCGACGGTGATGCCCTTCAATCTCTTGGAGGAGCGTGCTGGCTGTTGCCTCGCTGGTTGTTCGGTGCTCTTGGGGGCCTGGCGATTTCTCAGTCATGTTCACTGAGAAGAGACCAAGGAGACACCAACCTTGCGCTTCTGTATAGCTGGTTTATTTTTTGAAATTTCCTCCTCGTCAGAATCGACCAACGAGGTCAGATCGCTTTCACCGGCCTAATCACGAGGTCAACAACGTAAACGAATCGGACACATCGGGCTCACTTCAGATTCTCCTTCAGTCTTTGTATCCTTGGACTGATTCGGGGAGAGTCTTTGCAGCTCCGGGACATAAGCAGACGTTCTGCCGCCAACCGTGATCCATTTGATGGTAGCCTTGCTGCCAGATGGCTATTCTGTACATTCAGTCCAAAATCTTTCACACAGTTGGGCGCAGACGCACCAGCATCAAAGGTTTGACCGAGAAACTCTTCTTCCCTTTGTTCTAGGCGCAACCGTTGAGCAGGCATTCTGTGGATCGGGTACATACACAGGAAGACTCACCCAACGGTGACCAAACAACCAGTTTTCTGGAAATAATTTGTGGTCCGCATCGACATCCACCGCAGTTTGGCAAACATAGACGATACAGTGATGTAAATTCTTCAGTTGTTCAGTGGTTAAAGTGTTGCAGCGTTGTTCTGGGTGTATCCTGGCATGATAGAGCACTTCATCTGCCACCCAATTACCAACTCCTGCGCTGAAAGATTGGTCAAGGAGAAGCGCTTTGATAGGACATGAGCGTTTCAAGACTGTGCGGGAGAAGGTTTCGAGGGAAGGCATGGATAACAAAGGGTCGAACCCAAGTTCAGAGATGGGACGTTCCTCCATTGGAGAGGTACACAATCGTATTCGAGCGAGCCTACGGGCGTCGATAAAGGCTACTTCAGTTTCTGGCTCGCCATTACTTGAGCCGGTAGGATTCTGGAGGTGCAGGATGAACTTGAAAGAATGTTAAACCGATGTCAGTAGCAAGTATCTTGGTAGGCACCTTGCAAAACCTTGGAGGCCACGTGTCCTCCGAGTCCTTTCGGGGCGCTTCCTTGTAATGCATGGGCTTCACGCCTTTAACCTAACCCTTGTCTAAGTGGCCTTGACATCGTCATATCGAAATGCGCACTTACATGGAGCATTCCAGTCATCCCAAAGTGCAGAACCGGTTTCTTCCCCTTTCCATCCAAGTCTAGGTAGAATACCTTCCCGTACCTCTTAGCATCCGACACCGTTCTGTTTTCAAGTTCTTTTCCCTGCTCCTCATTAGACAATCTGCACAAGACGCGTGGAGAGGGCCCGCACAAACTCCTCGTTCGTTGTCGCATTGAACACGATAGGATCTGGATACGTCACTACTTTGGTGATCCGTTTGCCTTTGGCGACGTGTTTCAGCGTGTTTACCGCTCTCTGTACCTCTGTAAACGTTTTATCGTCAATAGACTTTATTGCAAAGACACTGTCGACAATTACCAGGTAATTCTGGCATTGGAGTGTTGATTCGAGGTGGAAGTGGAAGACGAAGGACCGTTCCTGGAACTTGGCATCAATTCCATCTGTTCGGCCCCACACAGATATGACCAATTTGATTTTCGGACGGGACCAATAAATTTGTTTTGCTGGAGAACAACTGGAGAATTGAAAGCTGGTCATATTCTTGTCCCGCTCAGTATGCTTCGGATATGACCTGGGTACCTTCTCTAAAGACCTGAAGTTTCGACTATACCTGTTGGCTCAAGACCCTACGGCTCTTCCTTCTTCGCGGACGCTCCTCCGGAACGAATTGACTCGACCACTACCGTGACGTTGACGTCGACATCATGTCCCCCAATTCAAAACCTCCCATCGGGCTTGCATGGAGGGCAGGATACTGGTTTACTACTCTCGTTGTCGGATGTGGTATGGCCCGAATATTATTCAAAGTTGTTTAGGACGCTCATGTACCTCTCAATCCAGGAATTGCCATTGATCTGCTAGTATATTCGATTATTATCCCAGTTGTACCGTTCCAACTCGACAAGTTGGGATATGAAAACATTTCCTCGCTCGCAGGGTGGCTTTTGTTCGCCTATGTGAGTGACCAAGTGATAGGCTTCGCCCCGGAAATGGCATTCTGATGAATACCTCTCGCCAGTCTGGTGGATTGCTTGGAGGTGACTACCCTTTTATCTTTGCGGCTCCAGCCAGTATTCATATACCCGACGTAGCCACTATTCCCATCGCACAGATATCTGAAAGATACAACGAAAGGCGGTGGCCCCTGATTATTGGGTTCATTGTCCTTATTGGGTCCCAAGTGATGTTCATGGAAGCTCCAAATTACGCATTAATGTGTGTGGCCCGCGTTCTACAGGGTATAGGTTCAGCTATTGTCTGGACCGTCGGACTGGCCTTGCTGTAAGTTCAACCTCGACCCTGCGGAATCGAACTTCGCCTTATGCTGTCATTTTTCCAGGGCCGATGCGACTCCCGAGCAGAGAGTTGGCCGTAAGCTTCGTTACAGCATTTGCATATCATACCTTGCTAACATGAATCTCAGAACAGCTCGGTATCGCCATGATGGGTGTAAATGCGGGGCAAGTCATTTCTCCGTCACATCCTATCTGCATTCTGACGGAGCTATACTTAGTCTTGTCCTCGGTCCTCCCTTAGGCGGTGCTCTTTACACCCGCTTCGGGTTTCGAGGACCATTTGTTTTTGGCATAGCAGCTTCGTTCCTTGACCTGGTCGGTCGCTTTCTGATCATCGAGCGAAAGGATTCGATAAAGTGGGGCTTCGATCCACACTATGTTAAAGGAGAAGTCGATTCCGTATCCGACTTACCGCCGTCAGAGAAGGCTGGTCTACCATCTGTCCCAACCACGGTCCCACCCGAACCGACCAATCGCGGTCATGGCCAGGAAACCGCGACTGCGGAAGGCTCTGAGACTGTCGAGTCGTCAGGAGACACTCCTAAGCACAAGACGCTTCCATTGGTGACTGTCATTGCCAGACTTTCGAAATCATCGCGAGCGCTTGCAGCATCGTTCGCTACACTTCTATGGGGGCAAGTCGGATTTGACCCCTTTATTGGGCCATCTGACCATCCCTTCGCAGAATCATCTTTACTGGCCTAGAGCCATCCTTGCCAGTTCATCTACAAAGGGTCTGGGGTCTATCTTCAGGAGGCGTCGGGCTCGTTTTCATTGCTGCCGTTGTCCCGGGGCTGATATGTCAGTTGCAGGAAGCCTACTACCGAGAACCGTACTTATCTACTACCTCCCTCTAGCCTCACCGGCCACAGGTTACATATCAGATAAACGAGGGGCCGAATACGTTGCCACTGCTTGCTTCTTTTTGGCGATCCCCTGGACTGTGGTTCTGATGCTCGAGAAGGGCCTTGCCCTGTTTGTGGTGGCGTTTGCCTTCATGAGTGAGATACGAATCACTTCTTGCTGGAGATGCGATACTAATCCTCCCGAAGGCTTCTTTATGGCAGGGGTTGTTTCTCCATTAACAGTCGAACTCGCTGCTGTATCCAGGAACATTGAAGGGGTCGGATGTGAGCTTCTCGTTGCTCTCCTACCGCGCCTCGACTCACTCTTCCATAAAGATGGACATGTCTACGCCGCCTACAACTTGGCTTATGCGGTTGGTAGTACGAGTAAGCTCCTTCACACGTCTAGGACAGTTGCATCGAATTGACCAATTGCCTCGCCGCAGTTGGACCGATAATTGGCGGCCAGGTAACCCAAAAACCGTTCGTCACTTTTCTGATGTCGTTAACCATGATTAACTACAGATGTACGATAACCTCACCAAAGGATGGCGTGCGATCTGTTTCCTTGGTACGGGACTTATGGCCCTCGGGACCCTAATTGCCCTTGTGTTTGTTGGTGAAAGACCGTTATTGAGACGTATTTTAGGGCGGTCTTGAGATACATGACTATAATAATTGTAGAAGATAGATGTATTACCCACACTATAGAAGTGAAAAATCATCCTGCCGAACTCCTAAGTCATACAAGCACGTCTTTTCGAAAGCGCTCTTTGGGCGCCCTCGGTTTTCGGGACAGTACTTCGGTTGCAATAGTTAAAAGCACAGCCACTGTTGTGTCCACTGGTATCGTCCTCAAACCAGTAACCTTTCGCCGCCTTTAACGACTTTCAATCTTGTCCCTCTACTCCTGGATTGTGTTGAAGTGCCTTGTATTGGTCGAAGCGCAGGTCTGTTACCATTTCCAAGTCAGTCAAAAGGGCTCCTCTTTATCTTCAGTACCCGTGGAAAGCGCTACCCTTTGCACCGACGACGTCCGCTGGTCGACATGAACAACAATGGATACCCTTCTCCTGTTTCAAGAACAACTTCACGGGGAGAAGGCGATAGTATTTCTGAAACCCGGGAGCGTCAACCGCAAGATAGAGCCGATGGGCGCACTTCACACCGAAATGGCCTACAGTCCGCGGCAGCATCCCTCGACGCCGCGTTCGCCAGGCTGGAGCAAGTCAGAGCCAGTCTGCTGCAACTTTCCGGAAGACTAGCTGAGTCCAACCCCCAATTAGGCTCTCGCGGTCACCTGGGACCTGCGCACGATGCCATCCTGCTCACAGGCACTTTGGTGGATGAACCAGGGGAGTATGTCGCACCTTATGATCCAGCACAGGTCAGCGTCATCTCCGAGTTCCAAGATTCCCTTCGCCGCGCCGTACAGGCACAGAGTTCGCTCACTCAGTTCGTGGAACAAACCGCCGCCATTCGACAAGGCCACCAATCCGGAAGTTGGCCACCACCACCCCAGGTTAGACTGCCCCACCGTCCCCTGCCCCCGGATTCACAACCGCCTCGCTATCATCGCGAGTACTCGAGAGACGATGGTGTTACTGCCATAGGAAGAAGAGTCGCTGCTCGGACATCGCCTGGCAGCAGGAACTCGACCAATTCAAACTCGCCTCTTAACCCGAGGCCAGTGGTACCCCCAATAGATGTTACCACCACCGTCCCTCCCGGAAGGCCAGCACGACCAGAATCAGGTCGATTGGATCCATTGGTTGAAGAGGCACTCGGTGCTGCCCAGAGAGCATCTCAAACGGGCGATCTCAATGAACTACGCCGGCTTAGCCAAATACAAAGTCAACTGGCTTCCCCGGCCAACTCCCCACTCCACCTTCAAATGCGACAGGAAGTTATCCGTGATCGTAGCAGGAGGAGACCTACAAGGACTGAAGGCCGTCAAACAACAACGTCCACTACCCGAACATCAGGAAGCTTGCCTGCAGACCAGATGTCGAGGCTTTCCCTTCTATCCAACATGTCCTTGAACAACTTCTCCCTCACTTCAACGTTGCCCTCGGGTTCGCACTCTTCCCCTCAACGCCCATTACTTTTTGACGAGCCGGAAGCCTATACTTTCTCTCCTGTTGGCACTTGGCCGGAGGATGATGTCTTCATTGAAGACACACCCTTGGGACGCAGCTATATCGTCCGCAGGCGTGTTGACACCGGAGGAGTGGAACGCGTTCAAAGTATCCAATATGATTGGAATGATCTTGACAGTCAATATCTAGCTCCAATGGAAGGCGATACCACAGAGAATCCTATCACTCGACGCCGAATGCTCAATAACTTCCAAGAAAGAACCCTCCGCGTTCCGCCGGCTCCGCCGTCCGCTATGCAGACCGCGGTCGCAACGCCGCGCAGAAGGGGATGGGGTATGTACTTTCTTCACTAGGCCTTGCTACCTGATACTCACCTTTTCTACAGCCCGCTTGGATCCGGATGGAAATGAAATTCCGTCAGAAGAAGAGGAGGAACTGGAACGTCATCGAACGGAGTACAGAATCCGGGCTTCAACTCTCCAAGCAAGAGCCGCTAACCTCGCCCGAACCACGCCTATGCAACAATCTTCTATGCGTGGAACGGTCTGGGATTCGGTGGCCCAAGTCACCGACGCAGACATCCCGTCGCGGCACTCTCGGAGCAAGCGCTCAAGCGCGAACGATGCGAATGGCCACGGTGGCCCATTTGTGGTCAACCCCCTACCCATGTCACTTGATGATATGGTCCCAACCAAAAAAACAGACAAGGACGATCAGCTTGTCATCATTGTCTCAAGGCATGCCAGTTTTGCGGGGCGGTGATTTAAATATTTACCCTTTGAAACCTTTGGACTCTGGCGCTACATGTGTTATTCTGACATTATTCGGGTGTAATAGTGTGTTCTACTTGTTTTGCGGATAACTTATTGTTCCTTGTATTTCCTGCGCTATGTATCTACTCTCTGTGGAACATTAGATAGCGAAAGCCTCCCTACCCCCTTTCAAACCGCGATCGGCAATCGCCGACCCAGGGAAGTTTATATACGGCCCCTCAAACGGCCCTTTTCAACGTAACACGTTGATCTCCTCCCTCCACTTCGTCTCTAGTTCAAATCGACGACGAATGGGGAGTGCGAGGAATCTTTCCTCTTTTCAAGGGTGCCGGAAACTGGCGCTCCAGGAGACGCAGAGGTGGTTTTACGTGTGAAAGCGATTCGATATCGGTGTCAGTCCTACCCTTTATTTGCCAACAAGAGGACCAGGACCTAGACGACATCGTACATTTTCTTTACGCTTTGTTGTTTTCCGCAATGTTGTGGATTGTTGTGTACAATTTCTTTTGCATGGATTGTGACGATGAAGATGGCCCATTTGCATACATGCTCGATTGGAATGTGGAAGCTGTAGGACTAGTGTTACTCAACCAACAGGTATCATACAATTGTTCCAGATACACAAAACCCCATGAGAGCAATTCAATTCGCAGCCCTGCCAGCAGCAATGCGAGACAACCAGGATTTCAATCCCGAAGCCGTGGAAGAGCTGCTTTTGACACTACCTAAGCTGCGTACGCTCCGTGTTGCTGGGTTCCTGGCACTTCTGTAGTTCTCAAGCGACGAGACGCCAGTACCGTACGAGTTGGTGATCCCCGAAGTAGGGGTGACCGACGAGAAGCTGAGGAAGGACTTGGACGCTTTGCTGGATCTGGACATATTGCTGCGCAACGACGTGGTGGAATGAGCGGGTGACGAGGATACTGGATGAGAGCCGAGAGCATAGGGCCCGGAAATGACAGGTCGGGGTATGGAAGGGGTTGGAGGGAGTGAAGTTGACAGCTGCGCATAGGCAGAGGCATGCTTCCGCCCTCGTGACGCCCTCGAAGATCTCTTGAAGGTCATTAATCGTTTCAGAGCGCCGCTCTGAGCAAAGTCTGGCTCTGGATCTTGTGTTTCGCAATCAGGAAGTTCGTCGATGAAGTCGGTCATGCGAGAGACGGCACCCCTGCCTGCATATGGACCCGTCCTTTCGCGACGATACGGGGCGCGAGAGTTGCGGTATCGAGACCTGCAACTGTCAATGTCCATAATGTCGAGATCCATCCCCATATCATCCACGTGGGGTGGACTGTCGACTTCCATTCTTTCCACCGAAGCGACATCCCAGTATCCAGCGCTGGCATAATGCACGGTTGGAACTTCAACGAACTTGACAGACTTATTGGCGGTGGTAACCGAATCTTTGGTGGAAATGGACGAGGTCCTGGTTAGAATCGATTTGTTTGGGTAGGAGGAGGACAGGGGAGCGCTGTTGAGTCCTTTTGGGGGCAGAACAGGGTTGGAGGCATGGCGACGATGGTGGCCGAATCTGTGTGGATGTCCTGGTTTGTTGATTCCACATACTGAATCAAAGGGCGTCACTGGCGTTGTTGGACGAGACGAGGATTGCGAAGAAGTGCTTGAAAGGGTCGACGCGATCGACGGTGCCCTCGTTCTAACTCCTTCGCCGATACCACTACCACCACCCTTGACGACAGATGAGGAGGAGTTCGATGAATCGACATCTTGGGAAGCGCCATTCTCGTTGAGTTCTGGAGGGTATAGAGTGACTTCTAATTGCGAAGGGATTGTCTTCAATAGTGGGATCGACCGCATTGATCGAGAACGAGGACGGAGCACCGTGGACCAAAACGGACCTCTGGTCGAGCGGGAGTCCCTGGAATCGAATGATTTCAATGACTTCCTGTCTTGATCGTCACAGAAGGGATCGGCCGTTGGACGGTTCAGGCTGAAGCTTGCTACAGATGACGTTTGGGCGGGTGTCAAGGACCTGCTCGAGGGTAACTGATGGAGCGTAAGGGAAGATGCGAGAGCGGACGGCGCAGGGGTGATAGTATTCCTTGGACGACGATAAAGCCACTCGGAAGGGGAGTCTTGACGCTTGTCTTTAGAATTACCACTGTTCCGAGTGGAAGTGACTCGGATCGGGGTCGAAGGTGGCGTTGGAAGCGACGATGGCCATGGGGAAGAAATCGCTCCAGAAGACGTAGGTGTATGGGCAGGGCTAGATCCTTGAGACGAAGCATTCGAAGTTGACTGTGACTAAAGCCAATCAGACAAGTCCAATAGAAACCTTTGGTAACAATGAGCACACACCGGAAGGTGACGGATTCTCTCGACTTTCCTAGAGGAACGCATGGGCTGTCCTTGTATTGCACTGTCCTCGGACCAACTACGGTCTTCGAGACTGTGGGAGAAACGGGGAACGACGCTGTCGTTGAACTGAAAGGCCTCGACCGGCTGCAAGGCATGAGGTAAACGGGGATGGTCATTGGGAAGGGAAACCCAAACCCACCGAAGTCGGGAACTCGAGGATTTCACTGGCTTCTAGCCATCTGAGCTCGTCAACGCTCAGGTCATCGAGAATGCTCATGTCTGGAGGCTGGAAGAGAAATGTTGGGGCAGTCGACAGAGGATGGAATTAAGAGACCTACGGAGGGCATGAGGAACAAAGAGGTGGTGCTTCAGGATGATGGAGAAGTCGGGTTATAAAGAACGGCTGGTAAGCTGTGCCGTCGCAAACTGACGGCAAAGACTTAAAGTAAGCTGGTATATGTAGCAGGTCAAGGAAAGGCCCTGTTCTCGGGTGGAGGTCCGGTGGAAGGAATACATACCCCCAAAACGCAAGGCTTACACGTGTAGATCAGTGATGCGGATACGACCTCGTTTCTGGAAATAATGGACCTAGCCAGGATTCTCGGAGAGCATGGGAGAGAGGTGAGATAGAGCTTAAAATCAAGGAGATGAATTAACGCAGAGCTTTACAGTATACAGGATAGGGTCACGTGATTGGATTTTGAGGGACGGGAGAGGAGGATCGCGGGGTTGTCGGGATTCAAAGAGATGGCCGTTCTGCATGAAGTCCGCTCCAGATGCCCCTCGGTGATTCGGTGGTGCTTTGAACAGGTACACTCTTGAGAGGTCGAATTTTGGCACCGGAAGAATCGAGCAGCAACTCAATCTTTTTCTGGATTCCGTTGACTTCGAGTCGCTGCAGGGGAATTACTTTGTCCCTCCCATTGGCTAATGAATGGCGTCAGAATGCGTGCAGCACGGGTACAAGTGCGAGGTGACTACCGTAGAAGCCTCGAATAATGGGTTCCTTGTGGTCCCGTTGTTTGACCACGACTTCGACGTGTGGGTTCTCGCGTGCCAGCGCCTGCAGTCGGGTGAGCAGGTATGTCCGTGTGTTCTGGGACGAGGGCCAAGAATTGCAGTATTCAAAGACTAGCTTGCGGATTTGTGGAACAAAGGCAGCATGGCCGTTTGCTGGCTTCGAACGCAGCTGGGCTCTGAAAATGGCGGCGGCGGGCATGGGTTAGAGGAACAAGGTAGTTTGATCGGAGCTTCAATTGCAGGAGAAATGGGAGGATCGGAGGTTGAAAGTGTTGATAGCAACGTTCTGGGAGAACTGCCATATAAATTGTCTGCGCGACCCTCGATGGCAAGAACAACGACCAGGTCAACCGTGACGGCGGCGCTTCAGCAACCTTTGCAACGCAAACGCAAGCGAAACTCGTCCCCAGGTCAAACAACCGTCTCAAAACTCCAGAAAACCGATGACAACGACCACATTCATCACGATGTCTTTCTCCCAGAGCAAGACGCGCAAAAGATTCTAGAGATTCTGGAACTGTATGATTTTTCTTCTATTCCCTGCCATTTTGTCTTATATTTGCTCTAGTAAAGACACACAGGGCCTTCTTGACCGCGTTTTTCCTTCTCCCAATGCTCCAGATGCCCTAGTCTCGCTAAGAACGCTCCTCAAACATCCAACAGAGCACCCGTTGCCAACAATCAAAGTGAGCGTGTCTCTGCCTTGCTTTAAACGGTTGACCATTGACACCCTCCTACAGTCCGCTGTTACCAATCTCCATCCAATATCTTCCTTGCCCAGGTCTCGTCCATCTACCGCAGCGTCACAGCAACTCGCTTTCGCCAATCTTGCGCACACACTCATTGAACAAGCATCAAGGAATGCTATTTCACCACCTCTTGATGTGGAATCCATTCTTGAAACTGTTAATGAGGAAGAAACTCCACCCTCAAAGCCCGCTGCCACCGACGTCAGGCGGAAATACGCCCTAGTCCAACACCTACCCCAAGGCGATTACTGGACGTCACTCAGCTCGGAAGCAAGCGCTGCGGCGTTGAAACAACTACCAACAGGCCATGCCGAACTCGTCGCCATCTTACCTTCTTCATCATCCACTTCGGTTGACTCGGTTCCAACACTCGGTTCTGTTTCTTCTCGCCCTCTAGGCCCGACCAAGAAAATTGCAGGACAGCGCCGCGTGACAACCGGAGGATTCTTGGATTATGGTCCATTTGCGAGTTTTGCTCCATGTTTTGATCATAATGGAGAAGTTGTGGGTCAACGACAGTTAGCAGAAGTCATCTACCAACAGGAGGTCAAGAGGCGACTGGTGGAGGAGGAACTGAGAGAGGAGAGGGAAGGGAAGGGATCCATTACAGTGGTTGTGGAGGACGTCGTGATGAATGGAGAAGAGCCAACTTCGCCGGATGTCCCCAAACAGTCCATGGATGCAGAGGAGGATATGGAGAGTTTGCTGCCGCCTGAAGAAGTGCAAGCAATCAAGGAAGCGATGGGAAGTCTGGAACTGGAGAACGCCGTGCAAGAGCTCCTTGAACGCAATCAACGGGCCCTTGTAAGGTTAAAAGAGTTGCAACGGAGGCGTTTCAGTCAGGGCGGTGCCAACTTCTCCGCTGTCGAAGAGGGATCTGAAGAGTGGGAGACAGGTGCGTAATCGTAATGACCTCAATGAATTTGTCTCAACTTTCTGCAGCCCAATGTATTATGGACTCATTGGCAACCTTGGCTTCCCTCCGACCTCGTTCGTCTGATTCAGATGGTGCACCTCTCATTCCGCCACCCTCGGTCCTCAGAAGACTTCAACGTTCGCTGGCACTGGAACCGACGGCAGGATGGTATGGCAACTTACCAGCCGCAAAAGCAACGGCACTGCACGACGACTCAACCATCAAGGTTAAATCGCCCACAGTTGCGCCTGCGACATCTGCTCCCACTCCTGCCCCTGCCGCCCCTGCGGCAACAACAACTGCGCCGCCAGCAGCCCCTGCGGCCTACTCCAGCTACGGTTACAACTACGGTGCCCAGCAGCAGCAAGCTTACAGACCTGCGGCTGCCTATTCCACATTCAAGCCAGGCCAGACTTCTGGGTATTATCAGTACGGTGTTGCTAACAACGCGACGCAGCAGTCGTACTACAACCAGTCATATGCTGGGGGTTCCAACCAGCAGCCGTATGGATCCACTGCTCAGACTTACCCTGCATATCAAGGCTGGTACACGCAACCTTTCCAATCACAAGGTACAGCACCTGCCAAGACAGGGACGCCAACACCAGCCGCGACTACGTCAGCCTATGGGGCATTCTACAATCCGGGTGCAACTGTAAACGGAACCCCAAGGCCAGCAGTCGTTGCCAATACGGTCGCGAGTAACAAAGCAACACCAGTCGCCCAGCCCATGCAGCCTGCAGGAACCTGGTCGGGCTATCAGCCTCAGGGAGTTGCGCCGACGCTTCCTTCACATCTTAGAACAAATCAGCCGTATCAAAACCAGTTTTACCAAGCGTATCAAGCGCAGACTGCGACGCCGCCCGCACGATAACATGACCGTTTGCCGTTCCTCATCTCGACTCTCGCTCTTGTAGTACTGTAGTCACTGTGTTACATTACTTCGATCTTTTGTAAATAGATTCATCCCCTCATTAATTCATTCGTTGTTTTGTTTTGACAATTTTTTTTGTAAAGGCCAAACATTTGGGTGTTGGCTGCAATATTAATTTGGCGCCTGTCTGATAATCTCGGTGAATCCACGATCAATCAGGATTTTCAGTGTTCTTGCGACACCAATGGCCGATAAAAAAGTCACCATCCGCGTCCCAGCGACGTCGGCCAACATAGGACCTGGCTTCGACGTTGTTGGCCTCTCTTTGTCTCTTTACCTTACGTTGACCGTCACCCACCCAGTCACACCGCCCCCAGGTCCATATGTCGCCCCGACCATCACCTACACTGGAGAAGGCGCCGACGAGGTCCCCCTGGATGCATACAAAAACCTCACCACCCGCGTCGCCCTTTATGTTCTTCGATGCCACAAAATTACTCGATTCCCTTCGCACTTGAAGATCCATTGCAACAACGAGATACCCTTCGGCCGTGGCCTCGGTTCGTCCGGTGCAGCAGTCATTGCAGGAGTAATATTGGGGAATGAGCTGGGAGACCTCAAACTCCCCACCGAACGCCTCCTCGACTTCGCTCTTATGGTCGAGCGACACCCAGACAACGTTACCGCCGCACTTGTTGGAGGATTTGTGGGATCTTATCTCAAAGAGCTGGACGAGGAGGCAAGCGAGGCTGCGAGTGTTCCTTTGAGCGAGGTTTTGCCAGAATACCCTCCCGATGCAGGCGAAAATTGGGGTCTGAACCCTCCTGTGCCGCCTTTTGGCATAGGCCATTTTATCCGCTTCAATTGGTCACCGAGCATCAAGGCTATCGCCATCGTCCCTCGTTTTGAGCTTAGCACGGCCAAGGCGAGGGAAGTCCTTCCGACGCAATATTCACGGAAAGATCTCGTGAGTGTCCTGTTCGATCTGACAGAATGTTTCTCATCGCGCCACGTTTCAAGATCTTCAACTTGCAACGCCTTGCTGTTCTTACAACAGCATTGGGCCAGTCACCACCAGATCCCGAACTTATCTATGAAGCAATGAAGGATCGTGTTCATCAACCTTACAGGACGGCCTTGGTACGTGTTGCGTTTTTGAGTTTCGTTTCATGGTTAACCCGACAGTCCAGATTCCCGGGTTGCCTGAGGTCACATCCCAGATCACGCCAGCTACTCATAAAGGTCTACTCGGAATATGTCTTTCAGGTGCTGGGCCAACGATCTTGGCTCTGGCTACCGAAGGGTTTGAATCTATTGCCGAGGATGCCCGGGCGATCTTCAAAAAGTTCGACGTGGAGATTGATTGGAAATTACTTGAAGTTGCACCAGGTAGCAGTGTAGAGCATTAGATTGTGCGAACTACATAATCGATAGTCTAAGTCTAACGATGGAAACGGGTATCGTTCGTGAAGTACATAATTATTGAATCCAAGATTAAACTATTGCGTGTAAAAAGGTCGTGATACGGATGAATGAGGCAACCAGAGTGTACGTGAAACGTCGTCGTTTAACCGCCTGCAGTCAAGCAAACTGCCCTCATAGCAGCGAGGGATCCGGCCTTGGGGTCGAATGGCAGATCCACCGTGAAGAGAACGTCACTGCGATCGGAGTTGAGGTAAACAGGCAGGTTGACCTTGTTGCCGTTGGCTTCCTCGTTCTGTACCCAGCGGATTTGAGACGGGTTCAGTTTAATGGTTTCTCCGTCATTCAATACCAACTGGTCGCTCGCCCATGCGGCTCCCTCCAATGCAAGACCTAGAGTGGACTCGTCAGCTCACGTCTCGTCGAAGACCAAGTCCTAGACATACCATCGACGACAAAGGCAGAAGGATCGTTTACCCGCTCAATGTCGAGGCAGAGGCTAAGAGTTTCAAGACTCCACTTCTTCCTATGGGCCACTGCCTGTCGAGTCGCAGTAATGAAGGCCTCGGGGAAGAACAATCCGCCGAGCCAAACTTCAACATTGGCCAAGTTGTCGAGGCCAGCGACCGTGTCCAGTTGTTGCAACCGTCGAGCAAAGTTGGCGATCCAACTAGAGACTGGCATGTTCTTCGGGACTTTGTATCGCTTCCAGTGTTCCGGAATTGTACCTGCGGAGTTCCTTCGTCAGAAAGACCTACCGAAATAGCAAAGACACGTACCCTTTGTCAGAGCGCTAATTAAGGTACGAAGATGATTCGTCTGCTTGAGTTCACCCTGGCAGACCTTGACAACATCCGCAAGGTCCCGAGACACTTGATCAAGGAGACGACGGCCGATGGATCCTTCGCGTGCGAACAGACGATAGAGAGGATCTTGACTATCTGCTGATTGCGGCGGTAGCACATTGAACTTCTGAAAATGGCTATCAATAAAGAACAAAGCAATGATCAAGTTGGAGAGCTTACGGATGGAAGAAGTGCGAGCCATTCACGGCAACGCTCGAGTAGGGTCCTCATCCAAGCAGGTTGTTGAGAGGTCTGAGTCTTGGTACCGGTGCTAGTCGAGCTAGTGGCAACTTCGTCGTCGTCGTCTGCTAACATCCTCATCTTCCTAATCTTGCTGAGGAGTTCATTACCTATAGCCAGGTCAGTATCACGTACTGTGACTTCTCAAGCTAAGCACATACCCTGTGCGACTGCAATGACACGCTCGGCGGTCGGTGGAAGGCTGAGCCAAGATGGTGGTTCACGGTCAGGAAGGCCCTGGACCCACGAAAGGAAATGCTCGAGCTTCGTTCCGTCGGGAGAGTGGAGTAGTTGCTCGCCGTTGACGGAAGGAACAAGTTGGAAATCGACATTGTACGCCGCCGGGGTGAACAGCGAATTGACGAATGAATCCAAAATCCTTTGATCGAAGTCACTGTCGACTCTTCCTCCATATACGGACTCTTTGATCAAGGTGCGAAGAGCTTCCCAAGGGATGGCGGCAGGGTCGATATTTGCCTTCCCTCTTGAAGCAGCGTCCAGCCATGCATCGATGGTGCGAGAAGCCGAGGCCATGTCGGAGTCATTGAAGTCGTAGACCTTACTCCAGCCAAGAGGAGCATATCGGAGTCGTTCTTGTACGATGGCGTGGAACCAGGCAAGCAAGAAGTACAGTCGCACCTTCTCTGCAGGTCCCTGTGACAGGCGTCCTGGGGAAATGCTTCGAAGTGAGTCTTGCAAATTGGCCTTGATGCCTGGTGGCGGCTCGTTCATGATCAAACGTGATTGGCGGAGGATATTGACGGGAATGGATGGATTCATTTCCATCGTCAAGAAAAGTCGGAAACTGCGATGAGGATTGAGGGTCTGGAGCTTCTTCTCAAGCTGACCAAGCCAGGATGGGGCAAGATGAACGTTCTTCAACAGAACCCAAGTACCCTGACGGGAAGCAGCTGCAATAGCTTGATCTGCCAACGTAAAGCCTTCTTGCGAACCCATGGCTACAGAGGAGAACCGAGCACCAGTGTTTTTGACCAAATTTTCGACGCGGTAACTGGCGTCGTAGCCTGGTACCGAGACCAAGGCAATTGGAGTGCTGGCTGGTGTTTCGTCCGCGACGATAGCCCCGAGGTCGTATGTAGCTTCGGCAGAGAGGTCCACGTTGAATACAGCCCTTGTAAACAGGGTTGTCGACTGAAGGAGTCGATCCGGACGGAAACACTTCATGACAATAGTGGCGCGGAGCGCTTCCAATGCAGCTACGGGACAAGATAAGTACGAAGCAGAGACTAGATAGTGATGGACTTACGGGTAGCCGGTTCCCAAGCCATGGGAACATCGTCTTCTGGGCTTGTGGCGGCCAAAAAGTTGATCCAAGTGTCTTCATTGTTGAGGACATGGTTTTGGACTGGTTTGAAGATCGAATGCTTCGAGAATAACTCCAGACGAGTGGACTGTTCAGCCGTCAAGAAACCAAGATTGTGTGCCGGGGTGGATGATGCTGTGACACCCTCGCCGCTCTCCAACAAAAACTCTAATTCGTCGGTAATGTCTTCGACTCCCCGGAGCTTGATTTGTGCCAGGAGGACGGCTAACATCAGATGATCGCGATAGAGGAGAGCCCTTGATGTTCTCTTGTAGACCACCAGGAAAAGGTCGTTGAGCAGGATATCCCTGCGTTGACCGTAGTCCGTGATGCTCTTCAGGTGAGGGTTGTGAAGAAGAACATAGTCGAAGATATCCAGGAAGAAGCGAAGAGAGAATTGATAGAAGTGGTTTATGATGTTAAGCTGCTCGAGGACGAAGAAGACGGAACTGCAGGCCTGCGCGAGAGGAAGATATTCGGCAGTCACTTGCTCGACCTCCTTCATGATAAGATCTGTTTCTTCCACTTTTCGAGTAATCTCTGCCGCCTCTCGTTTGAGCGTTTCGAGGGTGTCGATGACCTTGTCATCGTCCAGGATATTGCCTGTTGATTCGTTCAGGGCCTGTAGCAAAAGTTTCTCCAAAGTTCGCAAGCGAAGTCGGAATTCGCCCTGAACCTTCATGAGGTCGGTCCTCTTCTTTTCGGTATCGGGCCTCTCAACCTTGAGGACTTGATCCAAGGACTGGCTTTGGAGACTACTCCTGGTCATGGTGAAATTTACAAACGTCACGCGACTGCAGATGTCGGGGGAGAATTCGACCGAAGGATCGCGGGTTGACAAGAACATCGTGAATGAGGGGGAGAAATCGATGTCTTGACTACCGAGGCGAATGAGGACACGTCCACCAGTTCTTCGGATTTCTTTATTGAGGACAGCGTTAAGAATGGGATCGAGATGTTCCACGTCTTGAATCAAAAGGGGATTGCCGAAACGGAGTGCACTTTCTAGCACCTTGAGGAATGCCTCGTCCAAGAAGCTTGTCACCGTGATCTTGCGTTCCTTGTATTCGTTGAGGAGGAAAGTGGTGGCCTGTCCAGTGGGATCGATGATGAGGGGATAGCGGTTGAAGCGTTTCAACATGATGGCGTTCTCGGTGGTCAGGTTGTCCGACGGTAGCGACTTGGATTGCCAACTGAGCCGGTCATCGGCTGTCGACAGGTATTCGGTGAACGAAAGCTCTGGTTTGAACTTGATATTGGCTTCGGTCAGGTGATTCGACCATTCTTGCCACATCACTTCTCGATAGCGTTGGTCGAAGAATCCGCCGTATGCCAAAAACGCGGCCGAAAGCAGGACATCACCGACGATTGTGCTCATCTCAGCGTCAAATGTGCGACTGCCCGATTCCCAACGGCTTCTTTCTGAGGACAAACTCTCCAGCAACTTCATACTACGATCGACCTTGCTCTGGACGCGTTCCATCTCTGACTTGATGGCCTGGGTCTCGCTAATGAGAAGAGCGTATTCGTCTTTGTACTGAGCGATCTTGGACTCCAATTCCGCAATCATTTCGATTATTGCTGCGGCTTGCTTCTTGGTGGTCTCCGCCTGGTTTTCCAGCGACTGAACCTCGTTCCGCAGCGGTTCAACTTTGTCAAGGATTTCGGAGAAGTGGACTTGTGCCAGGACCCACTTAGCAAGGGGACCGCAAGCTTTACTGGCCCTGTTCACCGTCTCGAAGTTGTACGAAGGTCGGCTGAGGAAGTCCTTCTTCATGAGCTCTCGGAGCTGTTTCGTCATCTGCGTCTGAGTGTCGAAGTTGACGATACGTTGAATGAAATCGTCACGTCGAATGATGCCTTGGACCGTGCGCCAACTGTCAACCTTGTGGCCGAGCAACGTACAGACGGACTCCATTGCTAATTTCACCGCCTCGGGAGGGTTAGCCATTGCCCGGACTTCCTGGAGATGCTGGCGTTTAATGTTGCTGACAGCGGACTGAGCTTCTAGGACGGCTGGTTCGGCATCCGCTAGGTCGGCCATGACGACGGCGCGACGCTGTTCAATGTGACGGTCTTGTTCGACGAGGGCAGCCTGGATTTCAATGGACGCCGCTTTCTTCTGTTCAGCTTCTTGCTGATCGGATACCATCCGCTTCAACTTCTCGTTTGCTTCTGCAGACTTCGCCTCGAGTTGCGTACGCTTGACCGCCAGACTCTTCCGCAACTCCTCAACCTGGATGACTGTGTCCTTGAGTTTGTCGAGACCGACGTGCAAATGGCGTTGCTGCTCTTCGAGCTCATCGCGTTTCTCCGTGTAGAGACGGACGTAATGGTTAATGCTGGAATATAGCAATTAGTGCATTGAGATAAACAAGCAGAACGAGAGTTAAAACTCACAAGTCGAGGTAGTGTCGAGGGGTGACGTAATTGTATCGTCCCTGGCGCCGACTGAGTCTTTGGTTGATTTGATGTAGTGAGCTGTGAACGTAGACCAAGGCGTTGACGACAGCGGTGCGGTGAGTGGGAGGGAGGGAAATGCCACGATAGGCAATCGGGAAGTTGGCTGGAGGGTTGTAGGAGGGAAGATCAAGGTCCAAGGTTTGCGTGAATTCCATTCCGACTTGGAAGAAAGCCTGGTCTGACCAGTCACCGAACCAATCCAATACGCAACGATTGAACAAGGCGGGCGATGTTGCTGCCCGTGACGCGAGACCATTCTCAGGGGGATTCATCGTAAATACGACGTGGAGATTCTTGGCAACCTGCTGGGTGAACCACTTGTACAGTTCTTCTGGGGAATCCAGCATCAATCCGTCACGCTGTGAACCCTCTTTGCAGGCTGTCATCAAGGCAGCATGCTCGTCACCCTCGAAGAGACCGGGTACCTCCGCGTTTGCAAGGAGTGTGTTCATGCGCTCCAAGAAACCGGAGTCGAGGACATTCGATTCGTCCATGATGAAACAAATTTTCTCTCCTTTGCACCCTGCTCGACGTAGCACCGTTCTCAAATCCTCGTCGAAGTCGTCTCCAGTATACTTGTTGGAAACCTTGATTTGGAAGATGCTCAAACCATTGATCCAGGCGACGAAGCGAGAAAGGGTAGTCTAGTTTTTGCATTAGCATTGTCTTGAGTATATAAGCAGTGATAGCCTCACCTTTCCCGATCCACTGACACCAATCAGCAGCAAATGGCCCTGGACCTGTCGGAACACCCGGTCGATCCTGAGGACATGGTCCAAAACGTCGTTGAAGAGAACCAAGGGCACGTCCAATTCTTCCTCGTAGAAGACCCGCAGGCGGGCCTTCGTATACTCCCGAAGCATCTCCCGGTCCACTGGGATGTAATTCTTCGAAGTCCAGTTAGAGAATAGGATGGGTCGCGCGAGTGCTTCTTCGCGATTGATCGTTGGGAAGTGCTCCATAGCGACACCGTCAATGTGTTCGTCCGTCCAGTTGCGTTCTTCCTCAGTGACCAGACGGTCCTGGAACAATCGTAAAGCTTCGTGGGCCCAAACTCGTACCAAGCCTTCGACAGAGAGGATTTCGAGGGGTTTGATGGCTTCGTAGATACCTCGGATCCATCGTGTGAGTTCACGAGGACTGTAGACGTAGTGCGCTTGGGCGTCAGTCGTGAAACGCTTCTGTGATGCAAGGTAGAAGGCCACCATGGCGTCGGTAAGGGGTCCAGCATATGTTCGAAGGTTGGGAACGACTTTGAGCAAGGCACGGTTGTATGTTCCGTAAATCTGCTTCAACGAGACCTCCCCTGGATAGTCCACCATGACTAGTGGTGCATGTCGAAGGAACCTGTGGCTTAGAGGCACACGACCGGGATCGGTTGGAGGATTGCACGCGCCGACGAATTGGATTCGCTCCAACCGAACCCATGCCATGTCTGATGTTCGCCAAAATCCGCCCGATTCAACCAGCTGTCGGATGAAGGAGATGACCCGTTGTGTTCCATACTTGTCTGAGGCGGGAAGGTTGATTTCGTCGCAGAATACAACCAACCAGCGTCCTATCTGAATGGGCGCGAGCACAACGCCATTGGGCGTCTTTCGGAACTCGCAGTATTGTTCGAATGTCTTCAAAATCAACTCGGGTGTTGTTGCGCTGGAGAAGTTGAGGCCAACAACTTCCATATCCGGGAGCTTCCTCAAAGCACTGAAAAGCGTCATAGTCTTTCCAGAACCAGGAGGACCGCAAAGCATCAATGGTTTGTGTTCGGAGAGCCATGAATAGAGAACTTCCTCGTGGCGGATTGTATCCATGGTGGGCACCACCACGTCCGAGGCTGTGACGGCGTGCGCCTCGATTTCGATGTCAGGAACCCTGGACTGCCAAGCAATCCACTCTCCCGTCCCCACTTGCACGTCGTAGTCGATGAGGGAGCTGCCGGGCAGAAGCGGGGGCAGGTCAATTCCAGTTCGCTGTCGAAGATATTCTCCAAGTTCGGCTCGAAGATCAAGTTTGGCATCCCCGGAGAAGGCCCAGATGAGACTGACCAATAGGCGCTTGGATACATATTGCTCGACCTTTTCCGGAGTGAGAGGGAAGTCTGGATGTTGAAGGTTGTACTCGATGACGTTGCGAACGGTCTTGTTGAGTAGAGAGAAAAGCGTGTTGAGGGCACGGGTTGTCGTGAAGTCCATGATGTGTTCGATCTTCTCCGCGTGGGCGAGGGCTGAATCCACTAAGTCCCCTTCCGCGAAATATTTCTCGAGGATTCCGGCAATCTCCTTCTGCGTCTGCAAATGCGCCGCTTCTGCTGCGTCAGCCCCCAGAGCATCACCACGGCGGTTAACGAGGTCCCCAGAGTCTTCTTCGTCTGCGTCCAGTGGCACGTTGGAAAGGGTGGTGAGGTAATGTTGGTAGACCATGGCTGGGTCAACAACGTCTTCACTGAACCAAATCATACCGCAGCGACTGACGGTGGCCAACGTCGCGTACTTCAGATGCTCCACCTCGAACATGATCCTGACATTGGGCGGCAGATTGAGCCGCTCTCCATTAGGAAGGGTCAACAATTTGTTGTCGTCGAGGACACTAGACGGATATCTCGTGAGTGAAGATACCAAAACGCGTTGTGTAGGACATACCTGTTCAAGTTCTCGACCCATTCGGGGTCAACGTCGCCATCGAAAATGATCCAGTGACGCTTGCCACTTTCGCCACGCACGTCGTCCACGATCTTACGAAGGATATGGGTGAATAGACCGTCATTCCACTCTCGAGTAGTGGGGTCCAGGGTACCGTAAAGGGCGTCTTTGTGCATTGCCTTAGGGTCGATGACATAGGACACGCCCTCCACACCGTCGAGCCTTTCCAAAGCAGCCAGAAGCACCTGCCATGCATTGGTCTTTCCACTACCTGAAGGGCCGACCATCATGAGACCGTGCTGAATCTTCTGGATCTGGTACAGCTGAAGGATCTTGGCAATCCATCGTTCTCCGGGGACCAGTCGTTTCTCTTGGCAAACTGTCATGATCTTCTCCTTCAGTGCTTGCAAGTCAACCGGGAAGTAATCGACCCCAGGGAATACGTCCGCAAGGAGACTGCAAGTTTGTCAATGAAGGATTGAGCCGCGAAGGACATCACAACGTACCTGGTCAAGAGAGGAACATCATCCGCAACGAGTTTGGGGACGATGGTTTCGGTGACACTCTGAATAAGGATGATTTGCTCAGATATGTTGTCAGAGAGTTGGGCCATCTCATCCGTTTCAGAGTTGGTGTTCAGAAGGCGTTCCCGTTTCAGGATACCGGCGCTGGCGAGGACGGCCTTCAATGCACGCAAACCGAAGTCGTAGTGAGGTTGGGGCGACAATTGTTCATCGCAGAGATTGAAGAACGGTACGATCTTGGAGGCTAGAGATTCGGCAGTTCGGAAACCTTGTGAGAAAAGCATGACTTGGGCAATCAATTCTCGGTCAGGGCGGGTCATGGCCATACTGAAGGGTTATACATGAGCAGACACAGAATGTGAGAAAAGCTGGGGACGTACGGTCTGAAGAGCTTGGTCAAGTTGGGCGGAAGTTGCGACCGACCGGCATAGTTTGGATTAGTCGTGATGAAGATACCTACGGGCAGGTGTTAAGCTCCCGAACTTGAGATGTTTTGACGAATCTTACCGATGTTCTTGTTGATCTTCAGGTTCTTTCCTACCAACTCAATCTCGACGTTAGGGTTCTTTGCAAGGGCAGCCAAACCCTGCTGGATGGCCTGAACTTGTTGCGAAACGGCACTAAGAATGCGCTCTTCCAAGCGATTGAACTCGTCAAAGCAACCCCATGCGCCAACCTGGCAAAGCCCGACAAAGATCCGACCCATGGCTTGGAAATCGAACGTCTCGTCGCAACAGAAAACGAGGACAAAGCGACCCAATTGGACACCGAGCGCCTTGACTGATTCGGTTTTTCCTGTGGGAGACGTTAGAACATATATGCCAGCGTGATGGAGACAAGGTCAATGCGTACCTGTACCAGCAGGACCGAATGGAGCACCGCCAAGTTGATTGTCCAAGGCTTGCGTTAGAGTAAGGTAGACACGATCGGTAAGGGGAGTCTGGACAAGTCGATCAGGGACACCGAGGTACTCCCAACCATATGGGAAGGTGGCATCGGCGGCCTTGATTGCCAATCTATCCAGGGGGTTCTCGATAGACTTGTCGAGGTAGAATCGCATTTGATAGAGCCAGGGGAAGCCCTTGGGGTCCTGGACGCCTTGCTGAATGAGGGATCGAATGACGTCTCGCTGGTGGACCAGGTCGGTGATGAGATGCTCGCACTTCCGACGGGTGACCGGGCTCAGCTCCTTCAACACAATGTCGGCAAGCAGGTCCAGTGCTTGATGGACAGTAGCAAGCGGCGCTTCGGGGAGTTCACCTTTCTCGAGGCAAGTCTCTACAGACGCTGTCCAAGCAACCTGAATCGCGAGGGTGACCAGTTGAGCGGGATATTTCTCCATCCATCCCATCAGTTGTTCTGCCACAAGCTGGTGTTCAGGGCCGTAGAACGTCTGGAGCTCCGTCACTGCATCTGATAAAAGGGTGGCCAAGGAAAGACGCATCATGGCTTCCAGCCTCGCGAGCCAGTCATTGATTTTCGGATAGTCCTTCAACAATATGGGCTCCGTGAAGCGAATCTCTTCACCTTCTCGAGAGGCCATCCCAAGGATTTGGGTGAGGTCATCGTCGAGTTGGATAGTTGCAATTCCCGCGAACATCTTCTTGAGATGTTTCATGATTCGGAGGATGTCTTTGCTGTTGCCTATGATTTCGAGCAAGTCCTCGTCACCAACGAAGTAGAAACGTGGGAAGGAAGAACGTTCTCGCTCGAGGTACTCTCCGAGAGCTTTCTGAATCTTGTTCAGCAGGTCGGCCAGACGCTCCAAGCTCTTCTGGACTCCTTGAATGTTCAGCACGTCGAGAACGAAGGGCGACTTGTAAACTTTCTTCATGACCGTCAAAAATTCGGCGTTGATGTTGGAAAAGCGAGCACTTTCAACGGGAAGCAGGTGCTTGATATCCGCACTTCCGGAGAAAATTCCTTCGAGGTAAACCCATTGCCTCTGGACGTCGATCCACACATCTACACGCCTTATAAGCACAGTGATTGTTGCCTAGAGGATGGGTCTTACCAAAAAGGACGTGAATTCGATTAAGTCTCTCCTCCCAAGAACTGGCCTCCTCCTCGAAAACTATGGGCAAATGTAAATACTTGATGGACGAAAGTTAATAAAATTCGTTACCTTTGTAGTAGGGCGAAAGCTTCATGGCTGTCAACGAATTCAAGTTTTCGCTGCACTTGTTGAACAGATCGTCCCATCCTCTGGAGACCGGTGAGAATACAGTGGGAAGGAAATGTCCAGTCAAACACACCTAATTAAACGACACTTATTCTGATAGTTGACTAATTCAAGTGTATAGCTGGTCCATGTCTCTTTCACTTGCTTGATGTACTCCTCGAGAGCCATCTTTGGATTGTGATGGATTAGCGGGAATAAAGACGGGCCAAACTTTGGAAATTCACCTCTCCCTGAGCCTGGATGATCACCTCCTTGATCAGACTCTCATTCCTCTTCAAATCCATATCATAAACATGACCCAATGTCATCCTGGAACACTGCTTAGCGTTACGAATGAGGAAGGGCAGAGGTGACATACAGCGGGAGATGGACTTGTGCAGACAATCGCAACGCCTTGAACAGCTGTTTCCAGTGGCGATCCTTAAGGGCTTCTGACTTCAATTCCGAGACCAATGAATTGGATTTGAGGAGTCCCTTGAGGATGTCCTGCACGTATTCAAACGCCGCGTACTGTCGCATTCGTGTTGGCATGTCCTTCGTAGAGGTAAGCAGCCCGTCGATGTGCTGCCTGAGCTTCCTGGGCTGAACAGTAGCCCACGACATCTCTCTCAGCTCGTTAATCTGGTTCCAGATGCCTGAGAGCGCTGTCCAAACCGCCTTGAGATCTCGAAGTTCTTCGAAGACGGGTTCCAGACGCGTGTGCCGCGTCAGTTCGAGGTCCAAAGCTTCCTTGGCACGGCAGACGAGATCGTATTCTTCTTGCACTCGAGTGAGTTTGGCTTCAAACACGTTAATTGTGTTCATCGCTGTGTCGGCGCGCATGTTGCCCTGAACCGGTCTTGTCTGCTCCCATTCAGTGAGAATGTCACTGATCTTATTCTCAACAATCTTGTCTTCTGCCACGATCTTCAACTGCAGACCAGCTGTGGTGTAGAGATGGATTAGTTATTTGGCGGTATTACGGCTGATGCGACGGACATAGCTGCTCCTGAATCGAATCACTCTTCCTCTTCAAAATCTCGTTGTATGCACTCCATTCGCCACGTAGTTGGTCGCTGTAAAGCCAATCTTCAGGGAACTGGTATCGAAAACGTTCCAACGTTTTCTCCCCGCTGGCACAGAGCTCGATCATCGGACCCCATGCTTTCGTCTTTTTCTTGAGGTCCTGGACAAAGGTGATGAAGGTGACAGCTGCTGCTGTTGAAGAGTTTGAAGGTGCGAACACCTAAAGAACAGCGTCAATAGGATGTATATTTCTGAATGGTGTTTGGGCGCACCTCCATATCGTGAAAGTCGTTACGACGACGCGTCGGAGGCAAGCTGAGGGTTGTCAAGTCACCAAACTATCCGTGGGAAAGTGTTAACCCTATCTTAGGGCTACACTTGCGCTGAGGCTCGCGGAGAACGCGCTCTTGGGAAGGTCACTTCTTGCATCTCGCGACGGTGAACTCCTCACATTGCACCGACACATTAGACTTGTAACTCAAGATGTCGTCCCGTCAGCAGCGAGTGATGGTTCAGCCCATCGTGAGCATTATTCTATCTCTTCAGGCATTCAACATGCTAACAGGATGTTCTTTAGAATGTTATCTTCAAAAATCTCCAGCAGGTAGGAGCATAACTCGGGAGGTGGTCATCATGTGCTTACAGAATCTCAACAGAAAACCAAAGTTGTCATCTGGCTGTATGACAACATCGAAATGCGTTTGGAAGGCCGCATAATCGTAGGGACTTGATTCAAATCAACAACAGACTGCTGAACCCTCATTCTCTCACCAGGGCTTTGATGAGTTCATGAACCTCGTTATCGACGACGCTGCAGAGGTCTACGTCAAAGATGCTAAGCCAAGACGGGAGCTTGGTGCGCACTTTACACAGATAGTTGTCAAAAAGCAATCCTAATCCACTCGCGACAGGCCGAATCCTTCTCAAGGGCGACAATATTACTCTCATTCAGCAAGCACAGTGATCACAACGCTTCACGACCTTTCACCGTTATCCGTCCTAATTTGTAAAGTATGTAATGTTACAGTCTTCCTCGTGTATCATTACAGATTGTGTATAGGCAGCAGCTTCGAAAGAGACAGAGCTTGGCGGCAAAGGGGACATTCGGGCTACACAAGGGATTAATGTCGCTCAGGCCTGCACTTGGGAATTTAACTGACCTTTTCCCGTCCCCAACCTACAATACAGTTCCAGCAAAACAAATGTCCGCATTCGGTGAGAGAACTGTTGGTTCTCTCTTCGAGACATAGAGTACAACTCCTGGACTGTCTCGTCTGTGACGGAATTGCTGCAATATCAAGTACAGTCCCCTCGTCATCTTCGGCATCTATTAACGGCTGGTCTTCGACATTCTGCATTCGAATGACGGTCTCGATCGACCGGTCGTCCAAAAAGGTGTCTGAAGCGGCGCCTCCGGTAGCCTTGGTTGGTTTTGCCTCCGGGGTAACTGGCTGTAGCGCCTGGACGAGTCGGTAAAGTAAGCGGGCGCCGATCATCACCCCAAGGAGGGAGTATGAAGGCGGCCTTGTATGCGGATTCTCCGGTAGAGACGATAGCTGCGAGGGATCGTCAGTTAAAGCAGTTAGCCAGGAATTCGAGCTGGCCCACTCACATTCTTGATTCCCAGCAACCGCTTCACTGGATCGTAATAGGAACCCCTAAGATAAAATAGGGCAAGATTGACCTCGCTCACGACTGATAACACCTTTGTCAGCGACTTGAGCCATGACATGAGTTCTGGTCGTCGAGCGCCGAGACTGGCATTGCTGGTGAGTTTGGCTAAGATATAAGGAGGAAGGACATTCAATGCAATGAGATTGAGCCGCAGTAATGAAGTTGGAGGGAATCGTGTCCGCCGTGAGTCGTATTGCCATATATCAGTGTACTCTTCACCCAGGGTTTGCGTTGCTGGCAGAGAACAAGGTGAGCGGAAGAAGCACTGGGCAACGGCGGATCCTAATTACCTCTCCCTGTGGTTAACCCGTAGTAAATGAGCCTGATGGTTGCATCCAGTTCCTTGTCCCATCTTTGCAGCCACCTTGTCCCTATTCGATGTGAGACCGGGCTGAGATATGTGTTCGAAGACGGTACCTAACCAAGACCGCAAGACTGCCTCGGCCTGCTCCTTTAACGATGCTACATGGAATATGTCCCTCTGGTTCGCTCTGACTATTTTTCATTAGAGAGTTCCAGTGTAATAACCAACAACCGTACTGATTTGGGCCTGTTGGGCCTGGGGGAACTGGAGTCGGTGTTGGGAGGAGGAGGAAGACATGGGATTTACGCGCCGTTTATGTAACCGGGTGTGACTTTGACCGTTTCCGGTGTCGGTGGTTTTGCCGTTCTCGTTTGCAACGACCACCACCAGCTCACAGGTCTCCGTCCAGCGACAACGACTAGTTCACGATGCCTCCGCCACCTCAACACCACGGCCATGAAGTTTCTATCTGGCAAAAACGTTCGTAAACGCGTTAATGTTCTCCCGTTGAAGCATACTGACATCGTCACCTCTTTTGCAGTCAAGTATGACGTTCCACCGTGATCCTTTGTTTTCAAGGCATTTACATTTTTTTGCGTTGTAGAATGGGTGCCCTCATGGGAGGAGGTGTTGGTCTGACCATTGGTTTCATCTTTGGCTCGTGGAGTATCATTCGGTATGCTTTCTCCTCACCTTTCGTCGCGCTGGCCCTGACCGTCCCCAGACATGGAGCAGGTCCCCGTGGGTTCATGGCGACACTATCTCAGTACATGTTGAGTAGCGCTGCCACCTTCTCCTTCTTCTTGGCCATTGGCTCGGTACGTCGGAGCTAACCGGTTTCTCTGCGTCCTGGCTGACTTTGGAATTACAGGTCATCCGAACGGACGTTCCTCAGCTTCAGGCTATCCAAATGCAACTCGCCGCAGCAGACCCTGTCGTCCGCTCAAAATACCACGGTGCCCAACTCATGCGAGCCAGATGGGAGCAAGAGAGAAAGCGCCAGGCAACAGGCAATTGAATACTTGCCTGACTGTGTAACCCCCACCCCGTACTCTATCTTTATAATGCTATGGATTTGATTAATTCGTTTGCTGCATTCAGCTTGACCGCTTCAAAGAACTACCGCATTACCGGGAGCTGGAAAGGGCCAGAATGACCGTGGTGAGTTGTAACGTTTCTGAACAACCCGTGTATCCATCAGTGTCTTCTTCGGTCAGCACTCCGTACACGATTTGGTGTGCACCTGTGGGGGAGTCGACGGTTCTGTACCTGTCCACGATGCTTTCCCCAACCTTCTTCCATTACTTCGCCCGCTTGCTACCCGGGAAAAGCAACGAAGCCGACACCGATTTTCGCTGTATATTACCTCGGAAAGAAGCAGTCCTAGAATTATGCAATACAGACATACTCTGGTTTCTCGTTGAGTCCCGGGTAGACGCTGGTTTCGATTGTACAATCGTGCTCAACGATCACCACCGCCATCAAAGCTTCAAATTTCGCCGATAATTCGGTTGACGCTCTTTAGTTCTGTTCAACAACAAGTATCTCTCCCTCCTTGCTGCATACCTTTCCCGATCTACTCTTTCCTAGAAATCCAGCTCAACCATCCACCGCCTTCAGACATCATTCCATCTTCGTCCCAAAGATGACTGGCCAACCCGGAGACAACCAACAGATATCCGTTGCTGCTGTAAGTGTTCTGGTTCTCGTCTTTGACAAATCTAAGCCTGAGGTCTTCTCGTGAATCAGATCCTGTTTGATATGGATGGGTGTGTGATGGTTCCAGCAACTGGTTGCTCTCCAACATATATCTAATCTTCAGCGACGAATCCGGCATCGACACAGCACCTTAATCGACTCTACACCAGGCGTCCTGAAAGCATGGGAAATATTCGCAAGAGACTATTCTCTTGGCGATTCCCTGAAGGTTGCACATGAAACGCATGGAAGAAGGCTGTACGATACCATTAGGGAGTATTGCAAAGTAGACGACGAAGCCAAATTGTTGGTGGGTTACCTATTACATGCAAACAACCACACTTCGGCAAGCATTCTAATTGGTTGGCCAATGCACAGGAAGAAATAGACCGCTTTGAGAGTGAAGTCATTGCTGGCGGTCCTGTTGCTCTACCGGGAGCCCTGGTGCTGTTAAACAATGTCCGTCGTGCCTACTGTCCATTACATCATCGCGCGCCGGATATTAACACCAATGAAGTTGAATGCTATTGACGCGAAGTGGACCATTGTAACTTCAGGTACGTAGGCGCTGCTGCTCTTGTATTTGCGGCATTTTCTAATCTCCGATCAGCTTCCAACAAATTCGCTTTCAGGGCATTGGAACGAGCGGGACTGCCACTCCCCAAAGGTGTCGGCATCATCACATCTAATGATGTTTCCAGAGGGAAGCCTCATCCTGATCCTTACGAGGCTGGCGCAAGTTTGTGTGGAGTGAAATCTAATGATTGTTGGTATCTCTCTACATTCTTTCTCGCTGGTAGCTTCACATGTTTTGCGTAGGTCTTGTGGTCGAAGATGCTATCTCCGGCATCAAGGCAGGCAAAGCAGCAGGCTCCCGTGTCCTCGCCGTTTGCACGTCTACAACGCAAGATCGTCTCCTGTCTTCGGACGTTCAACCGGATGTTATCATCCCCAATCTCGAAGGGTACATATGCTCTCAAACTTATGAATGCCTGTCGACTAAATATCCCTGATCCCACTAGGGTCAAAGCGACGAAGCATGGGGAATCCATCCTCATTGAACTCTAGCCAAGCCGGCTGTGTGGCATGGCCCTAGTCCTCTGGATCAATATGCTGGAGGGGCGGCTGGGCAATACGATTGTCATCGATACACTCGTTTACGTCAATAACGCTACTCGTTGGTAGGGGGTCCATTTGATACCACGTTCTGCATCTCGGTTGGATGCTGGATTGCTGCTCCAAATCAATGACCGCGCTCAGTCGAATGGCAGGTTGATGATCTCTCCTCTCCTCGACCTCCAGAGACTTCGTTTCCTGGCATTTACGATGATTTGGGCTATGCAGTTGTGTGACAGTTCTTTTTCCGGAAACCATCGTCACGTTGCGAGCCAATTCCCGCCAACCCCGGCCGTGCCCTTGACAGACCGCTTTTATTGATCATGCCACCCCTTGGCTAAATCGGCAACCGGCACACAATACAAACAATCGCGCACTGTATCGTTCCTCCACGCCAGCGCGTACAAACCTGATTGTCACCACCCATTATTGATGGGGTGGCACTGTTCTGTCGATGGCCTCAAATGGGGCATATGTATATAAAGCCTCATGCATTGAGAACCGATCCATCCCCACCCCTTCGGCTTTCTTTCCACTCTTTTCCCTTTTCATCCTCTTCACTTTCTTTCCCTTCAAACGATCAGCGATCGTTATCTTTCATTACTTTCTGCACACCAACTACAACACCACTTCGACTCTCCCCAAATAAAGTCGCTCGTGTTCTTCCTTCAAACCCTTCTCCGAAACAATTTCCTGGTTGAAAACAGACAGCGAAAATGCGTGCCTTCATTCTCCTTGCGACCGCTGGAGCCGTGCTCGGACTTCCCAATTCTTCGATATACCGACGACAACAAGGTGGCTTCCAGCTAAAGAACGGCCAGGATGCCATTGAGCTCAAGTGAGTCTTCCGGAGGCAGATCCGCTTTTACGTCGGCAGTATTTTCTCCGGGTATGCGCGCTGACGGTGGAGTCTCAACCCATTCTTCTTCCCATAGCAACCGATTCTCCTCCTTGAACGCCGACTCACCTTGTAATAACGGAGAGAATGCATGTGTCAACAACGGTTTCGCTCAATGCGTCGGTGGGAGATTCGTTATTCAGCCATGTGCTCCTGGAACAATGTGAGTGAAAACTGTGTAACGGCCCAGAACAAACGACCATTCTTCGGAGGACTGACCACACCCTTTGTCTGAATCTGTACTTAGTTGTGCGGCTTTGCCTCTCGTAAATGCACCTGGAACGAGCATCACCTGCACCACAGCAGCTGATCGTGACGCCCGGATTGCAGCGGTACGTAACACCCCCTATCGAAACCTTTAACCTTGGGCGCGACGCGCTGAAACTAATTAATGATTTCGTATCATTCCCGATCAATGATAGACTGGTGCAACTGGCGGTAATAACGGAAACACAGGGGGGGAAGCAGGAAATGGCGGCAACAACGGTGCTGACGGAGGCAACGGGAATGGCCAACCCAATAATGGTGGAGGTAACGGTGGTGGCAATAACAATGGCGGAGGCAACAACCAACCACCAGCGGTAGGGAACTTTCCTCTTTTGTATTGCGATCGACGACAACTGACGATCGGACGACGGTGTAGGGTGGAAACAACAACAATGGCAACCCCCAAACATCGACAAGTACGTGTCTGGCATTTGTTGGTGGCGAAAAAAGACCATGGCGCTAACCGTTCACTGCTAGCTTTGGACCCTGCTGTAATTGCTCGCTTCGATGACGATGGCCAAGCTGAAGCTTCCGCGGGCCAGGTGGCCTCCCTGACCTCCACGAACAACTTCATCAACTTCTGCTTGACCGTCCCCCTCCCACTGACGAACGGCGCCCAAGTTGAGGGTGGTTCATGTAACCCGGCGCCTATGGGTGTGATCGCCGCCAAGTCCAGGATGCCCACTTCCAAGTTCATCTTCCCTCCCAATGGTGGAACCGTTGCTGCTGGTACCCCATTCCGAATTGAAATGGCGATCCAAAACCTCGAGACAGGGAACTTTGTTAACCCCAATGTTAACTACTTCTCTGCTCCTCAGCAAATCAACGGACAGGGTATCATCCGTGGCCATTCTCATGTCGTCATCCAGAAGCTCGAATCTCTGGGACAGACCACTCCTCTTGACCCTACTCGATTTGATTTCTTCAAGGGCATGAACGCCGCTGCCAATAACGGGGTCCTGACTGCTGACGTTCCCGCTCCTGGATTGCCTGCTGGTTTCTACAGGCTCTCTTCCATCAACACTGCTGCCAACCACCAGCCTGTGCTCGTCGCTGTTGCACAACACGGTACGTCTCATACACAAGTTAGAATTGAATGGTACTGATGTGGGCTTTCTCCATGTACAGGAGCTTTGGATGACACTGTCTATTTCACTGTCGAGTAAAGGACTTGAAGGGGTGACAGGACATTGACTGTCTTGTCACTGTTGTGCAGGATTGTAATTTATACCCCCATTGTATCCATTACTGTAGCTTTACAATCACACTCATTTTGCATATGGACGGTATTTCTCTCGGAATCTAGCTGAAACCTCGTGCGATAGAGCTATGCTCGTTGGTCAATAGCACATAGATCAAACCACGGAAAATACAATAGTGATACCGTTTCGCAAAATCAGGTTTCGGAAAACTACAGGTGAACTTCGATATACTCGGTAGATGCTTGCAAGTTGCCGTACAGCCTGGTGGAACAGGCGAATCGGTCTCTGCCCCCTAAGGCACGACTTCCACTCCGTATAGCTGAACGGTTTCCCTCGTTTCGAGCTGTTCCCTTTATCGACGAAGCCTTCCTTGATTTCTTCCAACCGGCTAACATACCATGCCTCACGACGATTACACCAACGTCCATAATTCTCTCCACACTCGTCCTTTTCCCAGTAACGGACCAATGGCCACCAAGACCTTATAGCTAATCGGCCATGCTCTGTCGATCGTCAATGTCGCCATTCACAAGGAACTTGCAATGCAACTTACCGTCGGTGCATTCGTACGCTCCGCATATCAAGTCCAGTTCCACTAGAGTCAATCCATCCTCGACATACTCGCTGTCCTCAGCGTTGCCGTCACCCAGTTTAGCGGTGAGGTATCTTCCGGTCAATTTTGGTAGTTCGAATGCGGTACCCAACATCGTGGATAGCGCTAGGCGCCATACGATCCCACCACGGCGTATAGCTGCCTGCATATGCGGTTGTGCAAGTAGCAATGTCCTTGCCTCGACGTAGTCATCACATAATCCTCTTTGGTGAAGACGTGGCCAAGGCTCCGAACTGGTAACCGATAGCCTCTATAGATGCCTGGGCTCCGGGAAGGGTTGGAAGAGATGGACTCCTTTGGGAAGAAGAGGCGATACATGATCCCGTTTTGCGAGAGGAACTGCACGATCTCTTCCTCGATCCAGGTTTCCGGGAGGCGACAAATCATCAATGCGACAGCTGGGTTGCAGATGACCAGCTTGGTCTTGGTCACTGGTCAGGGAAGAGTCACTGAACGCATTTACAATGCGCGTCGCAACTCGCGCGTTCCCCGAATAAAACTTTGTACACTGTGACGGTAAAACGGGGCATCTCGAAAGTAACCGCGGAGAAGTTGCTCAATGCCCGAGGCCACGATGTTACCCTGGCCTCTCAGTTGACTTGTGCACAGGTGGTAGCTTTCTTACAATCTAGTCGAGGTCACCGCAGTTGAATGTTGCAATTACCAGCTGCTCAGTGCTTCCGACGGCATGCGCCCTCTTTATGTGGAGTGACCCGTAAAGTACTTCTGTTCCAGCGTTACGAACAGCATTTGTTCATTCGTCAATGTAGCCACACAATTCGTACTCAATTTTGCATCTGGATGGTGTCTACTTTGCGGGCTCGGCGTCCTCGAGAGGTGGTGGGCCGTCGTCATCCGAGTCGCTATCGTCACCGCTTGGCATAGAAGGGCCTGAATCCCCTCCAAGATTTCCGAGAGAGCTGGGGTCGAAGCCACCTGCACCCCCACCCATCTGGGCCATCATCTAAGAAAAGCAGTTAGCATAGAATTCGGAAGAAGTTAATTAGCAGCTGCAAGTATACTTACCTTGCTGAAGTCCATTCCGCCTGGACCTCCCATACCTCCCATACCTCCCATGCCAAAGTCATCTCCCATATCATCAAGATCGGGTGCACCGCCGTCTTGTTCGTCCTCATCCACCCACTTGTCGAAATCGGTTTTGATGAAAGCGTTGCGGACCTTTTCCTTGGTGAGACGGGGCCAGTATTCCTCCTTGAGCTCCTTCTTGCGAATCACTGCAACGAGGGATCGCGTTGTGAGGTTGTTCTTGGATGCCTAATTCGTCTTCCGTCAGAAGTTTGCCTTTACTTACTGCAAGAGTGGATCATACCTCGGGATCTACCTCCTCGAAGAGATCAATGTCGAAGCCGTACTCCTTGTCGGCTGTGGGGCTGGATTGCAGTTAAGCACGAGGTCCCATGTGTTTGCAACAAAGCACGTACGTTCCGGCTTTGGCCTTGAAATGGATCGAGTTGGCAGTGAGCTTGTACTCGAGGGTAGAGGGGTCGATGTTTGGGAGGTTGACGGTAAGGTAGATGATGTTCTGGCAGAAAAGAACGCGTCAAGGAGCGCGACATCAGATAAGAGATAATGATGAAACATACCTTTGCTGCATCAGAGGTTGAGCTGCGCTGAGCCCACAGGACTTCTGGGTGTTGGACCATTGTTGTAGATGAAGATTGAGAGAGAGAAGAAGCGTATTTATTGGGTGGTGGACAGGTTGTAGAAGACTCTAGAAGGCAAAGTCTTTGATCTGATCACTCTTGCTTTCGTCAGCAGCCTCGCATCACACTCTGCTTCACTTGCAATTGTCTCCACACGACGATGTGGTATGTTTCTATCTTCTCTTTCATTACTCCCCTGCTCACTCTCTCTAGGTGTACAAGATGGTTTCTACCCCTATTGTTGCTGCCAATACCAACAGCGCCCCCATTCTTCCTCCTCCTCTTTCTCTTTTCATTGACCCTCCACGCTAAGCCATGGTAAGCAACCGTCATTCTCCTTAGATTAACGAAAGACTCACTCAGCCGGATAGCTTTTACTGCATAGTCTTATTGACCACATTATTTGTCTCATCGTGCTACTGGCAGCCGTTTCCCCTCGACACGCCCCTCTCAGTTCCATGGGCCGACAACATCACCACATTTGCTGAAGCCTTGTCTTCAAGTCTTTCCCCAAACTACACCATGCCATTGCCCACTATGATACGCCCTGTCGATCGGTGCTGGTGTGACCTCACATCTGGAGGCTTCTTCCAACCCTTCAACGTCTCCAACTGGGAACATCAGAGCGTCACTAGACTCAAGAACGAACTGGAACGCGCACAGGCAGAGGTCCTCGCATCCACGAACACTTCCGACGCAAGTACGCCGATGTTCATGCCAGCCCAGAACGACCGTCAATGCTGCGTCCAGGGCTCATCCCCCCTTGCACAGTGGATACGTCGTCTCAAGATGCCTTCGTTCAAGGAGATTTGGTCTCGCCATCAGGCAAAGGGTGACGCCAATAGCGATCCACAGCCTGAACCTGAACCGCCTGCCCCGCAGCCACAGCATAAACTGATAGGGTCATCCCTGTCCTTCCTACAACGAGACTTTGACTTGCGACCGTATGGCTTGGATCTCATCATTGATTTTAGCTGGTCATCCGAGCGACAGCCCTCCTAGACACGCTCGAGATATCTAATGCATGTATAAACACTAATTCGAAATATACTTTTTTTCTGGATGATGTCAATAGAAACCCAACGTCAGGAACTCCGACGTGAGAATTTGAACCGCGTTTGAGCGAGCCGGGATCCCGACCGTTGGCCTGTCTGGCACTTTACACCAAACCGTTCTTCATCGGAAAATTGGCAAGTTCTTCTCCAATTGTCGTCGTCGTCGTCGACGTCGCCAAAGCAGTCACCTTGGCCCAACCCCATGGCCTCTGATTCTCGCTCTCGTTCTTCCAAGGATGGTCGTCGCTCCAACCCACCTTCCTCCCAAGACCAGTCCTCAGTTTCAGAAACCGGTACAGGCCCTAGCAAACTAGAACTCGTCCAGAAGGCATTCATGGCGCCCTTTACAAGCCACAAGAAATCAGAGTCAACCAGGATACTGTCTGACTGTGCTTACCTCTTTGTTTCTCTCCCTATGAAGCCCCACGCTGACGTTCTCCAACAATGCCTTCAACAGTAGCCCCCGTAATCATGACTCCGCGTATGATCAACAACGCAGCAACCGTGTCCTCACGTCCGCGCTCAGCACTCGTCCAAACACGAATGTCCAGCTCAAAATTGGACTTTGCGACTTTGGGCCGTGCCCCGTTACGCCTCGGCTTGGGTTCGCGCCGTATCACGTCGGGAGACTTGCAAATTCTCGAGGCGACGGAAGAGTTGTTGAAAGTTGAAGTTCCGGAACCTGAAGGGGTCGCATCCGATGTCAGCTTGTTACGTGGCTTCAAGGCCACCATCCCCACCGCCGACCAAGGTCGCATCCGAAGGCGTCAGATGCGGAATGTCGAGACACCCCGGTTGGGTTTGAAGAAGTTGGGCATGAGTGCGAGGGGTCTCTTGACCGAGGAGGAGGATAATCACGACGGTCAAAGTGTTGGGAGCGAAGAGGATATGGTCGTCATCTCACATCAGAAAAAGAAGAGGGGAAGAGAAAGTTTAAGCGCACAAAAACGACTGGGCAAGGAAGAGCTGACACGCCAGATTTCAGAAATAATGCGGGACAAAGAGAATGTTCATGTTAAAAGAGTATGTGTCTCTACAGGAAAGTAGTCGCATCGTCGCTAACGTGCTGCCAGAGCCTCCTCAATGGTGAAATCGCAGAGATCACCAACAAAATTCGCGCTTTGGATGAAGTTCGGACAAAGTTGGAGCAGGATCTTCTGAAGCTGCAAGAGGACGAGCTCGAGCTTGACGACGAACGTGAGGAACCCCGTATCCATCACCTTCAACCCGACCTTCTAACAGCTTTCATAGTCGAAGGTGTCAAAGAGCGGATTCGTTTCGAGGAGCAGACGGGTCACCTTCAGCCGCAAGTCGACAAGTCCCTCCATCTTCCTGCAAGTTCCAGGAGGCGGAAAGGTCTGTCTCTGATCATATATTTGAACATTCCGTCAGGTTGTTGAAAGATGGTGATCTAGGACCTGCCTTCCTTCCTTCTGAACACGACGAACTACCTCCTGGCGTTGCGTTTATGGCAAGTCGCTCACCTCCTATCATCGCATCCAAAATTCTAAACATGGTTTAGACCCTGGATAGCCATACGACACCACTCTCCGCGCTCGACTTTTCAGAGCCTTACGGCATCCTCGTTAGCGCCTCCGAGGAAGACGCCCAACCCCGAGTTTGGGACTTGTTGACAGGTTCAGAGATCGGCAGGCTGCGCGGACATGTCGGCGCAGTCAAGTGCCTCCAGGTTGAGGACCACGTCTGCCTGACTGGTGGGGAGGATGGCAATATCCGTTTGTGGGATCTGAGAAGAGTCGATGAAGATGAAGGTTGGGGTGTTGGCGAACCGGATCGTCTGCCTGATGTTGTCGAGGAAGATGAAAGTGGTGCAGCGGAAAGTTCAGAAGGTGAACATCCTCCCAGGAGCCGGGAGAACAGCACGACTTCCAAGGAAGGTGCCTGTGTCCGAGTGCTGGAGGGTCATTCACGCGGAGTCACTGCACTGTACTTTGAAGACGAGTGTCTCGTCACCGGTGCTTCAGACAAGACCCTTCGACAATGGGATTTGACTACTGGACAGTGTGTCATGACCATGGACATCCTTTGGGCCATTTCGCATCCACAAGGCTCGGTTGGCGCATCGTCAAGTTCTATCTACTCAGATCCATTCAGTCTGACCAGCTCTTTTAACCTCGGAAACCCTGCCCCCTCGTCAGAGGCATGGGACTTTAATAATCACGACTTTGTTGGAGGGGTTCAGTTCTGGGGATACGGTCTTGTTAGCGGAAGTGGGGATGGTGCTGTACGGATGTGGGACAGTGAGTCGCCCTGTGCACCTTACATTTGTTTCGTACTAACCTACATCTTCAGTGCGTACTGGTCAAGCGCACCGCACGTTGCTTGGCCACACTGGACCAATAACCTGTCTCCAGTTCGATGAGCTGCATATTGCTACTGGAAGTCTCGACAAATCGCTCCGTATATGGGATCTTCGTACCGGCGGAATCCTCGAGACCCTCCACTTTGACCACCCGGTGACTAGCCTACAGTTCGACTCTAGGAAGATCGTTGCTGCTGCTGGTGACAATGGTGTCAGGGTGAGCGTCCCGCTTCTTTCTTCCTCGTCGGTACCGCCATCTCATACTTGCTATCTTAGATATACAACCGCACGTCAGGTCAACAATCTACGCTGTTGACAAATGGACATACAAAGCCGGTAGAAACACTGAGATATATGGATCGGTATCTGGCGACAGGAGGTCGAGATGCCACAGTTAAGATATGGTCGTTATAATAATTCACTCTTGTTTAACGTTTTATTATCGCGCTCGACGCTTTTCTGCCTTTGCCTGCCTACCTATCCATCCATCCACACGTAGCTAATAGAGGGACATTTTTATTCATTCCGTCGTACTGTCAGTCAAGGTTTCGTCTCGTTGCGTTCTCAAAGTTAGTAAATCAAAGGAGAGACAGTGAATGAGTCCCGAGATAAATCGTATTGTCCGTCGATATCATGTTAATACATCATAGAAGTCCAAGGTTAGTAGCACATACTCGAAATGAATAATTTTAACTAGGTCAGACCCAACACCACCGTTGCGCGCAAACTCTTCAAGCGCCCACGAATAATTGGTTCTGAACTGCCCTCCGGTCGAATCTCCATGTACTCCTCCGTCCTCAACGAACTGGTCTTCCAGCCCCAGCTCTGGCCGACGGAAAACACATCTGGTGAGCTGGTAAATTTCATTTGGGAGGATCCAGTTGCATTGGCGCATGTAATGCTGAAGTAGGCTGAAATCAAGGGTCGAGGGTCTCGGTATGGCTGGATGGGGGCAATCCCATTCGAGGTATATGGGAGGGTGACGGAGGACTGCGTGCCAAAGCCGTTGGAGTTATTGTTTGGGGTTGAAGAGAGGGATGAGGAGGATGCAGGGGAGATAGACGAAGATGGTAGAGTTTGCGAGCGGGCGCGTTCGAGGACGTTGAGGCTGCGCGAGGAGTGGAGGGTCGGAGAAGAAGGGCCAGCGACCATCCGACTCAGGAATGGGGACATCGATGATTCTCTGGGTGATACCGGACGGTGAGAAATTGTCGCAAAACGCTCACTCGTCGTGCCCGAGTCTTCGTCAGACACTGATCTGGACAAATCCGGACTGGGCGCGCTGATGGAAGGGATGGGCTCGATAGAAGACTGGCGTTGAAGGTAGATGCCAAGTTGGATTTGACCCTTCTTCTTGACGAGTTGGATGTAGATATTGAACAGACTGCCAGCATGCCAGATTGTATGCGAGTGCAGCCTTGATTTTTCCTTTAGTGTGTCGATGTCCCAGAACTCGACTCCAAACCGCGTTGGGGGGAATGACGTCCAGCGACGCGTACTAGCTGAGTCTGCTGCAACACATTCTTCGAGCGTGTATCGTTCTGCTTTAAGTCCGAACACGCTCTCTTCCGAAGAAGGTATTCTGGGAGTTGAGGCCTCAACGGGAACCTTATGGGTCGACCCTCTGCTGACGGTTTGACGAGTGAGGTTGATCGCGGGAGGGGAAAGGAAGAGTTCCTCCATGGATACTGATTTGCCGTCGGACGGTGATTGTGCTTCTCCGCCATTGTCTCCGAGACGGGTGGATGCATCTCCAAACACTGGATAGTAGAATTGAGGAGTGCTGCTCTCGTCGTCAGTATTGTGGGCCAGGTCTTGGGTAGGGATTCCTAGACCGATCTCCTTGTCGCGCGGGGGCGGTGACGCAGGGGAGCCAGGCGAGCTAGGGGGTCGGTATGTGATTTGATGTCTAAGGAGTGACTGACTCCACATTGCGGCCTTTAGTGTAGCCTTGGACACGTATGGCTTGTTGGTTGTCGGGGAGGTATCTCGAGAGAGGGTTATGAGATCCTCGGCTGGCTATGGAAACCGTAAGCGCAACAACATCGAGACCATACGGATATAACATACCATATTGGCATAGTAGATTCCAGTTTCGAACATCGTTGTCCAATGTCGCTCTTCGTTTGGGATGATCCCGTGCTTTCTTCTAAGCTCGACGACGGAACGAGCAAAGTCATATCGTTCCCGCTCATTCTTTACAAAGAAAGTGTCCGAGGAGATCAGAGCGGACACCCATGACGCATGCAACCCCCCTCTCCGCCAGATGTAGGGCCCACCGGATGAAACTACGTCCAATACTCCTTCGGCACGGACAGGGCGTTCTTGTACCGCCGGAGAAGTCGGTCGAGATGCACTGGCCTCCTTCTCTTGTTCAAACGCGAGCATCTCGGGTGCCCAGCGGGCAATCCAGCACGAACACGCAGCCCCTATTTTATCCGAGATAGGGCCATAGTGATGAGGAGTGCCTACCGAGTCTGTCTCGCTCAGCGAAACTGCCGATGATTTAGATGTTGTGTCATACCCCGATGAATTTCCTTCCACTCTGAGTGAGGATATCTTGGCGGATAGCTCGCCAGCGTCTGGTTCTGGAGATAAGGAGTTGCCCTCGTCGTCAAGGAGCTCGGCGACCTTTTCAAGCCCAACTCCTGCCTCTGGATCCGCCCACAAGGTTTCTGCATAGTCAATTGACTTGCCAAGTGCGAAGTTGAGGTAGGTTGTGACCGTATAGGGGCCAATGGTCTTGAAGATCATGGAGAGCGCTTGCGAGGCGACGGCTGGGATAGATAGGTAGAGGGAGGTCGCGAGGAGAGACAAGAGGAACCGTGGCGTTGCAGGATGATATCCCTCAGGCACTGGCTCTGGGAGGATACCAGATATGAACGAAGTCGACAGAGGTTCAGATGTCGATGGTACCAGAGATTGGGGGAGATGGAGAGGTGGCCCGCCTCCATAAAGTCTAGACAGGCATATTCTGCTCAGACGTTCAGTCAGAGTCTTGACAATGACAGTAATTCATGTTTCGACGCACTCGAATGCTAAAGGGCAGTCGGTCAGCTCTGATGCGATTACTTGGATAGGTGAAGGGCATACCTGCCCGTGTGATGTTAGCGTCGTCGAATATGATGCTTATTTCATCTGCTCCACGACGGCGGCTTCGAACATCTTCGACAGATTCTCTGAATCCAGATGTAAAGAGAGAGCGGAAGAAGTCCTAGTTTTCTGTTGAACACCTAGTATACCATACGGTATAATGGCGAACATACCGACTGGATGAGGACAACCCGATGGAGCTGATAGACGGCATGCCATCGACCTGATACTCGAAGGGCTACATCTGGCGTCCTTCCTTGGAGAAAAGAGGAATAAAGATGAGACTGAATGTCGAAGGCATTGATTCCCTGCGATGACATTGAAGTCAGGGAAAGAGTTGGGTGCAACGGCTATGTATGTCAGTCAGGTCGCCATCAGCCCCTGTTGATGCGGCGGTCGTTTTGTCGCCGAATTGCTTGGCGGATTCTCCAATTATGGCTTACGCTCAACCTCATCCTCGACTGTCCGTTCTCTCCAATTCTTCCCTGTCTTCTGTCGAGCATCTGTCTCCTACAGCGAGTGCAACTCTTTTCTCGCTGCCAACAGTCCCTCCAACCCACTCAGCTCATTCCAGTCTCAAGCCCCCACCGAGACCGGGCCCAAGCATCTATGATAGACCCCTCAACAAGACTCGCGGTGCAGAGGTCTCCGCCTCAGCATTCGCCTTTATGTTCTCGGAGATCGTGCAGTATACTCAGAAACGGGTCAACGGGATAAATGACCTTGAACGAAGGTCTGCCAGAACAGTTTCATCTTTGGCAAACTTGTGTCCAAGCAGTTGAACCAGGCTAAACACTCTGGGATATCGAATCGGCATGCGCGTCCTCGAGCTCATGATCTGGCGCTCGGAATCCTCCTCCAAGGCACCCAAACGTGAAATCCGGCTATTACCTGTACTCATGATGATCCACTCCCAAGTCTGGAAAGCGGTTTTTGGCAAGGCTGCCGACGCAATCGAAAAGAGTGTCGAGAATGCAGACGAGTGTGCGTGAATCATCTTCTTTCAAAGGTCATACAATAAACTGACCCTTCCCCTGGACAGACATGATTATCGACAACGATCCAATTATCGAGCGACATATCTCCGTCCCTCGCGATTTGAGCCAGCTCAGCTGTTCTTCCTTCACTGCAGGCATCGTCGAGGCTGTTCTGGATGGATTAGGATTCGTAAGTTCCCCTTCTCCGCCACATGTTCTTTCATGCACTGAAAGAGTTGATACAGCCGGCCCGCGTGACAGCACATAACACCCCCAATTCACAGTTCCCGTCACGGACGACCATCCTGATCAAGCTCGAGAAGTCTGTCCTAGAACGAGAAGAACTCTTCAAATGACATCTCTTTCTTCGCGCCCTGGCATGTATGGACATTGCCAGAACGCTCTGTCGAAAGCTTCTCTAGTTGTCATCCTTATTCCTTTGTTGCAGGAGCCATCATGATTACCAACCTGTCTTATCAGTTTAACATGACAATCAGACGATAAGGACAGTTCGCTTGGGTTTGGGTTCGCTTCAATCTCTCAGCTAGAGCAACTTGCCTTCGTCAACTTGGGTATGGTCTCGATCAATACCATACAAGTCGATCCACCTCTGTTGAATTCTTCTTGTGCATGGTCATCTGATCTGGAAGATCTCCAAAGGCTGTACGGGTCGCCTTTCACTGGCGCCATCACAACTCGTACGGCGATTCGCGATGGTTTCCAGGAGCGCGAACCTGAGGTCCATACGGTGCGCTATAGTCATGTCGTTAATACACGCCTTGGATCCACCCGTGACACGCCATGCAGGTCAGATTCACCCAAGGCACAACCTCTACGATCAACTCGTATGGGTATTCTCCACACCCACTGTCCAGTTACCTCAGCTGGGTTGAGACCATATTGACTGGAACAGAGGACAACAAGCCCATCATTGTTAGCATTACTGCTCCGACGCCTGAAGAGATATTTGGGATGATTTCCTCTGTCCAGTCTCTGCGTACCCGGCTCAAGGATATCGCCCGTAAAGGGCGCCCTTCGAGAGTGGCAATAGAAATCAACACCTCGTGCCCCAACATCCCAGGCGCCTCTCCGTCGGGGTACTCGTTCCCCACCATGGCCCCCCTCATTCAGGTGTTGGCGGACGCCTTCAACCAAGACCGAACACTGACGATCGGTTTGAAGCTACCTCCATACACCTTCAAGGAACAGTATCGTCAGGTCCTCGAAGTCTTGGAGTCTTATGCAGGCGCTTCCCCGCATGGTGCTTCTCCGATATCGTTCCTGACATGCACAAACACCTTGGGAAGTTCGCTTCTATTTCCCGACCAAGCGAGCGGCGAAACTGTCGGGCCATTTGCCCTCCCAACCGCCCTAGGCGGTCTCGCAGGCGATCTTCTGCATCCACTCGCCCTGGGGAACGTTCACACGTTCTCGACATTAATCCGGGGCGGGGAGCCCCAATACCCTCGACTTTCCGGTCTCAAGATCATCGGAGTCGGAGGCGTAACCAGCAAGGCGGCAGCGAAGCGGATGCGCGATGCAGGTGCGGACGTTGTCGGCTGCGCGACGTTGTACGGGAAGGAAGGGGTGAAAGCGTTCGAAATACTGACGGTATAAAACCGGTCCCCGGATTACTGGTACATGGTAACTGCTGCTCTAGTATCGTGACAAAGGGTGGAGCCCTGAATTTGTTGTATGTATGATAAACCCTCTCCGTCTATGTTACACCTTGAATCGTTATGTCGGGGCATAGCGTAAAGTATAGTGAGAAAAAGAAGCATATGTGCGAACGATAAAAAGAACCGAAGTCACAAGTCCGCGTTGTGCAAGAAACAAACGGAGGGAAAACATAAAGGCAAAAATCAAAGGTAGCCATGGAACTTTCTGAAGTTTAAAAGAAACAAAAAGTCGGTCCAGAAGGCGCTAGGAACCGAGAGGTGCACCGAAAGCGGTTGGTGTGGTCTTGCCTATGTCGTGAACGGATATGCTGTGTTCCATTGAACCGGTTCTGACATTATACTGGCACTTGACAATGGGCTAGGAAGGACCGGAGCCGAATTAGCCTCGGGATCGCAGAGGGAGAATGGGTTGTAGAAGGACACAACAGAGCGAGGGTATGTGGAGGGATAAGAGGCGCAGTGACCCGAGCTGTGCAGTGATTCAACATGAAGATCGTTGGAGCGCATCAAGGCACAAGCTGATGCTTGGGACTGGTATAGAGAGTACGATGCCGTAGGGAAGTTTGGCGCTTCGAATACGATGTGCTCGGTCTTTGTTGACTCGGAAAGAGAGCGCCGTGAATAGTTGAGATCCAGAGGGTGCTGCGTTAGTTCAAGGGAAAGACTGGGTGCGGATGCAGAGAAATACGGCGTCTGCAAAGGTTCTGATCGTGAGCAGCGGACATACTGGAAACACGACTAGAACGTACCCGGGGGGAGGACTCGGACGAAGAGCAGCCAGAAGACCTGTCATGGTCGAAGGAAAGCGGAGGCAGGAGTGGACTGCGGAAAGGCGGTTCATCAGGATTTGACGCCGACTTGGTGGATTTCGTGACCGGCGGCATTTCCTTGATTGCATCGGAAAGTTCATCTCCCTGCTTTCCAGCCAGCAAGAGGTCTGCAAGTCTTTCACACCGGATGAGATCTTCTTCGCCGTTACGCTTGACCTTCCGTTTGATGGGCTTCTTGGTACGTTGTATAGGACAGAAGCGATAGCCAGGGTACTTCTTCTCGTGCTCGATCTTTTCTTCATCTGCTTTACGGCGCCAAACGTTCTTCTCCTCCTCTGACATCTTGTTCCAACAATGTCCAATGATGCGGCTGATGTGCCGGTGGTCGTGCTCCACGTCGCGAGTAATCTTTGCCTCTGCCCAGAAGGCCGACCTAAATATCATGAACGCGTTTCTGGGGCGGGGCACTCGCCCGGACCGAGTTTTGGGGACCGACGGTGACAAAGAGCTATTGTCGACAGCGCCGGGTGATTGGGACTTCGATGCGACGCGATCGTGGTCGGCTTTGGTGGTGGTTAGGGCGGTATTGGCGTTAGAGTACGAGGTGTTTTCAATCGTCAGCAATGGAGGAGGTGGTGGCGATAACCTGGCCTCGTAGCCGGTATAATACGGGTGGTATCTTGCATCATTGGCTGCTGGCAGTGGGGACGTCAATACCGATTGACATCGCAAAAAATAAACGGTAGACTTGCCGAAGACATTTAGCGAGAACTGGGTGTAGTGAACCATTGCGGAAGGGGGGATACGGACGAGAAAAAAGAGCCATGGCGCTTGCGAACTTTATATGAGCAATATTCATAATGACTGCCGACGTTGAAAAGGTATGTGACAAACGAAAGGGCTCGGAAGAAATTGTGATTTGGTAGTGACCCCAATTTAGCTCGCCAAGCGCCCTTTGTTTCCGTCCAATCTCAAGGAACCGATCACGAACCACCCCTAAAAGGGGCCTTTCTTCCGCGATTTCCTCTTTTGCTTCCCTCGTTGTTATCACATCTGTCACATACCAGATCCGGATGCGATCATAACCGCCGACCATCGTCATGTCATGGATGCAAGATGGTTGCTGAAAGGTCCTGCATAAATTCAGCTGCGCAGCCGCACGACCACCTATCCATGCGACCTTACCTTCACTGCTCCGCTCCGACAGTCAAAAGAACGGATCAATTTCCGTTAACCCTGATCAAAATACTTCCAAGTTGCTTCCGTGAGTCCGGCTCCTCCATTCTTGACGACTATCCTCTGTCGCTGCGCGGGGCAGGTGCTGTCTCTGATAGTCCCATTTCAAAGGCACTGTGAGTCCTATGAGTTGACAGCTGAAGGCTAACTACCGTCAAACAGTGAATGATGGGTGGTTTACTTCCGCTCGGAAACCCGGATACCCTCAGGGCCTTTATAAAGGTTGGGAATACAGGCTCTGTCGACCATAACAATGGCTTGCACTGGTCAAATAATCTTCTAGTAGTTTTCTTCGCCGCTCGCATCGTCCTCCACTGTTCGCGAGGGATTGATCTGGAGGTTTGGTCTCTCTACCTGGTGAAGGTGGGAGAGAAGATGGGACTAGAGCACTAGATGGATGTACGTGCTACTTCTGTCACCTATAACGGCAGGAATGACTATTTCTTCACAGTTTTACTAGTTCTACCGCGCATAATCTCTGGGAGAACTGAGAACCAGGCTGAAAGGAATTCAGACTCCGACGGTCTTCCGGCCCGGGCGCGTTTTTTGCTTGGCAGTGGTTTCGAGTTCGAGTCTGGCTAACGCCGTCGACGAGATACGTCCGACCCAAGCCATCTCCGCCATCTGGAACGCACTGGAGACAGCGACTGCCCCCCATTCGCACAGAGTGAGCGCTCACGTACATGAACATACTCTAGTTGTCAACTAGAACGCCGTCTCCAGGTCTAGCTCGAGTGTTCGAGAACGAGCAAGTGGATTCGCTCAGCCATGCCAGCCATTCCCAACTTGGCGTCGGGAAGCGCAAACCCTGCGACGTCGGCGTCCGCCCTCTGGGCTTACATCAAGCCCGCACTCGATCACATCGTAAAGTCGCCTTCAAATGACCCCAATGGCAAGGCTCCAGCAATCGACGTCGTTCTTTATTCGGGGATACACTCTGCTTGCTACAACTAGTATGCTCGCTTAATCCTCTCGTCTTTGCTTATCTTCTCAATTCCTATCGTTCTACACAGTTTCACTGCCCAGAGTGAGGCTGCATCTGTAGGAGCTTCTAGTCGTGGCAAAGCACCAGCAAACGGATCGGACATATATGAGAACCTGGACAGATACTTCCAGGAAGTCTGTCAGGAAATCGCCCTTGGGGTCCCCGATGACGATTCCACCCTCGTTCACTATCTCATCCCGGCGTTCAACCGGTTTAGTGCAGGCGCCCAGTCCGCGAACAGGCTGCTCAACTACATCAATCGACACTACGTGAAGAGGGCTGTAGATGAAGACCGGGGATGGCTGCGACTTAACGATGTCCTTGAATCCGTGGTCAAGAATATCACCATTGAAGATACCCGGGAAAAGATATCCACTCGATTAAAAGAAAAGAGGGCAGAAGAACTGAAGAAATGGGGTTATTCAGAGGGGGATTCAGGCGAGCGCCTCGCATACGCAGAAGCTTGCTCAGAGGCAGCCAGCGGCCCTGACCGAATCGTTCCAGTGGTGTCCCTAGCCCACCGCCGATTCAGAATCGAGGTGTTCGAACCACTCCTACTGGCTCCAAAGACAAAGGGCACCTCCAAGGCAAAACACCGAATCCCAAAAGCCGTCAGCACCGCAGCACCGTATCGTCCAAAGGGTCGATTGGCCCGAGCTGTCCAGGCAGTCATGACCGCCGATGACATTGAAGAATCGGAACGACTTCAGCTTATAACAAGACTTGGACACGCCCTTCAGACCGTTGGAGTGCGGCCAGACCATGCGCTCCGGAAACGAATAGATAAGTATATTGCTAGCCCGGAATCACGACCACAAAAAAGGAACGGGTCCGAGTCATCGTGACCTGCAGACTTATTGTATTGTAATAGTATACGAATCCTACGACGGTAGAAGCAAGGTGAACCTATCTTATGCGGCGTCTGCTTTTTTGACATTCTCGTCGACAGTATTACCCATCGTCGAAAAGTCAAAGTTCATGTCCGCCGATGGTTGCCCATTGTTGGCGAAGAACTCGGAACCCAGAGACAGGCTCAAGTTGTCAAAGTTGAACTCTTCGTTGTTTTCATTGTTTTCGGTTTCTGGATTCGCCGGAGAAGGGAAGGAACGAAGCAAAGTACCTGGAGATGGCATATCCTCTTTCGCAGATTGAGAAGCGCCAGAGTGGCCCGCAGCAGCCAAGGCCGATAGTAGAGTATTCTGAGACTCGGTCAGGAAGGCAGCTGCGTCTTGAGGCCCTTCTCCTTGGGAGAATAGGCCATCAGTGTTAGGAATAGCATCCTGAGCCGTTCCAGCGGAATCGGGCTCCTCCCCGAAGAGTTCCGTCATATCCATGTCCAAGTCCAGTTCGATGGGCTTGTCTGACGAATCCCCCAGGGTAAGATCCATTGCAGATTGAGTCGAGGCCTGCATGACCGGGGCCAAGGTAAGGTCAATGTCGGGTGGCCTTCCCCCCTGGTCTGAGCTTGTGCCCCCGAACGCTGACATGAAGTCTGGTGGAAGCTCGTTTGGCCCCAGGGGACGGGCGGATTTGGGTGCGAGGGTAACAGGGGACGCCAGTCCACTTTGGAAGATTGCATCGTCCTCATTTGCGGAGAGACGGAATGTGGCCGATGACAGATCCAGCTTGCCGGGAAGCGATGGTCTATGTAGAGACGAAATTGATATGGCGGAGGGGCGCCTTCCTGAATGACTGGACACTGGGGAACTGTTGGGTAGAGAAGGTAAAGTCGCATCTGCTTTAAGAGCCTGAGCGTCGGACGTGTCTTGCGGCGGTGGTGTTCCGGCCGCTTTGCCCTCCTCGTCCTGCTTCGCCTTGAGCGCCTTTTGTTCGTCCTCGATCCTCTTTTCTTCCTTTTTGAGGTCGCGTTGAAGTACGGCAAGTGAGCGAAGCTGGACTGCGAGTTAGAATTGCACAGAATAGACCTCCTGAGCGGGACGCACGACGTGAGCCTCCATACAGTCGCATATTTGATCGTATCGCTCGATCTCTCGTCCAAGGGCTGCGGTCACTGATTGCGGTGGTTGGACGTGCTTCACTCCGCTGTATGTACGAGGCCAGTGGTGAGTGGAAACCTTGGCGCCTTGTTCCTAGTCCTAGACGCACTGTTGGAGCGTGGTATTGTAGAATTTGAGTGCCAATCCTGCTTGCGCAGCCGCATTCTAAGTGAAGCTTGAACAACGTCCAATGTCATTACTGAGGTACACAAACCTTCAGCGCTTCCAGCAATGCATTCATTTCTGGGTCCAAGATGACTTTTGGTGCTGGAGGTGGAGGTGGGGGCATCATTATCGAGTCCTCAATCTCCTTTGCAGTCTTTTGAGGAGATGCCGAGGGTTGTTCGGCTGGGGGTTTTGGGGACGACATGGTGGTTGAAGTTCAAGCTCAAGTGACGCCGAACATCCGGATCTGGCCAAACACCCAGAATCGTCCTTGACCACCATCAACCATGCAGAATTCCCGTCCTTTCCAGGTTTATACGCTACTCTAATAGTCTTTACTTCTCGCTACAACAAATGAATGCGACAGCCCAGTATATTGCAAACCATCAACGTCATTTCGCACATTCGCTCAGATTCACCTTGAACGTCCACATCAAACCACCGATTACATTCCCCGCGACATATGGCCAGATCCGTTGGAGACGTCGATGATGGTCTTGACGCGCCGTTGTTGGTGGTGAGTGGCTACCAATCGCCTTTGTAGACAGTTGTGGCCTGAAACTGGTTGACAGCGCCGTATTCGACATATTGCCTCGATCCAAGTTCGCAACCTCACTCCATTCCCAGTCCGTGATGCCTTCACTTCCGCCCTATCGCATTCGAGCGAGTCGACCTTAACACGGTCATTCGCTGCGGACGACATGTACATGAGTACGTCTCGGAGACGCACCCGCAAGATTTCAACAAGTTCTGTTGGTTCAAAGTCCGTCATCAAATGGGATGACCCTGTCCCTGAAGACGAGGAAGCGGGACTCAGCCCAACTACAGGCACCATACGCGCAAGAAAGACATCTGGCTCAAGGGTCAGTTTCACCGCTGCGAGTGGTAGTGGAAACGCTACAATACGAGGGAATCCCCTTGCAAAGAACCCTCGTCCTCGGACAAGCTCCAAAGCCTCGTCAATTAGCGTCCGGACGCTTGCTTCTGGTCATGCAGGAAACACAGCAAGCGCCATATCTACCATATCCGCCACCTCTTCCTTCCTCTCCGACAACTCCCAGAAGGGTCTCGAGAAGGTCATCAATTCCCGACTCCTCGAGACCTGCCTGGTTATTACTGTCGTCGAGCCTCCGTCGCAAGTCCCTGATGGACCCTTAGCACCGCAATCCGCCAATCACATCCCGCCTAATTCACCTGATAACAAGGGTAAATTCCCTGCTCCCTTGAAATCCGCACCTTCCTCCAAGACCCAGTTTAGATCACATACCCCTTCATCTCGGTCTTCTTCAATACCAGGGTCGAAGCACATCCGAAGCCTAACCCTGGCAGACGCATCAGCCATCTCGGAGAGACACAAGCTGCCTCCCGATGGGAAACATACCCGACAAGCAAGTTCCGGTCATGCGAAGAACAAGGTTCCTTCTCCGCCTGCTCTGTCCAGGACAAGGTCGGAATCCGGCCATGCGCCCCTAACCCTGAAACCTTTCCCTTTAGAGCCCACCCAGTTACAGTACCTTTCGCCTATACATCGACCCTCTACCAATCCCGAGTTCAGTGTCGGCTCGCACTTCCTATCCTCCTTCTCCGAATGGACATGTCTCAATGCACAGGCACTTCGCGTGACAATCTGGGGAAAGATGCCTGTAGACATCTATGCGGATCAACAAATTACACCTGGTCCCCCACCATATCCAAACGAGAGGGGATTTATGTGGAAAGTCCTAGACGAGTGGGATGTTCACTTGGGTGAATTGATTCCCGTTCCAGTGGAGGTGAGCAAGAATGCAGCCCTGTTTGTCGCCGCTTTCTGACGGGGAAACAGGCGAAAGACCACGCAGAGTTTCCTTCCAACACCCTGCTGCTCACGCTCGCACCCCATGGACAAACCTATCGCCTACCCTGCCAAAGTAAAGCGTTATCAAGGCCTTCAAGTCCGTCCATCGGCTATTCCTCCGATCCCGAGCCCACAATGCGCAAGACACCGCGAAGTGAATCCGGGAGCAAGGACGAACCGTTGGACCTTTCCCCCTCGAAACCGCGCAGGAGAGGCAAGGCCGTTGAGGACACCCACAAAGTTTCTAATACGGAAACATGGCCCGATATCTTCCAGTAATGTCTTCTTCTTTCCTATTTGTTTGCGAGAGCTGACACACCACTGAGGACAGGCTTGCTACTCTTCAAGCATGCATTGTCGACAACAACACTTCTTTGGAAGCACTTACTCGGAAGCTCAATGACCTCGTCCACGATGATGATGTCTCGCCCCTGGTATGTAGTGACTGGATTGAAGTAGGAGTAAAGCTGACCAAGGGTCACTAGAGACGTGAAATCTCTGAAAGGCAAGACCGAATAGGGGATTTGAGGAAGGACCAGCACTCGGTTCTGAATTTGTGTTCGCAAAGTGGGTGCTTCTCCGAGCCGCATAAGGCGCTCCCAGCTGACGAATTGTTAGAGCAACTCGAAATCCAGGAACGGCGCGCGGAACTGAATCAGAGAAGAGAGCTGTTGCTGTTGGCAAGGGAAGAGGTGGAACGGTTGGATTTACTACAGCAGAGCCAAGCCAAAGAAATCACCTGGGAAAGGTACCTGTTTCTTCTGAACGCGATGTTTATTGCGAATTCATGTTCGATCTAGGTCCAAACTTGATACCCTTCGCTCCAATCTTGCTTCTGTTCGTGCGGGCCTTGTGTCTGTACTGGCGGATATCTTCCCTGTTGATCTGCTATCCCCACCTGACCTGCTGTTTACCATCCTTGATGTACCACTACCGATCCCCGTCTCGAGCAACGATCCCGCACCGCCCCTAACCCTTCCTGATTACAAGCAAGTCAACGAGGACGCCATTGCCGCTGCGCTGGGTTATGTAGCCGAAGTTCTGCAATTGCTCTCTGCGTACCTGGGAATAGGCCTTCTGTATCCAGTGACGTGCATCGGGAGTCGAAGTCTGATAAAAGACGGCATCTCTTCGATGGTCGGACCAAGGACGTGAGTCGACTTTCTTCTGCCGTTGTTTGCTTAATTCGCTTTACTGAGATGCAATAGGTTCCCCCTGTATTCCAAGGGCGTCGACACGTATAGATTCGAGTATGGTGTTTTCCTTTTGAACAAAAATATAGAACTAGTGAGTTTTGTAGGGGTTTTTACTCGGTTTGTGTACTCAAAACATTGACAGCTAATGGCAGAAAAAGATTTACGTGCCCTTGACATGCGACATACACTACCTAATTTGAAGAATCTTTTGCTTATTCTAAGCCATGATACCAGTGGACGATCCGAGTTGCGGTATGTCAATTCTCGAGAAGGGCTTCATTTCGCTTACTCGTATGACAGGAAACGTAAAGTACCAGACACTCCGACATCTTCAATCCTCGAGCTGGACCCATCATCGAGCGGGCCAAGGAGTGAATCGAGGGAGGCGGCCAGCACGCCGAAGCCGTGCAAAGTTGGCGAAGAGGCGCAAACGCCTCCGAGAAGCGGAGCAACCACGCCAACGCCCGGCGGCAACGCCGAGGATTCCAGAAAGTCGCGGTCATTCTTGGGGCTGACACCTCTTGCAGGGTTCCTTCGGAGTCGGTATCCGTCTGCAGTGCGAGGGTCGCCGAAAGAGACATCAGAAGACGACGGGGACGAGGAGGAAGAGGACAGGCGGACAATCCATGGGGTGGCGCGTGACGAGAACGGGAGTGCCAATGATGCGACGGATGCCACCGCCAGTGCAGTGAATGGTCCACAGAATGCCGCACTTGTGGACCCAAGCTATGACCAGAAGCGACCCGATGGTTTAGAGCCGAACATTGGGGATGTCGAAGTTTCGCGAGAGGTGGTAGGGGGTTGAAGGGTAGTCGTTCTAATGCATTGTCTTGGAATGTAATTAATATACCTGCCAATGACAAGGTCTGTGTCTGACAGTGAATTGGTGGTGGAATAGGTGACCGGAGTGGTAGTACCATCGGAGCGGTTGGAGCGAACATTGTGATGGGCAGGTGTGATCTTACGGTATGTCTCCAGGTGGCAGTAAGCGAATATACAGTTCTTCCAGTTCCCCTAAATGAAGGAAAGTTCGTGTGAACTTGATGGTATGTTGTTGGAATATCCGGCAGGGGTGAGGCCGAGGGCGAGAGTATGGGTGAGAGTGAGGAAGGGAAGGGGAAAAAATTGAAAAAATATGGAATTTGAAATGAAAAAGCGGGGTAGAAGAGGATAAGTAGGCGGAAGAAAAAACAAAGGGGGAAATTGAGATATACATAGTCAGGGACCGGGTGGGGAAGGAGTGTGTGAAATCAATTTTAGAGTCAGGAAAATGCCGAGCTTATGTGGGCTGGACTTAAGGTGCAACGTCTTCAGCCATCTTTCTTCGCCATCCTATTCCAAGCTTCATCATCGTCTCAAGGTTTGCTGGTCGCCAGAGCATCCTTTCTGCCAACACGACTTATCGTAGCCGGGAATAAGGCTCTCTCTCTGTACATCTACAATTCTCAATCCTCTCTAGGTTCGTCGTCTTATGCCACACCACACCCAATACTCACTTTCTTTCCAGTATCCTAATTCACTCAGCTTGGTCGACTTGATTCAGAACCAGGATATAATCACGTTCTCTTGCTTCCCTGTCTTTATCTTCCCAACAAAATCCCGGCTTCTTCGTCGTCCAAATGAACTCTCTCGAACATACTACTTCACCTAATGATAATTCATCTCCTAATGAAGAGCGCAAAAAGAGTCCTCCCGCTTTCTTGGATCTCGCAGACTCAGTTAGTCCCTTTCCTTTTCCTATCTTCTTCTCCCGTCCTGATCCACGGACGCTCCCCAGGCTGCTCGACTAGGCACAAACCTCCCTGACATGTCGGCAGTGCGTTGGCATCCTTTCTTTGACGTGTCCCACCACCAGGCACTGACCGCTTTCATTAACAGAGGGTCGAGTTAAAACGACTTGAGCACGAACGTCAGCGCGCCTTGCAACGCAAGTTCTTCGAAGACCAAATGAAGGTGCTTGAGCATCAACAGGCCCAGGAGCTCCTGACAATCCCTTACGAGTCTGGACTTGTCGGCGGTGGCCAGCACATCGCCCTGTCGGCACCAACAACCCCTCCCGGTGCCAGCAAGAAGCTCGCCGACCTCCGTGGCACCATCGGCTCTCAAAGTCGCATGGACCCCGACTCAATCTCCAAGGCCTTCGGCAGCTCTTCTGACAAGCGGAAATCCGTCACATACGCCCCCAGTGTGAACCTCTCCCCCGACCTCGCCACCAATGCTGGCTCCAATGGCCACCCGTATGCCCGCTCGGCAGGGGCCAAGAGCATGCCAGCCAGCCGTCGCACCTCGGCAAGTGAGCATGATGAGGAACTCGCCGCACATCTTCAGGGCCTCTCTTTATTGGGAGATCGCTCAAACCGTGCCTCCCCCATTCCATCCACCGTTACGTCCTCGATATTGCTTAGAGGGGGTAGGATGGCTGACGAGGGCGCCCGTTACGCGAGCACTTATAATGCTGGCTTGATGCTGGACGAGCAGTTGGATCAGGAGATGCACAGTGCGTATTCTCGACGTATACATTCCGTTGAACCCGAGAATGAACATCTTGTTGGTCCTCAAGATGCCATGCGCAATCTACCCACCTCAGACGAGGACAAGTTCCATGCATATGCTTCCAAGGTTCGCACCTGCACCCCATCTTCTCGTTGTCCTAGACACTGATCGGCTCTCAGTTGTCCACTTCTGCAGCTTTGGATTTGGCCCATGCGTCCCAAACCTCTCCTCGGACTCAATTTGCCAACCGGGGACTGGAGGGCCGGGAGCAGTCTTCAGAGTGGCCCCAGTTCACGGGAGGTATCCCCCGTGGTCCTGATGGCTTGGCCGGTAGGGCTGATCGTCGTAATGTGACCAACCCCAACATCGCTCTTGGAGCAGACGAGGCTTTGGTCTCGGGCATCCTTTCATCCAACAGTGCTCTCGTCCAGCAACTGTCCCAAGGGGCTCCCCAGCAGACTGGACCACAATCGCGTCGGGGATCACCACACTCCCTCTTGGAATCCCTGACTGCCAACACGAGATCCGTCCCTGCCACCCCATTGAACATGTCCAATGGCGCGCCTCATCTCTTGAAGACTTCTCCAGGCACTCCGCTGACCCCGGACATCCAATTGAATGGCCGAATTGGGACCCCCAATTCCCAGCACCTTGTCGATGCTGGTTCCGATCTCTCAGCCTCATTGTCGCGAATTCCTTCAGCAGGGCATGACGCTAGTCCAATGTCGTTTAATTCCATTCAATCCGGTGGGCTTGACGACGTAAGGGTCCAATATAATCTCATCTGCTTTCGTGGCTGACGTTGTTTCCCTTTATAGTATGGCTTGGAAGCCACATACGCCATCAATGCAGTCGATGGGGGGGCTTACGGAGCCTACGGTTACGAGGGGCCCAGGGGAAGCATTAGCGCTAGCCCTAATGTCCACGTCGGACCTGGTGTTGGCGGCAATGGTTATCCTGCCTCTCGCTACGGTCTGGGCCTCGGTCGTGGCGGTCCCGGACCATTGGACGGAAAAATGAACGGTTTGCATGGCCCCAAGCATAAGCGCGGCGACATCGACCGGGAGTGTAAGCAGTTCCCCCTCTGCCTTTGGGTACCATTTACTGACCATCGAACAGTCAACCGCTTCGCTGGTACCCGCCTCGAGGAATTGCAAGGAGAAATCGCCACTCTTTGCAAGGATCAACATGGATGTCGCTACTTGCAGAAGAAACTGGAAGAAGGTGTTCCCGAGCACCGCGACATGATTTTCCGCGAGACGTTCAAGCACTTCGCGGAACTCATGACTGATCCTTTCGGAAATTACCTGTGCCAGAAGCTTTTGGAGTTTGCGACAGACGATCAGCGCAACCTCATCTGCGAGTCTGTAGCTCAAGATCTGGTCAATATCTCCTTGAACATGCACGGCACTCGTGCTGTTCAGAAGATGATCGACTTTTTGTCTACGAGACGACAGGCACGTATTTGTTTTCTGCCTTTACCTATCACACTTACGTGGAGGCTGTAGACTGATCATCGGTACAACGCTCAGATCCATTCGATCATTCTCGCTCTCAGTCTTCATGTCGTTTCGCTTATCAAGGACCTTAATGGCAACCATGTCATTCAGAAGTGCTTGAACAAGCTTGCGCCAGAAGACAACCAGGTTAGTGACTTTCTGTTCACTGTCATTCTTTACTAATTCTCCCTCTCCAGTTTATCTACAATGCGGTTGCAGCTAACTGTGTCGAGGTTGCTACTCACCGCCATGGTTGCTGCGTGCTTCAGCGGTGCATCGATCATGCTTCGGAGGCTCAAAGGATTCAATTGGTCAACGAAATCACCTACAATGCACTCACCCTCGTTCAAGACCCTTACGGAAACTACGTGAGTTTTATATCTGGTGTCGTGTGTGTACCGGTCAGCTCATGAAATCATGATAGGTCGTGCAATACATTCTTGACCTGAATGATAACAGGTTCAGCGATGGAGTGATTCGCCAATTCTTGGGTAACATCTGTGCGCTATCTGTACAAAAGTTCAGCTCCAACGTCATGGAGAAGGTTCGTCACCACCTGCTCGATCATCTATCTCTTTTGTAACCTTCCTTCAGTGCATCCGTGTTGCGGAACACAACACCCGAAAACTTGTCATTGAGGAATTGCTCAATAGGACAAGGCTCGAGAAGCTTTTGCGGGATTCTTATGGCAATTACTGTGTTCAGGTGTGTACAGATCCCCCCGTTCCAAACGTATCTTCAAACTCAACCTGTGGTATAGACTGCTTTGGATTACGCAGAACCGGGACAGCGCGCCCTTCTGGTCGAGGGCATTCGCCCTGTCCTTCCATTGATTCGCAACACCCCGTACGGCAAGCGAATCCAAAATAAGCTTCAACGTATGTTATCGCCTAAGCTTCTCATGATTGAATGTTGTTGATGTCTCGTGGCAATAGGAATTACCAACGGACATGGTGGAAACCGCCATCACATGTCGAACGGAGGGTTGCATGATGTCTACAACTCGCAAGCGTTGTATGGCATGCCCCAACCTCAGGCTTCGTTCGGCCAGAATCCCTTGGCCTCGCCTCTTCCTCCCTTGCACCCATTGCAGCAGCCTATCGACGGCTACGTTCTCCAAAATGCGAACAACCCGGCGCTGGCTGGAGCGCACCCTGCTCCCTTCGCTGGTGCTTCGTTTGCCAATGTCAACCCATTCGCTGGAGCGATGGGCGCCGGAATGAACGACCACTATCAACGTGCTGGATTCGCCTATGGGATGTGACAGTAATGCCTCAAGCTTTCTACTCACCAAATGCATTGGTATGGTCTGCCATTATGGACATTCATCGGAAGTATCATCATTTTAATTGCTTTCGTTTTCTGTCATCGTCGTTTTTTCCCTCCTTCGAATCTACCTTACTTTTTATCTCCTTCGACGTTTTCTATGTTCTGCCCGCATACCAACACATCACGCATTGCACATTGTATTTTGTCAAACGGCATTTCTATCTTACAGTTGTTCTCCCTGCTTTCCGTGACTTTGATTTCTCGTCGTACATATGTAACGGTTATTTCACCATTTGCTCCGCTTGGTTGTTCCATTGTATCTCACTGCAGCCCTATCCTGACCCACCCTGTACTTTTCTTTCCAACTTAAATATGTAGCAAGTGATTATAATTAGATTTGTTTTGTGGTTCCTCGGAATGTGATAGACCTTATGTTCGGAGGTGGTATTGCCAGGATATGTATCTTGCGAACGGATTGACTTTGGATTACCTGCTGGAATCCAACCTCAAGGCTCAGTTCGTTGCACATAGGGAGATAAGATTCGTGCTGCTTTCAGGTGCTTTTCATTTGGCATGGGCATATGTGATATGGAATCGTAATGAGGTACATGGTGGAAAGCATGCAAGAATCCGAGAAGAAAGGCGGCGGGCGAGATGGGTTTTTCACCGATGCTTGAGGAAAGGGCGTATGAGTGCGATCCCGATCTGTGTTCAACAATCCTACACACCTTGACGAAACCGATGGTGGCCGACTTTTCGCGGAAGCATTGACGGCAGAGGTCAAGGCCGTATTTTCTGATGAGACCAGCCTGGTGGGCGCAGAGGCGGCTGAAGAGTACACTCGGTCAGTCGACCGTTCTGATAACATTGAGCACTACGCTCACCATTGTCGGCTGCCCTTTCCGAACTTCCTGGGGCGAGAGAACCAGACGGCGTCGTGTGTCATTTTAGAGACTATTCAAGTAGTTGTCAGAGTTGTATGGACGTTAAAGGAGCTCGCCGCGATCGCCTACCTCGTTGACCAGGAAATTCCTCGTGTTGGTTGTGGAGGCGACTTTAGCGTGGGTAAAACTGTTACAGGACCTCCTTTAAGGTTAAAGCGCCGACTCGTGCTGAGCTCGAAAACGGCGGCAGGCTCCGAGTCGGCGGAGGCGTTTTAGATCGCGATCTGAGCTATATTTGGAATCAAAGGGAGTCCCAAAATGGGGATAGCATTTGGATTGGTGTTGGCGGTGTGGGCGTTGGATCTGAATATAAGGTGAACGCTCTGCAATGGGCGTGTGTGCATTCCCCCCAGGGCCCTCTGTGATTGCCCAACATCATGGCCGTCCTCTCCCACTCTTTCCTGGTTTTATTGCGCGCCCTGGGGCTCGCAATTGGCCTTGTATTGCTGCGCGGAGTCGTATGGCTCGCGAACATGCTGCTTTGGGCGCCCCTCTTTGACCCCCTGCAGAAGCTTCCTGGACCGACGGGAGCGTTCTTTGAAAGCCACCTCGCTCAGGCTTCCAAGTGTGTTATTCCTCTCGTTCTCTTGCTTTCCCTCGGACGCTCATGGAGGTGTAGTCCTCAGGACAGCCCAGACAGTTATGAGGAGTGGAGAAGGGCACATGGCGATACGGTTCGTTTTCACGGTTTCGGAAAGGTGTGTATAGGGTATTACTATCTGTCAATCTCAAGCCGACTCGAGCTGTTTTCAGCATGACTATCGCCTGTTGTCGTTTGATTTTCGCGCTATAACCCACGTATTGACTTCTCCGGTCTACGAGAAGCCCTGGCAAACGCGCTACTATCTGTCCAAACTAATTGGGCGAGGTCAGTCCGCATAGCAACCTTGTATTCCCTGGGACAAATCCTGACCTTGTCTTAGGCATCTTCTCTACTGAAGGACACGAGCACAAGATGCAACGCAAACTCATTAGCCCCGCCTTTTCGTCTCAGGTTGTCAAGAATTTGTCACCCATCTTTCTTGACAAGGCTGAACAACTTTGCGACATCTGGGACGGTGAAATAAGCGCTCAGGGTGTCGACTCCGGCAAAACTGTGCTCAATGTTGCCCACTGGCTGTCTCGCACTACATTCGATATCATTGGCCTCGGTGGTTTCGACTATTCGTTCAACTCGTTAGAGGACGAATCTGAACCCATTCACATGGCGTTCCGACGCATGTTCCGAACTACAGACAACGGTATCGGACTGCGAGACATTGTGGAAATGTATTTCCCGATAATTAACTCTCTTTGGGTGGGTAACTCTTCACCTGGTCATTGCCCAAGCTCACCCCTGGCCGCTTAGCCTGACGAAGCGTACAAAACTGTCCGGGAGAGCAGACAACTAATCGGCGAAGCAGGCGAAAGGATTATCTCCCAGAAGAGGGAAAGGATTCTCGCCGAGGGCAAAGACTTCAGCAGCAAAGACATTCTCAGTCTTTTGAGTAAGTTTCCCCTTTCCAGTCTATCCCCAACCCACTCAGCTTCATGTCACTTTAGTCAAAGCCAACATGTCGACTGATCCATCGTCGCAACTCAGCGACAAAGACCTGTTGGACCAGTGTACGACGTTCCTATTGGCAGGATCAGATTCGTCTTCTGTCGCAATGTCGTGGTGTCTTCATCTGCTCGCCACTCACCCAGACGTCCAAAACCAGCTGTACGACGAGGTCTGCACCGCTGCCAAGGCCAGCAAGGTCTACGACGAGTATGACAGCGACCACTCTGATGATTCAGGCTTCGCAGAGGAACCCCAGTTGCGAAGCCAAGCCGCTACGTCGCGTGCCAGGACAGCCTTCCTCGATGCCATCGAATCCCTCCCTTACCTCAACGGCGTCGTAAAGGAGACGCTCCGACTCTATCCCCCTGTTCACAGTACCATCCGCGTGGCTACTGTGGACGATGAAATCCCTCTATCGAAGCCCATGACAATGCCAGACGGTTCCAAGGCATCGTCCGTCAAGATTGCGAAGGGCTCGTACGTCCATATCCCTATCGAAGGCGTCAACAACGCCGAGGATATCTGGGGCTCTGACGTTAATGAATTTAAGTGAGTTCGCCATCTTGCCCTCGGCCATTCCCACCATTGACATATCTCCAGACCTACTCGCTGGATCAAGCTCCCTGCCGCCGTCACTTCCAATTTCCCTGGTCTCGGTAACCTCATGACATTCGGCTATGGTCCAAGTTCTTGTGTGGGATCGAAGTTCACGGTCTCAGAGCTCAAAATCATTATCGCCACTCTCGTCTCTAGGTTCGAGTTCACCCCCGCTGAAGGCGCAAAAATCAACAAGTATAATTGTATCATCACTCGCCCGTACATCGAGGGCCGATGGGCGGAGGGTACACAACTCCCGGTGCAGGTCCAACGTAGATGTCCGTGAACTTGCCTCGTATCGCCTCGTATTCTTCATTTTCTGTTACTTGCATAATACCGAACAGCCAACGGTTTTTAACTTATTCCACCTACCAACACTTAGGCACCTCCCATGCACACTCATTCATTCTGATTATACCCACAATGATCAATCTGTATTAGTATTACCGAGAATTCGCGTATGGACACTAGTAGTCCGTCGTAACTATAGTAGACACAATGTATATCCTAGAAAGATGTACCTATCCTATATTGAAGTCCGTAAATCAATCAGCCTCGGCCAACGAGGTGGACTTCAAAGTCATAGCAAGGACTTCGATATCGTCCTCTGAATCAGTACCCAAAGAATCAATCCCGCAGCAAGTTGCTTTCCCAGACAGGGGCACCGAGTCGTCTGAGGAGGGCGGCGTGTTGAGTGAAAGCCCACAAAGTGCACAGATGGGACTTTACCTTCTGAATCGGAACAGATATAGATGACTTCAGGACGCTTCGCATTATTTGGGGGCGTCGGGCGAATAGGCGACGCACACGGCGAATCTACAAGTAACGCAATTGTTTCGTAAAGCTTGAATGTACACAGATGCACCGTGACGAACCTTGGCCTTTTGCAGCAGCCATTCGGCTAATCCTAGGAGTGTTGGGTTTGGGAGTTCTTGTTTCAAATTGCGGTATCAATCGTCCTTCCCTACAAGCACCGCACACTAAGCAACACAATTGTCAGTTAAAGGTGCAGGCTTTCAGTGGGTGGTGGGGCTCTCCGAGACGTACCACATTCGTCCGGTTTAATGGACTTGCTGAAACGGCCATATCTAACAAACATATCAGTTTCATACACCTGACGACGAAAGATAATGCAGAACTGCAACAGACATTTTGGCACATTTGGCGCACTCTGTTGCACACCATCAGAAAGAAGCTGAACAGGTTTTCGCAAAACGTAACTCACTCCAATTATACGGGTATTCGATTTCATAGTCGTGTCTGGTCTGGATCACGCTGTCAGCTCAGAGAAGGTTCCGAGAAACGTGGTGCCTCACCGATATGTTGATGTTCGGATACATGGCCATGACCTTTCGTGTCCTGTAATGCATAAACATGTTTATGGACGGTCTTTTCTTGACAGGAACAACAGTTACCAAGCCTTCCAGAATCTCCCGTGCCCCTCTTTGATTTCTTTGTCGATGACCCATGAGGCCAAGTGACACATCTCATGGGACAGGGTGTTTCTGATTCGCTCTGTTGGTCGAGCTGAACATAGACTCAGGCGCACAGATAATTGAAAACTCACCCGAGGACGTCAGAATCTTCTCCGCAAGTTCAATCTCGGATGTCTGCACGCCTTCCCTGGATCTAAAGTGAAGTGAGAAAGGCACCGCCATGCCATTCCACGCGAACTTACCTGTGCCATTTTGCTCTTCCAGCAGTTGTTAATAAGCGTTTGTTCCAGTTCAACTTGGTATCAAACGGTAGCTCGTTGTTGAACACGGTCCTGTTTAGTTCTTGGAATAGCTCACTGGCATACTCGCGAAGCTTTGCCTGCTCTTCTTCACGAGTCTTTTTCTTGCTAACTCTGGGCGTACCAGCACCGCGTTTCCTGGGTGAGGTGCGACGTGGATCAGGAGGGCCTGGTGTGGCGTTGATAATTTCTGGCCGGCCAAAGATTCGCCCAGGAGTAGACGGAACACTAAAGGACCCATTGGAGGAATCCGAACCAAGTAATGTTCGCTTTGGTATTGGCTTCCGGGCGGATTTAGGTTCGTCGCTGAGTGCACAGTGAGAGTCCAGCCAAAGGGGAGACATTCTGAGGAACGCACAAGACAAGGATGGCATCGTCGTCGTCTGCATCCTCGGATTTAGCTTCAACAACACGGGATGTTGTAGTCTGCTTCGAAGAGAACAACGTTGTGGTGGTAGTGGTCGTCTCGCGTGAGCTGGGTGTTTTGACAGTAGATTCTCTCGCGGACCAGGTCTTTTTCGTAAGGGTCAGGGTATGCCCTTTGGGCAGTCCTTCCTCTTGATCTGAAGTTTCCGAGTCTGAGCTCTCGATTACCCGCGAACGCATATATGTTCCCCTTGCTATCTGTCCTGACGCCTTCGGGGCCAAGCTGAAGGGGGACGGTCAGTTGTCATTGTTTGTCCCAGGGATATGGTATTGACTTGGACCTCTTGCCACCTGGCTTGTTCGATTGCCTCCAGGCTCCGGGGAAAGTGCTTTCCGCATCCGAGTCCTGTCTGTGGTCAACCAGACGGATTCAGCACAGGTAATCGACGTATGTTGGACATTACTCACTCTTCTTTCTCATCTTCCGATTCAGACGATATCTCAATGACCTCTTGACGAGCTCTAATCTTTGAACCGGACACCCTAAATACGTCCCTTGCGTCAGAGTGCGATGGATAAGGCTGCGAAGGCTGTCATATCTACCTTTGCCTTTCGTCTTCGCTGTCTGGAATGACTTCAACCTTCCAGCTCGGTTGATGCATTAGCATATTTCAGTAGTTCTCAGTGAGTAGTATGCGGGAAAGGAACGAATTCAGAACAGGAAGGACGAGAGGCTATAAGTACGCGGGGAATGGTCACTCGGACGCGTCGAACGCGACAGAATCAACCAGGCACGTGCAATCATTGATCGCATCATCCACTTGGCGGCCAGCCGGCTTAGCGGCACGACGGGCTTTCGAGCTCCAATAATAACTTGAAGGACGACCATGTCACTGGCTACGACTGTACCCCGCAAGACCGCCCAAAGACTTGCAAAACCAGCCACTCGATACTGGAAGGGGAAGGCACCCAAAGGAGTGAATATCGAAGAGGACTCTGATGAAGACGACGAGCAGGTGCAGAATGAGCAGAATGAGGATACTCTCATCGAGGAGGTCAGCGATGAGGAGATGACATTGCGACAGGATGTCCCAAAGACCAAAGCCGCACTCAACATTGCGTTGAAGGATGTCGCTGTGTCGAAAGAGGGGAAGGTGATTGTCGCTGGTCGAGAGGAATCTGGAAGAACTGCTCTCGAGGACGAAGGTGGGTTGGCCTGCGACACGGAGCCTGTTGAATGATACTAAGCTTGAGCCCACATAGAGCAGGAAGAGGAGGAAGATGAGTCAGAGGAGGAAGAATCTGAAGAAGAAGTATGTCTGGACCTGCAACTTTGTGCGATATATGCTGACAATTGTCTAGTCGAGCAGCGAAGAGTCAGAATCTGAGGAAGAAGAGAAACCCAAACTACAGTTCCGACCAGTTTTCGTACCAAAGTGAGCTTACGTTTAGTACTTTGAGATATCTTCCCTGACGATTAGCAGACGTGCCCGTGTAACGATTGCGGAGAAAGAGAAGCTCGCCCAGGATACGGAAGAGGCCCTGCGAAGGAAAGAAGAGGAGGCTGAAGAACGGCGGAAACAGAGCCATAACATGGTTGCAGAGTCGATTCGAAGGGAACTTGCTGAAAGTGGGTATCCAGCCAATGTTCTATTTCAGCACACTGATGGCGTCGCAGAGGAGAAGCAGGAAGAAACCCCTGACGTTGACGATACTGATGGCCTTGACCCTGAAGGCGAATTCGAAGCTTGGCGGTTAAGGGAATTGGCCAGAATCAAGAAGGAGAAGGAAGCGGAGCTCGAACGAGAGCGAGAGCGAGAGGAGATTGAGCGAAGACGGGCCATGCCTGAGGAACAGCGCTTGAAGGAAGATCTTGAACACGCGAAGAAGCTGCGCGAGGAGAAGCCTAAGGGCCAACAAAAGTTCTTGCAAAAGTACTGGCATAAAGGTGCTTTCCACCAGGCAAGTCGCTATCTATTGATGACCGTTTGTCCTTATCAACACGCCCTCTAGGATTTGGACATCCTCAAGCGACACGACTTCACGGCGGCGACCGAATCGACAGTGGACGTCTCGCTTCTGCCCAAAGTTATGCAAGTCAAGAACTTTGGGAAGCGCAGTCGAACCAAATATACACACCTGTTGGATCAAGATACGACAGTTGGGTCCGGTGGATTTGGAGGCGTCGCAAATGTAAAGGCAGGCGGCATGGGTACGGAAGGCGGCGGTTGTTTCAATTGCGGGGGTCCCCATCTCAAGAAAGGTATGCAATCTCTGCCTTTCGTGTTCTATATTTCAACTCCTTGAATCTTGTCTAGACTGTCCTCAGCTGAAAGATCAACCTACGGGCGCGAATGCCAGACCTGTGGGAGAACGTCCAAGAGATGGATACGACCGCAGTCAACAAGGGACTTCCTATCGCCGCGACGACCGCGACTACGATCGTTCCCGGGAGAAGGAAGATCGCTACGACAGAGGATATGATCGTCGTGACCGCGACCGTTCGGATAGTCACCGCGACTCCCGCTATTCGCGTCGAGGACGGTCGCGTTCACGATCTCCTGGCTACTATTCGTCACGTTACCCAGAGAAGAGGCAACACAGCGGTGGTCGCTACAGGTCGCGTTCGCGAGACCGTTCAAGAGAGCGAGAGCGCGACAAGCGGAGACGTGTGGACTAGAATACTTAGCTTCTCCCTAGTACATCTTTGCCTCTATAATCTATATATTAAGTTCATCGTCTAAATGGTGAGGGATCAGAATGGAGGTGACCGTTGTGACGTTTCCGCGTGTTCGGAAGAAGTTTGCGGCTTTACTGAATCGAGAATCGTAAGATGGTTTTGTCGCGTCGCTTGAAATGTTACCATGTGTATGGGATTGACTTACGAATCGGAAAGGGTTCTCAAAACCATCAAGTACATCATTCCCCAGAACTTCACCCCGAGTAGCTGTTATAGTTATCACCCCACGTCTATCCCTCACCTGCCCACCAACCCCCATTATGGACAGGACAACAATCAAGGTCGCCGTCGTTGGAAGCGGCCTTGCTGGGCTTACAGCCAGCTACCTCCTTGGCCAACCCGTACAGGGGCAAGCAAAAAAGATTGAAGTCCACCTCTTCGAAAAGGTAGAGGAGACCGTTGTCTAATTATGCACCGTCTGACACCACGACAGGCGTCTGAAATTGGAATGGACTGCGCTTCGATTGCTCTGCCTCTACCAGGCGGAAAAGGCTCGTGGAGGATCGACGTCCCAATGCGTTCGTTCCAAGGAGGTGCGTTCCTGCCTTCTTTGACTCTCAGCTCCACTAACCGGTGTTCCAGGCTACTACCGCAACTTGATTTCATTCTACAGACGCTTGGGGGTGTCATTCCAGCCATCCAATTTCACCTACTCGTTTTCTTTTTTGTCGTCGTCAGAGAAGCATCGACCTCCAACGGTTACCGCGACGGCACTCTACAATGGAGCGAATGGCTTGAAGGGCGTCAGTAAACCCAGTGTACTCAACGAACTTCCAGGGTCGAAAAACGATAGTTGGCTTGGAGCTTGGGCTGGGACTTTATGGGGAACGTACATGTTCCTCGTATTGACATTCCACCTCGCTCTGTGTTACGCGATTACTCTATGGCAATCGTTGCCTTTTTGGCGTTCAAAACGTCTAGCGACTATGACGCTGGAGGAATGGGCAAAGGACGTTGCACCGAATGGGCAACTGTCCAGGTGGATTGGATTGGACGTTGCCTGGCAAGACTATGTCCACACAATCCTCGTCCCTCTGATGTCTGCCATGTGCACAGCTCCGGAGGAAGACGTGTTCAACCATCCTGTTGAGGAGATATTGGGTATGTCGTGGTGTTCTCATTCGTAATCATTCCTCTGAAACTGCTTCCAGACTATGTTTGGCTAGGATTGGGCCAGGACCACTTCGTTTTGACTAATGGAGTGCAGGAGGTCGTCTCTCGCCTTTCCTCGGAGTTAGAAAACATTCATGTCAATAGCGCAATTGTCTCTCTCAGCGCCGACCCTGCCAACCCACGGCTAATCTCGATCGAATGCGAACGTCCTGACGGAACCAGGTTCACCCACCACGGCTTCAGTCACATCGTTCTCGCGACGCAGGCCTCCAGAGCCGTCCCACTTTTGGGATGCTATGCCCGCTCTCTTCCGATAGAAGCCACGGCCCAACGTCATGCTTTGGAAGAACAGATCCGATGCTTGCGGACGTTCAAGTATTGCTCAACAATAGTGGTCAATCATACTGACGACACGCTGTTACCTTCTGTGGCCCAAGACCGACGCGACCTCAACCTGATCAGCTCCAATTGGGACGAAGATAGCGAAGACTCGGAATTCTGCGTACCATCGACATACACCATGGCGACGCATATGTTGCCTCGGCCAGAGGGATACCCTTCATTCCTCCCATCAGTATACCAAACCACCAACCCTTTCATCCCGCCGCAGAAGGACACGGTACTCAGCGTATCTTCGCTAGAACGCGCAGTCTTGACTCCAGAGTCAAAACAAGCCTTACGCGGGCTCTGCAAGCCAAAGAGAAAGTGGTGGTGGGAGTGCCCGACAGAAACCCGATGCGAACTGGGAGAGCTTCAAGGAGCTGGGAGACTGGAAAACGAATCGACACCTGGAATTTGGATATGCGGATCTTATGCTTATTTAGGCGTGCCATTGCTCGAGGGCTGTGTGGTCAGCTCACGGAATGTCGTCGAGCAGGGTATTTTGAAGAGCGAAGGGTTGCAGCTGAGAGAGGATCCTTGGGACACTTAATGATCTACAGGTTGCTGGATATAGTACATAGTTAATGCTTGTAGCGTTTCTCGAATTCTTTGTGTAGATCGAGAGGGAGATTGGATTCTGGTCCTATGGTAGTGTTAGAGATGCCCTTGGAGTTTGAGATGGAAATGCGCACCCTGGAAGATGTCTGCTGGTTCAATGATCTCGTCACGACCCATGAGAATGTCCAAATGAATGTTTGAGGTGGAGAAAGGGCTGGGGTGCTAGGAAACAGTCAATCAAAGCGAAGGTGAACGGGACAACAAGGCGCCTACAGTGTTCACCAATTTGCGCTCCATGAGTAACCGCATAGGCGCAGCGACACCGTAGACGTTTCGCTGCATGGTAAGCTTGAGATTGTCCTGGGTTTCCTCCCACTGGGCAAGGGATGAGCGTCGATCAAGTCTGTGAAGGGACGCGTACGACGCACATTCTCCAATCGTTGCCTAAGGCCACCATGGTCCTTTATTTCAGCAGCAATTGACCTGGGGCCATGTTTGAGGGTGTCGTGGAGGCCTAGAGTACCAGCTGTGTCCTGGACAGAGGCAGACTTTGGGCCATTTGCGGGAACGAGTCTGAGGGACATGGTGGGTGACAGGAAGAGACGCGTAATGGGCGTGGGAGACTCCAAGTCCAGGGCTTTCTTTCCGCGATCATCATGTCCTCAGCGTCGAGGCCGGCGAGGACATCCACTATCCCCATTCCAACCGTTCCCGCCAACGTCCGCAACATCGAGAACGTCATCTCAATACCACCTTCGTCGTCGTCCTTCACACGAAATCGTATCGCCTCCTCGTCATCTGTAGCCTCCCCCGGCTCACCCTCTGTCCCCCGTTCAGTACCGAGGTCTGCCTCTTTGTCCAGGTCATCGTTTCGCCAGAACTTTGAGCCTCGAGTCATTCGCGCAGGGCCACCAGCTCAGGACCTGTCATGTCCTCCAGTCTCCCCAACCAACAACCGTCGTGCGAGCTTCACAGGCTATTCAGGCCCAAGTGCACCCGCAAGGCAAAGAGTGCCAACCACCCTGACTGCACCACCCCTACAACTCTCACTTTCCTCAGAGGCCTTTATTCGCCCCGCCTATCTTGATCATTCTGCGTTCAGGGATGCTTTAGTGCCTGAGGCCCCGCCTCCACTCGTCCCACTCCGAAAGAACGATGGTACTACTTCTGGAACAAGCCGCCCTTATCCCTCTTCTGATAGTGATGAAGAGAGTATCTCGAGTCCGCCTCCTCGCTCCAATCCGTCTTCCAGCTCCGTACCCCCTTCCCAAGCTCCCAAGTATAAACTACCAACCAGATGGAGTGTCGAAGAAAGGCACCAATTTCTTTCAGTCTCCTCTGACGGACGTGACATCGTTTACAATGGTGAGTTCCTGGCCGAGCACTCTTGATTTACCCTATCATAATACTGTTACAGGCTCTTCTACCAACGGAGACAAGGACGGCGCAGCCGCAAGGGCAAATTACCCCATCCCCCCTGTTTGTGGCATCTACTACTACGAGGTAGAAATCCGCGGAAAAGAACAAAAGAGGTACGTGATACTGTTCCTAAGCTTCCATCGGATCATAGCTAACGACTTCATCCAGTCATGTTAGTATTGGGTTCGTTGTACCTATTGCTCCTCCTGAAACGCGGCTAACCACTCCCCAGGTTTTCTGGACCTAATGTCAAACTCTCTCGCCTACCCGGCTGGGAGAACAACTCATGGGGTTATCACGGTGACGACGGGTGCTCTTTCGCAGCTGAAAGGAACGGCACTGCATATTCACAAACCTACGGCAGTACGTGTTCTCAGTGGCTCCACGTCACAATGGGAATTAATCTACTCCCAAGGTGGCGATAAGATAGGGTGTGGAATCGACTTCTCGACCCGACGTGCGTTCTATACCAAGAATGGCCAATTCCTCGGCAATGTCTTCGAAAATGTCGGCAAAGGAATCGACTTGTATCCAGCCATAGGTCTTCAACACGCTCAAGAAAGCATTCGCGTCAACTTCGGTCACGAACCATTCGTCTTTGACATCGACAACCACGTCCAGCAGCAAAAAGCTGTCGTGTGGAACAAGATCATGTCTACGCCGGTACATCGCACACCCAGTCTTACCGTGCCTGGAGCAGGGCCTTCGTCCTCTAAAACACCCCTTTCCGAAGAAGATACGAAGGCGACACTGAACAACCTTGTCATGTCGTACCTAGTCCACCATGGCTATGCCAAAACCGTTCGCGCATTCCAGACACAACAACAGGGTGCATCGGGTCGCAAGTCGCTCATGATTGAGGACAAAGATGTCGTGATGGAGGGAACCTCGCCGGTCAAACCCACATTCGCCATAACCAACCTCGAGGACGACATCGAACGACGGAAGCGGATTGTTAACGCTGTTGCAACCGGTGACATTGACACTGCGCTGAAAGAAACACAGGAACATCATCCAGCTGTATTCGAGGCCGAAGCTGGGTTAATGCTGTTCAAGCTGCGGTGTAGGAAGTTCGTTGAGCTCGTTCTTGCCACGACGGAGATGAAGAAAGAGATGAACCAAGCCGAAACGAGGAATGTTCCTGGTCCCTCGGTCGCTGGATCGTCGGCAGCGCGGACGTCGTCGATAGTCGAAGGAGACTGGTTGGAAGATGATATGGGAATGGACGTTGACGATGATGCTACGGGATACTTGGGACCTTCGACCAGCACCGCTAGTAACGGACACTTAAACCCCGTTCCTGAAGGGTCAACGTCGGGTTCTATACCCTCGGTGGCCCAATACGAAGCTGCTATTAGTGCAGCGATTGAGTATGGACAGGCCATATCAGACGACTACAAAGGCGACCCGCGGCCGGAAGTTCAGTCTTTATTCAAGAAGACGTTTGGAATCCTCGCTTGGGATAGACCGCTGGAAGCCGGGAGAGATGTCGCTGCATTTGTGAGCAAGGAAGCGAGAGTCGCTTTAGCGAATGAATTGAACCAAGCCATATTGAGTGAGTGTTTTCGCTTCATCAGTGTCAAGATTAATGGCTTATGAGTCCACCTAGAATCACAAGGGCGACCAGCAAAACCGGCTCTCGAGACGGTGTACCGCCAAGCAGCAGCTTGCGTACGGCAACTTGGAATTTTTGGTGAAGGCTCGGCAGCATTCGCTGATTTGAAGCAAGAATTATTGGATGCCTAATAACCGATTTACTGTCCCTTTGTTGCCCTGTCAGCCCTTCCGTCTCGGCGGGCGTCTACTCACCTCCACTTCTTTGTGCGGCACTACTTGACCGTTTGTACTATTTATCCATGTAAGATATATCCAGGTGAAGAAATTCAATGATGTAGGAATGGTACTCAGACCGCATACGAATACAGTTGTGGATCGGTAATACACGGCACGGGGCGATATCTAGTCCCCATCACGCTACAATCCAAGTTTGTTCCGGGGTTAGATTGGGAGGAGAGCAAGGAGTGTTGCTGAGGAACCCATCTGTGCCAAGAGTCAAACATTGGTTTCCAGTCCCAACGCCGTTGTTTTGTGCATCTCTAACTGTCGGGAATCCGATGCCTTCAGTGAGATCAGCGGTTTTGTCAAAGAAGAACTGTTGGTCAAAGCTAGTTTCCCCATCACCTGCTGCTCGACCTCCACAAGCAAACAGTCCAGGGCGATTGCGGTCATTAATGTTCCCCCTGCGGTCGACGCAGGTGAATTGCTGGCTGGAAACAATGATCACCCTGCTTTCGTCCGCCACGTTGTTATGTTCGCCCTGAAGAGCAGATTTACTATGCGTTTCTGTGCAAGGAAACAACGCCAGTGAAGGTGTACTAACCTTGGTGATGAGGTCAAACTTTTGACCAGCAATGGACGCATCGCACTTTTTGAGAGCGATGGGCACCAGGTTGAAACGGAAATCTCCTGCTTTGAAGTTGGAGACGTCGAAGCAAAGATCCGGTTGCGCCGCGTTTCGAATCTGAACAGAGCTCGCTGCTCGAGTAGCTGTTGAGTCAAATTTGGGACCTTGTATTGGGAGAGTGAGGCCGAAGTCAATCGAGAGATGGTTTGTTCACAGTACACACCTGGGCCTTCCTTGGGCACCGGGAGTACAAACTCCTCCGGTCGTTCGGCCGCTGGAGCATCTGTGGCTTGTGGCAGGGGTACAAACGTTACTGAACCACCCGCGGGAATACTCGAAGTGAGAGAAATAGCGGGGCCTTGGGTCTGCACCTGCGTAGGTGTGGGCTGAACGGTCACAGTGGTGACAACGGTAACAGTCTCCACATCTGCAGGGCACTGGGACGGCTCTTCTGGCACAGGCTGCTCAGATGTCGGAGCGACAGGCTCGGCAGACGAGGCTGGACTAGGGCTCACTGGAGCGTCGGGGGTAGGCACAGACGGAGGAGAACCACCAGAGGCGTCGCCAATAATCCAAGTCTGTTCTGGTGTGAAGTTGGGAGGGGAGCAAGGAGTATTCTGAACGAATCCGTCCGCGTCGAAGCTCATGCAAGTGTTCCCGGGACCAATGCCATTGTTGACGGAATCTCGAACAAGGGTGAACCCGATACCGCTTGCTAGGTTGGCCGTGCTATTGAAGAAGAACTGCTGGTCCGCGGTAGTCTCGCCGTCACCAGCAGCCCGACCACCTGGTGAAAAGCCGTTGACATATGTACGATCTGGACGGATTGCTACACGTACCACATGCAAAGAGGCCAGGTCGAGTACGATCGTTTTTATTGCTTCTACGGTCAACGCAGGTAAATTGCTGACTCGAAACGATCAACGTTCGGCTGCCATCAGGGACATTGTTATGTTCTCCCTATGACAGGAACGCTGTTTCAATGCCGTTTCCAAATAGGATAATCAGTAGCAGTTAACTTTACCTTAGTGATCAGGTCGAACTTTTGGCCTTCAACTGATGCATCGCACGGTTTTAAAGCGAGAGGTACAAGGTTGAATCTGAAATCTCCAGCACGGAAGTCGGAGACGTCGAAACAAACGCTCGGATTCGCGGCGTTGCGAATTTGGACGCCTGTGGCTGCGCGTGTAGCTGTGGCATCGAAAGTAGGACCTAAAAGAACATGAGAAGGTCGAAAGGTGACACGAAGATTAGAACATACCGGGCCCTTCAGCAGGTACAGGGAGGACAAAAGGTTCCGGTGCTTGTCGACGGAGGATAGGGAGAGCATGGCTGGCGACAGTAAAGGTGCAGAGCAAGGCAAACTTTGGAAGCATCTTGTTTGGAAGTAAAGTTAACGAACTAGCGACCAAACCTGTAAAGAAAGGGGTTACAATGACCGGGTGAACGTGTGGATCGTAAAGAGCGTGAACCTCGTCGAGAGGGATAGAATGTAGAATGGAAAGCAAAGGCGCTTGCGCCTGTGGTGCGAGACCCTGAAAGTGAGAGGAGAAAGGAAAGATAGTTGGGCAGGAAAGAAGGGGCGAAAGAAGCCTTTATACCTTTTCAGTACAACAATGGTTCGATTTGCCATTGAGCGGCTATGTGTCGTCAAAACTTCATTAGATGGTTGCGAAGGGCACACATTTGAACTCTGTTAAAGTTGGAACTGCAAGTGTGAGATCAAGCCGTTGTTCAGACCAGCAATACCAAATCGGATGTTCGCCAAATGTTCACTGCACTACCAGACCGACACGGCGACAACGGATCCCCGGCTATTTCCGCAACGGCGGGCTGGGGAAGAAATTTTGCATCACGTCAAGCCATGGTGGTCTGGGTATCGGTCTAGGATTCTGCGTTGAGGAGATTCGAAGCCGGATAGGATGTCGGAAACCAGAAAGTCGAAATCGCGTATATGCTTCATCTCCACATTCTGATAAGGGTCATGCAATCTTCGTTCAAACGTGGTGGTGCTGGATGGGAAGAAGCTTCAGGGCAAACCAATGAATTGATACTGGTAAACATGGGTGGGGAGAAAGAGATCGCATTGCCGAGACGTAGAAATACATAAGGAAAAAAAGACGGTAAAAGATGTACCGCAGCCCAGCCTCGCCAGTGTCGAAATTGGAATTTCGAAGTCGGCTAACGGTCGAGATACGATAAGTTTCTCTTCCTCCCCACGAGCGCCTGCATTCTCTGAGGTAGTGAGTATCCAAGTGACTCTAAGGCAGGGAGGTGAATGGTTGAATGAAGAAAAAATGATTCCCGCCGACAGTCCCTTATAAAGACCGCTTTATTTGCGCTTATTTGTATACCAATATCGGCAGCGATTGCGGCGAGGTCGTTGCAGCCTCCAGAGTCCAAGGTCGTCTGCAGCCTCCTCGCAGGATACAAAGCCGTTGGATTGGTGGGCGCGACTCTCAACGAAACTCAAGTCACTCTACGACCGAGACAAACACATCGTGGGACCGGTGCCTGAGAGTTCTATTTCTGGAGTCTATAATCGTCGCCCGCACTGCAGTTAACCTCTTACCACAACTGTCGTCCTTCCCTTGTGAACTTCAGGTCTTTCTTTCTCGAAGTCAAAACCGACTTGTAGATCTTCCGATATACATCATGGCATCTATTTCTGCCCGTCGCTTGGGCAAAGAGTTGCGCGAAATCCAGGAGCAGGGATGTCCAGTCGGTGAGTACCAACGAACCAGATGGTGGGGATCGAGCGTGCGGTCGCTCATTATGGCCGGAAACCTTTGATTAGGTATCGAGCTTGTCAAAGCCGACGATTTTGCCACTTGGTGGTTCACGATCGAAGTCATGGGAGAGTCTCTCTACCAGGTATGCCCGGGAGGCACAGGCATATCGTGGTCATAACCCGAGACTCACATGTTACCATTCGATCCATCGCATAGGGAGAGAAGTATACGCTGCAGTTTAGATTCGACAGTCAATACCCAATATCATCTCCGGCGGTGCAGTTCGTCGTAACAGATGGGAGAGAAGCGCCAATACACCCAGTGAGCCTTACCCCATCTCTACTGCCGTGAATAATCCATCCCTCATATCCCAAATCACACAGCACGTTTACTCCAACGGACATGTACGAAACAGTATTTGCCAATACCCCTCTTTCGACGGACTAAATCGCACATCTATTACCAGATCTGTGCTTCTATCCTGGGTAACGAGTGGTCTCCTGTGCTCAGTGTGATTGCTGTGTGCGTAACGTTACAGAGCATGCTGGCATCCTGCAAGGTAAGTCGATAACGCTCCTTCATGTAACAAGCGTATGTGGCCCTTACCCGTCACTTTTGCAGAAGAAGGAGCGGTAAGCGGCGATGAAGCGAAAGCCTGGATAAAAGCGGACATTAACCTGGTCTTTTGTGCTTTGTGCGTAGACCCGCTGACAACGATCGCTACGTTCGTCATGCTCCCGATAATCCAAAGAAGGTACGTTTTCGTGTTACGTATCGTAGGCCTCCGGTCACTGACTGTCTTCTGCAGACACGGTTCCACTACGATGGTACGCATGGTCAACTTCAACCCAGCATCAAAAGCTGATTAGACTCTTCCTTATTGCTGCTGCTTTCTCTCAGATGACACGTGAGTACGTTATCTTTCTCCTTAAGCGCCGATGCTAGAATAACTTCCAGCGTGTAATGGATGACTGGCGACTGTGATGGAAGAACCAATGCTTGTCATTCAGAAGCCATGTTATGAAAGGTACCATATGCCATGACAATCTGTATTACTACTACACAGTCTGAACGCAGACTCGACCGCTCGATACGAAGGGATAAGTATTTGAATACATACGATACATCGAACTAAGCGATGGAAAGTGCCGCTGTAGCTCGTTTCCCAGCACAGCAACTTTTTGGAGTGTGAGAAGGGGTGGCAACAACGGGAGGTATGGGCTGAGCAAGTTGCTGCAGGTGGTCATCCAAACAAGCGCCCCCGCAACTCGCGCGGCAGGAGCAGCTTCCCCTGGGACAGAGGCATGCACCACCGCAGCAATCCAGCTTGGGTAGATTGCTTGATTCCACCGTGGTGGAAGTATCGGTCGGGTCAAGGGCCACCCGGCGATTGGTAGGGGGAGGAGGGAGAGCAGCCGCTCGAGCAAAGAATTGGTCCAGAAACGACGCCGAAAGGGAGGCCGAAGAAGAAGACGATGAGGAAAGCCCAATCGAGAAAGAAGGTGCTGTTGTCTCCCATGTCCCTCTGGATGCATTGAGTCGGAGTTCTGTTGTGCTCCGGTCGATACAGGTCCCACACCCTTCTCCGCAATCCTTGTGGTCGGCTGATGCGTGGGAAGCTCCCCGATGTTGTATGCATCCTGGGCAGGCGCATTGCATCCCACAGGTACATCCCGAGTCGACGCAAGGAGTGGCAAAACTTGCAGCGGGTAGGACACCAAAGTCTGGGAAAGTGGTGGGTAGAACGGGGCCAGGTGCGATTATGCGCATGGAAGGAGTGCCCATATCTGGCAATGGGACAGGGGAAGTTCCTGGGGAGCTCGGCTTTGCACGTTTGCGAGAGGTATGATGCTGTGGGCTGTGCGGACGAGGGCGAGGGATTTTAGCCTTGCGGGTGGGGGGAGCAGATGGTCCGGCACGGGAGGTGCCTGAAAGGCTGGTCGAGCGTTCCTCATTGCGTCTTAGCGAAGCGACGTGAGCCAGAGCTTCGAGGGGATTGGGACTCTTCATAGCGATAGGCTGTTGCTGGGCGAGAGAGCTCGGACCAGCTGCCTGGCATTTACAGTTCCAAACGTCTTGGCAAGTGCATGGGTTCAGTAGTGAATCAACTATATCACCATGAGTTAAATGAATGATGAGAGATTAGGAACAATGCGCACCCCGTTGACGCTCGTCGGCGGGTATGGCGGGAGATTTCGAGCTTTGGAGGGCATCTTTGAGGCCATTGGGAAGGGCTGGTACGATCGGGATGTATCGACGTGCTGAGATCCAGGTGAGGGTCAGTGTCGCAATAGAATGGATATGGGGACGCACTCTTCGAGCTTGTAGACAGTGGTACGAGCTGCTCTTTCCGGGCCTTCTGGCTGTTGTTATCGCAGGTGCATTTCGAGTGAACCTTCTTCGACTTGCGGAGCTCGCGGCACTTGGTGCATTGGGACACAGGCCGTCCTTTCTTCTTTATTTCGAACAGAGGTCGGTCTGTGTGGTGACAAGAGGACGATCTGTGGCCCTTGATACAGGATTCACTGCAAGTGGATGTTAATTTTCCTGACCATTCCGGTACGAGAAGGATGAGAACGGACCAAGCAAACTTCTTGTCGTTGACATAGACCTAGGGACTGGTTAGGCTTTCAAGGTGAAGGGGACGTTGAGGGAATATGGGCATACACACCATTGCTCATGGGGGACGCGGGGACGGCGTTGGAGAAAGAGGCTGGAGAAGGGTTGGTCTTATGGAGAACTGGGTTTGACACTTTGGCGGTCGCTGTTGTGCCACGGTACGATTTGGCCGGCCACATGATCACTATTTGCCCCTGAAATGATGACTTCACACAAGGCATATACAGCCAACTCCATAAACTCTATTTCTGCTCTCTAACACAAATGCGAATACTAATTAATCCACACAAGTCCGTAATTACCAGTCAGCTGAGTCCTTAGTGCGGTTTTCTCGCCACAGTGCGTGTCCGTCCTGGTACTCATCAGGTACCCAAAGTCCCATGCAACGGAACGTGGGGCATCATCCTCGCAATATGGCTAAGCCAAGAGGCGCTGTGCAGGGCTTGTCTCATACCGACATGTACTGGGCCATGCTGCAATGGCAAAAAGAATCTATCAGTGAGCCCCGACAGCCTACTAGTGAGAAAGCCAAGCACCTACTTACGGCGAGTCCTTTTTGCCTTCCTTCTCCGCCAGTCGTTTTTCCAGTTTCTCGAATTCATCGAGCGCAATTTGCTCTTCCTCATCCAGTATCTGGATCCCGTATCAGCGAACAGTGTTTCAGGCTGAACTCGAGATGACGTACCTGCTCGACACCCTTCACCTCTGGAACATAATGCATTAGCATCCGCTCGATCCCACTCTTCAAGGTCACAGAGCTAGATTCACAACCGCGGCAACTGCCTTTTAGCTTGACACGGACGATGCCGTCATTCTCGTCAAAGCCGCGATACTCGATGTCTCCTCCGTCTTCCATGATTGCTGGGCGAACTCGTGTTTCCAGCAGTTCCTTAATCATCGCAACTGTTTCGGAATCCGTGTCCAATATCCGGGTGTCCTGGGGTCCAGCAGCTTCTCGGTCCTCTTCACTTCTGAAGAGGGGTTGCCCAGACGAGAAAAATTCCATCAAGAGGGCGTATACTTCGGGCTTAACGACCGCCCAGGGGTGGTCCGAACTCTTGGACACTGTCACAAAGTCAGGCCCATAGAATACTCCAGTAATACCTTCAATGCCCATCAGTCTCAGGGCAAGGGGTGACGCCAGGGCAGAGCGTGTATCCAGAAATTCGGCTGAGCCTTCCTCCATGACAGGTACGCCTGGGATGAATTTGAGGGAGTCCTCGTTGGGGGTGCTCTCGGTCTGGATGAACATGGTTCTTTCTGTCTATTGTTTTAATGACATTCGAGTAATAAGTTAGAAAGTCGACTCACGAGGTTGGTAATTCACCCGAGGCAGGGCATTTTGTAGTCTCGTCCTCGATGACGGAACGAGAGCAGGCCTCAGCGACGCTGAAACGAGTGTTCTTGTTGCTAGAGAAAAGCCATGTTGACGACGCGATATTCGGGCAGCAATACGCGATGAGCTAGCTAATGTTCGCAGCGACGAGGAGAAGGACATGGTGGTACGAAGCTGAGTAAGGAGGACAGTTGTGGGTGGAGTCGGATTCAAATGCGAGCTCCGAGCAAATCAGAATGTTGCCGAGGCGAGTTATGACCTGCGTGTCCGCTGTCCAATGACAATCCAGATATCACATCTCTGTCCTCAACGTCCATGTAGCTCAACGGCGGCGACGACAAGCCCTACAATCTCACAATGAACAGCGAGGACATTCTCAAAATTCTCCCGGCCGTGCTCCTAGCGCTTGGGTGGCTCTCTCTGACGTGTTTCCTATGGTACTTTTTCAAGCCACGAAATTGCCATTCTCTGCGCTCTGTAGCGATTCTAGTGTTGGGAGACATAGGCAGGAGTCCTAGGATGATGTACCACGCGCAAAGCTTCGCAGAGAATGGCTTCATGACGGAACTGGTTGGGTACGGAGGTCTGTGTGTCTGTCCTGTCCACATGCATCGTCCAGCTAAAACAACTCACAGGGTCGGACGTGATTCCTGCTCTCGAACGCCTACCGCGAGTTCAGATACGCCACCTTCCAGACCCACCGTGGATACTAAAGAAACTTCCCTTCGTCGTTGCTGCGCCATTTAAGATCTTGCACCAATTAACGGCAATCCTACTCATCCTTTTGGTCTATATCGAAAAGCCCCCCGAGTTCCTGCTGGTCCAGGTAACTTTGCTCGGTCTTTCATATCAGCGCATATCCTTAGACGTCGTGCCAGAACCCGCCAAGTATACCCACCCTCGCTATCGTGCAGCTTGTTGCCCGAATACGTGGAAGCAAGGTCATCATCGACTGGCACAATCTCGGATATAGCATCTTGGCTCTCAGACTCGGCCAAAACCACATCTTCGTCCGGATATCAGAATGGTGAGTCCATACCCAGTTTTGGATGTCTTCCGACTCAACGTCTCCCTAATTAGGTTCGAACGCACCTTTGGCCAATCCGCCTACGCGCACTTGTTCGTTACCCGCGCCATGCGAGATCACTTGGTAAAGGAATGGGATCTCCGGTATGCCTACTTCACAGGTCCTTTCGCCATCTGCTCATTTATGCTTGCAGGGGGCATAAGGTTGTACTGCACGATCGACCACCACGACACTTTCACCGCTCCTCTCCTCAAGAAACGCATGAAGTAGGTACCTTGTTTACCTATACCTTGGCTAACCTCATCCTGGATATCCTATAGCTCTTCCAAAGACTTCGACCACTCCTCGCGTTCCACAAACCCCTGCGCGGTTTCCTCCCAAAGGATGATCCTCCATACTCCACTCCATTCACCGAAATCGGTGTACGACAGACCTCTAGATCCCCGAATCGGGCTTCTACCCAGGGGCGAGTGCAGATCGTTTCTCGCCCGACTTCGCCAGGCGTGAATGCGCTCGGAGACTACACTGAAATCCGGGCACCGTCTCTACGACCGGACAGACCAGCTCTCCTGGTATCCAGCACGTCTTGGACCCCCGATGAAGACTTTGGCATCCTGCTTCAAGCTTTGAGTATCTACGAGCTTCGCGCAAGGGAGGTAAACAAGGAGGCCTCTAAAGGAACAACGCTACCAAAAGTCCTGGCTATTGTCACAGGAAAAGGGCCACTGAAGGATAGATATATGAAGGAGGTGTCCGCCCTTCAAGAGTCCTGGCAATGGGTGCGGTGCATCAGCCTTTGGTTAGAGGCGGAGGATTATCCAATTTTACTTGGTAAATTCTATCCCCCGATTAACGGCGTGTGTACCACTAACAGATTCATTACCACAGGCTCGGCGGACCTGGGAGTCTCATTGCATTCTAGTTCTTCGGCTCTCGACCTACCTATGAAGGTGGTGGACATGTTTGGATGCGGGCTCCCCGTCTGCGCCTTGGGTTTCTCCTGGTAAGCCCGTCACGATCATTGAAGAAATCCAGTGTAAATGATCCTTCTTCAGCCTGCCAGAACTCGTTAAACATGGAAAGAACGGTCTAATATTCCGTAGCGCTCCCGAGTTGGCAGAGCAACTCGAGGTAGACGTGCTCTTCGTCAGAATTCCCTTGGTATCCGCTGACATCTGTCCCGCTCCAGGACCTATTCACTTCATTCCCCCAAGCCAAAAGTCTAGCTGCGCTGAGTCTTTCTCTGGCAAGTACGGCAACACGCCCTTCAACGCCGAATGTCCACGGCTCGAGAAAGTACAAAACATCTACACGCGACGATGATTGGAAGTGGTCCAACTGGGAAGACAACTGGGCGCAGACCATGAGACCGCTTATCTTGAACGATGTCAACTTGTGAAGCATAGAAGTTGACAATGTACTATATTACACAAGTGGAACCTGAGAAACAATGTAAGGCTACAAGTCGAATTCCGTTTCGTTCGGCGCTGTTGTTTAACCACTTGCGGTTGCGGCGAAAGTAAGTGTTTCCAGGCGTCCTCTGCCTTTGCATTCCTTTTGCAAAAGCTCGTTGATCACTCTGAATTGGCTGGGATCTATGAGGATAGTCTGGAGTGGTGGTGATAAGTAATATACCCTGGCACAGGTGTGAGATACTCACAATCTCCCATTCATCCGCGCTCGCTTCGTGTTCTACAGTCTCTGCGGATTGCAGGATCCTCTCCTTGAGCTTCTCGCTATCTTCCAGTGGCATAGAAACCTTGATCCTCATTCGCGCTCGTTGAATCGGGAGACTCGAGTCGGATTGCAGAAGCTTTATGCATTCGGTGACTTGGCTCTTCGCTGTCTTTCCAGGTTTGACACTAAACCCAGCCTCTGTCATTGCTTTCTCAATAATTCCGACCGGGTATGGACGTTGGGTTGCGGGATCAACGGACTTCTCTGCGACGAGGGTTGCAATTTCCTTCCGAACCGAAGAGAGATCGTGGTCTCTTTCCTTCTCGCCGACTTGCAGTTCGCCTTTCTTGAGAATCTTGAGCGTTGTTAGTTACTCTTCTTCAAAGTACTGGGTCAATGTGATACCCACCTCCTTGATGATAGCCTGCACATCTGATTTACCAAAGGCCTTTTGGAGATCCTGACTTCTTGCTACCTCTCCTTTTGACACGTTGACAAAGACATTGCTGATTTGGAGGACGTCGTCGAGGTCGGTTTCCCTGCAGAGCATTGGTCAGGATCTAACTTTATCGTCATAAATAGGAAGGAACGTACACTCCCGTTCTCCACTCCTGGACCTTGTTCTTGTAGCACGCAATCTGATCCAAGGGTTTGTCACCTCATTCATGAGCAGTATTCTATGTACCGTACCTCGAAGCGTTTACCGCCCTTTTTGAGGCGGACAATAGATACATTGGTCAATCTAGAAACCAAGGCTTCAGCACGAGGTAAAGAAAGGATCGAGTGAGATACGTACTTGATCTGGTTTGAAGGTTGATTTATGTGCATTTTAACACTGTTTGAGGATGGTTTGAACTAAGGCAAGGGTCGAGAAGCAACTACTTATATGAGTAACGATTGCGCCTATCGGGGCCGGAGCTCCTCCAAAGCTGACGTCATCGTGTACTTTTGACTCGGATAGGGTCGAGAATCGCATACCCCGGGATCTCATTATTGACAGTAATATTTTATATTCATCCAGCAGTTCATAAAATCTTGATCCTTGTAGTGGAGGAAGGTGTCCTGGGGAGGAGGCCAACTTTTCGATCTTGGCCTTGGTCGTGGGAACTGTAGATGCCGACAAGGAATGCTGTGTGATCCAGAATCCGACGGCGACAAGCGCTGCGGGCTTCACAAGCCTTCTTGTCCTACAACCACCTCATTCACGATGAAGGGAATAGGGAAGGCATTGGCGAGGTAGGCAGCTGCACGAAACCTTGAAGGATCAGCACTGATTCTCGTTGCAGGACGCCGTTCGCGGTGACCAGCCGGATTGGCATGGCAAAGAGTACGCTGAAATGTGTTTCACGCCCATTCCGAACCATCCTGACGGTCTCGATCACAAAATACAGAATCCTCCGACCCTGAATTCGATGACTGGCATAAACAGTTTCAGGCTATAGAGCAGGGAACTGAGAAATTGCTCAAGGACACCAATGCATTCGTAGATGCGGTTACATGTGTGTCCATTTGGCGTCTATCCTTCCGTACTGATATGGATTGCTTCCCTTATGACGTTGGCGCTTTCAACCGTTTGACTCTGCAACGTTTTCGATTTTAACCCTCGAATTCGACCATTCGTGTGACCAGCTTTGTTCACCTCGTCTTCCGGTTTTGCAACCCATTTCGCCGTCATTTTCCAGCCCATCCAAGGGGAATTCGATCTCCTCGGAAAACACCCCGATGCTACTCACACCATTCGAAATGTCACCCAATACCAGAATGCTATGGAGGAGATGCAGCAGTTGATCAGCCCAGAGTTGGAACTTATCACAACCAGGATTCACGCCCCTCTCAAGGAGTTCCAAGCTATCGTCAAGACCATCCGCAAGACGATCACCAAGCGTGATCATAAGGTTTGTTCCGCCCTTGCCTCCTTCTGGATCCCGCTGACCTTATTCCTTTAGCTCACGGACTATGACCGATTCAATAACTCCCTGACGAAACTGAGGGATAAGAAGGAGAAGTCTCTTAGTGACGAGAAGAACTTGTTCAAGGTGAGATTATGGTCATCCACTGTTCTTGTATCGACTAACATTGAGGCAGCTGGAACAAGACTTTGAGATTGCGACCAACGAATACGAGTACATCAACACCGCGCTGAAGCAAGATTTGCCGAGGTTTATGCAACTTGCGACAGCATTTATTGATCCTCTATTCAATTCCTTCTTTTACATGCAGTAAGTGACGATGGCTGTATCTTATGGAGGCACCTATTCACGGACCCGGACCAGACTCAACATCTACTATCTGTTGTTGGAGAAGATGCAAAGCTTTGCCGACAACTGCAAGTATGACATCACGAACGTCCCTGGCGCAGAAATCCAGTACACGTATGAATCGAAGCGGACTGATGCATGGGAAAGGATCGAAAGCCTGAACATCGTCAAGCGAATCATCTCAGTGTGTGAGTGTCTTCGTTGAGCTGCTCCCTGTCCCTGTGATAGCTGACCAACGACTTTGCTTGGCGTTCACAGCCCGTCTTGTGCAAGCCCAACGCGCGCAAGGAGGGGGAGCTGGGATCAGTCGCGCCAACACCGTTGCCAGCTCTTCATCGTCCTATTCATCGCGCCCCGCGCCTCCGCCGTCCCGTACCGGATCGTCGGCAGCAGCCTATAAGAAGCCCCCGCCTCCTCCTCCTGGATCGTCATCGCAATATGCTGCACCTCCACCGCCCTACACACCTGCGTCGGCATCTGCAAGCAGCTCGGCTGGACACCTCCAAATGCCCACTCCATCGCTTGCGCGCTCTCCTTCTGCCGCATCTAGTGTTGCGGCTACGAAGCGACCTCCTCCACCCCCGCCTCCGCTGAAACCCAAGCCGAAACCAGTGGTTGTATATGTTACTGCCTTGTACGATTTTGATGCCCAGGTGAGCACTATGGTTCCTTCTCGTTGCCTGCCGTTTGCTAAGGCTTTTTTTTTCAGGCCGAGGGAGATCTTTCCTTCCGCGCTGGTGATCGTATAGAATTGGTTAAGAAGACCGAGAGCCAGGAAGATTGGTGGACTGGCAGACTAAATGGTCAGGAGGGTATCTTCCCTGGTGAGTCTCCTTGCTATTAAAATCATAGTTTCTGATCTAACACACTACAGGTAATTATGTGCAAGAGCAATAAGGGACGAGACCATTGGATAGAACTAGTCGGTTTAATAAACATGTTATTAAATAACGGCGTGAGGTGTATCCTTGTCGAAAACTGAACTATGATCACCGGGCATTTCGTTGGCGCAGGCCACCAGCGCTTGTTGAATGGTGCAGCCCGGGTTAGGGTTTTTCCTTCGGAATAGGTGGGCTCTGATTGGCCGACACGGAGCATTAACCGGTGACTCAAGCAAGGACAAACAAAGGAAATCAGTCCGAGTCCAGATTGACTGAACAGCAGAGTCCAGCCCTGCTCGACCACCAACAGCCATGTCCTCTGCAATCACCAGAGTTTCCTCATCGTCGTTGCGGACAGCGACAAACTCACTTTCATCGTGCTCTCGTCGACTGAAACCATGCTCCTCGTCGTCCGTTTTCACCCGAAGGGCCATGATGTCGGCTCTTCGCTCGCAGACATCGGTTCATGCACCAGCGCCCCAGTCACTTGCAGACTCGCCTAGTTCCTCGGGGCCCTCAAACACCGTTCCAATAGATGCAACAACAAGAGTATCACACGACTCAAGTGCACCACAGACTGCTGGTCGTCCACCGGCTGCACCGAAAGCTACGAAACCAAGACCCAAATTACGTTCCACGAAAGCCGCGCTTACTATGGTACGTTCCTCCATTGTCTATGAGTCATTCAGTCATCTAAGAGGATACAATGCTGTTAACAGACCCCGGGCGCTGTCGAGCGGATACGAATGCTACTTAACAGCCCAACACCCCAACTCATTCGCATAGGCGTCCGGAATAAAGGATGTGCCGGCATGTCCTACCACCTAGAATATGTGGACAAACCTGGAAAGTTCGACGAAGTCGTCGAACAAGATGGAGTACGCGTTCTAATTGATAGTAAAGCGTTGTTTTCTATCATCGGGAGTGAGATGGACTGGAAGGAAGACGCGCTAAGGTACGCCATCGTACGAAATTTGCCCTACCCCGCATTTGAACTGATCTTTGTCCTCCCCTTCGTTCTCTAGTTCCAAATTCGTATTCAAGAACCCCAATATCAAGGATGCCTGCGGTTGTGGAGAGTCGTTTACCGTCGGTTCATGATCCTCAAACCCACGGACTTTGTCCCCACTGTTCTCCCCCATTCTTTTGCTATCTTACCACAATCTTTACCCCCACTCGCTATTGCTTATTCGATTTACTCATCTACCGACGATTACCGACGATGTATCCATACCGCACGGACTCTTTTTATCGCTATTCATAGATGCCTTTGTATTACCATTCGCAATAATCATTCGATTCTCATCTGGAATTTCATTCACTTGGCTCACTAACTAGTTAATAGGGTTGTATGTAGTATGATACAGAACATGGGTAAATGCGTTCTATCGATGCGAAGTGGTGTCATTGCCGTGGCGGGCGGGTATTGAGGGTCATGGCGGCGAATTGCTCCAAGGAGTTGACATAGATTTGAGTGGTCCCATTGGTTTGTGAGTCGTAGCTAGGGGGTGGGGACATGGGGGATCGGATTGGTAAGGTAGCGGGACCGCCTCTGTTACCCCATGATAAAGGGTGACTCGAGTCTGCGTATGGATGGGGCTGAGCAGGAAGATGTTCTGACCGCCGCTCATTGGAACCGGAGGGTTTATGCAGTAGTGCCTGAACCTGCCTTTCCGAGGGAGGTGGATTTGCGGTCCCTGCCGTTCCTTTCAGGGTTACTGAGTCGGCCCCACTGACTCGAGTGGTAGTTTCAGATCCTTCAGCTCGACGCTCAGCTATCGCAGAATCGACGCCAGATATTTTGGCAGTCGCCGCATTCGCCTTCCTGAGCTTATTCGGACCCTGCGCTCTGGCAACTGGGGGTAAATTCGTGTTGACCTTGGGTGCATTCTGATTCATGGTATCTCGAGTTTTGTCCATTGGCCGCGGTGACGGGCCTGACGGCTGTCGAATGTCGTATTCCTGAGTGGGGTTCATTACGACGAGTGGAGACCCCGAATTGGATGATTGAAACGACTCTCCCGGAGAAACGCTCGCTGCGTAGCTAGGAGGCTCGTCCAAAGCTGGTGGTGAAGTTGCCAAATCCGGACCATGATCCAGAGAGGGAGATTGATTCGTTGGGACAAGGGTTAGTTGCAGGTTCTGGGCGGGGGTCGCCCATTGTTGTATGGACGATTCGGCATATAATGTGGCGGGATCGAATTCGTCTTCGGGTTGCGGCTGGGGCTGGGAGGCAGTTATAGCCTGCGCAATGTTGTAGATTTGGGGAGGGGCGAAGGGTGCACCTTGAGGCTGGTGGCAGAATACCATCAGCGAATATGATGCAAATACAAGAGACAAACCAATTACCTTTTTCTTGAGTACTTTACGGGGAGGCTTGGGTGAAATCGACGGAGAGGCGGAGGGGGCACTCTGGCCGACGGGTGTGGTCTGAGGGAGTAACGGCACGGACTCGCCTTCACGACTCGCTTGATTGGACACCGCTGATGAGACATGGGGGGATGTTGAGGACTCTGGATCCGGGGAAGACGCGGTCGGAGAAGACGCCTGGTCCGGGACATAGAAAGAATCACGATCGTAGGAGAGCGCGGTTTGAGAGAGGGACACTGGTTGCGATTGAAGAAGCGACAACTGATGCAGGAGGTTCGCTTGATTATGTTGTGAGGGCGGACGGACAACTTGAGATGCTTGATTATAAGTGGGTGAAGGCGGAGTCTTTCGTTGACTGTTGGGCGTTCCTCGAGCTCTCCCTGCTGGTGGAAGGAAGGGAAGTTGCCATTGGTTGTCCGCGTTAGATACACTCCTTGCCCGAGGTAATACGTCTTCAACGGTCTGGGGTGCTGTAGTATGAGACGCGGCCGTCGAGGCGGATGGAGTGGTCGTAGTATGGGCGCTTATTAATTTTGGCCCGCCATGCGGAAAGAGACCGACTTCCGGTTGCCCTGACCCAGAAGGGTTTTCCGGAGAGGTCGAGACAGAACTTGTAGGAGGGATGGGGACCTGAGGTAATGGCCTCCCAGAGGACCGCGAATCTGAACGTGGAGAGGGACCGCGCGTTGTATTGGGATTCGCCCACGATGGTTGTAGCGCAGTTTGAACAGGTGAAGGTGATAGGCTTTCGGATTGAGGCTTCGGCGTCGCAGATGCAAATGCGCTCGCGTACAGCAGTTGTGCGTACGTCCGTGACTGTGGATGCCCCTGCGCCTGCAGGGCTTGGCTGAACGGAGACTCGTTGGTGGGAGGAATCTGGATGGGCGAACTTGATAAACTCGAGGGATAGCTGGTGGGTGGCGATCCTACAACACTGGAACCCCTCGATCTGATTCCTTGGCCCGCAGACATGGAGCTCGAAGCAGGCGACGTCGATGTCGAGGGCAGAGATCGCGATTGCGCCGGCGATAAAGTTGGTGAGTGGGCAATGCTTCCAGGGCGGACAAAGGTTACAGTTGGTGGGCTTGTCTGGAGATTAACATAGTATCTGAGAAACAGTTAAGGTGGCAGATAATCGTGCACGGTAATCTGGATCTCACGAGAGGTTTCGTCTATGCACTCGGATTAGTAGCATGCATTCGGTTGCAGACAGCCTTTTTGCATCCACTCACTTGTGGTCCCAGTGTTCAGTCCAACCAGGTGGTAGAGGGTTGTCGTTTAGAGCTTCCTGGTTCATACTAAGAGATGCAATCGATACGATGTCATGGGTAGAGAAACGCCCAGCAAGCGGAGCGCCAGAGAAATAACAAACGAGCCGCCTATTATTGGTGCCACACCGCAGGGGACAGCACCCAAGAAGGCAATAATAATATGAAAGATCTGATAGCCCAGCTGCACAGCAGTGTACGGTGCCTGGGGCGTATGACAGCGCGAACGAAAGCACATAAGCGCCCAGATAACCCTTGTGCAGCGACACAACTTTCATCGGCAAGTTCCACAGCACCTCCCTCTGGCTGGGTTGGTTAACTGGCTTTAGCGAGAGACAAGGGGTGATGATAAGAAATGTATTAAGTACAAGACACGTAAATGCCAGTCAGGGAGAATAAAAGTACAGGGAAGCGGTGATGCCAATACGAAACGAGACAGCCAAAACCACGAGAAAAAAAGATGCGATAAAGCGTGGAATATATATGTAGTATGAACCCAAACTGATACGTGGAAACAAAATGAATATTATAACGTTCGTCCAACAAATCCTAGAATGTTCCTGCAATCCCGATAATAGTATTAAAGAGAACAAGAACGACATTCACGACAGAACATCGTCCGCCTTTCAAGGAGGCAAGAGTAGTTTCGATGCCTCGTCATCGATGGTGAGAGATGAGTGCTGGCATGGGTACAGATGTGTTATCCTCAGGGTTGCGATGCTCCGCAGCCGGCGGATGAGTATCCGAGGGTTTCCTCTTGATGCTGGGGCGCTTCGACAATAGCACCTCTCCTTGCATGCCTTCCTTCAATAACTCGGTCGGACTCGCACTCCTTTTCCCTCCTGTCGAGGCGCCAGAAACACCCTCTCCACCAGAATCTGTTGACAATGCCGTCTGTACCTTGAGAGGGGTCCGAAGGTTGACCGACCCTCGCGCGGGCGACGGCGAAGGCGGTCTTGAGGATGAGGAATCAGCCCCTGCACATCTCCTCTGCGAAGGCGACCTCGACGGAAGATGGGAAGAAGACACAGATGAAGAGCGGGAGTGCGACCGCCGCTGCGATGCCAATCGACCTGGTGCTGTCTTGGGTGGTACTGGTCTAGTCTTTTTGCCATCTCGTCGCTTCTGTCTCGTAGAATTCGCATTGGAACTGGCCATGAAGCTCGCGCCCTTCTCGCCAATCCCTGCTTGCCTGCCAGCCGCTGCCTCAGCCTGCTCCTTCTCGTCGTCCAAGATCATCAAAGCGCCTTCGATTATTGCCATGTGAACGAAGACATATTGCCGAAGGCTCTGGCACAGGCTCATCCTCTGTTCCCGCATGTCCTGGATGACTTCAAGTATCGGGTCCTCGTAGTTGTCGAGGGAAGGCGGTGTGGAAGTCCCATGGAGCGGCCGAGGGTCCTTGTAATCGAAGGTCTTCGTGTTAGGAGACTCCACCACGGAAAATGTATACTTGTCGTCATCGCTGCAACCCTTGTTGGAGAAGGACATTCGCGCATCCAAACCGGATGTCGAAAGAACCGGGGCAGAGGGATTAGGATGGGAAGATAGATTGAGGGATAGACTCGGAGGCGCTCCTGCCCTCTTCATGAAAGACGACGTCATCGATTTCGTTGCGGAGCTTGGTCGCGCAGGGACCGATTTCGTTCTTTCTCGTGGGTCATCCGGTAATGATCCTCGAGCCATTGGCTTGCAAGGAGGGGAGATCCGGTCAGTTGGAGGCGTTTCGGGAGACACAGATGTTTCCAGGGAAGAAGGATTCACCTCGTTACCACTACCGTTCGTGCTTGGGGTTTGGTCTCCTGTGGAGGAATCATCAGAGCTGGAGCTACTGCCCTGAATGGTAGTGGTAAAAGGTGGGAGTTTTGCGGAAGAGACACGTCCTCCTCGGATGGAGGTCTTGTCCACCCTCATTGGAGATGGCTGGGGTGGGCGGGGAGACTTTCGAGCCTGTTCCATTTCCGCATCGACGGTCTGGGCCCAGCGTATAGTGCTCTGGAAAGAGGGAGCAGAAGTCTCTCTGGAAAGAACCATGGAAACGACGTCAATCTCCGAAACCTCTGAGGTTGGTGGAGGTGCATCGCTATTATCGTCCACGTGCATGTCCACGTCGTTAGAGGGATGATCGGCGACAGCGCCTGCCAAAAGCATTGGTTCGGTTTGCGTTTCTGGCGGAGCTTGCGGGGCAGTTGAAGCCGCTTTCACTTCAATGGGGGGTTTGGAATCAACGACCATGGCTTCATCATTGGCCTGCGCCTTCTTGTGAACATCTCGTTTGATAGAGTCCAGGATGGCATCGACAGCGATGAAGCCTCCAGTGCGACCAACACCTGCGCTGCAATGGAGGAGAACGGGGCTATTCGCCCCCATTGCGTGCTTGGCAATGCCCGTCTTTTCGTCCAAGTCCAAGACATTGGGGGGTGAATCGGGATATCCGGACGGCGTAGGTTCGTCTCTGTTGCCGGTTTCGATGACCGCTTCTTCGACCTGCTTGATCAAACCGAGAAGACCTCGAGGATCGTCGGGAACATTCATGTCCGGCCATTCCAAGTATTGTAGGTGAATGATTTTGCGAGGTTTGGCGTCGGGATAGCCGGTATGAGAAAGTTCAAATACGCGCTTGATCGTTTCCGACTTGTGATAGTGATGGTGTTTGTGTGTAGTGCTGGACGAGGGATTGCCGTGAGGGTAGCGAGGGCGGGTAGAACGTGCATCAAACGAGGAATAGGCCGAGAAGAACCCAGCGGGCTCTTCTGACGAGTCGACCACACCGGTCGTCGACACCAACTTTAATCGCAACGGTCCGAATGCGTCGTCCGCCCAGTACGCACCGCATTTCACCATGGCACCTTCTACCTCTCGAGTGAGCATGACAATTACATGCACGTTTTGTTCCCAACATAATCTGGAAACTAGTCAGAAAGCGGGATCCAGAACGGACATTTCAGGATACTCACGTCCAGAAATCAACAAAAGTTGCTGGGAGAGGACCTTGTGTAGCAATATAGCGTTTATTCGTCCCGAGGGGCTGCACGTACGACGCGTTGACATAGTCGTCATCCTTATGGCTCAGCTTCACTCGGGCATGCTCGAATGGCCATATGTGACGGTACCTGATGATTGCATTGGTAAAGTGAATGAAATAGGATAAGGAGGACAAGCTAACCTATTCTTTGCACCTTTCTCTACGCCTGCAGTTATGCTGAAGGGAAAGAGGTTCTTTGACTGGCCTGCCTGCTGGTCACCGAAACCACTCTCCTTGGAATGATGTTCCATGATACCCATCAAACGACGCTGCTCTGCCAATTCGATGCGATAGAACTGCATGGCAAGGGTCTCTGCGCCGTGGTCCACGACTGACTGATCTGGACCGGTATCGTCATCGGGGGAATCTTCTGATGATGAATCGAAACATGCGGGGTGGTGGTGGGAGGGGCACTTGCCAGCACGCATGGCGATTCGTTTGAGCCATGGAACTGGGAGTTCATGTATTCTCCGGCGCACACGGCGAGGTAATCGAAGAGGTATTCGCTCAGTGATTCCGTGGGAAAGCTCCACATTCTGACGGATGGTGTCAAAGAACGGATTGGCTGCGTGCGACGAGACCGATGTCGATTGTATTTGCGAGGCGGGTTTATCTACCAGCGATGGCGCACGCTTGGACGTTGCTGGGTTGAGGGGTGCGTTGTGCATGGCCGTCGATGACAAGGAAAATGCTTGTAGGGGAAGATGTCGAGTTCGGAGCACGGAAGAGTTGTTGCTGGAAGGTGTGGAGGCAGCGGTGCCATCGTCCTCTTCATCCTCCAACTCGTTGTCCGGCGTCGGTGGCCTGGTATCGATCATATCCCTCTTTTCTCGCCAAACTGACTGAAACCCGCCCTTGAGCCAAAACAATTCCCCCTCGAAGCCGTCATTCTTGAACTTGCGGAGAAGGCCAAGGATGTTGGAGTTTTCGGGGATGGAGTGGGCATCGGCGTCGTACACGACGATCCGTTTCGCTGAGCGCCATGCAGAGAACCTTGACCGAGCATGCTTGGACGGCAGCATTGCTGCCAGGCGCTGGAGAGAGAAAAGTGGTCGTTTGAGAAGGGTCGAGGGGACTGAGAGGGAGACGGCCGACGACACTCTGGCTGACGAGTAGGCAGCATGGGGTCGAATGTCGAGGACTAGAGTGTCGGGGTCGTCGAGGAGGGGGCTGAGTGCCGCTGGAGATATTGAAGGGAATGTGGCGGACGACGAGGAGGGCGTTGTTGAGGGTGGGTTGGGTGAGGAAGTGGAGGGCGGAGCGAGGATGAATGCAGGCTGGATCATGATTGGTACCTGAAAGCGCTTGTTAACGGCTCGTTCAAAGGCTTCGACATGGTCGAGTGAAGGGTTCAAGTTTGGGTGGTGAGTTCCGAAAAAGTCCATAGAAATTGGACGTAGAGATAAGCGCCGACGTCGCTCGAATGTCGAAGAGCTTTGGGTTCTGGCGGAATTTGGGTCGGAGTAGTAAACCTAACTCGATTCCAATTCAATTATGTAAATACAAAAACTGACGTCATCTACGGTCTAGACCTTCTCACTCATCATCAACGAACATCGATGAATCTCCCTCGCCCTCTTCATCCGACACAATCTCCACATATTGCTTCGTTGCTCCCCGCGCCGCACGAGCTGGCCGGCTGCTCGCCGCACGCGGTGCAGGCACATAGTCTTCCTCATCGCTTGACTCGCTCAACTTCTTCAGCACTTTCTTCTTCGGCGGAGAAGCTGGCTTCATATTCTTCGAGATTTTCGCAGTCGCTTTGGGCTTCCCGAAAAAGTCGTCAATCTTCTTCTTCACTGCAGGCTTCTTGTCGTCATCGTCATCGCTGTCCGAGATGGCAGGGCTTTTTGCATCGTCATTAGCATCAGACATGAAACATGATTCATCTTCACTTACCTCTTCCGTTTGCCCACTGCCTTACCTTTCCCTTTCGTTGGCACAACCTCAATATCAGAGTCAGAGTCCTCGACTTTCGCCTTCTTGGAAGTAGGTTTCCTCTTGGTCGATGGCGCGGGATCGCTGTCGTCGTCGTCGTCGTCGTCGTCCATACTGAGCTTCTTGGTCGCGGCCCGCTTGGCCCCTGCCGCCGCCTGCTTGGACGCTGGTTTACGCGGAGGTGGCTTGGGAGGATCGCTGTCGTCATCGATCTCTACAACATCCTTGTCCGGCGCCTTCCCTTTGCCCTTGGGCGCGGGTTTGACAACCAGCTCTCCATATTCTCCGCCGTCGTCATCATCGTCGCTATCAGAGTCATCCAGCACAGGCTTCCTCGCTGCCGCCCGCCTAGGCGCTGGTGGCTTCTTGTCAATGGCCATATCGTCGTCCTCCTTCTTGGTCGATGACGAAGCAACTGGTCTCTTGGGTTCAGCCGGTTTCCGCTTCGCCGCAGCGTTTGGTTTGATAGGCACAAAGTCGTCGTCGTCGGAATCTTTGCCCCTTCGTCCCATACCGATGGACTTGCGAGTCTTGAGCGTCCTTTGCTTGCGCTTCTTGCCATTAACAGCACCGCCCTCGCCCTTCTTCTGCTCGAAGATCATGCAGTCCTTCTCCCACTCCTCCAGGAACTTGTCCAAATCAGTGTTCCACAGATCTGTAGGAGATTTCTCGAGCAACGCCAAAAGCTCCTGTTCCTTTTCGTGCGCCTGTTGCTTCAGCTTCTCGATCCTTTCCCTCGTCAAACTGTAGATAGCCATTCCCAGCAAATAGTCAAAGTCCGTCACGGCTTCAGAGCCACTTTCCTCCTCCTCGTCTTCGGACTCTTCTTCTTCCTCATCCGGCTTAGCGGTCTTGGTTTTGGCCACTTTGGGGAAGGGGCGGAAATTGAGCTTACGGAGCTCGGCGACGATGTCGGCTTTCTTTCGGTTCGACACAACAAGCTCCTTCTTGATGATCATCTCGATGAATCGAATTTGGTTGTTCAGTTTATCGTAGGCTGTTGAGAGTTCGAGGGCTTGGTAGTCCTACAGTCCTCAGTTAGAAAATGACGATAGTGGAGCTGAAGTAAATCTTACCTTGCGCTTCTGGTAATAGGCCAGTCGCATAGGGTAGAAGTCTTTCAAGATCTCCTCGGGCGTTTCGTACTTTTTGATCTTGCCCTCGAAGTCGAAAAGGATCATGTTCGTGGTGCTGACTTTGGTGGTCAAACCGAAGAACTCGACAAGGCCCTTCTCCTCCGCCTTCTCGAGGTCCTTAGGGTTCATCGTCACTTCGAAGAGGACATTCAAGTTGTCGTGGTGTTCTTTGAAGTCCTACCCGATCAAGTTAGCATTATCAGAAACCGAGTAACCAAACCCACTGACCTTAACCATGCCAGCATTCTTGACCACGTCCTTCTTCCCATCCTCATCCTTATCCTTGTCCTTATCCTTGTCCTTCTTCTCCCCGGTGATCATGGCCTCCAACTCGTCTTTGAATGTACGGGTCCACTTGTGGATCGGCAGTTCGGAAATCTCCACCGTGGTGTCGTTGATCTTGGTCGCAACACCAACGACGTCGTATTTGCCCTTACCGGTAGGCCTGACCTCGCCTTTGAACCCTCGCCACCAAGGGGTCATTGGTTCCGGCTCCTCCTCTTTCATCATTCGACGGAGATTGGCCACGATGTCAACAGGGTTGTAGGGAGGGATGTTGGTACTCCAGCCTGGAACCTGTGTCAGAATTCGACGGGCGAAGAATGAAACAACATTTCCCACCTGTTCCGATACCTTCTGCACCGTTAATCAACACCATGGGCACGGTCGGCATGTACCACTCTGGCTCGATGGGGACGTCATCGTCCTTAAGGTAGTTGAGAAGTGGGTCGTCGAAGGGATGGTAGATGGCACGTGTAATGCTTTTGGCGTTCGTGAAGATGTAACGTGGGGCAGCATGATCTTTTCCACCAATCTCACGCGTACCGTACTGACCGTTGGGTGAGAGAAGGGCCAAGTTGTTTGAGCCCACATAGTCCTGCGCAAGGTTGATGATGGTAGCTGCCAAACTGGCTTCACCGTGGTGGTAGGCAGCGTGTTCGGAGATGTAACCAACAAGTTGAGCGACCTGTAGTCAACGTAAGTGGTATTCAGTTGGAACTAAGAGCGAAGATCTCTACCTTGATTTCCTTCTTCAGCTTACGCTTGAAGCAACCCCAAATGACTTTACGTTGACCAGGTTTCAGGCCATCAGCAATGGACGGAATTGAACGAACGTTGTCCGCCATCGAGAAAAGAATCAACTCCTTGTTGATAAACTCGGAGTAAGGGATTTCCTCCAGGCGGTGGTCGAGGAAGGTTCCAGGCTGCGAAAAGGTCAGTCAAGGTTCATGGGGGTGTCTTCCAGCCAATTACCTTGAATTGGCGCAGCCACTCCTTACGCTCGTCAGCCTTCTTCTTGCTGAACGCCAGGTCGATGAGTTCACGGTCCCCTTCTTGCGTTGGTGCGAATGGAATCATGTGTTTCTCCATTTTGCTGAAGTACTCTCGCGCGTCCTTATCCTCGCTGGTTCCCAAACCCTATTGATGATGCTCAGTGAGGTTCGCCTAGCATGGTCGCAATGAAGAACTCAAACCTTGTAGTACTTGGATTCCCACTTTCTGGCATCTGGTGTCTCTTCCAACCACTGCTCATATTCGGGGATGGTGAAGAAATCTTTGACTTTGTTGCCTTTCTTGACCTGGGGAGAAGGGTGAACGGGAGGCAGAATGAGGATGAACGAAAAACATACCCTGACAATGGGTGTGACGAACTCGACGAGGAAGTCAGGGATTTTCAATAAAGAGGGATAGAAGTGGTCCAAGAAGTTGATAATAAGGCCTTTGATATGAGAACCGTCGTGATCCTGGGAGATGGTCAGCGTATGCATGACACTTCGAAGGAATATAACAAATACCTGATCAGTCATAATCATCAATCTCCCATACCGGAGACTGGACGTGTTGGTATAGTCTTTGTTGTGTTGCAGACCCATAATCTTCTTGATATTCTGGATTTCTTCGTTCTTCATGATTTGGTCATGACGGGCTTCTCGTACATTGAGAAGCTTTCCGCGGAGTGGGAAGACACCGAAATTGTCTCGACCAACCACTCCGAGACCAGCGATAGCCAACGCTTTGGCAGAGTCACCTTCTGTGAGAATCAAGGTGCAGTCCTGCGCGTGGCGTGTACCAGCATTGTTCGCATCGGAAAGCTTGGCGAGACCCAGTAGCCTGCGACACGATTTAGCCTGACCCCATACTTTATGTGGGGGAAACCCACCTGCTACGCTTGGTTCCATCTGCCCGCTTCATCTGCTGGTCGGCCTTGAACTTGGCCCAATTCAGCACATTGTCGACGATGCCCGATTTGGCGACTAAAACCGGACTCAGTGCTGCGCTAACTTCCAAAAATCGACATTACACACCCTTCTTAATGAACTCGTCAGAGATGGTGGGTTTCGACCCAAATTTCGACGAGGGCAGTGTCAGGAGCTCCTTTGTTTGACTGTCGAAGGTGGGGTTCACGATGAGCGATTTGACGAATAGCCACATGTGGTTCCTAATCTGGGCAGGCTTGACTGTTGCCCCCTTGTTCTTCTTCGAAATCGAGGTAACGAGTGCTTTGGAGATTTGGTCCGCGATGTAGTTGACGTGCGTACCGCCCTTGCTTGTGGCAATGGAATTGGCGAAGGAGACATGTTGGAAGGTGCCCTCCGTGGAAAGGGTATATGCGATCTCCCAGCGGTCGGATATTTGTTCGTGGATCACGGTTTGCTTCGGCTGGGCAGCTCCTCCCGACTTCTCGGCGGCAGCTTCCTGAACAGAGCTGACGTACATCTCGACGTATTGCTTGAAGTTCTTGATCTTCAGGCGCTCGTCGTTCAGGAAAACCTTCACGTCTTTGACCGTGCCCGCCATGTCGAAAACGCGTCGTTTCAGCAGGCTGACCGTGTCTTCGTCAATGGAATTCATGCCAAAGCGTTTCAAATCTGGGCGGAATGTGATGCGCGTGTATTCTTCCCCTCGAGTGTTCTTGGTGATTTTCGCTTTTCCGCACTTCGACATGTTATCCGTCCATGTCTGCTTGTACTTCTGGGAGGTGTTCTTGTCGGCGGTCTCGACCGTGAATTCCAGTGAGTAGATGTTGGCGAGCTTGGCACCATAGCCGTTACGGCCTCCAGTCAATTTCTTCTCGTCGTCGTCGTAGTTGGTGGATGTGAGAAGGTGACCGAAGATCATCTCTGGGATGTACATCTTTTCCTTGGAGTGAATTTCAATCGGGATACCGCGACCATTGTTGTAGACCGAGATTGTGCCTTCCTCTACGTCGATAGTGACCTTTAGCGTGTCCATGGACGGGTCATTGATCTAAAAACGCGTCAATCAAGAGAGAAGGGATATGTCAATGAGAAGTCCTGAACCTTGTTGTCGGCAGCGTTCACGAGAATTTCATCCACAATCTTGAAGAAGCCGGGGACATATTTCACTTCCCGGTGGACCATCCGCTTGGTCTCTGAGTCGTACGTCCACATTGGCGTGGTTATGGTCTCAATGCTTCCAATGTACGAATCAGGTCGCTTGAGGATATGTTCGAGTTGCGTGAGCTAATGGAGGTAAATTTAGCTGGTGAGCCAATGAGTACAATGATGATGAGCATGCCTTCTGGTACATTTCCGACGTCGATTTCTTCTTATTCTGCCCAACAGGCTCGTCCGGTTCTTCCTGCCGCCTTGCGGTAGACGTCGGTTCATCCGTGTCCATGCCACTATCCTCGTCCTCGTCGCTGTCTGCTGGTTTGGCAGCAGCCTTCTTCTTCGCTGGCGCCTTGCCTTTCGAGGCATTGGCTGTTGACTTGGGTTTCGGGGCTGCCTTCGCCTTTGTTGCCTTCGTGGCCGTCTGGAACACGATGTATTAGTTCTAGCGAGCCTCGAGGCCCAAACTCAACATACCTTCTTCACTGGGACATAATCGTCAGATTCTGAACCAGAAACGTTGTTGAGATTGTAATCGTCGCTTTCGGAGTCCATTGTTGAAGTCGTTCAACTCTAAGCAGGGTGTATGCAGAACGCGTCTGGTCTGCGTAACGTTGCAATTCTCGAAAGGATCCCACGTGAACAGTTAAACGCGTTCTGATCTTGGCATCGCTTAGCATACCATCGGGTGCAATACCCGGAGCGACTGAAAGATAAATTGCTCAAGCTTGTACTCTAGTAAATCGTAGATAACATTGTAGGTAAGTAACAATATGCAATATTAAGGCTTGCTCTTGACATTGCTGACAATGAGTTTCTAGAAGGGATTGGTGAGCCACAGGCCTGAACCACTGCGAGATGGGATACTAACCTTGTATGCCTGCACGTCTCCCTTAAATTTGGTCACAGTTCCGTCTCCGCAGACCCACAGCTATAATTGCTGTAAGTAGATTGACCTTTCAATGTACTTACGACCTTACCTCTTTAGCAACAGATGTAATGAACCTCTCGTCGTGAGAGATCAAGATAACGCCGCCGTTCCAAGCTTGAAGTGCTTTCATCAACGCGTCCAAACCTTCGATGTCGAGGTGGTTGGTAGGCTAACGCGGAGAGTCAGCTCAGGGAGTCACGAGAGGAACCTGGCTGGGCCTACTTCGTCAAGCAAGAGGACATGGGGGCGTTGAAGGGAAAGGAGTGCGAAGGCAACACGCGACTTTTGACCTCCAGAAAGGGTTGCTATTGGTTGCAAACTGAGAGCTGAATTAGATAGTGAACGCAAGGGAACCATCTGACAACATACCCTGTCATTCCACTGATTTGGAAGTTACCCAAGTGGCTCCTGTATTCTTGTTCCGTCCTTCCAGGGAACTTGGAGGCTAAGAATTGAACAGGCGACATGGTGGGGTCGAGGGTGTCGACATGGTGTTGTGCAAAGTAACCCCTTCAGGGAAAAGTCAGCATTAGGGCCGGTGGAAATACAGGAACAAAACCTACACCCGGAGGCGTCCGTTACGAGTGACATGACCCGATAATGGTTGAACCTCGCCAGTTAGGATCTTAACTCTGTGGGCATATTAGCACACACGCGTGAAGAATAGCATAAAATACCCCGCACAGTGTCGATTTACCAGCACCGTTCGCACCGACGATAGCCACTCTTGAGTCGAGGCCAACGTCAAAGTAAACGTTCTTGAGAATCAGTTTGTCTGGCGTATACCCAAACGTCACCTCTGACATTTGCAGCAGAGGGGGTGAAAGCTTGTCGGTTTCAGGGAATCTGGACCACAGTTCTTAAACCCACACTTGTGGACGAAAAAAGAGCGCTCACTTGAATGTCTCCGACTCTTCCTCTTCTGGTGGCTGCAAGTCAGGCAACTTCTCTAAAATTTTGATCTTCATCTGCGCCTGGGCCGCTGGAGGATACATGAATAATCGCAGTCGAAGTTTTAAAAAACGGTTGTAAGTGCTCACCGCGATTGGCATTATATCGCCAGCGATCGATGAAGGCCTGTAGATGTTTACGATAATCCAACTGCGCCTCGTACTCCTTTCGCAAGTTGCGGTCACGCTCGGACTTGGTCGAGTAGAATTGAGTAAAGTTTCTATAATTTCAATTCAGACACTGCGGAACTGTCACCATAATACGCTGCCTTACCCTTTGTAATAATCTAGGCGGCCAGAGTGCTGGTGAACGATGTCGGTGGCAACTGCATCCCTGGTAAATGGTTAGCCAAAACGATGGGATGGCAGATGGTTGCGCAGCGTACAGGAAAGCTCTGTCGTGAGATCTTTGAACGCCGACAAGTCAGTACCAATGCCAGACAACGTGCGACACAGGACAGACATACACGACGAGAATTGTTCCTGGCCACGTTTGTAGATAATCTTCAAGCCATGCCAAGGCATTCAAATCGACTATAAACCTCCCAGTAAGGCTTGTGGCTAAGCTTCACTGAGGAAACAGACGCACTGTGATTGGAAGGCTCGTCGAGCAACAGAAGTGCTGGCTTGAGAAGGGTGTCAGGATCAGCTGCAGAAACGAATAACCGTTAGACTCGCCTTGACGAAAAGGGCACGGGCCAAGGCAAGACGCATTCTGATTGTCGTGTCAAATCGAGCACTCTGCATACCAAGGTCGTTGTACATACCTCCATCCACCACTGAAAGATTTCGTCGGCCGCTGTTGATCTGCTTCATCGAATCCAAGGCCTGTAAAGAAGATGCCAGAATGGGACTTCCGCTGCGGAAAACATAGAAACAAAGAAAACGCACCTGCCAGTAAGGCCGCTGCGCGTGCTGGACCACTGGCGGCGTCCATTTCTGCGAGTTGGGCGTGGACCTCTGCAAGGCGTGAAGAGAGCTCTTCACGGGCATCGTCAAAGCGTTTCTCATCATTCTCGGATTCCAGCTCAGCGAGTTGCGTATCCAGGGATGCTTGCTCCTTCAACAAATGGTCTCTCCATACGTCGGCCTTGAGAACTGAGTCGATGGCTTTGGTGTCGTCGCCAACGATCTGCGAGGCAAGCTGGCTCAGCTTGTGACAAGGGCATGAGGAGGGACGTCACTAACTTCTTGTTCCACGAATAGGATGGTAATATGCGGGGGGATAGGAACCTCACGCATGGCGATGTGGCGGAGCAAGGTAGATTTACCAATACCTGAAACATAATCCGTGAGCTGAATACTCCAATAGTCATGCCAGGAACCACGTACCGTTGCGACCAATGAGACCATATCGCCGTCCGTGAGCCAGGGTAAGACTTGCACCAGACCTTTGGATAGTCGTTAGACAGAGTCTTTAGCGGACGAAGTGACAGTCGTACAGGATTCGGTTGGAACCGAAACTGACATCGATAGAAGGGAGGTGGATGTCCTTGCTCTTGTTTTTCGCATTGGCGGCCGCTTCCAGAGGATTGATCTATTATTGGACATTAGGGAGAAGCTTTCATTACAAGGTAAGGATCCTACTTGCCTTCATGAACATCTCCTCGTACGTTTGCTGTCGAGTTTGGGGTCAGTAAAGGCCGACAAAGCGACAGGAGCTGTGCGCTACCTGTTTCTTGTGCGCATCGAGGAGCTTTGAACCTTCGTACAAATCTCTCCTTGCGCGTTTTTCGATCTTGGCCTGTAGTCATCGCGGTTCAGATGTGGCGAAAACAAAGCAAAAGAGCGAATCCCATACCCTCAGCTTGGCTTCTTGCTTTTCGAGCTTCTTAACATCGACCCGAGATGCCCTGTGTCGTGGTAAGAATCTGCACCATCCTTTGAGGTTGACTTGTACTTACTTCCCCTTGTTAATACTCTCGAGATCAACAGCGTCGTTTAGAACTAACGTCTTGGAAAGAGCAGTCTTGCTCATATCCATAACTTTATCCAGTTTCTGCAGCTTGGGCTGGTTCCTGCTTTTTTGTCGCACTTTGAGCTGGTCTTCGAGCATGCTTTCCAGTTTTTGCATGAGAGCATCTAGCTGCTGACGCTTCTCGTCTCCCGCCACTGAGTGGAGGATTTCGCGGCCAATCTGAAGGACGTCCTCGTCTTCTCCTGCATCATCAATGAGGTAGCCCGCAAGATACTGGACGATGATCTCTTCAGTGCCCGGGAAGGCGATGCGGATTTCTTCTGCGATCTCTTGCTCTGACATGTTAGTGAAGGTGAGGGATCGAGTTATAAATAGGCGTGAGAAGTGGATTGGTCCTGATCATCTCTGACCGTCAAAGATCATCATTCACCGCTAGCCAAGGTCACCTTGCCTACGATCTATGTAATGGCCATACAGGCTACTACATATACCGCCTGCCCTGTGAGGCTCGGCTGGCTCTCTTTTGCCTTCCTTCCTCGTCGCTGGGCGACTTTTTAACTTTCTCTGCCAATGGCGATCCGAATCGACAATGGCGACCCTCAAATTCGGTACGAGGCAGAGGTCCCTTCCTTGAACTGGACATCAAATTTCCTTTGTCGAGAACACTGCGCTGGCCTTGAATCCTACAGGCAGCAGATAACAGATGTAGCCTTCGATGGTGAGATCCTCTGAAGACTGTTTCTGACGGTCGGTCTGGAGCACCTTGGCTTATACCTTTTCAGGGACCTGGCATACCGCCCGAGGGGTGCGTCAATACTGCACACGCCAGTCTCCTGACCCATCTGACTATAATTCTCTACAAGGGCGGCCGCACATCCAATGCTACCTTGGAGTTTGAAGGTCCGTCCACCATCCCACCGCGCAGCCGCGAGTCGTCTCTTATCCAACTTCGTAGGTTCGAGGATTGCAGCATCGTTCATCGTATTCAAAAGGGATTTGGAAGGTGTACCAGCAGGGAGGTATGAAAGCATTACCAGGTCTCAGTGGTCTACTCGTTTGACATTATTTTACCCCAACAGCGTAACAGACGTTCTCCTTGAGTTCTACGTCGACGACCAGCTCGCGAGTACAACTTCACTCACATGGAATAGTGCTGTAGCAGCAGCCAACCTGGACGCCCAAGAGGCTATCAACCAGGACATCAGATTCGTTCACAACCTGGTGTTCTTTAACAACACAGTTGCCCCCGGAAAGCGCGTTTTCAGAGTCCAGTATAACCCCCTTGGAGGGGGAAGGACCGAGCGCGATACATCTTTGGCTTTGGATTACTTTGAATACGTGTGAGTACCACGGCCGGCGGCATCGACTCAATTAATCATTGTCCTCAATGGTCTGGTTCAGCCCTCTGGTACAAGTTGCGGTACCCCCCAGTGACCCGACGCCCACAACGCCTATCGCCACAGCTAGGAGTACTACCGATGTAGGCAAGATTATAGGACCCATCGTAGGGGTGTTTGCCGTCCTCATTTCCGTGGGCTGTGGGCTGTTTTTCTGGTGGCGAAAGCGGTCAAAGCAGCGACGCCGGACCCGCTTTTCTACCTTCCGATCTGGATGGACGGACGGGCTCGCTAAGAGTCCTCCGCCTACAACTGTGGCCCCACTGTCGGGGATCACCCACACATCACCAACACCGTCGAGCAGGCTCTCGTTTACAACTTTGTCGTCCTTGTCGATATTTTCTCGACCTGGGATGGACCTACAGGGGTTTGGGTCGCCTGATCTTGGTGAAAAGCAACATTCACGGTCTTTACGTACTTCGACCATATCTGCCTCGCTTTCTTACACATCGTACGAACAGCAATGGCAGGGATTTAGTATGGACGCTTCAGGGAGGATTGTTTCATAACTCTCAAGTTGTATCGAGCCCGGAAGACTGTATCTAGTTCGTTTTCAAGAGCATTGATCGATACTTGGCACGTCCACAACACGTTACTCTGCTTGTACCGCTTTACCAACCACAGCCATACAATGGGCACCGTGCTGCCAACCAAGCCAAGTGTGTGCGTGGGAGTGACAACCAATCCGCCTCAATAAAAGCGCATCACACCCAAGGTCAGAGGAAAGGAGAGCAAGCAAAACCGTCTCGATTTTATTGCCAAAGAAATGCCAGCTTCTAGCTGCGAAATGAAGGTCATGGAAATGCGTAAACTACAACTGTGCGAAAGCGAATGGATGAAGGTGGAAAGCAACTAAAATGGTATACGGGGAGCATCTAGATCACGGTCCGTTCCAACATTCGCCAGGCCTACAGCTGAGCGCGAGCGGCATGACGCCTGGGGCGATTGAAGCCCCCACGTCCGTTGTTATTGAAGCCGCCGCGGTTGAAGCCACCGCCGAAGCCACCGAAACCGCCGCGATTTTGACCAAAGCCGCCTCGGTTTTGGTTATTCTGCTGTCCCCCGTTGTTGTTCTGTTGACCATTGTTGTTGCCGTTGTTCTGCTGACCGTTGTTGCCGTTGTTTTGCTGGCCGTTGTTGCCGTTGTTCTGCTGACCGTTGTTGCCGTTGTTCTGCTGACCGTTGTTGCCGTTGTTCTGCTGGCCGTTGTTGCCGTTGTTCTGCTGCCCGTTATTGCCGTTGTTCTGCTGGCCACCATTGTTGTTCGGTTGGTTTCCTGCAGTAAACTAAAGATAACGGTCAGAATAATCGGCATGGTGGAAAGGATAGGTGTATAAAAGCGAACCGTGAGGCAGACAGGTCAACAAGGTTGCCTCAACGGTTGTGTATCTAGGATGTTATCCGGACATGTTGCGTTCATAGCTCTGTCCAGTTCATCTTATACACAGGGTACGCGCTGGCTTTGCATGACCGGACAACGCTGGGTGTCCGCGCAGGCCAGGCCCAGAGAAAACAACGCATTTGCTTGGAACAAAACAAGGGGAGGAAGACTCACGTAGACACAATCGTCCAATGCACCGTGCTGAGCAACGGGAACAATGGCGGGCTGATGATTTGAAGCAGCGTTGATAGAGCAGAGACGATAGACACCCGCATCAAGACCGTCGGTGACATCAGCGGTCAGGATGCCGTTATTGGCAACACCGTTCAGACCCTAGTAGCCCAAAATCAATACTTTGCCACACGCGGACAAGGATCAACCACCAACCTTGAAGAAGGCGAATTGACGGGGGTTGGTGGGAGTGGTTTGGTCGAGCGAGTCCAACTTCTCAACAACAACGTGCGAATGACCAAGGATGATTCCTTGTCCGTTGAGTTGCTGGGGAGCAGCAAAATAATTCTGAGCAGCATTAACAAAGTTACCAGTCGCCAGATTTCTGATCGCCATCTGGATGGTGAACTGCTGGTTGGGGGTAACAAAACCGCCGTTCGGTGGGAACACGAACTTGGAGGAGGGCATGTTGTCAACGTTGGGGATGATACCAATGGGAGCAGGGTTGCACGATCCTGTCTGGATCTGCTGTCCATTGGTAATGGGGAGGTCAGGTCGAGTGAGGCAGAAATTGATGAAGTTGTTGGTGGAGGTTAGGGAGCGCACTTGGCCTTCGGCGGGAACGTCTTGGCCATCGTTGGCGAAGCCCTGAGCGATGACTCGGGGGTCGAGGGCTGGAAAGCAAGGTTAGTTAGATGGCGGCCTCATCGCAGATGGTGAGCGCTTACTCAAAGAGGTTTGAGGATCCCCTCCCTGGCCTCCGTTGTTCTGACCGCCGTTGTTGTTGTTGTTTCCACCGCCGTTGTTGTTTCCACCGTTGTTGTTGTTGCCGCCGTTGTTGTTGTTGTTTCCTCCGCGGTTGTTGTTATTTCCTCCACCTCGTTGGCCCTGGGCGCCAAACTGGGCGTTGACGGGAACTAACAGAGGAAGGAGGACCAACAAAGAGCACAAAGTAGTGGGGATCTTCATTGCGAAACTTTAGAAGGGAGTTGACTTCTCAGAAGTGAAAAAGAACGTGAGCGAGGCCGAGAAAATTGGCAAAAAACTGAAGGGTGGTTAGTGCAAGGACATCACTACTAGGCGCATTGAACTCACAAACGAGAGGAAAAGCCAGGCAGCACGGCTGCAAAAAAGGGGAAGTCGAACGAAGAGAAGGGGTGAAGAAGGGGATGAAACGAAGTTGGGATGCGGAAGCTCTTATATATAACAGTTCTGGGCAGGCATCAGGGGAAGACAGATGTTACCACGGAAACTGGAGAGATGATACAACGAACCAATCACATCGCTTCACCGTTCTCTCACGCCGACACCCGGCGACACTGGAACTCTTCTATTCTGCCTCGCGCACTCTCAGAGACGTCTCGGTTCGCCACTGTCAACCTTTGAGTAAGAATTGGGATGGTGTGTGCAAAAATCGGCACTTACAGCTGCAAAAAAAACGCTCCAAAGACATCCGATTGCGAGTCAGCGTGTGGAATACAGCTCTGAACCAAGGCAAAGGTACAGCTACCCAGAACAGAGGTACATCTCAACGTGTTCCCACCTGTCATCACCGTTTCCAAACGATCTCCACAAGGCCGCAAGCTGAGGCCTATTTATAAACAGGATTGCATTCACAAAGAACCCTCGGCCTTGTTACCAACAAGTACGCAGGTCTGAAGACTTACACCAACGCTGCAACTAGAACCTGCAGTCGAGAGATGCGAGTCGAAAGAGCAATGAGCCCCAAGCTACATACAGACAGAATTCTCGTTGATACTTGATAGGCCCGTAGCCAAAAAGCCAAGTCCGTAATGATGATGATCTTGCCAATGGGATGCTTACAGCACGTCGTCCAATGGCAGGAGAAAAATGCGCCGACATACATAAGATCGTTAAGGTAACGCCGCATGAGGTCTGATAGAGAAAAGTGTATGTTGGTTGAGAGCCAGGTCGAGGGGGTATGGCGGTGCACGAACCCCCGGTACTGCATCCTCAATATTTGTTGCGGTTGCCCTTCGCCTTCTCCACAGCGCACATGAAGGAAGCCAATGTGTCAACTTCTTCGCGGCCATTTATCGACATGACTTCCCGGAAATGCTTCTCGACAATACTGGCAAGCACGTTGTGGAGGTCTCCGATTTCTGCGAGGACAGGTGTTCGATACGGTAGGTCTTCGTCCAACAACCGAGAACTCCGGCGACGTTGGCTCTGCTCCCTTGATTCGCGTCGCGGTCGGTTCGCGGGTGTCTGGGAAGGTGGTGGACTGGGCGGTCTCGACATTTGTCGTTGGGGATCGGCCAGTGCCCCTGGATATGGTGGGTCTTCTGCAGAGAGCGGTGACGGGCTAACAGGCGGTATGATATCGAACTGTGTCATATAGCGGTAGAGAACTTGTGTCGACATTTTGTTGAACTCGACCTGTGATATCAATCAACAAGGATAGAGTAGCACGCTCTGAAGTAAATCATACCAGCGACAATTTTGGTTCCACCTCCACGACAGCATCTTTCTTCGCAGCAAGCTGCGCTGCAGGTTCTGCTCGTTTTCGTTTTGTCCTGGGCTCACCGTCCAATTTGTCAACCGCCTGCCTCTTTGCGCCCGCTCCACCAGTTGAAGTCGATGGTCCAAAATATGACGCGTCATCGTTGACTTTCTTTCGAGCTTGAGTTCTTGCCCGGGAGGCTGAGGCTTGTCCGGTGGCTGACATGGTTAATGGCAGAAGGCAGTCTAGGGCTGACCAGCGGCTGACCTCACAATTACAGGCGCCGGCATCTAAACCGGCAACTCAGTTTATCTATTTCAGCACTCGAGATCGACCCAGGAGCTTTCTTTCTTTCCACTCGCTCCTGCTCCAAAAGATAAACAGTGAGTGATTGTCACAAGTTCTGGCCATTATACAGAACTGAAATACTGACTTTATCTTAACCTACAGCCATCTTGACACCCACATCTCTCTGCTCAGAAACGAGTCACTTCAAAAATGTCGACCTTTGGAACGCTGTACCGAGTCACTACCTACGGCGAGAGCCATTGTGCCTCCGTAGGTGCTATTATCGACGGGTGCCCTCCCGTGAGTTCGTCCTGCTGCACGATATTTCATAGAACTCATTGATGATTTGCAGGGTTTGGAGCTGTCGGCCGAAGACATTCAAATCCAACTCAGTCGTCGTCGGCCTGGACAGAGCAATCTCACAACACCTGTACGTGTTGAAAAACTTTCTGACAAGGTTATGGAATCAGACCGTTATTTGATTTGAATAGAGAAACGAGAAGGATCTCGTCCAACTTCAATCCGGCTTGGAGCATGGTGTCACTTTGGGCACTCCCATCGCCTTGCTCGTCAAGAACGAAGATCAACGACCTCACGATTATTCGGAGACCGACCTCTACCCTAGGCCCAGCCATGCCGATTATACTTACCTTGAGAAGTATGGCGTCAAGGCCAGCAGTGGTGGTGGACGTTCCAGTGCTCGCGAAACGATCGGTATGTTGTGATCCGCACCATCAGGCCATAGTAGATCAGTCCTTGACCGGCCAGCTTAGGTCGGGTTGCTGCTGGTGCCATCGCGGAGAAGTATTTGAAACAAGCATTTGGCATCGAGATTGTTGCATTTGTTTCGTCCGTGGGCAAGATCCATCTCCCCAACGAACTATCACCGCCTTCGCTCACCCGTTCGGATACCAACGAAGACAATGATGACGCTGAAGACTCAGTTTCTCCAGAGTTCAGGCAGTTGCTAAAGACAATTACTCGTGAGGAGGTTGACCACCATCCCACTCGATGCCCTCACCCTGCTACCGCCGAGAAGATGACCCAGGTAAGCACAATGAAATCTTGATGGAGCCTTTGGTTTATTTCCGTCTCAGCGTATCATCCGTGCTAAAGACGCCTCTGATTCCATTGGCGGAACGGTCACTTGCGTTATCCGAAATGTACCTGCAGGCCTGGGAGAGCCTGTCTTTGACAAGTTCGAAGCAGCGCTGGCTCACGCCATGCTCTCCATCCCAGCAACCAAAGCCTTCGAAGTCGGTTCTGGCTTCCGGGGAACCGAAGTGCCCGGTAGCAAGCACAACGATCCCTTCGTTGTTCGCCCCGACGGCACCCTTGGAACCGTAACCAATTGGAGTGGAGGTATCCAGGGTGGTATCACTAACGGCGAAGACATCTACTTCAGGTCGGTCTTCTTTTGTTATCCCTCCTGATGGCACTTGACATCGATGCTTCACAGGATCGGTTTCAAATCCCCCGCTACCATCTCTCAACCACAAGAAACTGCTCGCTATGATGGCACCCCCGGAACTCTTGCTGCCCGCGGTCGTCACGACCCATGTGTGGTCCCTCGAGCTGTCCCAATCGTTGAAGCGATGGCTGCTCTGGTCGTAATGGACCAACTTTTGCAGCAGGACGCGCGAAAGACTGCTGCCAGCAGATTGCCGCCCATCAAGACCCTCCCGCCGACCATGGTTATGCCCAAAAAGGAGGTTCTTTTGGAAAGTAACAAGGCCTAAATGCAACGGGATTGGAGATCGTGAATGGTGACCGGGCATCTCTTGGAAACCTAAATGTGAATATGGGAGAATACAAGCTTTGGGAGATAGAATAAATGTGTACATGTAAAATACCTGCCCCTTGGGCAAGAGAAACTGCGCGCATTGTGTTTGCAGAATAGCTCATTCTTCGTCAGAGTCGTCGAAACACCCACAAGTCATCAGGCGGTAGACGGAATGCCACCACCGCTGCAAACAAGGCGAAGAATTAGACACAATGAAGGTGGAGCGGGGACAGTATAGTGATACAGACCTGGTAGTCCAGTAACCCCGTAGACCAGCAAGTCGCGGTATCATCGTCCTTTTGACACCGTTCGCATTGGCATGTGTAGCCGCCGGCTCCGTACATCCCCCCCGCGGCGAGTAACGGCGTGTTTTCGTTGGCTTGTATTTCAGCATAGCAGGGCTTGGAGTACGCCCGCCTAGCCCTAGCTTGCTGTTTCGACTGCGCTCGTAGCTGGCGTTTCTGAGCGCTCCTCTGTGCGAACAGCGCAACACGTTGGCCAAGTGTGCCCCATCCTGGCCTGGCCTCTGATTCCTCTGAATGAAATCTGAGAGGGGCCGATATTGATGAGGAGGGTGAGCATGATCGAGACGAGTCTGGAGTGAATCCTGGAATGCTGCAGCTCTGGGTTCGTCGAGAGTAGGAAGAACGGCGGTGGTGATTGAAGCCAGAGGTTATCCGGACCCTGGACCGAAAGGTCACACGAGACACAGACCGCCTTTTCAACGCGCGTAACTGAGCATCATCTGCGTCAGAATTGCAGGTTGAGTCGTCGCCGAGGTGCTCGATCTCGACTTGGATATCGGAAGACTCGCCCAGGTCTTCTTTTTTGGGTGAACACAGCGTCTCGTCACTAGAGTGGGGATTGGCGTCCTCGCCATATTTCAGGCTGTCCTCCTTCAAACTGATGCCTGGACAATGATGTCAGGGTTGGAAAGGGGCTGTCGAGCAAAGATGGACAGACTTGGTACAGCGATTTCGGTCATTTAGAAAATAAAATAATGAAAGTGAGCACAGGTGCGCATGGGAGTAGGGAGACAGGGAAGGGAATGGCAGGCGTTGTTATCTCTGAACCTTAAAGGTGTATGGATGCAGAGACCAACACCCTATACGATCTCGGTGGGAATTGGGCGCTATGTACAATCTAAATATAGTGTTCATCACTCCTCCCGCCTGTCCAACCAAATCTCGTCCAGAACTTCGCGCACAGTCTCGGCTTCGAATCGCAATACCTTCTCACCAACAGCGTTCTGCTGGGGTATTTCAGTGCATTTAACCCCAAGTTTCTAACCTCTATTTTAGCATCTTGGTCAGCTGACAGTGGCTTTACGATCTTACCGCTATTTCCTGTCGATCGACCTTGACTGTGGTACCAGAGAGATAGACAAGATCCGTAATGAAAGCTGATGCTGGGTACATTGTATTCGCGTTCCCCAGACCATACTGTCGCGTCGAATAGTTCGTGTTCAGGGTTCTGACAATGGCCCTGTAAGGTCAGTGACGAACGTTCGTCGTTAGTTTAGCCTACCAAGGTCAGCTGATATCCTTCGACGTACTTGATGTAATCTAACGCGGAGTATCCGTATGTCTCCCTGTCATTTTCGGCATTCACTACAGGAAGCGGTCAGAAGGGTCACACACGAGGTAATATAAGAACGCTTCTGGTCGCTTACGCAATAGAACTTTGGCGCGTAAAGAATGCGAGCTTGCAATCGCCGTTGCAACGCCTCGCAAGGCGAGACAAGGCATGATACTGCGTGAGTCAGGAAATGATTATACCAGGTAAAGAAAAAAAAACAAGGCACTAACCTCGTCCACAGTGAACCGCATGAGTAAACGAGGATGTCCTTGCTCTTCAGATTGAAGATGAAATCGGGGTTCGGAGTGGGGTGGATTTCCATCCCATAGCTATTTATATAGTACACTTCTGGAGGCAGGTGTTAATGGGGGGTTCGCTCAAGTGACGTCCAGTACTTACTCGATATTGGGGCTGGCAAAATATCAATTGGTTCATCCCCTGTACGGTCGTACATGACATTGTTGGCCGCCACTGGTATCCCCTCCGAATCCTCGTCATGGGCGAACATTAGGCCGTCAGAATTGGACACTTGCACCGATATGCTCGCAACTGGGTGTGATATCTCGCATTGACCAACTAGTCGTTCGCCGTCTTCCTGCGAGGAGGTCAGCATCCACCGTCGTCCAGAATTGAGGAACCCTCTTTACCAGCTCTGCAGCAAGAGTAACAGTGTGGTTCGTAACGATAACTGGTAATATATGGGCCTGCGGTTTCTCGATGAACAGCAGATTCAAATCAGTACCAAGGGAAGCAACTGACCTGGCTGTTGGTGATCGATGAGAATAGAAAGATAGCGGATGGAAGGGAGCGGAAAAAGTTCTGGGCTGCAGCAATGAAATAGTTCCCTATGCTAGGCGCTCATCAACTGGGTACAGCAATCCAGCCATATTCAATCTTACCTCCCGTTCCTGAAGTCAAAGTTCTTGTGAGCTCTCTTGAGTAGTTCGCTCTCAAAAGAGACCAGGAACCCTAGAAACGAATCAGAAAGAGACCTCGAAATCTTATCGGAACCTAGCATACCCCGGATGGTCTCTTTCCTGTCATTTGGGATACCTCTCCAAAGAGGACTCCGCCCCTCCACTATATCCCTCCATTCTTCACGGGCTTCCTTGTAAGAACACTTGGAAGGCAGACGATGGGCTAGGAGGTTTCTGATTGCGTCCAAAGGCGAAGACGGAGGGGCTTGTGGAATCAGACGAACCAACCGGGAGCGGATGTCACCTGAAGCATGGATGGTGTGAATCGTAAAGTTGAAAACGGAAATAGTCAAACCGAGTACTACCTACGGACGGCCCCCCTAGGACGCGGATGATTTCGCTTGACGAGCCGCCGTCGTCTGAGACTGGCAGTACAAAGCAGGCATCGGCGAAGCTCGAGCAGATGGAATTGCCACCTGTGCCCCCGGAGATGATGATGTATGACGGGCCCGAACCTCGAGACTGTTGGATATCCCCAGGCTTTACGACACTGAGGTCGGCAGGTGCAGAAGTTAAAGGAAGCGGTGCTCGAGCAGGTCCGGAGTCTGGTCGCTCGGGAGGTAGGTCGAAAACTGAAGAACTTGGACTGTCGAAGGTCCTAGTTCCTCTGTCTACGTGGAGAAGATAGGACCCATGATTGCTTTGTGTGTAAGACATCGCGTTCGTTGAATATAGTGGTTAAGCGTAGTCAGTTGCACCAGAATCGCGTTTAAAGCCCTTTTATACGATGAGGCTGCAACCTGAGGTGTTGGCAATACGTGGCCGCAGTTGTGCCATTGCGAACGCGCTTGATAACCATGGATCAGCGCCAACAATGGCGCGGGTGTCGCGCGGCAAAAGTACTTACCCGTCCTCGACGACTTTTCATGTAAGTAGTACATAATTGATGGACCCGTCACAACCTCAAAGGCCATACCTAGTGAATACAAAGGAAACACGAGGCAAGCTTGACTCGTTTCCATTCTCAACTCAAGATAAGCCTACAATGAAGAAGGAATTTCTTGCTCTACCAGGGATATATTATGTCCACTTCCTCTACATAGAGCCAAGTACGTGTTCTTATGAGTTCTAATGGATCATACGAGCACCACAACTGACCTAGGCACTGGGAAACATTCACAGTAGCAAGCATTGTCGCATTTCTCATGATTTGGGGGTATCCGGGTGCTGCATGGTGTTACCACCAGCTTCTCCAAGAAAGCGAGGAAATACCAGCAGAGATCTTTCAACCAAGGGCGGAAATGGCCATGTGGCAGCTTGGAAACTGTGAGTGTATTGCCATCGTCGATGCATTATTGAATCGCCAGGCTCAATTTCCGTGCCCAATGAAGGTTCATTGCTTCTCGGGTTAATATCGCTGCTAGTTTATAGGGCGATCAGGGACGCTCTGCCAGACAATCCTGTGGCCCAAGAACGGATCATTGGGGCAGTCGTCAGCACACTCGGATTGGGAGATGTCAGTACCTCGGGTTGTCGGTTCCAGTTGTGATATCACGGCTGACCTCCGGGCTGTGGCTACTCTATAGATTCTTCAGTGAGTGGGATATTCTGGGTATTGAATGCAAGTCTCACCAGTTTATCAAGCCTACTTCTCTCCTTCTATGTTCTTCCAGAGCATATGAGGTGGTCTCCATTGACCTGGGATGGTATGGCACATGGGAACATTACCGTCATCGTCTTTCTTCTCAGCATGAGGTGGGTGTAGAGAACGCCCCATGAGCACTGGCGCCGACTTACTCGAGGTGAACAGGGTCGCTTGGTTTTCAGGAGTAAGAAGGAAGCGATACTGGTATGGCCAATTCCAGAAGTCCGCCAATTGCAAGACGTCCTAGTCAGTGACAGCACTTCCTACTGGATCTTATTTACTTTCATGTTCCGTTCCTTGGAGATAAACTCTAGGGACGTAGTCGCTCCCAGGTCCCTGGCCGACCTTGAGCGGGTGCTCTCGGTTTAGATCGTAATGTGTAGATTGTGACGGGTAATTGAATGTGATTTGCGGCTGGTTTCGAGTGGGGGTCGTGGCACTCCTAAAAGGACATAGTTGGCAGAGCTAGAAGGCATGCGCTGTCGTGGCTAGTCTCGAGACAGCCATGCAATGGTTGAACCCGATAAAGCTATTGCCTGGAGACCGTCGATCGTACCGTTGTGGAACATTCTCCAAAGAAGCGCTGGCCCAAGGAAACGGAGTGAAGATAAGTTGCGTCAAGTTTGTTTGTCCTCGATTTTTTGTCGGACTAATAGGTATCGCGCCGGGTTCCGGTGTTGCTTTTGTGTGATCTAAACGGTGGAAAATCAAAGCACTTTTAAGTAGACGTTAAAGGCGACTGTCAATGGGAGATGGCCAGAAGATACTTCACCAAATCCGAGGTCTAGGGAACGCACCATCGACGTCCTAGACTCATCTCATCCCCATCAATTCTTCATCCTTCTCAACTCCTACAACTCGTTGACTTTCTTCTGTAAACCCGACAGGAGTCATGAACGTCATTTTAATAACCCACAGTCGCCTCCAAGATGTAGTATATCGATTTCATTTGTCGCTTCCCGCTGGTGGATACAACGTACGTGCATTTGGCCATTTGGTAAGAAGTGCAAAGAACCTCAAATTGACATCACCACTGATTCTCCTACATAGCCACGGTCCAACTAGAAGCGCCTCTTCAGTCTGTCCGGACCTGCAGATAGGATGTGAATGCTTAACTGAGAGCCGGGATCCTTCCAGTTCTTCAGGGCTTTCGGGCGAGCTTTGCACAGCGTCGATATCAGCTGTCAGCGACGAGCGTCACAGAGCCAGTTCGACACTCCCATGCATTGTAACCACGACATCCCTTCTAACTGAATGCACAACCGCATTCTGCCTAGAGGATGATTGCCACCTGGCTACTTACCGGCTTACTGGCAATCAGTTACCCCAATGCACCCCATTCCCAGCCCAACGACGACGACTCTCGATTGGGGCAACACGAACCTTAGGGTAATTTAATTTAGTATCGTTTTCGGTGGCTTGTGGAAGGTAGGTTATCGTTCGCCGAAGTCCCAAGCTCAGATGACGACGCACACACTCTCAGATGCGATGCAGAAATTTCTGGTCTTGTAGGCGCGACAGGGTTCAAATGAAGGCAAAGTGCATTTGGAAGAGACAATCTTTCTTTCATGTTCTTCCAGGTGTGGACGTAGCGGACTTTGGCTCACCCTTCCTCGAGCATTCATTGGCTCCAATTCCTGTCAAGTCAAGCGCCCACCCTGCCCGGCAACGACGCGTCATTTCCAAACGACAGATTATGGATATTATCCTACGATGGTCCCAAGAGGCGACGCGAAGCGGGTGTCGATCAGGCGGGACCGGGACCTCTGATGTAGGAGTGGAACATTCAACAGAGCGAATCCTGGTCCCCGTTGGGTTCCCGCCACATTCAGTCCAACGCGAGGAAGCGTGTTATCCACGCGATTGACGCGTCGCTCATTCCCTTAACCTGACCGTTGACGTCGGTTCACAGTCTGGCTTTTGCCTACCCAGAATCGGCAATGACCATGTCCGTACGAGTCACAAACGGTAAAGACCGCTTTGGAACAACGTTCCCGTGGATCTGAAGGTACCGTACTGATGAGATCCCACATCTAGAGATGCAGCGACCTTGGACCTTCCCCACGTCCCTCCAAAATTTCTAGTCCACTCTGCCGGCTTCATTCAATGGAAGAAGCCCTGTCTGGCGTCAAGGTCAGTAGGTGGCGCCCGATCTTCTCCCTTAACGGTACTGCGGAAGCATAATCTGAAGGGAACTGACGCCGTCCCTGCATATCCAGCGGTGTCGGTTGGCATTCCGGACCCTTGGCATAGTAGGTGAGCATACAGGCTGAAATTTGCGGCTGTGATACCCAGTAGGATCTTCATCTCGATATCCTCACTTGAACGATTGCAAACCGCGAAGTGTCACAGGTATCTTTTGCTGTACATGTTCCATGTTCGTGAACGGTGACCTTGCTATAGCTGGGGCAACGGGCTTACCTGTTTCGTCTCTGAGAATATCTGACGTAGCTCCGCCTTGTGGACTAAATGTGTGGTAGCTTTCTGGGTCCCCAATTCCAGGTATCAAATAAAGACCATGCCGTCATTTTGAACGACAGTTTTATCAAACAGCTAGTCGACCTCTTCGCTGGCCTATTCAATTTTCCAAGGTTTACCTCAGGCTTTTCACGACTAGAGCTATGGTGGGATCCAGCTGCCCTGCGTTTCCGACCAGCGCCAGCCAGCTAAGGTTGCCTTCTTATTCACGTTCGGTATCTTTGTCCGTTCGGTTCCATCCATATCGCAAATCGGAAAGCCCGCCTCCTTCCTATGAAGAAAGCGAGAAGTTACACTATGTGAGCATGCCAACTCATCCAAACCTGCATTGATTGACAACTTCCTACCTAGAACACAGTCTACGACGAATCATACGAGATACTGCGAGTTCCCGAGCGAGTGGTACGTTTTCTGCCAGTAGTTGAAAGAAATCTGAATCCAATTTCGAACTGGCATAGCGGTCTGTGGAGGAGGAAGAAGAGGCGCGGCTCCTTATCGTGAGTTGGGTGGAACACGTCGAACGCGTGTCTCGCCTTTCTGCCGTTATGCATGTGGGTCGAGTCTCTCAAATTCCTCTCAGCAGCACCAGTTGACATCGGGCGACAGCTCTTTTTCGGTGGTTTGAAGCGTGCAATCCATCAAGCTGGTCTCCCCTGACGAGCACCTCTAGCCATACTATTCCCAGCTGCCTTTTTGCACATTATCTCCACTGCATACATTTCCTCGTGGTCGTTCTGCACCTTGCAGGCAATTGGAAGCCTTATCATGGTGTGCTTCGCGTTCAAGTTATTCATGTAATTCTTGTAAATAGTTCACTCTTTGTAACAGTAGAGTATAGACCATTAGGTTCGTAAAAGTCATGATCGTAAATACAAGATGGGTATACGGTAAAGTGGTACATACATCAGCCAAGCAACTCGGGGAATAAAGCCAATAGTATCCTGTCCAGTACAAATATGACGAGCCGAGTATTACATTGCGCCTCGCTAAGTGGGTCTATGGCAATGTCAAGTGTCGCACTGGGATCCGAACCGAGGACTATTGGTAGGACGTGTGCTGGGCGAAGTATTCGAATGAGGAGTTTCACCGGCCAAAATGGCTAGCTGACGTACCTAAGGCGCCCTTCGGTCTCCATGCGACAAGTCGTGCGCGCAGCTCTGCTTGCTCTTCGGCAGTAGGTTCCACGGGCGGAGGTCCTGGATACCCGTTGGGGAACAGGGTGCGTTTCGATAATCGAGTTATGTTGAGAATGAAAGCAGGCGACAAAAATTGGTAAAGAAGATGATGGCAAAGTTTGTCCAAGAACGTGGATATTGAAAGCGAGACCATTGAGATTGTCGTGAAAAGTAAGGTTGAAGAAAATCGATCTTCTGAACGGATGATTTCACAAATCATGGCCAGTGGGGGACCCGCACAGTTGTTATACTCCCTTGGCGGCAAAGGCAAAAGTGGGACGAAGTTGGCTTCTGGGTCATTGATTGAAGCGACGGTTGACGTGGTCGTCGTGGACAAGGACCGCGAGTTGGCAAGGGACGGAGGTAGGCGGAGGTTGGTTGGTTTAGGCTGCCTTAACTCAAACGGTGCTGGGTCAGGTCGTGGGCTGTGGCTTGGAGATTGGTTGACCATTTTGATGGTGTTGACAGTCTGCTTGTAAGAGTGCATAAGCGCCAGGCAGATGCCAGAGAAGGACTGGAGCGCGGAGAGGACGACCACTACGAAGTTATGAAAGAAAGAAGATTCCTGGGTTGAGTTCTGCGATGTCTGCGGCGGCTATGTATACATCAGCTTTTCAGATGTCTTCCAAAAGTATTTATAAACTCACTGAATACAGGGTTTCCTCGAGGGGCCCGATGAGATCGAGGATGGACTTGTGAATGAACCAAGGTTGGCTAATCTTGGGTATCACGTCGTTGACAAAAACCTTGATCAGGATTTCTCGTACTATCGTACGTTCTACTTCTGGCTCGTAGTCTTCTGGGGGAAGGCAGAGCTTCAATACCTGGTCAAAGATTTGGCGATAGTATTCGGGGTCGATTTTGCCGTCGGGCGAAATCGCCATATGTGGTTGCATCTGGGCAAACAAGGTAGACAGAGACGATGCCCCACCGCATGCATACGAAGTAGATAGTTTGGACTGAGCATTGCGGTAGTCGACATAGTGCTGGGTGATGATGGAAGGAAGGTCATGAAAGACAAGAGCAGGAAGGTCGACGGCCTTCAAGCGCTCCTCCAGGTTTCCAATGACATGGACGATGATCTTGTTGATATGTGGAAGAAACTCTTTATCGTAGCGGGTGAGCTTTGTCCACCATGGATTTACATAGGCTCGCAGCGCGAGCGCAATGAAGTCGTACAACTCGGCTGTGAGCTCCGGGAGTAACCCTGGCGTTGACAACAGCTGCGGAAGGTCTTCATTGGAATGAGGAGGGACTAGAAGACGGCGAGCGAGGGTTTGTTGGGTGGCCTTTGTTGGCACCGACGACGCTATTGAGTGGGCCTGACGCTGCCGGGGAGGGGGGGTCATCGTTGCAGACGGCGATGAGCGAACATCAACGGTAGTACTCAAATCACAGCGGACCGGAGTCTATAGCGGGTGCCAAGACAATGATGCGATTAAGGAGACAAGATCATCGTCGCTGTCAGGAACAGCACAGTCTGGCCTTGTTTATTGCCAACGACCATGTAGGTTTCTCGCTGCCGTTGTCTTCCTCGTCGTCGACTGACTCAGAACGTCTGCATCACCCAGTAACTTATTGCTACGCGCTCGTCGCATAGACACTCGGTAGCCGCTCAGCGTGCATCGAGTAGCGCTCAGCTGAATCCATAAAGGATTCAAACCCTCCAGTCGCTCATTTTACCACATTCATTCCTTGATTCAAACGATTACCAATGCCCGCAGCACCTACCGCAGATATTTATTACCGCGCTGACGACGAAGGCGAAGGGCTTTCCCGCCAGAACATTATCATCATCGCAGCCTGCTCCAGCGCCGCGGGACTGATTCTCTGCTACTTTCTCTACCGAACAATACGCAACTGTCGCCGTTCAGCCAACCCTGCACCCCTACCTCCTGTTCAGCCACTTGCCCACCATCGAGAGCACCGCGTAGCAGCACACGAAAACTCACTATCACGGCCTCCGACATGGTTTCAACCTGCCCTCCCCGCAACTCACTCAATGGGAAGCAAGGCGTCGCTTCTTGGCAAAGAGAGTCCGTTGTTGTCGGGCTCTGCTCCCTCATCCTCTGTGTCAGCGACAGAGTCAGGGCAGGAATTCGACTTGCCACCAGTCAGTGCAGACTCTTCACAGCACCTACCGCTTCCTAGCCCTTCGTATCATGGCGGTCGCCCGGGATCGTCCTCGTCCTATAATTCCAGCGACGTTAGTTGCGCTTCCCCCCATGCATTCCCTCTCAACTCTCCCGACTCTGCTCCGCCTATGCCTCGTCCTGTGGCCGACCTTCGTTATGGATCACCCGCTCGAAGACCGCGACCATTATCCATGTCCTCGATGCAGAGTATGAATTCCCGGACAAGCCGCCACACTGTTCGCGGGCTTCCCCACTCTCCGTACAATCAAGTTCAAATTGTGCTTCCAACACCATTGGCATCCACGAACAACAGCAGAGAATCCCTAGCACTTTCCCATCGTCGCAGCATTGTTGATTCATGGCTACTACCAAGTTCAAATGCAGATTGTGAGTTGCTGTCTTCGTTCGACATTTTTTGGTTTGCTGATTATTGTCGTGCTCAGCCCCATCTGATGTATCGGGAGAGAGTGTTCAGTCTTCACGGTCTCGGAAACCCCAGCGACCAGCCTCGATGTCATCCCTTCGTTCGGCGCTACCGAAAAACGATGCACATCCTGTCCCACCAGTGCCACAAATTCCGTCTAATCTTGAGGCAACCGGGCAGAAGAGCTTGCGGAGCTCAAGTGACTCTCGTTGGACACCATCTCACCAGACGGTAGCCGAGGAAGATGCGGATATGCCTCGGAGACCTAACAAACTTGGAAAGACGCGCCCTTCATAGCCACAATAGATGTTACTTTGGTCATTTTTGATTTCAGATTGTCGGGGGGAATTTAATTGGATTTTTAATGTGTCAGGATTGTTTGTTAACTACTTAGCTAAGCCAACCTATTCTCATGATTTCCGTGCAGGCTCAAGGTCAAGCGCCGTCTTTCTCTCAGCTCCACCAGCAATGACGACCACTCACACACCTCCAAACGCCCCAGTGCTGTTGTCTTTTGCCGATACCGACGCCCTCGTCGAGTCATTGGCAGCCTTCGTGGCCAAGGCACAGAAGGAGGCCATCGATAAGAAGGGCAAGTTCACGATTGCCCTTTCAGGTGGATCTCTGCCCAAAATGCTACGAGGGCTCATCGGGAACCCAGGGATCAAGTGGAGTAACTGGTGAGTACTATACCCAATGTCCTGAAGAAACGGCTGGAAACTGACGATTAGATCTCCAGGCATGTGTACTATGTCGATGAGCGCGTTGTACCCCTTGATCATGCCGACTCTAACCACCGGGCCTGCACCGAAGTTCTGTTCTCCAAGGTTGACATCCCTAAGGAGCAGATCCATGCCCTCGATCCCTCGTTGCTCGACGATATTGAAGCCCTCTCCGATGCCTACGAGACCGAACTCATCCGTGAGTTCGCTCAGAAGGATGCGGCCCGCTTCCCCGTCTTCGACCTCATCCTCTTGGGAATGGGACCCGATGGGCACACGGCATCCCTCTTCCCCGGTCATTCGCTGCTCTCAGAGTCAGACAGATGGGTCGCCTACCTCGAGGACTCCCCAAAGCCTCCTCCTAAGCGCATCACTCTGACCTTCCCCGTCATCAACCATGCAGCTCGGGTCGCATTCGTCGCAGCTGGTGGTGAAAAGGCAGACATGCTTGCCCAGATCCTCGACAACCCTGAGACTGGTCTCCCGGCTGCTCGCGTCAGACCGGCCTTCCCGGGCACCCTCCACTGGTTCTGCGACGACGCCGCCACGTCCAAGCTCGCCTACCCCAAGACCCCCTTTCGTCTCTGAACTTGTCGGACACAGTCGCTTATGAATTATTCCTTGAATTATTCCCAGATCTCTCGTGCCGAGAGCGTATGTCCATCCTTTTCGTTCTTCGTCTGGAACTCTTGATTCAAAAGAACCGTATCTGAACCCGAACTGTACTTCTTGTAACATAGGACAATCCGAAGAAATGTAGTTCCGCAGTTCGCAGTAAGCTTCTGATACCGAACAGCAGGTGTGGTTACGGCAACTGTGCGCCGCTGGAGACATGTTCACGAAGCCTGAGTGTCGTACTAACTCCCCCTCTCTTCCTTTACCAATGATCAACTACTTCTTCCTGCTGTCTCGCCAAGGTACGTCCGGCATGGTACAACTCCGACACAGCGCGGCGAGGCAATGGAATGGTCCTCATTTGCCATGTTATTTAGGAAAGCTGAGGTTGTCCAAATGGTATATCACTCTCCCAGGCAAAGACAAGGCAAAGATAGTCCGAGAGGTGTCGCAACTGGTCTTAGGCCGTCCTCCCAGGGTCTGTAACTTTCTCGAGCACAAAGGTGGGCCTGAAAGCACAGTCCAAGCATGACCTTGGTCCTCGTTGAAATGAGCGCTTAATCTTACACAGGGAGGAAGGTGTGTCAATTCGCCCGCTCCGGTTGCGGTGTGGAGCATAAGTTGATTACTTCCAGATTGTGTATAAACGCTACGCCTCATTGTTCTTTGTATGCGAGATCGCAGAGGGAGACAATGAACTCCTTACCCTAGAGATCATTCACCGTTACGTGGAGATCCTGGATAGGTATTTCGGAAATGTAAGGCCTTCTCTTTTACAATCCGACAGACCACATACTATACTGACTGTTGTAGGTGTGCGAGTTGGACATGTGGGTTCTTGGTTTATGGTCGGATCCAAACATCGAGTCCAATTTACGATCTGTTCTGTATCCCTCGTGCACACTGGCAGTATCTTCAACTTCCAACAGGCTTACAGCGTAGGTGTATTCGTCTCATCCGTTCCACAGAGTTGACTGTCCCTTGCAGATCCTGGATGAATTGGTTGCAGCAGGGGAGTTGCAGGAATCGTCGAGAGATAAGGCTTTCAAGGCGGTACGTCTTCAAGCTTCAATCTTCACTGGCGTCGTCGCGAACCGACGGCCGATGACCAACATTTGACCACTGACTGGAATTCATGCCTGCGTCGATCCACACAGGCAAAAGCAGCACAGGTTTGGGAAGAGGCTGACGACATGACGGAGAAGTTACAAGATATCCTCATGTAGTCACATAGAAGGACAAGTAGTGGAACGACGAGAAGTATATCCGCCCATCTAACCCGACCCCTAAGAATTAAAGTAAGATAGTATACAATTAAGCCTTCAGATCCGCGAAGTGGGCAGGTAAAAGAAAATACAATTCTAATTCAACGAGAACCCATCTTTAAAGTCGAATTTCATGGGTGAGGTGCGCTCAATCTAAAAGGGTGAAACAAGTCAGCTGCAGCTCATGATATAATACTATCATCTTAGCACACACCGAGTCTAAAGGTGTTGCTTCGTCACTACTCGAACTAGTGAGCAATACATAGCGACGATAATTCTTCGCAATCGCAGGATTTCTCTGCATAGCCTTCAGATCTTTCACAACGTCTTCCTCCAATCTAGCCTCCCGGGAAGCGGAATTTAAGTTCGCGTAACGAGAATTGAATGCCTCAATACCACGTAGAAGCACATCCTCTGGGGTGGGAGACGAGAAGTGCATATACTCCCTCAGCCACGATGTCCGGGTATCGCGTGGACTTGACCATGTTTTCGGTTCAGGAGGCGCCTCCAGCAGCGCCATTTCTCCCCGGGAGATGGCATTCAGGATGTAAGGAACAAGGAACTGGTTTCTGCGAGCAGGCGGGTGTGCATGAGTGGGAGCAACGATAGAGTACAAGGTGCTTACGGTGATTTGGCGTTGCACAAGGTGGCAATCATGCCAATGACTGCCGGACAGACGTAAACTGTCCAAAGAGGGTGCTCGTTGATCTCCTTCAATCTTCCGGGTAATTCAAAAGGTCTTCGAAGGATAACTCCGGGTGTTAATGTCACAACTCCCCCTAAGACACAATAATGTCAATAAAATCTTGCCAAGTGGAGTTGATGTTCTTACCGCATGGGTAGATCTCATGCAAGCCCCAGAAACTGGAAGGGCATGAGGGATTCGACCCGAACATGTACATGCGAATGTACTCCTTCGATAGGATCCTTTCGCGGAAATAAGGGAGCTTGTCTAGATTTTGAAGAGCACTGACGTGGATGAACAGCATCCCAGCACGCTCAGGACTCCTTGTCATCCTGATGGCAGGTTTTCTTGCCTTTTCTTTGTCCTTGTCCTTGACTGAGTCCTTGGGCGGTGGCGTTTCCCGTTTGACCCTTTGTAGTATGTTATGCAGCAATTCGCTTTCCAATTCCGCTACTCTGTTCCTCTGAGGACTCAGAGGAGAAATTATTGCGTAGTGTCGGGTCGTCAATTTGAGGTATTCGTAAATTTCGGTGGGGAACCCGAGAACGCGTATCGCCAGTTGAAACAGGGGTCTGCGCTTCACAACCGATTCCCATTGTCGAGGTGCTTGGCCCATTCTTTCAAGTTCTAGTCGCTTGGACTTGACCTTGTCATATTCCGAAGTAAGTGCATGGTAGCATCTTTCGAAGAGTAGATCTCTCCTGTTGCGTTCCATCATGGCGTCCTCCGAGATTTGTTTGGCAGTCAGACTCCAGGGTAGAAGTTCTGCAACGAAACCGTCATTCTTCACATGTCTCACAGAGAATTTTGTTGCAATCGAGAGGGGATTCGTGATGGCAGGGTGTATGAGGAGGATGGCAACACATTGGCCACTGAGGGTAAGGGGGACGAGGGCAACCTGTCTATCTCATCAGCGTTTAATGAATAGGGAGGTTCAAAAAATATACCTGCTGCTTCCGAATCATGTGTTGTATGAGTAATGACCAGGCTGTATCGTTCTCGTCCTGTGGCTGTCGAGACACTTGGGCACGGTATGCAGGAGGCCTGCATGCTCCCACTATCACCCTAATGTCTACTAAATCATATAGACCTTGAACTGCCAACTGCGAACCTGACCCGGAGAGGGCGAATGGAAATCTGAAGCCTGTTTTCCTGATCTCAACCTCATCCTCGATGGCCACCTTGAACTGGATACTATCGCTTCCCCCAAAAGGAACCGACAGGGAGCCAGTCCAACAAGCCTTCTTCTGTCTACCCAGTCGTTGAGATTAAGATGCGAATAAAAGCAGCATCTACTCACCGGGTCTGAGCAGCAATCCACGCAGGTAATGCCGGTGGAGGTACGGGCTCACTATTGTTGGATGTCTCTGCCCTACAGGTGAAAAGAATGAGTTGATATGAAGCCCAATGTACGGTGGACGTACTCCTTGACAGTTGGATAAGCTTCAGCAAGCCTAATCGTCCGGCCAGAGTGAGTGCGAGGTACGACGGTCATTTAGAAACGACTTACTCCTTCGGCATGGCTGACTGGAGGAATTGGTCTACTTCCACGGAACTCCTTTCAAATTAAATATCTATAAATATATGGTCTAACCATCCGAATAAAGTGAAATACCCAAATTCAGTATCGTCACGGGGGAAAAGGTCTTGTATATCATTAGAAGGTTCGAATGCCGTCCGTGAAGGAGGTTCATTATTGGGAGGTTCCGTTGGAGGTGGTGACGCAGGTCGCGCATTGATAGAAGCAAGCGTCGGTTCAAAATGGCGCTGGGCGATGGCAGGCGTCGGGATACTCTTCCGGAATCCAGTTGTCATGATGGACGTCGATCCCATCGTAGTGGGAGGAAGATGAGTTGGTCTTGAATGGGGAGCGGCTGCCAGCGTCTTAGGTGGAAGTGGGTCCAACGCATGCTTCGCTATGCGTTGCTTCGCAGATATACCCGTAGATGGTCCGTCGACTGGCTGATTTAAAGTCTGGGGCTTCGGTGCTACTTGGCTCTGGAAAGGCATTCGGGAAGGTAGAGGCGGGGGGGCGGGGTTAGGAGCAGGAACGGGAACAGGAGGAGCAGCAGGGCGGGTTGGAAGAGGCGGAACTTCAACAGGTACCGGAGTGGCTTGTGGGGAGGCATCTGGCGACCTGACATCGTCATCGGAGAAAAGAGAAGGAACGAGATTAGGTGAGGTCGGTTCAACGGGAGTAGATTCAACGCGTTTTTTCTGAACCGCAGGTCAACTAGAGTCGCAAGGATGTTCCAGGAGACCTTACGTTGGATTTCGGCACACTCGGTAAAGGGGGCGTTGTCTCTTCAACTTTGGCTCTCACTGCAGTCTCTTTTCTCGATCCTTTCTGAGATTTTTTGTGGGATTTAGGCTCCTGGAATCAGATCAGAAAGCGATTTCCGGCAGTATGAGGGAATGAACTGAACCGAAGACGTTTTACGTCTCTTTGCGAGTGGCTCTGAGGCGTCCGAGTCACCGTCCGATTCCTCGCTGACTTGTACCTTGGGGGCCTGAACGACACGATGTTGGGAGCAGGTCAAATGTAAACGGCGCGACACTCGCCTTTCGCTTCTTGGACGTTTTATGTTTTGTGACTGACAAGGACTTGGGTTCTTCCAAGGGTTCTTCTTTCTCTTTAGCTTCCTGCACGGAACATAAGTATCTGTGAAGGTTAAACACTAGAGGCACTGACCCGAGCCACTGAAGCACTGGAGGCCTTTTTTTCCTTCTCCTTCTTCAAGTCTTTGGCGAAGCGTTCCTTCTCTTTCTCTGTTCGACATTGTTGTCAATGGAGGGCCTTCTTCGTTCTGGGTCCACTTAACTGATCCACGCCTGGGGTGCCTGCACAACGTAACCCTTCGGATAGTCCTGGTTATCGGTTCCTACTGCAGCCCAAAACCGTTCGAGAAGCTTCATGCATCCTGGTCCAAGATTGTCTTCTGGTTCCCAGCTGAATCTCGCGGTTAGATATTGGTATTCTGAGCCAATGCTTCTGGCAGACTCACGTCGTTTCATCGTCCGGATATCCCGCCCACTAAGGGATTGGAACAACACTCGATGAGCTATGGTCCCTTTGAACAGTAGAATCTGGAATGCCCACCTTCACTTCATAGCGCTGCCAGAAGCCGCTAATTAAGCCTTCAACTCGGACAGATATGTTCTAATCCAAACGCACCCAACTCAGAGACTCCGGTTCCTCAGCTTCCTCTGCCTTCGACTTTCTACCACGTTTTTTCTTCTTCTTGGGAGAGGGCGGGGGCGTATCTGCTACGACTTTAGCGGCAACGATGACCTCTAGTGGCGTGCTCGTATGAATACAATGGCGGCTCCCTGGAAAACTGTTCTGCCTGCGTACCGACGATGTAGACTTCTTCTTCCTCCTCAGCGGATAGCTGCTTGACTTTACTCTTTCCCATGTGTATTTCAGGGGATACAACTGGTTTTCATTAGGGTAGAAGGGGTATCGGGATGAATGCGGTGACGGCTTGGGACAAGAATGTATCGGCGATACAGCGGCCCGTCAGGCCTGCAACAAGGTACAACAAGCGCCAGTCAGGCAAAGTGACGTAACAGTTTCGACAGTCAGAATGAAGAAAGCAATACTGTGCATGTTTGATTTAATGTCCAAGAACTAGAATTATGTGTGTGTGTGTGTACAGGAGCCCAATGCATATACTAACATAACAGTAACAGGTTGAACGTTGAGTAATAGTATTGACAGAGAAACCTTAACAGTTGCAGCCATAATTCTGAGAACTCTCAGAATCCAATTGGATGGGGTCGGGGTAATCGACGTAACTGTGTGTTCAGGTCAGTCAAAGTTCGAGTGAAAGCTCGAAAAGAACCCACAGCTGTTCCTCCGCCTCTTGTTGAAGCGCATTCTTCGCAACTGTCTGGAACGCTTGCTCGACGTTGATGGCCTCCTTCGCCGAGGTCTCAAAATAAGGAATGTTTCCCTTGGATTGGCACCATGCCATGGCCCGTTTCTGGGTCACCTAAGTATCAAGGTTCTCAGCAACAATTATAATTCCAGAGACCATCCCTCGCACCTGTCGCTTGCCTTCCTCCACATCAATCTTGTTTCCTAGCACCACGAAAGGGAAGTTCTCGGGATCATGAGGACTTGCTTGAATTAAGAATTCGTCCCTCCAGCTGTCGAGAGTTTCGAAAGATTTGGCACTGTTCACATCGTAAACCAGGACACAGCAGTCGGCTCCACGGTAGAACGCGACGCCCAAAGACTGGAACCGCTCTTGACCTGCAGTATCCCAGAGCTGCGTGACGAGTATTAGTGAGTTTGGAGTCAGCAAAGGCGAAGCTTTGCTGTACCTGCATTGTCACCAAACGATCATCCACCATGACCTCCTTCGTTAAGCTATGTGCACAGTCACTTTGAGTATCTCGCCACAATTGAAACAGAGGGAAAGAGCATACAAGTCTGCACCGATAGTTGCCTTGTACTGATTGCTGAATCGCTTGTTGACATATTGGTTCATCAAGGATGTCTTCCCGACGCTGCAGATATTTCTTATGAGCCACTATGGCTCTCGACGTTTCATTGGAACAGACGAACCCACTATCGCCCAAAATGATAACCTTTTAGGAGTCAGTACAACTATGTCTCCTGGTTCAAGATGTATGTTCACCTTGAGAAGAACACGGCCCATGACTTGTAGCTAAGGGTCGTCTGGTTCGAGATGAGGGTATGCAATATCTGGAGCAGCGGACAGTTGCGGTGTTGCAACGAGCACCCCGGAGCCTGCTGCCCAATGCGTCATTCAAACTCCGATTATAGGGATGGCCGTTGCATCTTCGAGTTGGTCCTGCCACGAACCACCTTCACTGCGTAATCTCAAAATGGCCGAGCCATCATGGCAAGAGGTTTTGCGTGTCCGACTAGCAGAGAGAAATGAACGTGAAGCTGTTTTTGCTGGGATTATTGAACAATGTACGTCCACATGGCCGGGTATCAGTCCCCCGTGAGCTCACACAACTCAAGATCGACGGCTGGCGCAACAGACCAAATTGCTGAAAGAACGGAATGCCTCGCTATTACGAGCTGTTAATACAGTCAAAGGGAACCCGAATGCTTCTACAGTTCTGCTAGCCAGCACTGGTGAAGAGTCAGTTACCCCAGTTCGATCACCGTCATTCTACTAACCACCCCAACCCCAAACGACTAGGAACCCTGTACAAGCCGCCTATATCTCATCTCTAGAATCGCAAATATCATCCTTACGCGATGAACTCGCCACAGTCTACAAGACCCAGAGCCAGAACTCGCAGCGGCTATTGTCAATGAACGAAACCCTGCGCGAGAAGGAGGAGCTCATTCGGATAGAGGCAGAGAGTCACAGAAGAGCGAAAGAGGAATTGGCCGTTGTAAAGAAGAAGGTTGATCAACATAATGAACTCATGGCGGAGAAGGATCGCACAGTCCAGGTATGCTGCACGACGCTCCACCTATACGATGTACTTATCACTCGTTGGCTAGATTCTGCACGATGAAATCAGTACCCTGCAGTTAGAGCTAGGTCAGATTGAAGAACGCAACCAGACACTCTCACGCGATAACGCGAAACTTCTTCAGCGATGGCTGGACGCCAAGCAGGCCGAAGCGAACAGGATGAACGAAGCGAACCAGTTCTACGAGGAGATGCGCACCCGGTCGGGAAACGCGGAGCGTCTCCACAACAGCCAACATCCGACCAAGAAGGATGGAGTGTCGTCTCCGAAAGGCAGGACAGCGGATCTGACGCCGAATGGTTGATTGTGGACGATGAGTCTGAGTCTTCAGAAATCTAGTCTATAGTATACCCCTTGCTCTAATATATATCCCTAAACGCCGACCTTCTCATTATCAACCATTCGACCTGTTGACATGTCACAAGAGAATGAGAAGAGGTGATCAGATTGGAGGATAATAAAGGAGAAACGTCATATACAAAATGAATTCGTCAAGAAAAGAAGAGCGAAAGACTCAAGAATGCAAAGAGGAGAGAAGAAAAGAGGATTGATGGAAAGAGGAGAGGGGAAAACGAAGCGATACAATGCAGAGTTGGTTCGAGAGACGACAGTGATGTGTAAGGAGTGACTGGCAGCCTCTGACGGCCTATGACGGAAACAGCAGGAACATGACGGAAACTGTGGTTCGTAAAAGTCTTTTATGCCGGGCCTTGCTGCATTTGAGCATCGCCTTGCTGGCCAGCTACTTGTTGCCCGTAGTATCCTTTGGGTGATGGTCAGATTTGAATTCATTGGAACCCCGTGTAATCGTTCTCTCTTACCTCCCCAATAATTTGAGTAGTAGGTGCTGGGATCAGCGCCACCCCACTGGGCTTGGCCTTGCTGGCCTGCAGCGTTGGGATCACCTGCACCCGGTTGAGCACCGGCTGCAAGTCCAAGACCGGCAGCGGTGTTAGCTTGAGGCATACCGGGTGAAGCGGGACCCGCAGCGCCAGGAGCGCCAGCAGCTTGGCCAGGGAAACCGGGGAAGCCAGGGAAGCCATACTGGCCGTAGGTGTTGGGCTGGGGCATGCCGTACATGGGCTACACAGATGACGATGGTAAGCTGCACAAGCCTATGGATGATACTGGGTGTTCAACGTACCATGCTACCGTAGGGGGCCGCCGCCGCCGGGCTCACTGCGCCAGCGGGTTGGGCAACTCCTCCATCTGCCCGATCTTTGCCCCAGCTGCACTTGATAGGTCGACCATGAACCATCTGACCTTGCAATTGAACAATGGCTTGAGCTGCATGCTCGTGGGTATCCAACTTGACGAAAGCGAAACCACGATCAGCCTGCATACGGATCTCCGACAAGTAACCGATCGATTGGAAGAGAGGGATGAGGTCGGCCTGGGTTGTGTAGGGAACGAGGTTTCCAACATAAACAGTCGTATTGTAGGGAGCAGTTTGGGCCAGAACCTGCTCGTAGGTGAGTGGGCCACCTTGGAAGTTCACAGGTGCCGGGGCACCGCCGCCAGCGCTGGGGCGAGCACCACCCCCAGGGGCACCGCCCTGAGTCTTCTGATTCGCCCAGTTGACGCGGATGGCACGGGAGCCCAACCACTCTCCGTTCATGGTTGCGATGGCTTGCTCTGCATCTGTTTTGTCACGGAAGGCGAGGAAGCCGTACCCACGAGACTTTCCCGAGTTCATGTCCCACATAACACGAGCGTCAGAGAGGGTCCCAAAGGCACTAAAGGCCTTGCCGAGGACTTCATCGTTGACTTCGGGGCTGAGATCTCCAACGAAGACGTGATAATGTCCAGAGGTATCCTCCTTGTTTTGCTGCCCCTGATAGGCCCAGTTGACACGGATCTCTGTATCGAAGATTTTGCGCCCGTTGAGGGTCTGGAGGGCTGTTTCCGCGGCGCGCATGTCCATGTACTCAACGAAGCCGTAGTTGAGGCCACCATGCTGGTAATTGCGGTCTGGGATGATCTTGACGTGCTGGACTGGCCCGGCGACGGCGAAGATCTCTGTGAGCATGTACTCGGTGACTCGAGGGCTCAAGTTTCCGACGTAGAGATGAGCGCGTCGCTGATCAAATTAGGAAATCGGCAAATCACGTTGCAGCGACGAGTTGATTTGAGGAAGATCGATAATAGCCGATGTGAGTGCATCGAGGAGGAGAGAGAAAGAAAGCGAACATACCGGAGCCTCAGCCGCACCTCCCATGCCCATTGGATTCATGATTCAGAAGATGAATGAAGATGAAACCTGTTGGAAACGGTGAGCTCGCTGCTGGCAACGATGACGAGATGCATACAAAGAACAGAAAGAGGATAGAGTATAGGTTATACAAGTCCAATAAAAGGAGAAGAGAAAAGGAAAATATAGAGAGACTGAGAGGCAGGAGATGGTCACGGTCAAGAGGAAAGAGGGAGACGTGGGAACTGATCATCTAATGCTCGGTCCTTCAAATTCAAATTGATCGCAGCCTTTGAACTGCTATTATCCATTCAACAGCACTATACACTAAGCACACTATAATGTATCTATCTACCGGTGGGCACATTGAGCAGCACATTAGACCCGTCCCCTCCACTCGGGATATAGGTAACATTGGGGTTGCTCGCCAGCGAGGAAACAATTGCCTTGCTGGCCTCAATCTTACGCAGCGCGACGAATCCTTCACCAGCCTTTTCCAATGCCTTCGAGATCGTCTGTGCAGCCTCGGCTTCACCTTCAGCTCGGATAACAGCGGCTTGACGCTCTTGCTCAGCCTGCGGACTCGTTAGCTAGTTTGTACAGCTAAGCAGCACTGGCAATTACCTTTTCTACGATGAACTTGGCCCGCTCAGCATCCTGTTGGGCGATCTGCTTGGCTTCGACAGCTTGGGTGAATTCCTAGAAACTCGTGTGAGCTACTCATATAGACTCGACGGCGAGATTATTCTTACCTTTCCGAAGGTCAAGTGAGTAATGGAGACATCCTCAAGCTTAATGTTGAACTCTCCAGCCCGCTCCAGCAACAGCTGGCGGATACGAGAGGACACCTAGAAAATCGGCGTGAGGAGCCAGCTGAGTAGTTCACACATAAGCACACGCACCACTTCACGCTGCGTGATGAGCTCAGCAGCGTCAAACTGCGCGACAACAGCCTTCAAGACTTCATTTCCAATGGACGGAAGCACCCTCTCGTCATAGTCCATGCCGAGGCTCTGGTAAATTTTGGGCAAGTGCTGGACATCCGGTCTCGACAGAACTCGGAGCGTGATAGACACCATTTGCAAGTCCTTGGAACCGGTCGTAGTGGAAATGTTCTATGGAGAGTACACTCAGAGACGACGTGGGCCAACGGAAGGTACGGGACTCACCCGAGGCTTGATTCGACAGTCGTATAGAATGGCCCGTTGAAGCCAGGGAACCAAAAAGTGGGTTCCTTCTCCAGTGGCCTAGGAATACCTCAGAAAATAGACGTTCTTAGAGTCCAACCACACGTACCTTGTCCTTGACACCAGAAAAACGGTCGAACATGACAGCACGGAAGCCTCCAGGTACATCGTACAAACTCGCATTCACCGCTGCGGCGGCAATACCGAGGGGCACTGAAGGACTAAGTGAGTGAAAAGGGCTAAGGAGACAGGTGAGTTTATGACTGACCAATTAATCTGCTTGCATGTTGAACGAACGCCATTGTTGACAGTGCAGGAGGAGAACGTCACTGGTCTACTCACAGGAAAGTCGGTGACAAACAAATCCCAACGCGTTCAGCCGAGAATTTGATGGAATGATGGCCGCAAACGACGTCACTCCCAGGCTTCTGACATTTAAGTATTGTAATCAAGCACTTCACCTCAAGTACTACATGTCTAATAAACCAAGGACCTCACACGTCTGCTAAATCTGCATCACCCCTCCTCTCCCCGTCCATCCTCGCCGAATGACTCCCAAACTGCATCGCCCTCTTCTTCCTCGAACTAGCCTCGACCAGCCCTAACTTCCTAGCAAGCAAACGAAGCAGTGTTTTATCCCCCTTCCCCACCTCCAATCTAGGGTCCAGCTTATAATGTACCGGCAACCCAGCCAGGAATGATACAACATCTAGGGAGAGGAATGGGTGTCGCGTTTCCTTGCCATGTGAAGAGATGATTCGATCATCCCTGCCGAGGTTGCGCTGCGGGATGCGGTCTATTTCTAGTTGCAGCTGGAGCAACAGTCAGAAATCGAAACACCAGTCTATAAACCATCACGACGTACTTCGTCTATCACCCCTTGCCACCCAGCAGCATTATATGCGGTGCGATGTCGTCCATATCCCCCAAGTAACTCATCCGAGCCTAGACCACTCAAAACGACTCTAGCTGGACTTGTGTAGGGCAGCGCTGATGAAGATGGAGTATCCCGAACATCACCGACTCCTCTTGATGCAAAATAGAGAGCGAGGGCAAGTGACTGAATAACAATCAGTCGATGGATTGAATCGCGACATTGAAACTCTACCAAGTCCATGACTGTCCTCGATGGCAGCATCAAGTTGAGAATCTTGTCCTTTGCGTTTTGAGATTCCTCGTAAGGAATATTGATTTCTAGCTATCTCGAACCCCAAGCGTCAGTTAGAATCCTTTTCAATACCTGTTGGCACCCACAAAATTCCATTTCCGGCCTGGACACAGTCTTCGCAATTCTTCCAACTCCTGCAGCCCTGTCTTACGATCCGGGACATTATATGAAGCTTTCCCCTCTACTGGTGCGTTCTGTTTCGCTTGCCAGTCCTCCAATTTCTTCTTCTGTCGCTTGGGGAGTCCACCCAAGTTGCCCTCTTGAGCTATCCGGATCTTACGAGGATTTTCAAAGGCGACGTTCAGAAGATCGATCGGCTCCTCGATTGGGATATGTCTGTGCGGTAGTTGTTACGAGTTGGTGTTTGAGAAAGAGTGGGAGTCGCGCGTACCGATGGGCTAGGAAGGTCAATATAGTCGAATCGATGCCACCGCTGAAAAGGATGGCTAGTCTCGCAGAATTTGGTTCAGAATTGTGGGGTATGTCCTTGACACGGAGGGCTACGCTTCGGTCCAATATTTCCAAAAGTTCGTTCACAGTATCCACCAAGTGGACGGGAATAATGTCGAGGGAGTCGTACACAGGGTAGTCATCCGGGGGTAGCGTAGCGTTCACTTTGGCGGGGTAGGCCTTGTCGGGGGTCAGCACCACGTGTAACCAGTAAGAAGAAGTGCATACATAAGGTAGAGACTCTGTGTCATTTTGTCTGGAAAGCTTGATGATGGAGTCGTCAAAGTTCTCCCAGGCCTGAAGCTCTGTTCGGTATTCAGCAAGTCCTCCAATTAAGTATAAGACCCACCCACTCATCCTCTAGAGAGGTCAAGTCAACGCAGAATATCGCCTCCGTCGTCACTTCCTCGAACTCCAACAGGGGTGATGTCCCTGACGAAACAGAGGAAACCAATAGGACAGGGAGCTTGCGGGTAGGCTTATGAATCAGGAGCGATCTGCGCCCCAGTGGGTCTCTAGCGAAATATAGTCGATGGGTCGCTGCCTTGGTCAATTTGTTTAATTTATCCTGCTTGTCCTTTCTTCGAAGGGGGAGAATGAACTGACATGATAATAAGCAAAGGCGTATCTGGTAGGCGTTCAGAAATCTCATTGAATGTACATCTCGGAAACACTTGTTCACTCACGGGCCCTCTATCCGTCCAAACAGGTCTCGTATCTCTTCAGGTGTCTCCAGAATTGACAATTCTTGCATGAGATTCACGCCATCGTTGTCCTCGGGAGTGACCTGGATGTGAGCGAAGGGGGGTGAGAGATATATCCAACGGGAGATATGACATTGACTGACCGCTAAACCATTGAAGACCTAGCAGGACGTCAGGACAAGGGTCGATAGTCCAGACAATCGCCACTCACTTCTCCATTCCAACAAAGCATGTTTCCATCTCTCTGATGCGGTTGCTGCACATCGCAATTCCCTCGGAGGCGCAACTCCGAACCATAGAAATCCGCCCGTACATGACCTGGAGGAGAAAGGCTTTCGGCCTCGGATTCGTCGGATTTGTCTATCCGTCGAGTTGGCACTTCAATAGATAGAGTCTGCTGGTAATCAGGACCTACGATGGCGTGTCAACGCAAAGACCCTCGAGCATTCTCGGTGAATACTGAGTCCTACCTCGATAAGAGTTGGCTTCTCGCAGGTCTTCAGATAGCGCCGCAAAGGATGCGGCGTCGAGGACGTCAGGCTGATATCCTCTGGCCTCTCGACGAATGCTAACAAAGATACCACACATGTAATGTATCGAGTCGCAGCCAGAAGAGCCCCTCGAGTGCAACTTGTTTGTGAGGTCGTTGAACAATCTTCAAAGAAGAGTTTGAACAAAGGGTCCGATCGATCAATCACTGCCCGCTTTAGTATGACGGTACATACCTCCGGGTCGGACCGGGCGCCTAATTTGGCGGGAAAAGACACGAGGACGAGGAAAAGCGAAGGAGCAGCACTTTCTATGTCGAGATACTGCTACCACAATGAAATCCGAAGCAATGGTATACATATTATAAAATTCGCTATTTCGGTCGACTATATCTTTCACAATAGATGGTATCAGGCAACTTGCTCCGGTGATCGACCGTTTAGGTGTTGTAGGTCGATGCTGAGACGTTGCCGCCGCGGCCAGTCCAGTTGACGTCTGGATGGAAAGTTAGAATATGGATTGTGTGAATTATTATAGAACTCACGAATGTCTTCGCCAGCTTTGAACCTCTCGTTTTCCTTGCCGGGGAGGACACGGAAGGTGTGGGCACCGAAGTAGTCACGCTATGAGAAGTGCACTGGCTTAAGTCTGAGATGTCCCACAAAAATATGATTTCCTACCTGAGCCTGGAGAAGATTAGCAGGAACAATTTCGCTTCGGTAGCCGTCGAAGAAGGCGAGAGCAGTGCTGAATGCGGGAGTGGGGATGCCCCAGAGAACGGCCTGAGCGATGATGCGTCTCCAGCCAGCCTGGGCATTGTGGACGGCTTAACGTAGGGATGTTAGAACAAAGGTCCCGCACAAACGTTGGGAACTTACCCTTGTTGAAGAAGTCGTCGAACAATAGAGACTCGAGTTCAGGGTTCTTGGTGTAGGCGGCGGTGATATCACCCAAGAAGACACTCTAAAGGAACGTGGTTAACGAACGTGCAATGGGAATGACAACGGGACCAACCTTGATGATGCAACCACCTCGCCACATTCGGGCGATGCCAGCGTAGTTCAAGTGCCATCCGAGCTGCATAGGGAAATGAGAAAACAGTTTCATCTCGGGTTGGTTAATCACAGACCTCCTTGGCGGTCTCACGCATCAACATGAAGCCCTGAGTGTAAGAGATGATCTTGGAAGCATAGAGAGCCTGCTCGAGATCGTCGATGAATTGCTTTTTATCGCCACGGAAGGGTTCTTTGGCGGGGCCGGAGATGATCTTGCTGGCGCGAACACGCTCCTCTTTGATGGCAGAGAGGCATCGAGCGAAGACGGCTTCACCAATGAGAGTGACTGGGGACCCGGTTAAGACAAAAGGGCAAAACCGGAGTACGAGAAGACCCACCTGGGGTTCCGGCATCGAGTGCAGCGATGGCAGTCCACTTGCCAGTTCCCTTCTGGCCAGCCTTGTCGAGGATCTTGTTGACAACATGCTCCCCATCATCATCCTTGAACTTAAGGATGTTGGCCGTAATTTCAATGAGGAAAGAATCGAGGACACCCTTGTTCCACTTGAGGAAGATATCGGCAATCTCATCCTCATCGAGACCAAGGCCACGCTTGAGGATGTCGTAGGCCTCAGCGATCAGCTGCATGTCGCCGTATTCAATACCTGTTCAACAAGTGAGCGAGACCCGGAGAAGATAGACGAGGACACGGACCATTGTGGACCATCTTGACATAGTGACCTGAACCAGTCTCTCCGACCCAGTCACAGCAAGGCTCGCCGTTGACCTGAGCAGCGGTCTTTTGGAAAATGTCCTTGATGGCAGGCCAGGCGGCGGTGGAACCACCGGGCATAAGGGAGGGACCATATCGAGCACCTTCCTCACCACCAGAAACGCCAGAGCCGACGAAGAGCAAGCCCTTGGCCTCCAACTCCTTGGTGCGACGGATGGAGTCGGGGAAGTGAGAATTACCTCCGTCGATGATAATATCACCAGCCTCGAGGTGCGGCTCCAATTGCTTAATGAAGTCATCAACAGCAGATCCAGCCTTGACAAGGAGGATGATCTTGCGGGGGCGCTTGAGCTTCGCAACAAGCTCCTGGACGGAGTGGGCGCCCTGGATATTGGTGCCTATATACCGGGGAACATCGGTTACTTGGGGATGTCGGAGATGAAAGTCAGCCACGCACCCTTGGCCTCATTGGCCAGGAAATGATCGACCTTGCTGGTAGTGCGATTGTAGGCGACGACATTGAAGCCCTTGTCGTTCATGTTCAAGATAAGATTTTGGCCCTGTGTAATACTGTTAGATATGAAGGCTAAAGGGACGAGGCAAGGGAAAATACCATGACGGCGAGGCCGATGAGGCCAATGTCCCCACTGGCGAAGAGAGTGAGCTAATGGAGCGGAACGGTGAGGAGAAGCGAGGACATACGTTGGTTCAGCCATTGTTTTGATTATCGAGAAGAGATGGTGGGTGGTTGAGGAAGAAAAGGAGAGGACTGAAGTAAAAGACGAAATGGGCTGTCATCAGGGTTATCAGCTAATCGATTGTAACTTATGACAGCATTGTCAGCAACGACACCCTGGTCGGCCGGACAACCACTTGTTTCGGACAAATCACCACATCCTCGGTCCGGATAACGCCGCACTCAACGGTCCCCATTCTCCAGAGTTTCTCCATAGCCGCCCATGGCGTCCACAGTCTGTGAAGGATGGCTGCTCAAGAAACGCAGGAAGAAGATGCAAGGTCCCTGCGCCTCGCCGACTTGCTCCTCTCATCGCTGACCACTATTCTACAGGCTTTGCACGCCGCTTCTTCACCCTCCACACCTCAGGCGTCCTTTCCTACTCGTTTGGGCCAGGTCAGCCAGTTCGTGACCAGCTCTGGGTTCAGACAGCAGCCATATCTACAGCAGTAGGCCGCAAGGATATCCATATCGACTCCAGCAATGCAACATTCCACATCAAGTGCCTCAGCACCCATGACTTCGATATGTGGATGGCCGCCTTCAGGTCAGACACCCTGTTGCGCCAAACCTCTTCTCGACTCTGATGTCAAGGCGATTGCAGAAAGTTCATCAACAGCGGTGCCGAGGCAAAGAGGTCGGCAAGCATCCGTATGGCGTCTCGCCAGGGTAGCGCCCATCTCAATAGAACAGGCAACATCGTCGAGGAGATGGCTGCGGTACAGTGTTCGCTGCGGTGTTCCTTGTACAGCAACTCATCCACAACGACTAGACGATCCAAGGTCTCGATCAGGCTTGCACTGCTCTGTTTGATCATGTCGAATCCGCAGCAATGAGCAGAGACTCGAGCACCAGTAGTAGCCGTCGTTCCGAGAAGGAACGTTACAAGGAAAAGTTTGCCCTGTTCAAGAAACGTCAGTCATTTCCCCCAATTGCTTGGAAAAAGTATCACTCAACCCCTACCAGCTTCTCACTCCGATTCGTTGAACGTTAGCGCCGACAGTTTACACACTGGCACCGCAGTCTTGCATGAACGAATCCGTACTGCACTCGAACAACTCAAAGCTCAACATGCCGCTCTCTCCAAAATGCACCAACCTCCCCTATCACCTGCCCCAGCTCGTATGCCTCCAGTCCTGGATGTCGAAGAAGGGGCGCCTCCTCCACCAGTCCCCTCGCCGCTGTCCCCCCGGGCACCCAGCAGGCATGCACATAGAATGTCCCGAATCTCTGTCGCAGCTTCGTCTCGCAGTGATAGCATCCACGAATGGTACGATGCCCTGGATGACGGGCCTGAAGAATTTGTCATGGACGAATCCACCATGCCCGAGCAACAACCGAGCCAAATCACCGCTGACTTCCACAGTATCTCGGGCGATCAGGATGGTAGCAGTGTTGACACCGATATAGAAGAACCTCCACAGAGTGCGGGCGTCGGCAATACACAAATCGCCTACAGGACCCAATTACCCGTTCCTGCTCCGGCTGACGAGGGCAGTTTGTTCGCGATCCTCAAGAAGAATGTTGGAAAGGTAAGTAGTCACCTTGTTTGCATGATCCTTTACTCGGGCTCTGACAATAGAAATAGGATCTCTCCACAATTACTTTCCCTGTTACTTTCAATGAACCTCTTACCCTGCTCCAGCGTTCCGCCGAGGAGCTTGAATACTGGGATTTATTGAATCAAGCGGTTAAAACCGACGATCCGGTCGCGCGCATTTCTTATGTCGCTGCCTTTGCAGTGTCTGGATACGCCCACACGCGGCACCGGTCAGGGCGCAAGGGATTGTAAGCAAGCACGATCTTTCAGTATCTTGTGCATGCTGAATGAAAGCTTAGCAATCCAATGTTGGGAGAAACGTTCGAAGATGTCCGAATGAAATTCATTGCCGAGAAGGTTCGACACAACCCTGTGGAGATCGCGTATCACGCCGAGGGGAAGGACTGGGATCTTACTGGATTGTCTGCTGGAAGGACCAAATTCTGGGGTGGGTTCGCCAATTCAACACCAAGGCGTCCTTATCTCATAACTCACAGGGAAAAGCTTGGAAATCATTCCAAGCGGGTCGACAAGAGTTCGCGTTGGTTCGGACTACTATGTCTGGTGAGCAGCTTCCCCTCCATATATGAAGAGTTAACTACTGACATGCCTTCCCTCGGCAGGCGGAAGCCCTCAACCTTCATCCGAAACCTCATGGTCGGCACCAAGTACTTTGAACACACAGGGCAGATGACTATCGAAAATGTAACGACGGGGATGCGGTGTGTCCTTGACTTTAAGCAAAACGGCTACTGGGGTCCCACGAACGTCGTGTCAGGAACTGTTAATTCGTCAAGTGGAGAGGTGCTTAGCAAATTGGAAGGAAAATGGGACGACCAGATGGCTCAAACCCTCGACGGGGATCGCTTCCAAGTGCTGTGGAGATGTTCCGCCTTTCCGAAGAATTCCCCCGACTATTATGGGTTCACAGCCTTTGGTATTACTCTGAACGAAGTCACTAAAGATATCGCTGGCAAACTCCCGCCTACCGACTCGCGCTTACGACCGGACGTCCGGGCCTTGGAGAACGGCGATCTGGATGTTGCCGAAGAGGAAAAGTTGAGGGTAGAAGAGTTGCAGAGAGAGCGAAGGAAGCGGGGAGAAGATGTTCAGCCGAGGTGGTTTAAACAAGCAGGAGAGGAGTGGGAGTATCTTGGTGGTTACTGGGAAGCGCGGGGTCGTGGGTGGAAATCAGAGTCCCTCCCACATTTATGGTGAAATCGTTCGTAGATGAGTACAACCTATTATTCTAGAATATAAATTACACTGTGGTAATGTGCCGTTTTGTTGGCCGTAGGCAGGTGCACATTGTAACATCGGGCTTGCCAAGGCTCGGAGTTACAGAAGCGTGTTTAGAATTCTCATAAAGGCGGAATCGCGTCTCATGACGGTGTGCAGTTGATCCAGTGAAAGCTTAGCAGTAAATCAAGGCATGAAAAAGCACCACGGACAATGCTTCTTTAAGGCCAAGCAAGTCCTTTCATGGTAACAAACAGACCCAGTCAAGCGTTTTTGTCGCTCGGTCCCTGCTACGCGACCTTCGAATGCCCTTCTTCGTGATTGTATCCTTTTGCCCGCCATTTCTCCGCACTTTTCACTATGTCAGATGAATCCTCGGAAGCTGAGGCCCCATATGCTACAGGTACCACACATAATCGGTTTATGTGCTTTAAAACCCTCTCAGCTGACGAGGTTGGAGGCTCTTTGCAATCCCCCGTTTGCGTTGCCCCTTCACTATGTCGTCAATTCAGCGCTTGCTGAGTGTAGTCCTTCTATCGATCACTCTGGCTTCGGCCCAGTCGCCTCTGTACGGGCAGTGTGGTGGTCAAGGATGGTGAGTCCCTGCTGTATGGAGGGCTGGACGGAGTTGACGCTCGGATGGACCATTAATAGGAACGGCGCTACCACCTGTGTTTCGGGCGCAACCTGCACCAAGATCAATGACTGTGCGTTTGGCGAAGCTGGGCTGCAGAGGATAATTCGCTAATGCCCAAGTTCAGGGTATCACCAGTGCCTCCCTGGCTCCGCCCCACCTGTCACCAGCAACCCGCCCCCAGTTACAACCCAACCACCGACTACCACTGGTGCACCAGCTAACCCTAATCCTTCGTCTCCCCCTTCTTCTGGTCCCATTCGTATGTCGCGCCTTTCCAACCCGGTCACCAGACCTCACCTATCGTTACAGCCAACATGTCTCCCGAATGGCAGGAAGCCTACGCCAAGGTTCGCTACCACCATTCTTTTTTTTTTCTCCAGCGCACTGAACGAAGGTACTTGTGATAGGCTCGAGCTGCTGTCCCCAAGCTTTCATTGACTGAGAAGGTCAACTTGGCCACCGGTGTTCAGTGGGAGCGAGGTAAGACAACCCTGGACTCAATGCAAATACCCAAAGCGACTCACGGGACATCGGATTAGGCCCTTGTGTTGGAAATACCCCGGCCATTAACTCCATCAACTTCCCTGGCCTCTGTCTGCAGGGTGCGCACACTTTTCAGACCCGTACCCCGCATCCTTCGCTGAACCTCCCCACTCGGTCGCAGATGGTCCCTTGGGTGTCCGTTTCGCCGACCTTGTTTCCGTGTTCCCTGCGTACGTCGCATCGATAGACTGCATGACCTTCCCGGACAGTGCACGACTAACTTTGAATTTACGCAGGGCAATCAACGCAGCTGGTACTTTCAACCGAACTTTGATCAGGAAGCGCGCCGAGCAATTGGGTTCTGAGATGCGAGGCAAGGGTATTCACGTTGCATTGGCTCCCGCAATGTGCGCTCTCGATTGATGTCTACTGTGCGCGAGGTGATACTGATGGCCCACGTTGCTGTAGGAACGTCCAGCGTGTTCCTGCTGGTGGAAGAAACTGGGAAGCGTGAGTACTTTCCATGTTTTATACCAGAAAACACTGATTGCGTTGTAGTTTCGGAGCTGACCCCTACCTCAATGGAGAGGCCGCATACGAGACCATCATTGGTATCCAATCGCAGGGAGTACAAGCTGCTGCGAAACATTTCCTCAACAACGAGCAGGAACACTTCCGAGAGTCCAGTTCCTCTGTCGTTGATGACCGGTATGTCTGTTGCAATTTTATGACTCAGCTTCAAAGGCTTACTGGGTTCCCTCTCCAGAACGGTAAATACATCTAGAGTGCCCGGGTCTTGGATGATTACTGAATCCACCATTGTTTTAGCAACACGAAATCTACGCCTATCCCGTACGTTCCCTGTTTTCCCGTTCCTCAGCGGATAAGCAGACGCTGACAGAGTTCACCGCAGTTCCTTCGCAGCGTCCAAGCGAACGTTGCTGCTGTCATGTGCAGTTACAGTACGTCCTCCCTCTCGGTTTCGTTGTTCACATGTCTGATCCTCGATCTTCAGACCAAAGTAGGCTTGATGCACCCAATGGACTCCTGCGGAGGCTAACACGGCGACCACAGTTAACGGAACCTGGGCCTGTGAGAACGACAAGGTATTGAACGGCCTCTTGAAGGGAGAATTTGGTTTCCCCGGCTGTGAGTCCATTTCCTTTAATATTCGCTCTGACCATCGTACTGACGTTCGTGGAAATTAGATGTCATGTCTGGTATGTATTTTTCTCGATTACATCTCAATGGGGGACTTAACATGTTCCGCGACGAAAAGACTGGTGGGCAACGGTAGGTCCCTTGACATCTCGCTTGGAAAGTGTGTATTGACCGATTTGGTTGTAGCACTCCACAACCTCGGTCAACTTCGGTCTCGATGTAGGTCCTCGTTATAGCACGCTTGGCCCTTCGTCTAACCGATCTTGACAGATGACCATGCCCGGTGATATCAGCTACAAGTCCGGTACCACTTATTTCGGCCCCAACCTTGTCCGAGCTGTCGAAAACAATCAAGTGCCGATGTCCCGTATCGATGTGCGTCATTCTTCCTAATCCGGATATTTTGTTACTGAAAGGAGACTCAGGACATGGCCACTCGTATTCTGGCTGGATGGTACCTCCTGAAACAAGACCAGGGCTATCCCGCAGTCAATTTCAACTCCTGGAACGTCAACGCCCCTCCCGCACAGCACGTCAACGTGCAAAAGGACCACAAGGAGTGCGTAATTCCATTTCTTGTCTTCGGGAAACATGGTGGCTGAGGCCCTTCCCAGCAACATCCGCCTCATTGGCGCTGCCTCGACCGTGTTGCTCAAGAACACCAAGAACGTGCTCCCTCTCAAGAACCCCAGAACCATTGCCATCATTGGAAGCCATGCCGGGCCCAACTCGAGAGGAATCAACGGTTGCGTTGACCGTGGATGCAATGACGGTGTTTTGGCTCAAGGATGGGGAAGTGGTACCGCTGAATACCCCTACCTGATCAACGTAAGAAGTTCTTTTGTCCCTGGACGCGCTGAAAGCTGAGATGTTCACCAGCCTCTGGATGCTATCACCGCTCGTGCAAGGACCTACGGCGCTACCGTTTCTTCTTCCCTCAGTGACACCGACTTGAACCGCGCTCAATCAACTGCGTCTGGCAAAGATGTGGCGATTGTTTTCATCACCTGTAAGACCGCATTGTCCTGTATCTCTTTATCCTCGAGCCGACAATCTCTTTCAGCTGACAGCGGCGAGGGTTACATCACTGTCGAGGGCCACGCTGGTGACCGAAACGACCTTAAGGCATGGCACAATGGTGTACGAGCGTCTGATTGGAGTAACTTGTTCTCTTGGCTGAGATGTTCTTATAGGATGCTCTCGTCCAACGTGTGGCCGCCGCTAACACGAACACCATCGTTGTCGTGAACACCGTTGGCCCCGTTGATATGGAGGCTTGGATTGAGAACCCCAACGGTAAGTGCCAATTTACCATTTTCCGAAATGATACAGTCTGACACGACATATTACTTTCAGTTGTCGCAGTTGTACGTCACGCTGACGCACTAACATGTAGACCCTCTTTACTCACTGGTTTTTAAAATAGGTCTGGGCCGGTCTCCCTGGACAGGAAGCTGGTAAGTGATGCTGTCGTATAATTTGCATCTTTCCCGTATTGAGCCCCATCCAGGAAACAGCTTGGTTGACATCCTCTGGGGCGACTACAACCCAAGGTAACCATCTCGCCCTTAGGAAGGCAGGTCACCGCTGACTCCATTCCAGTGGTCGTCTACCGTACACAATTGGCAAGAGAATTGCGGACTATGGTCCTCAAGTTCTTTACAACTCTCCAGTCCAAATCCCCACTATCACCTACTCCGAAGGCTTGTTCATCGACTATCGCCACTTCGATAAAAACAATATCGAGCCACGCTACGAGTTCGGTTACGGATTGTCCTATACCACCTTCTCCTACTCCGACCTGCGAGTCACTGGTACCGCTGGTGGAGTCACATTCCCCTCCGGACCCGGTTCCTCCCTCGACAAACAGTACGTGGTTGATCGTTGCTGCCGCACTGGCCAGGCTCATGAACGGTATTGCACAGGCTCCACGAGAAGGTCGTCACTGTCACTTTCACAATCTCCAACACCGGTTCCGTTGCTGGTCATGAGGTATGTCACCATGGATTACCCAAGTGCATTGACAGTTGACAAATGGTCTCCTAGATCCCTCAACTGTATATCGGATTGCCCGCCAATACCAACTCTCCTCCCAAGTCGTTGAAGGGCTTCGACTCCGTCTTCCTCCAGCCTAATCAGTCTAAGCAAGTCACAATGGAACTGTCCAGGTTCGATTTGGCTATCTGGGACACTACTGGTCAGAGATGGCGCGTCCCAAGCGGTACCACGAGCATTCTTGTTGGTGCTAGTAGCCGTGACATTCGCCTCCGCGGCTCTGTTGAAAACTAAGCAATTGCATGCTGCCCAGTATCTCTTTAACTACCTAAGTATATACATCACCCCCGATATGCCAAAGTTGTAAAGCCTATAAAGCCGAAGAATATTATTTCAATTGTCATTTTGTGATTGGATGACGGAGCTCCCACGCCGGGCCGAGACTGTGGGGAAGAGGGAGAGAAATTATGCAGCATGGCGAAATGGTCAAAATTTAATGATTCCGGAGGGCCAACCGTCCTTTTCTCTACCACATTCTGGCAAAGCCTCAAGGCCGGATACGTTATGCACAGGCGAGGGTTACAGAGGACGACCCAGGTCTTTCGACGACGGCTGGCAACCCAAGCCCAGTCGTTGCTGGAGAAGGACTGTAGTACCATCACCCCTCCGTATGAATCCCTGGTGGAGAACCTCCAGCGCGTCCGACAATACCTAAACCGACCACTATCGCTTGCGGAAAAGGTTCTTTACAGCCATGTAATTGACCCAGAACAGGCATTCGCCGCAGGTGGAAGAATCCGCGGGGAGACGTATCTTCAACTCCGTCCCGAACGTGTCGCCATGCAGGACGCATCGGCTCAGTGAGTCCAGTTTTCCTTTGGTGTAGCCCCCGTTAACACTGGAATAGAATGGCATTGTACGTGGACAGTAATGCATCATCTCCGTTGCGTACTAAAGCACGAGAAGGCTGCAATTCATGAGTGCTGGACTCCCCCAATCTGCAGTGCCGGCGAGCATTCACTGTGACCACCTTATCCAGGCTTCAGAAGGCGCTAGTGCAGATTTGAAGGTGGGCCTCCCGGCAATAAAGTTAAGGTCTCAGAAAGTTTATCCTTGAATAGCGTTCCATTGTCACCAACCAAGAGGTTTTCGACTTCTTGCAAAGTGCCGCACAGAAGTATGGGATTGAATTCTGGGGACCGGGTTCCGGAATCATCCACCAGATAGTTCTCGAGAACTATGCCGCGCCAGGCATCCTCATGTGAGTGCATATATTCCATGAACGCGAGGGGCCAAGCTGACCCTCGTCCAGGCTGGGAACAGGTATTGTTGTTGGCCTCCAGGAAAGATATAATGCTTAGCCCGCTTAGATTCGCATACCCCCAACGCTGGTGGTCTGGGAGGTTTGGCTATCGGCGTTGGTGGTGCAGATGCCGTGGACGCCATGACCGGAACCCCCTGGGAACTGAAAGCACCCAACATTATCGGTATGTGACATGTGGCGGGGTCAATAGATTGAATTAACAATCTGGTACTAGGTATCAAGTTGACTGGAGAATTGAACGGCTGGGCTACCCCCAAGGATTTGATCCTCCATTTGGCCGGTAAATTGACTGTCAAGGTAAACCATCATCGCTCAATTTCCCATTACTGTATTAACCTCCTGGACAGGGCGGAACGGGCAGTATCTTGGAGTATTTCGGTCCTGGCCTCGCCAGTCAATCCTGCACAGGTATGTTATGCAGCCCATGTGGTATCTCTCCTCGCCAACCTGTCCATGGTCCAGGTTTGGCAACCATTGCAAACATGGGAGCTGAAGTCGGTGCAACTACTTCGACTTTCCCTTACAACTCTCGGATGCGCGACTACCTGCGCGCTACTGGACGTTCCCCTGTAGCCGCAGCGGCAGATAAGGCAGCGTCCCAAGGTTTCTTGAGTGCCGACGAAGGAATTGAATACGACCAAGTCATCGAAGTTGTAAGTCGTCTAGGAAGGCTCTTTCTTCTCCCATCTCAAGAATTCCGCAGAACTTGAGTGAGCTAGAGCCCACAATCAATGGTCCCTTCACCCCAGACTTGGCAACACCTATCTCCAAGTTCGGCGACTTCGCTAAGTCGCAAGGATGGAAGGACGAATTCTCGGCTGGTCTCATCGGTTCCTGCACCAACAGCTCCTACGAGGATATGGTCTGTCAGTTCTCCGCTCGTAGCGCTCACTTGCTGATCCACCGCTAGACTGCTGTCGCTGATTTGGCCAGACAAGCTAAGGCTGCTGGACTGAAGACCAAGGTGCCATTCCTTTGCACACCTGGCTCAGAACAGATCAGGGCAACTATTGAACGGGATCACATTACCTCGGCCCTTGAAGACGTTGGAGCAGTCGTTTTGGCAAACGCCTGTGGACCCTGCATTGGCCAGGTAAGCGACCTTTGCCAGTTGTTTTCGGACTTATAGTTGACCTCGGCTTCAGTGGAAGAGAGACGACAAACAGGGTGAAGAGAATGGTTGGTCGAGGAGCTTCTTCACTTGTCAGTTTAAACTAATACGTTGGACCTTAGCTATCCTTACCAGTTTCAACCGCAACTTCAAGTCAAGGAACGACGGCAACAAGTTGACAATGAACTTCCTTGCTTCACCTGTGGTTGTTACTGCAATGGCGTTCTCTGGAAAGCTTTCCTTCAACCCTATGACTGACTCAATCCCCCTCGCCGACGGATCCTCGTTCAAATTCCAGCCACCCGCTCGTCAAGATCTCCCAGAATTGGGCTTCATCCCTGGGAACCAGGACTTCTACCCTGTTCGCAACCCTGCCCCCCAGCCCGACGTTCCTATTGTTATCAAACCTGATTCACAACGACTGGAAATCCTCGAGCCTTTCACAAGCCACTTTGGACCTCACAACCCTCGTGGACTGGAACTCCCATCTTTGAAGGTTCTCTTGCGAGTCCGGGGCAAGTGCACAACTGATCACATCTCCGCTGCGGTGAGCTCTCTTCATCTCTGAGAAATGTTATCATCACCGACAGAATGTCACAGGGGCCATGGCTGAAGTACAAGGGCCATCTGACCAACATCTCTGAGAACCTACGTATGTGATAACATGCTTCTCCGTCTTCCCGGTTACTGACGTTGCTTTACAGTCATCACCGTAAGGCGATCTCTCGCTCATGAGATTGTTTACTTATTGCTATCTATAGGCCATCAACGATGAAGGTGGCGAGATGAACGTTGCTTTCGACAAGGACACCGGCACCACTGGTACCATTCCCGAGGTCGCCAAGCGATTTAAGGCAAGAAACCAACCATGGGCTATCATTGTTGATGAGAACTACGGTGAAGGAAGTGCCCGTGAGCATGCTGCCTTGCAGCCTCGATTCTATGGTTCGCTCGACCCTCCCTTGAACTCAGGCATGGACTGACCGCGGTACAGGTTGTGCCATGATTATCGCCCGTTCGTTTGCCCGTATCCACGAGACCAACCTCAAGGTTCGTAGGATTGTTAGCTTTGTTTGCACCGAGGCTCATCGCATTCGTTACAGAAACAAGGTGTCCTCCCTCTGTGGTTCGCTGACAAGAACGACTACTCGCGTATCGGCGCCGGCGACTCATTGGAGACTGTTGGGCTAGCTGACCTCCTTGAGGGAAAGCCTGATGCTCAAATCAGGGTCAACGTCACCAAGCCCAACGGCGAGACCTTCCAGATTGCCACCAAGCACACCATGTCGGCTGACCAACTCAAGTGGTTCCGTGCTGGGTCCGCCTTGAACTATATCCGCTCTACCCTTAAAAATTAATCCCATTCAAAATGGGGTTGGATAGACACCGTACATTTAAAGTGCTCATATCTACTATGGACGGGGTTTCATTTGCAATATATTGGATAGACTTGCAGCATCTGGCTCTTGATGAATGGCTCGACTATGGTTCAACCAGGACAAGGTTCGCCTAGCCACATCGATGGCACTGGGCGGGAGACCTGCCAGTTGAGCAACCTTCAGCCCGTGGCTATCTCTGTTCACGCCGGGATGTAGCCTGTAGGAATACACGAAACGATCTTCCTAGACAATGATCGTCTGAGTGATCTGGCGGAACGAGATAGTAACGGAGCGCTCACGTCTAATTCATCGACATCGGTGCAGTAGAACCTGACATTGTTGAACACGCCGCTACCTTGCCATTCCCCGTCGCAACCAAGCATATCTGATAGTTCATGGAAATGCGTAGCAAAGAGGCATCGACTTCGGTTTACAGTTGCGATATGGTGGATTGTGGCAAAGGCGATTGCCAGTCCGTCCTTCATTGTAGTTCCACGGCCGACCTCATCCATGATAACCTACCCAAATGAGGAAATGTCAATAGTAGAGCGTGATGGGACATACCAGGCTATTTGGAGTTGCCCGCCGGAGAATTTCTGCAGTCTCCATCATTTCGACCATGAAAGTACTTCGATCACGGAAAAGGTCGTCTTTGGCACCAATTCGAGTGAACAACTTGTCAACGATGCTGATCGTGGCAGAGTCGGCTGGGACGAATGAGCCAATTTGCGCCAATACAGCGATCAGCGCTGTCTGTCGCAGAGCGGTTGATTTGCCTGCCATGTTGGGTCCTGTAATGACATGCACATTGGACGATGGGGTCATTTCGATGGTGTTTGGCGTGAAGGTGCGACCAGAGACTAAAAGACCCAGTTCCACTGCAGGATGGCGACCGTTGACCACGTGGTATTCCCCGCTAAGTCCAGTTGGTAAGTATGGCCTCCTCCATTTGAGCTAGCCACAGAGCCACCGATTAACTTACTTTTCCGTTATCTTTGGCCGCACGAGGTTTAAATCCTTGGCCAGCGTGGCAAAACCCAGAGCAACATCCAGGTCATCTTGCGCAGCAACGTTGGCTTTCAATTCGTCTGCGTAGTACAGAACCTGGGGGCCAACAATGAGCACATCGCGTTCATCTCGACACGACCGGAAGGCCATGTTTACCTCGGCAATTAATTCTGAAAAGGCCTCTCTCTCCGCTGCAGCTACGGCGAGCATCGTGCTTCCTATCAGGCCACCCAATTGTGACCAAGGCTATGGAATCAAACATCAATACCCCCACAGTGAACAGGTGACATCGCTTTAAATACCTGGTAGAGGTAACATTTAGTGGAAGCAGTCTCTGCCAACTTTACAAAGGCAGGGTCATCGTTCAACTTTCCTTGATCTCGCTTTGCTCTTGAGAGATGGACGTGCATTCCCTGCTGAGCGGACGAGCGAAGAGTCAGAGAAGGGGCCGCTGTTATATTCGAAATCATTAGACAGTAAATTCTGAAGGGTGTGATGAGAAACTTACCATAATTAATCCGGAGCCTGTCCTCCATGTCTTGTTTCTGCCTCTGAAGATCGTGCAGAGTAGCGTATAAAGAAAACAACTTGGGTGAGAACCTGAATACTCGTCAGCTCGTGTATGATGGCTGAGAAGTCGGAAACAGACTGTGGGTTTATTGTCCACTCGGAGTTGGCTTGGGTATCTCTCGAGGACCCAGTACTCTCCTTCAGGCTGTCTTCAGGATCGCCATCCGCTTCTCTGGAACCGCACCTAGTTAGGGCGTCTTGGATTCTCCTCGACAGAGAAGACAAGTCCGATATGCGGCCCAGCATTGGGTCCATACTTGACCAATCGCCCAACGCTCCCCTCCCCTCCAGAAGCCGTTCGAGCTGTAGTCTTGAAGTGATTGTCGTCCATAGTTGGATAGTCTTCATGACAGTGACGAGGTCATCGATACTACCTTTGCGAAGAAGAAAGCGCTGAACGATGCGGCCGACATCTCCAACGTTCTTCAGAGATTCTCTAAGGTCAAAGCTGAGATGCGGCCGTTGAAGTAGGAAGGAAACTAGGTTTTGCCAGCCTTCGATTTCAGGACGAGAGGCACTGGGAGAACCTACGAAGTATAAGTAATGTGACTTTGATGCGATGGGATGTAAATGCTCACAAAGGCGACGGGCCAGCCGCCGAGTTCCACTGGTCGTTACAGTGCGCTTGATGACATTGAGAAGGCTGCCTCTCGTGCCACCTTCGTAGTCGGTTTCTCGCAGTTCTAGCGATTTGATTGTGTGCGCGTCTATGTGTAATCGACCGTTGTCCATCTCATGCACCGGCGCACCGAGAGACGGGGCGTGTTCTAGAAGTGTAAAGTGGAGATAATTGGAAAGGAGAGCTACGGCTTCGCCCTCAGCTGAAGCGGATGCAGGGGTGGGTGTAAATGGTAACATCGAAACTACATCAGGGTGTTGTTCAACGCCGTGAAAGGCAAAATGAATATTTTGCTGCTGGAGCATCACCAGGACGGGATTGCGTGAGATGTCCACAGTGCGCATTGTAGACGGTAAGACAACTTCCTTGGGATTGATTCGGACGATTTCATCTTCCAAATTTTCTGGTTGGCAGTCCTTGGAATAGAACTCTCCGGTCGAGACATCTATCCAAGCCAGTCCGACAGAAGAGGCACCCCCGTCTAGCGGAAGAGCGAGAGCCAGGAGGAAGTTGTTCTCTGATGGCTCAAGGAAGGGTTCGTCTATGAGCGTCCCAGGGGAGATGATCCGTGTAATACGGCGCTCGAACTCTTTCTCTCCGAATTCTGTTTGGCGGGGAAACTCTTCGCACATGGCGACCGATCTCTTGTGTTGTTGAACAAGAACCTTGAGGTACTTGTCGAGATGGACAATGGGAAATCCACACATAGGTACTCGCGATCCGTCCCATTTGCGGCTTGTGAGTTTGATGTTCAACAAGCTCGCGATCTCGTTGGCTTGGCCAAAGTATGACTGCAGTACGCTTCAGAAATCGAGCTTGGCAATGTATATCACGGTTTACCTCGTAGAAAGACCCCACTCGTGTCAGGAGGAGGCAATGAGGAAATCTGGCAAGGTTTGCCTGCACTTCTTTTGCGAGAGGGGACCGTGAAGAGGCGGGTGGAGTAGCTTCAGGTGATTCCTCGAGAGGTGCCTCCAACATCACAGGGGCAGACTCCGGTTGTGGTAGAACATCTGTGGCTTTCACTGGGGTTTTTCGCCGGCGGGATCTCCGTACAGGTTGGGTTGGCTCAGACGTTGCTTCCGAATCACCTCTCGAGTCTCTAGACGGAGAAACTGTCGCATTCCAGGGTGGTAATGGTGTCGCTGGTTGGCCATTGGGCAGAAGAAAGACTTCGGGCAGTTCTGAGACGCTTTTTTTGATCTTCTTAGGGCTTTTCGTTGCTTTTGACGCGTTTAAATTGGGTGTAGTGTAAATAACGCGGTTTAAGAGAGGACTATAGGTTCGACACGAGCATTTTACGCGAAATCGGTGGAGCATGAACGCGAAGGGGAGATTTGTTCAGAGGCCAAATAGACGCAAATGAGGCCAGGTCATACCACGGTGTCGGAGTTTCAAATTTGGTGTATTCCGCTTTGCTGTCGGTTGTCGAGGTCTCCCCATACGGTCCCAGTCACCACAAATTCAAGCAGCTATGTCGTTCGCAGGAAGACGCAGGGGAAATAAGGCCAAAAAGGGTGTCCAGTTCACCTTGATGGTCGTCGGTATGTCGACCTTTCACACCTCCCACTTTTGTTCGAATTCTTACCCAATTCCTGTAATTTTAGGTGCTTCTGGTACAGGTCGCACCACCTTTGTGAATACCCTCTGCGAGTCCGAAGTTCTTCATCACAAGGTAGCGGACAATGCAACTACCGCACACATTGAAGAAGGGATTCGAATCAAGCCCGTCCCTGTCGGTGAGTCGCGCTTTGCCTCCCTTTCTTTCGATTTAGTTCCAGAGCTCATTCTCGCGCTTCTAGAATTGGAGGAGGAAGGCGTTCGAATTGCTTTGACTGTCGTAGACACCCCCGGCTTTGGCGATAATATCGACAACGAATTCGCGTATGTAGACCGCCCAGCTCACCTTCCCGGAGAAACATGATCTGACGGCGCTTTGTAGCTTTCAGGAGATTGTTGGGTACATCGAGCGCCAATACGACGATCTTCTTGCAGAGGAGTCCCGCATCAAGCGTAATCCCCGTTTCAAGGACAACCGCATCCACGCCCTTCTCTATTTCATCCCTCCCACCGGCCACTCGTCAGTTTCCTTCTTTATTCATCACCGTTGCCTACCAGTCTGACGTATTGCCACACAGTCTTCGTGAGATGGACATTGAGTTGATGCGTCGTCTGTCTCCCCGCGTCAACGTCATTCCTGTTATTGGCAAGGCGGATTCGCTTACTCCTAGCGAGCTCAAGGGCTTCAAGAAGAGGGTGCGTGTCAAGGTTGTTTATCGCTGAATATGCACTCAAAACTGGCCCCAAGATTATGGAAGACATCGAGTACTACGATATTCCCATCTACAACTTCCCTTACGACGTGGAAGAAGACGACGAGGAGACCATCCAGGACAACAGCGAGCTCCGAGTGAGTCACCTCTAGCCTTAAATATCTTCACACCTGACCTCCTATGTGCAGTCCATGCTTCCTTTCGCCATTGTTGGTTCGGAGGAGGAGATTGAGATTGACGGACAGCCTGTTCGGGCTCGCATTTACCCATGGGGCATTGTCGAAGTTGACAACCCCAAGCACTCGGACTTCAGCCGACTTCGTTCCGCCCTTCTGAAGTGGGTCATACGTTTTAATGCTCTGTATTGAAGCTAATCCCCCCTTTAGCTCTCACCTTGCGGACCTCAAGTCCTTGACCCACGATGTTCTCTACGAAACATACCGTACTGAGAAGCTCTCGAGAACTGTCAATGCGGACTCGGCGTATGGCGTTTTATTTATTCATGTATCCTTCTCTGACACTTAGGATAGGGACAGCTCCTTGCTCCCCGAGGAACTCGCTTCTCAAAGCGTTCGCCTCAAAGAAGAACAACTCCGCCGGGAAGAAGAAAAGGTAAGCCAAATGCAACTGACATCCCGGCCGTTCTTCGCTGACATGATTCCACCAGCTTCGGGAAATCGAACTCAAAGTGCAAAGGGAGATCAACGAAAAGCGACAAGAGCTGTTGGCCAAAGAAGAATCTCTCAGGTAGGGAAGTTCGCATTCCTAGCTGGCTGATTGTCTTACCCCTGTTGGCAGGAATTTGGAGAGCCGTCTCGCTGCTCAGGCCTCTCAAGGCGAATTCCGAGATTGAAGAACGACTTCGCCCTGTTAGCCTTTCCGACCCTACTATATATACCCTTGTCTTCTGTGTTCTGGGACCTTTTTCACTACCTGACATTCTAGCATTCCGGTTACAGGAACCGTCACTCGTTTGTTTTTCGCGTTGACTCTGTTAGTTTCTCGATAATTGCCACTTTCCTTGCGTTATACCGTTCCTTGATTCTTAATAGTCTTTCATGTTAATTAAACAGCACTGGAAATGCTTGGTGATTGGATATACCAAGCTTTTCCCCAGTACACCCTATCTCTAAAACTGTCCTTTGGTAATATCCAGAGGCCTGAGGGTCTGCTTGGAATATAATGCGTAAAGCTGGATAGCAGTAAGAACGTGAGGTTTGTGATAGCCAGGTTTGGGCGCCGCATGAGGAATAAGACACCAATTGAGAATCGCGGTAACAATTACTCACGGTCCCCCGTTGTCTCTGTATACACACTCGTTCTTCATTGTCGGGCACAGCGACGACAGCGGCTGCAGACTTTGTCCTGAGCCTCGGACGGGCACAATAGCCGCCTTCGTTGACCAGAACAATACCGGTACCGTCTGTCAGGGGCCCCCGCCAACATCGTTGAACAGCGTTATCGCTTTCCCCCCGACCAACCCCCTTTCAACAGACCGCTTTGCCCGCTGTTATGGACAACGACTGGGACCCAAGACACCAAATGAATTACAACCGACAGGATTGGCAAGAACATGGCGCCATAAACCAACTTTCAACATCGGCATCGCCCCCTCATCCATCCTATTCCACCCAGGCCTCTCTTTCCCAACGACGCCGTTCATCCGCTGCGCACGGTCGCCCAGCAGTACCACCTCCAAATCTGCCCATTCCAAGTATACCCTCGTCGCCGCCATCAAGGCCGGCACTTGCTGCTCACCCTGCAGCGCTTGAAGTCGCGGAGGACGGGGGCTTGCAGTCGACACATATAAGTGGTCGACCAGTCTACTCAAACACCTATACACGACCGACGCCCTCTCCAAGTCTGTCAGCCGTCGCCGCTTTTTCTCAATCACGACAGGGAGCTCCAGGTCCATCCCATCCTCAGCTCCCAACCACATCGCCCCATGATGACCTGTCCGACCCCCCGCCCCAATCTTTCTTGCCATCCACCTCAGAAAATCCATCTTCACCTACCTCGTCCTCTCGTCGCAAGGAACGTGAAACTCCATCGGAAGACCTGCTGCAACCACGGGCAGCCGAGCGTTCAGATCGCAAATCTGAGCATAAACCTTCCTCTCGACGTGCCCTTACTCGTGCCTTGGAATTAGCTCGCGAAGCAGTTCTTCTCGATTCCACGAACGACAACCCGGAAGCTGCCGTTAACGCCTATGCACAGAGTGTCGCTCTCCTGAGCGAAGTGATGGAACGCGTCCGACGGGGCGAGGACAGCACCGACACCCGGCGGCGACGACGCCGAAGTGTAGCCGCCCAAGAAGCCGAAATCAGGCGATTGCAGAATATTGTGAGGGGTCCAGATTGTCTACTGTACTGTTCTCCCTGCTGACATGCCTTGAAGCACGACACCTACGCTGATCGTATGAATATTCTCAGCATCATCTATAGTATACCCGCGGTCCCCTACACGTCAACATCCGTTTACTCTGCAGATTCCACTAACTCCAACTCTCCGACAACATCTGCATCACCGACTTCTGATAGTTCACCGCAAATTCCTGTTCCGAACGGAGCGCATTTTTCAAGTGATGAACCAGAGCATGACACCAACGGAGATGTTGCCAATACCCAAGATGGGGGCTCAATATACCTGCTGGATGAACAAGTTTTGTCGAGAAACGGAAACCCACAATTCAACTCAGTCTCTCAACATCCCTATGCTGCCTATTACGATGGTTCACAAGCGCCTCAGCCTCCGGCGCCTCAGCCAAGTCAACCAAGAAGCTCAACCATGTTGCGGCGCAGTCGCGCATCGTCAAACCTGCCTCCACCCCCGCCGCCTCCCAGCGATTCATTGCCTCCAGCGCCCGTGGTCATTGAACCAAGACAAGAAGTCGGCACTTTGCCTCACCTTCCTAGTGCCGGAAAGCGACCTGGCCCAATCGAGGTCAATAAAGCTCGACGGACATCGAACTCGCATCTGGTTGCTTTGAAAGAGGAGGGGGATGACAATGGAACTTATGAAATCCAATTCCGTGAAAGGTCGTCGTCGTTGATTGACCCAGCCAGGCACCCTAAGCGCGAGTCACCGCCCTTGCCACCCTTGCCCTCCCCGCCTCCGGCCTCTGGGAGTGCGCCAACCACTCCGAGAACCAATAGCTTCAGCAAGGCGCCGTCATCACCCCGCCTTGCTGCAGCCACTTCCCGCCCTCGGGGGACGTCGCAACTCACCACACGGTCCGAGTTTGCTTCTCAATCGCAGGGATACCCTGGTACCTCCAATCACTCGCAAGGAGTTACTGCCCAGCGCAGACCTAAAACCTCAGCGCCTCCCAGCACTCGATCTGCTTCCCCAGCCGATTCGACTATCTCGACAGGATCAATGCAACAGGCAAGAGCATCGGCTTTCCCTGGCGCCCCTCCGCCCCCTATCACCACAGGTCGAAGTCGCTCTTCCTCTCAGCCCGGTCGTCGCCCGTCAATCGCTGGAAGGTCTTCACCACCACCCCTGCCAACGAACGGCATTCCAAGTAATGGAAGCGTCATGCGCAAAGCATCGTTCCCGACTAAGCTCGTCCCTACCCTTCCAAGTTTGTCTCTTGATTCAACGACCAATTCTTCGTATCTTGGGAGTGTCATGTCACCGCACCTTCCTACCACTCCAACTTCCCCGCTTCCACCCCTGCCACCTACGGACCCGTTGCTCAAACCATACCATATGATGGGCTTACTGCGCAACACCATCACCTCGTCAACCGGAGGGTATATCACTCGTCGACTTCACGTCCCATGCGAAGTATGGTCGCAGGGTGGTGCCAAGCTTTCCAACGTTGTTGAGAAGGTGCGGGTGGTTGCCATCCTCTGCTCTGCGCTAGAAGATCTCCAAAACTGTAGTGCGGATTACTTTGGCGCTGGAAACGTGAACAACGGGATGGCATTGGGCATCGGCAGCATTGGTCGTAAGGAAGCCGAGGGCTGGTTGAGCAAGTTGGACGACTTTTCCAACATATGTGATGGTGTAGTTGCTAATTTTGGCAAGAAGTTGGGCGTGGGTGAAGGATTTGTGTTGAAGAAAACTACTTGGGGGGACAAATTGACCCGGCGCTTCGACAAGTTTACCAACGGCAAAAAGTAAGGCACTTCTGTCCGTTTATATCGCTTTTCTGTTTCTGACTAACAACTTTCCCCCAGCTTGGACTCCCCGGCAGCATACGTTCAAGGCCTCAAGAAACTCTTCGCCCATTCACAGTTGTTGGACGAACACACCCGTGCCCTGCTTTCTCATCCCCTGGCACCGTCCTATGCTGCTTTCCCCAATGACGTTCGGACCTTGGTGGAACAAAGGCTGAAGCGGTCTTCGGAATTCTTCGCTACTGTCGTCCTGACCTTTGTGATCCGCGACCTTTCGCAGCTACTCGACAAATATGTGAAGAAATGCGAGAAATGGCTGGCAGAATAAATACCTGTAACACTTCGTCTTCCGATTTTCTCACTTCGTATTCGTCTTGTCTGTTCCCTCTATGGTGCTTCACCTGGTTGTTTGTAAATGCTTGTTACTTGTCCTTTCATCCACGATTGTACATTATTGGATTATATCTGCTGTTCGAATTAAAGCTACTGCAAGCTGGTTGAAATGAGGAGCTAACCGACTCTCGGACGGGCCATTAATATACAAAGGCAGGCAAGGCGACGACTAGGTTCATATAACAGATGATAATTACAGATAACTTACGAAACGAGTGTGGCCTATCAATGGTGTGCAGAGGGGTCGACACTAACTCGCAATACACGGGAAGGCTCTCTCCACTGTCGTTGAGCAAGGTGGGATACAACCTTTAGTCGTTGAGCTGAAGCAAATGTGAGATCTAACAGCCCCGGTATCGGGAAGGAAACGCACTCACTGTATTCAAAATGGTCCCCGTCGTCTCCAGGCTCGTTGTCCGAGTCCACGAGCGGATCGGTTGTATTGACCAGGTCCCATGCATCTATAAGGCTGTTAAAACAAGAGTCGCAGCTGAAGCAAAGGTGACCCACATTGTAACATGCCCCGTTTAGCCACAGGGGGTCTCAAAGAGCGCGGAACGTTGGCGTGGTCCTCTGGTGTATTCGATTGATATGGGGAATACCGATGTTGACGTCCGCGGGAGGACCTGGACTCAGTGGTCAAGCCTGTTAATATCCGGAAGCCTGACGTTGAAGCTTCCGAGCCATCTGCCTTGCCACTACGTGCCCCATTCGCCGGGGTATGAGAAGGATCTAATTAGAAGGCTGTCACCAACTGGAACTGATTTAAGTATCAACAGAACCTACCTTGCAGATCCTCGTCATCAATGCTCATATCATCCTGATGGGAAGAGCTGGGAGTCGAGTTGGCTCCTTTGGCTTCGTTCTTCAACTTGGACTTGCGCGACTGTGCCTTCTCTGCTGGAGCCTTTTTCTGGCGTCGACTGGGCGTCTCTGCATTCTCTACTGCAGAGGGTTGTCGCGATCCTTTCTTCTTTCCTTTCTTAGCCTTAGTTGCAGTTTCATCAGGTTCGCCGACTGGCACTTCTTCGTCATTTGCTTTGGTCTTCTCGCCTTTGGCAGCATTTTGCTTGACAATTTGGTCGCGATTGGCCACCATCCGCGATCCCAGTGCTTTCTCCTCTTCGGTGTCGACATTTTCCGCGGCAATCTCTTCAGGCGTCAGAGATATGAGTACAGGAGCCGTGCTCTTGTTTGGCTCTGCAAAAGGATTCGGAATCTCCTGTGCGTCATAATCATCACTGTCCGACCCCGGATTTTCGAGGTAATTGAAGCAGGTCCACAGGAACGCCTTTGCCCTCGACGCGGAAGAATACTCATTCCGGAGGAAGACGTCAAGAAAGTCGAAGCGTTGTGAGAAGTGTGACCCAACAAGCTGTACATGTACAAGTTAGCATTACCCTCCGTTCTCCATTACGAGCCGTACCGAAGAATGACTTGACAGAATAAACAGCAGGTTCAACACACTTGTCGGGGGTATGAATCCGGCCCTCTGAATGAACATGAGCTATAGCTAGACAGAGTAGCCGACGAAGCTCACCGCACGAGCAAATATCTCATCGGGAATATGAGGTGGCAGAGGAGTTTCGTTGTTCAGTAATCCCGCCTTGAGGACATGTCTGATTCGAGCCCCGTCTTGCAGATTGCCACCTGTGCGTTGCAATGAGGGTATGGGGTGATATGTGCACTTGGGTGTCTTCGTTTCCGCAAAGACTTCGCGACTACCGGTTAGCCGTTCCGCTTGTGTGCAGTAATAGTCCGTGCACTCACAGCTCATACTGGTGTTGATCCGTCCAACATTCACTAGAAGGGCGAGCATAGCGAAATCCCGGGCGAAGTCGGGTGAGTCCATGATTTTCTCTTTAAAGGACTTGGTGGCCTTGGAGGAGTTCAAAATGGCCTGAATGTACAATTCACGGAAGGAGACCTTGGTGTATTCGTGCGGCTCTCCTACGTAGGGATTGGTGAATGCTGGCGTTGTATCGGAAAATATTGCGTGCAGAACATCGTATTGAATGTCTGCCCGAGTCAGTGGCTCTCCGTCGGCGCGTTTAAGGACGAGGGGTCGTTTCGGAGTGGGAGAGGGTCGTCTCGAGGACATATTAGGTCTGTGAAGTGGCTGCTGTGAATATTGATTTTGTCACCAGGACTGGAATTTTGGGTCATACATTATCAATTAGAAATACTGTAGGGGTCAATGGTACAACCTTTGAAGAAGAACGGGAGTAGAGTGTGACTGCTTGAACCAACCTAAGGGGTGTAGGATTCATTGTCGCGGTAGTCTCACGTGAGGGCGGATGCTTTAACGGAATCAGAATGGCGACAAACATTGAATATTGAACTGAGGAATTGGCTGTATTTTAATAGCTGAGCCTATAGCTAATGGTACAACATCAGAACCAAAGACAAGCGTGTACTGACGGTAAGTAGTACGGGTGATGTGCTAGAGTATCGTCTTGACTAGTAGGACTAACAGAAGATAGAAGGGTATGCAGTAGTACGACAATATTAAAGTAATCCAATGCTGCAATCAAAGAGGTATCGGCGTGAAGAGAGAAAATGCATGCAAAGGCGTATATATACGGAAGAAGAGTAGGCGAACGAATGAACAAGGCATCAACTGAAATCAATAGGAACGTAGAGCAGCGAATGGCTCTTGTGCATTTTCACTTCTCCAAGCAGCGATCAGACATTCGAACACTTCGATGACAACGCTACTTCGATACATCAAACCGTGGTCTGCACCTTTCACCACCTTGACTGAACAACGATCACCACCCATCGTACGCTCCATCCACCGAACGGCGTTTTCAGCAATCTTCTCGTCCTTGTCGCCGTACCACACCCGGACATTGTGGGGGTAAGCAGCGTAAGAGAAGCCCCAGGGTTGATTGTCGTGATTGAGAATTTGGAGTAGGTCGTTATGGGTGCCTTTTGCAGATTCGGCATGCGAAGCAGCTATCAAGGCATTCCCAAGGGCAGCCTGATAACCCGCGGAACCTGTCGCTGATGTGAAGGAGGTCGTAACAGTGCTGGGAGAGGGAGAGGACGGTAGCAAGCCTGCGGGCTTTAAGTTCGAGGTGAGAGATATCGACCGAGCGCCATTAGACCGATGATTGTCGCTCGGAAGGCGAGGCGGTGGCGAAGGGTTCGCCTTCCTCACTGTTTCCAGATCGAGTGATGAAGACCACTCGTCATCTATCCCGAGGCCAACTTCAATGCGCAATGTTGGTGGCGGTGTCAGGGAGGGCTCTGTCTTGCGAGCCTTGCCTTTCAGGGAGCCCATTGAACGAAGTCCCTTCAACTTCTTGACCGTGCCAGTAGGTTTGGCCTCTGGCCTATCAACCGATCCGTTGCCCTTCAAACGGTCTAAGAATCCTCGAGAGGACTTCCTTTTCCCGATCATCGTCCCACCACCATTCGGGTGTCCATTTTCCGTGCCAGGGCGAGATTCAGCACCTAGCGTGCTGCGACTATCGAACTTGCCGTCGAAATCGCGAAGGTCATCATACTCGCTGAACGTGCTGGAAGCGAAACTGGGTCGCGGATGGGCTTCCGTGCTCGAGATTTGCGAAACCGTGAGCTTTGAACTGTTTCGAGACGAAGGGGAGCTGAGGATCGATGGCGTTGAAGTTTCTTTGCCCTTGGGTGGCTCCTTTTTCGGAGGTGTATAGCCAATACCTTCGTAGGCAATCGTCGGCGGCTTCCCGATCATCCAGGCCTGTAGCTTCCACTCGGCCGCTTGTGCGGTACGGAGGATACCGTTTGGAACGTACTTCAACCAACGGTAGCCACCTACCAAAAGCATGAGAACTAATGATAGACTCCGGCTGGTGGATACTTACTGTTCTCGCTGCCTCCAACCCAGGGTGCAAGAAGGCAGACATCTCCACGGATCCGCGAAGGAACCTTGTTGGCGAAGGATAGTGCATAAGGGGCTCCGGCCGAATGGGCCATAATGCTGCACTCGTCAATGTGCAGTAGATCAAGGACCTCCTCAACAGCAGAGGCCCATTGGATAATGCCCTTGGATGCCTTTGGTCGAGCATCCGTTCTTCCTAAGCCCCACCTACGATCAGTGTAAGGAATTGACATTGACATATTTAGGCGGTGCAAGACAGTACCTGTCAATGGTGATCAACCGTAATCCCAAACATTCCGCCATTTCGTCATAGAGCCCCATGATGTGTCGAACACAGCCGAGTCCGAGGAAGACGACGACAGGGTATCCATTGGGACTCCCGAGGTCAGAAAAGCTAACTGTCAAGGGGTCCGTTTGTGATGCATGCGGTTGTCGAGTGAGCTTGACCATAGTAGTGAGCCTTGTAGACCGGAGGTATTGGGCAATTTCCTGGTGAGCCGAGGGCTTGACCATGGACTGGAAACTCGATTCCACTGGAGAGTGTGCTTGGTAGAGGGAGGCGGCGGAGGAAGAGTACAGCGATGCATTCGCACCGGGGTCTGATCTGGGTGAATACAGACTAACGTTATCAGAAAAGGTCGATTGCCGTTTCATGAAGGCTGAGGGGGGTGCTGAAGGTGACTTGGCCACACTCTGCACTCGCAACGTCCGTTGCACCTCGTCTGCAACACTGTCAATTGAGGACCGCGAGACAAACCCGGCTTCCTCTCGAGCGTTGAGTGGTTCCGGTTCTGAGTCTGGCTCTTCATGAACAGTGCCGTGACCTTGGCTAGGAGTGTAAAGGGATGAGGAACGCAATTTCAATCGACCTTGTACTTCGGGAGGCGCATGGGTCCGAATAATTTCGGAGATGGAGGGCACGACTGATTTCCGAACCTCGGGGGATGTCGAAGGGCGAGCGAGTAATGGCCTTTGCGTAGGGGGTGGGATGACCTTAGGAGGGGGAGGCGATGGGGCAGATATTTTAGATGTCGAAGGGGTAGACCTGATCGATGACGGCGGGGTTGTGGATATAGGGGTCACTGTATTGGTTGACGCCGACCGACTGGTCGGTCGGCTGCGTCGCCGCCTCTCAGCAGCACGGGTCGGAGGGGTTCGCGGTGTATCGTCATCACTGGAAGAGCTCGAGATACTCGGCCTCCTGGCCGTGCGATACTTTCTGCTCTTCACATTTCCTCCCAGAACCACGCCCGGCGGCGGTGTAGGCAATGGAGGTTGATAGAGCGGGTGATGATTGGGCGAACCATATCTCGAACGAGATGATAAACCCATGCTTGACAGCATGTCCGGACCCCCGCCATTCATCCCATCCACCAGAGCATCCATTGTCTCGACTCCGGCTATTGGCGCGGCAACCACCACAGGGAAATGTAGCTGTTCCAAGGAGTCTGTTGAACTAATATAATCTTCCGGAGTACGTGGGGGTGTCTCTGTGTGCTGCGTCGACGATGATCCGGAGAGTCGAAGGGCAGGAACGTTGGCAACGGCATCCCACCTTGACCGCCCTGAAGGCCCTGTTCTTGAGCGTGTCCTGAGATACTGGTTCGGAGTGGCCGTGGGTGTTGACGTATCCAGGTCTTCTGCAGAGTCGAAGCTAGGAAACGCATATGACGCCCCAACAGCGATATTGCTACTCTGCGTTGACGTTCGAGAAGACGCCCCCAAAGCCGCATGGCTTGTGCTTCTGCTCAATGGGTCCCTAGACGGCGAACTCCTCCGAGCCTTCGATTTTGCAGGGCGAGATGTTGCTGTGTGGTGCACGTCGACATAACTTGACGGCGGCGTTGCGGAGGTACCGTAAAGCTCGCGGTCATAAGGTGCTGACGATTCTATCCCTGCAGAAGACTTGTCCTTCTCGCGTCGTAGAGATAGAAACGACGAACTCTTCCGTGGCGCCTTGTGAGAAGGGCTGGTTGTTGAATGATTTCGTGATAACGCAGAACGCATATTGGAATGGATGTCGTGTCGGGTCGTTCAAGACAAATGTTAGCGTTGGTGTGGCCGTTACCAAGGAATACAACGGAGGGTAATTGGGGAACAGGCTGGAGAACGTCCGCTCACAGCGAGCTCAGCAGGAAGCCGTCGTCGTCGTTGACGACTGTATTTTGCCAGTCAGGCAACGTTCAGGGCGAAAAAGGGCTTCCACTTGATTGGCAAACAAACTATATCGGAGCCTTTAGCCGGTCCTCCCACAGACAACCATCACCGCCGTGCTCCATGAGAGTGACTTCGCGAAGCTTCAGGGTTGCGAACAATGGGATTTATTACGCGGAATGTGTATTAGAGGGATTAACTAACAGGAATATTTACTAGGTATACATGCGCTAAAGACTAGAATGCCCGAACAACATACATAAAACATCCAAAATCTGTAAGCTACCGACATGTTCATTCCAAGAGCTGGATGTCATTGGCCAGACATGCTGCCTTTAGCGCCTGCCAGTCCCCACCAGTCCATTTCTTGAACGGAGGTGTATTCGTACCCGACGGTAGCCTAAGTTTGTGTAGTCCAGGAAGAGCACGGGATTTGATGAAGCTACACCACTCCTCCACAGTGACACGAACAGAGCGCCCAGCCACAGCGAGCTCTTGAAGGGATGGGCAACACTCGGCAAGGTCAGAGAGGGTGCCTTGGTCAACAAAGTGACCGTCGATATAGAGAGCTCGTAGGCCCGTTCCCTCAGTGGCAGCGACTGAGAGAAAGGATCGAGCATTTGATTCCGCACAAGCCTGGCTCACGCTGTAGTGCAAGGCCTCGACCTGGCAGGAATCTAGGATGCATCGAATTTGCTCGTCATAATCGTGGGGTAAGCACGCGTGAACTGAGAGCAAGTCCAAGGACGATCCTGAAATAACCTGGCCAAGGTGTCCGCCTAGAATGTCGACATTAGCAAGGATGAGGTGATTGATCGGAGTGGTGAGCGGAATGGTTGTCGGTGGCGGAATCAAATCGACTTCCAGGTTGACCAACTTCAGTGTGTTCAAGTTGCAAAACCTGAAGAAAAAACTCTCGTCGACCTCGAGTGAGGCCACGAGGGAATCCTGGCACACGCTTCCATCCACCACCAACTCCTCCACGGCCTCTGGACATGACAGCGTATTCAGGAATCTCTCGGCTCTCCTGGAGAGTTGGCCACCAATAACTACTCTTTTCAGGCCTTGCAGGGACAGAAGAAAGCGTATTCCCTCGAAGTGCTCCCCTGTCACTTGCCCTCGACATTCGTCGTGTGTCGGACGGAACTCGATTCCGGTGATGAGGTGGGTCAGAGACGGATTCCGTTGCAGGGCGTTCGCTAGCAGAGCGCAGGATTGGAAGGTGTAGAGAGTGGGACAGGCGTAAATCCGTTTCTGCACGTAGTAAAGCCATGATGGAGATACCAGGGCTAGTCTGGCGTAGTCGCGTGGCCACCAATGTTCCGTGCTCTCAAGAATGAGAGGTACCAGGTCGTCTATGAATTGGGGTTTCCCTGTCTCTGCCATGGTTTAGGGTGTTGCGCACGATGTGGGTCGAGATTGGAGATGCGAATGAGCTGTAAGTGTGAGCTGGAGTCGGGACGGGGAACGTGGTCGGAGCTAGGAGCAAGTTGAATCATGGCCCTGCAACAGTGTTGATCAAATGTTCAGCTGACACGGATCTCAGGCTCCCTGAGCCCCTCGTCGCTGTATGATCATAGATAACTGTTCTGAGTGTCGACGCAATTTACTCAGAATACTCAAGTTGAAGTACTTACTCGCCCTTATATGAACCGACGTAATACTAACTACACTAGATGCCCACACGAACCACTTTCTCCGCGCTCGGTGTTTGGATTAAAGAGATTGACTTCAATGCCCTATGCAACCTTCCTAGAACGATTTTCTACTCAACGAATGCTCTTCGACAACCTCCAGCTCGACAGTGACTGCGTTAGAGCATAATCTTGGCACCGGGGGTATCAATGCCAAGCCATTTGGTCAATTAACGACTGTGGTCATACACGTGATTGAGAGCATGACTTGAGCGACATGTACCTCTTTCCTGCCTCGTTCAACTCGGGTTATCTGGCCTTTGAGCCACCAGTCGCGACATTCTCCATACATTTCATCCTGAGCAGCCAAGCCCGACAGCCAACGGCGCACCGACAGCGCCCACATTCTCTGGTTCGGCATTGGACATGAGCAATCCCCAGCAGTACTACACGATCCCGGTCTCCAAACGCCCACCACAGACCTGGACAAGGACAATACAGGCCACTCTTTTTGCCATAGTCTTCAATCTCGGCTGTATTCTTATCAATCTCTCCCAATTTCTCTTCTTGCTACCGCTGCGACTTTTGCCATTCCGCTGGTCAAGGAAGCTTTACTATGCCGGAATCAGATATACCAAGGGGTCATTTGGCTGTCTCCAAAGTGAGTGGAAACTATGACCCAACTGGATTCAGCCTCATTCGGTGCTAGTTCTTATGTGCCAGTGGTTTGCGCCTACCAAGCTCGTGATCACCTTTGAACGTGAAGGGCTGGGCAAGTTTACTCAGGAAGACATAGAGAGCTACATCCAGCGGAACGAACAAGGAGAGCCCGTGTCACTAAACCTCCCAACCAAATTCGTGTACATATCCAACCATCAGGTCAGAAGTTTACAAGTGTGTAAAATCCATACGTGATACTGATTTAGGTTCGTCCAGACTTACGCCGATTGGTGGTATGCCTGGTGCTTTACTTACTTCTCCAGTCCCAAGGGTGTTCACAAATACGTCTACATCACCCTGAAGAAGAGCCTGAGATGGGTACCCATTGTTGGCTGGGTGCGTTGCTTCTTGCGTGTGTCATTCTTCCCCTGAACACTTTAAGCACTTCAGGGAATGCAATTCTTCAATTTCATCTTCCTAGCGCGTTCTTGGGCGTCGGATAGACTACAACTTGCCTCGGATCTGGCTTCTCTAGGAAAGGCTGCGGAGCGTGAACATCGTCCTTTCTGCTTCATGCTCTATCCAGAAGGGACTCTCGTCAGCAAAGATACCAGACCTATCAGCAAGAAGTTTGCAGACAAGATCGGGGTGGTGCGTTCTCAGTAACTCCTCTTAGAGCCCTATAGCTAAGGTTCCTGCATCAGGATGACCTCAAGCATGTTCTGCTTCCGAGATCCACTGGTCTCCACTACAGCCTTCGGTCGCTCTCTCCCAGAATCCAGAAACTCAAGCTTCTGGATGCCACCACCGTTTACCCAGGTACTTCTCTTCTATTTGCACTGTAACAATGGTCGTTTAACATGGTCCAAGGCGTACCACCCATGGGATACGGTCAGAACTACTATACCCTCCGCTCCATTTTTTTCGACGGTGTACCACCACCCGCTATCCACTTGCATTTGCGGATGTTCGACGTCAGAACCGACGTCCCTATTGGAGACCTGTCGTCCACCAAGTCGACACCAGGTGAGAAGGGCGCTACACCTGAGGTTGAGATCCCACCTGCGGAGAAGGAGATTTTTGACGCCTGGCTTCGCCAACTCTGGCAGGAGAAAGATTCGACGATAGAAACGTTCCATTCGTCTGGTTCATTCTCCAGACAGCCCGACACTACGGTCGTGGAGGTTCCCTTACAGTTGCGAAGGAAGTGGGAGGTCCTGGATGCTTTCTGTTTCTTCTGGCCTGCAGCACTCGCGTATTCTTTAAAACGTATGCGAGAGCAATAGACGTCTGATGTGTACCTACTTCCGTGTATGCTATTCAATTGTGCGTGGGAAAAGACGTTTGACGGACACGGACAACCGGGAAGCATCGTTGTAAACATTTCCACTTGGCGAGATGAGGATTCTTCCTGAAGAACGTCACTTTTGGCTCTCCGAAAACCACCACTCCGGTCGCTTTCCTTTCGATCTATTCTTTTCGCGCTATGGAACGAATATCTCTTCTAGGGCCTTGTTTTTGAGGCGAAATCGCAGCCTACTCCTGGGTTTTACAAATCAAGCCCACAGATTCCGTTTCCAGAAACACTGTCTTTGTCTCGCCTCGTTGCGGCTTTCTTGTCTGGCTGCAAGGCTGTTCTATCCGAAACTTCGCATCACCCCAGCAATATCAGGATACCTTTCTATTCTGAACTGGGTGCAAGCAGTGGTCGGATCGAAGTACACGTGAGATTCCTTCGCGAGCGTCTCACCGTCCCTACCGTCACATTAGATTCTCTGATTTGACGTGTGCAAGAGGGCCGATTTAAACCTCGTTACTGCTTGCTTGCCTCGTGTTCAAATCCAAGTCTGCCTTTCTTCCTCATGACCTCCATCTCCAGTCGAGTCGCATCCCAAAGTATCCCCGCATCTTGGCCTCCAGAATCGGCTCCTCCGTCAGTAAACCTCTGTCTCGAGCTATGCTTTCAATGGCATTTAACAAATACCCTCCTGGAATTATCAGTCCTGGATACCTTAGTCGCAAAGCACTGCCGATCAAGAAAAACGACGCTGAGCCTCTGACTCGGGAAGATGTCCAGTACGACTTGCTGGACTGCATCTTCTCCGATACGAAGGCTGTCTTTACCGACCCATTCAAGGACCAGGAGAAAGTCACCTTTGGCGACCTCTATATTTCTGCTCTGCACAACTCCAACAAATGCTCAAAGGTACTCAAGGATAAAATGGTCGAGACTCCAGCTTTTGCCATTGAATTGGGCAAGATATCACTTTTGACCAATGTAGGGAGGATCAATACCACGATGGCGTGTAAGCTCTTTATCTTCCCTGCATCTGTACTTTGCACCTAATGGACACAGTCTTTCCCGAGATGAAGACAGCTTTGAGGACATATCATCCTGTTCCTTCTCTCCAAAAAACAGACGGAAACGCGCAAGACGCACCTCGAATAAAAAACTGTTTAAAGGCTGCACTCTTAGCTTCCGAGTCCAAGGGCATCCCACCAGCAACCCCCGAGGAAATTCTGTCTAAACGTGTAAGTGGCGCCTTTGGAATCAAAACAATCCCTGTATCTTACTTCCTTTGTAATTTCGAACACTCAGCGTGCTGGTCTGTGCCCACCCACAAGCGTGGTTAACCTCGTTTTTGTGCTATCCACACATGCCGCAGTAGGGCGCCCTTTCCTTCTTGATGCCTTCCATACCTGGAACTCAATAGATATACCTTCCGCGCTATACAGCCGTTATCACCAACTCACTTTGACGGCACCTTGAACTTTTTGGATCTATTTATACCTGGGAAGGGCTATGCTTCGTACGAGCGAGCACAGGCCTTTTTATGGTTTATATACCATTATTTGGAGGACGCTGAAGGTCCGAACCCTTTTGCCGACAAGTTCGCTCAAAAGAATCCGGGAAAGGCTCCCCAACTGCGCGAACTAGGGGAGAACGAGGTGGAGAACATCGACACCCAGGAAGAAATTCAATGGGGCCGAGCGATGTCTGCCAGACGTAACACCTTCCTTCAACAGCTCGTTTCCTCCCTCGAGTATGAGAAGAGAACAGGGCGAAGTGCTGCGCCACTTTTCATATCTGGTACGTGACTTCCGTGTTGACACCTTACAAGCGTCCGAGCCACTTATCATTTTCCCGGCGTCTTTGTTGCTTATCGGGAATCGGACTCGCCTGCTGACCTTCTGATCTTATAATTCTGCTAGTCACTCCCGAAAACGGAACGGGTCGGCGTTCACAACGACAAGTTTATGATTCTACACCGAGAGAAGAAGGGTCGTTCTTGTTCTACGTTCCGTCCCAGAACTCAGCCACTTCTGCGAGATCAGAACGGGGTCGGAACCAGCACGCGCTGAGAACAGTCACAGAGGCAGAGGTGCCCGCGGGCCCTCGTCTTTCGCGCAGGAATATGGTGGATCGTAAGTTTACTCGTGCCTACTTCAAAATGAAATTAACCACGGTCTTTACTAGATGCATGGATCATCGCGACCACGACAGATCCTTTGGATGATTCGGATGGGGAACGAGGTGAAAGCGAACACGTTTTGTTGGATTACGGTATGCATCGTTGTGATCTATTCCCCCTTCCCCGTGTCCTCAGTATACTGAGATATTGGTTCTAAGGTCGACGTCTGACGGTTCTCAAGCAAATACAAAGTTCAGACCAAGAGGAAAATCGCCGGGCTCTTCAGAGCCGATTTCAGTAATCAGAACTCCGGAAAAGGATTTTCATGATATCAATGTCAATCACCATCGGATCCCACTAGCTACAGCCTCTTTCATTTTCATTTTGTTCGCTTCTTGGTGCGGTGATCTGCAACGGACATATCAACTCGAACAATGTCATACATATATACGATGCGTGCTTCTGGCAGTACAATATACAAGGGAATGCAGGCGCAGCCTGCATCATCATTAATCGTGCATAAATATACCAAACGAAGGTGGGGCAGGGGATTTTCGCCTGCTACGAGTGTAGAGGATGATGGATGACGCCGTCTCCAACACAAAACGTTGCCAAAAACAAGAAAGGGACAGGGAGAACAATTGGTAAAACTTGACCATGCAAGGCGGTAAAACGGCTAGAATGCGCCAGGGAGGGCAAGAATAGGATGCTCGAAACCGCTTCGCTCACGAAGGGGAGACGTTTCTGGAGGTGCGCTGTGTCTCCTAGCGGCCTTGATCTCAGTAGGAGAGCGAGGAGGCAACCCAAACGTCGCCGTTGATTGAGTTCTTCGCCTCAAAGTTGTGAGCATGGCCGACGACCGGGACTCCCGCGAATTCAAAGCCAACAAATTGACTCGCGTTAACTCCGTAGGCGAGACGGATTGTGTGCGAGGGACTACTAGAGTAGTGATCTTGAGATCCGACGAAGCAGTTAGAAGAGGGGAACTGGGGGGCTGGATCTTGACTGGTTCTACGGCCAAGGGGGTGGTGGTGTCGGTAACGGTGATAGAAGGAGCCTTTGCAGCAGCCGATCGGACAGGCATCTTTAAACGACCAACAACGAGGTGGTTTGAAACGGGGGCCGATTGGATAGCCGGGACTTCGTTGTTATCGTTGAAGGCGCGGGCAGAGCGATAGCAGTTGAGGCGAGCGGAAATTTGTTCGAGAGAAGGAAGTCCCTGCTTGAATTTGCGTGTGGAGATATGTTTTGGCTTTGGGGGTGCTGAGAGAAGCTTGAAATCGACTTGCTCGACCCACGGCTTGCATGGGAGGCCATCGCTGTTAACCTCGTCGTGCAGAGACTCGTAGTGTGCGAGGGGAGAGACCAGACCTGGCGAAGGAAGGCTGTAATGAAAGACGGCCGGTGACTCGGGGGGAGTGACGGGTGTCGTGGTTGCGGTAGGCGAGGGCGGTGCTAGCACCTTGGACAAAAACAAAGCACGACGCTCGGCTGTGATGGACACGCATGAGTCCCGGCCACAGCGCACGAGGAGGACACGACGCCGACGCACCTTGCTTGTTCTTGTGGACCTTAAGGGCGACCTCCTTGCGGAGGTCAGTAGCCTTCTTCGCACCAGCTTGCCTTTCCTTGGAGGCGTTGAGGAGTGCCTCGAATCGGGCCCTGTCAAGGCCTTTGCCTGCTTGTTTGGCTTGGTCGTCGCGAGTACGGTTCCTGATGAACCTGGTGTGAACGGGGGGCGGTGTTAAATGGAGAGGGCGGAAACCGTCATCGTCCTGCTGGGGAAGCTGGAAAGTCGAGTTTGCAAAGGGCGAATAGGGTTCCACTGGGATTGGCTCGGGGGGAGCAAGTGAGATTTCGATGTGAGGGATCTGCATATTGAAAAAAAGACAAGGGCGATAAATGAAAGAAAATAGGGATTCAAAAGAGAATATGGCGACCAGCACCAGACTGGAGGCCAGCGAAGTAAGTTGAAGGAAAGAAATACTAGAAATGCCAATCAAGGCAGGAATAGAAAAGGGAAAAGCTGTGCTAGCACACGCTGCAAAAATGGCGGGCGCTCTGCGGTTCTGAACTGCCTGCAAGCGTCTTGTCCTTTTACGTTTCCCTGACACAGTCCGGGATCATGTTTTACGGGGTCAAATTCGTTGCGATTGCCCATTCTCTTGGCCTTGGAGATGACCCACATTTACTCACTCCCCCGCCAGTCTGGCCTAAGACTCGATTCTTGTTTCTAATCTCCTTATTCCAATTTTTCCATAGCGACAGTTCTGATCAAATGCTTCGTAAACCCATCATCCAGTAAAAATAGCAACGACCATTCTCCTCCGTTCTTCGCTCAGACCAGACCCTCTGCCTCGGCTGCCTCTGCAAGCTTTTCCTTGAAAAGCTTTTCGGCCTCGACCCAAACGCGCGCAGTCGAGCGTTGGGGGAACTCGAGCAACGATGGCAACAAGTCTCCACTGAATTGCTCTGACGCTTCTCGTGGGAGTAGTGTCGGCAGGTGGTCGATGGAAATCACAGAGAGCGGCGGGTTCTCCGCGCTATAGGAGTCGTAAATCAGTCATTCTATAAGAAAGATTGGGTGTGACTGACCCAACATCCACAGCAACCGTGGGCTTGTCAAAGGTAGTATTGATGTTATAGATAGGGATTGGATTGTATGGGTTAGTGGTATCGCAGCTGACATCGACCACGACAGACAAACGTCTGTCTTTTCCAGCAGCAATGGCAGTCTCTTTGGTGATGAAGGAGGGTATTTGCGACGAAAGATAAATGCAGTTGACGAAAATATCAACGTCCAAGATTTCAGGGAAGGGTCCGCCTTTCGCGGTCTCAGCCATATCCCACTTCAAGATGTCGTTTCTATGTTGCAAAGTTAACCTTGAGAACAGGGTAAAGGCAAATAGACATACTCTTCCAAACCAATCTTCCTGAAGAGATCAACGGCACCACGACCGCATCGTCCGAGAGCTCCGATAACCAATGCCTTGAGCCCCTTTCCACTACCACCCAAGGACTTCTTGACATCGTCAACCATGGCAGCCTCATTAGGGTATGGAGTGAGCAGCCCAAGATCCTTTCCTTGTCGTCGAGCTGCAACGGCAAGGGCACCCGCTGCTGCACCTGCGAATCCGGCATGGAATCCGAAGGCAGCAACGCGACGGCCGTTTTCATCGTTCAGGAATTCGAGATCATAGAGGGTTCCTCCGCCCTTGTAGAAGCGAGCAAGAACCTGAGACCATCCGCCTTGCTTCTTGTAGCAATGGGCAAATTGGATGTGAGTGTGGGGAAGAGGCTCATCGGATACGGGAAGTTCCTTCAATCCAATGATAGGGACATCCTTTGGAGCCGAGGCCCAGGTGTTGTTTTCGACCAGCTTGCATCCAGCGCTGTCAAAATATCGGGTGTTAGACAGAGATTTCGTCGAGAGGGATTACCGTACGCTTCATATTCGGAATCATCGAAGATACGCTGTTCGTCCTTCTCGACAAAAATATCAAAGCCAGCCTCGATGAGTTTTTTGGCAGTTGTGGGAGTAAGAGCCGCACGTCGCTCGAACTCTTTCTTTTCGCAGCGGAGCCAGAGAGTGGGTTTTGACATGTTCTAGGGAGTGGTGAACTGGATGAAGAGAATCGACGATGCAGACCGACGCCGTACCGTGAATTTGCTCGTTTATGAAAGGATGGACTCAAGTGACTCGATCGCACTGATAAGATCTTCTTCTTATCTTATCTTATCTTTGATGAGGACCCCATCAAACACACCCAGCGCCAAGCACTCCCTTGTCGCCCCTGAACACTATGACAACTTCCAGCAACCCTCATTTTGACATCGTTGTGAGTATGATTCGTAGCTCTCTCTCCACCATCGTCTCATCACCTCTTCAGGCTCGTCTCCAGGACGCCAGCGAGCGGAAATCTGACGGGAACGATCATTTCCGCCAGGCTCGATGGAACGAAGCTTTAATTGCCTATCAAGCAGGATTGAATCGACTTCCCCAAAGAAGGTCTGAGGCAGATGTAACTTCAGACGTTTCCGAAGACGATGATAATGAGCGGCATCACTCAGTCGCTACGTCGATTGAAGGGGACCCCGCGGAGGAATCTCTCGACGCCAATCCTGGTGGAGGAGAGGTGTTGTTGTCTGAAGACAATGAGCGCGAAGTGATGCAACTGAGATCCGTGCTGTACGCAAACATTGCAGCCTGCCACGTCAAGTTGGTAGGTCTGATCGTTGCTGTCCATACTCTAGACCACTGACACGACAGAGGGAGAACACAAAGAAGCTGTTGACGCATGCACGCAAGGTATGCCATTGCGCTCACTTTTCGCTCCCTGCAAATGCACACGCGATTTCCATGCTCTAGCCTTGAAGGATAACCCAACCTATGAGAAAGCACTTCACCGAAGAGCCACCGCCAATGAAACGATCAATACCTGGTCATCACTGACTGCAGCTCAAGAAGGTAATTGAATAACGCGGGTACAAGGTTAACGTCTTCTTACTTGATAGCAATCAGATTACAAGGCCCTCCAACAATTGGCTAAATCTTCGTTACAAAAGTCGGAAATAGAAACAAAGCTGAAGAATCTACAACCGAGACTGGAGGCAGCTCAGAAGAAGGAAACTGCGGAGATGGTCGACAAGTTGAAGGGGTTTGGGAACAGCATACTAGGTGCGTTCCAAGGCACTATGTCTGGTTTGGGCCGTCCTTGCTGACCCTAGATGGCAGGCAGGTTTGGATTGTCGACAGACAACTTCAAGTTCGAACCAAATGGGCAGGGCGGTTATTCGATGAACTTCGTGCAATAAGGGTTTTGAGGCGATATCCGTACATTAGTCGATATACGACAGGTTACTTCCGAAGATTTTGAAATCTTTAATTGGCCACACCTATATACATGTCAGCAGTCGTCCTCAAGTTTGGTAGTGACGGAAGAACGTACTCGGGCCCGCAGTCTGGAGTAGATCAGACCCATTGGCACAGGTCCGTAGGTTCTAGAGTCTCTTGACCAGCTGGCATTGTCTCCAACCATCCAGAGGTGACCTTTCGGCACGACGACGTGCTCGGTTGAAGGGGCCTTCTCCCCAGTAGGGTCAACACAAATCACGTCCCCTGGCAGTCCGGCAACCCGCTTGCACACCATCCGGGCAGGATGCAAGGGTGACTTGAAAATAAGCAGTTCTCCTCGGTGGAATTTGTCAGGGTCAAGTCGCACTGACAAGCGGTCTTCGATAATAACCTCCCCTCCAGCAGCCAAGGTGGGCAACATGGAAGGACCGGACATCTGTTTGCTAGACAGTCACCTCTGTCGCTTGTAATAACACGGAAGGCTTACCGTGGACGGCCTTCCTACATACTCAGGAAAGAGATGAATAAAGCAAGCCAAGTTGACCAGCTTTGAATGGTAAGGGAGGGGAAATAAAGGACAGACTGAGCGAAACGAACCTTTAGACAACCAATACCCCCACGTTTGAGTTTGACTTTCAGTGGCAAGTTCGCATACTCGACGAATGATCTTTTGAAGTAGTGACCGAGGGCCTGCAATGGTCGAAACAGGACATAACGCCCATTCACCATCGCCTGCCGTGTCACAACAGTGAGTTGTCACCGAGTTAATGGAGAGACGCGAGATTTGCGGTTAACGCCCGGCACGGCCGGGTCCATCACCCGCCATCATATCTCGAACAGATTTTGCAGCAGCCTTTTCTGTTCCTGCTCTTATCCATATCTAGTCCTATGTCCTCTTTCAAACGGAAGAATCCAGCCAAAACGAAGGCCGTTTCCTACCCTGGAACCAGAGTTTCTCCAGCCTCGTCTTCGACAATCAATGTATCCACAGGGATCTCATCTCTGGACGACATCCTCGGGGGTGGTTTGCCACTCTCCTGTTCCCTGGTCGTCGCTGCTCCGGATCTTCACTCATCTTACGGAGAACTTGTTCAAAAGTACTTCATTGCGGAGGGACTAGCTACCGGTCAGCGGGTGTACATCGTTGACAACGACCCCGAAGGATTTGTTGATGATGTTATGTGGTTTCCCAAGTCGACGACTCCGAAGAAAGTCGACGAAAAGAGCGGGGGAAGTGACGAAGAAGAGGAAGGAGGCGCTGGAGGCAAAGTGAAGATTGCGTGGAGATACGAGCAGATGAAGCAATTTCAAACCACGGTTTCGACGCCTTCACAGTACGTATACCACCTTCGATATCACTAATTCCTCGAGCAAGTTTGATCATATACAAAAGCTTTCTGAACGTACCTTCTTACCTTGCCGATATCTTAGGACTTCGGAAAACTACTGTCACATCTTCGATTTGACTAGCCGCGTGCCTCGAGCAATGGTTGAGGACTCCCGAGGTTCTGGCAAACTTAAGTGCCTGAAACCAAGCTCCTCCTTGACACATTCTGCCATTTCCACATTTTTTGGAGATCTCGAGAACACCCTCAAAGAGGACTCGTCGTTGCCAGTGCGGATATGCGTACCATCATTGGGCTCATCTCTCGCTTGGGGCGACCTTTCGGCGCAGGTAAACGAGTTTTTTCCTCCCCATTGTGGTCGCTTGCGTTGATACGATTACAGGAAATATTATTGTTCTTGAACCAACTGCGGAGGCTCCTTCGGAAGTACCCATATGCCTGTGCTTCGACGACGCTCAGCCCCCATCTGTCTGTCGATCAATGGGGAGGCCCCGGTTGGCTGCAGAAGGTCGGATGGTCAGCGGATGGGTTCCTCAGTATGGCTGCCTTTCCAGGTGACTTTGATGATATTCGTTGCCCTAATTGTCGCGGTTACTAATTGGTATGTGTAGCTGATCCTGCCCTATCGAGCATGTTTCCTTCTCATCACGGAATGGTTCGCCTCTATTCACTCCCCTCTCCCAATACCCTTGTTTCTCCGAGCGATCGCTTCTCTGCTTTGCGTGGTTTGGCATCATCGTCATCGGCATTCGGCGGTACGGGAGAGAACAACCTTGCTTTCAAGTGCACAAGAAAACGGTTGATATTCGAGACACTGCACTTGGATCTCGAAGGAGGCGTGTCTGAACGACGGACTACAGCACCTTCGATGGCGACGACAGAAGTCTCAGCAGCGAGTAGGACGAGCCATACGCATGGTGGTCCTGGGGCAAAGATTGATATCCAGCTGGAAGGAGCGGAGGAACCCAGTGCCTTTGCGTCTGAAAAGGCCAAAACAAGTACTGAACCGACGATCCAAACTCCTGAAGGCAAACCCAAGCGACCAAAGAAGAAGGTCGCGTTCTTCTCAGATCGACCAGACGTGTATGACTTCTGAAAGGCAAAGCCCAAAGTTTAAAGACATAGGTTGCCCCGGTCCGTCCATAGGAGAAACTGGATGAAAAACAGTTGACAGCGTGGTTTGGGAGGAACGCGAGAGGGCCGGCCATGTCTTGAAATATGTATTCCTGTTATCAGCAAGGGTGGCATGGGTCGGCGGTTCTGTAGCAACGATCAGTTTGTTGTTGTGAAATCAAGGGGGAGAAGAGAATTTCTCCGGGTGGGGGAGGCTGCCCTCATGCTTATGATGGATTCGGAGGGGGATAATTAAGATTAATGGAGGTTTGCTGTGCGTGGACCTGACGAGAAGGGTTTCGAGGTCCATGCCTGTCGGAACTCAAGGACAACGTAAAAGAAAGGTGTTCGAAGATTATAATAGTGACCATGTTCCGTGTGGTTCTGTACACTGTCTATGCTGTCAATTCGAGAATCATTAAGGGTCAAGGTGTCTGGACGTCGTCGAGGGAAAGGAAGCAGTAAGTTCTATGTTTGCGCATATTTTGAGGGTGTGGAATGGACTTTACGGAAAATATTAACTTGAACTGTAACGGCTGCGATGTCGCAGAATTTCGCTGACGACGACCGAATTTCAGATGATGCCGGCTTCGAATATTTCAGGGATTCTACAAGGCAGCCTTTGACAAAAAATCGTGACCATCGTCAACTGCGACCGACAACTCAAGTTCCAGACCCCGCACTCTTTCCTGATCCATATCCCCATCGCCCGACGCTCTCGTCGTCGGGTGGTTCGTCGTCAAACTCGCCCCGCTCATCGGCATACACAAGCTCAGGCAGCAATATGGCATCCGGAGACTTCAACCATGTCTACATTGCAGCAGGTGACGAAGATTCAATTGCTGTCGGCATCACCTCCGATTCAGTTGTCCAACTGCTCGCCAAAGACCTTCCTCATGCACGACCAATACATTCAAGGGCCCCCGTAGACCAGTCTCGCTGGTCAGATGCATATTCCTCCAGTGCTCGTTCCCGGTCATCCTCAATTGGCAACAACAGCTCCAGCATGGGCCACGACAATCCCGTTCCAGCTATGCCAACCCTCCAGCAGAAGCCCAGTTATGACATCAGTTGGCAACCAGTGGATGAGAAGGACGAAGTGGGCATGAGTGAGGAGGAGACAGACGACGAGCACGCTCTGGACGACGTAGACAGCTCATTTGCGGACGAGGCGCACGAAGAGCGAACAGCGGCAGCAGTCGTGGCAGAGGAAGGGCGCGCCCTTATCGTTCAGGCAGAAAATACACCAATTATTTCTCTGCAGGTACAACCAGGTAAGTCGTAAAAATATATCAATACGCTGGTTGTCGACCTAATGGAAATCATACAGCCACAACCCATCTTCTTATCGGCTCATCAACCACCCCCAACGCTGTTCCCCAGTTCTTAACCAACGTTTTGCCCACAACCGCCTCGACTCTTCTCGCCCTCGACATCTCCGCCAACTTCCTTGGTGCTCTTCCTCCCGTTCTCGCCGAGTGTGAGAATTTGGAAGAGCTCAATATCGCTTCCAACCCGCTCCGCGTTTTGCCCGTGTTCCTTGCAGAGCTTGCAAATCTTCGAGTCCTGATTGCTGATGCCACTGGTATACACACTTTACCTGAAGCTTTGGTGGATCTCGAGAAACTTCATACCCTCAGCATCCGACGGAACAAACTCAATTCGTTACCCAGTTGGCTTTGCCTCCTTCCCGTACTCCAAACACTATGCGTCGACGGAAACCCATTCCAGGGCCCTTGGAAGGCGCTTGTCGAGCCCCTTCTGGCTAAAACACCCATGACACCCTCGTACCCTCCTTCCACACCAATGTTCCCTTTGCCTTCAGCCCGTCTCAGTGGCGAGGTGGACACAGATCCAGAGGACACGTCGGACCATGATCCTTCGAGCCCTGGTCGATCAGTTGCTGACAGACACCCTGCGATCGAAGAAGAGGACCATACCATCACGCCAGAACGCGCGCCAATGCTTGCAAGATCAGTAACATCACCGTCATCCCTGGCCGAAAATGACGCGCTCTCGAACCAAGTACGCCCTCTACAACGCACCCGGACGACGCCCAATCGAGCTTACTTTGATCAGAGCAGGGCTGGGAAGCAGGCTCCTATTCCCGACCTTCCCATCAACCAGGAGAATGGCAACGAACGCGAGGTCAGGAAAATGAAAAGCGCCGGAGATTTAAGGAGAGGCAAGTCCGCCAATGTCGGTCTGCATGATCAACTAGGCGGGTTAGCGCCGCTTTCCAACTACTCCACATCCGCCTCCAGTTCCAATCTCCTCAATTTTGGCACTCCTCCAGCCCTTCCTGCCAATGCGAAGCGATTTGCTAGTCTGGGACCCGCTTCCAATCCGAATACTCCAGCACGTCCCCCCGGCAATGCCGCACGTCCTCAGCTAAGCAAATCGATGTGGGATAGTCCGAATGCATCCTCGGACTCAAATTTCTCGAACCCAAGCCAACGTATATCGCAGGCTTCTTCCAATACGGTCGTCAACCCCATCCCAGAAGAAAGACCGGGTTCCAGTTCCCGGAGACCATCGAGGGACGGAAAGGAGAGAAGTCGCTGGGGGTTCCTCAAGAAAATGTCGATGGGCAAGATAAAACCAGACAATACCTCACCATCTGGGTCTCCCGGCCCACCAACGAGAACGATCCCCGTTTCTCGCCCTCCCCTTCCTACTGCCCACTCTTCCCCCAATCCACACGCTCGTCGTACGACCTCTTCTGGTGCCTCGGAAAGAAGCAGGACTCCCCAGATTGACCTGCGATTTTCGACTAGTGGAATGCTGGATATGCCAGCTCTCAGTACTCCCCCCTCTCCCCCTCAAATTCAAAGGCAGTTGTCACGAGATCTGTTGAAACAGCCTACCGCCCCTGCTTCGCATCCTCCTCCTTCTACCAACTTCTTATCTCCCCCCGTGCCTACCCCCAGGGGTGCCAAGCGACGAAGCTTCCTTCCTTTCGAGCAACCAGGAACCCTGTCTATCCCTATCCCAGAAGCCTCAGCATTTGTTCCAAACGTCACCGCGACCAATGGATCAGAGGAACAGGACCACAGAAACCCCACACCAAGTCCCACCACTCCTGTTGTGGATACCGAACAGTATGTACGACGAGAGGAAGAGAGGGCACGTGAAGCCTATATGAGAGCTTTACGATCGGTGATGGCTTATTTGAAGGATATGAACGATCTCGCTCAGTCCCAGCAACCTAATCCTCTCAGTATGTATGGCGACGAGTCGCTGCCGGGTTCAAGATCCCGTCGTCCTACGGTGGTAGACCGCTCGCGGGAAAATTCCATGGTGTCGACGGGGTCTGGTTCAGAATCTTCGGGAAGTCAATTGCGTTCGATGGAGTCAATTGCTGCTCTCCGAAGTGGCACAAGCAGCCAGACTCTCAGTGTGGCAACAACCGACAGCGCATCTTCGATGGACGAACGCAAGTACAAGGACGACAAGGGCAAACGCACGAAGATCATCCAGGAAATTGTCGCGTACGTGTCCTTGCCATTTTCTCTTCGGTATGACGATCTGATATCCTCGCTGCTAGGACCGAGCGGACCTACGTCAAAGGGTTGGAGGAGCTCGTGGACATCTACATTAAACCGGCTGCAACGCCGGTCAACTTGCTTAGCGGCGTGTCTTCGAGACAAGAAACCGTCGTCCCCGCTCCCGAAAGGAAGGTTGTTTTCGGTGGCATTGATGCTCTGTTCTCTTTCCACCACGAAAGTTTCCTGCCCGCGTTGGAGAAGGCGGCTGCACCCTTGTTCCTTCCCAACCACCAGGAAAGGGACGCCGATGGGAAGATATCGCTCGAGGTTGCCAAAGCAGTTGGAGACATCTTCGTCAAGCATGCTGCCTTCATGCGGATGTATTCAAGTTATATCAAGTGAGTTCAGGGGAACGTCGATTCAGCACATTGCGACTTACTTGTGTTGTGTCTGCAGCAATTTCGATAGCTCTGTACAGCGTGTCAAATCCTGGACCAGTCCAAGCGGTGTTACGAGTCCTGGGACCTCCATCTCTCCCTCATCGAGTTCGGCCCAATTGTCCAGTTTAGCGATGTCAATGTCGGGCTCGGCGGCTCCTGTGGACATTGTTGGTCCCACCTTGACGAGCAGTCAGAGGAAGAGGATCAAGGCTTATCTCAAACGATGTCGCATGAACCCACGACATACTCAACTCAATCTTGAAGGGTATCTCCTGCTTCCGGTTCAGAGGATCCCTCGTTACAAGCTCCTGGTGCGGTCTTTCTTTTCCGTTGCCTTCCTGAATGCTCATTTTATTTCAGCTCGAGGAGCTCGTAAGAAGCACTCCACCCACTTATGAGTACATGGAAGACCCCCTGGACCGTGCGTTGGCGGAAATCTCATCGCTTGCAAACAACATGAATGAGGGCAAACGAGAAGCTGAGTCCCGTAGGAAGTTGGTGCAATGGCAGTCGCGGATACGCGGGAAGTTCCCCAGCCCTCTCGTACAGCCCCATAGGTACGTCTTTTGGCGATACCTATCGCAGGTAGACTTCAACAACTAACCATGTGTTCAGGCGGCTCATAATGGATGGGCCATTGCTACTTACTAGGGTGGTCCGCAAGGCCGTGGTTTCATTCGAGGCCATAAACCCTCAAGGCGATGCTTCAACAGTCCAAGTCGATTGTCTGGCCCCAGAGTTGACGCCTAGACCCTTGGTTGGCATTCTGTGCAACGATCTGCTGGTCCTGTGCCGGGACCCCTCGGAAGGAAAGGATCCCAACTCCCTCGTTGATCTTTGGGCCGTCCTACGAATGCAAACGTTACCTCAACCTGCGAGCATTGTTCACGGCAACGGTCAGGGGATTCCATCATGATCTCCATTGGAAAATGACTGACACAAGCCATTAGCTCTACGACTCGTGGACAATAAGGCAATCCTTTACTTCGATGCACCGTCACCTTCCGATGCGCTCAACTGGTATAGAGGTAGGCTTGCTTTTCCTTCCCTATAGAACGCAGTGGCTGATTGTTATTTTCAGCTATCAACCTTCACATACCAGCGTCGAAGGCTTGAACGATACGCCATATTTTATTACTAACCTTTGGGCAAGCACATTGTATTTCTATATCTATAGAGTTCAGCTTCAATCACCATCTACCTCCATTGCCGCTCACGTTTACTCCACTCTTTTGCATTCCCTGGTCCTCGTTCCTTGCAATTGTAGTCCCTCATTTTATTGCAACATTCCTACATTCATTGATACCTCTTTTCACTTTGTGTAAAATCTGGATACTGACTTTTGTATTTATCGTTGGCAAGCGCGAAACAAAGCAATGTTAATTTTCATGGTCATTATTTGAGTGGTCGGTATCAAAAAAAAAAAAAAAGGTGACCACAGGCGCTTCGGGGTTCCCTGAGTCGCTGCACTACATCTGACGGGTAAGTTTTTGCATGTGAGTGCCGCAATTAGGTAGAGACAATATTTAAGGCTTACCAGCCATTGCCAGAAGGCCTCCGCTTTATTTCTGGCCGGAGGGTCTTCATAGCTTTAAAGAGATGAGGTTGGTGAGTGTTAGGCAACGTTATTGGTCGAGGACGCGAGTCCAATGAAAAACAATCACCAATCTGCCTCGATCTCGGCGAGGTTAGAGACAAAATCCATATTTTCCGGCTTGACCACTGGTGTTCGGTAATACCATCGTGCACCAGCGTAAAGGATAGGGAATAGAGCAAGGGGGAAGTAGTTTGTGACGAAGGTGTCTGTTTGCCAGTTTCCATCAAGGAAAACAGCCCAGCCGCTCAGCTAAAACGCATGGATTTAATCCAGACCTTGCCATAAAGAGGGCCGAGGAAGAACACACCAGGCAAATCAAGAAACAGAAGCAAGTTGCATAAATAGCGGCATATGGTTGCAGAGAAGACGAGAAAGGGAGCTTGCTCCTATCCATTCCCTGCGCTTTCATCCCGGCATAGAACCTCAAATAGGTGACACCGATCCCAAACCACGTCAGAAGACCAGCGACTGCTGTCATGTTGGCGAACCAGGCGAAAACTCGTCCGGAACCCTGCTGTATCCCCATGTACGCGAGAACGGAGAAAGAGGCGTTGAATATCACAGAGACGTAGGGCATCCCGTTGTTTGTCGTCTTCAGGAATATCTTAGGAGCGTTACCGGCTCTGGCGAGTCCGTCTGTTTGGGAGGAAACCGAGTCGGAAGACAGCTCGTGGATGAATATGGGTGGGCTCACATAAAGCCCTAGAACTCGTATACAGATCGCTGGTGGCCGCAGACCACGCCGATGTCAATAGGCAGGCATTGATGAGCTGTCGGAACCTTGGTAAATCGTCAACCGTGCGCGCGAACGAAAAAGACTTACAGACGGTAAACCCTTGATCCCAGCGTTCTGGATCGCAATCACAAAAGGCGAGGACGCTGCCGTTCCGTCACCCAAATTCAGAGATGGCTCATTTGAAGGCACCAAGAGGCCAATGATTGCAGTTCCAAGGATGTAAAACAGGAGAATTCCTGTAGTGGGCGAAGTTGCTTTAAATGCCAGCATATGAGCGATTTATGGGAGCCCACTTACGAACATAGACTCGTCTTATGGCTCGAGGAAGATTGCGCCTCGGGTTCTTGGCTTCTCCAGCGGCAATCTAGATACCTCTCATTCGGCACGAAATCCCTTTTCGATACGACGCAGAGAGCTTACCGCAACAATTTCCGTACCAATGAAAGAAAAGGCCGCTTGGGTTAGTACCGCCCACCAACCAAGGAAGCGACCTTTGGCACCGGGTATACCGCGGTATTGTACAAATGGCCCTGGGTCCTTCCAGTATCGGAAGCCAATTCTGTCACGGTTGGGCCCACCTGCAATGGAATATTTGAATGCGCGTCACGGCGACTATAAATGTGCCGAGCAATATATCCGAGTCATACCTCCAAGATCGAGGACAATACCGAGTATAATCAGGCCAACGATGGTCAGAACTTTAATCGAACTGCAAACACACTGAGATGCTGGATTGCGTCAGATTGATTTTTGGCCACTCACGCAAAAATGAATTCTGCCTCTCCGTATGCGCCTACAAGGGGTCCAGTCAGCCATGGGAGAACTTGGAAGGCCAAGCCCGACGAAAAAGGTAATTCTCTTACCCGCTCCAAGCAGGTTGATCACGACGACAATGACCATGCACACGGTGATCCAGATTGCAGGACTGAGTTGTTCTGGCGGTGCCCAGTACCCGACTAATACGGATGCAGCGCTGAGCTCTGCTGGAAGGATAATCGTCCAATTGTACCTATTCAAAGAGCGAGAAAGTACTCGTGCTGCGATGCTAGGCTGTCATTTCTGCTCACCAGTAATTCCAGCCCATTGTGAACGAGAATGCAGGATTGATGAAGCGCTCTGCCAGCTTGATATGTCCTCCGGGAATTGGAAGAAATGCAATCATCTCGCCAAGTGAGATCTGGGTACCGAGGACCTCAGTTAAGATCGCCCTGTATCTCGAGATGGGCCCACGCACCATTATGCTGTAACAGAGCGTCCCCATCGCCATATAGCCGAGCAGGAGGCCTGGCGAGTAACGCGTCAATGGAGTGTGCGCTGGACATCTCTCGATAAAGATGAAATTACCGAGTGGGCCTCCATTCTGAAGGGCAATGGCCGTACCCAAGAAAAGCCCTGGAGCAAATGGTTCAGTGATACGAGTTCAACATCCAGTCGAGGCACGATCTGGATACCTGTGCCAATAACGCCGCCAATGCTGAAAAATTGATCAATTATCCCCAGACACTCTCGAAGGGACGCATACAGCCTACCTGATCATGGCGATATGCCTGTTCTTCAATTGTCGAACGAGCTTTCCAGGTGCCCCCTCGTGCTTGTCGAAGCTTTCCATGTCTGGCTCGCCTTGATCGTTGCTCATAGTCCCGGTACTAGTCGCCTCTTGCTGAGAAGTCAACGTCTAACTCGGGGCCAGTACGTCTGAGCAAGTGCCAAAGGAGGACTGAGAGTTTATATATATCCAGGACTACTGGTTCTTATCAAAGGCCGATGGAAGGCAGCGCCAGAAGCAAGAGTCTCGAAGAAGGGGTGTCGTCAAAACGCTCCTGAGCGCGAACTTCTCCAAGTGGTGGAGCGTGAACTGGTGGTCCATTGCACTGCGCGACCTCTGAGATTAGGCCGGCTTGTATGGCTGCCGCTGCAACGAGGCAGACCCTCCACACGGCAGTGAAATAGAAGCTCGAGGATAAAGACTAATCGAATTGGGAAAGGCCCGTTGCATCACGAGGTGCATGGTATGCTCAAGTTCCTTGTGATGACATCCAGGACTATATATTTAGCGCATATTTGACGTGGAAGTTGCTGAAGTGACAGAGCAAACGGAGTAGGTGTAGCGGGCCGAATTCGTGTCAATACGTCGTAAGCCTGGAGCCCGTGTCACTCAACCACCTCCAGAATGCTTGCAAGGATGCTGTAGTCGGGCCTGTCGAAGGAGATTCTACTACGGATGGCCGTCTTTCCCGCTCCCGCTTTGCCTGTAGCCTTGCAGATATGCGGCGCTCGACAGAGTGGGATATCAGAACTTTCTTCCGCAGCTCGTAAGCTTGGAGTGCGAGTGATTTTTGCCTCGGGCCACTCCCAATTCGCCGAAGCCTCTTGTTGGTCTCTCGTCGCAGCTGGATGTCTGAGTAATGCCACATCGATCGTGGAACCTTGTAGCGCTTGAACGCGGTATCACGTCCCGCAGAGAACGCAACTCTTTTCTGAGGGGGCCTGCGATTCTCTGATGATGAACGGGGGGATCGTGTTGAAGGCGAGTCTTTTTCCTCCAGGGAATTAGGGACTCGGGCGCGAGGGGGAGGGATGTGATGTGCAAAGTCTATGACCTTGATCATGGGCATTCCGTGGTCGAGATTGTTACGCATTATCGAAGGATCTACGTCACAAATGTAGTAAAGGACTGAGCGAAAAGGCGCCAAAGAAGAAAAGGAGACAGCGTACGGATACTGGCCGTAACTTTGAGGATACCGGGAGAGTGACTTGATTCAGCCACTATCCGACTTGGTCCCGCTGCAACGGTTTCATGGGCTCCCAGAGTCCGCATTCTTTTTGATGGGGTTTCGGATTCGCTTTCTGTGGAGCCGGCCTTGCGCTTTCGGGACTCGGCAGTCGTTTCAGCTAGACTGGGTTGCTCCGTTGCCTGCAGATTCTGTGCTGCCGCCTGACGCAATGTCCAGGAGGGACTAGGGGCCGTGCTCCCAGACGAAAATGAGGAAGAGGAAGGGGAAGAGGTTGGTGTTTTGTCCTTCTCCTCCATTTCCAGGGCCAGGCGGTAAAACTCTCCAACGGCAATGGCATACTGTTCAGGAGATGTTCCAGGTACAACAAACCTGTCCGGGATGTAGTCTGGGCCAGCCACCCACCCCTCGAGGTCGACGTCGACAGGTGGATCGAGGCGTTCCTCTTCTGGGATATCTTGGAGGTCGGGAACATAGTTTGGATCGATGTCCTGTTTTTCTTGCTCTTCGGAATTCCAGCAGGTCCTATGGTATTGCCAATTGTGTTTGTCCCTCTCCTTCTCCACGGCATCCTGGAAGTTCAGCAGGCATTTCACCTTTCTTAGCTCCATCCGCAAATCCCCTGGGTTTGCCATCGCCATATAACAGTCCCGAACGGGCTCGATGGCTTTGGCTTGACTGAAGTCGAGGAGCGTGACCCGGCCATCTCCCCCAATGGCGATTTTGTCCAAACCAACGTTACCATGAAGAATCCCACGGGAGTGTAGGTGCTCATAGGCTTCGATACAGCGTCTCTTCAGGGCTTCTGGCATGTCGGGAGATGCTGCAACCCAGAATCGTCGATGTGGGACTTCTGTAACAACATGCGCAGTTTCGTTTCCAGCGTAGATGCCGATGATAGTCGAGACGTATTTTCCGTGAAGAGGGTACAAAAGGGCTTTGTTCAACGCCACGTCGGCAATGAACCTAGCCATAGAGCCTTCTGACTGGAAATCCCACCTGCTCTAAGCGTGAGGGAATTTTGCTTGTTATGAGAGAACGAAACGAAACGTACGTCCTACACATAAATTGAAGGAGCTCATCTCCGAGAAATCCCAGGCCATACCACTCCTTGGTGTGATTGAAAGGGTCTACATCGAAACTAGGGAGTTAGTTGGACAGGCGCGAGATAATAAATAGGCGTACGGGGTTCGGCTGCAAAAATGATTCGACTGTCGACAAGAGGGAGGCCGTGTGCCCATTTCCAAGGTCCTCCGCTAGTCCAGATAGGGATGGAATAGTGCCCCCTGCCGCGAGCTGTCTTGATATGAGAGGCCATTGGGGGGCAGGCCTCGCCATTGGAATTTCGTTTCAGAGATTTCAAGGATTCCATGGGTATGTAGTCGAATGGTGTGGTCAGCGCTTTGAAGAATTTGGATTTAGGTAGCCATTCTGACACCGTCTCTAGAGGTTCGAACGATTCCGATTTGTTGTGATGGGCCATGGTTCCAAGTCGTCGTAGTTTGAAGGGGGCCATAGTCAAGATACCACTGTCGTTTATAAATGATCGAATTTTGGCCAAAGGGCCAGTCCTTGTTTCCCGCATTGACCAGAGCCGAGAATGAGAACAACAAGCTGTGGCATCGTTGTCCTTTTGTGGCAAAACCGATAACACTGCCGCCCCTATTCCACGCTCAGCGCATCATACAAAAGCAGGAATGGAGACCACAAAGAAGGCCCAAACGGTTGACTTGGATTATGGTAATACAATAAATAGAGGACTCCCAGGCCCCTAATAGCTTACGATTAAGAACGAGACGGGTGTAAGTGTTGGTAGTACAGCCTCGCCGTGTTTCGAAGAGGTGCGCCGTTGGCCGGCGGGACAGGACTGTCAAGGTTGTTGTTGGGCGTTGGGCACGCTGAGAGAGCGTTCGACCAAGTATGAGCGCAGTGACGATCGGTGCACGATGCGCGATAGCCTATCCTCTTCCGATACCCTCTTCGCGCCGTAGGGTGAACGACCAGAGTGGCATGGAGAGCGAAGAAATGGCGACTGGGTTGCCGAGCACGGGGTTTCAACAATGGGAGAGGATGCTAGGTCATGCTCGCTTTCCATGATGCAGATGCTGGAGACAGTATCGCCGTCGACGAAACTGCAGTGGTACGAGCTACGGGAGCAAAAGCGAGGGTCTCCAGGTTTAATCCAGCTGCCCAAACGTTCGTAATCTTCGATAGTCATGATCTTCCCAGACTCACAGTCCTTCTCCAGGAATTTCCGCTGGCGTTCTGCAAGCCAGATGGCGAGGGTGTTCGTGTCGGAGGAGCGGAATGATGTCGCGGGGGAGTACAGTGCACCATGGGATGCATCTAGGGTATACGTGATAACTTGCTCCTTGCTGTCATCTGGGTTATCCGGAACTGGCTCGCTGGGTTGGGGTTGGGAAGGCGGAGAGTTGAGATCCTTGGATCGTGGTCCCAGCAGCCGTTGACACCGTGTCTTGAGTGTCTTGGGAGCCGATTTCAACGCCGTCCATATATGTTTGATGGGCTTCTTGTCACCTCGGTTCGCGGGGTCAGGAACTGTCTCCTCCGTCTCTTCTTCCGACTCGTCTTGGGGAACTTCAGAAGCGGGACAAAGAATCTTCTGGCGAACCGGAGCATCCCATGGGACATACGGCGAATTGGGGTGCACCAAAGTCAAAGGCAGCTTCAGCTTGTAGGTTGTTGCTTCCGTTTCTGAAATCTGGTGAAGGGAGCGGCGGGGTGTGGATAAACTGTGGGGGTTGGTAATGTCTGCCAACGAGACTTGTAAGGAAGGCATCCGCCTGATAGGCGGCAGTGTGCGGAAAACGAGTGACGAGGAACGGTGGAGAGATGGGGGGCGCGAGGCTTTGGAGTCCTGTCTACTTCTGCGTTTCTCGTGGACGTGCTTAACATCAATTCGAGGTGGCAGATTCTGCATAGAGTTTGTCATCGCTTCACTAGAGCATTCACGTTAAAGAAAACAAACCAGAGAGAGAGGACCAGGTAGGGTCGTTTCGAGGGCTGAAAAGATCGACGCCTCGAATTCGATGCTATGGGTGGTCGCCTCTTCCTGCTTTGACATTGAGGCCATGTCGGTGCAAAAGAATGACTGGAGACGGGGTCAAGAGGATAGTAATACAGAGCGGTCGAATAAGGTTGGGCTGTTCGCCCGTTGAAGCCTTTATAAAGGAACGTGGTGATGGTCAAGAGTCACGTCTAATGTGCCTGTCACTGACACCGCCAACAACGCGATCCCGGATATGACATACATATTTGACAAGCGAAGCTTGTGACATGTTATTTCTGGCTGCCAAGATGACTACTGAGCTCCCATGTTCATCCAAACTAACTACTCTAACATAGTAATCCAGAAATAAAATATATTGGCAAGAGTAACGGAAGCACGACAATACGCCACACCCAAACTCTCCACCGATAGATAGATTCCCGCTTGAGCTTCAAAACGCGAGCGCTGAGCTCGACGGGAGTCACAAAGGCGAATTCGAACAGGTTCAGTGGCGAAGGGAAGATATAAGGTCCATCGAACCTAGAGCAAGCGAGGGCACCTGTGACTCTCGCCTGTCTACCAGGTGTGATACCATATCTATCCCATGCACTGGGGGATGCTTCTGATTCGGACCCAGGCCCATTTAGGGTTGGGATGATGATGCTCGCCATGAATACGCTGATGATCCAGAGCAAGAACAGGGTAACCACGATGGCAAGAAACGCCCATCTGGTTTCCATCGGCGATGCTGAAAACGTGCGTAAGGCGGTATAAATGCGATTGCTTGAGGATCCTTGATAGGCGCCGTCCAAAGAGTACGAAAGCAGGACCAGCGACACTAAAAGCGCTGGTCCAAAGAACGTCATGGATGGCAATATGTTGGCAATGTTGCGGACTATGAAAACCGATAATGGAACCGCGTTTGGCGGGGAGAAAAGCAGTGCCGGGGTCGGGACAGTGGGCAGGTGGATGAACAGGATGTGCAACCCGAAAATGAGGAGTAAAGCCTCGAAGTAGCCGTCTTCTGGCTGGGGGCATTTCGGCAAGGAAAGACCGAAGACAAGGACGGCTGCAGCTTGCAGCGTCCTGTTTGCTGCTAGCGAGGACAATGTGTTGGCTGCAAGGAACACGAGTAGTGCAATAAGCCTGGGCTTCCGCGGGTAGTGGCCCAACTGTGTGGTCACCCGATCGGGAGGATAGAGGAGATAAGATGCAAGGAGAATCAGATATGTGAAGTGGGAGGCCACGGCCATAAAATGCAGACTCCTTCTCGGATTGTGAGGAGGGCTTGGATTTCTTGAACGATCGCAGACTTACCACGGTGTTGCTACAGCTGTTTCCAGACGCTTCAAGAGCGGCAAGGCGGCGGGCGTCGAATACGAGCGGCCATATTTCCACCTTCGGTGCAACGCTGCCTCAATTAATGAATCCGTTAAAAGCCCCAAAGGTGGCTCAGGACGAGTCAAATAGTCGACAGCTAATATGTTCGAGTTAATATTCTGCCGATGGACGAGCAGAAACCCCTTCATACCTTTCAACCGCTGAGCCCCAGTTCCGTCCTCATGAAAAGATGACCACAGAACGCAGTCAATGTCCTGTTCACTTCTATATCTCGACTTGAAGTCCCTCCAGAGCTCGTCAACTAAAGTTTCGAGGCTCTTAACATCTTGCTGCAAAGCCTCTCCATGGTTCCACCTTGAATAAAGGTCTGTTCCAACGGGCCGCGAAGTCGTTCTTATGTGTCGTAACTGGAGAAGAAGAACCAATGAGAACGCATAGTCGATGGGTGGTATTTCTGGCTGAGATTGGGAGATCGAATTCGAGTCGGATCTTCTTCCAGATAGGACAGAACCTAGGTTCAAGGACTGAATTGGGATGGTTGAGAGTTGGTCGAGACCCTCAGCGACTGTAAGGGGTTCTACAGGCCCGTCTGTGGACTCGTTGTCATAACCAATGGATGTATGGGGTTGTTGGAGGAGGGGTGTGCGTTCGCCAGGCATTCCAAGCAAGTGATCGTGGTGTACCGAAAGCAGAGTGGCCGCTGCAGCCCCTGTTCCACGAGGCTCCTTACGCGATCGGAGATCAAACATTCCCACGCATGCTAGGTGACGTGCAGCAGAACCGACGGCGGCGAAAGTTCATTGAACCCTGGATTAAACGCCGCCATGAGCGTTACTCAACCACTATTCTCGACAATCGAGCCAGATGAGGAAACTACAGCGCCCTCGGGAAATATTCAGGACAACCGATCGTCAAAGCCCAGACCAGAACCGATAGTGTTAACGCCTACAACGCGGAGTACATCGAGCAACAGTAATGCGCAGAATACTATGGCTTCAAACGAGGGCGATGCGGAGGCTGGTAAGTGCTAGGCTCCTTTTACAAGTGCGCTGTCTCTGATATACCATCATGCAAAGGCATCGCCGGGATATTTCGCCAGGTGAATACAGCACGCGTCGAAACTAATAAATTGCTTAATTGCATACCATCCAGTCTGCCCACCCACTAGCCCTCTTCTTCCTCTACTTCTTCAGAATAGCCGCCATCTTGGTATACATTCTATGCGGATGGTTTACCGACAACTATGTTCTTTCAGTGCGTCTCCTGCTCAGCTTCATGATGGTCCAATTTGGGCTGACCTCTGGCAATCCCTTGTAGACAGTGACGGTCGTCGTATTACTGGCCATGGACTTTTGGAATTGCAGAGTAAGGCACTGCAGCTGTCGACCCCACCTTCACCGAACTTACCATCACTCGGTCACCTCAGAACGTTGCTGGGCGAACGCTTGTCGGCCTTCGATTCTGGAATCAGGTATGAATGCCCTTCGAGTCACGACCTGCGTGAATAACACTACTTCTAGGTTGACGAGGATGGCGAAAGCTATTGGGTATTCGAAAGCCGAGACGTACGCCCGCATCCTTGTCCTGTCATTTCTCGGCTAATTCATTAATTACAGCCCTCGAGACCAGCAAATCCTATTGATTCCAAGTACGTTCAACGCGTCCGAGTAGTGCACCGTCGTAATCCTCACCATCACCTCTCTTTCAGGATGTTCTGGGTATGTCTCCAGTCCCCCAATAACAGTGCATTACTCCAACAGCAGTGGTTTAGATTGCCCTCTACGTCTTCCCCCTACTCTGGGGTGCCCTATTGATCGTCTCCATCCTCAAACTAGGCTTTGCGTACGTTGGATGCCATCCACTGTTTCATTATCGACACTCACGATTGTACAGTTTCATCCCCATTGTCGTCCTTGCTCTCGTCTTCAACATTACCAACGTTGTCGGCTTCACTTATGCGTGAGTGTTCTCAAAAACACTGTAGTGAGAGTGTTCCAACCACCGAGTTCCTTTGTAGCGATCGAGATGCCAAGCAGAAATGGGCGAACAGCGTTGTCGGAGGGTCCTGGGGTGGCATTGGAGGAATCGGCGGCCAACTCCTCACAACCGCTGTCAAAAAGGGAGTGGGTCGTGTCTTCGGTTGATGGGGTCGAGTATACCTTATAATTATTGACATAAACGTGCAATTGGCGTCAAGGTCTACTTCCAAATCTTGTTTTTCATTGAATGATATAGTACACAGATACACTGCAATTGAGGAGAGCAAGACGACACGACAAAGCTGAACAGGCCCGAAAGCGCCCCCCAAAAACAAATGAGGGATAACGAAAAGAATCTAACGTGTTTTACACAGGATACCAGAGGGATGAAAGAAGCGAAATGAACCAAAGTCTCGAGGGAGATGAAGAAGAAAATAAAAAGGGGATCGACAATGCAATGAATTCCAGTCCAATGAATGCCAATGTACGAAGTGTTCAAAAAGTGCTGACCTGCGTGGATAGAATGTAAGTGTACAGATGTGCGAATTGTGAATAAATGTCAACAAGTGTCCTGGGGATGACGAAAGAAAAAGCGAACTTGGCGGTGGTTCGTGAGATGAAGCAAGCTTTTAACCTCGGAAGCGAACGCATATAGATAGTGTGAGTCGGGGCATAGATAGTTATGCATAGCATGGATCATTGGTGTAGACCGAAGAACCCTCGAGCGTCGACCTTTGAGAAACCCACAGTAGGCGTTGGTGGGGAAGCAACGCCAATGAACGAACGCGTTCGACCGCCCTTCTGACGGAAGGTTGATATCCGGGGTGTGGAGACGGTGGGGAAGGGTACAGGCCCGGCGGCCTCGGACGTCAATGTCATGGTGGAAGGTGTGCGCGTTGTCAGGGTGGGAGAGGGTGGGAATAAGAAAAGCGTTTGGGACGGCGTGGTAACGGCGGAGGAGATAGCTTCCAGAGCAGAGGTTGCGCGTTTCAATACACTGTTTCGTAAATGGAGAGGAGGAGGGATGGGTTTAGTGGACTCGGTGCGACGTCGAGATCCGGCAGGCGGGGGTTGGAGGGGTGCCACCTTGGAGGGTGGTGATGGGGCGGGTGGCGCTGCTTCGTCTTGTTCGATAACGATGGGGGACGACGGAACAGGGGGTAATACATTCAGAGACATTGGGCGTCGCTTTTTGGGCTTCACAGCTGGTGCAGGAGGAAGAGTGAAAGTAGACCGGACAGCAGTAAGAGGGGGAGGGCTGGTGTGGAACGATGTCTTCCACACAGGAGCCGAAGGTGGAGGCGGGGGCACTGAATGCGAAACAGCTTTCGCGGTGAGCGGGGCATAGAATTTAAGGTCACTTGCTTCATCAGCTTCGTCGTCGGGAGAAACCGACGAAGAAGATTCCCCTGCACCTGTACTTTGACTGCTTTCCAGACTGTCTTGTCGTTCACGTCCAGAATCGAATCCTCCGCCCACGCCGAGCAGCTCTTCTTCCTCCTCCTCCTCAACCAAGTCTTCGCTGAGAATACTGTTGCTGGTCCTGCTGCTGGCGATCGAACCTGTGCGCTTTCGTGATCCATAGCGACTACGCCAAGCTGCACCCATGCCAATGCCGGAACCGGTCGAGTTGATGGAGGAGAAGGAAGATTTGCGAGCAATGATGCGATCTTCCATAGCCTTGTCAAGGGCTCGAGCTTCTTGCATGATAACGGACCGCTGTAGATCATCATCATCATCATCATCATCATCGCCGTCCTCAGGTGACGATGCTTCGTCAAGTTCGCGTCGGCGACGGGACCACTCTTCATCCTCCTTGGAGGAATCGTCCGACTCTCCCGAGCCTGTCTCGCCACGAAGGGACTTTTCGTAATCCAAAAGCTGATAAATCAAGCTGTGAAATGTGTATTAGACAATTTGGCGACTGAGACGATCAAAAGATAATACGTACGACATGTTCGGACCTACGCAGGGGCTTTTCTCCTTGACAAATGAGTATGCGCCCTGCATACCCTGGAGTGCCCATACTTCAGGTGGGACGAGGGGGGATCTTTCGGCGGCAGCACGCATGACGAGGGCGATGACCATGGTAGCGGAGCGGGAGATGCCGCATTGACAACTAGAGAGATGGTAATCAGTGAGATAGAAACGAACAGTGAGGCCAAGTGACGAACTGGACAAGAACGCCTTCTGAGCGGGCGAGAGCGGCATCAACAAAGGCCATGGCGGACTGGAAACCGTTATTCACGAGGTCCTGTTGACCGTGTGACCACTGGAGCTTGAGATAATGCATGGCAGGTCTGCCGCTTGGCAAGTGTGGAGGATAGTACGTGGAATCCTCGGAAGGGTGGGATCTTCGAAAGTTTGGGGTGGAGGATACTGATCTGAGAGTGCGACTTGCAGTGTCGAAGGGCGAATAGACCTCTTTTGCGACGTTGAGGATAGCCTTGATACCACGTTCGACGAGACCAGGCCAATCACGGGCATTCTCCTCGGACCCAATCCAGATTCCAGGAATTATCTGGACCGGACCGTCGGCGTAGGGGACGGTCTCTGAACCGCCGTCCTCTTCCTTACGATGCAGAAGCGAGTTTGTGAGGCTCACGGCGGGCAGGGAAGCGACGGAGGGACGACGGGGACGGGCGACTGTGGGCTCGGGCCTTGCACTGGCAGGGCCGGGTGACGGGATGGAGGCGTCGGAGGAAGCAGCCGAGGGGATGCTGATGGCCAACTTTTTGAGGTTGCGCATGGAGGAGGACCTTGAAGGGGGAAGGTAGTCGCTGTCGTCAGTTTGTGGGGAGCTGACATCGTCCTGAACGAGGGCTATTTGAGTGATCTGAGTCGGAGGTGCGTCGATGCGCAGGCCCAGGGACGCAGGCTTCCCCTTGCGTCGCAGCATTGTTTGGCAGACTCGAGGAGACGGCGTGGTGATATGAGAAATATAACAAGCACGAGCCTGCGTGCAGACGAAACAGAAAACCAGAAAAAAAAATAAGGAAAAAGTCGCGACGAATGAAAAGCGAACAAGCATCACCGCCTCTCAACCTATTACACTATTTGGTCTTTGTTTGGCCGAGACTATCATTGCTGTTACAACTTGAGCGGGAACAAACATTGAGTGGTCCGATTTTTTGGTCTGGCTAAGGTCCAGAGCTCGCGTTGAGTTGATGCCGAACCAATACCAGCTGGCATTTCTCGCCTCTTTCTTCGTCACTCTCGCATCCCTCATCGCTTCTCTCCACTTTGCAGTCGCTTTCTTCAGGTCAAAGGGCTACGACATCGGCGATCTCATCCTAATAGGTCTCGACAAGAAGAACCCAAACCCAACAGACGGACGCGTAGAAATAGAGAAAATACCCGCTATCATCATGGAGTTCGTCAAAAACGCTGACCTGGACGACATTGTCCAGCTCGCCACGTCCCCCACCGTCCTCGTCACTGCTGGCATCGTCCTCGCCACCGCTGTCTATGTCAAACTCTTCCACACAGGTATGCGCCGTCACTACCACGTATTATGCTCAAGCTTACTCATTACTCTATCCTCAGGCCGAACAGCTCCTCTGGACCCTCTCAATTGGAAGGAGTTCCCCTTGTTGAAGACCACAAAAGTGTCGCCTAATACGGCAATGTAAGCATCATCCCGTTAAACCCCGGGTTCGGCTCTAACCCGTCCCCCAGCTATCGTTTCAAGTTGCCCCACCAGCGCGACGTCTTGGGTCTCCCCATTGGCCAGCACATCTCCGTCTCTGCCGAAATTAACGGCAAGACCATCGTCCGAAACTACACCCCCGTCAGTCTCGACGACGACCGCGGTTTCTTCGACCTCCTCATCAAGGTCCGCCTTTCTTCATTTCCCCTCACTCGTCCATCCTCTAATCATTTTTCATAATATAGACCTATGAGAAGGGCAACATCTCTCGCTATGTCACTACCCTCAACCCTGGTGACAAGCTTCGAGTCAAGGGTCCAAAGGGCAATTTCAAGTATTCCCCCAACCTTGTTGGTCACCTCTCCATGATCGCCGGCGGTACCGGTATTGCGCCCATGATCCAGATCATCCGCGGTGTTTTGCGAAACCCCCTCGACCAAACTACCCTCACCCTCATTTACGCCAACGTTAACGAAGAAGACATCCTCCTCCGCGCCGAATTGGAGGAACTGCTCGACGTCCATGGCGAACAGAGGTTCAAGATCTTCTACGTCCTCAACAACCCACCTGTTGGCTGGAAGGGCGGTGCTGGTTTCGTGACCAAGGAACACATCAAGGAGCTCTTGCCAAACCCTGCTGAAACCAACAGCAAGATCCTCATTTGCGGCCCTCCTCCCATGGTTAACGCCATGAAGTACGTCTCCATCCATCTTCATAATGGACTGTTTTGCTGACCCCCTCCCCTTCTAGGAAAAACCTTGACGAACTCAAATACCCTCTCCCGAATACCATCAGCAAGCTCCAAGACAAGGTCTTTGTCTTCTAATTACAATCTTATATCTATAATTGCTATCATTTTTGGGTTGGAGACGGTATAGATAGACGATACTAATGATTACGACTCGCACGTTTTGGCTATCCACATGTTCTACTTGACATGCGAAATAGACGGATACCACAACTATCAATCCATGAAATGAGAATGTGACTTGGTATCCTCCATTTCCAGACGCAACTCCTCCAACCTGGATCGAAAAAAGACCGTCAGCTTCGCGTTTTCAACGCGTGCAAAAGCAACTAACCCTCTCTCGATCTCCTTTGCCGCCTGCATCCCAAACTCAAACTCCTCCTCGCTCAGCTCCCTCTCCGCATTTCGGGCAATTTGGATCGCGGAATCATAATAATGAAGAGGTGTTATCCCGTCTTGGTCCTTCGGGAGCAAGGGCACAAGGAATCGGAAATGAAGCAACATCCGAGCATGTGGTTTCAATCTTGGGTGCATGGGGATGACAGTGCGGGCTAGCTTGTCTTTCAGGCCCAAATCGAGCAGCGTTTGGTGTTGCACAGGATTCAGTATTTTCCAGGCCAAGAGGTGCCCGTCCGTTGGATCGACCAATCGAGTGGGTGGGTGGGCATAGCGAGATCCATTCAGGTTACAGTGGTACAATTTCCACGGATTCCAAACCCCGAATGAGGGAAGTGGTTGGGTTATTGGGGGAGAAAAGGGTGAAACAGGAACAGTCAGAATCAAGGGATGGAACGGGTAAGGCAGAGAGTGCATACCAATTCGGGGTATAGTGTCAAGTAGTGCTCGTCGGAAGTACACGCCGTGGTATTTGCTCCCTGCAAGTAGGAACACAAGGAAAGGTTGGGTTCCGTCGTACGACACGCCATTTCGTGCAGCAGTTGCGTTTCAGAGGCAACGCAACCGAACGTGATGTTGTTTCAAGGAACGACGAGCATGCACCGGAAAACGGGTAAACGAAAGCAGGTCAGTTCCATAGCCCAGACCCTCGACCACAGTGAACAACCACAGACCTGGTCGACCCCAGCCCTCGTGCACGACATCCTCTGGTAACGACTCATGCGAGATGAGCGAGGCCCTGACATATTCCTGCGTGATGTACCGATGTACAGACTGAAATGAATATGAAAAGGGGAACAGACGTCGTCAGCTCTAGTTCGACCCTTCTTCATACGGGGATAGCCATGCAACATCGCACGTACCTTGGGAAGATCCTCCGCGCCTACAGTCCTATATGTCTTTGAGATCCGTTGCAACTTCATCCGCACCGCGATGCGTCGTTTAATGCATAGGAACAGGGAGGCAACGAGCTTTCAATGCCATTGTTTCGGTTTTCAACCCGAGATTGGATCGACCCTTGAGATCCAGAGTAGAGACGGTTTGGGGTGGATTGAACATACCACGATGATATACGAAGCCCCAATGATCAAGGCATTGAAGTTGTTGTCCCATGACTTGTTGTCCGAAGTGCGAACCGCCTGAGAGAGTATGGCAGCACATGAAAGGCCAGCAGCTACCACGATGATCAGAACAAGAAAGATGTAGACCGCCTGCGAAAGCGTTCTCTTTAGGATGAGTGAAAGCATTCCTATAGTCTATCCGGAGAGCATGGTGTTGTCGCCAGAGATTCAAGTAGACGCTCAGCTGTAGTGCACGTCACTACGGTACAGGTACAAGTCCCTTGAACGCGCTGGAGGCGGACATCACGTTGTGATGTCATCAACCCTATGTAACGCCTACAGAGTTCGATTCTCAACGGCATGTTTGTATTTCCTAACGATGCATACGGAACACCAGACTACATAACGTGCAGAGCTAATCTAGGATGCAGGAAGCAAGGTATACAGGTACAAGCGAGTTAGAATTCAAGGAAGTCAGTGAAATGGTAAATGAGTGAACGAGGCGACGACACCGCAGGTGCGTCGGCGAGAAAAGAGTGGAAAGGGTATAAGTGAATCTCCAAATCTAAATCGTGACATGTAAACATCTAGGTTGCATTTAGACTTGCACGTTTTCGCTGGAGATAGGTCATCAGGGAATGCTCGACATTTCTGAGGCAAGGACACTCACCCGAAGCGACCGCCAACATTGCCAGGAGGATCATATTCGCAAACGTGGTAGGTGGCGGGGGAGTTCTGCGTTTTCAGACAAGTCAGGATTACAGTCCTAGAGTTTCCCCAATTCTACGAACTCACCCCGAAGATCGGCAACAAGTTGTTGCAGACGACACTTGCGCAGCCAACTCGAGTGGTGGACTTCCAGACGACTTGAGTGAAGTGGGAGGCTTGTCCGGGCACATAATCCTCTGTGATTGTGGGTAGACCAATGAACGATCAAGGTCGACAGAAGGACAGGCTGTTACTCACTTCGCTCATCGACCCATCGGAACACGGCCGTGGTGATAGGGTAAGGGGCGGTTCCAGCAGCCAGGTTCTCTGAATAAAAGAATCAGAGTGAGTAAAACCTGGGAAGCAAACCCTTCCATGGAGAAGACGTACCTCCAAGACGACCAAGCGTTCCACCTGAATGCTCAAACTTGCAACCACTGGCCCATCGAAGAGCAGCAGCTTCGAGGTCATCACCCCAAGTCAACGGTGCTGCACCATGTTCGGCACGGTATCGGTTGTGCTCGTCCAGCCAAATTTGTCTGTCCCCACTGGCAGCCGGAGCAGGGGCAGGGGCAGGGGCAGGTGAGGGTTGAGGCTCAGGTTGTTGGGTCTCGGGCTCAGGTTGAGGTTCCGGGCTGCGAGCAGGGGCAGGAGCAGGTGTGTTGGGTTCTTGAGGAGGGTCGGACGTGGTCGGTTCCGGAGCAGGCGGAGGCGGCGCAGACGTCGTGGGTTCAGGTTCGGGCTCCTCGACAAAAGCAGCGGCGACGGTTGGGGTAGGAGCCACCGACTCTGAAGAAGTGGACGGAGCAACAGAAGAGGACGAAGGCAAGGCCAGAGAAGATGAAGGAGAAGGAAGAGCACTGCTCCTCGAGTTCACAGCGTCGGTGTAATACGAGGACGGGATGGGAGCTCCGTTCTTGGGCACTTGTTCGAGTCTTGTTGGGGGCTTGGCCTGAGAGGGTCGAGGTTGGACGCTGTAGGATCCAGGTCAGCGATGACATATGTTGTGGTTCGAGTGAGAGGTCCGTACGTCGTTCCACAGGCCGAGGCGATATGAGCCTCCAGGTTCGCATTGGACTTGGGAAGAACGACTGGTCCCCATCGATCTGCACCCAGTAACCCATTGTTCCAACCCCACTTGTGCCTGCACTTTGTGATGCAGTCTGCGAGGCCTTTGTTTTGGGCAGCACACGCAGGGCCAGAACTTGGAGCAGGGCCAGCAAACACGTTGGGAATGCAGGCAGCGGCAGCGACGAACGTAACCAGCGTAGCGAAACGCGCCATGACCCACAAACTACGAAGATTTCAGAAGAAGAAGGAGTGAAAAGGGAAGAGAAAGGTGGTCGTTCTGAATAGAAAAACCGGTTTGAAATTCAGGGCAGAAAAGGAAAGAAAGTGTAGCCTGATGAGACCCAGTGAGCGCTGAGAGTATTTGAGCAAGTTTCGGTTGTCACGGTGTTGTTAGGGTGCCTGGCGACTGCCATCTTCGCAACTCCCGCGTTATGCTTGCAAGCAAAGTTATTCCGCGTTTCAACACAAACTTATAGGCCGATGAATATAATTGTGGATGCGATGACTGTCAGTGGCCAAGAATGGGCGGCTAAGGAGTCGGAGTTGGATCATGGCTCGTCCTCCTTACTACATCCTCGTCGCACTCAACAGCACATCTCAGCCAGCAACCTCTAACAATCTACGACACCCAGCGATTCAATATCACTACACTGACGACTCCCCATTGGCGCTGCTGCCTCAGTACCAGGATGAACATGTCTTGATTCTGAACCACGGCCAGGACAATGCACCGACCACAGTCCACAGTATTTCACAAGACCTCATTACGACAGGGCTCAAGGTAGATGATGCTCCTGGAGCCGCCGTCGCTGCATCTAGTCAAGAGAACGTTGATGGCAGAGATGACCGCATGTATATCATAGAGACGACCCGAGACGATAGGTAGGTTTGCCAGTGCACCCCAGATTGGTACGGCACATTGTTACCCAAGTTGTCGTTTAGGCCGCCGACTCCACCTCACGAGGAGCGCAAGCCCGCCAGTGCCATTCTGGCCCAATTCAAGGCTCGGTATGTCGAGCGTTTGCCTCACGACGCGCATCCGCTAATGAATGGCCAGCAACGATATGATCCGCCATGCACTCAACTATCCCTCTGTCACTGGATCCGACACTCGAGCGGCTCCAACAAACCATGACTACACAGCACCACAACCTCCTCCAGAACCCTCAAAGTGAACATAGCTCGAACTATTAGCCTGTTGTCTGTATTCAAGACCGGAAGATAGATTAGGATATGACGCAAGGATACACTGCTGGGGTATACTATTCTATCGTTTGCCCTTCTTTGGTGCTCGTACAGGTCCTTTCTGCGTCGGTTTACTGGACGAACTAGCCTCCCCATTTGCTTCATCTGCAGCGGTCATGATCGCCGAGAACCTGTGTACATACCCGTTCAATCACCTGTGCCATTTTATTTTCGCCAGAATCAACTGCTTACCCTCCCTTGAGATCACCAGCTGCGAGTGCATTCTGCACACCGGCCATTTGAGCCTGGTTTTTCTTGAGCTCCTCCAACGCTTCAGGGTCTAAATTCTTCTGCAATGGAGTCAGCGGTGGATCGGGGGAGGGAGTACAGACCGCTCATACCATTAGATAGGGCATCCCCAGCATCATGACACCACCAACGACCATCATCATCATCATAGGGTTGGAAAGCATGGACACTAGGTTGAACGATTCCGGAGGCTTGAAGTAGACAAAGCTTTCCTTGGCAGATAGGGTAACTGGGTAGGGGAGTAGGACGGTGGACGGTGGGTCTAATGGTGTCCCTTGAACATAAGGTCGAATTTCTGGTTTAGACTCTCCCTTGAGCACATCGACACGAACCTTCGAAAAGTAAGTATGTAGTCTCGACTGTAAGAATAAAAGAACTCACAGAGTCGAAGACATGGTCATGAGATATAATAGAGAGAATGTACGTTCCCTCTGGAACATTAGGACTTGGATGCCCCAGTCAGCACCTGATCCTCCACAAGCACGATGCGTGCTTACATTGTGAAATGACCTGTATGGGTCACAGCGCCAGCGTATCGTCCATCGTCCAGGACAGCTTTAGCACGGCCCAACAACGACGCATCTGTATGTGGAATTAGTCTTGATGCTATGTAGGACAGAATCTCTCGGACATACTGCCGCAAGCTTGGTTCCATGCTACCCTCCCCTGGATATCCAGCGCCGAGACGAGGGCCAAGCTACAAGGCCTGTCAGTGTCGTCTACAAAGACCTGAGAGATTCCATACATACCATAAAGCGAGGCTAAAGCAAAGAGAAACGAAGGCCCGGGCCATGATGGTCAGCAGTGGAGATTCTGGAGAAGGACGACTTGCGTTTTTGATGGCAAAGTGGGAACAGCCTCCGAAGTCCCTGCCCCGCTCTCTCATTTCCACTTCCACCACAAGATACGAATTCTCTCTGTACCCAAACTCTGAAAACACCTTTCCACTTCAACAATGCGGCAAAAGAGAGCAAAGGCATATAGAAAACTCATGCACCTATACGGTCAATTCTTTGGTTTCCGTCAGCCGTACCAACTCCTCAGTACGTCTTCGTCCCCTCTCATACAACATCTAATCTGACAAAACAATATCAACAGTCGACCCAGAAACATGCAAAATGGCCATCTCACACAAATTCGATATCGCTAAACAACTCTCCACCGTCGCGCAAGGCGAAGTCAAACTCAGTGAGTTTGCTCCCGCAAATTTTTGGGAGGAAACGGAGAACTGATGGTCGGCGGCGACAAAGCCGTACTTTAGTGATAACCCAATGCTGCATTCACTCGCTTTACCTGGCTGGTAAATCCCAGCAACCAGCCGTTGACCTTGCCAAAACATTTGAACGGCGAAAGTGTAATCATCGTGATGCCATTGACCCGGATGATTGTCTCAAGGATGTTGTCGGTGAGTTCCTCGCATACCATCCTATTTGAAGAGTTGCTGATGTTTTGTGTCGTTTACAGGTGAGGCGAATAAACATCGCTACGTGATAGTAACGCAGTCGCAACCTCTTCGAAATCATCTAAGACGAATTCCCGCAACTCCCATAATCCACATCAACCGCTCAGTGATGGTCCTCGAGCCCCCGAGCGACGCAACGCTCAGAGCTAAACTATTGGTATGCCGAGTTCCCCATACATGAAAGTTGTCCTCCCTCTTCTGACTTGTTATAGGCAGAAGAAAAGTCACTACACGCATCAGGATCCGATCTCACATTGGTCCAAGCGACGGCACCGAAGGAAGAGCCAAAGAAGAAAAAGAAGGGACCGAAAGGTCCTAACCCTCTCAGCGTCAAGAAAAAGAAGACACAACCGACACCGCCAAAGGCGAAAACATCCGACAATGGGAAGAATTCTTCCAAAGGTGCTGAACTTGGTAAACGAAAACGGGAGGAAGATGACGACCACGACGATGTGGGAGGAGACCATGCAGGTACTACTGACGGGGCTGGGACCACCGGCGAGGCGAAGAAGAAGCGCAAACGGCGAAGGAAAGCAAAGCAGACCTCTGAACCTGACGATATGGCCACGCCTGCCACCTCCGCGTAATTCTTAGGTTGCCCTTTCGTTGCTATTCATGCCAGACTTACCGAGCTTCCACAATTGATCTTTGAGCAATGAAGGGAACGGTTCCATGAGCCAATGATGGTACAATAAATGCATTATCGAGTATTCGTGAAGTCATCGGTCTACAATGTGTGCGTATTACGGGTGCGGACAACATCTACAAAAAGAGAGATCACTGGAGTCGACCAAACGGCTCAGTTGCCACCACGGAGACGGAGGACAAGGTGGAGGGTGGACTCCTTCTGAATGTTGTAATCAGAAAGGGTGCGACCGTCCTCGAGTTGCTTGCCAGCGAAGATGAGGCGTTGTTGATCGGGAGGGATGCCCTCCTTGTCCTGGATCTTGGCCTTCACATTGTCGATGGTATCAGAGGACTCGACCTCCAGAGTGATCGTCTTTCCCGTGAGGGTCTTGACGAAGATCTGCATTCCACCACGGAGGCGAAGGACGAGATGAAGGGTGGACTCCTTCTGGATGTTATAGTCGGAGAGGGTGCGGCCGTCTTCGAGCTGCTTGCCGGCAAAGATGAGTCGCTGCTGGTCAGGGGGAATGCCTTCCTTGTCCTGAATCTTCGCCTTGACGTTGTCGATGGTGTCCGAGGACTCGACCTCCAAAGTGATCGTCTTTCCCGTGAGGGTCTTGACGAAGATTTGCATACCGCCTCGGAGACGAAGAACGAGGTGGAGGGTGGATTCCTTCTGGATGTTGTAATCAGAGAGGGTTCGGCCATCTTCAAGCTGCTTGCCAGCGAAGATGAGGCGCTGTTGGTCGGGAGGGATACTGGTTCGGAGTCAATAAACGGCGAGATAAGGACATGAGGCAAACACGTACCCTTCCTTGTCTTGGATCTTAGCCTTGACATTGTCGATGGTGTCCGAGGACTCGACCTCGAGGGTGATGGTCTTTCCAGTCAAGGTCTTGACGAAGATTTGCATGCCGCCACGGAGACGAAGGACGAGGTGGAGAGTCGACTCCTTCTGGATGTTGTAGTCTGACAGAGTGCGGCCATCTTCGAGCTGCTTGCCGGCGAAGATGAGACGTTGCTGGTCGGGGGGAATTCTAAACAAAGGCGAAGGTCAGTCACTGCAATCTCAATGGGTGGGCGGTGGGTGGCACTTACCCCTCCTTGTCTTGGATCTTGGCCTTGACGTTGTCAATGGTATCGGAAGACTCGACCTCGAGGGTGATGGTCTTTCCAGTGAGAGTCTTGACGAAGATTTGCATGTTGAAGAATGAAGAAGGCTTTGTACGGAATTGGGGAGAAACGCAGATGGCAAAAGGCCAAAGGCGACCCCACAGCTCTTATAGGGGGCCAGGGGCGGAGTTTCAATGATTGCTCCCATGACTCATTCTTGGTAATTATAAATGGTTCAATTAGCGATCAAAGCCGCTCACAGCCTCGAGAACAGTCCAGAACTGAATACAACAGCCTTGTGGCGAAGCAACCGGAATCATCTACACCACTCCTATGAGTCCACCCAGAACTTGATGGTCATGTCCTTGTCCATCGACGCCGAGGCGATGATATTTCGTGTAGGGTGAGTCTGCAACTATGGTCAGCTTCATTATTGATCCAGCATTGTTCCACTTACCGCCATGGCGAGCACAACATCTTTAAAGATGAACAGCCCCGTCGTTAGTAAGGATCGGAGACAGAATGAGCCCTGCTTACCGCGATGTCCCTCAATCACCTGCAACACCTGTCGACTCTGCAGATCCCACACGTATATCTTCCCATCCTCACTCCCGGTTACGATGTATTGGCCTTTACTCGACTTGGTGGCAAAGCATGCGGGTATGCAGTATGTTCGGTTAACGTGTCCTGTATACGTCTTCACACAGCGTGATGATTGAATATTCCATAGTCGGATGGTGGAATCCTGTGTAGAAGCCAGTGCGAACTTTGAGTTCGGAGAGAAACAGACGTGAGAACTGGAAACGGGGATATGAGTGGGCGTTCCCTCCGACCAGAATGGAACGAACCAGATCGGATTGTCGTCATCGACGAGGGTCTTCAAACACTGGCCTGATTCGGCATCCCAGAGTCGTCTAGTAGAGCGTCAGACAGCGCCTTGATGTATTCTGAATGCGCATACATTAGACCATCCATGGCGCAAGAGATGATAAGGGTTCCATCATCGTTGAAGCCTACAGCAGTCACAGGATCCGAGTGTGCAGGTAGTGTTTTTAGCGCCTTGCCTGTTGAGGGGTCGGTCATGCTGCAGTTGCACAGGCCACTTAACACTCACCTCTAGCGACGTCCCAGATGATCACTGTCTCGTCATAACCGCCCGAAACGAGGAGGTTCGAGTTTGGATTGTAATTTATACAGAAAACAACGCTGGTATGACGACTTAGCGTCTTGACCGGTTCCCTCTGGAGACAGAATGAATATATGCCCTGAACTGCTGCAAAGGACGCACCAGCTCTAAGCTCCAAATGATAACAGTCTTGTCGTCTGAGGCAGAAGCGATGAACTCGCCGTCGGGAGCCCAGGCGAGGTCGTTTATGCCTTCCTTGTGGCCACGAAAAGTATGGATTATGTCTCCAGATTCAGTATCCCATAGTTTTATCGTCTTGTCCGGACCTTCCCTTCGCTTCCACATTAGCGCTTTTCAGAAGAGAGCGCGTCTGAGACGTTACCTGCAGAAGCCAACATGGAACCATCGGTGCTGAATTTGATTGAAGAGATTGAGGAAGAATGACCGCTGAGGATGCAGCGCAGCTTGTAGTTAGGTGCACGTTCCGACGGTGTGCTGGATGATGTCCCCTGCCGTTCAGGCAAAGCAGGGTCAACGTCCATTTTGTCGTTTTCCGCCATACTAATGGGTTCAAGAATTTGAGAGTAGTCTGAGCGTCGCGTCCACCGCGAAGGCGCTCGCCAAGCCAAAGTTCCAGGCACGTGGTCTTGGGACGAGATTGGACAAAAACTTGTTTCTCCTGAACCACGACGAAGAGCAAAATGAGTAGCAGCTGGACCAAACCCGCTTCACGACCAGACCTCATTCACGACCTTGTCTCGGGCGTCGGTGAGTCCTTTGTGCCCAAAAAATCCAAAGTCAACTTAATTTATCGCGCGATGTACAGATCGCTACAACCCTTCCAATGTCGGTATTCTCGAGGATTATCTATATCACCAAATCCGAAGCGAGGAATACGACTGCCTCGCCAACTTGGCCATCTTGAAACTGTACTTACTCCAGCAATCATCACTTGCATCCTTTTCCTGATCCACTTCTTGTCCAGTTATCAGTTCAACCCTGACCTTTACAACCCTGATGTGGTTATCAATATCCTCCTCAAAGCCTTGACCGCGACTCCCATGCCCGATTTCAACCTCTGCATATCTCTCTTGGACGAGCGACCACCGACAGCCAGCTTGGACGAACCAGACCCATTACCTACCCTCCTCCCTCTTCTCAGGAACCTCCAAAATCTCCTCTACAGGTGTCGCTTCCCAGCCTTCTGGCAAACCTATAATTCGGACGAATACGAGAATTTGCGGGACAACTATACCGTAGAGGTTGTCGGATTCGAGAATGCCATTCGCCAAATCGCCATTCGTGCTGTGACAGCAACCTTCACCCATATTACTTCGCAGCGTCTTGGTTCTTATTTGAATCTCGATGGTTGGTTCCTAGCCTTTCTGTCTTCTTCTGAACGATGTCTGACCGCTTCTCTCAGGCGAAGATCTCGCTGAGTATATCCAACAGCTTGGCTGGTCCATCGACGCTTCGACCGGAAATGTTGCTGTTCCCCCCAACCCCGACAATCAGATCGAGGCAACCGTTGTTCAAGAGCAAATAAAACTTCCCCGTACGTATCACCTTTTACTTGCAAGGCTGTGCTGACCTGCCCCTTTTATAGAGCTCACGAAGGTCATCTCTCACGCAATAAAAGCATAGATGTTCGATATCGACACTGTATAAATATACCAGTCGCACTGACCTTCAAAATTTATGCGCCCGAACCCGAAGCGAAAGCAATACATATACAATTTATGAGAAACCAGAAGAAGAAGGTCCGTCAAAATCACGAAGTCGCCCAGAATGCTGCCAGTGTACCCCAGACTGCCATCACCACACCAACTACAATGATAGCACCATCAACAGAACCGCACCGTCCTGCAATTGCGACCTTTGCGAGAACGGGCCCAACAACGGCGAGCATGAACGCAGAGAAAGATCCCAAAAAGGCCATCATCGAGCTGAACTCCGGGATCAAAATGGACACCATGACAGACATAACCGTCATGAAAATCCGTTGGAAGATGGCTAGAAATCGCTTGATCATAATGTGGGATCCGTGTGGCGATATCGAAAGGCCTTCTGGCTTTGCAGCAAGATCCTCTGGCGAGGCGATTGTCGTGGTATCAAGGCCCAACAATAGGTCGATGGTCGTAGTTAACTAAGAAACTCGTCAGAATCACAGTTACTTTCATAGGACACAGGTACTCACAGGCTGGGTATTCAAACCAAATTTCGACCTTATTCCCCGTGTTCAGCTGACGATATCATATAGCCAGAAATTCCTAGGACTTACAAAGGGCTAATAACCAGCAGCCACAGGCAAAAGTGGTTTAGAAATGCTGGATATCCGGGGGTGTTGAGGAGATCAATGCTGATCTGTGAAGAAAGCTCAATGCTATACAAGGCGCCATGCGTTCAACCCCGACACCTACCTCGTCGTGCACGGAATCGCCGAACATCAAGTAACCCGCTGCTCCAATGGCGATATAGATGAAGGTTGCAATGATCTAAAGATGCGCTGAGTATTAAATTAACGTCTTGGGTGTTTCGACACTTACAAATGCCCAATTGATCATGTTGTCAAATTGGCTCGGGTCGGCCATGTCTCTAGCGAGAGATGGGATGACCGGATGACCGGAGAACTGAACATAATTATCAGGACGGAAAACCGTGAAAACTCCCAATCAAGACCTACGCCAGCCATGAATAAGCCAAAGGCAAGACCGAGCTTGTTGTAGGACTGAATGCCAATTCTGGTAGGAGCAGGATCCCAGAGACTTCCCGGGGCGTCCGTCTTGGTAAAACCGTCGATGAAGATAACAAAGACGAGCATGACCGTTGAGATGATGCCCAGAATCGAAGTGTATGAGAGCAGCGAAAGAGGCATGAAGACCGTAGGAATGAGGCTGACAATGACGATTAGAGACCGCTAACATCTTGGATTGAGGAACTTACACAATGAGCCCAAGGAGTTTATACATATCTTCCGAGTAAGCAGGGATAAGCGTGTGCAGAGAATCCGCGTAGAGCGTAACAAGAACGACGCTGGTTCAAGAGTTCAGACTATACCACAACCTTCGACCCAGAACTTGACAAGACATACGTTACGGCGAAAAGTTCCAAGCAGAACATGAAGCTGATGATCCCAGTAGCTCGGGGACCGAACGCTTTCCTTCCTATATCAGAATAGGATCGCAACCGGGGGTCTGAAAGAATGATTCGAGCGAGGATCTTGGCCCTAGATGGTGCATCAGCTGCCAGAACAATCTCAAGATCGAAAAGACGCAATCTACGCACGTGTAGCACGAAATTAACGCGTAAAGAATTATCAGAATTGTTCCAGCTGCCCATCCCGCATACGCAAACGCGAGGGGTTCGGACAGCATCCCTATACCTAAAAGAATGGCGATAGAGTTGAAAAGCTACGGGAAAGAAGGCGGTTAGTATGTAGCATAAACCCCTCAGGATGGAAGGCGAAGAACTGGTTACTGACAGTTTGACCGTAGGTACTTCTGCCGCCAAACGAATAATGAATGCTCCTGGATCCATGGGATGCGGCAGAGGAACGACGACGTAAGGATGAGGGTGGAGCAAGGTGGCTCGGATCTTGCGTCTGGACCAATATGCCATGGTCCTTGACAGGTTCATGAATAGAGAGCTGCTCTTGGATGGATGAAGATTTTTGTGACAATAGTGGAGTGGATTCGTGAGCTTTTCGTATCTCCTCTACCCGAGGTGTAATGGATTGGTGAAGTTGGACAGTCTGCTGGGTATCGTACCTCGGCCGAGAAGGACGGCGGAGAGGGCTCGCTGGAAAGACCGCATCGTGCTGGTCTTCGTCCCAGTCAAGCTGTCCAACGAAGGAGTCATCGCGAGGGCGCATTTGCATGCGTTGCCTATAGTCGTCAGGGTCATATTCGTCGTCAGATTCTTCTACTGCAGTGTGCCTGCGGCTTGAGAAACCAGTTTCTTCATCTTCGTCCTCAAGGTCTGACGCTTCTGAAGTTGGAGCAACAGCAGACCCAGCCACTAGATACTGGGCCCTTCGATCTAGCGAAAAAAAAGTGAGCACAGGATCGGAAAGGGCATGATGAAAGACATAGGAGCGACGCACAAGACTCGAAGGCATCAGAGAAAGCGCTACCAGTCGCGCTGACCGCAGAACCGAAGGAAAAGCTGGTGCCAAAGGAGGCCATGGGACAGCTAGACGCGACCAAGAGGGGAAGAGAGTCAAGCAAGGTGTCTCAGCGATTCGAGACGGTGTCAGGGGAGCTGAGCTCCAAGACCTCGCATGGTATGGGATGATTTGGGATCGTCCTTATCTATTTTGCCCGTCGGGAAAATTGATTGGCGTTCCCCTTCCGGATCTAGTTGGAGAGGCCCGCCGTATGAGAGAACAGAAAGACTGGTGTCTAGTTGCTTGAATTGTCTAGAAACATCCCGTAGAACCATTTGGAAAAAACTGCTGTTACGTCCTGGACAGAGTGCGGGAGTCATAGATAGTGTCAACCCTTCCGAGAATCCGCCAATGCTTCTGTGCTCGGTTTCCTCCGTGACGGAAGCTTTTTTCCCGTGACAAATTAGGAGAAAGATAAGCACCAGCCGGAAGCCCAGGCAGTATGTTCAACCTTAGTCTCCCATAGTCAGACTGACGAATGTGTGTTTCGTTCAACCTCGATATCTCTCGACATCAGACAAAAACACATAGGAGAAACAACGATCAACCTAACCCCATCTTACGATCTTCGCATCAAGGCTTCTGAAATCCAGTCAATACAGTGCATAAACATCTCTACGGTGGACCGACACGTCCAGATTAACACGGGCGCTTGTAAAGTAGAAATAGCTGAATCTACACACTACCACATTACGTAGAATTTGCTTTGCGGTTGGTCCAAACCATGTATGACTCTCTCGAGATATCGGCTGCTGCTGCTTTCGTGCGAGAGCTGCGTCTGGCATCAGGAATCTTGGTACCGGGATTCGAATCCTATACAGATAAGAGATATGAAATGAGACACATGAGTGGTCACGGTATAAACAGAGATCCCCCTTACAGCAATTCGTTTCTTCATTCCCGCAGTAATATGTGGCCACCATTTCGTCAAGGCGTTCTTCAGTGCCAATTCTCGGTGGCCCTTCGGATTCAACCAAGCGATAAACTCGTCCAGCTGAGAAAAGGCGGGGTCAGTTGGACTATGACACGGGAGGGAGAAAGCAACGGACCTCCTCCAGCTCGGAATAGACCGCCCACTCATTGGGTTTCAAGATACCTCCATCGCCTTCTTCCTCCAATCGACGAACTTCGATGTCTTCCTCTCGCCGGTCCAATATTTCCTGATCAAATTCGCTGGGGCCTTGAATGAAAATTCTACCCGTTCCGTAGAGCGTGTTCCCGCCATTTCCAACTAAAGATGCTGATCCCATGCCATCGAACCACCAGATTCGGTTGTAAAAGCGATCACGCCCCAGAGGTTTCACCCGTACTGCCCCGAGCAGCTTTCTGAACTCACGCTCAATCCCTTCCAAACGCCGCTCGATTTTATTGACCTCTTCGTCGAGACGACGGTGCTCGGCCATTGCTTGCTTTTGGGAAGCCTGCTTGGCTCTTGCGGCCTCTCGCTCCTTTGAATGGCCGAGGGATTTCGGGCGTACTGTTTCTGAAATCAGTTCGAGTTTGAGGCACTTGGTTGAGTAGAAGCAAATGCTCACTCTCAGAAATGTCGGAAGATTCGCTTGCGTCTTGCATTACCACGTCCTCTCCGTTGGCAGGAGTACCTGACGCACTCTCTTCCTTAGCTTCGCCAAGCAGCGTGTTCATTTCTTCAAGGCTTCAGAGGCACTAGTTCAGCGATATGAACAGGACATGAAGATGACGACTCACAGTTGTTTCCTTTGGCGGTTCACCTCAATTTTTTCCTTGCGGAGGGCAGTGAGTTGTTCTTCACAGGATTCCATGTGAACATGGATGGCCTTGCTTGAAATGGCAAGGTTGCACATGAAAGACAGGATGGCGATGCGGTCCTCGACGGGCAGGAAATAATATCGATCGCGGGGAGAGGCAGGGACTGACAACGTGTAGCCAGTGGGCGTTGGAACTCGGGAGCTTGACCCAGCAACGTCTTCCTCAGATTCTGGGGCGAACAGCAATTTGGTGAAGATCTCTCGAATCCGAGGGAAATTGGTTAGATTTGCGTGCTGATAATGAGTGAGCTTCGAGCCTCATGAAGAGTAGTGACTAGGACTTACATCCTTTAAGCAGCCAACGATTGCTTCTTCCCAACCTTCCCGTCCTTCGGAAAATCGTAATGGCACCCGTTCCCAATTGTTACCAACATCAGCCATCGCCGCAGTAAGCTCGTCAATGGTGACACCGTAACAAGTGTCTTCCTCTTGCTGTTTTTCGTACAAGTCATCCTTGTACTTTAGGAATGACAACAACGCGCCATGACGCACAAAAGGAACGGTTCGGAGATTGTATACAAGTGTGGAATGTACCTCGGCCAACAGAGCGCAAGGCATGTCTGGGATGGAATGTCGTAGGGCTTGTTCAAACTCGTCCAAGGTAAAAGGGGAAAGATGGAGAGGGTGGCTAAGCGGAGGGGTTAGCAATTGATCAGTACGACTGAACACTCTCACGTACCCGTAGACTACCAGGAAATTCCATGCGAGAAGGAAGGATTCAAAAGTGCCAGGTTTGTCATTGAAGGGAAGGATGGCGCGGTTGGCCATTGGCCGCTGAACTTTAACACCAGCCTTCTTGTCCTTGTCGGTGATTTGGATGTCTAGGTCTTCTGTTGGATAACGGACAGGTTTCTTCTTCTTCTTTTCAGCCGCGAGGCGCTCCGCCTCTTCTTTAGCCAGCCTCTGCTTCTCCGCCTTGTCTAGCGCATCTTTCTCTTTCTTTTCCGCAGCCGCCGCGGCTTTCAAAGCTGAGAGCAAAAGGTTGAAGGGAATCCGGCAGCTAAAAGAAACAAATAAGCATACCCTTTTCTTCCTGTGCAGCTGTCATCTTCTTTTGTTTCTTCGTCGGGGGGCCTTCTTTGTCTTCCCAAATTTTCTTGCGTTTGTCGATTTCGCCCTTCCGAACATCTTCCACGTCTTTCCGCGTCTCCTCTGGCATTTGAGAATCAACGCCAAATCTCTTTGCGATAGCAGGTTTAACGGTCCAGGGCGAGGCAACAGCAGGGTCCCGGTCCACGCAATCACGAATGAAACGCCGGAGGATTGACTTGGAGAAAGAAAGGCGGTCACGACTTGAAGTGAAAATCCTTCAATACGAATTAAAGAATGAACGCCATGGACTCGCACGAACCTCATCATCTGGCACCTCACTTCAACGAGGCTGCCAACCAATTTTCCATCCTTGTGAATGTCGGCCGCCTTCGCTTTACCCTTCTCGTGGCTTTTGTCCTTTTCCAGCTCGAGCAAATAACACCAATAGAAATAACCTTCGGGATTGTCACGCTGGAGGGTTTCCTCGAGAGGGATCTTGAGATCTCCACCAATAGCATGGAGTTCATCAGGACCTGCGATGCTGGAAGGTATGTTTTTGTACGAGTCCCGTACTTTCGAGTCCGTGTACTTGGGCGGATATACTCGGTCAACCTGGGCGAGATATCTAGGGCGAACCATAAGATGATGTCGGGGTGGAAAAGGGAGAACTGCACAAACCGAACACCACTTAAATCGACAATTATTTCTACGAAGGTATTGGTCAACGGATCAATAAATAGAGCCGCAGCGATCCTGGAACTTACTCTCTCCTTTAAAATAACGGTCCTTGAAACGCTCATAGACTGCTTCTACGAGATGGTCAAGGCGACCGATGATCTCTTTCGCGGACGTCAGTAAGAAGAGTCGGGCGGGAAAGGGTAAACGGACGTACGCCACTGGACGGCTTTCAAGACTGCAGCCTTCAATGCTTCAGGGAATCGAGAATGGAGAGTTCGGGCTTCGTGACGCTCGCTGGCCAGGGCTTGAAAATAGTCAAGGCCGCTCTTTCCGGTTACTTCACACTGAAATTGCTTCAGGCGGTAGAAGGACATGCGTGCTGCATAGTCCCTGCATGATGTTAGACTATCGATGTGGGGAACGAAGGAGGGAAAGAGACAGACTCATATGTTTCGAAAATCTCGCCAGTTGTCTCGAGGAAAAAGACTTTGCGCTTGGGGTCGGTTGTCAAAGCCTGGACGAGCTCTGGAGAAGGCTCTGTGAGGACTACACGCTTGCGGCGGCAGGTGGGCATATTTATGGCCGCTGTGGGGGACGCAGAGGTCGGCGGCGAAGAGAAATTGGGCGGGGACGACGATGACGAAGGTTGAATTGAGGAGGGATGAGGCAAGCAACGTGGATGTTGGGTGGGAACCTGCGAGAGAGGCACTGGCTGATGCGAAGCGGCAAAGAGAAGGGACACAGCTGCAGGTCAGTCCTCAATCCGAATTTTGTCGGGTTTGCGTCTCTCCGACAGCCACACAACTCGTTCCTCTATTTTCCTCTTCCTTTAAATCCACCACAGTTTCTCAGATTCTCCTTATATTCCCCCTTTCAAGCCCTTTGCTCCCTCCGCCAACCCACAAGTAGCCGCCACAAACGCCGTGCTTTTGAGCTTACCCGATGCCCCCTTGCTTCCATATCCGACCATACGGCATGATCTCAATTTTCCAACCAAGTCGCGCATCTCCTCGTTCTCGATGACAGCAGCCCGTAGGCGAATTGGCTGGTCTGAAAAACTCGGCTGTATTCGCGCTGGTAACACCACCGGATTCCGCTCGACAGGACACTCGCAAAAGTCGAAAACAAGTCCATTCAAGGCACGTGCTGAACAACCATGTGACCGTTCCGCTCAAAGTGGAAATCGAGGACTGTACTCGACCATCTTCGAGTTGAACCATCTGCTGGAAAGGTCTTCTGAACGCATGACAATGGACAACGCGTTCTCTAAATAATTCTCCAAATGCTGAAGTTGCCAGACTGAGGGGCCGGCCAAGTTCAAGTTGCAAATGATCCAGTCCAATTACATTGCTCGAGGAGTAGCTGCCCTCGCATGGCCTGTCTTTGATAGGTATGTTTTCGATCTTCATGTAAGCTAGACGTTGACCGGAGCTTTGAAGACGATTCGATCTTTCCGCCTACTGAGTACTGCGTCTCTGTACACCGGGACGCCATCACCCGACTCGATGCACCTTCGCGGTCCGGCCACTGCTTCTGTTCTTCCGAGATTCATACGCCTTTCCTCTATTTAAGAAGAGACTTCAAGACAGAATTCTCGATACTTTAATTTGACTGTCTCTTCTCTACTAACTCTTCCCAAAGAATCATCCAACATGGCCGATATCAAAAAGTTGAACGTTCTTATGTGTAAGTTTCCACCGAATCCTCTAAACCTGCCTCGATTGACAGATGGCTAGGCGGAACCGTACGCAATTTCCCTACCTCTGGTGAACTGGCTAGTCTGAATGTTCACAGGGAGAGTACACCACGGGATGGACTGGTTCTGGAGCGTCGAAATCAGACAAAAAGGTATGAACCCACGCCTCCTATAAGAGACGCAAGCTAAATGCCTCCACCCGCGGTTAGATTGGCGCATGTACCCCTTCCTCAGAGCAGTTACTTTGTTCTAAATATCGATAATGCAAATAGGTCGTTGCCCTGACGCTTTTCGACCTTCGGAGATTGGGCAAGGTGCGTTGAAGGTGCAGGCCGTTGTCTTTTACCTTAGCAACTCTTTCCTAGGTCGACCAATTGGGTATGGTTGGGGTGAATGGGGGCAAGTTCCCGGCCATTCGCCAGCACCTTGCCCAGAACATTGGCGGGGTTTACAAGGACATGGATCTAACGTGAGCCGGAGGTCGTTCATTCTCGATTTCTTGTGCTTAAGGTTTCCCGTCCAGCTTCGACGAGTTCCCAAAGGAAGGAAAGGTCGATCCAGAAGCTTGTAAGTCCCAATTCCGGTCCGGGACATAGCCCTTGATCCAACACATCCATAGACAAAGAAGCAATTGATAAGCTGAAGCCCGGCGATGCCATTATTGTTTTTACTCCCGACAGTGAGTTTCTCGATGTAGTCTGGCTTTATCTGATACTTATTGGAACAAGATACCCACTATGATATCTGCATCTATGCGATCGAACGAGGAATCCATGTCCTTGTCACCAAACCAGCTGTCCAAAAGTTGGAACATCACAATGCCTTGATTGAGGCAGCTCGGAAGCACAACGTAGTCGTTTTCGTCGAGCATCACAAGCGGTAGGTCGCCTTTTTACCTATTATACAATCACGCTTAGCGTTCCATGTCCCAGATACGACCCAGTCTACAGTGATGCTAAAGCTCGTGCCGCAACCTTGGGCGAGTTCAACTACTTCAATGCTTGGATGAGCCAACCCAAGAGTCAATTGGAGACCTTCAGGGCTTGGGCTGGTAAGGATTCAGATATCAGGTAGAGAAATTGATTATCCAACTCCCGGTTCTTCGGATGCTAACTGCTTTTTGATTCGACGCAGCTATTACCTCTCCTCCCATCACGTCGATATTTGCTGCTGGATCCTCCAAGACATTGCTATTCCAACTCGAGTTGTTGCCAGCGCGGCCACTGGTATCGCCACCAGCGAACCCTACAATTGTGTGCCTCAAACGGAGGATACGATTACTCTAATGATTGATTTCCAATCTATCAAGAGCCCCAAGCACAAGGGTACCGCGATCTCAACAGCCAGTTGGACGGCTCCTCTCAAGGCCGGTGTCCACACCGCCCAGCACTGGTACTACATGGCTGAAAAGGCAGGCACATCATTTCAACCTTTTCCGTTAGCGACCAATATTAATCTCGCCCACAGGGAGATATCACCGTCGACCAAGCCCACCGAGGTTACGACAGCACTTTCGATGAAACTGGCAAAGCTTGGTATAATCCCTTCTAGTAAGTTGAATAGTGAAGCGTTGCTGGAAACGTATCTGACCACCAACGCCGTTTAACAGTATGAAATACTCTCCGTCTGCTAGCGGACACTTTGATGGCCAACGCGGATACGGCTATATCTCGATCGAAAAGTTCATTGAGGCTGCTCGTGCAGTCAACGCTGGTCAAGCTCAGCCCGGAGATTTTGACTCACAAGGCCTCCCCACTCTGGCCAATACCGTCTTGACCACTGCAATTCTTCATGCTGGCAGAATCAGCCTGGACGAGAAGAGACCGGTCGGGATCAAAAAGGACGGGGATAAGTGGATTTTGGAATAGAGGAACGAGAGAACAAATGAAGGACACTGAATGAGGCGAGTGTATTATCTGAGGGCGATTATGCGTTGTATCTTTATTCCTATGTGAACGGAGTGACATCGTATCATCTTCACATAACGCTGCAGTGTGTGCATCGAAGAGGTCGGAAACATCTCGGTTGGTCAGGCCTTCGCTAGGCAGGGTTTGTACCAAATGATACTGAACGCGTGTTCTCGGTCCTGGACGTACTCCTCGTTGAATGATTTGAAATGCGTAACTCCTCTCAGGTGCATGGTCACCAATTGCCTCCAATTACTTACAGGATGACATAGGGCGCGCAGGGGTAGTACGGTCGGCTACCTGGGACAGACTCCATCCGGGGTACAATGGGGTTGGTGTGTCATTACTGACGTTCGGACAAGTCGTCACTGAAGAAGCTGTATATTCAATTGCGCGTGTCCTCACTTTTCTTGGGCGCTTCCATCATTGGCATTCGGGGACCGAGGGGGAGGCTAATGATCGAGAAACAACTCGCCAGTGACGCAGGGATCTTACCCCAAAAGGGCTCCTTTACAGACTTAACGCCCTCTCAGCCACACGGACAAGGACAATAGGACCCAGGCCCAAAACAAATTGGCTAGGCGAGACTTGGATAGAATGGAAGCTCCCAGCGGATGGGCTGCGTGATTTCTCTTCAAGTCTCCTGAATACTATTGGGGTTGGGTATACGGGGTTTCGATCCAGTAAGACCATCTCACTCGAACACTACTAGTACTGGTCTAGTTTCAGCGCCCCAATTTCATACCTTTTCTTCAACGCTCGGTCGTAGTAGTATTCAGTCCCAGGGCGGCTTCATAGAGGCGAGTGGACGTGTCACGATGTCGCTAGTAATGGCGGTGCATGGATAGGCTGCAGCGAGGCTACATGTTTCGATGTACAGATAGTGAAAGATTGGCTCCATATTATAAGGTCGTGGCGGGGTTCCAATCAGGCACCAATCACTACTCCTTTCTCTGCTAGCATATTGCTTGTGGTAGGCGACTGGACGTACACCCATAGGAGAAGCTCCCTCTATGCAGTTCATCATGAATGAAAAAATCCTGGAAAGGGTCGTTGCGGAGGTCACGCAACTGGTAAAATGCCGGTAGACGTGTTGTGATCTCCAAGAATTGTCATGATAGGGTCACTAGTTTCAATGAGGCGAACAAGAGCCTTTCGGATAATCTCGAGTCAACACGTGCAGCAGCGGGCCCGGATAACTGTAACACTTGTATATTGATTCAAGGTACACGACAACAGTGGTATTGGTATTGTACTTCAGGACAGCTTGCAGCGACAAGGATAACAGTGCACAACACGCGAAGGGATTAACAGAAAGGGCGATCTCATGTGGCAAGGAGGATACAACGCGCGTGCTACGGGTACGAGAGAGACGAGAGTAAGGAAAGAAGTCCAAGAACAGTCGGGAATGCTGGTGGGGTGCAGACCAGCGAGAGAGGGAGCACGCGACGGGAAAAGTAAAGGAGTTGTACGATAAGTTGAAGAATAAAATATAACTCGTACTAAGGTGAGGGAATATCCCAAAGAAATGGCACAAGGGGCGGGATTGAGAGAAAGGTGATGCAGATGGAGAGAGAGAGGATGCATAACGACAAGTGTCAAAAGATGGGGAGACGGGAATTGAACGACGACAGTATGTATGAAAAGGAGCGCGTAAGATTATGTCTCTATTGAGGTAGTGTGAACGAAGGAGAGTCCAAAGGAGGGGATGTCGGCGGCGACGGATAAAATAGCGTAGCTCTCCGATATCTCCCACCTCCAGCCACTCCCCGCGAGGTATGCGCTCCTCCGATACATGGTATGATGCTGATGAGAACTGAAGATGCAAGGATAGTGATGATGGCATGGTGGATGATTGCGAAAACAGAAATGCGAGTGTCGATGCGACGTGTATTGGTATTACATTTTGCGATTGCTTGCATTTTGACAAGAAGGGGATGAAGATGCGGTGAATGAGATGTGTGTGTGTGAAGTGGCTCGCTATGTGACAATGGCCGTCCGTGGCGAACAGACGTTGAGGTTGTGCAAAGCGGCTCGACTATATGTAACATAGCCGTGCGGTAGGAGGTTTTCAGGAACGGCGTCTGGAAGAGGCTTGTTGATGATCGGTTCCACCGTCGTCGATGGCATGTTCTCCTTGTCGTCCGACGAGTAGGAGCTTATGAAAGGCTCGGCCGTTTCGAAGAGCGGCGGGGACGAAGGAGTCGTCGGTGTAACGGGCATGTCGTCAGACAGATCCGAGGATGTGGTCGACGTGCTCGAAGTGCTCATTGGGGTACTGACACCGGATGTCGTCGTTCGCTTGGGAGTGGCGGGTAGAGAAGGGAAAGAAGGAAGTGAAGGGAACGATTCTTGGTAGAAACGTCCCCCCTCGAGATAATACTGGACAACCAACGTGGCGGCTTTCGAGTAGAAGGCATAAGAGTACTTCTTGATCAACGTCTCGGAGAGGTCGTTGACATTTGTAGCGAGACGTGTATCCAAGATATTCACCACTTCCAGACATTCGTCTGTCTCTTCCCAGAACCGCCGCTGCTTTCCGCAGATGTATCTGGCCAATGTCAATGAAGCCATAGCGATTGTTGAAGGGGAGAATTTGACAAATTCACGGTAGAAGAGGGTGATCTCCATGAGGAAACGAGCGACGTGCTGAACCTTGTTGTCCTCAGGTACGGGTCCCGTGCAGAAAAGCCGTAGCCAGGCTTCCGCGGTTGGATGCCCAAGGGTCCACTGGATGGTCGAGAGCACGTGGCCTTCCATCTGGATGAAGGCCGACTCCTCATAAGTGTCGCGGCAGATGTGACAGAGGTCCTGCACCGTGGGGACACGTTCCTTCGCATCTTCGAACTTGGCGGCGATCCACAAAGCGGCGCACCCCACAAGTTGGTAGTGCTTGATGTAGACCACTCGGCGGGAGACGTAGCGATCGATGATGTTGAGTGTGAGATAGAGGGTTTCGGGTCGCAGTCGGAAGGTGAAGTGGATCTCGACAAGGAAGTCGACGAGGCAGGGACGCATATGCCATCGAATCTCTGGTTGTTGGTCCATTGATTGCGTTGATGACATTGTGTTCCGCTACACGGAGAGAGTCGTGTGTGAGTTCCACGGAGAAAATCGACAAACGACAAAGGCGCACCTCCATGTCGTGCATATACCGACGAATTTCCTCGCGATACTCTTCCTCCAAATAGGCACCGTCTCTACGAAGAGCGAGCAATTGAGCCGCCTTCTGCCGCTGTTGCTGGACAAAGGCCGCTTTTGCAGCGCGAGGAGACACACGAGAAACACCATTTGCAGGGAGCAAAGGTGATTTATGAGACTTTGTAATGCCATGAGGAGAAGGACGCTTCTTTGGGTAAACAAGGGCGTTGCGAGATTGACGGGTTGAGGTGATGGTAGCGTCCTTCATGTCGAGCGCGACGGTTGCAAAGGAGTTTACGATAGATTCCACACTAGGCGAGATAACGATATCAGCGTTGGACATCGTTCCAGACGATGAACAAAAGAAAGAAGAGATGCAAAGGCGAAAAGTGGTGAAAGGGCGGATGAATGAAGAACGTGACCGCTCGATCGTAGTCCTGTTCCGCGCGAACTTGTGGACAGAAAATGGGCGCCCACTCACCAGCAAATTGGAGACTATGGTGCATTCACAGTTGGCGAACGTCGACAGCGGCAAAAAAGTCGTTGTCGGTGTGCTGGAAGGTTGATTGGTGTTGTGCCACTCTGACCTGGGGAGGGGAAGGTGGGGGGAAGATCGTGTTCAGCGTCGCGAGTCGTGAAGAGAGTGAGAGAAGGAAGGAGAACAGGGACCCTGGACCGTGCTCGTCGCTGAGTATGACGGGCTCGACGACGATGACGACGGGGAGGGAGGGGGAAGAAGACAAAGGGATGCGAATATAAAAAAGGGCGTGAGTCCCATCACCCAATCGGGGATGGATCTTGGTTATCATCCAGCCACAAAACAATCTCTGAGACCGAGAACTTCACATGCAACGGTCGCCATCCACAATACCCCCGCTACTACAAAGGACAAATATCCAATTGCGATTTCTTATCCAAAGGGCCTTCCTTGTCCTGAAGAACTCGTCCTCTCCGACCACCATTCATCCATCTTCGAGTTCTGGCGCCGGAAGAACCCCCTGTCCCGGCTTCCATCGGCTTCTCCCTCCTCACCCAAATCCGGTAATACCCCGCCGCGGCCCGGGATGTGCGCGTTCCCACGACCCACGTTTCCCGACGAGCGTCGACCACCAAGAGTGCATGACGTAGTTGTACAATTTTGAATGACGCTCACCTTCAAGAAATTCGAACAAAGTTGTGTTGCCCAGCGGTGTCGCAGTTCAGTCTTGTTCTCTGTAAGGGACGGTCAGCACAACGCTGCGGTGGAGCAGAGGGATCCACACACCTTTGGACACAGACAGGTCTGCAGTGATGGGGAATTTGTGCGGGAGCTGGCAAGTGTCAGTCAGTTGGGTCGGTTTCCGATGCGGGCCTACGTGCTGGCGGACGTACTGCAGCGACGGGTGTATGTAGTTGCTGAGGTTGTGTTCAAGGGAATGGGAGGTAAAAGGATTAAGGACTGGATGGTAGGATTGGTTGGATAGCAAGTCGAAAGAGAGACAAAAGAATGACTAGGGGTGAGTAGAGAGAAATCTAGAGGATTGTCGCCACGTCGAGGAGTACAAAGCAGCTATGCCCTTTGCAACGCTCGAAGCCAATCGAGCGAAATTCGACAGAGAGCAAGGGACAATAAGCCCAGCGACACTGGTGCACAAGGCGACGGTATGAGACAGAGGAGGGATGAATGAAAAGTTGTGTGCGCTGGACAACGACAACTTTTCAAGGACAAGGAACAACGCCTGTACCGTGCAAGGCGTGTGCCGTTTATTCTGAGAACTTGTCCTATAATTCGATCCACCACGTTCCCTGCCTGCAGGCAGCATTACTGTCCCTTGGCATCCTTAGTCATATTCAACTCCCCCATTTGGCAGCACATGTGCTTTATCTTTGGCAGCGCGAACGTAAACTATCTATCTAAAACTCTCTAAGTTTCGCTTCAAGGCTCCTGCGGGCTTGTAGAGAGCCAATTTTCCTCAGAGATATTTCCAACCTCCTCCAAAGTCCTGCCTACCCTGCTGTGCAGCCCATGCACGCTCTGATCGAAGCGTGAAGTACGATCATTTTATGAATGTCCGCCAGCGCTAACCCCCTCTAAGCGCAAGCATCCGAGCAAGTCTCTCCCAGCCATGCATCTCGTCCTTGAGATGGAAGGTAGAATCCAGATACTTAATGCCTCTAAGAATATACCAAACGCCATCGTCCGACGTCGTGTGGGTTTTTCCCGGCGTTTGATTCCACCCTGATGCCTGAGACCCTGTTGTAGTTACCCATCTCGGCCCATCAAGGGCTTGCAACCGTCATGGAGGACATCGATTACAGCGGACCAAAAAGATTCCCAGTATCGATAACCGCCTCTGGGAACCAGGAACGCCAGGATTCTTTCTGTCATGGGCAAAGAAGGCAGCTTTCTCGGCAGCACAAACCACAGCTCGAGTCAAAGAGCGCTCAAGGAAGGGGTTCTTCCGGCGAAATTCTGTGTGCGATTCTCGATCCGGCGCCGCTCTCCACCTCTCTTTTTAAACTGGGCCCAACTCCCGCCAGCTTTTATTACCTTCAAAACGACAGCAGAGCCGTCCGGTTACATTCTGTGTGTATGCTGTTCTCATGGACGCCGTTTGTCGACTTCATCTCGTTTGATGTCCTTGCAGCGCCGTGACATCAAAGACGAATCAAATACTCATGTCACGCAAACCCCGAGCCTACAACACTTACATCGGCGGAGCCTTTTATCGCCACGACCCTGTGCATTCTGAAGGGAGCGGCTTCTTGTTCAGGTTTGGCCAGATAACTCACGTAACTTGGGAAGTGAAGAGACGTCGAAGTTGACGAAGAAACCGGCCTTTTCAACGTCGTCCAAACTCCCGTCTAAGTGCATGCTTAACAAGTCCAATAGTTAACAGCAGATTTCATTTCACGTTTTTATCTTAGCTCCGGGAGGTCCAGAAACTTCACATTCCAGTTAACGAAATTTGACGTGAGTCGAGCGAAAGCCACAAGACTTATGTACGACGAAACGAAGTCCGATTCGAATGAATACTCTGATGGAACTCGAAGCTCCAACGCAAGCCGTGGCTTGTACTCGGGCCCACGCACACAGTCCACCTACTTAACCGTGATCGTATTGGCCACAAAGGATCCGTGGACCAGAAAGTTTATTCCAAGGCAGTGGAACTTCGGGTGAAACGAGGTTTAACGCCTGGCTTCCCGTCAAGGTTAACTGCATTTAATTGCACCTTTTCAACGATCCAGAGCTTCAGCGAGAGGCGTAGTGGGAGACTAGCACCGTAGCATGGTCGACCCACCAACTTCCTCGTTATGACGATACATCGAGCATCATCGATCATCCCTTCGGCTGCTGTGAATACATGTCGATGAGATCGAGCCTTCCATTTTCACTCCCCTTCACGCTTTCACCCACTGCATGATTACAACCAATGCCCTTTCCATGATACTAAACCGCACGCCGAAAGCTTCAGTGTTTTCGCATTATCTCCGGCTCCCCAGCCAGTCTTCCGGTCTACAAATGAAGCGAGTTATGGATAACGAAGCTCATATGGTACATTCTAAGGCTGGATTGGGCCTCAGACAAGACACTGTTATAAGTACATCAAGCTTTCGCCAGGACGGTGGACAGCCGTGGTTCGTCGCTTGTAGTGGTACTGCAAATATGATTAGAATCAGTAGGAATTACAAGAGGGGGTGGATAGACAGGTCTGCAAATAACCGCGCGAAACAAAGAAGTGACAAAAACGTTGAGGGATATGTATATGGGAAGAGACACAGGCATCTACTCGCGAAGCGATCCACCCATGAGCAAGGCAATCAGATCTTGGGCAGGCTGGTTAGGGTGCTGTTGGGATGGCGGGTTCGGAGGGTGCATATGTCCAAGTAGCTGAGGATGAATCTGCTGTTGTTGCTGTGCGCGGAGACCTAGTTGGGGATGCGGTACAAGTCGCGGCTGAGCATTAACTGGTACACCACGTTGACCGCCCATCGCGGCAATGTTTGCACCTCCGAAATGTTGCTGGTTCGAGAGACGTGGGTCGATGTTATTTGGGGCGATACTCCCCAAGGGAAGGGGTGGGCCGGATGGTTGGAGTCCCTGCAGGTTGACAGGAGGGAGGCCGCCTCGGAATTGAGGACTGTTGAATTGGGCGGTGTTATTGAAGGTGTTGAATTGTTGAGGAAGTGGGCCGTTGTTCGAAAGGCCGTTGAGGGGTGCGCCAACGGGGAGCCCAATAAACTGAGAGGGTTCATGAGGTGGTCGGTTGCCGAGATTGGCGAGGCCAGGTGGGAATCGTTGAGAGTTCTGCAAAGGGAGCGATGCACTAGGGTTGCCGTTCCCTCTGAATTGCTGCTGGACAGGTATCGAACGGTGGGCTTGCTGATTGAACAGTGCATTGACAGGGCCAGTGAATTGCGGCTCCCCGCGTTGCTGCAATTGTTGATGTTGCTGAGCTAGTCGTTGCAGTTGAATGACAGGTTCGTCCACTGGATCGAAAGGTTCGCGATTACGAGGGGGCGGGAACGTGCGCAAACCAGGAACCATGTCGTTGGGGACAAAGTTGCGGTCATCGAGTCGACTGTCATACAAGGATTCGACGCGGTTATGGTTTAGATGAGGATGCTGATGAGGTGGGATGTTGGGGTGTCCGTTGAATCCAGCATTCTGCTGGGGAAGGCCCAAAGGTCCACCCATATTGGGATTATGCATTCCCGAATGTGGCTAACAAAAAAATCAGTACTGGCGCTTGACAACGGATATCAGGACATACCTGTGAGTTGCTCAGCATTGCAAAGAGGTCGTCTACCGTTCGACGCTCTTCGTGATTGCCAGGCGGGCCAGCATAGCCTCCTTGGTCGGGTCTCTGGCCCAGATTCGGAGAAGCCGAAGCAAATGCGATAGGGCTCTGTGGTTTGAGCGGTGCTTGCTCTCTGCCCTTTGCGTCAAAGAATTTAGCAAACCGACTCCCTTTTCCGGTCATATGACCATTGGAGTTCAAATCAGCCAGCTGGCTTTCATGGGATGGATACTGGGCATTCAGGGGAGATCGATCCATTTGTATGCGTTGCTGGGAATCGGGATTGAAAGAATTAACGGGAGGTTGGACATCGCCAGAAGCCGCCAATCGAGCCTGTTCTTCGAAAGGGCTGAACCCGCTGTCGCCCCTTGAAGGTTGGTTTCGGCCAGGAATTACACCTTGGAATGAACCGGCATCTGGCGGGCTGTCAATAAAGCATTGGGAAATTACACAGTAGCCAGTCTCACCAATGGGTGCAGGTGCCTGGACAGGGACATTGGGTGTCTTCGCAAGTCCACGGCCCAGAGCAAGGAGACGAGAGCCAGGCGGAGGAATAAACTGGGAGTCAGATGTATTATCAAGACTCGCCGTACTCGCAACACGTGGCACGGCCCCCACAGGCTGCGTCTTCGCTTGATCCTCTAACGAAGTTGACCCTTGCCGCCCTGTGTCAACCGCAGCAGGAACTGTGTCCACTGTAGGTTGGTCAGTGGGACGAGACGTGTCCCCACCCATGCCAGCAGACACTAAAGACTCAGCTCAAAACATGCTGCAGCTTTTTTGAATGTTAGAAACATACCAGCGTGTGCAGGACTTGACAAGCCACCAGTTGACGAATTCAAGGGGGTTGCGCCCTGTTGTTCTGTGTCCCGTTTCTCTTTCTCCTTCTGCATCATAAGTCTGAACAACTGGATCTCGTCCAACTGCTGTGCCCCTGCAGTAGGCGCCTGTGACTCATTCGATTTGCCATTGGCGGTCTGGTCTGCAGAGGCCTTCTCCCTGTCTTGCTTTTCCTTGTCCTTCATGCCCTTCTTCCATGCCTGGATTCCGTCCAACTCGCCATCGCCAGACTTTCCACCAAGGATTCCAGGCAACGGCTCGCTAGGTACGTAGGTATCCATCCAGGCCGGCTCCTTCTCCTTGTCCTTCCTATCGTCTCGTTCCTTAGGCTCCTCGTTTCCTGGACGCCTATCACGCCCATTCGGCCGTTTGGACCTCGAGTCGCGATCATCGTTGGTCGGCCAGCGCCGTTCACGATCACTGGAAGGTTCCCAATGGTCACCATGAGGGCGCTCTCTTGCCCGACGGGCTGCCATTCGTTCATCTCTTTTACCATCGTCCCGCCAATGCCGAGGATCATCGTCTTCGTCACGGTCACGCCGCGAGTCTTCACGATCGCGGTCCCTTCTGCCTGGCTCTCCCCGAGACTTTGAGGAGTCGCGCGGTCGTGAACGTGCCCGCTCGCGGTCGTCCCGATCTCGTCGACTTGTTTCGGATCCTAACGAAAAGTCAGTCAGTCATTTAAATAGGCGAAGTAGAAATTGCACTTACGGTCCTCACGACCTGACCGAGAGAAGTCACTGCCCCCTATCGCTTCGTTAGCAGGCGAGTGGAGTGTACCTAGGAAGTACGTACCACGCCGCCAATCATCTCCGGCTTCGGCAACCTTCCTTTTCGCCGAGTCTCTCGGCTCATTTCGTCTCGACGATGTAGTGGTCGATGAAGGCTGAAGAGTCCTTCCCGAGTTTTGGGTCAAATGAGGTGCAACGTCCCTATCCTTGCTACGGGAGTTTGCAGCGGCCATACCCATCCGATCCCGGTCGTATTTGTCGGACAACTGTGATAAGAAGTAAGTATGGTGTTGCCAGAGATTCAAACTTTGGAACAACGGACGTGGCGCAACCTTTCATGAGTATCCTTGTCTCTGGAATCTCTTTCACGATCTTTCTCCTCTCTGTCCTTATCCCGGTCGCGCAAAGACTGGTGTTTGAAATTACCCATCTGAGATGGCTGTGTGAGCGTTGAGCGAAAGGATGTTCTGCCAGTATTTTCTGTAACGAGCAATGCACATTTAATTTGACTCTCAAGCAGATGAATGGTCACCGCACCTCCGTCCTCATGATCCCGTCGAAAGCTGGATGACATTGTCAAAATGAATACCCGATGCGAGTAACAGCGAGAGATACTGACCGTCTTTCTCTGGGGCCGCTGGAGGTCTGTGTCTCTGAGTCCTTTTTGGACAGGTTTTGTTCGTTTTCGGAGCTATAGCAGGAGATGGGGATGCAGTCGATTGCAGCGACTTTTACCAAAGACGTACCCAAACCATGACTTCAAATCTGGCATGTTAGGTGGTGGCTTCACGAGGGGTGAGTTGTGAAGACTCAGTAACTGGGCTCGGGTATAAACTCTCAATGGACGTGGCGAATCTGTGCTTGGCTGGTGGTTTCCAGTCGAGTCTTGCGCTGGGGCTGAAGGTTGGTTTTCGAGAGTCGTTGTGGCAACAGCATCTGCCAGAGCATTGACATCGTTGTCTCCTGAAGGTGAAGTATCTTGGTCCATGGGATTCTGTGTTGTTGACGTTGTGGACGGCATTGTGGAGGAGACGGTCGATGTGTGAGTTTGGCCCTGGACGCATCATGCGCGGGCATTGAATTGGAATCACAGCTTTTTGCTGATTTTGCCCCGTCACAGCCAACAGGGCCTGTTTCTGAAAATGCGGCCAGTTACCCTCTCTCTCAAACATTTTATATTGAAACAGCAGGTTTTGGATCTCTACAAACATACAATCAGGGCTTCTAGAGGTTCGTGCTCACTATTGTTCTGCTGTATTGTCACAGCATGTCTAACGCCAAGGGGCCACCTCAGTTATCAAGGATCCCGTGACGAGGCGGGAGACTCTGGCCTGGATCCGCTCAGAAATCGAGAGGACCAAAGATATCAACGATCCGGTACGTTGTTTCACTGCTCCCAGTGTCATCGACGCTGTTAGACACCTCGCCTCCACCTCGTCCAGGCTGTGATTGAAGACCGGCTCAGAGTATGTCGTCGAGAGATACGGAACATATTGCCAACCTTGCGCCAATAAATTTGACTTCTTCTCAAGTGATAATTTGCTATACCTTCTTTCATTGAAATTTCATCACGGCTCCCCTGAGCCGCTTTTTTCACTTTCCAGCTCGTGGTGGAGGATGTGTGGAAATCCTATGACCAGGTATTATCACACGGTACCGGCGCTTATCTGATTATATTAAAGCCCCGGGAGGTGAGAAAGATTTCCCCCAACTTCTTGCTCGTCTTCCAGCACCTATCCTGGAAGGCATCATGGAGATCTTCATGAACAGACTCAGTTACTCCTACAATCACACCCAGATTACCCACCATTTGGCACATTATCTCCACCGCCCCGAGTTCCTGGACGACCCAACGGCTCCCTTCAACTTCCATGTCCAACTACACAGAGACAAGATCGGCACAGGACGCCTGCATGCAGGGCACGGTCGTTTGACTCTCCCCACCGAGGAATTAGGATGGCGGTTTCTCCAGATCTACGGGCCAGGGGGGACCAGGGTGATAAGCATGGGAGGGATGATTATATCATTCGAACGAAGCAGGGGCCAGGTCAAGCAAGACATTCTGGCCAATATTCGACTGCTTCCCTTTCGTGACCCCCGTCTTGCTGAGGAGGAGGAACAGCGATCGGGGGAGCTCTCATCGACACAAATTCCTATTGGAACCATCCAGTTCGGATGGGACTGCCGCGATGGTGTCGTATCCATCGAAGCAGAGGATTCACCTCGTGTTTGTATCCTCTGCTTCGACGAAGATCGTCGGCAGTTTCGCATCAAGTTCGTTCCCAGCACAGCGAGCACAAATCAAGAATACATCATAGCAATTCGAACATCCTCCATCCAATCAATGTCCGTCCACACCTATCTTTACAGGGAGAACGTTTTGCTCTTCTTCCTTTCGGATCCTCCGACATACGAAACAGTCCCGACCTCTGTTTCCTTGGAACAGGCCATGTCCGCACTGAGCACTCAACCCAATAGCAACTCTCGACCACTCCGCCGTCAGCTGACCTTTCTCCCAATTCCGAATCATGAGCGAGTCGCTCCATTTGCGTCCCTCGTCGTCCGCCTTGTTTTTCAGTCGGCTGATGGAGTCAGGCAGTTCAACGAACTTAGGAATCTCGCCAATTTCCATCGAGGCGCAACCTACGAGTACCCCATCGCCCGCCGTGGTCTTTTCTCTCGGGAGGCTATTGAAGAGTTTGAAAGATGGACCAGGAAGCTCCGTTGGGAGGTTTCCTATCAAGTGGAGTCCATAGTCCGCGATCTTTCAGTGGACATCAAGGAGATGCTGGATATCCTTCCCGACATCGACCAACTCGCCAAGGCAAAGGGAAAGGAGTACGCAGCTGCCATGCTCAAGACCTTCGGGCGGAAGGTCAAGACCTTGTACCGAAGCGAGGAACACGAGGACAACGCCCCGGACTCGGTCAGGGAGTGCTTTGAACTGACTCTCGAAGAATTTTCCAAGGCTCATACGACACCCACCTTGGAACCAACAGACGGAAGTTTGTACCAGGCACAGCATGTCACCATCACCCCTACCAAAATCTTACTCGAAGGACCTTTCCCTGAACGGTCCAATCGAGTTATACGCGCATATGAGCCGCGACACCAGGAGTCTTTCCTCCGGGTTACCTTCGCCGACGAGGGCAGGTTGCAATATCGCTCCAACGATCGGGAACTTGACCACGAAGCATTTGTTCGCGAACGTTTTGGCGAGTTCCTCCTCAATGGATTGACGATAGCCAAGAGACACTTCCGATTCCTTGCTTACTCTCAGTCGGCTTTGAAGGAGCATTCTGTTTGGTGAACCTCCTTCTGTCCATGCCGCTGTATTGAATTTGAACTTTTGTTTTCATCAGGTTCGTCAAGCCATTCGTCGACACGAAACATGGTCTTGTGAATGCCGAGTCCATTATCCACAGCTTGGGCAACTTCGATGGGTTGGATTTCGATTCCCAGTTGATGCACTGCCCTGCCCGATATGCAGCCAGGCTTTCACAGGCATTCACTGCGACGGATGCTTGCATCATCGAGGTCGAAGAAATCATCAATGGGCGCGACATCGAGGTGGTCAGCCCGGAAGGCCAAAAGTACTGCTTCACAGACGGGGTGGGCACGCTCTCTCCAGAGCTTGCAAGGGAAATATGGAAACATCTCAAACGGACGAAGAGAAGGGCTCGGTCCGTCAAGGGCCACCCAGCTGCGTATCAAGTTCGCTTTATGGGCTCCAAAGGGATGCTTTCTGTCGATTATCGGCTGCAGGGGAGCACCATCTACCTTCGACCGTCTATGATCAAATTTGAGGCCCCGAACTCAAGGGCAATAGAGATCGCGCGTTCGTTCGACCGACCGACACCGTACTTCCTCAACAGGCCCCTCATTACATTACTTGAGGGCCTGGGCGTTCCCCTTTCAACGTTCAAATTCTTCCAGGACCGTGCCGTCCGTGAAACTCAACAGGCTGCTTCGTCACTTGCAACAGCTGCCGCCATGCTGGACACGTACGGGCTGGGTGCTTCATTCCGGCTGCCGTCAGTGATGAACAGCCTCAACAAGCTTGGGATTCCAGTTCTGAACCAGGATAGGTTTTTATCAAGAGCCATGGAGTACGCTATCAATCATATCCTTCGACTCCTTAAAAACCATGCCCGGATTCCCGTGCCTGGGGCTTGGACGCTGGTCGGGGTCGCTGATGTTCACAGGTTTCTTCAACCAAGGCAAATATTCGCATACGTCAAACCTCTGAATTCCCGAGGGATCTATTTGGAAGGTCCTGTCCTTATATCTCGATCACCAACGATCCATCCCGGGGATGTACAACTGGTTCAAGCGATCGGACATCCTCCACCAGATTCTCCGTTTGCACACGAGCCATTGGCCAACACTGTCGTTTTCAGCGTGCTAGGTGAGAACATTGTCATCAAAACTCCTTCACGTTGAAGCTGACGACGAACAGGCGACCGACCCTTACCATCTTGTCTGGGCGGTGGTGACTTGGACGGGGACATCTACAACCTGATCCCTTTGGAGGACCCCCAACGTCCAGAACTCAGAGGGTTCACTCCAGTTCGACCGTTACAGGCACCTTCACAGTATGCTCCGGCTCAGAGGAAGATCCTCGACCGGAAAGCAACCATGCGCGACGTGGCTGAATTCGTGATGGAATACATTTTGTCCGACGTATGTTGCATTGTTTGATATGCATACAAGTCTGTGACACTGCCTTTTAGGTTCTTGGAATCATCGCCATAAACTGGCTCATCATCGCGGACCAAAGTCCACGAGGGATATACGACTCGGACTGTCTAAAGCTTGCAGACCTGCATAGTGATGCGGTCGATTATCCAAAGACAGGCAATCCGGTTGCATTAACGAATATCCCGAGATTGAAGTACCGCACCAAACCTGACTGGAACGCACCCGAAACGGTTGATACCAGCGCATCCGGCAACTACTACACCAGTTCAAAAGCAATTGGAAAGCTATTCAGAGCCATCGAACTTCCGGTAGAGATGGAATCCACGCAAGGAGGAACTAGAGTCCAAAGCCATCGAAGCAGACGACGCCAAGGAAGGAACGCCAACACGCACTCCAGTGCAATTCCCATGCTCAGTCGGGAACCGTACTTCTCAATCATAGAGCGGAGGGTCGGGGAGTTCATTGCAACAGAAGAACCGTTCAGGACCGGCATTGACGAAGAGACTGAAGGCATATATGCCAAATTTACCTCTGAACTGGAGGGAATTTGCTGGAGCCATACGCTATCCACCGCTCGAGATGCTTGCTTGAAGGAAGAGGAAGCATTAATAGGTACGATCACTCAGAAGACGTCCCAGCCAAGGAAGCGCAAAGACTTGATAGCGAGGTTGCGAGAGAAAACAGACATTTTAGTTAGGGGAACACGGGAAGCACTTGAGGGGTCGGAATCGGACACCGAGGAGGACTATCTCCAACGGGCATGGTTTGCGTGGCTGCTGTCGCTGGACAAAGGCCTGGAGTTCGGGGCGAGGAGCTTCGGATGGGTTACCCTAGGTGCAGTCTTCGACGCAATTCGGCAGATTGAAGAAAGGGAAGACAGGGAACGCCTAAGGTTGTATAATTAACGTCAAAAAGCGAATAGCAAGGACACACAGGGAGATATCGGAAATGGCTCGTAATGTACAATTCTGGAGTAGGAGTACTATGCCTGATTACGCAGAACTTTTCAAAATGGTTAGCGGTGTGCCCAAACGTTCAGACGGTCGGAGTGGACTCACCCAGGATGACTGAGTCGCCTCTGGGAAAGAATATAATCATCAGTCAAGAAATTGAACGCAGAAAGAAATCAGAGGTACCGCAAAAACATCTTGCTGATGAACCTATCCTTGTTGACTGGTTTCTTGTTCTTTCCCTTGGGGGTCTCGGTCCACATCTGTGAATTAACCATCAGACGAGGCTCTTGAATAGTAGTGAAAGGGGATGGACGTTCCTCCTTGACATTCTCCAGGACCTAATGAACAGTGAATACGCGCCTAAAACTATATAGAGCAGAGGACATTACCATGTTACTATGTCTGTCAAAGGCTTTTACTCGAGCCAGCAGTTTTTTGTTGTTGCGCAGAGAGATCAAAACTTGAGCATGGTTGCGGACTGCTTGCTGAAGCACTGATAGTGGCCCCTGCGAGATTTCATGCTCCTCGAGTTGGCGAAGCTGGGCTTCATCTAGTTCAGATTTTGGAACATGAACGTATTGACTATCGAGAGATCGCGTCAGCGGTGCCGAAAGGGCGATAGCCATAAAGCATACCTCATAGTGGACTATATTGCGCACAAGTACTGATCAAGGTTGGAATCTTGACTGGCGCTGCCTCGCGCGGCTGCGGGTGTGTTTGGCGCGGAAGTCGTTAGATAACAAACGGTCAAGTTTTCGACATCAATTAGTCTAACTGTCCTTGGACATCTTAACTATACTCTATTCTTTCATTCCATCGCCATGGGTCGACTAAAACAAAAAGGAAAGGCAGGAGCAGCGAAGAACTACATCACACGCACTGCGGCTGTCAGAAAACTGCAGTGTTCTCTCGCTGATTTTCGACGACTCTGTATCTTAAAAGGTTCGACCTGGTTCAATTGCATTTGAACCTATTCCTGGGCTAACGACCATGCAGGGATCTTTCCTAGGGAACCCAACAACCGAAAAAAAGCCAACAAAGGCTCGTCTGCGCCAACATCATTTTATTATGCGAAGGATATCGCCTACCTTGCGCATGAGCCCGTTCTCAAGCGCCTTCGAGAGCACAAAGCATTTGCCAAGAAGCTTTCTCGTGCTTTAGGAAGAGGGGAATGGAGCGCCGCGAAGAGCCTGGAAGAGAACAAACCGATCTATCGGTTAGACCACATTATTAAAGAGCGGTATGTTACACGCAGTTCGAGTTCTCCCTCGATCTTACGAAAATCTCTTTCCTAGTTATCCTACTTTCGTCGACGCGCTCCGTGACATTGATGATGCCCTTTGCATGGTCTTCCTTTTTGCCACCCTCCCAAGCACCGCCAGATTGCCACGCGAAATCATTGACAACTGTGCCCGGCTCTCCATGCAATGGCAACTCTATGTTATGCACACAAACTCCCTCCGAAAGGTGTTCCTCTCGATCAAGGGCGTTTACTATCAGGCTGAGGTTATGGACCAAACCATCACTTGGTTAGTTCCATATCAGTTCACACAGAACGTACGTTCCCCGTACCGTTTACTTTGCGAATACGTTTCTAACCGCGATGCAGATCCCTACAGACGTTGATGTTCGCGTGATGCTCACATTCCTGGAACTGTACCAGACCCTTCTGGGGTTCGTGTTTTTCAAGCTTTACAGTGACGCCAACCTTGTCTATCCTCCTCCGCTGGACATCAACAAGGACGACATGGCTGCAGGCGTAGGGGCCTTCAACCTCCAGTCCACGCATGTTCAACCGAAACGCAATGAAACCGGGAAGACTGTCGATGTGGATGGCAAAAAGGTCTCAGTGAAAGATGTTCGGCAGACCATCAAGAGTATCGTAGCTGCAGACGAGCCTCAAGTGGATGTCCAGATGGGGGATCCTGACGAAGCTTCCCCTGGAGAAGAAGAGCAATTCGTCGCACATGCAAGCAAATCTGCTCCAGACGCCGTTCCTGAACTACCAACACTGCACATGTTATCATCCACCCCTTCGTCACCCTCTTCACGACTATTTGCTCCCTACACCTTCTGGCTCTCAAGAGAAACATCCCGATCAATATTCGAATTCATTATCCGTTCGCACGGCGGGAGAGTCGGCTGGCCCGCTTCCTCAGGCACTGGTTCACCATTTGACGAGAGCGACGAGTCTATCACTCATGTCATCATCGACCGACCTGTGGTACAGAAGGAAGAGACCCCCGCAGAACGCGAGCTCCGCTCGCGAAGAAAGTATGTTCAGCCGCAGTGGGTGGTGGATAGCATCAACGCAGGAAAAATACTCTTGGAGGATACATATGCACAAGGGAAACTTTTACCGCCTCATCTGAGTCCTTTCGGTGAGTATGAGGGAGCTTACGACCCGACGGCGGCAACGAACGACGCAGATATGGATGTGGAAACCGATGGGGAGGAAGGGGAAGCGGATGCATCTGGGGACGAAAAAGAAAGCAACACCGATGCCGTGGAGGCAGCGCTTGCGTCGGTGGCTATGGATGATCCTGCAAGCGTCCGGGCTGCTGAGCTTGCTGCCGAAGCTGCTGGTCTTGACTATAACATCTTCGAAACCAAGGTGAAGAAGGCCAGCAAGAGCAAGAAGCCAGACACCGCAAGCAAGGCCACAGAAGAGGCGGAGAAGGACATGAACAAGATGATGATGAGCAACAAGCAAAGGAAGCTGTACGAGAAGATGAAGTACAGTCAACAAAAGAAGGCCGCTGAGGTACGTTTTCCTCTCTTTGGCTGTGGATACGTTGCTGAGTAAATCCAACAGAAAGAGAAACTTGAGCAGCGCAAGAAGCAGCTGCAAAAGGCTGGAGGGAAATAGGGGCTTTCTATAAGTTGTAGTCATCACGTGGTTACATCGGGAATATTAGACAGCGTAGCCAGTGTCAGCGTCAATCACAATGTGGTCTGACTGTACACTCGCCAACCTTCCACTACTAGTACTAAGTCTAATCAGTGCTGGTCCGACTCTTTCCACCTATCGTCTCTTTTTCGCAACGATTGGCCAGCAACAGCTGCCTTAAAAGGGCGACGAGCACGCCTTTGCCATCATTGACGCTGACGTTGCTCACAGTACCGTCACGATCAGTTCAGTGGTTGCCGCTCGTCTATGGTCGTCGGGTTCCGGGATGGCTTCAGTGATTTGGAACAGGACCCAGTTTGTGTAGATGGCTCATTACCATCATCATCATACATCTCAGAACTCCCTAATGCCTTACTTTCGAGCGCGACGACACCCCAAACGGAAGTCATAACGACGACGACAACAACCACAACGACGACAACGCAGACGACCGCCCGACTTCACCTCACCTCGCCCATGACGTCTCAATCCCATTTGTCAGGCGCCAGTGCTGGTTCACCGCGTTTACTCGTCGTCGATAAAGCCCTCCCTCCACTACCGCGGTCGGGATCGGTTTCGTTTGATATCCCTACAAAAGCGCCGACCAGACCTACTTTAACGCGTTCGGTATCAGCGATGGCGTTGGTCGGACACAGAGAACCAGTGAGCCCTGAAGCCGCTCATACAGCACCTTTCAGCAGTTCCCTGGACATTGCTACTCGCCATCTCCCACTGCCCGTCTCTTCTGTTGTCGGGTCCGAGGAAGCACACCGCTCCCCGAGTCCTCAACGGTTTCCCGGCGCGGGAGACGGGTATGCTTCACAAATGTCTGAAGAGGACGCACCGCGTCGCGCGAGGGGGTTGTCATTTGGGGCCCTTTCTTTTCTTTCTCTGGGCATGGTCGAGTTCAAGGCGAAAAAGGAGATGGCCTCTGATGCACTTACTAAGTCGCCCCGATCGCCTCAGAGCTCCTCGAAGCCACTGGCTCGGAAAGGTTCATTCTGGAAGAGGGCGAAAGCTCCAGAATCACAGGATCGGTCCCCTCGACAAAGTTTGGTTGTACCAGTCACCTCCTCCCCCCAGCTCCCACCTCAATTGCCCCCTCTCCCAAACATGTCGTCAATATCGAGCTTCGGTGTCGACCTTTCGCGAGACACCTTCACCAGCTTTGCCCGCAGATCAAGTACCAGTCTGAGCATCCGGCGTCATTCCGCCGAATCGGTTACCCCAAATCCTTTTGGACGGTCCTGCTCGTCCACTGTTCATTCCCCTGATGCCTCCGCTTCCCCTGCTTCAATCCCATCACAGTTACCGCCCTTGCTGGTTCTGACCCCCAATCCTGCGGAGAACTCACACCCCCTATCCTCCTCTCCACAAGCAGTCGCGTTTCCCCAAAGCACTGACCCGAGTGTCGACTATATACCTTCTGACCTTCACAAGCGGCGTAGAGCGCAAACGAACCCAACCAAGTCTTCATCGATCGATCTTTTTCGCTTGAGTATACCAAGTACACCGTCCTTCACGTCGTCGAAGTCGTCGGCGTCCGCTAGCACCGGCGCCAGTTTCAAGCCATCCAGCAAAACCACTCTACCTCGACCGGACGGAGGCGAATGTCCTTCATCTTATCTAGAAAGGGTACGCGCCATTGTAAGCAAAGCGGAACTTGCAAGCGTTCTTGCATCCAGGTAAGTCCTATGCGATCATCTGTGTTGTTTCATTTTCTGACACCACATAGTGTAGAGCCTGTCTTTGTCGATGCTCTCAGAACGTATTTGAAGGAGTTTGACTTTAAAAACGAGCCACTCGACATTGCCTTGAGGAAGCTGTTAATGGAAGTGGGGCTGCCTAAAGAAACCCAACAGATAGATCGTGTGATCGAAGCATTCTCCACCCGCTATTCTGAGTGCAACCCAGACCTCTTCACCGCCGATGGTGAGTGGGTCTCTACGCTACGCTCGCCCACGCGGTACTCAAATACAATAAGATCACGCCTACATTCTTGCCTTTAGTCTGATTATGCTCCATACCGATGCCTTCAACAAGTCAAACAAAGTCAAAATGACGAAAGCAGACTACATAAAGAATACTTCCCTTCCCGGAACTTTTCCAGAGGTGCTAGGGGTAAGTAAGCCTTTTTCAGCCTTGCCAGAACCTAGTCTGATAATTCAACAGTGTTTCTACGACAACATTGTCTTCTCGCCGTTCATTTTTATAGAAGACCCACTAGACACCAACGGTCAGATTGGATTGTCCCCTGATGCAGTCGTGAAGAAGCAACGCACCCCATCTACACCGACCACCGCCGGCATCCTTGCGAAAACAAAAGTGGATCCTTACTATCTTCTGGCGAATGTTGGTTTCCACTTGTTGTTTCACTCTGCCTTCGACTGAATCTCCGCAATAGGGCTTACTATGTTCAATGCAAAGCGAGGTTGAGAAGGTTATGACGCTTGAGGACACACTGTCTTTCGAAGGGACAAACGGGGCTTGGGACATCCGCGCATTGCAAGGCGCATTTTCGAATGCTCAAATTCTGGAGATCGAGGCGCCGGCGAACAAGCCCTTGTTCTCCCTAAACGTTACCGGAGACATGGCAGCGAACGGAAAGGCGCCGACGACCCCAGCGGACAGCGCTCCCACTACTCCCAGCGTCATGGCCTTGAGGATTGCCAAGGCCGGGTTGCTCAACCGGAAAGACGATATCACAGGGCGCGGCAAGAGGGCAGCAATTAGAAAGTGGAAGACATGGAGCGTGGTCCTGACAGGCTCTCAGCTACTATTCTTCCGCGACATAACGATTGCTAGTCACTTCATGGATATCGTTTCTCGAACAACGGTTTCTGCCGATGGCAGAGCATTTAAACCGGATGATATTTTCTCAGTAAAAGATGCCGTTGCGCTTTACGATAAATCCTATACCAAGGTGAGGTCCATGTTACCCTGGATACGATTCATACTCACCTTATCTTAGCACGAGAACACCTTCAGGTTCATTCTTGCAGACGGCCGCCAAATGTTGTTACAGGCCACCAATAGCTCCGAGATGAACACCTGGTTGGCCAGAATCAACTACGCTAGCGCCTTTAAGTCCGCTGGGGTTAGGATCCGACCTCTGACGCTGTCTCGTCACGACGTTCAGCTCACGGGTGTCGCTGCTGCGGCTTCTCATCTCCATGACATGCAACTTCAGAATAGCCCACCATTGGGCCACACCGGCGGAGATTCAAGCCCACCTTGCGATTTAATGGATATGTTATCGGGAGTCGCCAGTCTAGAGAGCCAGCGCCCTCAGTTCAAGCATCGCCTCACTGCTCCCCGTGACGACCTCCTCGACTTGGACTCCATATCGACTATCGAGTCTGCAAAAACAGAGCAATTCGAAAAGACCTTCCAACAAGTGAAGGCTGACCTCGCCCATGTCTCGATCAGGTAGAGTGTTCTCCCCGACAACGACAATTTGATATTAACTGCAACTCAAAGTGACGATGGGTCTTATTCGCCCTCTGAAAGCCCAAGGGATTCTACGCCTCCCATCCCTGATCAAGTCCCACTTTCAAGTCATTCTCGCTATGATATCATTGCTCAGAAAGTGCGGGAACTGGAGGAGAAATTAGCTGCCGTCCTGTCAGAACTGGAAGCGGGAATGCGGTTCATTCGCAATATCGCCATTCTTCGACCCTTCCAAGGAGCCACAAGGGCTAAGCTTCTGAACGCAGTTAACACTTTTGTGGCGGCAAAGAAATTGCCGCTGCTTCGCGTCGACTCTCAAAGATTGGCATGCCACATACTCGTACTTCGGGACGATTTGCAGTCGGAGGCTGATTCCTTGGATGCGATGAAAACTATTGCTTTGGATGCCGCTAGACATACCTTGAAGCAACACATCCCTCGGATGACATTAACACAACATGGCCTCAACGACAGACTGTCCCCCACGCATGGACTCCAGAGGCACATGTCGGACGCATCCCTGACAGAGTCATTCCATTCGGCGTTGGACTACAGTTCTGATTGGTTATCGGAAGAGTTGGACGATGCTCCGACTTCTCGGAGACCATCTCAGACGTTTGAATCGCCGCGTCCCAGTATGTCTACCTCACATCCAAATATAGCTCTCGATCCACAAGGTTCAAGAAGCACCTCGTTAGTACGATCCTCGTCGTTTTCAAGCTCGCGAAGTGGATCATACAAAGAACTGGGCAATACTTCGACATCAGCAAACGAAGACGGAGCCGAAGAAGCCGAACCCTGGAACAGAACTCGCGCTGCCAAAAGGGTTTCTCTCATTCGTGTGCCTTCGACTGTTGCTCTTTCAATGCGGACAAGTCATCAGACAGTACTGTAATTCTTGGACAGTTAATTTATCTGTAACGATTAAATTCTTTTTGTGCATCCCTTTTTGCTGCATCGTACATTACTATTTATCCTACTCCAAGGACGGGGACAACTGTTATGTATATCTGGTTTGGTACTTAGTGTTACTAGGGGTGGTGTCCTGAGCTCCCACGTTCCAGATCAATGATTTCATTCTTGTCGTTATTAGGTTGCTAAGCGTGCAGTTGCAATTGGACAAGCGAGATCCATGCTTAACTATATAGGGCGTAGAGACGTGATTCAGTAAAAATACCGTCAGTCGCATTCCATAAAAAATGCTGTCACCGCCTGACGTCCAAGCAAGAGCCGGGTGGACTCCTCCCCCCACCACCTCATAACCACAGCCCACGTCGGCAACTGTCAGATGTCCTCCCAGAGCCCGTCTGTCGATGGTTTCAAAACAAGTAAGTGCCTGTTGTCACTCACCTGAGATGCAGACTAACATTCCGTGCAATACAAGTTAACAAACCCAAGAGAAGATCGCTATTTCGCTCTTTTTCTGAATCCAAGAAATCCGTATGGAGCCCGACGTCGAGCCAGGGTACGGTCACATCTCACGAGGAACGCGACACTCGGAGGTCCAGCTCCAAGCAAAGAGCAAAGCTTCAAAGGCGTCCATCCACATCCAGGTCCAGAAGCAGTGTCAAGACAGAGCCTGGCAGCTTTCCATCCCCACCTTTGCCTTTCTCTGCACCGGCATTCCAAGAAAGCAAAGCGTCTTTGCTGTCCTCAGGATCAGGACATCATCGCGACCTTCGACGTCTCAAACGGCACGAAGCCATCCAATCTACGCCAGATTTGCGACTGCGACCACCCTTTGCCGATTCCTTGAACCACCTCAACAAGCCACGAAACGTGTCGCGAGAACATTTCCAACGTCATGGCCGCTCTTTCACTATGACAGCTGATCAGTTGGAACGGCGGAAAGCGAACATGTCCAAGCTGATGCGTCACCTCGGGGAATCTAGAATACCGCCAGAATTAATCATGGCGCCTCCACAGAAGGAGGTGCGCTTGGAGGACCCGCTGTTCGCGCCGAGAGCTAAAAGTCTCGATTTGCGACCTCTATCAGGCGTCTTCGAGGATGTGACAGAACCACTCACCCCCAAGCTCACAAGGGCTCGATCTCTGGGGTTTCACAAACGAGGCCCCCAGGACGCCATCGACCGCGACCAATCTGACGACCATCACGACTTGCAACGAAAGATTAAACGAAACAGAAAGATGACCAAGGTCCGTACCGTTTAACACGTCGAATGGAATTTTAGGAAAGCTTTTCTGACATGGGTTCGTTAGATTTTCGGACCTGAAGTAACGCGCGATCTGATGACGATACTGGCGGAAGAACGAGAGTCAAGGAGGGCGACACCCATGCAATCCATTGCTGAGCCACCAACGCCTATCGCTGAAGAGCCGCCTGTGCCCCGGACGGATTCTAGGTCGGAAATTGTTCGTTTGGCCTATGATGAAACGGACGATGAGGAGAAGCCTCCCGCTGGATCAATACCACCGACACCAACCCCAGATAGCCCGGCTGACGATCAGCAAAGGAGAACGCAGAAATTGGCCAAGTTCTTCGGCGTCGACCAAGGCGATCTTTCTTCGACTATGACAACCCCTGGCTCTCCCGAGACTCCACAGGCAACCGTAGTCCCTCTCACCGAGATCGACGTGAAGATAACTGGGAGAAGATTCTGGGGCTCCCCAATGAAGGCTGAGCTCAAGAACGCGCACATGGCTGACGCAATCCACCAGCTAAGAAGTTTGAAAGCAAGTTAATCAGTTACGAAGAGTTGATACATTTACCATACTCATTCATTATACCACTTCCTTCATCTATAGTATAATTTGTTCGGCTTTCTTAATGTAGGGATCTTGGGTAGTTGTTTATCTGTGCAGGCAAGTCGTGTTCGGTTTGCAGTAATCAATGACTGATGAATTTTTAGTGGAGCAATCAGGTATGATAGAAAGGAAAGGAGCGGTGACCACCAGGGAAGATCACCTCCTTAGAAGAATAAATACAGGGTCTCCGAGGACAATACTCGTCATGTGTCGGAAGGAGCCTGTCAGTGACATAAGGAGTCCTCCGAAAGAGGCGTAGGCCGTTCTGTGAAAGGAATTAGACAAGGGCAAGCGGGGAGGCATGGTACATACACAATCTCAGATGAAGCACCGTCGAATTTATACACCTTTCGAGTTCATGAGCATTGATTTTGGAGGCTCGCTAACGGCATCGACACACCTTTCCGTACATCACATACTCGTAGTCGTCGTCCAATCCTCGTCTTTTGCTATCTGGGCGCCAGACATCGTGTTCTTTGTCTTCCTCGTCGTCCCCCTTGGCGCCTCCTTTGGTTAATGAAGATGCCAAAGCCAGGGCAAAGCTCTGTCCTTCCTTCAACGGGAACAGCTCGACATTGTAATCCAAGGTCAGGTCCATGTCGTAATTTTTCGAGTGGGCATAGAGACGGGAAACTATTTCATGGATAAGGGAGTGCAAGTGTAACGGTTGAGGGAAGAGCTCGAACCTCGGTCGAACTTTTTGCCTTCCTTGTCGATATCACTGATTGTGAATATGTCGTCAAAGAGGATGTTTGATGATTGAGCGGCCATTCTGGAGTGCAAAGACCAACTTGTTGGTGGTGGAAGATGTTGTTCAAGTCGAAATAGGCGCTATTGACCATCAACGGGCTCAGAATTTTGTTTGTTCACAGGGTTTCACTTGTTTGTCTGACTACGACCACGACCACCATGTTCAGATTCGCTAGTTGGACGCGATATCGACTCTTTGCGACCACAAACCGTGGGCTATACTTCCGGGGAATTATCACTGCTAGTGTCATACCTCGAAGTCCACCTAGCTATGCTCCCAGAGAAGTTCCTACTCCTCTTGTCTTTGTTTCCGCGAATTCTCTAGACCCAGACTCGGGTAAAGAGTGTGTCTACCCGAAAACTCTACCCAGGCCAGAATATTGAAAACTCGTAGGATGTCAACCCTCTCGACGATGCTCTCCGAGAAAGGTTTCACTTGTTTCCAAATCGACCTCAGTGCCAGAGACGCAACAGCCTCGACCAAAGAAAAATCTCATGATGCTCTTATTCAAGAATGCTCTGAACGTGGGTCCCGATACCGTTTAGGTCCCAGAATAATTCACCGAAACCTTCTATCCAAAAGAATTACGCTCAGTGGTCAGGCTCAATGCCATTCCCTTCCCTCCTGTTATCATCGCTCGCTCTGCTTCTTGTCTCATCAGCCAGAAATACATTTCTTCGTATCCTGCCACGGGCCTTGTCCTAATTTCACCACCCAAGGACGACGACGACTTGGAGAAGACGGGTTTCCCCACCCCGATGAACGAGTTCATCTACGAACCCAAGTTCCCAATCGCAGTGATGGATACACCGGAGAGGGTCGCCCAACTCAAGAAAGATCATCGGTTATGCAAGGACCCGCACCCTTTCGTCGACATCGTAGCAGTGACCGAGTTGGAAGGCCAACCGTTGCTACAGGCAGTTGACCTCTGGTTGGATGAACTGGGCGTCTAGGACCAAAGATGCGGACGCCGGTTACCTAGGAAGTCGGGACCTGTTCTGCTCCATAGGTGTTCTACCACTCGTTAGTCACTGATCATGTTAAATTATCACCATAATAATACAACCGTGAACGCACCGAATGCCTGCTCTAGGACTAAGCGGGGAGTATCTACTGTAAATTACCCGACGGCTATCATAAGTTAAGAGTGGGGGATTATGCTTCTTCCTGTCGTTTGGATTCTTCTTGCTCTTGTTTGAGCACTTGTTGTTTTGCCTCAGCGACACTAGCAAGACCTGGAAGGACAACCTTCCATGTTGCACGGCCTCCGAGCACCCTCCTTACTTGGTGCTGGATGAGCTCGTGCAGTTTTGGGACGTTGGCGAGCTTTGCGCGACTGCCCATTAGAGAAGTAGTGGTGAGGTCGAGGACGAAGTCGGGGGAAATGGTGAACGTCAAGACCGGCGCAACAGAATCCGGGGTTGGTGGAATGACGCGTATCTAGGATGGGTCGTGTGGGCTATCATCGCGTCAAAGCTGAGCGCACCGAGTACGTACCGAGGATTTGAATTGAGAGAGGGATATCGTCAAGGATATCGGCAGGCGGGCAAAGGAGGCGGTAGGATAGTTGAAAAGATATGACGTTGATAAAGAGAGTGACAGAGTATCTTCGTAGACGGCGTCAAATTCGATTTCCTATGACGTCGGGTCAGAAGATTGCTGGTGGGGCGAACAGTAAAGGAATGACTGACAGGAGGACTATCGGGGTCGTTGGGATCGCTTTCGCGTATCCGGGCATTAAAGAGAGTCGGTGCACCCGCACCCAAATCGACAGAGTGAATTTTGATCAAGTCCTGCAGCGTGTTAACGAGAATGCGTGTGCTGGCCGGACGACACACACCAGGAAGCCAGCTGGACGTATTTTGTTGGCAAAGGCTTCAATTCTCTGCCTCGCAGTTTCGTCTCCTTCTGCACCAGCGAGATCTCCGCGAAGTTTTGAGCGATAGACGTTGGCAACCTGAGAGAGGGCGAGATGCTCAGCCAAGGCACGCGACGCGAGGGCGCGAAGCGACTCACCTGTTGTAGCAAAAGGTTGAACCAGTCCAAAGATTCAACATCATCTATCTCTGACTGTGACTGGGAGTCTTGTGCCTGTTGCTTCCGTGCAGGTTTCCTGTCGAACTGGGGATGGTAAGAGGTGGTTTCGAAGGGGTTTTTGGTGGAATCGAGGAAAAGGTATTTGAGAATGAGGCCAAGGAGGACGAGAACCGACAGTTGGCCCAGAATTAAGCCCTGGGTAAAGGTTGGCTGAAGAGAAAAGATAATGTTGGTCATTAGGATTCGAATGCGGGGTCGGGGAACGACATAGGCTTTTTGGCTGATTGCAACGCCCTGCAACAGCAAAATCACCTGCCAAATTCCCGGGCCTGAGTCCACTCGCCGTATTCGATCTCCGACAAACCTTCCCAACGGCACACTGTTCCCAAAAGCCATCTGTTGAAGAAGTAAAGTCCTGAGCAAAATTATAGGCCTCTCCAGTATTCTGTTACTACGATGTGATATTTATTACAAAAATCTACAATCGGCAAACTCTTGCTACTTGGTATGTGTCTCGACAGGGATCCGGCGGCAGGTGGCAATGCATATGCCTTGCACGGCCAATGAGTCTCACGGGTCGACATGGCTTCCTCCTCGTTTTCCGCCGTGGTCGTATGGCCAAACGCACCGCTCACAGACTCCCTCGTCAAAAAGGCTTTGTCCCAGTTCCATCCAAAATATCTCCAATTCCCAGAAGATGACGACGCCATCGTCCAGTGGTCCAGCTACGATGTTATCGACCACGAACTCCTCCTCACCCGTCCATCCCATGTCCTCGCTTCAAGTTACATCTTCCGCAAAGCCCTCATTCGAAAACACTTTTTATCTCGCATCGTCCATGCCTATTGCATCAAAAATCCCGATACCATCTTGAAAACCGCCTTTCCTCTGACCTATGAACTCGAAATATCATTTGCCGATGAGCTTGATGAGATGTGGACGGACGAGCTCTGGGAACTGGGAGAGCGCCTCGATAGCGATGATACCTGGTGGATCTTAAAGCCGTCAGTAATCTACCGTCCTTGAATATCTAATGTCGATGGTCTCATTCACAGTAACTCAGCGGCATGGCTAATCGCGGTATGGGCATCCGCCTCTTCGACAGCAAGGATCAATTACAGCAAATTTTCGAAGACTTTGAGGAGGAAGACGATACTGATGACGATGACACCAAGGGGAACGATACATCCGTCGTAACGTCCCAGCTTCGCCACTTTATTATCCAGGTCCGTTGTCCACTCATTTTATCCCGCTTTCTTGTGTTGATCGACATCAGGAATATATCCCAGATCCTTTGCTCTTCGACCCTCGCGAAGTTTCCCAGGAGAAAAACCTCGAGATAAACTGTCTACAGGGCCATAAAGTCAGTTTATACACCTTGTCCCTTCTATGGTCAAACTCACCTCACTTGCAACAAGTTCCATTTAAGAGTTTATTGCGTTGCAACTGGTGCCCTCAAGCTATATCTCTATGACAGGATCTTGGCGTTATTTGCTTCTCTTCCATATGGTCCACCGACCTTTGAAGTTATTGAACCAGACGAACCACCAGTTATCAATCTCCAGCATCACCTAACCAACACCTCGCTGCAAGCTGAGAAGGGAGAAGAGAATGTCCGGTTGTTGGACGAGCTCGACGGATGCCAGATTCTGTCAGGAGATGGAGAGCATGGAAAATTCACATCTGCTGATATCAAGTTTCTCATTAACCAGATGGGAGAGGTTTTGTCCGAGACCTTCAAGGCAGCCCTCGAGAACCCCATCCACTTCCAGGTAAGATCACATACGATCGTCATCGCATCCCACTCATGCATCATTCCAGGCCATTCCCAACGCTTTCGAATTGTATGGTGTGGATTTCCTGGTCTCTCATTCACCCAACTCGCCATCGCCCTTCTCGGTCAAGTTGCTCGAGATCAATGCTGAGCCAGCTATCGAGCTGACCGGTCCCCGTCTAACCTGGATCCTGGAAGATCTTTTCAAGTCCATTGCTGAAGTCTCTATCAAACCATTCTTCGCCCCCAACAAGGAGAACGACTGGCCAGTTGGCGAGACTCGACACCACCTTCTCAAGTGTCTTGATGTTTCTGTGATGCGATTCGACTGAGCTTTTTTTCTGATTTGGATGGAACAATATCTACACCCTGTAATACCAGTTCATAGCTTACTATGGTTCAGCTCGACTAACCACAAATACTAAGGCACTGTGAGTGTGTTGTAAATCAATACAATGTTTTGCTTGAATACACTTTATCTCGTGGGAAAGAAATAGCATTACCCCTTCTTTCCGAACACTATGTCAGCTTCTGCAGGCCCCTCTACTCCCTCGAAGAAGCGCTCCAAATGGGAAGACGGCGACGACGACGAACTGGACCATGGGCAACCCCAAATTCATCCACAGAAACGCCGGGTCAAAGCCAAGTCGTCTAGCACACCAGCTCAGGATTCCGGTCGCGGCACAACCACCGCTGCAGACCATGGTCACTCCCTGTCGAAACGTTCTCGGAGTGTCTACGTTCCGGAACGAACTCGGCATCCAGCTATCCAGTCCTCCCGCTCAGTCAGTTGCTATGAACGGCTAAACCAAATCGAAGAAGGCTCCTACGGCGTCGTCTTTCGAGCGAGAGACAGGCAAACTGGTGATATTGTCGCACTCAAAAAGCTTAAGCTCGACGAAGAGAAGAACGGATTTCCTATCACTGCTTTACGCGAAATCTACGCCCTTATGACCTGCCAACACGAAAACGTAGTTCGCATTCGCGAGGTGGTGGTGGGGGATACTTTGACCCAGTGCGTGTCGAATTCTTGACATTTCCAGCAACACATCCGTATATCAACGCTAGCTTCCCCCTCCTCTTTCAACTGATGCGCCCTCTGCTCTACATCTCGCCTCAATTCGTCTCATCCCGCCTTCCCTCGACGAAGAGTGTTTGTGGTGATGGATTTCATTGAACACGATTTGAAGACGCTGCTCACTTTGATGCCTGCACCGTTCCTGCAATCCGAAGTCAAGACACTTATGATGCAGCTACTGTCCGCAGTGCACCATTGTCACCAAAACTGGATCTTGCACAGGGACCTTAAGACTAGCAACTTGCTCATGAACAACCGCGGGACGATCAAAGTCGCGGATTTCGGGCTCGCTAGGCGATACGGTGACCCTGTTGGATTGGGCGGTCTTACCCAGCTCGTTGTGACTCTGTGGTATCGGTGAGTGTCCCCACTGTTCAGGCTTCAGTCCTCGTTGACAGGTTTGCAGGGCTCCTGAAATCCTTCTCGGCGCTACTGAATACTCTACAGCAGTCGACATGTGGTCTGTTGGCTGCATATTTGCCGAGCTACTCCTCAAGGAGCCCCTCTTTCAAGCCAAGGGAGAACTGGAACTGATATCTATGATCTTCAAATTGCTTGGTCCACCGACGAAGAACTCGTGGCCAGAGTATTTCGACCTCCCCATGGCGAAAACGATAGCCTTGCCTTCACCACAGCCGCACCAGTTCAGATCCAAGTTTCCGTATCTTACGACGAACGGGTTGGATTTGTTAATGTGCTTGTTGACCTACGATCCAGAGCGAAGGATTACTGCCGAAGAAGCTTTACAACATCCCTATTTCACGTAGGTTTCCGGGTCTGCCGGTACTCTCGAAAACCTCTGACCTCGTGGATACCTAGCGAGTCTCCTCTACCCAAACACCCTGACCTCTTTGGATCTTTCCCCTCCGTTGCTGCAGGAGAAAAGTACGCACTCTGTCAGTCTGCTTGATGCATCTCATAAACCTCTTTTTAGGCGCCGTGTCGTACCGGACAGTCCGTCGGCCCCTGCCAGGGCTGCCAATTACAAGATGATAACAGAATTCGATATCCCATAAATATGGATGTAGACACAATACATGTGGCAGGAGCAGGAAACGTAAACGAAGGTCCATTGGAGATCATGAACAAATCACGAGCTGAACACCAGTTCAATTGCCGAATCTCTCTTGGAGTAACCGACGCATCTGCTGGAATCGCTGACGGGTTTGGGTCATCTCCCCGCATCGGTCGTAGTATTCCTTGACCTCTTCCACGGTAAACCTGAATTCCGCGGCAATTTCCCTGAGGGTATGGTCGATGACATGGAGGCTTGCTAGAGCGACGAGGGCCGAAGCACTCAAAGCGGAAGGTTCCTCCACTTCTTGTGGTCCTGGAATCCCTGTCGACGGTCCTGCCTCTTCTCCTTCGCTATCGATTAACGGGTCAGCAAACTGTTCGCAAAAGGGGAGCATAACTGCATACCCTGTTTTCCGTCGTTTATTCATATCATCACCAGGACGCGGTGCCCAGGTGGGTGGTGGTGCATGACCGATTCGAACAGCCCATTCAGGCTCCTCGTTCTCTTCCACTTCTTCTCGCGTTGGAGTCTTTCGCATCTGATCAGGTCTGTCCGGAAGAGCCGATCCAGAAGGGATGGGTAGCATGTGGGGGTAAGGCCCAGCAGTAGGATTAAGATTGGGGAAAGGATGGTGAGGCAATTGCAAGACATCGACATGCTGACCACCGGGAAGCTGCATCCCGTGAGGTAGATGGCTGAGGACATCATCGACGGATGTCGGGAAGGAATCATCCACTTGGTCAATCTTTCTCTTCTTTCGAGTACGCTTGGGTTTCTCCTCTGGTTGGCGAACGAATCCATATTGACCTTTTTCACCCAAGGTTGGCTGTTTCTCCTCGACAATGCGAGCGATGACGCGGTCGAGACGGGATGCGTTCTTCTTGTACCTTTCGCGCCATGACTGCCAAGTATGGCGGGTAACCCAGGCGTATTCAGGATCGCTGGCCTAATGAAGAGAAAATAAGAAGAAGGGGGTAGAGATAGCGAGGACACTTACTTGCTCGATGAGTTGTTGGTAAAGCCGGTTTCCAGTGCGCCCACCTGTCTCTTTGAACGGGATCTTTTCTGCGATCCAACGACAGAGTCGCTGTTCGTCATCCTCCGTGAACTGGGTCCTCCTGTAAAGAATAGTATAAGTTATCAGTGAATAGGCATGTAAACACCACGCACTCTTCACCGGGTCGACGTCCACCCGGATTCTTGTACACCAGAGGGGTATACATCACAGCCCCTTTCTCGATGCATTTCTTGACCCACAGATAAGATTCAACATATTTATTGGGGTCGGATTCATAAGTCTTGACGAGGTGTTGAAACACTTCAGTGTTTGGGTCCGCCAGAATGACTTTTGCAGCTTGAAGCGAAGCACTTGCTATTCCGCCCGAATGCTAAACCAGAAACACAGGTCAGTTTCATAGACAATGCAGGTAGCTAGGGTGGATGACAACCATAATGCGCAAGCTTAGAGCCGATCGGGCGTTTGGGTTGGCGATACTGGGGTGAATATGCATTTGAAGCGGTACTCCATCCTCAATGAAGATCTGCTTCAGCAAGGTGCCTGCCACCTTGCACGCTTCGACATAGGTATAAGGAACAAAGTATCGCTCTGGTCTGTCCTTTGCAGTCCAGCATTGGCGGAGGCGGTTTTCTTCTTGCGAGCCTGGGTTGACCAAGATATAGCCTGCGCGCGGCACTTTGGTCTCTACGCGCCCTCCCAATGACTAGAAAAGGGGTTTCGTTGAGAATCGCTTGACACCGAGTCATTGCAACGCACCGTAATGGATTCACACAGCTCAGCTTGGACGTCCTGAGGCAGGTCCTTCTGGATGAAAAACTTGATTGGCATATTGTTGGCATCTTGGAAAATCTGGAGACATTGGAGTCAGGAACCAGTACGCGACGCCAATTTGTTCTGCGAGGCGCGACTTACCATCGTGGCACCTGAGGTTAAGGTTGAACGGGAACAAGAGTCGTGGGTTAGGGTTTTGCAAAGAGGTTAGGGTTTGACATTGTTGACTCGACCAAAACCGTGTCAAATAGCTTAGGTAATTTCCGACGTCGGACATAACGATCCGGTGGTACCGAAATCTGAACATAACCAAGAAAAACACCGTCTAATAGATACACCACTCAGTAGTCCTAAAAAATACCCTACTCGAGGACCTTGCCCGGGTTCATAATGCCATTGGGATCGAAGATGTGTTTGATCTTGTGCATCAAGTCAATGCTAGCCTGGCTCTTGGAGTATGGCAGGGCGTGAGTCTTCATCGCACCGATACCATGCTCGGCAGAAATTGAACCTCGCAGAGATTCTATAAAAGATTGAGAAAGATTCAAATTCTGCAAGCAGTAGTACTTACGGACGACCTCGTAGATATAAGGTTCAAGAGCCGCCTCAATCTCAGGCTGGAATGAATGAGCAACGACGTTCAAATGCAAGTTGCCTGAGCCGGATTTATCAGCAACATTTCCCCACCTATCTTTCGAGTAAGGCACCCACCGTCACCGACGTGACCGTAGCCAACGACATGCTTAACGGCATTTTCATGCAGCAAACCTTTGCTGCGAAGGTGCTCCCGAGTGTTGTCAACAACCTCTTGGAATTTGGCCACAGGGATCGAGATATCGTATTTATAGGCCTTGCCCTCCTTTGATACCGCTTCAGGCACACCCTCGCGCAATGCCCAGAGGGAAGCAAATTGTGCAGGGTTTTGAGCCAAGACACCGGTGTTGATGAGTGGCTCGTCCGCCGTCAGCAAAGATTCCAGAAGATCATTCAGCTTCTGTTCTTGGGAATTAGCATCACTCACACCGCTCGAAGCGTGAACCACGAACCTCCTCATCGTGTTCGCGACGACCACCACTTGTCTCGACCAGAACAAAGCACTCGGCACCTTCGACTTCATCCTCGCTAAGCGCACGACCTTGGCCGTGTTTGACAGCCAAATCGTAGGCTGTGCGGTCAATAAATTCGAAAGCCGAAAGGATTTCGGATAGGTGATGTTTGACCTTTTGAAACAGCGGGAGAACGTTCTTGTATGATGGTAGAGCCAAGATGACATTGTTGGTCGATTGCGGGGCAGGGGGAGTAAGGATAGAGACACCAGTAATAACACCAAGTGTTCCCTCGGCACCGATGAACAATTGCTTCAAATCATAACCTGGGTATCTGGGTTGAATAAAAAATTCACGCAAGAGGCAAGTACCATACCAACCTGTGTTGTCTTTCCTCAAGGTAGTTAGTTGGTCGAGGATAGTTCCATCGGCCAAGACGACCTCGAGACCGAGAACAGTGCCATGGAGAGAACCGTACCGAAGCAGCCTCAGGCCGCCTGCATTTGTTGCGACATTTCCGCCAATCTGACAGCTGGAATGGGGAACGCGTGAGCATGGTTGGGGTGGTACGGAAAATGGCGGGAACTTGCCTTCCTTTAGCGCCAAGGTCAATTGGCATGATGTGATCTGGTGCAACGTGGTCGGTTAACGACTGCAAGATGCAGCCAGCATCTGCGACAAGGATTCCTAAAGGAGGAGGTCAGCACTGGGGTAAATTTACGGTGATGGTGAGGCTTACCAGAGACCGGATCGTACGTCCGAACCTGGTTCATGTTCGCAAGGGAAAGGACGACCTCATCCCTGACTGGGACGCTTCCACCAACGAGGCCGGTATTTCCACCTTGAGGGACGACACCGATGCGCCTTTCATTGCACCACTTGAGGATCTGGCTCACTTGTTCAGTGGTTTTAGGTTTGAGCACTGTGGTCGAGTGACCCTTGTATCGGCCGATCCAGTCACAGTTGTAAATGTCGAGATCCTCTGAGGTTGCAGAGGCAGCTGGACCCAACGTCGAGAGAATAGAGGAGGGCGGGAGTATTTTTGCAAAGTGAGCAATGTCCTCTGGTGTGACAGAGTTGAGTTGGGGGACGGAGGAGGCTAAGCGGGCATTGACGAGAAGCCTATGGGGAATGCGCGAGGCAACTCTGTGGACGCGGGAGGAGAGCATGGCCCCTGATGCCGGAGTGAGTAAAAAGCATGGATGAGAAGTGATTTATGACTTACTTCCAAATGGTGGAACAGAGAAGAGACTTTACCAGACTTAAGGCACGCTGAATTCTGGTGGAAGGTGATGGGAATTTGTCAGCGACACGGTAGCGTTACAGCGGCGACTCTGGCCATCAACCTCTCGTTGACCGTATTTTCGTCTCCTTCCCATAGCACGAATGAACACCGCCTAATCCACAATCCCCACCGTGGTAGTCGACAGGTCCAATTCCCCCGTCCCGCGTCCCCCCATCTCCTCGTTATGCCCCACGACGACGACCCAAACGGCGGCGGCTCCACCGATACCCACGACGCCCTCCTCGTCCAGGACCCTCCTCCAAGCCCAAGTCCGAAAAAGGTCGATGAAGTAGGCGTCGTCTCCGCCGTAGACCAGCAGTTGCAGGAAGAAGTCTCTGATTTCAGGTCTGGCGACCCAAAGGACCACGGTAGCCCCGCAGAGTCCAGTAGGGGTCCCTCGTTCTCGACAACAGCAGACCACACTTCAGAAACGGGCAGCGTCCAGAGCATGCCCGCAGTGCGCATCTCAGAGTCGCCAACACCGCTCGCCAGTGACCACCCATCCCCCGCACCGTCGCCCGCTGCTTCAGTGATTTCCCATCGCCCGCCACCATCGCCCGCCCGTAGCCAGACACTCCAGGAACAGGCAAACAGCTCCCAGACGCAACTTCAAAGGAGGGCTCGTCACAGATCGGTGATGCTCGAAGTAGGTCACCCGCACCGTGTTTTCTTGCTGCTCGGGCGCTAACGGATATAAAAGGGTCGCTCGGCCAACAGACTGTCTGGTTTCTTCAACAACCTCATGAACCGCCGGGACACTTTGGTTCCGAACGCCAGGGACGCTGTTCCAGAAGTCCCATCATCTCACCCTCCGTCCAGGAACCAGTCTGCACCACCATCTGAGCCCGTTTCTCGTCCAACATCACCTTCACCGCCCCCTCGCCCTGCAACTCCTCCGCCCCCTTCACTGCCTGCTCCAACCCTGACAGAGCTAGGACTCTCTCTTTCCACCGTCACCTCCGACCTTTCTCCATCTCATTTCAGTGCACCACCCACAAGCGGGGCTTTCTTGGCACCTCACTACCTACTGCTATGTCATGCTCAGGGCCTTGACGTTCTTCCGCTATCCTCCCCTCCTGCACCTCAACCATATGCTCTGGTTCGTCGCGTAAGCTTTAAAAACGTCGTCGTAATGGAGCAGCGCGGTGTATTGGTCGCGATCGCTGGTAGAAGGGATGGAGTGCGGGTATACGCATTGGAGGAAGTCAAGAAGGCGATAGAATGGCGAATTGAGGTCGAAATCAAACGTGAACGAGATCGTTTACGCCGGGAAAATGTCAAGAAGTCGGCGACAGTCCGTAGCATCGACGCTATCGATTTACGAGAACTTTCTGAGAAACCACCTCGAAACTTTCTGTCAACACCGCCCCCCGGAGAAACGGATACTCGACGGCCCAATATTCTTCGAAAATCATCTCATGGCTCAATACCGGTCCCAGTCCCCACCAACGTCCCGCCTCAATTACCGTTGATCCCTCGGCCACCTGTAGCCCGGCCCAGGCAAAAACCACGGTCAAGCTCAGTGCAGCTTCCACCTACCCCTCCTATAGCTGCACGACACCCGAGTGAAGATCCTCCACCTTACGTTCAAGAGGAGCCAGCCAGTTCCCAGGCGAGCCTTCTTCGTCCACAGCCCTCAGCTGTCTCTTTACGTGCGCGGACTCGCGGCAATTCCATCACCAATGTGCTTGCCGGACGACCACGGTCGACATCACGCGAACCTCAGTCCAAAGTTGATTGGGCAGAGTCCAGTGAAGACGAGGCGATAGATATTGTAGCAGCGGGAGCAAGCGGGAGTCAGGCTTTGGATGAGAGGACTAGCGCGACATTGTCGGCCAGTCGTGCCTCAGCGGGGCTTCCTCCAGTTCTCGCCCAGCCTCCTGTGGTCCACACTCGACACCGCTCTGGGACGTTACGACGGAACAGACCTTCGAATCTCGACCTTTCGTTGGCGTTACCGGCTGCCAGCATGCAGCCACCACCTTCTCCAGCTCCCACCCTCTTGAGCCTCAGGCAAGCTCTGGCGCAATCTGCGTCATTGGACGGTGATCGGGAAGGCGGAGAAGAGCCCACTGATCCAGCCCTTGGGGAGGATGACGAAGGGGACGAAACTGACGGTCGCATTAGCCTCGCTCAAGCATTGCTCGAGAGCCGACTGCCCGAGTTACCACCTCTAGGAACAACCCGTCCACAAGAACCCATACTACTCGCAACAACCAATGATCGTGTCGAATCCCCGCCTGGATCTCCGGTTGGTAATTGGAATGGCCGGAATACACAGGGAACAACCGATACGTCGCCAAGTACTTCCAGGCGCAGACGGAGGCGATGGTCTGTGTTGAATATAAATTCAAACGAGGGCGATTCGCCGCAAGCCGACGCTCAGCAAATTCCCAATCCCCCACTAACAGCTCCTGCAACTGAACGCTCGCCTCATCGTTTCACGAGGTCACACTCTTTCCGTTCAAATCGTTCACAGCCTGCTAGCATCAGTACTACTCCTGACCCACCATCTAGCGCATATCCTCCCTCCCTTTCATCACAAAGGACGACAACCCCTGTTACCAACCTCGCCAGGTCCGCCACGCGCTATTTTCCACGGATTATTAGCAATGCATTTCACGGTCGACGCTCAGAAGAACGTGCGGCTTTGCCAGCACATGCCTCTGACAGTGAAACAACCAAGCCCTCCGTCCAGTCGAGTAACCAGGCTCCTCCTCCGAAGCTGGAATACGTCAAGCTACCGGGCACGAAAAATGCATTGATGATAAAGGCAGTGGAGACTGCTAAGAAAAGGTCGGTTTCATATTGATTGTTAAACATTTGATATACTTACACGTCGTGCAGCTTCCTGGCCATCCTGTGCGGGGATAATGGCGAAAAGGTCGAACTCTTCGCCGGTACCTACCGAACTGCACTGGGCTTATCCAGGACCTTCATCCTGCCGGACTCTCCTCGTTCTTTGGAACTACAACTCCAAGGCGACGATCTCGTTGAAGTGTTCTTGGTATTCGCTCAGAACGTGTTTGGCTTGGAACCTGCTACCGTTAGGGTACGAGAAGTGCGGATAGGGCGCGCAGAGCGACGAGCTGCACGGCGACGAGCTCGTGAAAACAACCGAACAGGGACAGGCGAGCACGCTGCCGCTCCGCAGGAGGGCGAGCCACCGGAAGAAGATGTGGCCAATGTTAATGTCACTGTCGGGGTGTCCGTCGCCGTCGAGTCAACTCCAGCCACTTCTGGAGATGCGACTGTGAGACCTGCGTCTCCGACGCTGGTTGCAAGCGAGCATCCTAATGCACCGACAGAGCGCCCCGCGACCCCTGTTGACTCTGCTCAGACGGCGTCCACGTCACAACTGGATGATCTCCCTTCTGTAACCTCGGCAAACGCAGGCCCGTACACAACATTCCAGCAACTTAGCTTTGCTCCCAAATTCCCTTTGGCATCCATTGCTGACGACTACATCATTCCGCCAACATACCCCTCCTTCATTGAATACCGCAAGGAATACGAACATGACGAGGCAACTAATTCTAATGACGGCAACGATACCAATAATGAGCCACCACCCGCTGACTTTTCACCACCTGGATTACCTGTGCCGATACCGACCAAGCCGCCCCAATGGTACTATCGCGACCCAAAGGGAGTCGTTCATGGTGAGGGTTTTGATGCTATTGTATTGGTAACCGCTCTGATGATGACTGGTGTTCAGGCCCATGGAAGTCGTCACTTATGCAAGCATGGTACAAGCAAGGGCTACTTCCTCCCGATCTGCCTATTCGACGTGAAGAAGATGAGGAATTCACCCTGTTGAAGGAACTTCGTCTTCAGAGTGTTGATCCTGCACAACCGTTCAGCTTCCCTCCAACACCGCCTCCACCTCCCCCGGTACCTCCACCGCCAGCCGAGAAGCCGTTACTGTCTCCTATATCGCTGCTGGCTCAACCGCGTCACTTTGGGCCTCCCGCTCTCTTTTTCTCCTCCCGTGGTGGTCACAGCACAACCGTCGTCGACTCGAGAGGTCGTTCGGTTCTGAAAGGCAAATTTGTCTGGACTAACGATGATGACTCGGAGGACTCGAAAGTCACCTCGAAAATGGGGGATATCAAGCGGCTGGAGGCGTTCGATGTTCAGGATCGGTCCGTGCTGGTTGCATTGAGGCAGGGAGGTCTGGAGGCTGTGGATTTGTGTGACGCGCTTCTCCGACCAGCCGACGAATCACGGACAGTGCTCCCCCACTATAGCCCTCCGCTCAGTACGACCAACAGGCGCCCACCGTTTGTATGGAAGATTGGCACACCGATCGCGGCTTCTCCGACTCCCTTCAGCGCGTTGACCAGTCAGAGACCGAAGACAGGTTTCGGGCACTTGTCGGGTAGAAAATCGTCAGTCAGTTCCGGCAAGACAGTGGTTGGACGATCCGATGTCCATACTGTTCCGGGTGACCTGGAACCGACGGATGAAGTCTTCTTCGTTGGAAGGAAGGAGGATGAAATCTACTTTTGCGAACGGAATGCAGGTTCATTCCGCATTCTCAGGTTGGCACCTCAGTAAACTACACCTTACTCTCCAAGACTAAACTAGCTAGCTCCACACACAAGAACCCTTTGATCACGAACCTATTCAACCCCACATTGTTAGCACTATAACCTGCTCTGCTTTTTTCCCTCCCAATTTTGTAGCCCACATGCACCTTTTGTTATTCTATTCGTAATATGTGTATTGAGATACCTACAACTAAATACCACCAGAGATCACGCTGTATACTGTTACACTTGGTTCATTCAGAGTTTGGCGACCATCTTCCTGAGTTCTGTCTTCAAAATCTTGCCCGTCGATGTTTTCTGGGAGAGCCATGTTAGTGGCATGATGGGGAAGGCATGTAGCGACCATACCGGCAGCTCTGGAACAACTTCGACCCACTCGGGGCAAGCAAATCCTGGGAGACGACTCTTGGCATGAGCCTTGAGGTCCTTCTCAAACTCGTGATATCGTCCCTTCCACTTCTCTGCGTGCTGAGGATGGAGAATGACGAACGCCATTGGTCGTTCACCCCACTTGAGATGCTGTCGGGCGATCACACTGACTTCCAGAACGTGGGGATGCGAAGCGAGTTCTGGATGGAGGAATGTTGGCAGGGGGTAATAAAAGAAGAACCTGGAAAACCGGAAGGCTCACCTTGTTCGATGGCCAGGCTTGATGCGTTCTAGGGAAGGTGTTTGAGTCAACTTGAAGCGGTAAATAGTATACAAAACATACCTCTCCGCCAGAGATAATGATATCCTTACTCCTGTCCATGATAGCGACTGAGCCGTCAGGGTGCATCACAGCAAGGTCCCCTGTCCTGAAGCTTCCACCTCGGAATGCCTTCTTCGTTGCTTCTGGGTCTTTGTAGTACTGCAATGCATTGTTCACTACACCTTTCCCTCTTATGGGGTTGTGAAGTAAAAACCCACCTCCTTCATGACGATGTTGCCCCTTGTAACAATCTCACCAAGTGTCTTGCCGTCGGCAGGTACATCCTCGAGCACGTCGCTCTCTTCGTCCTGCTTCACGACTCGAACTTCTTCTGCGGTTGCGAATGCGTGTCCTTGGCGAGCCATGAGGCGAGCCCGGTCTTCTAGACTCAAGCTTGCCCAGTGGGGTTGGTCGTAATTACGGGTGAAGGGACCGTATGTCTAATAAGCGGACATAAGCATGGGATTCGGTTGCGAAGGGTGTAATACAACTCGCCTCACTGTAAATTGGGATTAGAACCGTTGTTTGGGAACAATCGGCCAGTGGTTAGGAACATGAACATGTAAAGCCAGGGGAAGACGCACGTCAAACCGTAAACATGAACAGGATTGATGCCCTTTTTCTCGAGCTCCGCGATGAGGTGTGCTGTAGGAGCTGCCCCAGCTGTACAAAGTGGTATAAGTAAGCGTTGTAGAGGGAACAAAGGTCTGACTGACCAATGATAGCTGTGACTGGTCGTGAAAGCTTCCTCGCCAATGGGTCATTGATGATTCCAATCTTCAAGCGTCATTAGCCTTCGATACCGAAGGTTCGACGAGGACTGATCTTACCTGAACAGTCGGTGCACCACAGTAGTGTGTAACTCCAGAATGGAGAAGGTGATTCCAGATGTGGGTATAGTTGACGGTTCGTAATGTAATCTGACAGTGTCGAGCTCAGCTTGATTGCAGGACGGTGGCATGGTAGTCGTACCTGAGTTGCGAACGCGAACACAGTTGCCCATGGATAGGTCCAACCAGCTGCATGGAACATAGGAAGGATCCTGTTAACACCGGGAAATCAATATCCCGACTCTATCATTCGTGGATTGTAGATCTTTACCATAGGTAAGTGGATTCCTTGTTGATCCTAAAGAATGGCGGTTAGTCGCCGAACAGCGAGCGTCAACGACATAGTGTGACCTACCGTCCCTCAAACGCGTTTCCTATTGCCCCGAGGTATGAACCTAATGGAATCTAGATTCAGTCTCGCAGCATTGACGGTGTGAAGTTGTACCACATGCCTCGCAGCGTTGTGATCACCCCCTTGGGCTAAAGTGAAGCCATCCAATGGTCAGTTGACTTTCCGGTCGAAAGTTCTGGAGATAAGATTCGCACCCGTCCAGTCGTGCCGGATCTGGGAATGCGGGGGAAGACGGTAAGCCCAGGGCATCTTGGAGAGGTCGAGACACGTACGTGTAGCAGAGAACGGCTCCAACGTTCTCGTCGGGCTCTGCCTCTAGTCCTCGCCACCCTTGTTCATTGCTATAAGCCCGGCCCTCCGTTAAGAAGTCTTCATAGGGATCGCCAGCCCTCCCTGTGTCGTTGGAAACGATGACGCGCGCGTTCGTGTTGCCGATAAGGTGCTTATACTCGTAGTCGACCAGAATGATACTGGCACCGCTGTGCTCGAGGATATAAGCAACTTCATGTGGTTTGAGGCGAGTGTTGATGGGGAGCAGAATGCCACGCGCTGCGAGAACACCATAGTGTGCATCTGTGGAGAACGGTGAATGATGGTCCTGACTGAATGCCAAGGGACGGCTGCTTACCGGCAATTAATGGACTGCAATACCGATATCAGGGAAAGGAACAACCCGAAAGGACAGAAAGCACTCACCTGTTTGGTGCAATGACGGCGACACGGTCTCCAGGCTTGAGACCAGCCTTTAGTAGTGCGTACGCAAGGTTCTGGATTCGCTGCGCCCTGTATAAACACAGCTGTGAGTTTTTGGGGAGATCCGGGTAAGGCCAATCCAGCGCACCAGACAGAGAAGGTATAGGCGACAGGATTCGGGGTGTCTGGGTGTAAAAGAGCGAGTTTGTTGGGGTAGATGAGAGCTGCGCGCAGGATAAAGGACAGGGGATTCTAGTCGAACAGTGAGAAGTGGGATGAAGCTGGTGAATGGGGTGACATACCAGAGGCTGGTGATTGGCAGGGAGGTTGTTAATGTCCTTGAGTCGAAGCTTGATATTGTTTGGAGGGATGCTGGCTGATGTAGGCGTGAACTGGAAGGGGAGCGAGGACATTGTGGGCCAACTTGGCTTGAACCCGTCCTCGCTCAACCCTTTAATGGATTCCTCCTTCTGCATTCCAAAAATAGACTCGTGATCATCTTACCCCGCTTCCAAGCCTGATCCCATCAATTTCGGCAGTCTCGCAATTCCAATTCCTCCTTCATAGGATTCACTTTCTACCGCCATGTTCCCTCCCTTTCTCGTAATTCTAGCTTCGCTATGGGTCCCACATACTGTTTTTGGTCATTCCTTCCACTACTCTTTCCTAGGTCCAGTGCACTCAAATCATCTTTATAGGAGACGGGAATGACTGGGTGAACGTCGACTACGTCTTGGAGGAAGCCCACCAAGCTGCAACTTCCTCCGATTCCCCCACATATCAGGCTGTTAACAGCATTGTGCGCGGAGCAGACCGACTGTTACGAAAGGGCCCATGGGGTATGCCCCTTTCCCCGCTGTCCGATACTCGGGCAATTCATGAACCGCCCCCCTAGCTGTGGCCAGCGACAAAGGCTTTCTGCCGCCGAGCAAGGATGCTCGTGATTATCTCAGTTGGGCACCCTAGTAAACCTGGCTCATCTCTCTCCATGAGCACCTTCTGAACCTCACCTTCGAAGCCACTGGCCTGATTGTCGATGGTGCTCAAAGTCTGGTCGAAACCAGTTGGCTCATACTGGTGAAGGGTCTACCAATGCTTCGTCCACTGCTTTCGATTCGCCGGACCCAAGTGATTTTCCAGACGATGATATGCTCTACGAAGAATCGGTAGATTCGGAAGAGAGGGGTCTCCGAGACCTTCACCTGGCGTATCATCGCGGAGCATTGCAATTGCACAAACGCAGCCACAACAGGCGAGCTCAGTCAGCCTTCAATCTGGTCGATGTGTCCGTTCCAACAAATGTTGTCTCGTCTCTCGTCGCTTCGATCACTGTACCGGCCGTACCCATAAATCCTGTTGGCACTTCTTCCACAGACTCGACAACATCGAAAGGAACGCGCCCACCTGCTCAGGCGGCCGCCAAGACCACTAAAACAACATGCACTCCGTCCCCGACAACGAGTATGGCTCCTAGTGCGAGTAGGTCATATATTCGTTCACAGACGGATGAACCTCTGATTTGTCCCTTTAAGCTTGGACGACATGTCGTTACATTGGTCGGGACGGAAAGGTGAATCCAGACGTCAGGGGCTTGAACGGGCCGTCCGCGATCAACAGCCTCTCCCAGTATGTCCTCTATGGCTGCATCTCTGCTGTCGTCAACAAAGACTCCAAACATGCTAAAGAAGCGGTGGCCGCTGTCGACCGGTTTTTCCTGTCGCCCTCTACTGGTATGAATCCCAACCTGAAGTATGGCCAAGTTGTACGAGGACCGGGGCCAGCTGGCATTAGTGGCACATTTACCGGGATTCTTGATCTACGCGGAACCGTTAAGATCGTCAATGGACTGATGCTATTGAGAGAACTTGCTCACCCGGACTGGACGGATAAACGGGACTCGGCTATGCGGTCGTGGCTATCGCAGTATGGACAGTGGTTAACTCACAGCGACATTGGTAAAATGACAGGCTCACGACCCAAGTATGCACCAATCTTTCCTTCGTGGGTTCCTCTTAACCATGTTCCTAGCAATCATGGAACCTTTTACGTTTCTCAGCTGGCGGCTGCGAAGATTTTCGAGGGGTCCAAGGAAGAAGCGATATCGATCCTTGTGCAATTCTTCAAGAAACAGTTCATAGATCAAATCGCCGCCTCTGGGGAGCAGCCCTTCGAAGCAGTCAGAACGCGGCCGTATCACTACCGCTGCTTTAATATAGAGGCGTTGATCGTGAGCTCTGTGTCTCGCTTCTCCGCATTTTCCGATGCCTGACGCTTCGTAGACGAATGCAAAGCTCGGCGATCAACTTGGTCTCGATCTGTGGTCCTCCCGCTCCAAGTACGGCGCAACGATACAGACCGCCATGGACTTCATCATCGCGTCGGACCCCAAGGGGGAAAAGGCATCGGAAGCTGTTCCCCACGTCGCGGCTGTAGCGGCAGCCTATGGCGATCCGAAGGGAAAGTACGCTGCTTTCCTTAAAAAGCACTTGAGCAACTATCAGTCGAAGCCTTTCTGGTTTTACGATCAGCCTAGAGCAGTCTCGAGAGACTCGTCCAAGAAGATGGTCAAGCAAAGTGATGCCTCTGGAAATGGCCAAGAGGCGGACCACGACGGCGCGTCTACTGGTACACCAAAATCCCCGAATATACCCTTCACTTGCCCCGACGTGTTTAAAGATGCGACGAGAGTGGAGATCGACAATGGGATTTTTGTGACTTGTGACGAGCTTCGGCCGTTCTACGAGCTTCCTATGCCAATCTAGAGACTATGTACATGTATGTCCTTTGACGCGTATTTCACTCGAGCACAGTCTTGGCAGTGCCCCAAAATACATTCTTGAACCCATCCTCATACATCCGGGATTCCGAAGATAAGGTTCGTCGTCATTGAACTTCATAGCCTTACTGAACACAGATTCGTCCGTCTGACCACAGGGTACTTGGCCCTCGATGGCCGTCGAGCAGCCTGTAAAGTCTAAAGAAAAACTAATGTCGATTCGAGGTGGAGTTGCTCCCACTGATAGAAAGCTTGTCGCCCGAGATAGGTCACTCTTGCCCTCGAGGTGAGTTGTACCAGGTCCCAAACGCATGCTTTTGAACGTGGTCCAGGTCCGCCCTTGAAGCGATTCCTGCCCTCTGAAAACCCGAACTGTAACACTTACTTACCCACAGCCAGCGGGCGTCAGCGATAAGATATGATTCAAATCTGACCCCACGCTACATCAATTAGTTGCTTCGCCCGCCTTGGTCCCCTCCCATCCGCTGGTTATTCCATGTGATGCATCTCGGATGCTCTACTTGATCATTTCGGTCAGGCTCTTCCTGACCGGCATTCTGCTCTGTGTTCAGGGAGGACAGCCCGTAATTACGCGCTGTTATCCTGTTACCTTGATTCCGGGGCACCTCATCGTCAACTCTCCTCCACTCATGTTATTCAATCCGTAACATCACGCCTGGCCTCACCTCACTCCCGACTCGGTTGACCGACATACCCTTGGCTGGTGACTGTTCCTGAGGTTTCGTTTGCAAACGAGCTCCATGTAACGACCGCATGGCACGGTGACTGGCTCACCGACCACCGCCATGCCCGTTCATGGCAGTCCAGCGGGACGTCCTAACACCATGCACAATACCGCAAAAGTGGCCTATCTCGGGTTTCGAAGCTGGTGGCACACGAGACTAACCATCGTGGAGGTTTGGATGAGTCTGCTTATCGAACCATGGGTGCATGTGGAGAAATGAATGGAAAAGGAAAGGAAACGCGGTTGCATGGTCATTGGTGGGCTTACGGCTTCTTTTCATGCGCTGTGCGTTGCTATTTATTGTTGATTCTCTTGTCAGACTCTGATATGGATGCCCTTCTTGGAATAGGATTCTAAGCGACCAGATGAAGTCCATATGCGCATGCCGTGTGCATGTTACACTTTCTCGGGTCGAATCCGGCTATATAAGAATCATGTAGCGTCGGTGATATAAAGCGTCGCTTCTTGGACCCTTGGTATCCCAACTCCAATCTTAAGCTTGTTTCCTTCTCCCCAGCCTCAGCCTCAGCAATGTTCAGTCAGCGCCTCTTGACTTTTGTTTCCCTCGTCGTTTCCGCGTATGGCTTGATCTCGCAGACCGAATTGGAGGAAAACACCGCAAAGGGCCTCAGATTGATCAGTCTTCAGGATGGCGTCGACCCTATCTGGATGACTGAAGAAGAAAAGCTGAGGCTCATGGCCGACGACACCAACTTCGTATGTGAACTGGTTCAAATATTGCTTCTGCAGGACCCAACGTCTCTGTTTTTAACAGTTCGATGTCACCGAATTTTACGATCCTGAGGAAGAAGCCTCCGATCGACGAGTCGCTGCAGCGTTGGAGATTACCTGTAAGAATTGATTCATGTTTACGGGCCGACGAAGGTAGTTGACTGAACAGCCCGTCCGTAGACACCGCGGTTACTGCTCGACGACCAGAGGTCGTTGCTCTTCTGGCACAGGTTTCCCAAAGCCAGAGCCAGTCCTACCTCAACTCCCTTACCGCCTACAACAACCGTTACTACCGCACTCAGGATGGCGCTAACGCCGCGATCTGGATCAGGGATACCATTGCTGCTGTAAGAGCTTAGGCTGTATTCATTGCTTACGAGGAGACTCACGACCCTCTTCCCGTTATTTCAGATCGCGTCTCAGAATCCTGCAAGCCGAGCAACCGCCACCCTCTTCACCAACAGCTTCGTGCAAGGCTCAGTCATCGGCACCATCCCCGGCACAAACCCGTCCCTTCCCCGCATCATCCTCGGTGCTCATCTTGACTCTATCAACAGCTCGAACCCAACGAACGGAAGGGCTCCTGGTGCCGATGACGATGGTAGCGGCTGCGTTAACCTGCTCGAGGCCTTCCGCGTTCTCGTTTCGTCCGGTTTCCGACCATCCGCAACCGTGGAATTCCATTGGTACGGTGGCGAGGAGGCTGGCTTACTCGGTTCGCAGGCCATTGCCAGGAAATACAAAGCTGACGGTGTACAAGTCAAAGCCATGATCAACTTTGACATGACCGCATTGTTAGTGCTTCATTCAATAGATTTAAATGCTTCACATTGATGACATGGGCGCAGCTTCAGGCCAGGATCGAGGGAGGTCATCTCATTGGTCCCCGACTACGTCAACGCCAACTTGAATACCCAGCTTGGAACCATTATTGACACCTATCTGAGGTTGCCCTGGGTTAGAGGTGATCCTGTGCGTCTTTTCTTCCCCCCTCCATAATGCACTATCCGTGTGTACTTATACGGGCTTCAGTGTAACTATGCTTGCTCGGATCACGCTCCATGGCACCAGCAAGGATACCCTGCAGCGTATCCCTTCGAGTCTCTCGACGTCAACATGAATACAGTAATTCACTCGGCCAGCGACACCACCAGTTTGGCAGGCTTCTCTTGGAGCCATCTCCTTGAATTCACCAAGCTCGCTGTGGCTGCTGCCTACGAGTTGGCCATCTGAGGGGACGTAGCGAATATCAAGGGCCCAATTGTGTACAAGAAGACCTTATTGTATTTAGCAACAACGCCAATGCGTGGCGGGCTCATGGACTAGATAAGAGCGTACGAAGCAGGAGGCCGGGTATCATATATACAGGATAAATACAACTAACTACATGAAAGCTACGAAGTAAAAACAAGAACTCGTTCGGTACATGAATTGAAATGGGCTCGTACATCTTCACTCAGATTGAGATTGCAACGGAGCATGTTGCTGGGCTTGCCAGAGTCGAGGCTTGCCCCGGATCGTGATGTCCTCAAATGGCCCGTTTTGGGTGAGATGGAGGCAGTCTTTGGTACCAAGAACCAAGAGCTCGAAGAAGAAAGAGGCTGCCGCGCGACGTGACGCCTTTGCACCACAGTTAGAAATCATCATTCTGATCAATTGTTTGATTGACTCACCTTAGTAGCCATTGCGTTGAAGCTCATACTAGAATCCTGTGCACCGTCGTCGAGAGTCGGTTGAAGCTCCTTTCGAATAAACGAGAGAGCTTTGACAGTATTCTTGCTGTAGCCCTTCTCTTCAGCGACTACTTCCTGAGTTTCAACGACTTCAGATTCCTCTTGCGTCTGAGTTTGAGTGGCGGGTTGGCGACTGTCGAACATAGCAATCGGGCAACTCATGTCTGCATAGCTCTCCTCACCCTCCATCCACCCCTCAGCCCCAGGGGTAGACAGTCGACTTCTAGCACTCGGAGCCAGGGAAACAGAGCGTTCCCTCGCCCCCAAGGTGATATCGACATTGCCGTCTTCGTTGGGAAGTTCTAATTGATACTCATCCAGAGCTGCAGTTTGGTCCGCGAAGTCGAAGTCCCCAGTGACGTTGTGTTCCTCCCCCAACTTGTCGCTCATTCCTGCCACGCTGGATGCAATGCTCATTGCTCGACGTCCGGCTTCGACTTCATCCTCGTCCAACCTGATGCGCTTGCTACCATCTTCCGTGACAGACGCATACCGGCGTTTAGTGGCTATTGGCTCCATAGGGCGCAGGAAAAGTTCGGTGAGCTCCGATGTGAGTCCTGGAGGGCCAGCCGAGAAGAAGAGATGATTGTCCACCGTCTTTGTGGGCAAGAAGTGGGCCAATGGATCTTCTCTGATTTCTTGCAGTCTCAAAGCAAGAGATGAACGCGGGAGGTAGCGTTGCTCTGTTATGATATTACTGACGTCTTTCATGGGCCCGTCGCGGTTAGCTTGAGAGGACGAGGCGCCAGGCCCATCATACATTTCAGTAACCGAGTCGATGATCTGTTTCTTCTCCCTGGGCTTCTTGGCAGGTTTAATGGGCTCTTCAGGAACCTCGGGCAACGGAATCTCCTCAGCAACAGGAGTGTCTGGGATTTCGGTTAGCGGGGACACTGTAGAAAGACGTCAGACAGATTGGAAGACAAAATGAAGACATAAAGGTCACTGACAAGATCGACTCGAGGGCGCCTTATCGTCATGCAGAGGTTCGATGACAGGCTCTTCAGCAGGCTGGTCAAATCCAATGCCCAAGTCCCCCAAGTCCATGCCACCAAAGTCAGGGAAGTCCATGTCCATGGTAGGCTGGAACGGTTGTTCTGAAGGGTCCCGGCTGAAGCTACGAATAGACTGCAGATCGATGCTCTTGTTGACGCCATTGAGATGGGGGAAATCTCTGAGACTATGCACGCTTGCAGCATCTCGTCCTACGCCAACGCTCAGGTCGTCGACACTCATTCCATCCTCGCTGGCCTTTTGCGGCGCTTCATCCCAGTCAATTCCAAGGTCAATGTCCAAGAAGTCTTGGGAGCCGATTCCGTCAGTAGGGCCGATGTCGAACGGGTCTATCGCTCCGAACTGGTCGAGGTTGTTGCCTTGAGGAAGTGTGATATCCTCAATTTGAGCTTGGTGCTGGCCTTGTTCACGGAGGGGACGGTCTACGATGTCCATATCCCTGGAGCAAGGTCAGGCGCATAATCAGAAGGGGGCGGATAAGCTATACCAGTTGTCATCGGGAAGCAGAAGGTTGATGTCGATGGTACTGGCCTGGAGAGTGATAGCTGTCTTGTTCACATTCAATTGATCTTCGGTGAGATCGACAACACCAGGTCGGAAGGCCTGCATCCATTAGTTGGCAGCTGGAGATACACCCAATGGAGTGCCATACCATCTTAATCTTCAACAACGCGTCGTTACAATCGTCCAATAGGTACTTGGCCTTCCGACTGTAAATTCGAACCACGCCGAGAAGCAGCTGGCCACTTAGACGTAGAGCCAGAACCTCGACATTTCCGTCCTTAATTGCGTCTATGGAGTTTTTCTAAGATTGATGAAGGATTCCGAGTTGAATATGTACGCACCGACGGACTGTTCAATATCGGTTTGGAGAGTCTGTGATTTGGAAAGCTTGCGCTCCATGTGGGCAGCAATCCAGATACGGGCCAGAGGCCCTCGTCTAGCGAGCGCCTCTGAATAGAATGCCTTTAATATATTGTCAGAAACATGTTGAGATTAGGGAGAAAGTAGACTTGCCATTGTGAACGTGTTGGGATTGAACAAGCCCGGAAGCGGTTGAGACTCAGAAACGCGATGAACAAATACGGAACAAACACGAGTGGCAGGCACCGCCCCCCTGCCACCGTCGTGACTTTGCTCTTCTCGTTCTCCACACTCATTCCTATTGCAATGGCAGAGAGTTCTAGTCCAGCCGACAAGTCTGTTCAGGTCAAACTCGTCTTACTCGGTAAGTCATAATCCCCTATTCTCTTCACTGGGCCCTCTGGAGGCCCAGATTCTCTTATATATTGGCCGGTAAATGAGTCCAAACTTATCCTTCAATGTCCTCTAGGTGAGGCTGCCGTCGGAAAGTCTTCAGTAGTCCTCAGATTTGTACGTCTATCTATCCAAACTACCGCCACTGCTTCTCGTCCTCAATGGGATCCATCTGCTTCCAGGTCAACAACGAGTTCCAACCCAACAAGGAGCCTACCATTGGTGCTGCATTCTTAACCCAGAAATGTCGCTTGGAGGATCGTATTCTCAGATATGAGATTTGGGACACTGCTGGTCAGGAGCGCTTCCATTCACTCGCGGTACGCCTTCCCCTTCGTTCAACTGCGGCGCTGCTACGCACCTTTCCGGTCGCTCACATATAATCCTCAGCCGATGTACTATCGCAACGCCCAGGCCGCTGTCGTAGTCTATGATGTTACTAAGGCCAGTAGTCTGGAAAAGGCCAAGTCATGGGTGAAGGAACTCCAGCGTCAGGCCAACCCCAATATCGTCATCGCCCTCGCCGGAAACAAGGTCGATCTCGTCCAGCCTTCGTCATCTTCCTCGGGTACCGGTGCTTCCTCAGAATCAGAGGACGAGGCGGATGATGCTACCGCGACGGGTGGAGAAGCTCCTGCTTCGTCCGCCGAGCCTGAAAGCTTGAGACAGGTCCCCCGAGAGGAGGCTCAGGCATACGCACAGGAAGCAGGCCTCCTCTTCTTCGAAACCTCTGCGAAGACAGGCGAAGGAATTGTGGAAATCTTCACTGAGATTGGTACGTGCCTATCTCCTCACATCGGTCATCCTGAGCGCTCATGTTGCGCAGCCAAGAAAATTCCCATCGAGCATATCCTAGCCTCTTCTAGAGGCAACGCAGGACGACCAGGTGTGAACGGAGCCCGTGCGGAAGGTTCACAATCCCAGAACGTCAATCTGGACCAGAATGCAGCGAAACCCAAGGATGCTTGCAACTGCTGAGAAATGGTTGCCATTCCCTCTGCCAAGGTCTACGCTTCCGTCATGACTTCCCTTTTATATTATGATACGGTCTTCAAGGAACCACAGAGCCCCTCTTATCCTCTCTCTACATGTCCGTCCCGTTTACGCATTGCCCGTACTCGTTTGTTTTAATATCCGACTTTATACACTACGCTAGAGGACGGATTCAAGAATAACTGTCAGTCCACATATGGCGGGGGTCCACTAACGTGTTCGTGCTCTTCATGATGTCCATGATCCAGATGAGTGTGGTGATGTTCGGGAACAAGATACGGTGGTAAGGGCGGTGTGGTTGGGCGCTGGCCCATAGTTTCTGGGGTTCTAAACGCCGAATCAATGGAGGGAGGAGGGTCCAAAGGGTCGTCCATGGGAGGTGGGGGCGGAGGCGGTTCATGAAGCTCATGCATGTCTCTGTTCAGAACTTGATTGTTGGGCTCCAGAACTAGGCCAATAGCCTCGATCGTGGCATGTCCAGAGTCGTGGAGATCCGCTAACGAAGTCAGATCAGTATCATGGCTCGCCATCTCGAGGGTCGGTGGTGGAGTGGAAGAGCGTTGCATGTCTTCGGCATGTCCATCGAATTGCTGTGAGGCCGGAAATCCAAACAGAGTCCCCTCCCCGCTGATAGCAGGGACAATAGGCGGAAGAGAACTACTGCTCTCTTCAGGATCAGGAAGAATGATCTCATTCTCCGACTCTTGAAATGTTGGCAGGCGTGACGACGTCGAGGCTTCTAGTTCCGTAGCAAAAAATGGTGGAGGAGCTTCTCGGTCGTCAAACGGGGGAGGGGCTCCGGGGTACATACTAGGTCCTGGTTCGTTCACCGTGTAGTAAGGAACCGTGCTGTCCTCTTCGTATCTGTTCGTCCGGGCAGGTGGTCGATCGTGCTTCTTCGAGTATGCTTCGTCTATGGCCTGAGACACCTGGGGGAGCGGTGCAGGAGGGGGCGATATCACAATAGGTATTGTGATTGTTGAGATACGCTCACTGTGGTTGGTGGTGTCCACAAGCGATATGTATACTTTGATATGAAATGTCACGTTGTGAAGAAGTGTCAGTTGAGTGATGAGTGCACTCTCTGCATCGCTTTCGAGGCGGTTGGATTCTGTCCCTGCTAGACTAGTACGGGACTCAGAGGGTGTGGTATTTCCCGGCGTTTGATGGAGTATAAAACGCAACTGGATGGGACGTGAAGTGTGGAACCGACAAGACGCGCCAGAGCGTGCAATCACCGTGCGGGAGGTGGATCCTAGAAACAGAGGAGAGAATGGGGCCTTGGAAGATGACGAAGGGTCGTCGGGCTCTGCAAGAGTGTTGTTGCTCGTGAACGAGGCCTCGTCTGATGCAACGGATCTGTCAACGTCTGAATCACCTTCAGATTCAGCATCGAGCTGTCGCCTGACTTTGATTGCCCGAACCAATTCAGCGCGAATGTTGCGGATCCTCAGGCCTTTATCGACCACAGTTTCGCGGGTCGGGGGTGGAACGGTGATGTATAGGGGGATGTCTTCACCTGAGGAGAACGTCGTCCTTGGGACCTGAACTTCCACTCTCGTCGGTTCGTCCAAGGCGTAGGTCTCTGGGGAGGTAGGTATCGTAGACGAAGACGATGTATATCTTCGGGTATGAACCGTGAGCGACTTGGAAATAGGCGCTTCTGCTGGATTGACAGGATGCAAAGATGCTGTCAATGTATGAGCAAGAACAGAATGCGGGGTTTGGATGGATTGGGGGGTGTCGGGCATCAATGGGATCGAGAAGGGAAACGTCGAAGGAAAGGAAGACGTCCCAAGCGGTCCTGAACGCCGCGAGTACAGCTCAAGTTCAGTCAGAGTGAGCTCGATCTCATGCTGGTAGGCCATCTCATATGTGCGCAGGGATACAGTTCTGAATGACTGTCAGCTGCTGCGGGTAGAAAAGAAACTGTGAAAAGGACTCACACTCGTGTCCACCGCTTGGGATCGATACCTTTAACTTGTATTTCTCCCTCGATTGCTGCGCGTTCACCGTCAGCACCCAGATATCCCTTCTGAAAGTTGACTGCATCGACAGTCGGGACCAGAATGATTTGAGGTTCTTCATACGCTGGGTCTTGCTGAGAGTAGCTTGGAGGGGGCGGGATTGAGTGGTCCATGGATTGTGGTTGACAAAGCCATGAGTGTAGAATCCTGTTTCAAATGGTTGCAGCGGGGGTAACAGCCTTCACCACTGGTTGCCTCATCACAGCCTCACGTGCGGTCGCGATCACTTATACCGATTGATGCCAGCAGACCAAGTTGAAGATATGGTTGAATCAGACATCAAATAACTGGAACCCTGGTGGTATGTACATGTACACAAAAACGAAGAGACGAAGAGATGCAAAGCAAAAACACAACTAATAACAAGCATACATGGCTAAATAATCAAAATGCTCACTGACACTCCACCCGGACAAGGCTTTCCAGCTCCCCAAACATGATCTCATCGCTCTGGACCTCTCTCAGTGTTAATGTCGGCCAGAGATCCCTGCTATAACCACCGAGAAGCCCAGTTCCCTTTTCTGGTCCGTTATCCGATGCGTCCGCGAACCCCATTCCAAAAGACAACGTCGGTCCCGTTGAATCTACCGGATTCTCGAACGGGTCCTTTTTGTCGTCCAGGACCTTCAACGTCTCCGTAACACGCCTCGCACAGACGAGAAAGATCGCCCTGAGCTCAGCACCATTCATGAAGAATCGCTGCAACATCCGAGCAGAGATGGCATTGAATTTGAGCTTTCTGTCACTTCGCATCTTTTCTTTCAGGTCCGGCGGCGCCATAAAAGCGAGGGAATAGATGGCCATGATGATTGCCTCGAGATGCGATAGCCAAATCTCGCGAGAAACCAATTGGAAGTCGAGGTCGGACATGGGAAGGCGATGGACCAGAGCTTCGAAGAGAGTCCATAGCAAATGATGAGGAATGGCCTTGACCATCAATTTGCGAATGGGATCGGGTTGGCTGAAATGATTCCAGGTTTCTAGGGCAATTTGGACCAATGTCGAAGGCCGCATGTTGCCACCGAACGGAATGCCTATATGCTGAACGGAGTATGTTGGAGGGACCGCTTCTTGAGGATCAATCAGGTAAGAGGCGATGAGTTCAAATATACGCTTCGTTATCCGAGAGGCGGCTTTCGGGGGGATGTCGGGTGATGCGAGGTTGGTGAACCCAGAAAGGGCGAGAAGGGAGTACAACATGTCCTTCCGGATGAGGACCAAGTCGTTGAGTGAGAGAGCCGGGGAGGCAGGCTTGAAGGCGCCATCCTTTTCCACCACTTTACAGGTGCGCAGTAGCACGTCCAGTAGCCGGGTATGGTGGGCAAGATACCGGATGTTGTCGTCGATAACCGTCAAGTTGCGGATAATATTGAAGACGGTGACAATATAATTGGCGGGTCGCTGTTGCGGGCCCAAATCGGCGTCTTTAGAACCTTGATGTGGTTCAAGGCCAGCAAAGGGAAGACTTTGCTCGTCCAGAATGTGGTTGACGAGCTGATGGTTTGTGACGATGGATGCGTCGTCATCGAATGAGTCGAGCGTCGGGTCGTGTGACTCTTCATACCCTCCAAATGCGATATCCTCCACGAGGTCGAGCGCCTCCTCCAACAGATCGGGGCATTGCTGGATTGGGAAGCCTGATCCTGGGGTTTGCCCTCGCATAGTCGAAAGGAGCGTAAAAGTGGTGAGAGCATAGGACAGTTCAGGCCCAAGGCGTGAACGAATCGACATGGTGAGGCATTCGATATCCACCGTGCCCCAATCGTTCAACTCGCGGAGAGGTCTTCTCTGCGCGCTGAATACCGTCTCTCCTTCGATGAACCGAAGATCCCTACCCCCATAGGTATCGACCTCGCGTGCAAGGGGGATGTATTCAATCTTGCGGCGCGAGGGCTGAGTTCGCGGTCGCGGTGGGGCTACTGCCGGGGCTGAAGGAGCTTGGGGGACCTGGGGCGGGGGTTCTGAAGGGTTTCGGTCCATACTCGGTATGGACATCTAAACAAAACTCAGATTGTGATGTAGGTGTGATAGGTGGAACTGCTTACTGGACTTCCAGGTTGAGGTTCTAACGAGAGAAGTGACAAGTGAGTCCGACTGTATCTGGGCTGATTACGATTAACTGACCTGTTCTCGGTCGGGCTCTTTTCTCTAGGTCACCAATTTCCAGCTTCCTCTTGATGCCTTGCCCGTCCTGATCAAGCATATTCAAATCTGGAGCGTGGTTCGTTGGAAGCATTGAATCTGCCCCTTGCATTAACATCCCAGATGCAGGGCGAGACTGGGGTTGTGGAGGCATCGAGGGATAACGTGGCATGCCATTTGCAGGTTGACCTCCTCCCACCATTCCTTGCACCGGTGTGTTCACATTGCGTTGCATTTGTGCGGCGTTGTTGGGAATAGCCTGTTGAGGCATAGGCTGGGACCCAGGCATTGGGGCGTTTCCCATCATTGCCTGACGATTGGCAAGGCTGGCTTTGCGCTGGTTCTCCTGCATGTTCTTCCGGTACGACTCTTCAAAGGGAAGCAAGATAGCCATGTAATACTGGGATAGCATCTTTGCCACTGAAGTTGACCCATTGGCCTGGACGGTGGGAAACTCTTCGGGGAGGTCGAACTGGGGCAGAAGTGAAGCCCAGGCGTTGTTGGCTTCGAGCTGTGGTGACGCGGTCAACCATAACGGGCGGGAATCGGGAAAAGGATGAGACTTACTACACGACCGCCACCGTTCTGAAAAACGGTGCCCCACAATCGAAAGAGATTGACGTCCTTTCCTGCAACTTTGAATGTGCCGACTTCTGAACCGGGTTCGATAGCTGACCACGGAGAAGTTGAATGGTCATAGTTTGGAACGGGTATTCCTGTGAGAGCGGGTGGCAAAGGCATGCCTCTGATGGCCATTAGGTTATGAAGGCCCTGGAGGAAACCATGTTGACGCTGCTGGGATACGCGGGAATTTGGAGGGTTGGACATTGATGGTTCAAGAAGAGGCGGGATGGGAGCATTGGGATTAGCAGTATTCGGTATCTGATGTCGGGCATGTGGAACCGGGGCAGCCCCCGAGCTTAAGAGGTCATGGTTTGGAGGCTGATTTCCTCCGAGGTATGGGCGAGGATTTCCTCCAATCCGTGCATTCTGAGCAGCCGTTAACAGTGCCATCTGCTTGGCGGCCTGTGATGGGTCCAGATTGAAATTATTCACCCCAAACCCATGGCCATGGCCTTGCTGCTGCGTCTGTGGGCTGCATACAACCAGGTTATCAGCCCACAGTCAATTTCGAGTCCAACTGCCAACTTACAGCATCCTTGCGAAGCCGCGCTCACTTTTTCCAACTTCCGACGTGTGGTTCAGGGTTGAGTTGTTTCCTCGCATCGCCGCGACTTGCCGAATCGGGATCCCGCTCATGAAATCCACCAATCCCTCATTCTATGTTACTTTGCGCCTCTGCGTCTCTTTCTGAACAGTATCTTTGCATTTACAACGAGGGACAGTCAGCTTCCTGCTCCATCTTCGCTTTCTCCGTCATTTCCGTTCTTCCTGTAACCGGTCTTTCCGATAAACAACCAGTGGCAGGCAATCACATGACGCCGGCCTAAATTTGGCAATCAACGCCTCGCTGCTTTTTTCTCTCATCCACATCTCAAAAAATGTCGGAAATCGACGACATCTTTGCCTCGAAGGGCAAGGCGAAACAGATTGTCACTGAACATCCCAAAGACTTATCAGATCCTTCCTCCTCCAAGAAGAAGAAGAAAAAGTCCAAGGACAAATCAAAACCAGATCCGGCACCAGCAAACCAGCCAAAAGAGAAGGAGTCTTCTAAAAAGCGCCCTGCCCCAGAAACCATTGTTGACCCCAGCCAGCAAGTGGCGTCCGCTAAACGCCATAAACCGAACACAGCTTTGGACGGCGATGGCAAGAAATCAAAGAAGAAAAAGGTTGACAAGGAGGAAGAAGAAAAGTTCAAGGACTCGCGGGGCACCAGCGGCCGTTCGTATCTGGGTTATTCTGTCATCGCACCATAGCATCGCAGACTAACATTTATTCTTATCAGGACGGACAACCGAAGAGGGTTGGACGATCTACAAAGAAGACGAGCTCGGAATATCTCATGAAGGAGGTGGTAAGCGTATTGCAATCGGCACATTTCTACTTTTCACCATCCCACTACGTCAGACACCCCCTTGTGTCCTTTCGATTGTGATTGTTGTATGTGTCTTTCATCCTTTCTCAATGTATTGCGCTGATTTTCGGTTCAGGTTTCTAATGCAATGTACACTACCTCACACCCCCGAATGATACCCATTTCCACCCGTATCGCCTTGACACGGCTCTTTCGAAGCCTCCCGAACCGTCCTCGGACAATGGGTCGAGGAGGTCAAAGAGATGCCAACAGCAATGTTTTCCTACCATGCAAAACAAGATCTGGTGTCCCATTCATATCTTTGTTTGCGAACTCTTTGTGTTCATGGCTAGGAGACAGACTATGTTTTACCTCAATGCAATGCAGCATACAGGAATGCCACGACAATATATCTCGACGCCATGCGTTTTCTCTCCGATGGAATAGCGCATCTCAAAGTTGACCGCAAGTGCCTGCAGTTTGACGTGACCTGGGCACAAATTTAATGGTCGACATGCTATGGACTATTACATACATACAGATATCCTGTATACGCACCATCGCTAGCGAAAAGTACAGGAGAAAGAAAGGATACACAAATTGGTGGATTGGAACCAAGGACAAAGTTAATAAGTACCACAGTGCTCTCACCCCTGCAAAAGCCAAGATAACAAAGAGTCGAAGTATGAAAGTGGAGCGAAGGACCAAACGGTGGTCGGAAAACGGAAGTGAAGATCCCTTCAATGACCCTACCGGAATGGGTCTGTGTCCTTTGGAGATGTGTTTCCCGGAAGCTCCGTACGATTCTTCGACGGTGTAGAACCGGGGGTTTGGGTAGACGGGAAAGGGTATTTCTGAGGAGACGGTGGAGTGCTTCTCTTCTTCTCGCCGCTCTCTGTTCCTGTACTGCTGGAGGTGGTCTCCCGCGTGTGTAGGGCAATGTCCTCATCGGTGTCCAGCGATGTCGAAATATCTGAAGGGGATGGGGGGATTGAGAATTCGTCGATAGACATGTCTCTTTGGATCGGAATGGGCAGTGGGTCTGCTCGGGGTTTTATCGGTGAACCAGCATTGCGGGCGGATGGATGGATGCTGTTCGTCGGCCTTGGAGGAAGACGAGGGGTGAAATCTTGAGGAGAGCCAGGGTGATTATTGCCTGGAGGTACACTGGCGACCTTGGTGCTCTTGGATCCGTAATATTGGGGTATAGGCGCTTCCGTCGCCGGTGTAGGGGGGAGAGGAGGGGAATAAGGGCCACCACTCTGCTCGTTGTCTCCGAATATCTTATTGACGTGGATGATGAGGTCCTCCATCACAGTATCCTAAAGGCCACTGTTAGGACTATTGAAGTACGGTTCAAAACCTTTTACCTTGACGGATTGCATGCTTAGAAGGTCCCCTCCTTTAGGCATCTCGTCGCCATCGCCAAATATAACCCCTCCAAACACGATGGCCACGTTTTTAGGATCCATCTTATTCTTCTCGCTGCGTGCCACTACCCTACTCAGGTGTTCGATGAGCGCCCTCAACGTTGCCTGGTGGACCGAAGGGAGTCGACGAATTTTCGAGCGAAGAAGCATAAAGTTATTGGCCACATGCTCAGCTACATCTTGATTTTAGTGTACGAGGAGAAGTAGCAGAGAATTGTCACCTACCTCTGTCCAAGGTGTGTTGAACGCGATCCTGCCATGAAAACTTGAAAAGAGGCTCTGGAAGCTCGCGGAGATATAGCTAGAGACGGGTCCAATTTAGTTTACAAGTGATTGGCGCTCGGCTGAATAACCTACCTTCAACAATGACGCTACAGCGTATATATCGTCTTTGGGGGTAAATTGAAATTCCGATTCGTCCTTTTCGATGTCGTGCTGAAGCTTGGGACAAAGTCAGTATTGATGTTAAGATACGATCCCGCTGATACAAAGATACCTACTGCCTGCACTACTGCATGACGGCCCGATACCTGTTCAATTCAGGTTAGTTGCTCAGATCACCACGCGAACATTCTTGAATAAAACATACCCTATAAATACCCTCGGAATCCAACCCTCGCCTATCTATTTCTTCGATGCACAACCTAACAATCTTTGGTATTTCTCTTTCTCCTAGGCCCTTTGCCGTGGCATAATCCACCAGACTGAAGCCAAAGATCAAGTCATTGCATTCGCCAACCTGTCCGTGTTCGTAAAGAATGGGTTCGGGAATGGCGGACGCCAAAGAACGAGGAATGTTGGCTTTCAGCTTGACCAAATCTCTTTCTGGAGAAATCCGATCGACATAAGTCCGTGCGTGGGCGCATAGATGGGATTGAGTGGAGTATGTGGCTCTGAAGGGTAAGATGAGATGAATGTATGGAACGCACATGTAGAGAAACGCACGTCAGATGGTCGGTATAGCGTTCCAGCACTTTCTTAACTGCCGTCGCAGACTCTTCAACAAACATTTCCAAACTCTGGGGAGGTGTTCTAGCGGATATGATAAAGTGGCAAGCATCCGAACTAACCTTGTAGCCACTCTCCAATATCTTTGTCCTCCTTAACCGCAGTGTCTCGAGCCAATGTACACCTTTCCGATATTCTTTATCTGAAAGCACCGTCAACCTCGACACCCATTGCACGCGTACGATGCCGCTGTACCTGCTTCATCGGCTTCCCGCTTTGCTCTCACCGTTCGAAGGGCCTGGTGTTCCCGCACGCCGGAGAGCGTCTCCTTGACTCCACCTTTCTCGAGGAATCCTCCTATGAGTTGATTTATGTGCTTCTTCCCTTTGAAGGAGTCAGCAAGTTCAGTGGAAAAAGGTTGGTAGGTCGTATACCATGATGTGCCAGGTCTGAGAGAGCACCAGAGGAAGAGGGTGAGCGATTTCGAGGAGCACTGGCGGATGGGCGGCGATCAAGGGCGCGAAGCGGCTGGGGACCAGTCACTACAGGTCTTGAAGGCAGGTTGGGATTAGACCTCGAATGGGGGTTAATATTCGAGTCCGGAGGTGACTGCGCAGGGGTTAATGGGGGAAGAGCATTGCTCCGTTTTTCTTCCTTAACATATGGTGTGCGGTGAGCTCGAGTAAAGAACGGCCGTATAGACCCACCTCTACTTCGCTGAACTTCTTGGTGTATCGGTTCTTCAATCGAGGAAGCATACCCTCTGCATACTCCGTATACGCTGTTGTAGACTCCTTTATGTCTTCCTTTATACGTTTACGTGTTCGCTCTTGTGTTTCCTATTCACTGGTAAATCATCCCAGCCCTCAACGATTGGTGCGGCATGCTTGCCTTCAATGCAACGAGAGGGTTGATGACATCGCTTGTAAGGGTGGCACAGAATGCATTGCGTGCCTGGGCCTCTACTGAAAGTCAGGGAAAGGTGCATATTGACCCATAGCGATGAACTTGCCCCGTTCGACATTCTCAACGACCTCAGACCAAACGCTGCGGGTTGTGGAGAGGTCGCTCCTGTCATCCAAGGATGCATCGACAGCTTTGATCTTGCGATGAAGTTTCTTCAGGGATTCTAGGCTGAAGAGTACATTTAGGCTTGATATGAAGAGAAAAGGAGCCACACATACTATACTTCCTCTATCCGCTTCCTAGAAGACGTCAGAGAACTCTGGTTCAACTTCCGGCCCCAAATGCTTACCGTTCTTGGAAGAAGCTGAGATAGGAATCTGAAATGAACTTGAGGTGGAGGTCAAATAAGGGTACTGGCCCTTGTGCGACGCTATAAGGGCCAGAGAATGAGGTCCGCGACGAGCTTTGTGGTGGATCCATGATGTGATAGGAATACTCAACTCCTCGAATCTGACTGGAGCTAATCAAAGTAACTCGGCCATCAACTCTCCACACGTGATCTATTGATGGCAGACGCGTGCATATCAGTAGCACTCACTTGGCACTTTGTGCAAAGAGTACAAGTCGAAGAAGGTACTATCATACACAACGTCAAATGAGCCTTCAATCTTGACGAAATTCCCTAGGTAACCCCGAATCAGAGCGTCATTGACGTTTCCCTCGGCGTTCCCTTCGCAGGCCTCAACCAGTAGTGGTACCGGCCTAACTACCCTGATCCGATATGCTGCCTCGTTCGTAACAATTTGACGCGCGAGGGAGGCGACAGGTGTAATGGCAATTAATCGTCGTCGTCGTCGTCATCATCGTAATCGACAAGAGCTATCCGTGGTTTGGCAACATCGCTTCCGAAAGGGTCCTCTTCAATTGCTTTCTGGGCCTCCGCAGCCTTTCTGTTCCTCCTCTCCTCCGCCCTCTTCTCCTCGAGCATCTTTTTAGCAACATAGGCTTTACTTCCAGGCACCTTCTCCGGGTTCTTGCACAACTTCAAGCGCCTATCGATCTCGCGAACGGTGTCGATGTTGGGTGGCCTGCCTTCCGTAGTGATCAAGTTCATGATTTCTTCGATGACAGCCCAATCAATTGGGTGAGCTTCCGATTGTTTGGAGTTGAACCATGCCTTGGCTGCATCTGGGAGGGTGAGGGCAAGGCTTGCCAGTGCAATTTGTGATGGGGTGTAGATGAATTCTGCGTCGGTGAACCTTGAAGCTTGTACCTGAGCCATTGCAGCATTGTACACAGATTCTTGGAGATCTATGGTTAAATCAGGGAGGGACTAGAAGTAAGTTAGTATTCTGTTCCCAAGGAGCGATAAATGACTTTGCCTGAATGTCCAGCCATATACCCCACAGCGCTCGCTGTGCATGCCACACTGAGAACTCGAAGGACAGTGACTGAGCGACTAGAAACTCCAGATCGAGGACATCAGAAGGCTCCGTTTTCTGGAATTGCTGAACGAAATACTCGATGGATAACGGGGCATTGCATGTTTTGGTTGCGAGGAACAAGCAAGTTAACCTAACGTCAATGAGCCAGCGTTGCGACGGGAACCAGAATTCGAGGGTCCGTACATAACGTTTCGGGGGTGCCAATCCATGACAGTATTCCTCAGGTAGAACCGTTTAAGATAACTCATTGCCGTCGACACAGTTTCTTGTTGGGCTCTAACTTTGTTACCCGCAGCGATAACCTGGGCCACGTAGAGCTTGACCAGCAAGACCTCCTCGTCGGGTGTCAGGAAAGTCGTATTTGCCGAGGATCCTGGCTACCACGTTCACTGGTGAGCCTTGTACGCCTTGGTGACTTGGGTACACCTAAAACAACGCACCTCGTTTGCCTCAATCTTGCTACGAATAGCTTTGACAGCGGCTTCATTCATTGACGCTCGCATCTGGGCGAGGCTTTCTCGAGAGAATCTCCAATTCCGGTACTGAGTGCTCGCCTCATACAAAGGCGTCTTTGAAGACGAAGCGGTTTGTTGCGGTTGTGCATCTGTTGCTGTCGCTTCCGGTGCAGACGCTGCCATGGAGTGGAAACGGTTGGGAAACGGGCTGGAGTTCAATGGTAGATCAGAACAAACAGGATGAAGGGAGTGGACCGTCGGAGGCACTAGAGAGATCATCACCGGTAACGCCGTCACTCAACTGTCATCCGTTTCTCTATCAACTTACTTCACAACCCTATTGCATCCATATAAACACGTCTGATGGAGTCGATAGACACTTTTCTGGCCTCTTTTCCTACATTTTGAACTCTCGATATCACCATGAAATTCAACGTTCGCGCGCTGGGTCGCGCCGTCCTTTTCCACTCGTTTACATCGACACTCCTTCAAGTTTTTGCCCAAACTCCGGTTAATGGCCAGACACACAGTCGAGGATTGGCAATCATAAATGCCCCAGCTCCAAACTCGTGCGATTGATACTCTTGACGTGTCCTATGGAAGTCTGGCTCACTAGATTCACAGCGAACATAACGCTCCGGGTACTTTACCTATTTCAATAGAGGTCTGTTCGCTCCCTCCAATTTACTGTCGGTTGAGCCCGGACTGACAAGTATCAAGGTTTCTGGAAACGGCAGGATACCATTCGACGGCCTGCTGCCAGAATCTGGGCTTCCGACTTCATATGAGGAGTTGAACATATTCCTTGTATCGTCCCAAACCGACACCAATCTCACGGTGTCCATTGGTCCCCAGCTTCTGACAGACGAAACGGGCACTGTTCGTCACTTGAATTGGCAGATACCCTCTTGCATTAGACCCGGCCGGTATAATGTAGGCGTTCCTTGAATCCTTGACCGCTCCCAATTTCCGAATCGCTCGCTTACAGGGGTGAACAGATGACGTTTTACGAAAAGTCCAATTTCGACGGTGATTTTGTCTATGCCATAACTCCCATTCCGATTTCAATCCGAAACCCATCCCCTGGAGAGGACTGCCCCGGCATTCAGAACGCACTTGAGGACCAACCCCAAGCAGATCTGGCACTCCCAGAACCCCCATTCATCCCAGCAGATATCGCTCCAACCATCTATACTTTCACTATGAGCGAGGGTCAACCAGTTCCTACCCGTACCGGCGATCCGTCTGAAATGACGACCATCACGGCAGTTGTTGAGCAGCCGACAGTGTTCTCGGAGAATGGCAATATGAAAACGTGAGTTTTACTAGCAATATTGGCGTAATTCTCATTGTCAATCCGATCCAGGTCCACCACGACTTTCACCACGACCATGGCCATGAGAACACAAGACCTCTCCAGCTTCTTTCCAGTAAATGCCGCAGAGAGCGATGGATCAAGTGGTTCCGCTCCGTTTGACGTCAAGAACACGTTGATCATTGCGACTCTAACAGTTGCTAGCTTCTTCTTTTAGATCTGGTTGCTCGTCTGCGCTTTTTCAGTAATTTGCATTCCTGATACAGACTGGCGACTGGCCTGAAAGGTGACTGACCGAACCATGTCAAAACCTCAGATCAGTGTTCCTTTCGCCATTGTGTAACCCATTCCACTAGACGCCCAACATTTCCTTCCAAGTCTTCCATCGATTCACTTTGCAGTTCCACTACAATTTCTTCCGGATAAGAGGATCGAGCCTCTTCGAGGACAACTTGCATGATCTCTGCTTGATTGTTTTCTTGGATTTTTTTCAATGGATAGTTCCTGTGAACACGATAGCGCTCAGTTGCTGACCCTCACGTCAATGTGAATAGATCCAACCGTTGTTCGAGTCGCTCCCACAGTTTACCATGGTCGCATCGCAGAACGACCACCAGGTCGGGCCATCGTTCAGGGAAAATCTCGCATGTGTGCCAATCGAGGATGACACCACCCTCTTCCACTATTAATTCGAGTTCGTCCAGCAACTAGTAAGAGTTTGAATGGCCTAAGCTTGTAGAAAAGGCGGCGTTCGGCGCGAACCTTGTCTTCATCCACCGTGTAGCTTTCCCACTCCTGATCAAATTCCTCGTAGAATCCCTTTTCCTTGACCAAATCGCCTACGTTGATGTGTTTCAACGGGACTGGCGATTCCTGGGCCAGCAGTTGCGCATGGGTAGATTTTCCTGTTCCTGGTGTTCCTGTGATGACAATAACGGGACCCTTCGCGGACATTGCGGTATATAGAATAGGTAAAAAAAAAAACTTCTCGAAAGCGTTCAGCTGGGGAAGGTGGGGAATTGGGAAGATTTTAGGTGACGGCAGTCGCGATGATCGTGGAGGACGCGGTTTGCCGATTTCGCTTGCATCATGGGAAAGTTGCTCGGATGCTCTCTTGACCTCTAACCATCATGACCACAATTTCCATCAGCGTTTCTATAACTGTCGTTGGATCCTGGTTTCGCAGAGTTTCGCAGCCGCTGTGGCATCTCTCGTTGGCCAAGGCAACTGCTATCGCAACACTGGGAAAATCTTACCCTCCACGGTCACATGTACCTCTTAGCGTGGATCAGACCGCTCTAATTTACTGCAGTTCCACGAGGGGTGAATCAAGGGTAATTGTCTGTTATTGCACGGGAGACTTTAACCTTTTTATGGTGCGCATGGCTACGGGAGCCTTCCCCACCCTCCTGTCAACGAACTCCTTCCAGATGCTTTCGCATACCGCGAAATCTCTAATATCCCCACGTCTATCCATTCTCCTGACTTTCTTTTCATGACGCTGGCGTTCGAGTACCCTTGAGCTAGTCTCTTCAACCCTCCTGTCACTACTCTTCAGACATTTTCGTCGTTCTCTTTCAACCCACTGTCGGCCTCAGGCTACCATGAGTACGGGGGCTCTGGATCCTAACGCTATTCCTCCACCGCAAGATTCGGCGTCAGCCACCCCTTCGTCTCCTCAGGACGCACATTCCTCGCCGGCATCCAGTTCTTCCCAGCCATCGATAACACCCACTCCGACGCGATGCAGGCACTCAGAAGTAGTTGTCGAACTAACAACGACGCTGGTCATCCAAGACTACGAAATGTGGTATCGGCCAACGCCAATACGCTCGTTTCAACCTACATACAGACCTTTAATGGACGGCTCCCTCGTTACACCTCCATTCAGCGAAGATCTCTTCAATGCAAGCTTCAGCCTATTCGTACTAGGTGCTCTTTCGGCGGTCTTCATTCGAAACATCATCACCTCCGCCGACTACATTAGACGAGGAAAGGTGAAGAAGAAAATATTATTCTATCTCCTCCTCACCAGCCAGCTAGTGGCTCCAGTCAGTTTGACACCGCTGGTCCTGTCATATTTCTGGGAAAGCATCGACTGCACCAGGCAAGCTGCTCTGTTCTTCATGCCGAAGCATCTGCGCTGACCTTATCCATCTTAGTGTCGTTAGGTTATCATGCTTAGGGGCAATGGTATCCCTGGGGATCCTGGTAAGAGAATTTATGGTTGTCTCCCAAACTCCGGAAGATCTCATTTATTCTAACAGATATCGGGAATTTTGGGTATCAAAGCCTACAAATGTCTGGAGAATTCTCGAATCGTTCCACTCGTGTTGTTCGTGCTCCAAGGAGCTGCATCAGCTGTAGTCATTGCCGACGTGATTCAAACCCGTGGAATTCGCCGCTTAGTTGGTGAGCCTTATGTCGTTGACAAGCCGATGGCCACTTATCAGATCTCTTTGATGATAGGCGGATGCGTGCAGAGAATCAATCTCCTTTATGCGCGGATATTCGTCGGTTTACAGGTGCTTCAGGGCCTCTTCGTTTGTCTTTGCTGTAAGGGCAAACCAGTTAATCTGCGCAACCAACGATACTGACCCTTCTCCCAGTCGTGTACGCCTCTTACAGGTCACATAGCAACCCTGCAGCAAGAGGCCGCATCTCGCTAAGACTTTCCATGGAAGACACGGAGCTCGAGTTGCCAGCGTGTTGCGAGGAAGAAATTCGTCAGCAACCTCAAGGACGAGGCTGGTGGGATTACGTTCCACGGACAAATGATTCCAATAGACGAGAGAAGCCTCCTCGAGAAGGGTCCTTTTTGTGGCTGAAACATCTTTTCGTCAGACGCACGAAATGCCCACTGCAGGTCCCTTCGCATTTAATGACAGCGGAACCCAAGGAGCTCCATGATGACCCCCATACCCGCTTGACCGGAGGCCTTCCCAATCACCCTCGCACTCACCATTCCTCGTCCCCCTCGCTATCAATCAACAGTGGTTTGAGCCGCCTATTCCCTCGGATGGAACTATTTCGACAGGTCTTGAGCGATGAGGTAGGCTTACACTGCATGACCTTTACCAGTGGCTAACCAGTGCCCAAAGCTTCTCTACACGACATTTATAACGTCGACATGCACAGTCGTCGCCATTCTCGTAGCCATCAGTGTCAATTTCAAGACTTGCCTGAGTGTCACTGGTTGGATTGCAGTAAACTGTAAGCTTCTCATTCCGATATAACGAGCTTGGCTCAACTGTTTTTAGGGGCCTTTATCTCACTTCTTATCGTCCATAGTCTTGGACGGGTAATTCATCGACACGAGAGGGAGAGTTGGATACAACACTCCGCTGCATCTCGAACAGCCCTTACACGCGGGCCCACTAGGAACCCTACTTGGGAGAGTAGAAGCACTGTGGCTACGCGACGGTCACGGTCCGTCCTCTCGAAGAAGAGGGAACGGTCCTTCCCTGGTCGTGCTGCTAGCAACAGGGACCCCAGCGATCCATTTGACGAGGCACGACCACTCGAGGAGGAACGATTTTCATGGAATTTTGGGACCATCGAGCCTTCACCACCGTTACCAGCTCATACAACCCCTGCCGCGGTGTCCGCAAGGAATGCGACGAAGCAGGGTGACCAAAATAACATCCAGGATTTCCAGTCGGAGCCCGTTCGACAGCGGAAGATATCGTGGCAATCTCATGCCACTGCATCGAAAGGTGGGTTTTGATTCGATCTATCATTATCGTATTGACTAACGGCGCGTCGTTCCGAGCAGTGGGTCGCGATTCTCTGAGCATCTACTCAGTAGAAATATTACCAGATCCGTCGGGGCAGGAAACCCGAATGGGATCTACGCAGCGATGGATATAACACATGTACTAATAGTTGCCCTCATGTCACCAGGAATGAGGAAAGAACAATGGATTATTTACGATACCCCATGAAAAGCTAAATAGTGCAGAAGTTACTGCTTGGGGAAGGAGCCCCTGTCGATATGTCAGGCGTGAGAAGTATCAGAATTTCAGGTCTCAGGGCCTCACTTCAGGCTCGATTGCAACTTGAACTCCCAAGGTAGGAACCATGGACGATGACGAACTTCTTCAAGATGAACTCGTCAGGTCTATTCCAATCCACCTGTCGACCTCGCTCACGCCGAATCTCCATTTGCACCAATTCCCCCTTCTCACACGACCACTTCAAGTGCCACCATCTGCAGAAAGAGCAGGAAAACACATCACTAGCCGTCTAAAACCCAATACGCGACGGTTCGAAATTCACGTTCCTGTTGACACACGTCCGGACGTGTGGAACGTCGACAAATCGAAAGAGCTTGGTGCTGCGCGAGTAGAGGACGACCGCGAAAAGAATCAAGAGCCAAAATTGAAGCTGAAGGAAGGAGAAGAGCCGAGACTGAACGAAATCCGACTACGAAGCGAGGAGATTCCACAGCGAGGGACCTACATGTTGGGTATCGTCAGAGATGGTATCTCCTAGCGCGATTACTCAAAATCATCTACTAACTGGTCCCAAGGCAAACTACACCTCCAACCCGTCAGCCAGACTCACCAATTCCGACCGACTCTGACATACCTCGACGCGCAGTCACGGAAAACACGCAAGGGCGGATACGACTCTGACTCAGACGACGGTCCACCACCAGATCCCGACGATCCGAACCCTGTGGTCGTGACTAAGAAGGAGAAGAAGGCTCCAGCGGGAGAGGCGAAAGAAGTTCAAGTTTCTGCTAAACGTGCTGATGATAAGGGCTTTCCCGGTGGAGGCATCTCTGCAGCAAGAAGAGAAATGCTACAGATTATTCGAAATGAAGATGATGAAGCATGGGAGGACCTGGAGTTCTGCGATGTTATGGTACGTACTTCATTCTTGTCAATCGTAGTCCGCCTAACTAATGTATACTAGACCGAGGCATCTGGCGCAACCTTTGAGGCTGTATTCTCGCATAACGATGAACATCTACAGTGCCAAAGCGATATTACACTTTTTGTGAAAGACATTAATGGATTGTGATTTTCCCTGAAAAATCGGAGGTGTTATCCTGGGGTCTTAGCAAACTCGATGTCAACGGCGGCTCTTGGTCACTTGGTCACGGGGTGCGCACATCTCTCGTTTCCAGCCGCAGGAAATATTCTCTTATCGTATCCACCACCTACTAGGACTATGTACCAGAAGTCTGAGACGGAATCCTCTTCGTCGCACAGCGAACTTGAAGAATTTACTGCGGAATGTAGAAGCATCGCTCTTCATCCTATGAACCACGACATAAACCAAAGGACAGCGGAAGCCATAAGGGAGCTGGAGCAAAAGAGCGGTCAGATGGTGAATATATGCGTCTGTATACTCCTTGAATGTCGCTAACACCCTGTACCTAGCTCGAAAGGGATGAGGTTCCTTTGCACCTTTCAGTGATTCTCGGTTTCTTGGACGGGATCGAACGTGCCGTGTCTTCTAGGGAGTTGTTGTCGAAGCAGACGATGGCTGTTTTCTTACTTCTTGGTACTTCTCTTCTTCCTGCCTCTCTACGTGTATTGACTTGGGCACCGAGCGCGGCCCGGTAGCCTTTGGTCGCTTTTCAAGCAGCGTCAGGCCTCTCGAGGGAAGCAATTCGTTGTAGTTCAGACAGTGGAGGGCATCCTGTTCCGGCTGTTGACCGTCAACAACATTTTGACTATGCAGTGCTCTGGTGAATTACTTGACGAAAAGCTGCCCTCTACACTTCGCGCCCAACAATATACAGCTCTCCGGAATGCGATAAGACAATTACCAGGTACAAATGCATGATCACATTTCCGCCTTGATTTCTCTGACAACCCGGGACTTATCCTTAGATTCATGGAATAGTCTGCCGTCTATACTGTCGAAAACTGCCCACTTCCCCATTATACAAAGATGTGCGCTTCACCTCCTGTTTATCGCCTATTGTCTGGGCGAAGAGGATGACATTCCGTTTGTGACATTCCTTGCGTTGCAGGGATGATATGCTTAATATTTATAGGACGGACACTGGTAACAAGATTTTGGAGCACTTGTACCGGTGCATCGAGAACTCGCAGCAAGGACCATGTCTTCTTGCACGGGATTCGAATATGGCTCACAAGAGTGTCATCGCCAGTGTCTTTCTTTGTCTCTTTTCGGTGCGATCTACCCATCCTTAACGGATAGACTGCCTTGACGCGTGACATGGCGTTATAGAAAATACACCGGGCCTGCTCCGGTGCATCTGGGGCCGTGCCACCCCCTTCGTTCCGCCCTCGATCGCTAAGCTTCCTACTTGAACTTGTAGGAATAGTCATCGGCTCTCGGAAGGAGGCCCATTGCATGCCGCTGCTCACGTTGAACGGCCCCCAGAGGCTATTGGTGTTGTTCGACGATTTTGTCCCGTGGTGTTGGACTGTTTGGAACGATGCTCGGGCTGCAAACTCGGAACAAGTCATCGCTCTGGTTCGTGTCCTTGACCTCCCTTTGATCCTATGCTGATACTGCACCACAAGACTGCCACATGGTTTTTTCATTTATCCAAAAGCCGCGAGCACATGGCCCAAGAACAAGCATTGGAGTCACACATTCGAACTGGACTGCTGGCAAATGTCGCGGCCTCCAAGCTCATGCTATCGGTGAGAATAAAACTTACAATCAAAACATGAATCTTGACATTGCGATAGCATTTGTTCTCTTCTTTGGTACAGGAATTCGTCGTCACGCCTGAAGACGGGGGGCCTAGCCACTTGCTTGAGGTTCTGCTGATGGGTACTTGTTCCCTTCGAGCCATACTTCAGCTTTCCGGGAGCGACCAAGATAGCATTATGCTGCAGTGTATTGATTCAATACTCTATGTATATTCGCATCTCGGTCACGGTTACCAGGAACTGGAAGGTTGTTCCGTCCAGCCCTGCATTGTGTTCGTATCTGACCCACTTCGCAGCTAAAGAAGTCATCATGGAGGTTCTTACGCTGACAGATCCGACCATCTTGGCAACTTGTTTCTTGAGACTATTGACGTCACCAAGAAGAGGCTCTTACTTGGACAATCTCGATCGAGGTGAGCTACAAGAAGACTTGACGTCGCCGTGGCTGATACATTGTCCTAGCAATCATACACTGCAGAAGGTTCGCTATACGACTACCTTCACAGGTATACTGTTCTCACGATTTTTTTAGTTCTCTTGGGAGCATGGAAACAGGAGGCTGGCGAGCAGCCAAGTTGACTCTGGACTTTATGGCAATCATGTGGCATTCTAGCGGAAAGTTTATACTTTTGTTTTCCGGGCTGTCACTGCTGGGAACGGTGGTGCAGGTGCTAGGGGAAGAAAATCACAAAACACTTCCCGGGTACTGCGAACTACGAAACACAGTTCTCATTGCCATATCAATCGTTCGAGACGAAGATGGGTTTCTCGCTTTTGTGACGAAGCCGCAGTTGTATGAATTATCATCATCGGTAGCGTCTGGTGGCATTTGCTTGACCACAGCCTGTGAGTAGCCATTTTAAACTCGGATAATAATTCTTAACATCGCCATTCAGCTATATATGCACATTATCTTCTGACGAAAAAGGTGCCGACTAAATCCAGACTTTTGGTCACTCTAGCTTGGAATTATTTCCAAACTTCCTTGTCCGTTATATTGGCGGGTACGTTCACGTACACAGGCGAAGCGGAGACCATTGCCCTTCTTGCGTCATCCTCTATTTGCTTTGCCCTCGTCAAGCTGTTGCACTCTTCTCCGGAGCTAAGTATGTCCGGGATTTGCGGTCCTCTGTCTAAAAAAAGTCCATACTAAATCCGTCCACAGAGGACTATGTCTTCCCCACACCGTGGACAGTCAGCCTGTATGGCTCGCTCAGCAAACTGCTGGAATACGAGAAGAGAACTACCACAGATTTTTTGATGAGGTTGAGGGAACGGCTCAGACATCCCGGAGAGGCATTGCTGAAGGCATTATCGCCCGGGTCATCGGGAGGTAGTAGTACCTTCCGGGATGTAAGGTCCCATGAATCGTTTCCAGTTCGGCATACTGACATTTTGACTAGGAGTTCCCCTCGTTTTCTACGAGATTATTGTTCTTTCGAACTGAATCTGGGAAAGGACGGTTCATTGCCAGTGTAGACAGTGTACAATAGCGCAGACATTGATAATTGTGTTTCTGGGAGATTAGAGTTTCCTGATCAGAGACAATCCATTTCCGGATCGGGATGTTACTCGTCATATCAAATCAAGGAGGATGGAATTTTGGAAAACAAAATATCTTGACGCGTCTTGAGCTCTTTCCTCCGTTTTCTCCACGACCGAATGTCCTCTCACAAAGCCGCCTGTTATCGTCGCAGATCTCTTTCAGCGTCGGCACGCTATATTCTTTCGCCAGCCTCCCTCACTACTCATTCTCGGAAAGTCGCCTCGCTCAAGCGAAGCTATGGCCTCAACCCATCCACTCCTTTAAAAGATCGCTCCTCCAGGAGAAAATCAGATGCCAGCTCAAGGAGGCGAAGCAAACGGCGGCTGCGGAACCTATCGGTCTGCTCAGGTGCGTGCTCAAGCCTCTGGACACAGCTCTCCAGTTGCCTGACAAGCGGAACGATTTCACAGACACTGGGCCCCTCTCTGCGCAAGGTTACTTGCGTTCAGCGCAAACTATTTTTGCAACGACATCGGACGACTTCGATCTTCCGCTTGCCAAGGGATACAGGAAGAGCATATCGCGGAGAACACCAACGCAATCCTCGAGCTCAAGCTTTATGGACGTCTCAGACAATAACTTTGGCGAGGCGTGTAACTCGCACTCTATTGCGTTTTGGGACTTGCAGAGAAGTGTGGCAGAGAGCGGGGAAGGTCTTATACATCGTATGCGCGAGCACGAGCATGTATGGTCGAATCGGGGGGTTGGTGAACGGGGAAGGCCTACCCTGCGTTCACACTCGCTTTCACCGACGATGTCCAGCACAAGCCATCCATGGCCCCACTCTTCAACCACCTCCGACGAGTCTGACGACGATGACATCCAAATAATATATGGAAATGGAGCACAGAGCGAATCGACGCGCCGCGATGTCCAGATGGACAACTGGCCAAGCACAACGACCGGGTCTATCTCGTCCCATCTCGTCTCCACCACTACAGCAGGCGCACCAAGCCCTTCCGTTGCTCCAGCCCTCGCCCCGAGTGGAGCATCCATCATGAATGCAAAGGACTCGGATCACACGCTGGCGGCGATTACACTCGCATTCGCCAACGGCGCTGGAAGTATAAACGACTATGCTTCAATAGTTCACAGCGACCCTCACCATAACGGGTTCTCGCATGATGCTGGAGACCTTTGGCGATGAAGACGGGACACGCTCGATCTGGCACACAACGTTACGCAAACTATTAACTTAATGACACTCTGTATGAGGTTTTTCCTGGAACAAAAGTAGTAGCAACCTTTTGGACTTTTCATCGTCACGCCCAACAGCCTTTTGCATTCGGTCAGTTCCGCCGTATTTATTGTACTATAGATTAGTTAACGCCCAAACCTGTTTTCATAGAACTCTCATGTAACCATTATTTAGATACATTACCACGTTAAACGTTAAACGCCAGTAAGTTGAGTACAAAGCAGAACACACCGTGCACAATGCACATGCATCATCGAAAAGCCATTTAAATTTCCAAAATACCCTGGACAACTATGATATCGTCTGAAGGCAGTACGAACCCAGTACTGGATTTAACTGAAAGCTGTTCCTAAGACCTTCATAGCCAAAGCCTTCAAGATCTACAGTGATTTAGTGGTAATTTAGTTACTTTCCCTGGTTCGAACACTAGAACCTTACCTCCGCCTTTTGATTACCAGCCAGCTGAGAGAAGACAACAGCAACGGGCTTGCCTTTGGCATCCCTGATTGCCCCAAGTCTATTGCCGGCGACTGCACCGACCATGAGGCCGGGTAGGTTAGCCACGATGAAGCCGAGACTTGCGCCGCTGAGGGCACCGACCCAGCTCCACCAAGGCGCAATTCGTTCGACTTCTGGTCTCAGCAGCTTAAAGTGCAAGAGGCATGAGGACGGTTCATTAAATGAAGGGGATGAGAACACACCTCCTCGAAAGCATCGGCAAAGACACCGTTGGCGTCGGGTTGTGCGGCTGATGTAGCAGGAGAAGGCCCAGTCTGAGACGAGGAAGCACCGGCAAAGGCATTTGTGAATTGGGTAAAGAAGTTGGAGGAGGCATTAGGGTCGGTGGAGCGGTCTGCTCGTGCGCCATATAGGTGATCGTACTCTTGTCGGCGTTTAGGATCGCTCAAGACGTAGTAGGCATCGGCGACAGCCTATGGGCCCCTTTCAGTAAGATACGACGGTTCGACGCGGCAGGGTTAAACGTTAACCTGGAAGCGCTCAGTGGCTCTCCGCTTCTCTGCTGGTGTCACATTCACCAGTCTGTCTGGGTGTGTCCTGCACGTCGACACCGGAGTCAACACGCGAGGTCGTGCATATCCAAATGCGAACATACTTTAAAGATTCCTTGCGATAAGCCTGTTTGATTTCGTCCTGGGTCGCAGACTTGGGCACATTCAAAAGCTCGTAATAGTCGGGGAAGGAAGACATTGGCGCGTTATGTAGTCAAACCGACCGTGACTTGCATCGGGATGTTATAGTGATTGACGGTGACGTCATGATCCCAAGGTACATCGCTTGATACAACAATACTACGCACATACAAGGATTCCTTTCTAAACAAAGAGTACATACAGCAGAACATGCCTAGATAGGATTCGTGGGTATTCGCCCTGGTGCCCGGATTGTACTCGCCAGCGAGTTGTTGCGAGAATGCCGAGGCCCCAAAGGAGGGACAACACGGCTTCCCGTCGATGAGTTACTTCCATTTCTCGTCAGGAACGTCCTCAATGCCAAGTTTTGTGGGGGCAATTGCGACTGTTGTTCGACAGGTTTCTGTCCTGGCTTCGGTAAAGAGCTCGACATGGTTGCTGACCCAAGAGGGCGACTGGGAGTCCTTCTTAGTGGGGGTGCTGAAGTTGTAGTTGGTGCCGGAGGGGGCGTTTCCAAACCTGTTTCCGAAGCGACAGCCGGAGGCGGGGAACTGTCCTCGATGTATGTCGTAGACGTTGGGGGCGTGTCTGCAGCGGCCGGGCGCTCCCACCCATCGCCATCGTCGGTCGACTGTATACTGAGAGCGCCGCTATTGGGCATTATTCCGCTGGACGCGATATAGCCGCTGAACGGAGGGTAGCCACGAGGACTGGAAAGATCTACTCTCGCACGTTAGCATGTCGAAGTCGAAGTCGAAGGGAAAGGGGGACAATTACCGCCAATGAATGATGTGACATCGTATTGGGTTCCAGCAGAGTCAAAATTTGGAGAGAATGGAAGCCCAGAAGCACTATCTGGGCGTTGTGAGAGTTCCAGTTGGATGGGAATAATGCCAGTGGGCGGTGTCCGCTTGAGACTGGGTCTCAAGAAATTTCCCGGGCTCGTGGGACGAGGCGGGAGTTGTCTGAACCCCGTTGCTGAGGGCGTTTGCGGTGCGGGGGTGGTAGGTGGCTCCGGAAACACGGACAGAGAGAAGTCGCTAGCATTTGGGGAGGACACTTTGCTGCTGTAGATCGTTGACCGAGTCGCCGCTGACCTCGCTGACTCCACCGAATCTGCTGAAGGATTATTGGGCCGCTTATCTTCGTCCTGTTCGAAACGGACACGACGTAAGACGGCTATGCTCTGGTCAAGTATGCTTTGTTCTTGGAAAAGCTTGGTGACCGGAGTCACGTCGCCGGGGGAAGGAGAGGTAACGGCGGGAGGAGGAGCCTGGAGCGTGGATTCTGCATCAACCTTCGCCTTCGTGGGCAATATGATCCCATTCAGACCGTATACTGGTGATGCAGTCCCGAGGATGCTGGAATCTCGATCCGGGAGGGGAATGGTTTGTCCCGTAGCCATGGGACTATGCTCCACGCCATAATAAGAGAAGGTGACTTCGGTCATCGACCTATCATCACCGGTGCAAGAAGGAGCGGTCTTCAATGTAGCCGTGTTGGTGTTGTTCCCCAGAGGTGCATCCGAGCCCAAGTCGGCCTCCTGTGCTGTCTTCATCGTCGGGGTTGCAAGAAGGTCCGAGCCCAGAGAGATGCCCGATTCTGGGCGGTTGAGGGTTAGGCGCCAACTCTTAGGTCGGGTAAACTGCTCCGTCACCGTCAACCGTCGTGAATTGCGAGCGGAAGCAATCCATGACGAGACTTTAGAGAATGCTGAGGTGCGGTTACTCTGGTGAGCAAGGCGGCTCAAAGGATCCAAAGGCGGAGTGGTTGTTGGTAATATCCATTGGGAACCAGGGCGGCCGCCAAACCGCTCTTTCTCGTCCTCCTGGAAGATCTCGATGACCGACGGGCGTGTGCTTGCCGTCGAGCGGACATGCTTGCGGAAGGTGAAGACGAGATAATAGATGAACAGGAGGTAAACTTCGACTCCTCGGAGAAAGCGTCCCAACGAGGTTTCGGTGAAGGCAACTACGAGGCAAGGGTCAGCATTCAATTGTACAGGCATGAGAGACAGCCACCAACAAACGACAAGATTCCCAACACCAAGCCCAGCGCTGATTACGAAGGCGACGATTGGTGTTATGTAGTTCAGAAGAACGCGTTTCTGTGAATCCGCTGGGGTTAGATAGAAATTGAGCAATAGCTTAAGGATAAATATGGCGGAAACGGTGGTTTCAATGGTGGAAGAAGCGACATAAATATTTCCATAGAGGTTGTGCTGTGGTGCAAGCCTCCAAACCATTTGAAGGGCCACGATGAGCAGGCATGCGACGAGAGAAGACCACTTGAGGGCTATTCCGATATAACCCCAGCGTTCCCACTGAGCACAGTGCACTGGACTCATCATGGATCCCATGGGTACGCTCTTCTCTGCTTCTTTGTCCATTGGGTAAGGTCGATGGCCAGCAAAAGACCAGTAAAACAGATACAGGAATCCGGCAGAGAGAGACAGGAAGACTTCGCGTGCACGAATGAAGCCGGTAACCGCTCGGAGACCAAGGCCATTGGCGATGTTGGTATGGCCACGGATGAGGATTTGCCCCAAGTCGATAATTGCAGCAAGGAAACCGATAAAACATGCAGAAAACAGCAGAGTGACAAGGCTGATTTAGTCTGAGAATTAGCATAGTGCGAGGGCAGTGACTCTAGTAGGTTGGTGGCGCACCGGTCTGTCCTTCTCATAATCAACAGAAAGGTGAAGATGGCCATGGACATAATCCCTGTGGACAGTAGAGGAATTGCTGTGAGGATACATTCGAACTGGTTATCGCTGTGAGTTGCCGATGTGCGTTCAGGACCGGATAGCACTCACTCCAGCATCGTCACTGAGCGCCAGCGCCGCTCGAGAAACAAGAACACGGGTCATGGTACGGGGTCGCGGGTTGTGATAACTGCATGTATGACAACCCTAACAGGCGGCGGGTTGTTCTACAGCAGGTAACAGAGTAAATGTAAACAGCTCCTGAGCTGGGTGGAAATCAATTCAAGAGGGAAGGAAGCTCGAGCCTGATAATCGTCAAACCCGGGCGAGCCCCACAGCGAAGTCGAAAAGAGTGACGAAGGAAGGATGGGTCGACTGCGACTGAACACGCAGTCGAAAAGACGAACCCTGGTCGACCAGGACGTCAAATGCAGGAACTCGAGTGGAGAAAAGAAAAGATGGAGACAGCATCAGGGACAACATTACCCTTGATTACAGCCGAATAGACCTTGACAACATCGCGACCGCGTCGCTCCCAGGCTCTGTCTGGCCTCATTGGAACTGCAACGTCTGAACCTACTTACATAGTGATGGGTTCCTGGACGACCACCTTATCACCATCGCTCGAGCAGGAAATGACAGAAACGAACGCAGAGGCGTCAACATAGGGAGATGTACATCTAAATCACACAACCTAAAACAACGAAAACAGGATAGCAAATCGACACTACCACTACTGATACTAACTACTGCAGTCCATGAAATTCTTGATGCGAAAAGCTCGTTACTTGGGTCGAACCCGAATGCATGCCTACGGGTCATGGCTCCAACCAGTGCTGGATGAAGCGCCGGTAAATTGTCTTACCAGAAACATCCCTCTTCCTTCGTCCACACTCTTGGTGTTCCTCATTCCCAAAACACTCTTGGGTCGTGGCCTTACTCCGCCACTGCCTAGTTGCTTGGTTGGACTGATGCTTCTAGTTGGATTTAAGCCACCGCCCGTAAGCTGTCGGAGTAGGGCCGCCTCGCCTCCTCCACCTGCACCAGTAAACTGACGGGCAATCGTCGTCGTGCCCGTGAATTGCGGGACCACTTTTCCGGAGCCAGTATAAGTCGGGGAGAGTACGGTTCGCACAGGTGACGGTTGTGGAGAACTTGCCAAGCCTAGAAGAAGCTACGAATGAAATCGAGAACATCAGCACAGAAAACGTCGCGTCAATCGAAAGCACCATACCATGCATTCCCTACACCATACACCGCCTTCCCCATCACTCTTCGCAGCGCTGTCGAGTTTCTTACCACATCCAGGAGTAGGATTCTTCTCATCCTTTCGGGTACCATACCAGCTCACGGGTCTGGTTTTCTTTCCCCCACAAACAAGGCAAGATGAATGCCACTTCGTACCCTGAGGTCCTGGAATAACGCCGCGTTCCATGGGAGAGACCGCTTTCTTGCAACCTGGGCAAACAGTCCGACTGCCAAAGCGAGGGGCTGGCTGAGGATTGGTGGGAGCGGCCAGTGCAGTTGGCTCGAATCGACTTGAAGTGGGGCGATGGGTTGAAGAACGAGCTCGCGAAGGTGAGGGGCTAGGTGGATCTTCTTCTCGTTTGAGACTTGTGACATAGCTCCTCAGTGCGGGCGTACTAGGCGATTTGTGGATCGTGATCCGTTCTTTAGGTGCACACTAGGAAGAGAGCAGTTAATTTGAGTTTGGGAATGGATGAAAGGGACATACTTCAGCGTGGCATGGTTTACCGTTGTGTCTGACGAAGCTTGCTTGTCCTTTTTTCTCGCTCTCGAACGTCCCGTTACAGATGCTGCAGGTGAAACAGCGAGTGTGGTAGACCTCCGAGGGCTTGCCTTGCTCCGCCGAAGACAACGTCACAAACGTGGAGTCATTTCCGACGGTGAACAGCTTGCCGCCGCATTTCCGACAGGCTGAAGGAACAGCGGCTGGTTCTGGATCGCGTTTGAGAGGTGTAGACGACTTCTTCCTCAGGCGCAATGGACTGATTTCCACGGGGGTCCTTGAAGGTGTCGCGCCATTCTTTGTTGGCGTCTTGACTGGGGTGTTGAGCTGGCTGTTCGTTTCCTCGATGATAGGATCATCGAGCGGGCTAAAGATGTCACTCCGGTTGTATCGGGAAGCGGTTGTCTTCCTCTGTGTCACCGATGACATGAGCAGCTCAACATCATCAGGTCGACGGGGAGGGGAATCAGGAGGCTCGGAGAACGAGGATTGGGTAGTGTTGTCCGAGAAATCTGAGATCAAATCAGGGGTGACAGGCAGAGGGCTGTACAAGGAATCGAGGTCGCTAATAGAAGATGACGAAACAGTTGAACTGGCATGACGGTCAATACGGGAAACGATGTGTACTGAGGGAAAGGCGGGCGATCTTGGTGGAGATGAAGGGGTGGACGCGCCTGCAAAAAGACGTTGCTTCATTTCCTGAATCGCCTCGGCAGTGGGGGCAGGACTGCTTTGCCGCCTGGCCGGGCTTTGAAGCCGGCTAGAGGGTGGCTGGGAATGCGACGAGCTCTCCCCAAGTGGGTATGAGGGTCGTCCCCCAGTCCGCTTGTTGAGAGGGCTAGGGGAAGGACTGCCAGTGGAGTATCTATGGTTGATGTCCTTCCCAATCGAACTCAAACGCTGCGAGAGTTCTTCGAGAACAGGACTGCTCTCCCGACGGGCAATCCCCAAGCGATGCTCAAGCTCTTCGATTGTAGGACTTGATTCCCTTGCCACCTTCACTCCTGGCGGCGTCTTGCTGAGCCCCCCGACATTGCTCGGCTTCGTTTCTGCCTTCGGTGAATCAGCGCCATTGGCAGCAACACTCGAGCTAGGCTTGGGTTTCTGGGGAGTTTCTCGTTTGAGACAGTTGTCGAAGCAATCGACGCAGCACGGCCGTCCCAACAGGTCCACCATGGGTCTATCTCCGATGTTCTTCTGGCAACCTGCACAGTCGAAACAGCGCTTGTGCCAATACTTGCTGGCGGCCTGGACAAATCCCCCTTCAGACTTGAGGGTTAGGACTGGGCGAGAGCAGGCACCACAAGGACCTTTGGACCCGCCATTCTCTTCATAACATGGTCGACACAGGAAGCGAGGGTTGTTCGCATTCGGACGTGAAGGATCTGGATAGATGGTGGCGTCTGGTGGAAAGCGACTTGAACAGAGAGCACACGAGTAGCTAGAAAGCGTCTCCTTTGGCTGCAATACAGATCCATAGACCTTGGACAGCGTGTTGTCCACGAGTGATGGAATGATGTCGGAGGATGGATCAGGAACGGTTATCGCTTGCTTCAAGGGTGATTTGGGTCGCAAGGTCGATGTCGTGGATGCAATGTGCTGGGAGACTTGGCTGCTTAGCTGTGGTGCGTTGCTGGTAGACGACTGCAAAGGTCTTGGGAACCTCTTAGTCGGTGAAGGGGGATTGCTGGTATTACGATTGAGGGCCTCTACAGAGCTCTGAACCGTCCCAGGACGCGTTGGGGAGGGTGACCTGTTACAGGCAACGTAGGTTTTTGTCCATTTGTCTTGAGCAGATGCGTCACTAAGAGCTTTCTTGAAAGCTACGATGGGTGCTATTGAAAACGAGTATCATTAGTCTGCCTCGCATACGTCACAGTGAACTTACCTGCTGGTGAGCCACCGCATCTGCAGCGTTCTCCGGCCACTATCTCGCCACATCTACGACAGAAACCCATCACTCCAGAAATTCAACTCGAAAGGAGGGATGCAATCTGCTGACTGAGGGAGACAGCTTGAACAATGAGTCCAAGGACCTGACCCCCCATAAATGTGCTGCTCACCGCGTTGAACAACGATCACGTGGGAGAACCGACTCGGGCGTCGGCCCTGGCAGTCGGACTGTCATTACTTGTGCCGACTGGAATTGACTATGAAATAATTGATAGCATATGTCCAAGGTAGCAGTGGTATGGAACAGTACAGAGTTCAAAGTTGATTCACTTTAGAAGACTGAGAAACTACTTTGATACCATCGACGCGAACACTACGACTCCTGCGCATCAAAATGTTTCTTCGAGGTGAGAACGATGGGGACCGTTTCATAACTTAGGTCTCAGCAGGGGTTGCCAATCAACGCGCTCAACCTACAGACGGCATCAGCAAGTGAAGCAAACGATCAACTGTGTCCGCACCATCTCTGACTTGAGTTCGGCCACATTACGAGCCCCGACCAGCCGCATCGCGGTTACGATCTCGCGCTTCAGCAGCTGAGTAATCTTTATCACTCCGGCTTCTCCATAGGCCTGAGGTTTATGAGTCGCCCTTCAGACATAGGAATCAAACATTCGACGCACACTTTGGGCGTACAAAAAGGCCCTGCCTAGGCCAACTGCTCTTGCTCCCAGGCACAGTGCCTTAACAACATCTAAAGCTGCGTCAAAACACAAACCCGGATAGCACCGTCCCCTCCTTACCAGTCCCACGATATATACCACCTAATAAAGTGGTCAATTGGTGATATGCAAGGCAAAATACCGGATTTACGGACCATCGATGTAGACTGAATGTGGGACTATGTCAGTACACAATTGCCATGCAGTAAAGACGCAATATTCACCTTCCAATCTGTCGAAGACGTCAGGTCTTTCGAGCCGTATCCGATGGAGAACCTCGATCGGGGGTAGCGAGCTGATCAGGCATAATTAGGTTCTACTGCATCATAACTAACTCGGGTACGTACTAATCGAGCTGTCGACCTGCGATGTCTTGGTTAAAGCGTGCAACAGACGATAACATGGAAGTGGAATTACCTCCGTGATTCGACAGAAGGATTCCGTCAACGCCAGCGTCTGCCGCGGCCACAGCGTCCTGTTGACCATTTATATGATTGCTAAAGTCGAAAACGGGAGAAAGATCACCTCAACACATTGAATCCCTAAAATTCCTTTGAGCGACTGCCGAGTGAGGCGACATCGGAGAACGCACCCTTAATGACGATCGGGAGTTTTGTTATACTTCGCAACCATGGTATGGTCTGCCCATTCCGTGAGTTCCATGGTACAGTGACGGACCCGATCGAGAGAAAATACCTTTTCCCATGTCATATCTTTATCGTCCCTGTTAACCAAAGCTCCCGCCGTTCCGCCGAGATTTACCTCATCCACGGGGACGTTCTCGTCCCAGACAGGGATAGTTCCGCTTTCCTGGTCTTCTAGTGTCCAGGGACTCCGGATGTCCGCCTCTCGGTTTCCTGCTACAATGGCATCGACTGTCAGGAAGATCGCCCGGTACCCCAAGCGCTCAACCTCTCTAACACGCTCCACTGCCACGGAATCGTCCTTGTTCTTGTATAACTGGAAGAACAATACCTGCGATGGTGCAGCGGCTGCCATGATCTCGGTATACGATAGAGAGGCATTAGAGGAGACCATTTGAATAATGCCTTCCTTCCACGCGCCCCTGGTAATGTTGACTTCCCCTATGGAGTGCATTGTGTTATAAATCGAAAGGGTCAATTGGTGAGTATACCAACAAACATACCCTTTGGATGTCCCAATTTCGCAAGCGCCGCACCGCTCACGAATACGGGAATGGCAGATTGATATCCAAGAATGGTAGTAGACGGATCACATTCCCCGACAGGCCTCATGACGCGGGCGCGGAAGAAAAACCGGGAGAATGCCCGGGCATTCTCAAGGTGAGCTGGAGGAGACATGCATCAACCAATACAGTTTACTAGACGGTACTCCACCAAATGGAAGGTTGCGTACTGATTTCCTCGTCGGCGGCAGAGGAGTAATAAGCCCATGCTTTATGCGAGAGAACCTGGCTTGCGACTTTCTGCGGTGAACACCATCAACTTAGGAACAGACAAAAGCCTCGTGGCGATGACCCACCTCCATGTCCGCCAAGCTCAAAATCCTGCTGAGGGGTGGTTTGCGCTTATGGGCTTCTTCGGTGCGTATCTCGTCCTTTGTCTTGCGCCTGCTCTGCCTTTCTTCTTCTAGGGCCTGAGCCGCGTCGGCCTCGACATTGCCGAGATGTTGGGATGGGGATAGGTGCTTGTCCAGTGCGTCAGGGGGGTGGATTGGTTCGTACGCCAGCGTAGCATCCTTTCCAGCATATTTCAGAATTACCGAGGCACCACCAGGATGTTCCTGAACGAAGAAAACAGGTCAATAAACACTAAGACATCGCTCAGTGATCAGGGGGGCCTTTACATGTAAAAAATCCGTAACATCGTAGACTTTGTTGTGGATGATGACCCAGCACGACCTAGACACGAATGAGTTCAGATTGGTGACATTGGTCCCGGTAACAGGGCTCTTCACCTTTCGGAGTCGTGCTTTGCAATATCTTGAAGCTTATAGGAGCGCATTGTTGCGAGAGGGGGTGGAAGTGGACGAAGGAAGTGTGAAGCGCAGCGGTGTTCAGATATCGGAGCCCCCACCGTCCCACGGAATTGGCGAGTGATCAAATCGACAGTGATCTTGTGAAGAAACCATGAGCGGAAGTCACCTAGACAAATGGCCAGTTCCCTCCAGTTCCTTTGAAGGTGCTGATCATGCACCCTTTGCGAAATGCTCCCACTCGGGAACTGTGCGCGGATAGATGCAGAACATCGGTCCGATGCACCAGTTACCGGCCCAGATGACCAGGAGTCAAATGAGCTTCAATAAGATAAATCGGGTAAACTGCTAAAACTAGCATAATAATAGAAGGGAGGTATTGGATGGCCCTCATTCTCGATAGGTGTTGACACTTTGCTTGGTAGCCGACTCCCTCGAGTCTGAAGTTTACGAGAGCAGGCCGACGCGAGTCACACGACGTATGTAGCCGCTGCTCCCATCACGTGGTGTGACTACTTCGCGGTTTACTTATTCATATTACACAGTCGCGACTGCCAGTTCCACCGTGTTTGCTCTGAGCGCACTGGCCAGCTTCCGGAAACTAATACTGTTAGACAGCTACATATACAAATTACAAAAAATGAACAAGTGCAGATCGTCTATGAGTGACCTGCATCGTTTCCCTGTTGTGCAACACGGTGAGAATTCTTACATAATCGAGCATGGGTTCGAAGTTCGAACCGACGCCGCCTCGGTCGACGTCGCTTGATTCCCAAACTCGGAACCGACTCACGATTAGCCAACGGTTACTGCGAATATCGTCCAGTTGGCGTTCAACGCTGGACGCGATGCCGCCGCTACCGTCGAGAGAGGTTTTAGAGTCGATGAAGAGGGCAGACCTTCAGAGACTGTGCAAGGTTGGTGTTTATTTCCTCGAATTTATTCGCATGTTGACTTTGGTCACAGGATTATGGTGTACGGGCAAATCTAAAAACTGAAGCACTCATCGATTTGCTCCTCGAAACTCAGTGGGTCATAGTGTTTTCCGAACCGTTCATGGCTCGCATTCATGCTTTTGAAGATCGGCACCACCTCCTTCACCCATTCGACGGTCCGTTTCGACGAGGAGATCCAGTCGTGCCGAGCCAAGCCGTACGGCCTCCCTCGTCATTCATGACATTGAAGAGAAGAGAGAACAGGAAGAAGAAACGATGTCGACGCGGGAATCGACCCCGATAGCCCTAGAACAGCCGCCACCCCCGCCAGCCTTACCACCAGTTCGAACGAGAAAGGCCAAGGAACTTCAAACAAGACTGGGGGTTGGACGACCAAAGGCTGCAGGAGGAGCGGGTGCACGAGCTGTAACAAGGGCTTCAAGTACGCAACGCTCAAGGAGAGGAAAACCTAGCCGGATGTTGAACCCAGTGGAGCCCACCATCGAAGAAGGTACGACCGTCGTAGAATTTTGAATAATCTGAGCCACTTATGCTTTCTCGCAGAACCCGAGACGACGCTTTCGGTGGGCGTAAATGGATCGCCTGGTACGTATAATCCGTCGAATGTGTTCGCACTCGAGCCTCACGGACACCGCAGGGACTCCCAACGTATCTCCCCCGCCTGGCGCTGCAGGTCCGTCAGGGTCATTGGCCACAGTTTCTGACGCCATTATCTCCGAACGGATTTCTGAAGCTGTAATTACAATCACTTCATCCTGTGAGCGCTTTTCCTGAACGATCCCGTTGACAGGTTGCACCCTTAAAGGCGCAGCTTCAGGAAATGGAGCAAGAGCTGCGGTCCTTGCATCAGCGAAATGCTGAACTTCTGGAGTTGAAAACCCAGCTTTCCAAACTCGAAGACCTCGAAAAACGGTATGCCTTACTCGAAGCGGAAGTGAAAGAACTTCGCTCCGAATCCTCAAAGGTGTCCGCCATTGAAGAGGAGTTGAAGGAGCTGAAGGGGGGCATAGCTGAGCAACGGTTGACACCTCTCCCGTCTACGCCTAAAGCAAAGAGTCCTAAAATCCCGCTAATTAAGTACGTTGGTGTGTGCTTCGATGAGTTCATGTGCCTAACGTTTCTCAAAGTCAAGGTGTCCTTCCTTCTGCTTTCAAGGCAGCCACTTACCCTCCAATCAACGACGATGTTTCACCTTTAAACACACCGCGGCGTGAAGTTTCGACTGCTCCCAGTACTTTGCCTCATCCGCAATCGACCGCGACGACACTAGGGAAACGACCTCGAGATTCAGGGACGAGTGACATGACAGGCATCCTGGAAGAGGGTGAGCAAGACGGTTTTTCCGAAGAGGAGTTGGCGAGGAAGGTGCTGCGACCTAACAAGAAACGTCAAAGATTGTCAGTTACTGTTGACCCTCCGGTTGCTGGCCCATCCAGGAGACCCAGTGACGTTGCAGCACAATTGTCAGCTCCAAGGATTCCAAGCTTTACGGTATACAACGGAGTCGAAGAGGGTTTCGATGAGAATTTCGTCGACCAGCCTCCGCCCAACAACCCCCTCCCCGATTTCTTTGCTCCGTCTCCTCCACTCAACTCAAGTTCACGACCCGGAACCGGTTCTTCCCACCAAGAAGAAAACCAAAACCCATTTAACTTCAATTTTGTGCCAATGTCGTCAACCCCTGCAGGGCCTTCAGGCCCACCGGCGTCGTTCATGCCACCATTTCCTTTTCCTGAACCGCCCAACTCCCCTTCTCCCGCAAGCAATAGCATAGGCTATCTCGGACGTGTCCAGGATGATCGGACGGATATTTTCAAATCCTTCGGTTTGCCTTCACCCCGTCGACCCCGCTTCCCTGAATCTGAGTCTGATGAGACGGTAGATCCTGCTGTACTAGGGGGACGCGGCACCTCGAATGGTAAGCAAAGGGAAGTCAGCAGCAATGATGTTGCCGCTGGACTTGGCTTGACCATGGTGCGAACAGCGTCCGCGACGGATCCAATGAACTTCCCTGAGCCACCTCCGGCGAAGAAAACCATGTACGGTACCGAACTGGAAGACGAGACTCGGTTTGGTGACTTTGGTGTTGAGGGCGTTGCTTCTGGGTTTTGGAGCGGTCGGCGATGATCACAGGTGATCCGCGCCGTCAGCATGGACATCCCAAACTTCCTTTCATTTCACTTCTCAGTTAACTATAATTTCCTTTATTAGCATTTGGGCACTATTCATATCGTATCTGTAACATCTTCATGCAAAGCCTCTACCTTCGTTCCGTGTTCTGCTAATATTTATTTTGCGCTTTAATCAGGGTATCCTACACCCAGTTGTACCAGTATCCTCGTGCCTCCGGTATTCAAATACAATTATCGATGTATATATCACAGCAATCATTAGATGCAGTACAGAGAACATGTCCTAGATAGAAGGGGTGAAAGACAAAACTTCCTGGTAGAGGAGCTCTACTCGGGGGGTCAGTTACGCAGCAGTGGATGGTATGTCGAACTCGCGCGCACCTTTCAGCTGGTCTTTGCTGAGATCGTCCTTGTGCACTGATGACGAGAGGTGTCAAAGTCAGCGTATAGCTTGCCACTCGCAAAGACTTACTGTCGAATTCGAAGTAGTCCGGGCTAAGGGGTGTCACGACAGGCTCATCTTCGGGGTCGTGCTAGATTTTGATCAGGGTCCTGCAGGATCGACAGGAAGGTCGATCAATACGTACATAAGCCGCGAGATAAGGGTGCTCCAAGGCCTCGTCCACAGTCATTCGTTTCTTTGGATCAAAGGTCTGCAGGGTGAATGGCGTGTAAATACGATTTGCAATATATTATCGTGGTAATGGGCACTGACCAAGGTCTTGGTTAAGAAATCGATAGCTTCCTGCGAGGCGTGCGGGAAAAGTGTGGGGAAAGGGCGTTTCTTGCGGATGGGAAGTGCACGAATATAGTCGCGAGACCTCCGCGAAGTAATAGCATAGAACTCATCGAGACTGGGCGTGCCTGCATAGGAATTAGCACATCCCATCTTGAGACAAAAGAACGTGCAAAACTAACCAATCACATCGAGGATCAGGTCGAGTTGATGGCTGTAATCACGACCCGGGAACAAGGGCCTTCCAGTGAGAAGTTCGGCAAGAATACAGCCCACAGCCCAGATGTCAATTGCCTAGGCAACATTTCAGCCAGCGGGAGCAACGACACGTACTTCTGGCGCCTACCTTGGTGTACATCTTGAAGGACAACATGATCTCGGGAGCGCGGTACCACCGAGTGGCGACGTACTCCGTCATCAAACCGACTTCTTTCCCGGCGGGGACGCTGGTCTTCACGCTGCGAGCCAGGCCAAAGTCACAAACCTTCAGGTCACAATTGGCATTGAGAAGAAGGTTAGCAGGTTTGAGGTCACGGTGGACGATGTCGGCGCTGTGGATTGATTTGAGCGCCCGGAGTGTTTGGTAAACGAAGTACTACACAGACGGTCAGTAGTGTATTGAGAACGGGTCATTGAAAGCGACATACTTGGCAGTGGTCGTCCGTGAGGTGCTGAGTACGGATAACACGGTGCAAGTCAGTCTGCATCAATTCCTGGATAACTGAGGGAAGGCATGGAATCGGAACTGAGGGACGATGTACGGGCGTCGAGCTTACAGTATATCTCCTTGAACTCTTCAAGGGAAGGAGGCTTGATAATATCCAGGATTGAAATAATCTGGCAAGCCATCAGCAGGTAACAGGGTGCACGATGGAGCTGGATCTACATTTTCGTTGACGCAAGTCTCCGAGAAGAACTTGAGCAACTTGAGCTCTCGAAGGGTTCGGAGGCAAAACAATGTATGGTCGAAAGGGAGGACTTTCTTTATGGCGACCTGGCGCCCTGTCGGCTTGTGAAGAGCAGCAGCGACTGTCCCGTATGCGCCTTCTCCAATCGCATGCAGTAGCTGATAATCGTCACCTAGTAAATATGGGCGGTGAAGCGATGTACCAGATTGTGGAGGAGATAGCCGTACCGATTTCGAACTTTGGGAGAGGTTTTGCGTTCCTACGAGAAGACATTCTTAGTACACCAGAAACCCACCGGGGGATGGTCGATGAGGGACTTGGGAGATGGACTGATGTGGATGGTCTTTCTTATGTACTTGCTGCTCATCATCAGACTGCGTGACTGTTGCTGTTCCAAAACCTGCGACGTTTGATGAAGGCGGTGCACATGTGAGGCCTTGAGGCATCATACATAATCTGCTCCCGCAAACAATACAACCCTCGAAGATGTCTGATGGTAATTCCCACCATCCTATTTCCGAACAATGGCCACCAGGGTTACCAGGCACTCCGGATCGTCCGTATATAAGAATTGCCTCGCGCACAGTCCTCACAACCCATCACTTCTTTCTTCCCTTCGTTACCCACTTTTTTTAGGCTAGGCCTATTGACCCTCCTTTCCTTTTTTCACTACCACCCCTTGTAATCGTTCACGTTCAACTCCTGCACTCGACGAAATCGCAAGCGATGTTCGTATCATCTGTCGCAGTTGGCCTGGCGCTTCTTCCCGCTGCCTTTGCCGTTGTCCACGATGTTCAGGTTGGGGCAAACGGCCTAACCTTCAGCCCAGAAGCTATCGTAAGTTTCAGTGCTATGCACGGGCGCTTATGTGCTGACGGCTCGCATTCCTTCTCAGTATGCTGATCCTGGAGATCAAGTCGTATTCCACTTCATGGCGAAGAACCACACCGTTACGGAGAGCTCATTTGCCCACCCTTGCGGCCGTAGGGAAGGCACCCACATTGACTCCGGCTTGTGAGTATCAGCTTGGCCTCGTTTTGGGCGCCAATTGATAACCCTTGTTAGCGTTCCTGTCCCAGCCAACACAACGACTTTCCCCACCTATACGATCGATGTTACAAGCGTATGTACGTATATCATCACTTTGGGCCAGTTCTGATTATGCTCTTCTGCCCTCTCCTCTCATCCGAAATCCATTGGTCGCCATATCGGATCCGCTCTCTGGCAACATGTCATCCCTTATAGCACGACCCTATTTGGATTTATTGCGCGCAGGCAGCAGGAACGCCCAATTCGCACTGTGGACAAGGCATGGTATGTCTGCTTTCCCGATGGCAATCGAGTTGAACCCTGCGTCCGATGAGCCGGGCCAGACTCGCAGCCTTCCCCTAGCCAAGCCCGCAGGAGCCAAGAAACTGACGATTCCATAGGTTTTTGCAGTCAACTGCGGACCCGAGGATGCACCCAACTCGTTCCATAACTTCCGGAATGCAGCCCTGGAGGTAGGGAAACAACTGCAAGCCGAAGCCGAAGCCGAAGCGCCCCCTGCTCCAGTCGAGCACACTACGGCCGCATATGGAGGGCTGACCATCCCAGCTGCACCCACCCCGACTTTGATCACCCAGGTGATCACCCTCTCGACGTCGACCTGGACAACCACTTATAGCTCATATCCTGGTTCACCGGCTGCTACGCCAGCAACCCTCGAGGGAGAGGTCCACAGGGTCATTGTCGGTGGTGAGAGCGGACTTGTTTTCGACCCTCCTTTCGTCTCCGCTCTTCCTAGGGACACCATCGTCTTTGAGTTCCGACAGGTATGGATGAACAAACATCGATTTATTTATGAAAAGGTACTGATACCCAGAGACAGAAGAACCACACCGTTACCCAGTCCTCCTTTGAGGATCCTTGCCGTAGGCTCGAGGGCGGCTTTGACAGTGATTTCCAGTTTGTCGCTGCAGACGCAACTGAGTTTCCTACCTGGAACTACACTGTGACCGACACTGCACCCAAGTGGGCTTACTGCAGGCAAAGGACTCCCACAAGCCACTGTGGAGCTGGCATGGTCTTGTAAGTCGCGCTTTGACGGATAGTGTTACTGATTCTCACCAACCATCCCATAGTGCCATCAACAGCGACGAGTCCTCTGGCCGAAGCTTTGCTGCTTTCCAAAACGTTGCGGAGACCCTCAACGGCACTGCTGTTCCGTCCACCTCGGACGAGGGCAGCGACGATGCTGACGATGATGGTAGCGCCATGGCACTCGGTGCAAGCAAGATTGGATTCACTGCTGTGCTGGGTTTGGTGGTAGCTGCGTTGTTTTGAGTTCATTCGATGGCATGACGACGAGAGTACAGACGTTTGACGTATTATCAGTTGCATAGTCGATCTTTGCTTACCCTTTGGACCTTGTATACCCCTTCATACTTTGAACTTTATGATTGCAATTTCTTGAATCGACCTGAGTATTTGAAGTGTGTGGGTGTGTGACTCGGGCATCAAACGCAACAGGCAAAAACAAGAAGGCGCCTGGTCCGCGCTTTTCATCTTGACTTGACCACATGCGCACCTCGGAGATCGATTTCTCTCTATCTAATGCTTCTCTGCTCCCTCTCATTGCCTCAACGACCACCCAGTACCAGTCAAGATAATCGCTGCCGACGTGTGCATTCTACTTGCTGAATCCGTGAACCACTCGTCAACACATTTGCGATAATCCTGGAATACTGCTCGACGACACTTGATATAAACCACGACCTTTGAGGATCTCTGATCCTTTCTACGTTTCAACATCGAACATGCCGCCAAAAAAGAAGAAAACCCAACTCAAGCCTGTTGCTAGAGGTTTTGCAACAACGTCGGTGCCCAAAAAAGCCGTTCCGACCGCCACGACGGTGGAAGAACCCGCACCGACAATTGAAGGAAAGTCAAATGATATTCCCAACGCGACGGGGGACGGCGTTGAGAAGCCGACGTCCCTTCCTGGCCCGTTTAGCCCAGATCCGGTCGATGTTCAGCACCAAGCATCCCAGGCGATCATGGAAAAGCATCAAGAAAAACTAGAGAAGGAAATAACACGGTATGTAACGCTTTAACCCAGGCTCGGCCAGTTCCTTGTATTTATTTTTTTCTCCCTGAACAAGCACCATTAAGGTCAGAGGAACTCTCTCCGCCTCCCTATTATGTTCCTTATCGGTATCGCTCTAGTTGATTGAAGCCGACCGTCGTCATTCGCAAACTTTCCCTTCTTTGGAGCTAGAAGCCCAAATCAAGGAGCGGATATTCGACCTCATTCATGAATCTAGACGCTGGGATGGTAGTTGCCACCTCCTTTCAACGGACTGAGATGCTCACCTTGTTCGATAGACCAGAAGCCATTGGACGATTCTGAAGAGAAGATCATAACGCGTCTTGCATTGACCTACGGTGTATTAAGGCGACTTGGATTCGCCGAAAATATTGTTGACGAATGCCTGAGGTCCATCTCAGGTGTTGATCTTGACGAAGCATATGAATGGGTATGCGTTTTCGACAACCTGATCCAGAATGCTCATTCAACATCCGCCAGCTTGCTATCAATTGCTCGGAAGAAGAACTTGGTGCACGCTTCCGGGGTAGGTCATTCGGAATCTTATCTATTACCCTCGTTGACCTTGGATTTTAGATCCCCAAGAGCCCCCCAAGACACCTCGGACCCCACAGGGATCATTCGGCGTTTCTTCGACCCCAACAACGCCTATTCCCTCGCTGACATCCAAACTCAAGGCTCTTGACGCAAACGCAGCGGTTTTCGTACCTCGTGGACTGCAAACACCGGATTCATCTGATGCCCAAAGTGTTGCAGGCAGTGAGAATAATATGCGCCGGTCGGATTCTGCCAGCGAACCTCCATCCTCAGCTGGGCCCAGTCAACCCGCCAGTGACGACGAAAGCGAAGGTCCATCTGGTGACGACGACGATCCCAACGGTGAATATGTTCGCCTGAAGCTCAAATACCACGAGCTTCAGACCCTCCGTCGCTTGAAGGAATATGACCCAAAGCTGCGACGATTGAAGGAACGGATAGAGACGGTCAAACAAGACATCCTTTTCGACGAACGAGCGGCTGACAGGGACTTCCTTTCGCGACGAGCCAAGTTCGACCAGGATTTTCTGAGCGGCAAACTGACGCAGACTCCCATCCGGACAAAGCCGGTCCGCAAATCCAAACAGCCCTCCAAGCCAAAGACACCTAGCACTCCTGACGATGACGACGAACCTTCTCTTGGACTACTTGACTTGCTGGACCCGCAGCCTGAAACGACCACCGACGGCCGAGTCGTGTCCATTCGCGAGATGGGAATGCCCAAACAGTGGTCATCACGAACTCCGAAACTGCTTTTACGGGACTGTGTCCAGAAGCTTGACCGCTATGCTGCTGTTTCCTACAGTATTGTATCGGGCGGGAGTCGCGCTGTTCGTGCCGCCGTGAGTGTCGTCTGGGATGGCAAGAAGCGTGACGACTGGGTTATGGAAGACGTTGCTTGCCCGGATGAGGCTCAGGCAGAGCAGTATATTGCCACTGTTGCATTACATGCTCTTACCTATCCCCCAACCGACGGGTTTGCAGCTGGAAGCATACTTCTAGGGGCCAGTCATACATTCTTCAGGGCCCTTCCACCAGCATTCCGCGATCTTTGGGACGAATTGGAGGCAGTCAGGAAAGCCCGAGACGATGAAACAAACGCTGCCCTTTGGTCCAAGTTGCGTTCTCTAGTCGAGGAAAAGAAGGCTATGGCCGACAAGGTAAGTGTTTGCCAGCTCCACCAACAGCCCATCCTCAAGACCTCCGTAGGCACAAGGTTCCATGGGAAGAGCATCCAATGGACAGCCGGTTGCAGGGAAATCTAAAGTCGTTTCCGAACCTCGGGATGTTGTGGATCCTCAGCTCGCAGAGGCATTCGCAGCTCGCCAAGCTAGCGCTGCGTATCAAGAGATGCTCGTACGTGCCCTTCATCTTGGATATCATGCTGCTAACTCATGTTTTATTCTTCCAGGCGCAACGCAATAGTCTCCCAATTGCTGCATATCGAGAGACCATCATCAACATTCTCGAGAGTTCACAAGTCCTCGTGCTGAGCGGAGAAACTGGATGGTGGGCTTGCAAGCTCACAATAGAGTGTTGCTTCTGACATTGACCACTTGATTTTTTAGTGGGAAATCAACGCAGGTGCCCGCCTTCATTCTGGAACACAGTCTTTCTCAGGGCAAACCGTGCCGGGTTTACTGCACCGAGCCTCGCCGTATTTCGGCGGTATCCCTCGCTCAACGTACATATCCACCTCTGTAATGTTTTCTAACGAAACTAACGCACAAGTATAGGTGTTTCTCGTGAGCTGGGCGAGCCGGCCAATGTAGTGGGAACCAGCAATTCCCTTGTTGGCTATTCTATTCGCTTGGAAAGCAACATATCCCGCAATACGAGGCTAGCATATGTTACGAACGGCATTGCGCTTCGAATGCTGGAAGGCGGCTCTGCAAGCAATGGACAAGGAACTGCGTTTGACGAGATTACTGTAAGGTTGTCCGTGACTTCGCCCTCTTAGACCGCTCATTCCTTCGTTAAACTAGCACATCATTATCGACGAGGTTCATGAGAGAACTATAGAGTCGGATTTCCTCCTCATTGTCCTCAAGTCGCTTATCAGGGAACGACCGGATCTGAAGTCAGTTTTCACCCCATTGCTTTCACCGTGTGGAGCTAACCTTCCTCAAGGGTTATATTGATGTCGGCCACTGTCGACGCGGAAAAGATATCCGATTACTTTGATAGGTGTCCTACCCTCCACGTACCTGGCAGGACGTTCCCCGTCGATGTTCGCTTTCTTGAAGATGCCGTCGAGTTCACGAATTGGAACATCACGGAGAACTCGCCCTATGCAAGGAGACGTAAGTGCTGACATGAATTCTATGCACATCAATTGCATAACTCAAGGTGTCTTCAGAAGGCGACAAGTATTGGAAAGGCAAGAACCGTCCAGACTGGAGAGAAGAGCTGCAGATACGTGACGAAGATGACGAAGATGATGACACGACAGATAAAGATGGAATCAAGTTGGAGAAACGATACTCGCCGCCAACGATATCCACACTCAACCTCATCGACGAGCGAGTGATTCCCTACGACCTCATCCTTCGCCTACTGGAAGAGCTGTGTTTTGGCAACCCGGATTACCTGACGTATTCATCAGCGATCTTAGTTTTCATGCCTGGACTAGGTGAAATTCGCCGTCTCCATGACATGCTGTCTGAGCATCCGCAGTTTGGCTCGAATGACTTTAGGTTATACCCTCTTCATTCTACACTTTCGAGCGAGAATCAAGGAGCGGTGTTCGACGTTCCTCCTCCCGGCATTCGCAAGATTGTCATCGGTAGGCGCTGTACCCTTTATCGTTAGAGCCTCGACTCATTGCCCCCCAGCGACCAACATTGCGGAAACGGGTATCACTATCCCTGATATCACTTGTGTGATAGACTCGGGCAAGCATCGAGAAATGAGGCGTGTGGTGCCCCTTGTCGTTCCTTGCTTGCTTGACTGACATCCTTCCAGATTTGACGAAAAGCGTCAAATAAGCAGGCTTGTCGAATCTTTCATTGCCAAGAGCAATGCGGCCCAACGACGAGGTAGAGCTGGTCGTGTCCAGCGTGGCCTCTGCTTCCATCTTTTCACGAAGATGCGACATGATGCCCAGGTATGAAATTCATTTGTTCTTCTGGTTAGATCCTGACGTTTCCATTCCAGATGGCGGACAACCCACTTCCCGAGATGATGCGACTGAGTCTATCCGACCTGGCGCTGAAGATCAAGATCATGAAGGTCAAACTGGGATCATCGATCGAAGACGTGCTCTCTCGAGCGCTTGATCCACCCATCGCCATCAACGTTCAGCGGGCGATCTCCATGCTTGTCGAAGTGCGAGCGTTGACTCCGTCCCAAGACATCACACCTCTTGGCCAATTACTGAGCAAACTCCCTACCGATGTGCATCTGGGCAAGTTCTTGCTCGTCGCGACAGTGTTCCGGTGTTTGGATCCAGCGTTGACCATCGCGGCTGTGTTGAACTCTAAATCGCCGTTCGTGACACCTCTTGGGTTGGAACAAGAAGCAGACAGGGCGAAGAACAGTTTCCGGATTGGTTCGTCCCCGAACTTCCTCAGTCATGGTTATGATTTATTAATGATGCCTACAGAAAACTCGGACTTCCTCACTCTCCATAATGCATATTCGAGTTGGAGAAATGCTTGCAATAATCCGGCCGTCAGCATTCGCAAGTTCTGCCATACCAATTATCTGAGCCATCAGGTAGTGTTCTGAGGTTTCAGTCGGCTTGCACCAACACTGATAGTTTTGCTTCAGAATTTGCAACAGATCGAGGAACTCCGTCAACAATTCCTCGGATTCCTGGTGGACATGTCGTTCATCCGAGTGGACAGATCGTTCGTCCGTGAATTGAGTCGGTATGTCATCTCTCGTTCCTCACCAAGGACTGGTCGAACAATGCCCCCAGATCACGGTATAATCGCAACCGTACACGATTCGTCAACCTCCCTCCAGAGTACGACGTCAACTCGAAGAATTTCGCGCTCGTCAACGCTGCGCTAGTAGCGGGATTGTATCCCAAAGTTCTGTCTATAGACCCCAGGTCTGGGCAGATGAAGACTATCAGCAATAACCAAGCAGTTTCTTTCCATCCGTCCTCCGTCAACTTTGGAAAACGGGCGTCAGATTTTGGCGTTCACCATCTTGGATATTTTACGCTGATGTTCGTGTTTCATGCGGTTTCATGAGACGCGCTTCTGATTCGGTGAATTACTAGGCATTCAAAGAAGTTGTACGCTTGGGAGACTGGACCTGTCGATGATCTGGCAATGCTTCTCTTGTGCGGAGAAACGGATTTCAAGGTAATTTCTTTCGCCTTGAAGGGGAGTAAATCCGTTGATTGATGTTGTGCAGTTGGCCACGAACAGCGCGTCTATTGACCGCAAGATCAGGTTCCAACTATCCCCTAAGATGAATGTTGCGTTGAAGATCCTTCGAGAGGAACTCATCAAGCTGCTGTCTATGCAGTTTGCTGGTCAGCCGATGGTGGAAAGCCAAGTGCGCTGGTACGAGTTAGCCATGATGGTGCTCGGTAAGGTCAAGCCTGCAGAGGGGAGGGCCGAACAGCAGACGTCGATTACCATCGTCAATTAGATGAACTTCACTCAAACAAGACATTGTGCCCGTTTTCGCAAGGATACATTGTAGAACCCTATGCACAGCCATGTGATGCAGGCAAACCGAAGTATATCGAAGTGTGGGCCCGAGCATCTAATGTACAGTGCACTACAGACAGTTTACTCGTCATCCTCCTCATCGTCACCAGCACTAAGAACGACGTTAGTGAGAACAGGCTATCATGTCACTGAAGGAAGTGACATACGCAATGTTGTAGAACTTGAGGGAGTAGTTGTCTTTTGAGGTAGCGACAACACTAGAGAAGGGGCGGTTCAGTACTGTGTCTCTGTTGGGCAGAGAAGAGACTCACCGGATCCAGTCCCGCAAACTGTTCTTCTTCAAGAACTTTTTGGTAAGGTACTTGATGTACCTCTTGGAGAAGGGGATGTTGGCGGTGATGGTGATCTTGGTGTTGCCTGGAAAAAGTATAAGGCGTTGGAAATTGCGTGGAAAGCAACTCGACGCACCATCGCGAACGATCTTGACGTTGTCACCAAGCTGACCAGCCTTGCCCTCGACCTTGATACGGTCGTGCAAGAACTTTTCAAAGTCAGCACCGTCGAAGACGCCGTCGGCGGCAGGCTTGGAGTAGTCGACGACGAATTTGTGCTTGGAGGCGGCAGCGGCCTTGTTGGCGGGAGCTTTGGGCTATAAGAAATAGGTGAATGGTTAGAAGGGCATTAGCCTACTGAGAAGGGAACTCAGCAAAGCGGTAGCCTGCATTGTGTACTGACCATCTTGACTACTCTTGAGGGGACGGCGATGGTAGAAAGGAAGGACTGTCCTTTTCTTTTGCCTTTTGTATACACTGTCCATCTAATTACCTAATCTGATGAACAATAAGGTTTGGACTTTTGATCGGCAATCAGCGAAATCAAAATAATCAGAGTCCGACGGCATGGGATTTGGAAAATAGTCGATTGTGTTCAAACTGGAATTGCAAGTTTGCAAAATGGCGGGAGGATTGACGAGAGAGCAAGTCGCATCCGCTCAGCTCACGGGCGACTATGCAATCAAGTCAGAGAGCTCAACTCCAAAACTAGATACTTCTCAGTGGCCTTTGCTGCTCAAAAACTACGACAAACTCCTTGTTCGTTCTGCCCACTTCACCCCAATCCCCTCGGGCTGCAGCCCTCTCAAGCGCGACATTACCAGCTATGTCAAGTATGTATCACTCTCTGTCCTAGAAATTCTTATCAAGTCAGTTTTAACCGTTACATCAAGGTCTGGTGTTATCAATCTAGACAAACCTTCCAACCCTTCTTCCCATGAAGTCGTCGCTTGGCTTCGACGCATATTGCGAGTTGAAAAAACAGGCCACAGCGGTACACTCGATCCCAAAGTCACTGGCTGCTTGATCGTATGTATCGACCGTGCTACCCGTCTCGTTAAATCCCAGCAAGGAGCCGGTATGTCTTTTCAACCAAGTTCTTCCAACCAAGTCTCACCTGCCCAAAGGCAAAGAATACGTTTGCGTCTTGCGTCTTCACGCTGGTCTTCCTAACCCCGCTGCACTCCCCCGTGCCCTCCAAACCCTTAGCGGAGCACTCTTCCAACGCCCTCCCCTCATCTCGGCCGTAAAACGTCAACTCAGAATACGAACTATCTACGACTCCAAGCTCATTGAATTCGACGACAAGCGTAACCTCGCCGTTTTCTGGGTCTCTTGCGAAGCTGGAACATACATTCGGACACTATGTGTTCACTTGGGTCTCATTCTCGGTGTCGGTGGACACATGCAAGAACTTCGTCGAGTGCGTAGCGGAGCCATGTCCGAAAACGACGACATGGTCACCATGCACGACGTTTTGGACGCTCAGTGGATGTACGACAACACTAGAGATGGTGCGTTGTTTTTTCGAGCCATCTTTGTCGCGTTATTCACGTCTTTTTTAGAGTCCTACCTCCGCCGTGTGATTCGTCCCCTCGAATCTCTCCTCGTTGGCTACAAGCGAATTGTAGTAAAAGACTCGGCAGTTAACGCCGTCTGCTATGGTGCCAAACTCATGATTCCTGGTCTATTGCGATATGAAGCAGACATCGCTCTCAACGAAGAGGTCGTCTTGATGACGACAAAAGGTACGTTCTCGCTCCTTTAAAAATTTAACTTCCACAGTTAGCTGATGCGCCCTTACTCCTTAGGTGAAGCCATTGCTCTCGCCATTGCCCAGATGTCCACTGTCGAACTTGCCACCTGCGACCATGGCGTTGTCGCCAAGGTCAAGCGATGTATCATGGAACGTGACACCTACCCTCGCCGCTGGGGTCTCGGTCCAGTGGCCTTGAAGAAAAAGAAGATGATCAAGGATGGCCAACTCGGAAAGCACGGTGAAAAGATTGAGGGTGTTACTCCTGCAGAATGGAGTCGCGACTACAAGGACTACACTCGCGAGGCCGGACCTAGCACTGTTGCGGCTCCCGAACCTGCTGTTCCCGCCGCCCCTGCGAAGGATGAGGAGAAGGAAGAGAAAGAGGAGAAAGTGGAGAAAGACAAGAAGAAGGAAGAGAAGGAGAAGAAGCGAAAGAGGAAGTCGGAGGATGATGCTATGGACACTACGGAGGACGCTGAGAAGGCGGAAAAGAAGAAGAAAAAGAAGGAGAAGAAGGAAAAGGCCAAGAAGGAGGAGGAGGAGGATGCACCCGCCGATGCAGACAAGTCCATTGACGAGGAGGAGGCCAAGAGGGAGAGAAAGCGCTTGAAGAAGGAAAAGAAGGCCAGACAGTCACTAGGCGGCGACTCATGATGCTCTTCCCTCATTTCTTTTCTTCGCATCCTTGTTCTTGCTCTCTTTGGTCTTGCCCTGTTGTAATTTGTTCGATCTCTGTACATACTTAGCGCTTGTCCTGTGACAAACATAAAATATAAGCGATAATACCGAATACTATGCGGAAAGTGCAAATGACCAATGATATTACTATTAGCGCACAGGGTACCAGATCAATCAATGTACAGAATACATGCTAGGAAACTACACAAGGAAATAAGACATTATGAACCCAAGAAACGACATCTAAAGTAGCGTGTCCAAAGCGTATGCGAGCAGACTATAAAAAGAAAAGAACAATCACGATTATATAGGTTTACATATCAGCGGCAAGTCCATTTGGTGTAGCGTCAGCCTTCTTCCGGCCAGTACCAGGCTTTCGCCCTCGAGGTGCCCCCGTGGCCCTCGATTTTCGCTTTTTGGCCGGTGCAGGGTTTCCTCCCTCATCATCCCCTTGCTCACCACTAGGCCCTGCACCACCTCCGAAAAAGTCGTCACCCTCATCGTTCCATAAATCACCCATGTTGTCTCCTTCCTTCCTTTCAGATCTCTTTCCTTTGTTTGCGCTCGCTTGATTGTTGGCAGCTGCAAGTCCTCCGGACTGGTCTAATGAAGCAAGTTGCTCATCGTTGAGAAGCAGTTGAACAATTTCGCTTGGTTTGGTCATATCCGTCAACGTCTTGTTACCAACCACAATATCTTGGACCTAGACACATCGTCAGCATACCCAACATCGCTAGAGTAAAGCAGTAACACACATCTTTCTTGACGCGAGCCAATTGAATGATGCGTTCGTCGATCGTGCCCTTGGTGATCAATCTGTAGACAGTGACCTGTCGCGTTTGTCCGAGACGGTGAGCACGATCCATGGCCTGAGCGTCGTTGGATGGGTTCCAGTCGTGGTCGTAGAAGATCACAGTGTCTGCTGCGGTCAAGTTGATACCAAGTCCACCGGCCCTGGTACTAAGCAAGAAGACAAAGATGTCCGGTCTGTGTACTCGAGTTTAAGAACCACTGCAATGGGACCAATACGAAAGAACATACCTCGTTTGCCAATCAATGACCATATCCCTACGATCCTCTAGCTTTGACGAACCGTCTAATCGCAAGTACTTGTACTGTCGGTAAATCAAGTACTCCTCCATCAAATCCATCATCCTCGTCATCTGGAAGTACACAAGCACGCGATGATCTCCAGCCTTGAGCTCTTGCAATAGAGAATCCAGCCGAGCGAGCTTGGCAGAGTCGTAAATAAGCCGCTTCGCCTCGGGAACGTGCATGGGTGCGACGGGGAACTGTTCGGGCGGTGAAGTCTCGATGAGACCAGTTGGAGGCAAGAGAGGAATGCGAGTGCGGTACGCGGTGCATGCTTCTTCCGAGTCGCGCAAGTGTTCCGGTATACCGTAGAGCGCGAGCGTTACCAAAGGTGCTTCCTTTAGGATCGCTTGCCGTTCGTTGAATAGTCGGTCGGTGCACTGTAACGAAATCGGTGGGGCGATAACGGAGGGGATGTACCACTTCATGTCGGGCTTGGAAAGATTGGATTCATTCCAAACGGCGGTAGATATTTCGGAAAGGTGAGGTAATCCGTCTGCAGCCTCAAGCGCCGATAGCGATGGGAAGGTGATGATATCAAAAGGATTAGACACACAGCCGAGAACAAAGTCGGGGTCGCTATTGATGTTGCCGCGTGTTAACTTCGACGGACAAACGGGACGTTTTAAACTACTTACCGATAGGCTGCAGAGTCACGCAATTTGATTTCTTGCTCAGTGCGTAACAATTCTCGACGTAGCAAAGGGGACACATGTAGTTGGTGAGCCTCTTGTGGAGACATTCCCAAAAGGTAAAGGAACGAGAAACTTGACGAATCTTAACGGGAGCAGTAAGTATCATTTTCTGGAGCCGTAATGAACCGAAACCTACGAGATTCCTCCAAAGACCTGGTAATCCACTCCGTCGTCCAAATATTGCAGAGCTTGCTCAACACAGTGGAATGTTGTGGAAGAGTCGAATCCTCGGATGGAACATCCAACATCCCTCCTCCTTTGTAGATCAACTGGGGCACTTCATATTCGATGGGATTCCTGGCCGAGTAAGGAAGGATAACAAAGTCGCCTTCACGACTGGGGACAGTGGGCCTTCCAAATCTGCAAAAGGAAAACGGAGCGACGACATCCGCACGCTCAAACAGTTCGGGATGGTTGCAGACCTTCCGGAATTGCATAACTAAATTCATCAGGGATCGGGCAGACTCCGCATCCCCCATATTCGCTGCCTTCTCCAAGAGGTCTTGTAGGGAGACTTTGGCGAGCAGAGCAGCGTAGAGCGCCCGTTGGCGGGCGCTCAGGTCCACGAAAATATCAATTTCGATCTTCTCGCTGAGTTCGTTCTGGACATGGCGCTTCACGCGACGAAGCATGAAGGGTTTCAGGATCATGTGCAAACGCCGAAGCTGGTGTTCGTTGAGTTTGCTCCCCTTGTTCTCTGCTGCATTTTCGATGTCTTTTGAGAACCATTCGTTAAACTCGTCGTGAGAGTCGAACAGACTCGGCATGATGAAATGAAGCAAAGCCCAAAGTTCTGGAGGTCCACTGGTAAGCTTAACAGTGGCAAGAAAATAGAACCAAGTACGCACCTTGCATAGAGTTCTGGATCGGAGTACCGGTAAGCAAGAGTCGATTTCGGCAATGGAATCCGAGAAGAGTCTTCCATCGGACACTGGATGAGTTCTTGATGTTTTGGGCCTCGTCCAAAATCATATACTGCCACTTGATGCGCTGGAAGTACTGTTGGTCTTGCGTTACCTGCAAGAATGCATCAGTAAGATCGCGTTTACTGGTGAAATCAAGAACCCCTTACCAATTGATAACTCGTAATCAAGACGTGGAACGGAGCGTCTTTGGTGTAAGTGAGATCCTTCTTGCTCCATACTTTACGGAGTGTCGTTCGATCCTTCACATTACCCCAATACGGCAGAGCCCGAAGGTTTGGCACGAATCGAGTGATCTCTTGCTGCCAGTTGTGCAATGTGGAAGCAGGAGCGACCACGAGGAATGGGCCCCAGATGTCGTGCGTTTCGGCGAGATAGGCAAGAAGCGATATAGATTGGACGGTCTGCAGATCATCGAAGGAGATAAGTGCCAGGTCGTCATTTCAACGGGAACCAACGCACCTTTCCGAGACCCATTTCGTCTGCCAGAATGCCATTGATGCCCTGCTCGTACAGGGTGGCCAGCCAGTTTAATCCCTTCAATTGGTACTCTTTTAGAGTCGCCATAAGCATCTTGGGTTGGCCGATCGTCAACGGCCCGCTAAGAGAGGTGGGGTTCTGGAAGTTGAGCTCGTCCGAGTCCACTGTGAGGCGGGTGAATATACAAATTTGGGTCAAGGTTGGACGACAACGTACGGTCAACGAGCGGTGCTTTGTCCGAGGGCTCGCCCAAGTCATCAGCATCGTCGCGGATATGAGCCTGTGCTTTGGCGAGTTTGAGAGCTTGGTTGGTCTTCCTCTCCAGAGCGGTTTGCGTATCGAATTGCTGAGCACGTTGCCTAGCAAGCGCGATCGCCTCTTGAGCATTGGCTTTCGCGTGAAGGTGGAGGTTGGTGTGGTCCTCTAAAGAATCGATAAGCGACCTGTTAAACAGCATACGCTCCAAATACTCACCATTATCAAAGTCGATCTCCGGCAACGCTTCGCGGTCCACATCCTCCAGCTGTGCACCAGCAGGAACCTGCTGGTTGGCCTCGTCTCCTTCGATCTCGGCAGCTGCAGTGGTTGGACAACCATTAAAAACATTGAGCAGATAAACAGGAGATACACATACTCTTCAACTTGTTCCCGACGAAATGGCTGTACAGTTCAGTCTGGGAAATCAAGAACTCTAGTTTTCTGGCTTGTCGAGCGGCTTCTCGCTTCTCTTCTTCGATCTTCAGCCTATCCATCGCTTCTTTCTGTTCTCTCCTCCTAACGTCGCGCTCCTCCTTCTCGTTCTTCTTCCAGAAGACTTGCATCTCACGCATGAGACGTTTGGCCTTGGCTTGAATATCTTTGTTGGCTTTGGTCGTCTTGGTGTAGGGCTTTCGAGCTTGGATGGATGCGAGTTTGGCGGTTCGTTCAAGTTGCGACATGCGTGCCTGATAGCCGAGGGTAACATACTTGTAGACCTGCAGGGTGCATTAGCGAGGTGGAAGCAAGTGCATACATTGGACGCAGACATTACCTTTGCAACGTCTCGCTTGGCGATGTTGGTCCATACTTTTCTCTGGGATTCCTCGAGTGTCTTGATCCTCTTGACCATCGCTTGGTCGTCGATCTTCTTCGCTTTCCTAAGCGGCGGAATAGTTTCTTCGAGATCATACAAATAGCCAGTGTTTGTCGGCGCTGGAGAGGAAGGCCTTGAAGCGGAAGGGGTGACATCTCCCGAGACCGAAGCAGCATACGACCCTGCAACAGACAAACTGTCCTGACCCATGTTGGCGAGGGCGCTTGCCGCAGCAGCTGCGACTTCGCTCTCGACTTCAGGAGCAAGGCCAGTCTTCTTCTTGGGACCTGGCTTCTTGCGAGCCTTGACTGGTGCGGAGACACTGTCTTGGCTGGGTTCGCGGGAGATCTCCTCCGCCTGGAGTTGCTTCGCCTTGCCTTTACCCTTTGCTGGTCGCTTAACGGGGCCAGAGGCTGAGCCAGCCGACTCAACGACGGACGGATGAACCCCAGCTTCCTCGGGCGGGACTTCTGTATTGAGTTTGCGCTTTTTGGTCGGAGGTGGGTCAACCGGGGCAGCAGCTGGCTCGAGTTCATTCCCGGAGAGACGGTCGGCATCGGGTACGGCACGCTTTTTGGACTCTTTGGTTCGAGGAGCTCTGCGCTTGCCCGCAGGAGCCGCAGCGACCGGTGTGGATATTGAGACGTCGTCACCCAGTACAGAGCGTTCAAGCTCGGAGGCGGCGTCTTCGGCTCCTGGGTTGAATTCGGCTCTGTGTCTAGAATAGTCGTCGTATGCATGGTTGCCATTGGTATTGGGATAGTCTTGTGATGGGCCAGCATCAAGTTCGCCATGTCTATAGCGGGAAGAAGCAGAAGGTGGGGGAGGTGAGGCTGCGCGGAGGGGAATACTGGCAATCTTTGCAGAGTAATTGTGGGACAGCTCCTGAGCCGTCTTGGTGTTGCGTTCCTGTAGAGAATAACCGTGAATACTTTGTACATGTATCATTCAAAGGCAGGGACAAACTGACAAGAACAGTGTCCCAGAAATATTGGGATACTTGCTGCTGACGCCTCCTGGTCTGTCCTATATAGTCGTTGAGGTCGTCGACCCAGACCTCTCTGCAATCCTCAAGGTCTGACGATTGGAGCCGGCGTTCTTCCTCATCGAGTGCTCGCGAGCCGGTGTTTGTCCGTCTCTTTGATTTGCCCTTCTGTCAAGACATGAATACAGGCCGGAAATGCACGGAATGAGGAGGGACATACGCGTCTGGAGGATGTAGCTGGCGGGTAGTCGCTGTCGTCGTGGATGCCCTTGCGCTTCTTCCTTGAACGGGCCGAGTCGTGAGCTTGGTCGTAGGGAGTGGATGGATCGGGGATGCTATCGGAATCGTCGGGAAAGTCGTGTTGACGAGGGTGGCTGGACGATGGGTGGACGGCGTTGTACGATGAATATCGCCAGGAGGCGCTGTCGTCGTGGGGCCAGGGACTGAGCTGGCCGGGGTGGGGGGCGGGATTCGGCGGGGGCGACGGCGGAGGACGATGTGGGTAGGGCGGGGAGGGGTGTCGGTGTGGGCCTGGATAGTCGTTGTATGGGCAAGGCGGGCGTTGTCGTGGAGAGGCGTCCAAGTTGGATTTTGGATAGTCGGCGGGAGCGGGATCGTTGTTGAGGATTCTGCTGAGAGACATTTAGAGAATTGCCAGAAAGTGCTGGCTGCAAAGTTGGTTTGGGCAGACTCTTATGGAACGGGACAGAGTCAGTTCAGTGGTGGGACCGAGAGAGAGAATCTGCCTGACACGCAACCAACCAAAGTCTGATCTTAGTAGTTGACGAAAGAATAGTATTCCCTAATAGGAAACCATCCATCCCTTCCTCGAATTCCTAAAATCTCCCCTCATTTTCCACTTTACTCTCCTCATTTCTTCTCTTTTCTTCTCTTTTCATTTTCACCCCCTCGCTATATTCAAGTTGCCACTCTCAAATTCACCACTTTCATCCACTTGGGCCCTCCCTTCTCCCATTCGGTCCTATTCATCACACTTGCCTATTCCGGTCACGTCACACTGCCAGCTCGTCACTTTTGACTAAGAAAAGAAATCCAGAAGCTACCAGTACTACATTTCTCTAGTTGTCAGGGCTAATCATCAACTCCGGTCGAACTTTCTGGTCAAACTCCTCAGGAGTAAGGAATCCAAGAGCAACGGTCGCCTCCTTCAATGTCGTTCCCTCCCGGTGTGCCTTCTTCGCGCATTTCGCAACGTCTAGTCATCGCTCATGTTAAAAATGTCCAATCCCGGCACATTCAACGCCACTCACTGTCATAGCCCAGATGGCTGTTCAAAATGGTCGCAAGCATCAACGACTCGTTCAACAAGGTGTGTATCCGCTTTTCGTTGGCCTTGATTCCAACAACACAGTTCTTGGTGAACGATCGAGCACCTGTGGGTTCCCCTTGTCTCAGCACCCCATAACCTGTCTCCGTATTGCAGGGTTCTACTTACCATCAGCAAGCAATCGAATGCTCTGGAGCACGTTTTTGATGATAACGGGTTTGAACACGTTGAGCTACCGCGCAGTCCAGATCTTCAGCGCACCGTCCTATAGTCAGATCGGGAAAGAACACACCTCGAATTGGCCATTGGACCCGGCGACACTGACAGTCACATTGTTGCCCATGACCTGGGCCGCGACCATGGTCAGCGCCTCGCATTGCGTGGGGTTCACCTTTCCAGGCATGATGCTGCTTCCAGGCTCGTTCTCCGGCAAAGCCAGTTCTCCGAGACCACATCGCGGACCAGATCCAAGGAATCGAATGTCGTTGGCAATCTTCATGAACGAGCAAGCGATGACATTGAGCGCGCCGTGAGCTTCGACGAGTGCATCGTGGCTGGCCAATGCTTCGAACTAGAACAACAATGTCAACTCGCATAAAACGTGCCCACCCTCGGAGGGACTTACTTTGTTAGGTGCAGTCTCGAAGGGAAGGCCAGTCAGCTTGGAGATCTCGGCCGCTACCTTTACATCCCATCCCTTTTGCGTATTGAGGCCCTGAAACATCCTGTTAAAACGTGCCCTCGTGCTTCATTAATTTATCTTCGGTACTTACGGTTCCAACGGCAGTGCCACCTTGGGCAAGCTGGCTCACACGAGGCAAAACTGCCTTCAAGCGCTCAATACCGTTGGTGACTTGGTGCACGTATCCGCTGAACTCTTGACCCAAAGTGAGAGGAGTGGCATCCTTGACGAATGTCAGTCTCGCAAACTCGATATACCAACACGGTACGGACCTGCAAGTGGGTTCGACCAATTTTGATAATGCTGTCGAATTCCTTGGCTTTTGCGTCCAAGGCACTTCGCAGCTCTTCCAAGGCAGGCAGCAAGTCGTTGCTAATTTCGGTCACGGCGGCAACGTGCATTGCCGTCGGGAAACTATTCACGGATATCTGAGCATGTCCACCTAATCTCATTCCGAAAACACTCACGTATCATTGCTGCTCTGGCTGCGGTTCACATGGTCATTGGGGTGAACAGGGTTCTTCGAGCCCAACTCTCCTCCCAGGAGCTCAATAGCTCGGTTTGAGATGACCTCGTTAATGTTCATGTTGGATTGAGTGCCACTTCCGGTTTGGAAAACGACCAAAGGGAAGTGATCCATCAGTTTGCCAGAGATAACCTGCAAAAGCGACTTTGTCAACAACGACACCTCAAGAGGACTTGGGTAGAATTTACATCATCGGCAGCCTTTTGGATCGCCCCACCAATCTTGGGGTCGAGGCCGAACTCCGTGTTGACGATGGCGGCAGCCTTTTTCACGACTCCGAAAGCCTTGATAAGGGGCGGTGGGAGACGTTCAGCTGGTCCACCAATGTCGAAGTTTTGTAGGGATCTGTGCAGGCCAATGAGTTAAGCGCCGGGCCAGGAATCGATCGCGAACGCGTACCGCTGAGTCTGAGCACCCCAATATCGGTCGGCGGGCACTTGGAGTTCACCAAAGGTGTCTCGTTCGATGCGGTATTTCTGTTCAGACTGCTGAAAAGTGAGTTGAGTCGTCTTCCCGAGGACCCCGGGGCAGGTGAGCATACCATTCTGGCTCGTGAGATGGAGAATTGGCGGACGGCGACAGCAGGAACGAGGACAGTTGACCTCAGATTCACGTAGTTGGTCCGGTTAGCCACGGCTGACGACGAAAACTAGTGGAGACATAAATGAGCATCACGTGGAACGAGGACGGTACCTCCAGAACTGAACTGGCCAAAGAAGTGCGGGGAAGCAAAAACGGGAGCTGATCATTGGCTTACCTTTCGCGCGGCTGACAATAGGTAACTTGATCTGGAATACATTTTGTATGACAGCAAATGTGGCCGCGACGAAGGGAACGAGGAAACAGACGTTGAGGGAATTTTAGTAGGTAGCTTCAGAATCTCAACGTGCAGCCAACCAGAGCTGTCCACTATGTCACTTTCATTTCACCGGACTTTTCCGTCCGTGATCACCCGGAACGACCCGTTCGGAACCATAATGAACCCAATCAGAGCCTCCTCGTCGTCGTCGACGATGAGCACGACTATTCCTTTATCGTATCCCTTTCCCGAATCTGCATTTTTTCGCGTTTCAGCACTTGGTGCATTGGAATCAGCATGAATACGATATTACAAATGCCGCTTACAGGAGCCCCTGCTGACCTGGAGCCTTGGCCTACACTGCGATGAGCTAGACCCCGGTTCCATTCCGGTAATTGCTCGCAGCGGCGGGCGCGGAGAAGACTGGGGTTAATAGGGAGCTGGATGTCATTGTCGAGTATGAATTTGAATCCGTGTTTTTGTATATCGCGGCCACTATCACGTGTAAATCGAGGTTTGGACCGACAACCCAGTTGCTTCACAACCTTGTTTCTCTACCTTCACTCGTTCGCAATGGCAGCTATCGCTTCTCAACTTGTCTTCCACCCTGCAGTCAATCAGAGCTTGAAGTACGCTGCAACCACTGTCGGCCGCGACAAGGTTCGGACTGGAACGACCTGAACTGAGAGAAGCCGACAAAACTGACATATCGCATCCCGAAAGGTCTACCGTGCTGTTCAATACTTTGCTCGTTTCTATGCTTGGTATCTCCTCACAAGAGGTGACGACAAGGCCAATGCTGCACGATGGACGGCCCTCAAATCCCATCTTGGAACGGCTCGCAAACGTGCGTATCGTTGAGGCGCCTACTCTAGGGCATTGGCTAATCTGATAGTTGCACGCCAGTGATGCGACTTGGCAAACCTGTTGAACACCTCCAGGCAGCTTTGAAAAATGCATTTGCGCCTGCTCCTCCAGCAGAAACCATCACTAGCGTCGCACGACAAGTCGCATACTTTGGGTACCTCTCCTATGACGTCGCCATCTGGGTATGGACCGCAACCGCCCCAGCTATCAACAATGGAACTGACGTCTCGCTCAGGCCAACACAATCAAATTCATTAACCTTGCCCCTGAGACTGCTAAACGTATCGCAAAGACCTCGTTCCGATTCTGGTTTGCGGGAATTGTCTTTAGCCTCATCAACGGTATCCTAAAGTCGCGACGACTTGCCGCCGAGGCGAAGAAATTGAAGCAATCGCGACCTTGGGGTGAGAAGGATCTCGCAGAAGAAGCTGCTCGGGAGACCCGGTTGGAAGCTGTCCAGACGTAAGCTGCTTCCCAATGTTTGCGCGTCAGCGGAAAGTGCTGATGTTCGGTCTATTAGCGCCCGTTTAGCCACTCGCCAACAACTCACGATTGATTTGCTGGACGTGTGGATTCCGGCTACTGGCTCTGAACTTGTCAGTGTCAATGAAGGCACTTTGGGTCTTTTGGGGTGCGTCAAAGTTATTGATTTTGTCGCGACTTGGCCTCTAAATCAGCGGTATCCAGTCTCCTCTCTTCTATCCTCGGTATTCAAAACCAGTGGAACGCCGTTAACAAAAAGTAGTGGCAACGATGGGCGGTTTTGTTGTATATTGGAAGCGGGAGGTGCTGCTGCGTTACGTTCTGTTGTCTATGCGTGTATTATTCGGGTAAATTATTTGCAAATAGTATTGATAGCATGCCAGATACTATTGGGTCTTGGTGGGTCTTGCTCGTCATGAAGAAGGCCAGTTTGAAGAATCCGTCGGTGAATTGAGTTGCTGTTCCCGTCGGAGGCGGAGATATTCTTGTCGTACTTTTTCCATTGGCTCTGGTGCGGTACTAGACTGTGCTAAGCGTCAAATGTGGAAGATAGGATGACACGGGACTCACTATTGGACCATGCACTCTTGAACCATTCTCAGAGCATCTTTACATGCCCATGCGACAGATACAGTGCGACCAGATGCACATGCCGCAAATTCTAATGTCTTCGTGTCAATACCCAATCTTGTCGTGTCGGAAGAAAACGCCCACGTTTGACCAAATCATCGCATTCGTGCATAGCCCTCGCTTTAGTTGCCTTGAGAAGGGCTTCTTCTTCGCGTCGAGATAGTGAATTCATAGACATGTTGGCCCTGGTGAAGAAAGAATCGGAGAGAGTCGAAATTGCGCGGATTTGGATTTGTTCGTCGGCAAGCAAGGCCAAACGGGACGGTTGACTCCATTTGGTGTTTGCACCGAGTAGGGGACTATTACTCACCACTCTCCATTTTCGCTCTCTGCTTCTCCCTCAAATTATAACTACAGGAACGAGCTCACAATTTCAACATGGCTTTGTACCGTGCACCCAAACTCCAGCGTTCTTTGCTCAACCGCTGTCTCGCTACTGCATCCACCACCCCAGCCGCTGCTTCGACGTCACGGACCTCGACGTTTCGCAAAACATTGGAAGAGGGTCCCACCCTCGATGACTTTATTGCTGGAGATGTACCCAACAACAGGGTTGTATTGGGAAACACCTCAGCGTGCGTCATGTTTCTTGTTCCTCGACCTGTTCCCAAGTTAACCTTGTTCCGCTGTCGTATATTTATCAGACCTCGCCTTCCATCTTACTTGAAGACTTCAATCCCTACAGGAGCATCATTTTCTAAAATAAAGAAAGACTTGCGTGGGCTCAACCTGCACACTGTGTGCGAAGAAGCCCGGTGTCCGAACATTGGGGACTGTTGGGGAGGAAAGCCCGGTGCTACCGAGGCAGAGGGACGCAGCGCTGCCACTGCTACTATCATGGTATGTCCTCGGTTATCAGCCCGGACTGTTACATCCGCTCAATTTCTGCCTTTACTAGCTTATGGGTGACACATGCACTCGTGGTTGCAGGTTCTGCTCAGTGAAGACTTCCCGAACACCACCTCCTCTCGATCCTCACGAACCCGAAAACACTGCTGAAGCTATCAGTCGATGGGGTCTCGGTTACATTGTTCTAACCAGTGTTGACAGAGACGGTATCTAACTTTCGTCTTCTTTCCGAAACCCTGCGCTCATACGTCATCGCATGTAGACCTTGCAGACGGCGGAGCTCGCCACTTCGCAGAGACGATTTCAAAGATCAAACAAAAGTGCGTATTTCTCCGCTGTCTCAGCTACTCAGCACTAACCTGACGTTAAGAGCGCCCCATATTCTCGTCGAGGCACTTACCGGCGACTTTGCAGGAAACCTTGAACATGTATCCCTTGTTGCGAAATCTGGGCTTGACGTCTACGCTCACAACATTGAGACCGTGGAAGCCTTGACTCCGTTTGTTCGAGACCGAAGAGCCACCTTCCGACAATCCCTGAGTGTGCTGAAACGCGCAAAGGAGGAAGGTGTCAAGGTCACGAAGACCAGCATCATGTTGGGTGTGGGCGAGACGGAGGACCAAGTTCTCGACGCACTTAAGGGTATATACCATCAGCTTGGGATTATTGGTGCATTGGCTGATGACTGCTACTGCAGAGCTACGCAAGGTTGATGTTGACGTCGTCACCTTTGGCCAATACATGCGACCAACGAAGCGACACATGAAGGTCGACAGATACGTAGAACCCGCCGAGTTCGACAGGTGGAAGCAGGTTGCAGAGGATCTCGGGTTCCTGTATGTTGCTAGCGGACCTTTGGTCAGGAGCAGCTACAAGGTACGAAGCGGGCCTCCTCTATCGTCGTTGTGCATCTTTCTCACACTTACTCTGCAGGCCGGTGAATTTTACATTGAGAACGTCCTTAAGGGCAAGAGTGTCAACAAAAGGGTGAAGAACCTCACCATGGAATCCGAGCTCTCGGAAAAATCAGCCTCGGCGTCGCTCTGATCTAGACCAGTTTGTGGACCTATTGTATGCACTTATAATCCTTTTAATCCGCATAGAGCTGTGATAGAGTGTGCGTGAATGAGTTTCAGTGCTGTGTGCACACTGCACAGCGCTGTACCAAGCCATTGTTCTCCAAGTATGGCGCCGGACATCGCTGTGGTCGTCTCCCGCCTAGCGCGAAAACGTTTCACCCTTTTCTTTGGTAATCTTTTGTTTATTTTGTGAATCGCATTGTCTCTCTAACAACATGCTACTGACCTTCTCAGGTCCGATGTCGATTGTAGGTCTCTCGTCGCTATGCAGTAACTTCGCTTCATCCACGTGTCTATTGTTTTCCCCTTTTCCGGGCGTTACCGCATTTCACTGCGTTTGCTGTGGGTCCTTGATTCAAAGTGCTGTGGATGGATTGCCTTGAACTTCCTCTCCATTATAAAAACTGGAGACACAGGTCGTCGGTGGCAAGAATTCCGCGTCACACCTTCACCCATATGCAGATCTCACAGTCTCCACACCCTGTTGCTCATGGTATGCAGAAGGAGGATGTCAGGCTATGGCTTCGCGGCGTCTGCCATGAATGGAGTCCAGAACGCTGCACTCTTGGCACTAGCAAAGGTGCGTGCGTCGAGACAGCTGTGTATCACCGACGCTCACTGTCGTCTAGAAAAGCAACTGCCGTCGCGTAAAGAGGTCCTTCGTTTAAACCACTCCGGCGGATTCTCCAGTACATTATATCCCCGAGACAAGGAGCAAAGGCGCGTATTGCGCATCGGAATAGCGCAGCCCGCCTCCCGGGAGCGAGGTGAGCTTCTGCACCTGATATCAAACGGATTCAGACACTTTTATCGTTGTAGCAGTCCTTAATTCGGCTCGGAGGAGTGCAAAGACTGGTGTTGCAAGAGCGCGTCGAATTATAAATTCAGAGTTCAAGCTGGTCGTCGACGTATGCCAAGACTCGGAGGCTACAAGAGGACCCCCTGGCTCGGTTGTCTCGTGTTCGACTGATTTCCTGCAGGTTCCTCCAATACCTCTCGATGATTCCCCATTCAAGCGTCGTGAAGAACCTACGTCCTCTGATCTCCTCGTCGAGTCAGTGGCATCAAAGGTCATGAGAAGGATTGCGGGCATAGGAATTACACCTGAGATGCTGGAGGATATCATCAAACATAAAAAAGAATATCTCGCTTCCGGAATGATATGCAACAAACGGTGCTGTACATGGGGCTCTCGAAGATTGGCATTGCACCTACTGAGTCGAGACATTGTTGAACCTGGTGCTGTGAAGGGGCTGCATCCCGACACACTGTTAACTTGACTTGATCTCCTGCGGACTCCTATCAGTTACCACATTCATAAATTGTTGGTCGTACGATCTCTCCATACCCACAATACCATCGATACCACTCTCATGGAAAATACGTCCACTTTGCCCGTCAAACAAGCGCCCGCCAAGACAGAGCTATTCCCGCGGATCAGTAAAGCCGCAGGGCAATCACCGAAATAGCAAGCGGAGTTTAAAAAAGTGGGCAGTCCAAACTTTATTGAACCTATCAACAAACGTCTTCACATCGTCTCCCGGCTCGACACAAAAGATGGTACGCCGTTCCCCTGAAGTTATGAGAATCCAATCCTGAACGATATCTGCAGGATTCATCAAAGGCCCCCGTCAAGCTCGCCAAAGTTATCAAGGTCTGAAGATTTTGCACCTCAAATCGACCAGAAATTCACGATTGTATTTTAGGTCCTTGGAAGGACTGGCTCTCGTGGTGGTGTCACCCAAGTCCGAGTGGAGTTCATGGACGACACTACCCGAACGATTATTCGAAACGTTAAGGGGCCAGTGCGGGAGAACGATATCCTCGCTCTGCTAGAGAGTGAACGTGAAGCTCGGTGCGCCCGCAGCTCTTCCTCCTCAACTACTCCTGTTTTCTTACCCTCTTTATTCCAGTCGTTTGCGCTAAAGTCTTTTTGGGCTTTTTTTCTTACGTTTTCTATCCATCGCACGATTACCATGTTGTATCCAGCCGCATGCTACTATAATGCAAAAACGACCTGTGTTCACAGTCCCCAATCCAGTCCCCATCTTTCGTTTTGAGGGAGTCGACCATCTCACTGTTGCGATTTTCCCTTGATTACCTTGTGCATTGTATGTAACACAATCAGTAACCGCACCAAGCAATTGAACCCGGATCGCGACTTTGTATCGCCGAATCTAAGCCTAATCCTATCGCCTTACCATCACTCTCCAACCTACCATGTCCAGGCAATTCGCCTATGCAACCCTGCTCACGAAGAGCAAATACCTTCCTGGTGTTTTGGTACTGAACCATGGTTTACGGGAGGTCAAGTCAAAATACCCATTGGTGGTTGTAGCTCCAGCCACCTTGCCGGAGGAAGCTCGAAACGCTTTGAAGGCTCTCAATATCCCTGTGAGGGAAATTGATTATTTGAATCCCAAGGAAGCATCGACCGAGGAACTTGATGAACGATTCGCGGATACATGGACGAAACTTCGGTATGTGTGCTCGACCGTTTATCGTTGTCCATCACTGAGCTTAGCGCCAGAGTCTTCGAGCTCTTCGAGTACAAGGTCAGATGCCCTCGGTGGCCTATTAGCACCGGTACTCATTCTTCAACAGCGGGTGGTTTTACTCGACTGCGACATGGTGGTGAAGAAGAATATGGACGACCTTTTTGACGCGCTCGAGCTATTGCCTGGGCATATTGCAGCTGCGCACGTGTGCGCTTGCAACCCTCGCAAGATTCCCAGTTATCCCAAAGATTGGTGAGTTTGCCAAAAATAAATGCGCAGCAGGACCTCACCCCACTTTACAGGATCCCAGAAAATTGTGCCCACACAGCTGTCAAGTCACCAACATCCCCTCCTCCAGATGTTACTCCATCGAGCCCGAGGCCATACCACCTGTTGAATTCAGGTTTAGTGGTCTTGCAACCTTCCAAAGACACCTTCCAGATTATTCTAGACCACCTCTTCTACGCCCCAGCAGTCCCAACATATAGGTTCCCCGATCAGGACCTGCTCGCCGCGGTTTTCAAAGGGAAATGGAAAACGCTGCCCTGGTACTATAACGCTCTTCGTCCACTGCGAAACATCCACCCAGCTATGTGGAGCGACGACGAAGTTCGCTGCGTACACTATATTCTCGCCGACAAGCCATGGCAATCCCGTCTGATGATTCACGACAAAGCGTTTGCGAGGGTTAACCAATGGTGGTGGGATTCCTACGATGCAGCACATAAGATTTTGAAGGAAAGCGATCCAGCTATAGCCGACTTCATTGAAACATACGTCGATTATGACAAGGAATGGCGCCCTTGAGGTAAAGGAGGCTAAGAATATCGATGCTTTTGTACAGATTCGATAGGCATTACGATCTCCAAAGAACCTCCACTTGATCAGTGCGATACCTGCGACGGGGCAGAAGTGAGTATAGATAAGGAGTCGAGGTGCTGTCACTCACCTCTGCGTGCATGTAGTTTTTGGGAAGGGGGTGGTGATACCACATCGAAAGGCCAACAATCCCGCTTGAGCAATCATGATCCCGTTGTCTATGCAGAATCTGTTGCACATGAATCATTAATTGAGCCACGCCGTCGAATTGATCCTTACCTTTCGTCGGTCGCAAAAACCTGGCCACCCCTTTCTTCCGCCATGATGCCCATCATCTCTTGTAATCGTTCATTGCCTTTCTTATGGTAAGAATACGACCATTGTTTCGAGGGAAAGGAACATACACCCCACGCCTCCGACAATCAGCACCTCTTTGCTCCCGACATGGGCCATTGCTCTTTCTGTGATTTCCACAAGCATCGCGAAGACCGTTTCTTGGAGGGAGAAACAAAGATCGGCCGGTGTAATGGTGTCGGTGTCATCTGGGCCTCTAGGCTTGCCATCTGGCCTATAACGTTTATCGTAGGTAAGAGCCTCGACAGAGCTCAGGATCCCAGACAAACTGACGTCCATTCCCTTCGTGGCGTAGGGCAATGGCACCAAACGTTTTCCCCTGAATATGTATTCGATGAACTCGATGGCAAATCGAACAGATAAATGGATGGCGTACCTTTTGGCTTCCTGCTCGATGTTGTAGCCTGGGCTTGGATCGTTGCTGAGGTTGATGACCCTAGCAAAACGATCCAGGCAGTTACCAACTGCGATGTCCAAAGTCTCACCAAAGATCCGATAACACTGGCGGGAATAGGCAATGACTTGTGTATTTCCTCCAGAGACATACAAGACGATGGGGTTCTTCGCACCGGTAATTTCACGACCCATTTCTATGTCTGGATGATGCGGAAGTCAGCATCCTAAATCCTGATGGGTCAAAAGAGGTTCAAAGAACGAACGGCCGACACAGTGGTTCACCCCAACCAGAGGCTTGTCATAGAGCAAGGAGATTGTCCGCGCAACCAGAGCTACAGACTGCAGCGGCGCACCCATTCCAGGACCTATCCAAAAGTGAGAATGCTGCAAAAAAGGCTTAAAGGAGATCGCACCTTTTGTGTAGCATATACAATCCAAGTCATGCATCGACACTCCTGCCTTCTCCAAGCTATCGTTTATCACCTTGAGAGCCCATTCTCGATGATGAAGGGCTGTGTCCCTCGGTTGGAATCCTTCTCCAGGAGGAGTGATGTAGGTGTGGCGGACGTTCGAAAGGACCGTAGCTGTGCCATCTGGTTCGTGGCGAATAATTCCTGCGCCGAGTTTGTTTGCAGAGCCTTCCAGTCCGAGCGCCAGATACGGACGATCTATTCGCTGGTTTAGTACTGACAATGATTATCTGGGAGCAAGAACTGAGAAACCTGAGGATTTGAGCTGGCACTTTTTGCGAATGATTCCTGGCATGGTGGACGTTGGGAGCGAACTTGATAAGCGCGCGTCTGATGGATCCGTGAATTAAACGACCTGTGTTTGTTTGATCCTGCGAGATGGCAGACTCTGACCTCCGACATCGAATTTCTCTCAAAGATTCCAATACACGAAGACTTGCGACATGGTGAGAATAGCTCGCATCCTCTCGCTCCGTCTGTGGACTTGCTGGTCCGAATATTATCATACAGTATGCTCTCTCTGCCGCTTGAAGAGGAGGCGAGCACATTTCAGACTGCGAGGACCGTGGCACGTACCAGAAACATCTAGTTTTTGATAACCATTGAAATAAAACCATTCGGCCACGGCTAACGGAGACCTCAGTAGTTCTGCCTTGTGCCGCTCCTTGACTGCCTTATAAGCATGAGAACCAACCAGCGGGTAGGTAACGTGGCGCCAAAGTCTGACGTCTAATTTTGATACGGGTTACAGCTTTTCTCAGATCTTCCACGCACAGCACCTGCCGACTTATCGGTGGGCGCATGCCATTCTTCGTCCCCTCCTGTGCGAAACACCCTGTATACAAATGCACAACGCAGATCCAATGAACACGTCGACGCGACACGCGCCGCTGCCGAACCCAGGGGGATTGCACAAGCTGCAATCCGCCTTGGTTGCTGTATCGTTATCTGATGGGGAAGCGATGGCCGCCATCGTCGAGGACAAGGAGTACCACCTTGACGTTGTGGTTTTTCAGGTCAGTCGGGGTTGTTGCCCCCCAACCTTGCTTCGCAAGTTCACCATCAGCTCACAGTTCTTGCTTAAAACAATGATTCCGACTCCTTGCGCAATTGATTGCTAGGTCGAGAACGTACTTTTTAAGGTCCCGAAATACCCTTTCACAGACAGCGGTGGGGTATTTGGTACGCTGTTCTCTTTGCCCACGCCTGCCGACTCCGGATGCGGCGAAGCAGAGGGCTCGAGCAATGCCAATCCCATCAGACTGGACCAGACCAAAGTGGATGACTTTCGAGCGTTCCTTAAGGTCCTGATACCCAAGTAGGTCCATCCCTTCGCCATTCGACATACAACCCCCGACCACTTCGTCTAGGTCCGTCCCAGCCAAATACGACCTCTCACTCGCAGAATGGACATCAGTTTTAGCCTTATCCACCAAATGGGACTTCGATGATATGCGGAACTTCGCCATTGAAAGCATGTCTCCAATCCTCAAAGAGAAGCATGTATGGAAGGTGGTCCTTGGCCAACAATATCACGTCCGTTCGTGGCTCAAGGAGGGTTGCATGCATCTCGTCACAAGATGGTCAGGTCCTTCGAAGGATGAAGCGGCGCAATTGGGACTGGAGATCACTGTCACAATCTATCTCATCAGGGAGAAAATGCTGAGGTGTCGGGGTGTTTACGACGTGGCCAAGGCAGTGGAAGACGAGTTTGCGACTGAATTGGGGGCCGAAGGCCCCTCTACCTCCTAGCCGGTTCAGTACGCTCCTTGCCGAAATGCCTTGACGAAATTTGTAATTCTAACCCAGCGGAAACCGTTCCAATCCCAGATTGATTCATTTCTACGTGCGTCCATGAAAAATCGTAAATGCGTAAACTATAGAGAGAGAAAATGAAATGTGATCCTACTAAGACATGAGCGCCATGACGGCGCGAAAATTCCAAGATGTAAGAGTACCATAAGGCTACCTAGATGTATCCGTTAGTATATACCGTAGACGCAGAGCTGAGTGCTACAGCAGGGTATGATGGTCAGTCGGCATAAAAGGGTCGTGAAGGTCAGATTCATGGCGAAAAGGAGCCCAAAGCGAAAGTGAAACCGAAAGTAAAACGAAAACCGGAAAGGAAAAGGAACCAAAATATCCAAACGAGTCGAGCAAAGCACAATATGACGGCGTCCATCGAGCGCTTTAGCCGTCAGCCAACTTCGTGAGCCAACTGCTCCAGCTAGAACTACTACTGTCGCGTGGCTTTCTTTGAGCGAAACTGCCCGGCGACATGTGCGTCGGCTGAGCAGCTTTGGCCATGGATTCGGCCAGTCGGTCATTCAAGGAACCCTTGTGACCTGGTCTCGTGGGGGTGATGGGGGTGGCGGGAAGGGGGATATTTTCAGGGTTGATAGAAAGCGACTGGGGCGATTGTTTGCCCCATGGGCTCGACGGTGGGTGCCCACTGGCTGATTTGGGACCGGCCTCAATTGCATGAGGTCGAGTGGCTACCGTTGGCATCGAAGATGCGTTGGAGGATCTCGGTTGACTTCCGGGTGACTTGGGAGGGACGGCAGGAACAGAGTTGGTAGCTGAGGTGCCCTTGGAAGAGTCATTGGAGCTCTCGAGTTCAAAACCCCAAGACTCGTCGGGTTTGGGCTCATCCTGGACGGTTTCGGTAGAGTCGGAAGGGTTCTTCAGGGCGGGGGATGAAAGATTGATGAGTTCGGCGCTGTCTGTCGTCGCAGGTTCCGAGGCGTCGTTTCTAGCTTTCTCCTCAACACGTTTGGCTTCGGCCGCCGCGGCAGGACCCTTTTTCTTCCTGTTCTTCTTTTTCTTCTTCTTGGAGCTACCCTCTTCATCAAGAGCGACGGACTCAGTGTCGTCGGCGACCGTGCTTCTGTCTTCGTCTGCAGTCTTGCCGACAGCCTCTTCTGCCTTTTTAGCCACTTCAGCCTCCTGCGCAGCCTTCCTCGCAGCATCCTCAACAGCCAAGCGCTCCTCCGCCTTTTTCGCAGCCTCTAGGCGTTCCTCTTCCTCCTTCTCAGCCTCCAAACGAACTTCCTCCACCTTGCGTTCCTCCTCTGCCATCCTCGCAGTCTCCTCCTCGAGGCGTTTCACCTCAGCCTTTTTCGCAGCCTCTGCAGCCAAACGCTCCTCCTCCGCCCTCCTCTCCTCCTCTAGACGCTTCCTCTCTGCTTCCTCTTCATCCGCCTTCTTCTTGGCCTCCTCTTCGACACGCTGAGCTTCTTCTGCCTTCCGCTCTGCTTCAGCCGCTTCCTCGGCGAGACGCGCCTCTTCAGCGGCCTTGCGCTCAGCCTCTTCTTCAGCTTTGCGCTTGGCTTCAGCCTCTGCAGCCAAACGCGCTGCTTCTTCGTCGGCCTTGCGTTTGGCCTCCTCTTCCTCGGCTTTGCGTTTGGCTTCCTCTTCCTCGGCTTTGCGTTTGGCTTCCTCTTCCTCGGCTTTGCGCTTGGCCTCCTCTTCCTCAGCTTTACGCTTGGCCTCCTCTGCCGCCTTGCGCTCCGCCTCCTCTTCCTCAGCTTTACGCTTGGCCTCCTCTGCCGCCTTGCGCATCGCCTCCTCCTCCCTCTGCGCTTCCTCTTCAACTCTGCGCGCTGCCTCCTCCTCAGTCTTCCTCTTCTCCGCCGCACGCGTAGCCTCCACCGCCTCTTGTTCTGCCTTCTTCTTCTCATCCTCCGCCCTCTTTGCTGCCTTTGTCGCCTTCTTCGCAAGTTCTCTGCGCTGTTTTGCGTTTAGTTTAGATGTGTCTGGTTCTTTTGGTTCGTCTTCTTTGGTCGCCTGCGACTGGATTTCGTCACCGTGATCGTTCGCCACCGTCCCCCCCGTTCCCGACTCCTCCACCTTGCCCTGCTCTACCTCCACCTCAGACGTATCGGTTTTTCTTTCCTCCCTTCCTTCGGGTAACCGGGGAGCTAGGTCGGGAGTCAGTTCCGTTGGCAGGTTCTGACGACGGTTTTTCTGTGTCTTTTTCGGCAGGGGCGTCGGCGTCGCCGGAGTTGGCGTCTCCTCCATGGGCGGGGGCACCGTTGGTAACGTCAAGGGGGTCGGTGTTGGCTGCGTTGTCACCACCGGCGTCTCCTCCACCGGCGCTGGAGGTGTCGGCGGTCGCACCTTTTGCTTTGGAGGCTGCTGCTGCTTCTGTAGCGGAAGCAGTGACGACTGCTGCAGAGCCGTCGTTATCGTTGGCGCTGGGATCACGTTCGCCGTCAACTTCAGTCTTTGTAACTGTTTAAACCAATGTACGGTGTTAGTCAGTTAAGAAAATCCGAATGGAATAAAGAGACGTCACCAAACCACCTGAAGAAGAGGACGCGTTGGACGCGTCCTTAACTGTAACATCCGCGTCCGCGGCGGGAGCGGGAGGGGGTATTCCAAAAAGGTCACGAATCATAGAAGCGAGTTCTTCGCCTTCGACGGTTGGGGAGATAGGGCTGCGACTGCCATCGGCGAGCTTGATGGCACGGACGTACTCTCGTGCGCTGGCGATAGCGAGGGTAGTCTCCATGCCGAGTTTCATACCCTCAGGAAGAGTGAGCGGGGTCTCGCGAGCACAGAGGGCGGCATATCGAGGGATGAGGAGGTTGCGATCGACGTCGTTGTTGTGGTAGACAACGATGCGGTCGATGTCGTCAAAGTCCTTCTTCTCGAGCTCGCGCACGGCGAGAGCCTTCACCTGCGGGAAGCCCCATTTGTGTGCGAGGCCAAGAATGGAGGACCAGTCATCAACAGATGCGTCGTAAAGCGAGTAGCGACTGGGCTGTATGTTAGAAGGGGGATCTCACAATGAAATTTAAATTATAGTTACTTACGGGTTGTAGAAGACCCAGCAAAGCTTCTCGAAGGCTTCTGGGGTCACGTCTTCGAAGAAAATGGGCTCATTGTCGCTTGAGCCTTGTCGGATGGCTCCAGGAGAGACTGGAAGAGTGAGCTTGCCGCGGTAAAACGCCGACTCGCGCTCGAAAAAGTAACGGTGAACTTTGAATTGGACATTTCCGATCTAATGATCAGGTGGTCAGTTTGAGTAGCTCTTTCGTCCAGCAAGGCTCTGGACGACTTACAAGGAAGGAGAGATCAGCCGATTGAATATAATAGATGGGATGGCGGACGACGGTCTTGAAGGGGTCGGCGGAGCCGTTCAAAGAGTTGGAAGTGGTCGACGGAGCCATCGTTCAATTCGGTGACAAGAAGAAAGGTAATAAAAAAGAGTAAAGAGTTGAAATAGAAAGAGAAGGGGGAGAGAGGGAGAGATGAGAGGGAAACGGATGAATGAAAGTTGGGTTGGACTTGTCAATTCGGGGTGGGTTTTGAAGGGTCGATGAACGCTGGGGCACGTGTATCAAACACGTTGCGGCGATTGGACTCATCCCGGCTTCCTTCACCTTTTCCATTGTTCTTCATCAACATGAGGCTTTTCTCGGAGATTTCGATGTGAAATGCCTGCTAATCGACAATGTTTGACTCACTGTTTGCCATACCTTGGTGTACAAACTTTGACGTGGCCCGCCGCTTAGTTGGATCAAACAACAGCGCCCCTATCACGCAAGAAATTGAAGAATGATAATATACGCGCAACGACGAAAAATCAAGACCGCAGAAAACCCAAAACATGGCTAAGTATGATACACAAGATACAGGTATAGTGCTTCAATTCGCGTACTTCATGAATTTCCCAAGGAGAACCCTTTCGGAGACTTCGTAGTATCAGGCTTCACCTTGGTGCGCCCGTTCGAGTTCTTATGAAATCTGTTCGAGGACTTTGAATTGTCGTCCAAGTCTAGAGCGTCCACATCTGGTCCAGCGAACTATGGTTAGTGATCTGTGACTGGCAGCAAAAGGGAAGAACCGCAGCACGGGGAGGGAGGACAAGCAGAACGGATGGGGACAACAGAACCCAATCATCCTCTTAACAAACGTAAGTCGAAGCGAGTACAAACTCACCGAAATCAGGCTTGAACTCTGGAACCCCCATAACCTCGGCTACCGTCGGATAGGTATCAACAGCGCTTTTGCCCTTTGGTAAGGGACTGACGCTGCCGTCGCTCCTTATTTGCTCTCGTGCTCTGAAAATGTTGAACGTAGTTTCGTGGCCCAATTTCTCCGCCTCATCAATGGTGGGAGGATACGGCCGGGCGCACAGCTCGGCGTACAGGGGGACCAGATATTCCTCAGGGGCCTTGTAGTCTCGGTACAGCACAATGCGTTGGACGACGTCAATTTCATCCTCGCGGCGTTTGATCTCTCGAAGCGCAAAGCGCTTGACCTGCGGAAAGTCCCACTCATGAGCGAGACGGAGAATGGAGAACCAGTCCGAGATGGCTGCACTGTAGATATCGTAGAGGCTGGAGGAGTGAACGGGTTTTGCACAAGTAAGTGAGAGGCAAGTTTGAAGTGGGTAGGAAACAGAGATGACTTACGGGTTGTAGAAAATCCACAAGAACCGCTCGAACTCTCTTACAGACGCGTTTTCTATGATGATAGCAGTGTTTTCAGTCAACCCCTTTGTCGTATCATCACCAGGCGACTTCGGATCGATGTTGGAATAGAAATTCTTTGCTTCCCTGCGGAAAAAGTATGAATGAATCTTGAAGATTGTAGTATCGATCTAAAATGGTAAGAGCAGTTAATGGACAGGCACGTTATGGTATCAGAATGCTCAAGAAAAACACGGTGGCGATGGCCTTCAAGAAGAAACATATGCGAATACCCAAGTAATGACGACATACCATGATGTAAAGATCTCCTCCGACGAGGTAGTAGTCTTTATGATGAGTTAAAGACTTGATTTGCTTCGTCTCAAATGACGAGGTGGAACCGTTCAGATTGCTTTTGGTCATCCCTGCAACTGCGGCCTAGAGGAAGCGCTCGAGGATAAAGGGTGTGGCTGCACGGAAATTCAATATAAAGTGCGGGTTGTTGAAGCTGGAAAGTCGAAGAGAGGGGATGAGTGGACGATGTGGGTGAATTGACTGCTTCTTATACCTCGCGTTTAGGGTTCGACGTTGGTTGTTAAAAAGGGGACAGATGAGAGGGGGTGCAGTCGAAAAATCGATTAGACCTGAGGGTAGAATGGATGAAAATGTTCAGTGCTTCGTTCTTAGTTCGACCTGCACGTGTAGAGCCGTGCAACGACAAGATGTCTATTACCTGGCTCTTCGAAACTGTTTTCTCCAATCCTTCCTCCTCGCGCTGCCTCGTTCTTCCAGCAAACAATACAGCCTGCTGACAATATCCTCGGGCACTTCAACCTTCCACAACCGAACCTCCAAAACCAAGGTTATTCTCGTTTGGTATCGCTACTTCGCTCGACTCGAGGTCGTCAAAGTCCGTTCTATGGGAGAAACTATGGCGGCGCGTTCGAGCACGTGTCGAATCCGTACCGACCCTGAACTGTGCCTGCAACTGCAAATTTGTGAATCGTATGGGCGCTTATTAGCCGATGGTCCTTTTCCAATGACGTGTTATCGTACCACCCTTGAAAACGCTCACGCGGAGAGACCCTGAGGTCCGAAGACGCGGCAATGAAGATAAACACAGGGGCAAATGACCCTGGTCAAGCGGTTGGGATGAACGCCTGACGGGTACGAAAGTGGAATGGGGATACGAGGAGTGGGGAGATAAAAGACAGGAGGTCGAATGGGAGGGGAGACGAAGAAGGGGGCGATGAGTTGAGCAGATCTGAGCGATTATCTTAATGAGGATAAATGTTGACCGTGGCGACCTAAGATTAAAGACGTAAGAGCGATGTGAACACTGAACGAGACATCACTGATTGGAGGCGAGGAGAGAGAGAAAACAACGGACGTCAGTGGCAACCGTTGAACCCTTCAACCACTTCAGCGTTGACGGAAACAAGGAAGACAAAAGAACGGCGAACATAACGAGTCCCCAACCCCAGATGCCCACATTCCCATCTACCCCTCGATCCATCACCTCGGGGTTCATCATTAGCTGCCGTCGAAGTCAGTCAATCGATGAGTGCATCGTGCAGACCATGAGGCCTCCTTCCATTAGGCCGAGTTACCGTTTCCATGGTGTGATTTTACGGTGCTTATTGGAAGTAGATTAGGTTTTGGTCCGGGGCTGGCCTTCTGACACCACTAGGAAAAATCAGGTTTCTAGCTCAGAAGTGTCCAGAAAAAGTCGCAAACTCACCTGCTCTTGCCATGGAGTTGCCCGTATACATGGCTCCTATCCACAGTAACATCCACTCCTCAAGTCTGATGGACTGCTGATGAGGGGAAAAAAAGAGAGAGACCAATCGAGGCAAAAAGACTCATCGGCCTCGTGTGGTGATAACCTGCGATATGAAAGAAACGAGGCGTTGTTGATTTCCACTGTTCCCACACAGACCTGTGTACATACATAAGTATTGGTATCTTCGGAGGAACTAGCTTAAGAAGGTAAGGTGATGACCGTCGCGGAGCTTGTGATTAGTAGGCCAGTAGAAATCACTTGAGGGACGACAATGGCGTCGACTCGTTAGTGCCCTGTCGTGTTCCGAGCCGTGGTTAAAGAGGCATGGGCGCTTGTTCGTGAGATAGCGGGTAGATTCAGAGAAAATCGTTCTAGAGGGAACAGACTGCGAGCGCAATATGATACATCTGAACTGATCACATTGAAATTCAGATACGGGCAATGCAAGGAAAGGATTGAACGTACAGAAGACTTTACGACCCTGAATCAAACCGAAATATCCTGCATGGAGACGTCGGCCGCCAAACTAACAGCCTGCTTCGCCGACGCCTGCCCTGCCTTCTCTCCGTTTTGCTGACTTACTTCCCTACTTGGGCTCTCGTCGCCCTCCACTGGTGACGCCTGGCCTTTAGAAGCAACTTCCAAGGCGACATCGGTCCAGTCGTCTAATGTGAACCTCGGTCTACCATCACCAACAGCCTTCTTCTCCCCGAACACTCTTTGAAATGTTTTAAACGTCTCATCCCCAATGACTGCGAACAACACGCGGTCAAAACTCCATCTGAACCTCGCCCCTTCCTTCATGACCAACTCTACCCAGAGGCTTGCCACTATATCGACTTTGTTTTGGAAAACACCTGTTCCGAACGAGCCTAGGACGAGATTCTTCACACCCTGGAGCTCGAAGAGATAGAGCAGTCGGGCCATTCGTTCGTACATGGTCCTGGTGATTGCAGACTCAATTTCCGAGTCGGTCAGTCGTTTGTGTTTCGAGGCGGATTTCCAGCTCCATTTGCCCCTGGGTTTCGATGTCCTTGAATGTTTACTGTCCTCGCCGTTGCTTTGGTCCTTCGGAGATCCTCCGGCGTCGTCCTGATCTTCCTTCCTGTCCCGACCATCGCGTCGGACGATGCCTGCATTGACGGCCGGGCTGGTCAAAACGTCGACTGCGATCGGTTCCAGCCAGTTCCCTGTATCATCTTTGAGGAGTTGCACACCCGGGGAATAAATCATTGCATGGGTGTAGTATCCTTGTCTTGGGTCCTTGTTATGCAACTCGTAGAATTTCTGGGCTACATCGATCATGAGGGATGCATATAGAGTTGACGAGCGCGCTATTGACTCTTCCTAAGTAGAAGCATGGTTCCCCGTTAATGACTCCTCTCTATGGGGGCGGAAGGGGAAAACGCACTTGAGCTCGAGCACCGTTGATGAACCCGCCGCCAGGTTTCTTCGCACTCGCAAAGTTGAGAACACCAATCCTCTTATCCACGCCCTCTTCATCAGGCAATGAATCCAGGATCGCGTACAAGTATCTCGCTCCTTCCAGCGTCGATTGTTCCGACAGAGACACATCCGCCTCACCCCTGCTGTGCTCATCCAAAGGCGCCCATACTCGTTCACCTACTGTCTTCAGGTGCTTGGCGAGCCCACCAGTCCGCCATTCCTTCAACTCGGACTCGGGTGGGTAGTATTCGGTTTTCTGGATCATGTCATCCACTGTGTCGCGGAGTTGGTATCGCTTCCCATCGCACTCGTACGACCCTTCGTCGATGGCGTCCAATGTCGAAGCTGCAATTTCCTTGAGCTGTTCTTTGATAGCTGCGTATGTGTTGTTGGTACCCTTTCCTTTGGTCGACGAGCGTGAGTCTCGGTTGGTCGACGAGTCTCGTGAAGTCGAGGTAGAAATGGGAGGTGAATCCGTGTTGTGCGATACACCGGATTTCTTTGTGCCTATGCTACTGTCCTTGTCCTTCTTGCTGAAATGAGCTGTGAGAGTGGTTTGCTTCACGGTTGTTCGCGCCCGTTTGGTCTCGCGAGCGTCCTCCAATTCCTCAGATCGTCGATGATCCTCTTTCCCGTCCCGTGGCGATATAGAGGTAGTGTTATCTTTCGGAGAGCAGGCTCCATCGTTGTTGGTGTTGGGGCTGTGATGTTGGTCATTGACAAGATCCGAGGGTGGAGAACGATGAGACGCGTCTTCGCCAGCGTTGGGCGCGGTCGTAACCGCATCAACACGGTCAACTTGCATGGCGTCCGACATTTTGCTCGTTGTTGGATTGATTGAGGTGAGTATCACTTTTTCTCTTCCCCTTGTGTTATTCCGAAGATGTAGAACTGTTCGCGATGGAAGGGAGCCAAGGTGTGAGGTGAGAGGTTGAAACCCAAAGTGGAAAGACACACAGGAACCACGTTTGGAAAAGTCAGAATTGGGTCCAAGAAACGATAGGCGCCAGTGTTAATGGGACGTGGTCCCCTCTATATATCTGTTATCTCGGCGATACGAGTCAGATAGAATCTGTTCTTCCGCAAACCACGTCCGAGTCAATGCGCGCTTCCGGGAGGCGCCCGCCATGGATCACAAGACAGAGGACAGATAGGGTATGGTACAACGAGGAAAACAACAGATTAATCCAGAATATTTATGTAGAGCACAACGAGGAGAACGATTGCGAATAGAAATAACTCGGGCGGGACAGCCACAGTCGAACGCCTTCCCCTTGGACGCGGCCCTAGTCACCCTCTCCCGGGCCTAGTAACAGCCCTGCCCCCGCCGCCCCTTGAGCCCTGGCCATAATCCCCGAAGCCCCTCCGGAAGATGTCCAGTGTTCTCTCGTCCCTCACTGCGAAAACTACGTTCTCAAATGACCACCTAAACCTCGCGTCACGATCCAGCAGCAGCTCTCTCCATATTTGTACCACCATTTGAACGTCGTTCCCGAATACCCCTGTTCCAAAAGCACCCAAGACGAGGTTGGTGGTGCCTTTGGATTCGAAAAGGGCAAGGATCCGTGTCATTCGGTGCTTCATGGCGATGTAGAGAAGGCCATTGAGGTCCACTGCTTGTTGAGGTGGCAAACGCTGGGGATGCGAGTAGTGTGGGCTCCAAGTGGGAAAGGAATAACCAGGATGAGGTTGCGGGATTGGCTGATTATGAGAATACCATGTAGCCGCACTGTTGCCAGCCTGCGATGACACCACCTTTGCATTCACCGCGCAGCTGGTTACGACGTCCACTTCGATCTCCCGCACCAAGTTCCCGTCGTCGTTCTTGAACACTACTACTCTGGGACTCCAAACCATCGCATTGGTGTACCACCCAGGTCCTTTCCCAATTCCGATTCGGCCCCCGCCTCTCGCAGCATTCGCCCAGCTGGCTTCGATGCTTTTATGAAGCTCATAGAATGGCTGAGCATTGGACCCCTCCAAGCTCTTCCACAACGTCGAACTCCGCGCTATGCTCTCTTCTTGAGCGCGCGCTCCATTCCTCCACCCACCGCCAGGCTTAGTGGCACTGGCGAAATTCAATACGCCGATTCCTCCCTGCACTGTCAATATCTTCAAGACTCCCCCTGAGGTATGTGATGCCCTCCAACGTCGTCTTTCTTTGCATGTCAATCCGTACCGGCATGTCCCTCTTCACACCCGCTGTGCTAAGTGCAAGCCAACGCAGGGACGATGAAGAGCCAGAGGGGCTATAAAAAGAGGACCCGAAATCGTCAGGCATGTACACCGTCGTCTTCTTAAGCATGTATTCGAGAGACGGTTTCAGGTCGTATGTGCGTCGGTTGACTCGATCCCAGATTTGTTGTTTGCGTACAACTTCGATGGTTTGGTCGGCGATTCGCGTGCGATGGACTCGACCATCGGGGCCGGGGTCGTTTCGTGCCATGGCTGTGAAGGATGTTTAGGGACTAGCTGTCTGTGGGGTCTGTCGAGCAGGGTCGAAGTGCACCAGATGGATACTGTTGAGGCTAGCAGTAGCAAATGTCAAGGGAAGCTTTGATACGGGTGTCGAGTAAGATGCAGTGTTGTGAGAGCGCCGAGAAGCCATCACCCTGGTAAGACGTTAAACGGGTCGCCTCGTGTCTGTACGGCCTGGCTCAATTTAGAACGCAGCGAGATCACAAGCGAGCCTGTTCTCTGGCAGGTGGACCGCAGGGATACGCCGAAAGGCAGTCCCAAATCACCACAAAACTGCATGGAGATTGACGGCCATTAGTAGACGATACGTATGAAGACTATAAACAATATAAAAAGGACCTAAAAACGATAGCATGATTGAACGGACATGGGAAAGAGTGATTCAGCAATATACAGCATCCCACACGGAGCACGAGTGAGAGCATGTCCAACACACTGGTCAAGACGCCCGCCTTGAAGTTGTTAGTGTACGCCGCTTATGGCGACTCGAATCGTCTTGATCGGCATCGTAGTCATCCAAAGCCCGTTTATTGGACCGAGAACTGGAAGAAGACGAGATCTTCTTCCATTGTGCGCTGGCAGGCGGCTTTGCAGCTTGAGCCACCAACGCGGTATACAGGTTTTCATCAAATCCTATACACTGCAACATAACACAAGGAACTGAGAGTTCCCCCGTTTCGTAGGCTTTCATTATAGCCTCCACCGAACGGGAATCCTTGGTCTTGTCCTTCGTAGTCTTCGCATATGTTGTTCGCACCTTGTCGCACCTTCAATGTCTGGAAGGGGGATACGGGTAGAAAGAACCTACCTTGACATCCAAGAAATTCCACTCGTCAGGAGTGAGAGGGTTAACTCTGACCGCACGATACTTGCCAAGGTACCTGAACCGTCGGTTTTCTTTCCCCTTTTTTACGCCGACGAAGACGTTGTGAATCTCCGGCTCTTGGAAAGTCGTCTTCTCGCGGCCGAGGCCAACGAAGATGTAGCCGTGGTGGCCGGGAATTGAGGGGCACCACGGGTTGTGGTCAAGCCCTGGGCAGAGGTACTTCCGTACTTCCCTCTCCTTAGACAAAGGAGGTTGCTTACTCACGCTTCAAGGGCAATGGTTAGCTCGAAGTAGCCGCTGCATTGGAGTTATACGTACCTGACAATTAGAGGCTGTATGCTCCCACCCAGTACATTTGATATAAAGTCCCGACTGAATGCATTGTCTAAATCTGAAATCGCGACGGCTGGAATAATAATAGGGAGACTGGCGAGTTCACGTCGCCTAGGCGCAGGTATTGACTCCAAACCTGTATAAGCCGGCCGCGGCGTGGGCGCCTGATCTTCTTCCCCTGCACCTTCATCAATTTGAGCGAGATCAATAAGAGGCAGGGCGGTTGAGGCCCCATGACGGGGCTTCGCAAGGGCACTGGAAGACGATTCTTGCTTTACAGAGAGAGCAGATGACGACGCCGAGGGTATCGCCGAGGTCGAGGCGGTCGACCGTTGACTTCTGATAGAGGCTGCATCCACCTGGCTGCCAGAGGCTATCGAGGAATCTCTGCTATGGATACTAGTGCTCCGCTTGCGTGTCTGGAATCATTACGCTCAGCGTGGGTAAAGGGTACAATTTGAAGGGGTTCCCTACCAACTCTCCCTGAAGCTTCACAAGGTTTTCCCGTAACGTATGATCATTGTTCCGGTACTTGCTGAGTCTCTGTGACGCAGTCTCAGCTTCTTGTCTATAGCGCTCCTTCTCCTGCTGCAGTTCTTTGTTGGCCAATGTCAATCGAGACACCTAGGTGAGGACAGAGCATCAGGTTGAGTCCAAGCCAAAAAGGTTCAAACTTACCTCAGCCTCCAGAGCTGTTATTTGAGCCTTGTACTGTTTTTCGACTGGAGGAGACAGGGTATTCCGGATTACAGACGCGACGGGCGCTGCTTCAGTCTTAACAGGGTGAGCAAGCTGACACGAGTAGGCTAAGCTACCACAACAGTTGGTATAGGTCTTAACGGACGCACCTGGTGACGCAGTTCGTCGTACTGCCTTAGAGCATCCTTGAGGTTCGCTTCACTGCTTTCCAAGCTCGCAGCTAGAGCCCGACATTGTTGCTGGAAAAGACCGCGTTCATTACGCAGTCGCTGGTTACTAGCCACCAGTTCACCAATTTTGGCATGGTTCTCTTTCAACTGTATCGTGCAATCGGTGAGCGACAGAAGGAAATCCCAAAGAAGCATTCTGACCTGGTTCTCAATCTTCCGATAGCTCTCTTGCGCTTGCTTAATCCCCATCTCCAGCTCGCTGAGCTGTTTAACGGCGTCGACGCTTGATTTATCCTGCGGGGAAGGCGCCTCGACGCGTTTCTGGGAGGCTTCTCGTCTCAATTCTTCCACTTGCTTCCGCAATTCATTTCGCTAGGAATACAGGGTCACTTACACGTTAAAGGAGATTGTAAGAGCGAGGACACGCACCTCTCTTTCCAAATCGTCGCGTTCTTTCTGGAGTTTAATGTTCTGGTCCCCAGCCTGTGCTAAGCGCTTGAGCGCTTCGTTGCAGAATGGATCAATCATTCGGGAAAACCACGCTTCAAGGGCACGAAGCAGGCGAGGACGTGCAACACAGGAGGTTGAAGGATAGACAAGGTTGGAGTTTCAAAGGAATGGTGGTCGTCAAGGATCGTGAACAAATTCAAACAGTTTCCATCGGTCAACAAGCTTCACTTGCCGTCACTTTCAGGGGCAGCGAGATGTTCCCACGTGACGGCGCATCGAGATGACGTAGTCGCGTCAGTCCTGACCCACTCGATTTCTCAAAGGATTCTAGGGTTTTCCGTCACGGTTCCGAACATACAAAAACTCTATTGTGGGCACATAATGTAAGTAGCCAAAAACACCAGTAGCATTATAAAATGTCTATGGAAAGGGTTAGACGTATGACCATAGTCTATAGCATGAAGGTCAGAGGATTTTCGAGGTAGCCCTTGAACGCGTTCAACCACCGGGCACCAACAGCACCATCGACAGTACGGTGGTCACAGCTAAGAGTAACCTTCATGACCTGAACTGTCTTAAAGCCACGCTCTTCCTCAGGTGCGGGTACGAGACGAGCTTGGGTTGCGCCGACGGCGAGGATGCAGGATTGAGGGGGGTTAATGATGGCGGTGAAGTGGTCGATACCGTACATGCCCAGGTTAGAGATGGTGAAAGTACCACCCTAAAAGGTGTGTTAGCCTTAGCACTGAATCCCATCAACGAAGCCTTTACCTGGTATTCAGCGGGAGCAAGCTTGCCATCGCGAGCTTTCTTTGCAAGGGCCTTGGTCTCTGCGGAGATCGAGGCAAGACCCTTGGCACCCGCATCCTTCACGATGGGTGTAATGAGACCCGTGGGGGTAGCGACGGCCACCGAGATGTCAGCTTTCTTGTATCTGCAGAGCCGGCATCTTGTCATGAGCAGACCAGGGTACATAGGAAAGATGTTTACTCACGTTCTGATGACCTCGCCCAACCACGCAGAGTTGGCCTCTGGCACGTCAGAAAGGGCGCAAGCAGTAGCCTTGACGATGAAGTCGTTGACACTGAGCTTGGCAGACTTGTCCTTCTCGCCGAGGGTCTTGTTGAAGACTTCCCTGAGTTTGAGTACCTTGTCCATGTTGATTTCGGCGGTGAGGTAGTAGTGAGGAAGCTCTTGCTTGGACTGGGTGAGACGGGCACCGATGGTGCGGCGCATGTTGGAGACGGGTGTGTCAACGTAGTCGGTGGAGGGAACAGAAGGTTGGGCAGCGGCAGCAGCGGTGGTGGCGGATGCAGCAGGTGCAGCGGCCTCGGGTGCCTTCCATTTCTCGACATCCTCACGAATGATGCGACCTGAAGGACCAGTGCCCTTCACCTTGGCCAAAGGAATGCCACGTTCGAGGGCAATCTTCTTTGCAATAGGGCTTGCAAAGATGCGGTCGCCCTTGGGCAGGGACTCCTTGCTCTCCACCTTGACAGGTTCGGGGGCAGGTGTAGGCTGAGGTTTTGGTTGCTCTGGAGCCTTTTCCTCTGCCTTGGGTGGTGATGCTTGAGGCTTTGAGGCGGCTTCCTCTGCAAGGGCAGCAGCACCGGACAAGTCATCACCTTCCTCACCAATGATGGCGATGACGGAGCCAACAGGAACGGCTTTTGAACCGTCTTGGGCCTAAACAGGCGTCAGCGGCATGCCTGGAGGGTCGAAGGTAGCACCTACAAGGATTTTAGCGAGGATACCATCATCTTGAGCCTCTACGTCAATTGTAGCCTTGTCGGTTTCCTAAGTGGACGGGGTGAGGATCAGGATGACGCGTGACGGAGCGGAAGAAAACGCACAATCTCGAGGAGGACGTCGCCTGCGCTGAAAGCTTCACCCTCCTTCTTCTTCCAGGAAGCAATACCACCCTCGGTCATTGTCGGACTCATTGCTGGCATGTTGAATTGGGACAGCGCATGACGGCGGGCCGAAACATGGAGGCCTGGGTGCAAACGGTTAATCATAAGGTATCAGACGGTGAAGGAGGATGTACATACCGCGCGAAAGAACGCGAACGAGGGAGACGGGCATTGCAGGCAACGACGAGGAAGAGGAGGATTGAGGAAGAAGAAGAAGAAAGACAGTTGGCAGAAAACTTGCGCACGGCGGTTCTTTGGGGATATTACTTTTACTCAGTGCCAAACAGAGGCAAGCCGTACAAGCGGAGTCTTTTCAGGGTCCATCATGTCTACAACGTCCACCCAACAGCAGGTCCTGCTCCCTGGCCAGCAAATATCCGTCCGTGCACCAGCACCCCAGCTGGGAACAGGTACTTATTCAAGAGATGCTCAAATAAGAGCCAGTCTGCTCGGAGCCCCCAAGCTCCAAGGCTCTGTTAGTGTCCAGCGCTGAATTGATGGCTCAATCAAGGACTTACCCATCCGCAGACTCTCACAATACCCCAAGTTCGGCCCCATCCCCCCGCTCCAAATTCCGTGGTCCTGGGCTCAGTAACCCGTCTCTCGCCGTTACAAGCATTCTTATCCATAACCGTCGTCGATGGCATCCCACTGCCTGCAGGAGAGGAATTTACAGGCGTAATTCGGTCGCAAGATGTCCGAGCCACAGAAAAAGATAGAGTTAAAATCGGCGATTGCTTCCGAGGCGGCGACGTCGTTCGCGGCGTGGTGGTATGTTTTTATCGCGACCCAATGATTATTATCGACGCTGATTCACTGTAAGATATCGCTCGGTGACGCCCGCAGCTACTTTATCACCACCGCGCGCAACGATCTGGGCGTCATTTATGCGACTAGTGAAGCAGGCAAGTCCAGGTCTCACCTAACAATAAGATTAGTCTCTGATCTCGCTACAGGAGCGACCCTTGAGCCTGTTTCTTGGCAGGAAATGCGTTGTCCAAAGACGGGAAAAATAGAAAAGCGCAAGTGTGCAAAGCCGGAGAATATGTAGAGTATTGTCCTGTAGTTTCAGAAGGAATAAACCGATTTATGTCGAGTTCTGGTTGTGCGCTCTGAACCTCGTGCCACACAACGATCCGAAAAAGGCAATTGAGGGTTTCGACTTGGCCCAAACAAGTCATGAGCAACTTTCAACCGAACCGTCAGGACGGTGACTGTTGTTTTCGTCTCCTCTTCTAGCAGGGTCCTCAACGGTCATGACAGCAGTGCTCTCATCCATGGACCCCCTGCGAAAGGAGAGGACAATGTCTTTCGACGACAACGCCGTCAGGTATGTCCCTATTTGATGCCACAAGTTCCACACCCTAACCCAGCGACCAGCTACTCTCCTGGCGGTACAGACTGGAGAACCAAGTACAATGAAGTGGGATCTTTCTCTTGATCGATAAAAACTCCTCTAATTTCTCGCTATCAACCAGGTGCTTGATATGCTCGCAGAGACCAAGGCCGAACTTGACGAATTTCATCACGCAAGCAAGGAACTAGAAGCAGAGTTGGAAGCGGAATTGGCACGCACAGAACAGGCCCAGCAAGACCTCAAGATAAAGGTCTCGAGGGCCGAATCAGAGCGGGATGACTGGAAGGTGTGTTTGTGCTCTGGTGCTCCCGCTGCGAGAGGCGCAGCTGACCTTGACAACGCCTTTAGTCCAAGTTCATGTCTCTGCAGACCAACCACAATACGACAACAACTTCGCTTCAACGGGAACTAGACAAGCTGCGTCAGGAATATCAGTCTGTTAAAGTTCAACTGCGGGAATTGGAGATGGGAAATGACGATCTGGAGCGGAACGAGCGTGCTATATCCTGTAGTCTGGCGGACATGGAGGCCAAGTATTCGCGCGTGTTGGAGGAGAAGATCTTGTTGGAGCAGGAACTGTTAGAGAAGGTTCATTTGGAAGAAGAGACGCAACGATTGAAGGACGAGTTAAGAGGTACTTGTTTGATTAGAAGCTCCGAAACATTCGCTCACTGCGCTGCAGATGCCAATGAAGAAAACTCTGTCCTCAAGAATAAACTCTCTTCTGCAGAAGCAACCGCGGCAGAACAGGCTTCACAACTCCTCGATTTACAGCGAACTAGGCGCTCAGAGGAAAACCTCCGGCAGACATCGCGGCCACCTGACCTTGACCTATCTGAACTCTCACCAAGGTCGAAAGCGGCAGGGTCGCAAGTCACGACGCCGAAAGCTTCTGGACTCTCCAAATCCGTTACCCAAGCATCGCTACAGCGTGCATCCCTCTATAGCAAAGAAAGCCCACTCAGCGCACTCAAAGTATCTGGCTTTACCCGGTCGATCACCGCACCGTCACTGTATTCTCCAACAGCTTCAACCACTTCTAGGCTTCCCACTCGTGGAACGCCGACAGCTATTCGAACCTCCACCTCGACGTCATCAACAAGTACCACCGCCTCAAGGAATAAGGGTGTTCAGATGGTTTCAGAGATGCGGGCTCGTGTCCGGAACCTTGAACAAAGAATTCACACCAAGGTTCCTAGACTACGCATGGCGAGCATTACCGGAAACCATCGGACCAGTATGAGCTCCAACGCATCCGCGTCGAGTGTGCCCAGTATCAGCGAAAGCTCGTCTTCGGCGGCGTCCAACCCCTCAACGGCAAAGACAAGTATCGAATCCCAGCGGCCGAGCGTTGACTCGAGAAAGAGCGTTGACAACTTTGACAGAACGGTGACCAAACGAGACAAGGACTCGGGAGGTGACTCTGGCTGGGTGCTTATCATGGAGGATTCTCCGTCTCCACAGAAGATGAAGAAAGAATCGAGGCGGCTCTCCAACCCCATGGCACCCACCGCATTCCGTGGTACTACTCGAGCGAAATCACCATCTCTTAGCAGCGGACCGCAGAATTCACTGGCCAAGAGTGTTGGGAGGCGACCACCATCACGGCTCTCCAGTGGTGGCGGAGGTAGCTCGATACCCACCCCTGTATCCCGGCCAACAACACCCACCTTCCTTCCGGTCCCAACTGGTGGATCATATTCTTCGTCCGGGCTGAAGCGCTCCACTGGACCTGGTGGCCCCAACCCATACAACCAGTCAAAGAGAACATCGCTAGGTTCCAGTACAGGCCCAGGTGGAGGACGAGATCGATGTGCCACTCAACCACCCCTCCCTCGACCCTTGTTTGACAGAGATGACAACAAAGCACTTCCACAATTACCTACTCAGATGAATGGATCCTATCGCCCGAAAGCATCGAGCACTAGCAACAATATCAGCTCGGTACTTTCGAAGAGCAGAATTGGGCGACCACCGAGTAGCTCAGGCAGGAGAAACTCGGAGGACCCTTTCAGTCCGCTTGACCTGAACGACTTGCGACCCAGGTCGGGCAATTATGGGAGGTAATTTGGGTATGTGTTCTTTGAATTCTTTATGTCGGAGCTCTCGCCTGACGATTGGTAGTTTTACAGTTCTTATCTCTATGATACCGAGTCCTACACTTCACCTTCAGTACTGTCTGCTTTCTACTATGGAAAGTCCTCTATTCCCGTTTTGGTACCCGGAACACTAGTTTAAATAATTATTGATCTCGTCACTCCTTCAATCTTTCGTCCACCCTCTTTTTTGTTGTTTGTACCCCTAAGCTATTATTAGGTAGAGGAACGTTTTTGTTTTGGTGTTTCTTACCCACCTTTTACAAGTACTACTTGTTACGAACATCTTTATGACCCTATTTTTTGTTTTAGTAGGAGTTGAATGACCACCACTACGTTTAATGAGAGTATTTGGTGCTTCGCTCAGCGTAAGAGTCATGAAGAGACCGAACTCGCGTCATCATCAATCAGGGTTGAACTCATCCCACCACCGACCACAAACCTTGACCGCAATGGCCAACCCGGACTCGACTCCCATTCCAGAACGTTCTCTCAACCGCCAAGTCGTACTCGAAGAAGACGAATATACAGCAGCCCTCGACAAGATCATTGCCCGAGACTTCTTCCCTTCACTGGTCCACCTTGACGCCACCAACGAATACCTGGATGCCATCTCCTCTAAAGACCCCAACCTAATCCAACGCACAGTCCAACGCTTGCAACAGCTCAGCGACACACCTCTCGTCTCGTCCAGCCAACGAGGTCGATATGAAACACCCCTTCGTACACCATGGTCAGCTTACGGCGGTACGAGCGAAGCTTCGGGGTCAAGACCAAACAAGCGTCCAAAATACGATATCAACATGAGTCTCGATGCGTTCCAAGCCAAGTATACGTCGGAAGACAACTCGAGCTTTACGCAGATTCTGGATGAAGAGAATAGACAGAGGAAGGAGAAGTATGGGTGGGCGTGGGAGGCGCAGCGGAGGGTGGAGAAGCAGAATGAGAGGATGCTGGAGGCGAGGGAGAGGATGTTGATTGAGCCTGCGCCTGCCGCTGGCGTTAGGCAAAAGTTGAAGATTGAGGCACCTACTGTGGCCGGACTATTGACTGATGGGAAGGACGAGGAGGGCGAGAGCGAGAAAGTCAAGGGAAAGAAACGGAGCTTGGATACTGCGGAAGAGGAGGAGGGGGACAAGGCTTTGGTTAAATCTGACCAAGATACGGTTGTGGATGTCATGAAGCCAAAGAAGGACACTCGTTCTGCCGGCGTAGATAGCTGGAAGTTCAAGGTATGCATTCCTTGAGCAGTAAAGGAGTGATGTTAACGTTTCTTGTAGGCCAGGAATTCGCTCATGTTTGCACCGGATGCAGACGTATCACCGTACCATACTGTACCGACCCCCAAGGATCCAGAGAAGAATCCTAAAACCATCAAATACAATAATACGAGGCTGCCCGACCAGGATGACAGTGGGGCAGTCTCGAGGTCAGCATCTGCTCCACCCAGTCCTACTCGCAGTCGGATAGACGCTGCCATCGCAGGGACTCCATGTATGTGTATCTTTCGACTCTCCCTTATAGTATGGATGTCACTAACAGGCTGCTGCAGATCGACCCAAGTCTCCCAAGGAGAATGGCTTTTCACTGGTACCTAATCTCCCTTCACCAACGCCGGCAGAGCTCGGACCTACTGCTGTGAAGCAACTCATGACATGGGGGACCCTGAACGCTACTCCTAGGATTATATCCCAATCCGAGGACGAAGCTGAAGCCATCGCTCCCGCAACTCCATTCCATATCCCAAAGGTCTCTCGAAGGGAAGCCCTTGCCCAACAGCTGTCCACCAAAGCATCCAGAAGCCTTCGCGAAAAGGCAGAGAAACTCGGCCTTCGTACACCGGGACTGGCTCTGAACAGGACACCGGCGACTGGATTTTCAGGGAAGCGCGACATGGCCCCTCCAACCTGGACTCCAAAGAAAGCGGACGCGGCTGGCAATCTGACACCGGCGGCAAAGAGGCTCTTGCAGCGGACAGCCATGAGTACGGCCGGATTGAGGAGAGCGGACGCCATGGAGAGGAGTGCTGGATGGGAAGGCTCGAAGGAGAGAGACCTCAACCGGGTCCGATGGACGCCAACGCCGTCTGGTGCGAGGGGATAAATTAGATTAGAGTAGACTAGTACACGGTCATGAGCCAGAATCAATCTTTCGCCGTTTGGGATTGGGAGCGTCATCGTCCCCATTCCTGTCCTCCTTGTTTGCTTCTTTCGGTGCAGTGGATGCGGCCTGTTTGGAAGGTTCCGGCTTCTTCGCTGGTGCTGCGGGTTTGGCGACCTTTTTCTTGACGATGATACCCTTGAGGACGCGTTTACCTTCGGGCTTCTTGGAGGATGGGTTAGGTGGTTTCGGGGCTGCAGGTTTAGATGCAGAAGGTGTTAGAGAGGGCGGTGGGTTTGCTGCCGCGCTGTTTCTTGCAGCTACCGCTCTAACGCAAGGACAATGAGAGACAAATAAAGTTGAAATGATTGGCAGACGCACTCTCTAAAGTTCTTCAACTCTTCACCCTCTGTCTGCTTGCGAAGCTTTTCTTCTTGCTCTTGTTTCTCTCGGATTGAGTCCAAGAAATGGATTTCGTCCTCTTCGAGAGCGCGGAATTGATTTGCGAGCTTATTCTTTTCCTCCCACTCTTCTTGTTTCGCAATCTACGAGGAACTGAGGACTCGTGTGCCAAAGCAAAGGCATCAGGTTGCGCACCTTGTTGGCGGCGAGTTTCTACATGGATGCGCAAATCGTTGGAAGAGTCAATACGGGCAGTTCGATATACAATTGGATCGGACATACTTCTGCCAAGCTGCGGCCGTCGTAGACCTCGTCCTGCTGTTGTAGTTGTGGCGGCTCCTGGCCCAATCTAGAACAATAGGGGAGAGAGTGAGTTTTGGGCTGTGGAATAGTCGTAGTAGGGCTCCGAGGACATGCCTAGCGTATGCAGCCTTCCACTGTTCGTCCTTGCGTGCCCTTGCGGAGTCAATCTCGTCCTGAGTGACGAAACGAGAGCCAACGGGGCCTTCTGAGAGGGAAGGGATTGACGACTCCATTTTGGTTGTTGGTCAAGATGCCGACTTCCGAATTTGGAGGGGTAAGGTTGTTCCGAATTTGGGAATGGGCAAAGGTTCTTGTCGTACTTCCATGACTTTATTCTTTTCCTTGTAACAGTGCATGTCCATCTCCTCGCGAAACCGTGCGCCATCCGCCTCAACTCTTTCTCTCAACAATGCCTCGGCCTCACGCGCTTCCCGACGCCCTCCCCCACCGCTAGCAAAGGTCGTCACCGTCCCCCGTGCGTAGCTCCACTTTCTCTCCCCTTCCCATTTATTCATTCCCTCTGCAGCTTGGGCACGCGACGAGCCTCCTTCTCCCAAAGAACAGACTGGCTCTCCAACAGACGCCATACAACCAGCACCTCAGTCACATGCGTCAGACGCTGCCAGTCTCCAGACAACAACAGACGACCATTCTCGCTGGTGGGGCTTCACATCGCGCTACAGAGACCACTACCAGGGTCTTCACAGCCATCCAGGACCTCGCTCAGAACGCAAAGGCTTCAGAGATAGGTCTATATCATGGCTACAAGCGTCAACGAGCCTCCGCGAAGGCATGTCATCATCGGGGCGTAAAGACAAGGAGAAGGAGAGAGATCTCGAGAACGGCGATCGTCCACCACCGCTATCCATCCCAGAACATCCAACATCGACGTACAATCCCTCTGCAGTGAACACCCCCAGTTGGTATATGCCCTGGTCGGCTAAACTCGCAGCACAGGGGCCCCACCCGCAGTATCAGGACTCTTACGACTCGGGCCAAGAAGACCGCGTCAGTTCACCTGAGCCCACCAGGGAGTCTGGCTGGGCCGCCAGAAGAAAGCGGGTGCGGTCATTCATATTGACCAATGCATACGTCCCTCTCGTGAGCTACCCCGATCCCTATCTCAACTCGCCCGCTTTGCTAATCTCTCCCTGGTCACAGCTGTTCCGTTTTATTAATATCTCCTTCACAACCGCTGCCCTCGGGATGGCTATCCATATTCGCCAAATCGAACTCGCCAACCATGCAATGGGAGCAGTGGGCAGTTCACCGTAGGTCCCATTACTCCCCGTAACTATCCCGTATCTCACCTCATACTTTCTCTCCACAGTACTGTCGTAATCATCTTTGCGCCCTTGACGCTTGTCCATGTGATGGCGGCTATTTATGTATGTCTCCGAGAAATGTCCACAAATTTCCTCACACTAATGCTTGGTTGACAGTTGGAGTACTTTGGGAGACCTCTTGGCCTCTGGAGAACATCAGGAAAGTTGGCCCACACCCTATCCGAAGTCCTCTTCATCTGCGCTTGGTCTGCTGCCCTATCCCTCTCGTTCGACAACTTTTTCACATCACTAGTCCCCTGTGCATCCCCGTCCAGTCTCTCTTGGTATAACGAACTACCGCGGGATTTCGACTTTCCGGTACTAGAAGGGAACATTGGGCGGGAAATATGTGACTCCCAGCTGGCTCTTATCTGTCTAGTTGGGGTCGGCTTGATTGCATACTGCACTAACCTCATCATCAGTCTCTATCGGATCTTCGAAAAGGTGAAATACCACCCAGCTGCACGGACAGGTTAAGCACGGACATTTCTTTCCTACTTTTCATCTTTTATATATATATATCATTGTTTGGGCCTGGGATTTCACTTCGAGAGCATGTATTAGTATTTGAATCGTGTAGACACTGTCCCTCTTGCCCTCTTAATGGGCCCACGCTCCTTCCTTCATCCGCTATCACAGCGTTACCTGCACCCCGTACCTACTCTACACACCCCTTAATTACTGCACCTTGTGCCAAATTCAAGCTAGTCTTCTTCGTTATCGGTGGTACAAATATGATCAAATCACTAGTTGATATCGCGTCACGCTGTCCATCGCGACTTTGACTCGGACCACTCAGACCGATGAATGCCACCAAGTCCCAGGGACGAACACGGTAGTATCTATCCTCGGAATAACGACCCCAGCCAAGAGGCCCACGAAATGGACACACTCTCCCAGGGCCACCACCAACATTCACGCACCCAGGGTGCTGGTGATATGACGGACCGTACGCCACTACGGCACGACTTGGCATCTGGGGTACTGAACAGGAAGGACTATGCTATCGGTATTGCATTACTACTTTGCGTGGTTCTCCTATGGACAGCATCCAATTTCATAACCCAGGTGAGTCCTCCCAGGTCTGAACCAGGGTATGGAAGTAATATGTTGCGATGTAGGACCTGTTTGAAGATGGATTCGCGAAGCCTTTTTTGCAAGTGTTCCCTCTCAGCCCTTGTGGTCACACGACTGACGCTCCCGCAGTGTCACCTATATGAATACGAGCGCATTCACGCTGTATCTACTCCCATTTGCTGTCAAGAAGGTTTTACAACGGCGTTGGGGCACTGGCACAGAATCCATACGGTCGGTATGGCCCCTGTTCGAGCTGCAGTCCACTGTCGTTAACGCCCAGCACCAGACTTTTGGCAGGGTACCAACCTTTGTCCATGGACGATGATGCGCCAGGAGCCCCCGTCTCTAAACCCCATTCAACTTCCCTTCCCCCGCTCACGCCCAAGGAGACAGCACATTTGGCGGCAGTGTTTTGTATCTTTTGGTTCATCGCCAATTGGACTGTCAATGCCTCGTTGGACTTTACCAGTGTTGCTAGTGCAACAATCTTGTCAAGCATGAGTGGTATGTCTGTCTCTGACGGTTGGTATCCTTCCTAGAAGCTCACGAGTAGGTACCAGGCTTTTTTACTCTGGGTATTGGAAGGCTGTTCCGTGTGGAAAGGTTGTCCTGGCTCAAGGTCACAACAGTCCTTGTCAGGTAAGTGTACTGTCTTTCCCATTCTATTCCCCGCGGCTCATCTTTTCCCCCTTTTCCAGTTTCCTGGGTGTGATTCTAGTCTCTTGGTCAGATCATGGGAAACAGACGAGTCTCCCAGACCCATCCCAGCCGCCGACAAATCCAGGACCGAAGAACCCAATCTTGGGAGACGCACTGGCTCTTATATCGGCTGTCTTCTATGCTATCTATGTGATTTTACTCAAGGTTCGAATCAAGTCAGAGTCCAGGATAGATATGCAGCTGTTCTTTGGGTTCGTGGGGCTGTTCAATATCTTGCTCTGCTGGCCCGTTGGCCTTGTGCTCCATCTGACTGGAATGGAAGTGTTTGAACTTCCTAGTAGCAGCAGGTTGTGGGCCGGTGTCTTGATTAACGTGGGTACTCATCTACAGAATCTTCAACTCGTACTGACGTGTGCATGTAGATGGCCATCACATGGTCTAGCGACTATCTATACGTTCTGTCGATGCTCAAGACTACGCCCTTAGTGGTGACCGTCGGACTCAGTCTGACGATACCATTTGCCGTTCTCGGGGACTTTCTCAAAGGCCGTGGAAGTGAAATCCAAGTCGTCTTGGGCGCTCTACTGGTCCTTATCAGTTTTATTGCCCTCGGAATTGCTGGAGAGAGGGAAGAAGGAGAACAAGTACCACAGATACCCGTTGGAGGTGTTGAACACGATGACCATAGACGACTTTAGTTACGACCACAGACACTGTATTATTTACGCGATAACGACCTTGCGCATTCCGTCCTTAAGAGTTTTCTTCCATGTCGTCATGTCAGTTGCCCGCTGGTGATTTCGATCGGAACCTTTTGGTAGAATCAACTTTATTCCCCGCCACCACCATCCTTATCCATGGTAAGGCTCGAGACCACCTGCCATTCCATCCACGAACTCAAGAGAACATTTGAATAGCCGAAGGAACGTCGGACGAGGACCCATGGGCATCAATCATCAGTGAAGCTGCCTAAACGCAGTTATGCAGTCGGGGATTCAGCAGTCGAGCATATCGATATTGGTTCTGCAAAAGATGCGCCAGTGCGTTTATTCGTCGTTTTCTGCTCCTTTCTACTTATCAACAGCGTTGTGTTTAGGCGAATGCTCTCCTCCAGGCTATGTCCTCGCCGGAGGACAGCAGTATCGGTGTATCCCTGACCAAAAAAGAGAAGCTCGCACTAAAGAGAGAAGCTTTTCTCCAAAGTTTGTCTGCCTCACCGCCTACGATCAGGACGCACTGATCCTGATTCATTTTATTTTTTAATCAGAGCTGGAATTGTCCAAAACGCATTCCAAATCCCATGAACGTAGGATGAAGCGAAAGGCAAAAGAGCAGCTTGCGAGCGGCATGACAGAGATTCAGGCCGTCCTGGCAGCTCTTGAAGAACCTCAGGAACCTCAAGGCACAGAGTCGAAAGCAGGAGAAAGTGGGGAGACGACGACTGCTTCAGGCAGCTCCCAGACGGCATCATCCAAGAGTTTGAAGATTGGAGCAGGCAAATCGGAACCTTTGAGCAAGGCGCAGCGGAAGAAAGCTTTGTGCGTTCTCTGATGTCCATTTACTCGAAAATACCAGCTGAACTGTTTTATAGGCAATTAGAACGTCTGAGGCAGCCTCTCATTCTCACCAATCCATCTTTCTCCTCTAATCCATTCAGCACTGTCCGTTTGCACGCTCAAAATACCCTCCTCAAGAAACAGCCTCCCCCCACTACTTGAGTGCGCCCAAAAATACGTTCTCGGTCTGCTGCACCGGTGCCAGTGGACGAGATACACCATATATTATGTATCGGTAATGTATAGTATAATAATCAAACCACCATATGTCACAGGGAAAAAGGTCATCATTATACACTGGAGGAGGTAGCATAATACAGTCCAACAACATCTTGAACAGTCAGGGTATCGTTACATGAGCATATACCAGTTCCACAAACACAATGAAATTGAAAGAGCAAAGAAATGAAGGAAAGGCACTGTTACGAGTGTCTCCTGCCGCATAGACGAGAGCAGCATCGTATAAATAGGTGAGATGAACTAGGGTCTCTGAAAGAGATGAGAGGACAGCGGGTTTTACAGACAAATTACTTCTGAATGCAGACCGGGAGCAAAGGATTTCCAGAATGACTAGTCGTCGTCTCCAACGCTCATACCAGCGCTGAATACCGTGCTTCCACTCCCACTCCCGCCTGCACTGCGGCGAGACCTCCGACCAGCGCTGCGGCGCGAGATTTCGGTATACCCGCCATTAGCGCCCTTGGCGATCTCCTCCGTGAGGTTTCGTTCGCGAGCATCGAGGGCTGCAAGAGAATTCTGAGCCTCCGCCTGGGCCAAAGCATCATGGGTGAGGTCTGTGGAGGTCAGACCTAAGCCCAAACCGAGGCGGGACGACTCGGTGGACGGTCGAGAGTTATTGGAAGCTGCGTCCGAATTGTCGGCGCTCGGTTTGGGGTTCCCCCAGAAAGAGAAGCGACGATTGGTGCTGGCACTAGCGGAAGGCGAGTCGACAGGTTTCTCCACGGAGCGGGTGGAAGCATTGGAGTGGATGGAAGATTGGGGTTGAATCCCCATCAACTTCATTGTTGCGTTTAAGCGTTCCCTCTCTTTGCGGTCCTCCTCGTCTTCTTCTGTGTCAAGTTTACGAGCGCCAGTTACGATAGGGCTGGAGCCGGGTTTGAGAGTAAGGGGGCGAAGGTTTGCAGGCTCTGCCTTCTTGGGCTCAGACGTGAACGAAAACGACTTCCAATCGAACGAAAGCGAGCGCCTGTTCGCTTTGGCTGCCGGTTTGGCCATGGGAGGAGAGATGAGTTTGGTAGGGGTGGAAGGAACGGGTGTGGAGGTAGTACGAGTAATGAGCACCGACTGAGGTCGGGGTTTGGCAGGGGAAGCTCTGGGCGGCGCAATGGGACCGGGAGTAGACGGCGTCGGTGGTTCCTTTTCGTAGTCCGCTGCAAGGACGTGTTCGAATCCTTCCTGTGCGATGATACGGTCGATGATCTTCGAAGCATAGAGTGATAGAGCCTTGTTGGCATCCTTGAGAGACTTGATTTCGCTGCGGAGCGCCTCGACTTCGGCAGCAGCCTTGTCGTCGGACTTGCGAAGTTTTTTTGGGCTTGTGACGCCCAAAGGGTTCCGGTCGTCGTTGTCATCAATGGCATTACCTTCGAGAATATCCTTGTTCTGCGCACGTCCAAGCTCTGCAGCTAGATCAAGACCAGGGCCGGCAACAGGCAAATCGGCCAGCGATTCACCACGGGGAGTAGAAGTGGAGGTGGTCCTGCGTCTGCCTTGCCGACTGTTATGGCGTGAAGGTCGAGGGGATACGGGGATGTCTTTGGCAAAGTCGAGCTCGTCCGCAATAGGAATAGACATGCCTTCTGGCTCTTCGTCAACTCTATCGAGAAGACTCTTGCCCGTGCTTCGAAGACTTCGCCCATCTGCACTAGTCCCGCGTTCATCATCATCGTCGAGGTCGTCTTCATCGCTACTTCTATTGCCGCCACCGACTTGTCTCATCAAGTCGAATTGGCCACTGAGAGTCTTCTCCCTCAGTAGGATCATGTAACTTTCGTTTTCCTCTTGCAGACCCTGATTGACGCGCTTAAGGTCCACCAGTTGGGACTGCAGCATCACGAGTGTGCTCTGCATAGAGGCATAAGATGTCGACAGAGTGGATAGTTCTAGTTTCAATGCGGTCATTTCAGCTGGTTCGTTGTCGGGGTCGTTCAAGTCGGGAGTGGTGGGTTTGACAGGCTCTGGAGGAGGGTCCGGTTTCTCGGATACCTGCACAACAGGGAGAGCTGGGGGTTCGGCCCTACTAGCTAGGGTCTCTGCACGTTTCCGAGCCTGTGTTAGGGACTGAATGCGGGACTTGAGGTGTTGTTCGTTATCATAGAAAGATTGTCGTTCTGCGTCAAAGCTCGCAGTCTATGGAATTAAGGATGGAAGCACGAGTTTCTTATAGTCAGGAAGGGAACTTTGATTTGATGGGGGACGAGCTTACCTGTTCGTTATATCGACGTTGCAAATCTCTCTTCTCTTTCTCGAGCTCTCGGACTTGCTCCCTCAGCTTCTCCGCGATCTCAATACGCTGAGCCAGCTCCATTTCCCAGCGCGCCTGCTCTGCGTAAAGATCGGTGAGACGGGATTCTGCAGCATTTAGGGCAGAACTGAGGTTGGCATTCTCGGCTGTGAGGGTTGAGATTGTCTGCTCCTTGTCCTGGACTTGTAGAAGCAGCTAGAGTAGCATGGTTAACGAAGAGGGGTGAATGATAGACACAAGGGTACACACCTTCTCCTTCTTGTCAGTCTCCTGTTTAAGCGATGCCGACAATGCTTCGGTGGTGTCGCCATTTACGTGTGGCACAGAGACTATCTTGGACGGAGGGCGTCTCCGGGCTGCTGGAGTGCCAGAGGTGCTCAGTGGGCGAGCCATTCCTGTTGCCTTCATGGTAGGGCTGCCCGAGAGGGATGTGGTGGATGGTGGTGTCCGCCTTGGGACGGCCTTGGGGGATATCGTGGTCATTGCAGAATGTCGTGGTCGAAGTCGTCTATGATATATTGAGAAAAAGGAAAATAAATTTGAGTTGTGGAAGAGAGTTCAGACGTTGGTGACTGTCACGAAGCGATCGAAGCAGGGTCGTCAAGAACCTACACAGCATCTCGCGACTCTCCCAGTCTCCATCATCAACATGCCTTTCGTATGTTCCCCTTCATTTCCCTTCCCTCAATTCACATCTTACCCCGCATTTTATAGTCTGCACACTCTATTATTGATCAGGTCCACGAAGAGTCTTTATTAAATGTAATTGCGGCGTCTCCGTTCATTTGCACCATGGACTAACTTTCTCCCAACCAGCTCCTCACCTCCGTGGCCTCTCAAGGTACAGAACCCTGGCCGGCTGCATTTCCTTGGTTCTGACGACCTGCTCCAGGCTCAACAGGTCCGGCGACGGCCATACCAGCCCTAGACGCATATTGCTCTGCGGCAAACATCTCCTACCGCGGAAATATTCTGGAGATTCAAGGCCCACCAGCATCCGGCAAGACAAGTTTGATCTACTTTGCCATCACAACCTGCATACTCCCGCCAATCTTTCATTCTGTCCGCCTAGGAGGATGGGGGAAAATAGTCTTTCTGTTCGACATGGACAGCGTCTTCGACATCATTCGTCTCAAGGATATCCTTCTCCACCGTCTCTCCAGTACTTCCCTTGTCCCTAACGCGTTCTCGACGCTCGTCGCGATGTCTTTGGCACGACTGTGCATTTTGCGGCCCAACTCTACCCAACAACTGGCGGTATCTCTAGCCAACATACAGAAGATCATGTCTACTCGCTTCCCCAACCAAGAGCTGGGCATTGTTATCGTCGACTCCTTGAGTAGCTTTTACTGGCCAGACCGCTTCATCTCGGAACGGACAGCACTGAATAAGCAAACCCTCAATCCACTTAAACATGTCATCCATGCCCTACAATGTCTGCGGATATCACTTGCGCCTTTTGTGATCCTTTCCAACTGGGGCCTCATTCCATTGGAACAGACAGAAGACCCTGTACTATATCGCCAACACCTCACTCCGTACTACCCTGACACGTTCTCTGAAGCTCCCGAAGGCTACAACCAACCGCGATCTACCTCTAATCATTTCATCGTCGATTTGCATATCACCACAGCGCCATCGTTGCAAGTGCCTGGTAGCTTTGTCGGTTACATCAGATCTGCTGCGAGTAACCAACGAAGTAGAATGATGTTTAGAGTTACAGCTGAAGGAATACATTTCGCTTGATAATTGCAGCTCAAATCCAGCCGCGTCTGGACCACAGCGATCATCATCACCGCCCCTTCCTCAAGTCAAAAGTGTTGGACTGCGAGATGTATTCAAGTGCAAGGCCTAATGGTGACCTCAACCCCCTGTTAAATAGTACATATCCTTGAACTCTCTGAACGCAGGTGGACGAAAAACTTGACCTTGAAAATAGATGAAAATGGGTGGACCCGGTCGTTCCGTGATGTGACCCTAACCCTAAAGTTGGACGGGAAAACCGCTGGTCGGGTTCTCGAGCGTGTCACGGTGACCTCTGTGTTTTTCGTCTGCTCAGGCCAACTTTCTCTGCTCTTCGACGCGGTCCATGATAATACTACAGCCCTTTTCATAAGGTAACCGTGTTCGTCTTATATACTGCATAGTCGTTTCTAATGGGCGAGGTGTAGAAAAGGAACAAGTGGTCGGACGGCGCCCCTTGTCCATGCTCAAGCTCAAGACAATCTTCTTTGCGCAAAGGCCAAACTTGAAGCTCTGGGACTATCCTCTAGGATGCAAGATTGCAAGATACAGCACTGTCACAGCACTCAACAAGACGCGACGGCACTCGATTCTGCCTTCTTCACCGAATCCGGCAGGAACGACCAGTGTACCGGAGGACCCTCAGGCCTGCCAGCGACGAGCCAACACACCCGCAGATGTTCCAGGACAAGGAGAAGACTCAAAATTGGACATACAGTCGCCGCTAGCCCTATTCTCTCATATTGTCCGAGTGTATACTGGCCACAACATTCGGAATCCCTTTCTTCTTTCCCAAACCGACCCTTCCCTTGCACCCTATGTTCACCTCCCCGACCAATATGCCTCATTGATTTCTGCATTAGCGGAATCGCAGCATCTCTCTCGTGCTGTGGAGGCATTGGAATTCGGATTCCGCCTCGGTCTGCGTCACGACCCGAGGACATACGAGGATCTCTGTCTCCAATTGGCCGACCGCACCGAATGGGAGCTCGTCATTCACGTAGTCGACCTGTGCAAGGAGAACACACAACGGTGTTCGACTGCCCTGCTCAATCGGCGGGCACAAGCTTTGGTGGAGCTCGCAATGTATCGCGAGCTGGAAGAAATGCTAGAAGAGTTCTACTACTACGACCTGAAGCCGAATCGCCTGACCTTCCATTATCTCTTGAAGGGATTCATCCGCAATCAAGACTTGCCGGGAGCGAAGCAATGCTTGAAACAGATGATAAAGGCCGGGTTTCCAATGACCCCTGCCACTCACGCCATCATCGTCTGCTCCCACCGCAACCTCGGCATCGACGACGCTGTCCAAGAGCAGGGCCTCAAAAGCTTGCCTTACATGGGACCAGCAGCACAAATTGCAGTCCTCAACAGTCTTCTCCGCTATCATCTCGACAACCGAGACCTCCACAAAGCCCTCGGCATCCTCTCTTTGTACGACCAACAAAGCGTCGAGATGGTTCCCGGCATTCTTGTTGGAAAAGACGCAGATCACGACAAACGGCCAGGCGCACATTTCATCCCAACTGCTCCAGTTGTTTTACCCAGTCCGCCCAAGCCCAATGCCTCAACATTTGCAGTCTTGATCCATTTCTGCAGTGTGAAACATGACTTCAGCAGCTCTCTACAACTCCTCCATTACATGATGTCCCAAGGAATCATCCCCTCTCCGCAAGTAATTGCCGCGTTGATTACTGCGTGCTTTTCCGGTGACAGGCCAGACCTAGCCGTCCAGCTCGTAGCTGGCCTGTGCGACTCGGACACCACCCCACAACACCTCTTTGAACCCATATACTCGGGTTCTTGGGAAGGCCCTCGGTTCGAGATCCACGTCCCCAACATGAAGCCTAACATCAAAATCTTCAACGCGCTCATGAAAGGAACACTCGCAGTATATGGCATAGAAGGGGGAAGACACGTCCTTAATATCATGCAAGTCAACAAAGTCCCTCCAGACAACCGCACACTCGAGCTTATCCTTGGCTACCTGGAACGTGTCCGGGACGTACGGCCAGAGCGTCTGATCCGCCTCCTTCAACGATCCTTCAACGACCGCATCACCCCGACTCCCAAACTCATGCGAATTGTTTTTCGCTCTATCCTTCGGATCGAAAAGTATCGCAATCGCAACCTCGGCTGGCAATGGTGGTATCATAAGCAAGGCAAACGCCCCCTACCCTCCTTCCTCGCCCCTCCACAAACCGATAGCATTGTCGAGCAAGGTCACCTCAACTTCCCGACCGATCACTGGTACCGCCATATTTCCAAGATATTCTTCAAGGCCATTGCGGACAGAGGGTACAATGCCGATATCGCGACTGTGGGCATGGCTATGAGGTTCGAGGCGGTGGTCAGATTGGACATGAATGCTGCTCGAAAGCTGTTCGAGTACCTCATTGCCCGAGGTATGAAACCCGACGCTTTCCACTTCAGCGCCATGATGGAGGGATTCACGCTCATTGACGACATGACATCTGCACATGAAGTCTTTGACGCGGCCAAGGACCTGGGAGTCGTCAATGATCCGGTTCTTTACACCGTCCTTATCGCAGGCTACGCCCGAACGGGAAGGCCACGGAAAGCAGAGAAGGTATTCAAAGAGATGCTCGACCGGGGTATCACACCAGACGTTCCTTCCATCGACGCTTTCGTAGGCTCCTGGTACGCCGTTGGTGCGCTCGGACTCGCCAAGCGGTTGTTAATGTCCTTGTGGGAGTGTGTCGAGCCGTTCCCTCCCTCTAGATTCCAGGATGATTTGCTCGCCCTGGTTAAGGACTTCCGAACACTTCATCGCAAGCCGGGAGGACGCCCGTTAAGGGCCTTGTCCAGGGAGAAGAGCATCGCGTTGCGTGACGAATTGACAGTTTTAGCACGAGATTGGAGGGCGGCGACGCGGACTAAGCGGTGAAGGCGGGTGCGAGATGGAATACGACACCATGTTATTATATATAATATAGTAGTAGTAATGATACATCAGGTGAACTTGGCGTCTAACAATCGCAGGGCATCCCGCACGGCCTCCGAGTGTACCTCGCGCACTCGTCTGCGACCGCACTCCAGGAGAATCTCCTGAGGCACCAACCTTGGGGGATTCGAACCGCCCGCGTGCGAAAACTTGGATTCTTGTTGCTGTACCTCTGGGGCGGGGCTCGTGACGATCCGTGGGCCAGTGCATTTGGATCGACTTGCGACTACCTCGGCGAGGAGAGCCAGATCAGCAAATTGAACATTGGGGTGTTCCTTAATCTGCTGCCAAGCTTTGTTGGTTGGGATATAGTCCTCAATGTCCGCGCTGGTGCCAGGTTGCTGACCCGGTGCTAGCGGGCAACCACGACAGAACATCGGCACCCCGCAACAACTACTAGATCCGTCCCCGTCCTGTTTGCGACCCGGGCAATTTCCACATCTCTCTTGTGACATGACTGTCTCTTCGATGGCTGCACAGAACGCCTGACCAAAGCTGTCGTCGCCGCAGGCAGCGCAGTTGGAAGGGTCGCCGGAGCATGTTGGAGCGCCAGCGCCCTGGCCTTCAGAGTCGGAAGAAAGGGGGAATACAGGGAATATCGGCTTAGTGAGTGGTCTTGTCGTTCGGCGACGGAGGGGCACGGGTGGTTGGTATGCAGGTAGATTGTCTAAGATCGAGGATGAAGGTGCAGGAGGGGGAGGAGCCGGCTGATTCGACGGCTCCAAGGGGGTATCGACAATTGAAGACGGCGAAGGTTCGAAGGAGACGAGAGAAGTAGGACCGACGAAGGTGTCGGCTTTGAAATCACCGAGCATGTCGCGGCAAACACATGGTGTGTTGTCAGAACAGAAGCCGCAATCGAATGGAGGGAACTGTTGAATGGTATCGACCTTAACGGCGGAAGAGAAATCTAGGATTCCGCCGAGAGAGGCGACATTGATGTCGTATTGCTGTGGGAACGAGGCAGATTGGGAAGTGGGCTGAGAGTTGTCGGCTGGTGTAGGTATTGGCTCAGGGCTCTGGGATGAAGCCGTTGCAATGGATTCCACAGGGGATTCGGGTGCGATGCCAGGGGTCATCGACGACTTAGCTCTCTTCTTAGCCTGCGTGTGGGCTTTGGGTGACTCTTCCCTAGGCCGCTTCTTGTCGGCCTCTGCGGCTTTGGCCTTCTGCTCGGCCTGAGCCAATCGCTCCTTGAGCGCGATGTTTTCTTGGAGCAATCGGTCATTCTCTTCCTTCAAACGTTTAGCGATCTTCTGAAGAGCGACGTTGCGTTCTATCTCCCCCTGTTCGTAAGATAGGATCCGAGCTTGGAGCTCCGCCAGCTGCGACTGCTTGCGCTCACGGAAAGCGCGTTGAGCTGCCCTATAGTCATTATACATTAGTTAGCAACTGAGAACAGCCTGTGCAGAAGAATGGACGTACCTATTTTGAATGCGTCGACCCTTTGCGTCCGCCTTTTGAGCAACTATCCATGAATTACACGACGAATGATTCGTTTTGGGGACGTACCTCATCTTTGTCTCCACTGGCAGCGGTGGTCACAGGAGGGTCCTTCTTAGGCTTGCGACCAGGTTTGGGCTTCGAAGGAATAACCCATTCTTTCGAAGCTGTACTCAAGTCCTCAGAGAAAGTTCGCAGTAGACAGCAGGAATGGAGGAAGTACCTGTTGCCCACAGGGTTGTACCAGAGGATGCCATCCGGGAAGCGGTGACAGGTGGGGACGAGCTACGATTGGAGGAGCACAGCTGGCTTTGTCTTATCAGATAAAAAGTGTGGGACCATCTTTGCATCGGGAATATTCGGAGATGGGCCTGGGCCATCCGCTGACTCACCATGAAAACAATCTAATCTCCGAGTCCGGACAACTTGAACCAGAATGAAATGATGCAAGGGCGAATCAGTGCATTAAACGGGAATATGCAAGGAGCTCGCGATACAGTATGAACTAAATAATGAAGCAAGTTACTCGACAACTTCTTCGGTCTGCTCGATGACCTCGTCGATCCAAACCTCAATCTCCTCCTTGACCTCGCTCTTCTTAGTCTCCTTCTTGGCCTTCTCCTCTCCAAGCTCCTTTTTGCGCAAGGTACGCCAAGCATTCCATTCGTCGACGAGGCGCTTGCGAAGGGCAATGAGCTCTGCACTGACATTGCTCTCCTCTGCAGCATCTTCTTCGTCGAAGGCACGACTGTATTCCTTGAGATTGCGACGAATTTGCTTCTGTTTCTCCTTGCTGATGAGGGTCGGTGGTCGAGGACGCCAGATGAACTGCTTGAAGCGATCTTGAATTTGCTTCGTGAGCTCTTGGCCCCTGAAATCCCAAATAGCGAAGCCGTTCTCGAGCTAACAAGGACACTCTGGTGAGCATGGATTCCCGCCGCATGAAAACAAGCTTACAGTATGTGTCCATGCGCTGGCACTGGTAGCAAGATAGCGACCGCTGGGATCCCATTCCACATCAGTGACGCCATAGTGGTCGGCTGAACCAAGGAGTTGGATGTTGCTGCCCCATTCAGAGTCCTTTTTCGTGTCGTCCAAGGTGAAGTCCAGATCCCAGAATTCGAGTTCAGACTTCGTGGAGGAGCCAACAGTGGCCAATACGACGTGCCGTCCACGAGGTGACCATCGAATGGCATTGCTCGTTCGGTTGGGGAGGGTGCCTTGGGAAGACGTTAGGCGGCAATTTGAGGACCAACACAGATACGTACGAAGTAACCTGAAGTCGTTCTTTGCCCTGTCTAGCTGGTAGAAACTGACATCTGTCTTGATGGTAATACCAGGACCCGGATTTCCGAGGTTGGGATCAGAGCTAGAAACGATAGCGAATCGCTCTCCCTTAGGCTCCCAAGAGAAATCAAGGACGGTGTCTAAATATGAATCATAAGAGTAAGTGCACATTTTGGTCGCCGAAAATGATTCGCCCACCCTTGAGCTCGACAACCTCGACGGGGTAGTCCTTCTCGCGCAGACGGAAGATTTCGAGGTTGCAGAAGATGGATTTCTTGGTCTTCGTATGTCTGTCTACCTTGACGCAGAGGAAGTCACCTTGATTTTGCCAATAAAGTTTGCACTGGTTGATATGCAGAGTTTGAGTAGGGGCACGAGAGATGTAGAATATGGAAATTCACCTCAGTAACATTGAACAAGTTCTTCTGTCGAAGGATGGCACGAGTGGGGAAGTTGATGAGCGTCACACGAGCAGGCTGGTTGGCGACTTCGGGCGTCCAGTAAACGAGCATGTTTTCGCGAGCCTTCTTCGCGGCCTTGCTTCCAGATTTGGCGGCCTTAGCGTCTTTTTCTGCGTCATCCCTGTCCTTATCACCCTGAGGACACCATTCAAAGTCGACGACGCCATCGATCTTGATGCTCTTCTTTCCGTGAAGACCCATGCTGGGCAATTCGTAGACGCTAATCATCTGGCCCGGCGTTACACGACCAACAAACTTATCGTCGGGACTCCATTTGAGGGTGGGCCATTGCATCTGCTTCTTGGGAGCTGCCTCTCCGTCATTCAAAGTGGAGAAAGTTCGAAGCAAATCGCCGGATTTGATATCCCAGACAGCGAGATTGTTACCCTCGTCGTCGGGAGAGAAATATTGAGGTCCTTGAACAGCTCCCTCGGGAACGACGATGGGTTCATTCGACCAGGTGACAAGGTAGTTTTCGCATGGCGAGAAATCAATGAGTTTTACCATAGGGTGTGCAAATCGCTGGATGGGTTTCCAAGACGCGCCTCCCCACAAGCGAACACCTTGTCGATGAAGCGTTGCAATGTAGGTGCCAAGGGGAGACCAGGCGACATAAAGGAAATCTTTCCACTCCTGTTCGAGAGATCAGGGACTTTGAATGGATTAATGAAGTGTGTGGACAAACCGGCTTGTAGGCAACTTCGCATTGTGAAGGCTTCCCGTGCCAGTGGATAGCGACTTCATCTCCGCGGTAAGTTACATATTGATCACGTCCTTGGGGATCGGCGAGCCATGAACGCAAGTGCTCCTGCAACACTTTTAGCACAGTTGAATATAAATGGTTCAGAACGCACCCTAGGGGCATACTCCTCGTCTTCGGGTTCTTCATACCGCTCATCAAAGTTGGCCAGTGTTTCGATGTCAGTAAATTTGTTCACTCGGAAGGTATGGTTGGCATCGAATGGGTGGCGATCCAGTACAGCGATGGCGTGGTTAGCATCGTCGATATTTCGGAATTCGATAAAAGCGTAGCTTCATGCAGATAAAACAAGAAATTAGGACAATACATACGGGAAGATGATTCGAACGCACCCCTTGCTTTTTCCTGACGCCTGGTCCCAAGGCAAAAAGATATCATCGGCCTTGACTGCAACTCCGCGCTTGGAAAATTCCTTGACGACTTTTGACAAAAGCTTCGTCTGTTTTGAGGGGTCGATTACGGGGAGACCATCGACGACGACGGTATTGTCCAAGCTATCATCAAAGTGAACTTGGTATCTGGTACGGCAAACTCAGCGAATCTGGGCCAATCAAGCAGAATAAAAGAGATTACTTTGCTTCAATGTCTGAGTAGTCGATATCATCGATATTTTGTGCTGGCATCTTGGGCGAATGAACGCGATTCAGGGCAACCTCTGATAATTGGCCCTTCCCTTGATTGCGGATTTTTTCTTTGTTCTTGTTGTGTTCACATTTCTCGATCGAGTCACGCAGAACGGAAATGCATTTCTCTTTTTAAGACATCTCTTTTCATATGTTCACTCTATCTAGTCTATCCGATGGTACAGCAGGCATAGTATTTCATCGTCTTTCCACAATTTTTACAGATAAATTTTGCTCGCTAGTCGTGATGTCCATGCAGGCGACGGAATTTGAATTCAGGATCAGGCCCGCGTTGATGGCCGAAAATGACGGCGTCACGGAATCCGTTCTGACGCGCCGCGCGCCTTGGAGAACTCGAGAATTCGTTCACTCATACTGGGATGCTGAAAGCCCTCGTCGACCGACCGTTTCTGACTTTCCGAACGGTACACCGGTCTTACCATGTCACCAGAACTTGCCTTTCTTCGGAAAAGTCATCGACAGTTGCCAAAAACGCTGTAGAGGCTACGTCACCCAAACCAGACCGTCCAAATCCCAAAAAACGCAAGTCGCGCACACTCAAGGTTCCTCAAAACCCCACGCCCCTGCCTGAACGGATTAGTCTACCAGAGATATCTCTCCTTAAAGAAGTACGCGAACTAGAGAAAATCCAACCAATCACGATTGAAGATGTGGAACGGTATCGACCAGCCGACCCCCCCAACCCAGCCAGGGCAGACTATGAAAAGAACTACAAGAAACTGTCCCAACACATCTCCAGGTCGTTCAAGAGAGACCAGCTTCTCAAGATCCTTGAGCTCTACGATGCAAGAACCGTCGTAGCATCACAAGCCAAGGCCACGAAAAACAGCCTGGTCGCGATGCTTCTCAGACAGTGGGGGTGGACACAGCCTGAGACGAGTACCGAGTCCGGTAGGTGCTCTAGAGTCGTCACACTAGCACGACTAAACGAAATTTCATCTCAGTGGTCCACCTGAAGGCCAACGAAGCCTCACTTGTCCTTAGAGGTCAGACAACATCCTGTAGTTCTACGGACAGCCCTCTAAAACGCACCAGACACCAGGGGTCACAACATAAAACGACTAGCCCAGAGTCGTCGTGTTAACCTCCGCTATTCCCGTGAAACATTGTCTTTGCACGTCTCCGGAAAGGAAGAACACGTCAAAGAGGTCGCGTCCGCTGTTACCGCCCTCAAGAAGGTATCTTTGCCCACATCTCGAGCCAATGAAGTGGGCAACTAAGCGCTTATAGGACCTAGTGGAGAAAGAGTTCCGATTGCCATTTTCCTCGGGGGTAAATGGAGCACAATTGGACGGCATATTTCTTTCCTCTGGAGCATTCGTGGAGAAACTCAATGATACAAATGTGGGTCAACGTTCCTCTTCCACTATCGTCAACTGACCGATTACATAGTTCCGAATATCCTACTCGAGGTCCTTCCCCGAATCCGCCACCCGAGCGAGGCAGAATTTAATCAAGATTGGCTACACGGTATGCGACGTCCAAGTAAAGCTTTCGTAAATCATGATTCACCGTTTCCCCTTTAGAATATGAACTCAATCCAGGAGCCCTTGTTTGCCTTGAACTCCTCGAATGTCAGCGAAAGCACCCCCTTACTAGCTTATCCTTTTACACCTGTGCAAAGCCTCTTCAACACAAAGGACAAGTCAAAGGTGTACAGGATATCCAGGAGCGCAGACAGCCCCATTCCAGCTCCTTTTACTACTCCGAGAGATGATCAGTATGTTGGAAACGGCGAATTCACCAAGTTTCAAGTTGCTGACTCTGGTGTAGGAATCTCCTTGATTTGCGCAAATGGTTCCATTCCATTCAGTTGGAACACGGCGCCAAAGTAACTGTTGAGTCCTTGTATGCCGCTTCATAGTAAATTCATTCCAGCATCTTAATTGCTTTTCAGCCCCGGTAACAGAGTCTTCCAGAAGGCTGGAGGCCAGAACGAGCCACCTATACCTCACTGCGACATCTCCTCCCAGAGTGTTGTTCAGTCCATTCGAAGTGCTTTCCCTCGCAATTCGAGCTTTCACCCTCGGTATGTTGACCGAGGTCCATAGTGCCACCTCTTTCTGACCCAAATCTACAGCCTCCCAGACACTGTCTTCAAATTATCGAACATTTCGAACCAAACATATCATCGCCTAGTATACAGCGCGGTCCCGTCTGATTCTTCGACTGAGTCCAGTCCTCCCTCGATTTTCAGGTTCTTTGTGGTGGTTGACCTCACGCGGGAATCCCTTCTTGCCCACCAGTATCCGGACCTTTTTGTGGGGCTGAAACCTGCAGAAAATGGTGGCGACAGTACGACCTACTATGCCTTGTGCGACCGAGGCTGGAGACAGGGTGTCGACCTTCTGCTCCCGGATAGGTAAGAGGCCGAGCGTTGTTTTGCCGGTCTGCGTTATCTCAGCAATCTCTTTCAGCTCGTTTGATGTGAAGTTATGCGTGAGTGCAATGCAGACTCTACGCCTACCAACCCCTTTCCAAGATTACATCGACGAACTTAATGCGAGGTACGCGAGTCGTATGAGCAGGAGGGGTGCACGCTTATCGGTCGTACAGGTCGTTCGACAACTCCATCCCCGGCGTGGAGCCGCCGCTGTATTTCTACCACGAGGGTCAGCTGCACGTCTTGACATCCTCAGAAATCGTTCGAAGTGCGTTGAAAGAATTACCTCGCGCAACCGATGAAGGTCCCGCGTCACGAAACCTCTTTACCGAAATCGCTGTCGACATGAATTCGCGTAAGTCGGAATCAACTTGCCACGTATGTCCATCGCCTTTACCGCACTATGTCTGGAAATGACGTTCTCGTTTAGGCTTCTACCACCCTGGATACCTCTGAGGAGAGTTGGGATCGGTTTGTCCAGCAGCTCATTCAAATAGCCAATCTTGAGACAGGAGCTGCATGGGCATCGCTTCCCAGCAGTCCTTAATTGACAAGGCCCAACGTCCTTTACTCTGCCAGTAAACCACTACCCGCCTGGTCGTAGACCTGGCTCCACGCCGAAACACGGGCGGCCGATAACAACATACTCACAACTCTTTGCACAATGCTACTTTACCGCGTATTTTACTAGTTCTTTAATATTTTTCGATAGTCGCATTGGATAGGTAATGCAAAGAAGGGTAAACAACTTGAAAGACTACGGGTATAGATTAAATGTTACTGTCCAGTAGTATAGACCGATCCTGATAACCCAGTCATCCGTTTACATATTTCTATCAATCTTCACCAATTCCGTGGCCAGCTTGGCTAGCATTGTTTCGGAACGAGGATTGCGGGGATAGTGTCTGCCATCGCCAGGTCTGGCCGTTGAATTAGCATATGGCAGGTATATCGTTCAGGCGAGGACTTACGAAGCACCGCCATAGAGGAGACGCGGGATCCAACCATACTTGGTGCTCCAGCCGAGAGCCTGAGCCCAATTCTTCCTCCATCCGATATCATATATGTAAATTTGACCATGGGCATCTTTAACGAGCCTTCGTTGTTCGTACGATAACTCGGGTTCCAGAGGAGGGTCGGAAAGGGAATGACCTGTTCGGGGTAATGGGGGAAGATGTCGCAATAACATGAAAGGTGAGATGTTCTCCAAAGTCGTTTGGTTCGTACTGCACGAGAATCGATTCAGAAACGACACTGCCGAGTTATTTAGAAGTACGGGACCCACGTTATAAGATAGTAGTGGTAAACTGCGAAGGGTCCGATTACAATGGCAAAGATAACGCCATACATGGACAGCACCAGTTCATGGACGGGCGTTATTTCATTCTAAAGACGGCCTTAACACGGGTGAGGGGAGGAAACTATAGTTTGGGCGCACCACATATATGGGGTTGCGGAAAGAATACACGAGCGCGTCGATGGCGACTCCGGCAACATATACAGCGAGAATAGTGATACACGTGAGGAAATGGACGAATGCAGGATACGTCCTGTGGCCCTGCGCAAGTGGCGGATGGGATCAGAACTCTGAAGGAGGGGTGTGTGAGAAGAGAACACCTACAACACAATTGGACCCTAGCCATGGACAGTGATGATCTGGAGCGAGTTGAGCAACTTGTCTTGCGCCCTAGATTGAACTCACCCATTTTGAGTACACAACGACCGCAGACAGAGCAATGATGAGCTCTTTCTGGTTTAGGAGCCTATTAAAAGCGGATTAACGTCGCACCTGGATGCCATACAACCTGCAACAAGACGGAGTCCGAGTCTTACCCAGCATTTTCTACACCATCTCCCCGGTGCCAAAATATCATCGTCGTCCTCCATTAGAGCTTCCATCACTCCAATGTTTTCGTCATTCTGGTCTTCTCCGTATTCTTCCCGTCGAGTTACCTCTACGTTAACCGGACCTGGATCTCTTGCAACGCAGACAATGAGGGAGGATATGATGAGGAACGTCAGGGTATAGATAACTGAGAGGTGGATGACGAGAAGGTGCGGTTTCTTGAGCGTTTTATAGTGATGGTCAACGAGAACCCATAGGATGGAAGGGTGGGGTGCTAGAATTAAGCCGACGGTCGCTGGAAGTCGGTTAGTTCAGGACGCGCTGGTAGGCGATTGAAGGAGAGGGGCGAACTCACCTGCTAGAGGAAGAAGATGATACCAAGGTTTTTTAACCTTTTCCGGCGGTTCTATTGTCGACTGTAGATTTGGTGTAGCATGTCTGGGTTGTAGCTCCAGTTCGTTTATGAGTGGTGTTGTCCTCCGAGGCATTGCGTGAAGCAACAGGAATGTTCCGTTCAGGGCCAATTGGTTTGGGTCAAATTCTTCAACGTGGAATCAATCCTGTCGTAAAGGAGCGAGATAATTCTTCATATGAAGGGAGAAAGAATGACTAGTAAGTGTACAAGAAGAGCGCAGGAGGGGCAAAGGAAGCCCAAAGAGGCTGTGGCCAAAGAAAGAGGATGATGGAAAAGTATACAAAGCCGAGGCACCTTGAGGACTTTCCTTTCCTGGCGGCGGCATCTGGCGAGCACAGTTCGGGGTGCAGATTCTCAGAAAAGTGATCGTGCCGACAGGATTGATATTAAGTACTACACATTATACAGTGAACGTATGAACAGCATCTGGCATAAACATAACATGATATGATCCATAAAAAACCCAGTTCCCAAGAACAAGATTATCGGCGCTTCTTTTGAGCCTTTTCCCTCCGTTTTTTGGCGCGCAACTATAGTGAGCGTAAGAGCGCTGAACTGAACAAAGCAAGCGAAAGGACAAGCTCACCTCTTTCTTTCCTCTCCTGTCTACCATAATGTATCGACCCTTGACACCCTTGGGACGGCCCTTAACACCTTTGGTAGCACCACGGGCGACAACCACCTTGACCTCTTTCTTCTCCTTTTTCTTCGATGTACCCTTTCTCATCAACTTTTCGATTTGCTGGGCCTTCTCTCGCTCAGTCATATCGGTAGTTGAAATTACTCCCTCAGCCTTCTTCATCGCCCTCTCCAGACGTTGCTGAGCTTTGAGTTTCTTGCGAGCCTTGGCCTCCGCAATTTTCTTGATAGGTCGAGCATCTAATGCGCGCTGCTTTTCGCGGAGAGCGGCAACCGCTTCTTTGGTTATAGGGATATTGGGTTTATAGTGCTTAGCTTCTTCCTCGACGAACCAGGATGGCAAACCGTCTTTAGCATTCAGAGAGTACCGGTTGAACCCATCGTTGATGAGTTCCGTTTTGGTTTTTTGGCGATTAACGAGTTGTTGTGCCAGAGTGACGGCTTCCGCAGTAGCGAGACCATGCTCTGGTGTAGACAGTGATAAATTAGAGGAAATTCAATAATGGAAGGTTTCGAACTTACTCTTTATCTTCTCTCGCTTGGCTTCGTCTTCGTCGTCATCCTCCACATCCCACATTGTGTCGTCGTCAGAATGGTCTTGTGGCACGATTTCAAAGTCATCATCATCAGACCCAGATTCCGAGTCCCAGGACTGTCGCAGTATTAACTCAAGCGCGGCAACCACTTCACGGGCATAACTTACCTCCTCGTCGACTGACATAGCATCTCCATCCGAGCCGCTGTCCCCGTCCTCCGAACCATCCTCCATGGCACTGTCCTCTTCGTCAGATACGTCAAGACCGTCTACCCCAGCAAAGACATCCTGCTTGAACCATAGCGAGGATGCCGCACTAGGCGCAGGTATTGCTGTAGATGTTCCAGGACCCGGCGACAGTTTCCGTTTTTTCGACTTGGGCGCGGAGCTCTCATCTCCCTTCTGAGGCCGCTTCATTTTCTTCGACTTGGGAACCACATCCTCATCCTCATCAGAGTCCGAGTCGTCAGATGACGAAGTGCCGTCTTCCAACTTTCTCTGTTGCACCAAGTCATAACCACCCTCCGAGTCCTCGTCGGAGTCTTCATCGTCAGAACCCTTCTCGGCGATGCCGTTCCACTCCTCCCGTTCTGCGTTTTTACGACGGGCTTCCTTGGCCTTGAACTTCAAATCTCTTTCTCTGAGCCGCTCCTGGTAGGCGTCGTAGAGGTTGTCGATGTCGGCTTCCAGCTGGGCCACTTTACGCTCCCGTTCGTCTTCGGTATCCAGGACCTCGTCATCGCCGTCATCGTCCGGTCCCGCAAGGCCCTCATCGTCGTCCACCAGGATGTCACCATCGGCGTCTGTGATGAACTCTTGCCTGTTCCGTAAGGACTTTTGGGTGTGCTCGAGATCGAAAATGTCTTCTTGGCCAAGATTCAGGGCAGCGTCATGTTGTTCAAGACCGATATCCAAGGGCGCAGTCATCTGAAGCTGCATACGCTGGATGGTGCGCGTCCGGATTTCGTTGGCCTTTCGTCGTTCGCGCTTCAGGCGGGCAGCCGCTTCCGCGTTCAACCGTTCCAACTAACGTATGTTCAATCGTTGGAATAAACGGGAAAACTGTTCAATGCACTCACCTCTTCGGATAATTGCTGCTCTTCGTCCACTTCCTCGGTCACGTCAATGACCTCAGTCGCGTCCTCTGTTTGTTTCGTGGTGACTTCGAGACCGAGCTGCGGTTGACATGTGAGATTGGTCAAGATAACGCTGGGGTAAACTGCAAGGCTCACCTCTTCCCGGAGGGCCAACCGCCACTTCAACAGAGACTTGAAATCTCCCTTGCCGAGCACCTTCAGGTCGTCACAGTTCAACTTGACATCGGGCTTGGTGATGTCGAGTTTAAGCCACCTGAATGTATATATCGGTGGGAGGAGAATATTGTGATGTTCGAGAGGTACTCACTCCTTCTCCTCATCGGTATCGAATGTGATTTTGTTATATGTACCAAGGATGGCGATGGGTTCGGGAGAGTGGATGAACTTGGTAACCGGGATCGAGTGGTATAAAGTGTAGTCTCCGTCGTTATAACCATCACGGTGTCGACGCTTCTTCTCTGGATGAAAAACATTGGATTGGGTGTCGTTGACCGTGGGTCCTTTATCGGCAGAAATGAGCGATGAGAGATCTTTGAAGACGTGTTTCGGGTCGAGGAATTTGGGATCAATGAATTTGGGAGCCAGAAAGTCTCGACAGACAACGAAGATTTCGGCCGAAACGTTTCTAGGAAGACGATAAGGTTGGATAGAGGGAAGTGTATTTTGGAGGAACGCACCTGGACGAGGGTGGTTTCGTTGCCTCTACTTTGCTGAAAAGCTGGCTGAAAACCCAAATGAGACTGTTGTAGTCCACACTGCGGAAAACTTTGGTCACAAAAGTGCCGCCCTTTGCGAGGAATTCGACAGCGAGTTTCAAACTCATTAAGACGAGTTCAGATTGACTGTAGGCGTCTTGAACCCAGGCAGTACCGACGTTTGGGGCACCATCGTGGAGTACGACATCTGCCTTCCAATCTTTCATCTCCCCGCGTAGGTAATTGCGACATTGGGTCGTCGTGATGTCTGACGCAAATGTAATTACTCGAGGAATGGGCTTGATGGGGACGAGATCGACACCTGTATTGAAAAAAGTGACTCGTAAACGGGACTGGACTGTTCAGAGATGGCAGGACATACCAATGATCAAACTGTTGGGGGGCATGTATTTGCTAGCAACCTGCAGCCAGCCACCAGGTGCTGCGCAAAGATCTATGGTACATCTTGCAGATTCTAGGAAGCCATATTTCTTGTTCAATTGAATGAGCTTGAAGGCCGAACGGGCACGGTAGCCTTGCTCTCTAACCTGTTTGTTAGCAGAAAAACATTTCAGAGAAGAAGATCATCATACTTTGCTAGTTTATAGTATTTATCTAGACGACCTTTTCCGGTCTTTTTTTGGCCTTTGCCCATGGTGCGTTGAGGGTATAGATGAGTTCAAGCGTTGATACTCTGAACTTGAAAATTCGACGATAGAAGGTTGTTTGTCACCGTTTGAGTTCAAGCCCAATAGGGGCCGAGTCGTATGTCGTCTCCCGAGTGCGCGAAATCGAGTGGCAGCCACGTTTGACATTCGATTGCAATTCCTACGACGACCATGGTAAATCCTGACTCCTCTACCCCGCTTCTTGGTCGGACTTCTTCTTTTTCCTCTCGACAGGCTATTTGGTGGAAGACTGGTGCAGCCTATGGTGAGTTTACTACTCCAGCACCACCGGTTAACGCCCGACACTCATAGCATCTACTTATTAGCTGCCACTGGAATTATGACTGGCGCTTTCGGAGGTTAGCTTGTCGTCCAACTGAGGGTTGGTGTTATACAGGTGCCTGATAACAGAACTAGCTCATGGTCTGCGCAAGCGCCCGGGGATCACTCCTGACTCTATCCATGCTTGGGAAACTGCCTCCAGTTATCTGGTCTGTTGACCTGACATCCTTTGAGTTCCGACAAACACTGAACCGACGGCGTCAGATTTATAATGGTCTGGCACTGATGCTGATTTCCCTCCATCCCCGATTTGCAGCCCACCGATTTGCTGGGCCCGCCATTGCGACTGGGTGTGCCGTGTTCTCTGGAAGTATCCTTGCCTTGGTTCTTGCGAGAGATCGGTATGGTGCATTGCCTCTTGTCTCCGGGAATGTCTTGAACTTGGCCCTTGTGTTTGTATTTCCAGATTCAAGTTCCTCGGCCCAGTGACGCCGCTGGGTGGAACAGTGATGATAGCAGGGTGAGCAATCCCTTTGTGGCAGGTGGATCTGAGTGTGTTTACACGGGACAATGCAGCTTTCTTTCTTTGGTTTTCTGAGCTTGTATAGGGCGGTAGAGTAGAGATAATAATACATGAGCGATCACGTGAGCGACGCGTGGTAACGCGACTTGGAAGCAGTTCGTTGATCGCGATTTGTTAGGGCTGTACAAGGCGGCGGCTTTGACTGCGACTATCATCATCGTCACGACCTGCTTTTTCTTTTTGCTCTCTACTCGCTTCGCTGTCTTGCTATCGTCCTTATCTTTTGTACCAACAATCTACCACGAATCATGACCCCGTCGCGCCCACCGCTGGGCCCGTCCCTCTCATTCCCAGAGCCATCGACGTCCACAAGCCTTGTAGCAAAATTCCAAGTCGCCAAACGCAGAATCGCCTCGACGTCCACACTCGAGTTCTTTGCACCAGCGGCAAAGTCGTTCCAGCCTTTACCGTACACTCCTCATGCGCCCTATGGACAATCAGAAAACCGCTCGAGAGCATTTTCCACACGTCATCAATCCAGAACTCACGATTCGCTGGCCCTCCCAGGGATGGATCCCCAGCCTAACGATCCCGATGTTGTCTTTATTCATCCCCCATTCACCGCATTCCCCAATTCTGATCAGCATCCTGAAGGCCTCTCCTATCAGCTCATGGCCGACAATCCAGATTGGTTCTTGGATCCGACCGATTTTATATCCCCTGGCAATACCAATCCTCAAGCAATCCCTTATCCCAACATTCTCGAACCCCCTCGAGGCTGGTGTCCCGCGAAAAAGAAGGACCTCAAGGAACGGGGATCCGAGGGATGGCCCGAGGGTGAAGAACCACGCCTGCGCTGTACCTTCTGTAGGAGGACGTACGCTGGCGTCAATGCAAAGAGTATGTGGCGGCGTCACGTCTACGAGAAACACAAGATCGCCATGTCCAACCGACGAGATGGCAACGACCGACCCAGGGGTAGGGGCTCTGGAAGTATGTCCGCCTTGTTCCTCATTAGTCCAGTTGTTGACCCCTGTCTCCAGAGGAAAACAAGCAGGTCACTAGTACTGCACCTCGTGAGCGTGAACGTGCGCGCGAGGAGCAACACGACCGCGTGCTTAACCTCCAGGTCGCGCCCCAAACCGACCCAGAGAACGTCTCGCACAAGTCGCGGTTCCGTTCTACGATGAAGGCTGCTGACACCAGAGAGCCCAAGGAAAAGAAAGTCACTATTTGCCTTCCACCGTCTATCACGGCCGCATCCCACAAGAAGCCTTCAAAGGAAGATCTTGAAAACACACCAGTCGACTCGGACATCAGGCATTCCACTCCGCCTACTTCGCCCCAACCCACCCTCAGCTCTGACAATGATGCTGTTTCCAAACCCGAAGTCATTGAGGCCTCCACGTCCACATCCAACCTCCTCGCCTCTCCCTATGACCCTCTTGCAACTCCTTCATTCCGCCATTCCCCAGGTCAACTCCCTTCTGACCGGCCATGGCGATTTGGTAGCCCTAACCACCCCCTTCACCTACCAACGAAGGACTATTCCCTATCGATGCTAGCTGTGTGCGACACATCTAGCCCGTTGGTCAAGCTTCCCATTACGTTGGGGTCTAGTCCTCCGGTTCCGTCTTCGCCTTCCTCTACGCCTCTTGATTCCTTTTTGAAGACCCCCTCGACTTCTAATATCTCGGCCAAAGGATTCCCGCGGAGTTGGCTTGTCAAAGGACCTTTGGGGTCGCCACTTGAGAAGCATACCAAACGCACCTTCAAGGACTTCTCCCCCCTCTCCCGCAGCACCTTTGGCAGTGGTTCACACCGTAGGACTCCTGGAAGGTCAGATGATTGGCTGACCGGTGACCTTGACCTCGCCCCATTCCAAACCCCTTGGCCTGCCATTCTCTCGGATGATGGGAGTCCATCAAAGAGAACACAGCCCTTTATTGAACCAGAAAGCCCTGTCGTTCGACGGGCGACCTCGAGCACCGTCGAGTTGGGTATTGGTCTCCTGGACCCCTTCGTCCTTGAGGATGAGCCACCGACAGTCGACGAGATCGAAGCTGAGATCAACGCTCTTGCGGGGTCCAAACGCGAAAGACGTAATTCCGTCGGACCCATCAAGCAACATCCTTCACCCGAACCCCTGGAGTCAAGTCCTCCGCTCAAGAAGCGGAGACTGTCTTCGGATTGAGTATCTAGTTTTCTGAGCATTTTTGGACATTTCTATCGTCGTATCGCTATCTCGTTGTACACTAGCACATTCGTATTCGCATCTGACCTATGTAAATTTTGTAGTGACTGTAGTAGTCTTAGACTGTATCTGTATGGGCATTTTACCATTAGCAAAGGGATTTCTTGTCGAGAGCTGTGGTACGGAGATGAATGATTGGATACCAGCGGAGTAACCGCCGGAGTTTGAAATGGTGCGGGATGCCTGACTGACCCCAACAATGCTGTCACGGTTGCAAGTTGCACTCAGCATCAGCCTCTGTTTCTCGTTCCCCGTCTGATACCCTCACGTCCTCCAGGTTTTTTGACGTCCAGAAGGTGTGGTCCCAGTCCAAGAACCAGTTGAACAACCGAAACTGAAGTATCGCGCCACTCGGTTTCGTCGCCAGCTTTCGACTCGCTTTCCTGTTTCACCCCGATAACGACACCAGTTTCTCTTCTTTCTGTTTCTCTTTTTAGGACTCTTCGGTCGCTCTAAACTTACAATGCAAGCCATTAAATGTGCGCCCTTGCCCCGTGCTCCTTCTAGTGGTGATTCACCCGATGCTCGTTTTCTTTAGGTGTCGTTGTGGGAGACGGTGCTGTAGGGAAGGTCAGTGGATCCCCCGCAACCGAGGCTGCCGCTCGCTCTAACCCGGAACATCACAGACCTGTCTTCTCATTTCTTATACAACAAACGCGTTCCCCGTAAGCACTCGCCCATTGCTCGTCCCTTTTTGGATCTTCTGATACTGTTGCCAGGGTGAATATATTCCAACTGGTACGCTGGACCGTCCATAAACCGAATTTGAGCAATTCAGTTGATGTTTTCGGTTTCTAGTATTCGACAACTACTCTGCGAATGTGATGGTAGATGGAAAGACCATTTCTCTGGGATTATGGGATACTGCTGGTCAAGAAGATTACGACCGACTCCGACCCCTGTCATACCCTCAGACCGACGTTTTCCTCATTTGCTTCTCGCTTGTTAGTCCCCCTAGTTATGAGAACGTCAGGACAAAGGTGAGTTTTCGTTTCATTTCAGCCTGAAATGTGGTCTAATTGATTGTTTCCAGTGGTACCCTGAGATCTCTCATCACGCACCCTCGACATCCATCGTTCTGGTTGGCACCAAGCTTGATTTGCGGGAAGACCCCATGACCATTGAGAAGTTGCGAGAGCGGTACGTCTTCCTTTGAGACCCCTGTGCTGCCCGTATTTTAACGCGTACACCCTAGCCGCATGGCACCTATCCAATACTCCCAGGGCGTTGCAATGGCGAAAGACATTGGCGCAGTGAAATACCTGGAATGTTCCGCGCTCACCCAGAAGGGTTTGAAGACAGTCTTCGACGAGGCTATTCGCGCAGTCTGTAAGTGGGCTCAGTGAGCGCCCTTGTTTCGTCAACGCTGATGGCAAACGTTTGAACAGTGAACCCACCCCCTCGTGTCAGCAAGAAGAACTCGAGTCGCTGCGTCATCCTATAAATACAGACATCACTTCCCTCTCACGACTCCTGCGTTGGTCCATCATGATTGGATTTCTTTCAGTTTTTTGCTATATCACGCCATTTATGTCTTTGCTCAGCCTTATAAACTCTTCTTGTGACGACTCTGTACCTTCTATCGACAGTCTGGTTTCTATATGCGTAACAACTAGTTTGATCAACAACCTTTTTGAAGGTCTCCATCCTGAATGACGGTTTCCTACGCCTTGGTCGGAGAAAACAGTGCATCGACAAGGGAGTGATGGTACTGTGATTCAAATGGTTTCTGACTGTCGCCAATCATCCTCGCTGGCTTCATGCATCGCCGGCCGAGAGCACGTCTATTCAATTGGAAGTTCCAACCCTGTTGTGCTAGGGGATGCCCTGGGTTCTGGGAAACAGCATGGACACCAGAGCTGCCGAAATGATGGTTTTCAGGAACAATGTAGGGGATCTGATCATTTGACATTTGTATCACAGCGAACACGGAATAGTTCACAGCAGTCCACAGTTCCCATCTGCAGCCACTCTTTCACAGTCGCAGTCTCTCGTTTCTTATCCGCCATCTGTCCGTCCTTTCATTGGCGTGTCCCTAGACAGGGAGGTTACGCTGGCGCTTTGGCATCAATCTGCGGGAGGCTTCTATGTCAGCCAGCGCCGGGGACCTTTCGAACGCTCCCCACGGCTCCACGAGACACAGTTCAAGGCCTTCGATTGACACAAATGCATCTGGCATAGCTGAAAGCACTATCTCCTTCTCCCAGTTCCCCGCTGTCCCGACAGAAATACCTACCACCCCGATCCGTGCTGGCTTCTCCAACTCCCCTGTTCGGTCCAACTTTTCCCCAGTCCAGCCTCTTGTCCCTCGCAGGGGTCCACTATCGGCGTCAACCTACCGTAACGGACCAGCTACTGCCTCCTCGTCCCGTTCCATCCAGCCCAGGGGACCGTCTGCCTCCTCTTCAACCGTTCGAGGCAATCCGAACCCGACCCACCCGCTTTCTCCGCACGACTGGCACGATGGATCATCCAGTATAGACGGAATCGACACACAAGAGGCCCGGTTGCTGCCAACCTCCTTCATCACTTCACTGTTACAGGAGAATAAGGAGCTGCGTCGACAGCAACGCAGTTCATTTGCGAGTGACGCCTTTAGTGGGATTTCCGAACTCACGTACCCCCCTCCCCCTCCCTATCCACAACCTTCTTCAGGACGGCCGGCGATACTTCAGAATCGAACAGGCAATCCTAACCGCACCCATGGAACCAGTAGGGCACCTCCCAGTGCATTTAGCCCGATCCGGGAAGCGCCCAACCGAGAATCGACCTCAGACTCCGAAACTCTGCACTCAACGCAAGGCCACCCGTCAATCGCTGGCTACACTCCCAACAATCCTCCTGTCGTCGTTGGGGTAGCACAGGCAACCCTCCGAAGTATCCCGGCCTCCAGCCGTCCTCCATCGTCCCAGACGGTTCCTCTGTCTGTTGATGAAAAGGAGGCGAAATATGGTCTCTCGAGTCAAGACATGGACGACGACTCCATTCTTCGATTCAAGGCACAGAACGCATACTATCCCCCTCCAGATCCCACACCGCCATCAAATGCCACACATAGGCGCCCGAACTTTAACCCACAACCTTCGACCCAGGCTCGGCAATCTACTTATTCTTTGGCTCCTTCGTTTGTTTCCAAGATATCTATGGCCTCTGTGGGGCGTATGTTCCATTGGCGCAAGAAATCTCTGCCACCAGTACCCCGGATCCCTGATATACCCCTCGCAGTCGAAAACCAGACAAGGAGAGCAGACCAATCCACGCCACTTCCAGATCTGGCCAATCGGGCGGACACCCTTCACGCCCTTTTGGAAAAGGGCTACCATCCTCATCACAGTCTATCCTCATACCAACAATACCAACTACAGCAAGATTTCCCCGTATCAGTCGAGGGAGGCGAGCATAGCTACCACCAAGATACTGTCAATACAATGGGTACCACGAACTCGACACAGCCATTGAGGCCACAGTACTACAGCGACTTCGCCGACCGTACCTCAGATAAACCCACGCTCACCTTCAGTAATCAAGGATCACCAGCCCGGGCATCCCGTCTGCCCCTCCTCAGTAAGCGGATGAAGATGGGCATTGCAATTTTCATCATAGCGGCCGTTGCCAGTATTATCGCAGCGATCGTAGTCGTCGTGAAGCGAAACCAGTCGGCATTGCCCAACTGTCCGAATGGTCTAACGGGAGCTACTTGCACTCTAAGTAAGCAGCATGTTTCATAGTCCTTGACTGCCGGGCACTAACTCCTGATGCATTGTTGCTAGACTCCACATGTGTTTGTACCGCAGACGATTCTCGATGTAACCCTCTTGCGCGGAACCTCATCGACCTGATCCCATCAGTCAACGAAGCTTTCTCCAGCAACCTCACTGCGCATGACATTTACACCAGCCTTTGGTACTCCCAAGGCAGGACCCGTTCAAATGATTGCTCTCCACAGGCACTATTGGTAGATTCCGGCAAGCGGCTGAAGGAGGAGCTATACCCCACGCGAACACAGTGGGTGCGGGCAGCCTTGCTATGGAACGTTGTCCAAGCGCAAGACCTCCAGTCCTCAGAAGACATGCTGAAGTTCGTCCAAAGCGCCCCTTGGGATTCTCTCCCCGGCGATGCTCCCACAAACGTCAAAGAAGAGTCCTTCACCGCTTCATTCTCGGGATTTATCTACAACTTCGCTGCTCAGACAGTCACACCAATCTCAGCGACCTTCGCTTCTCAAGGGCAGCCCACCCGAGAACAGATCGCCCGAGTCGGATCGACAGCACAATCTACCCTTGACAGAATGTACACTTTTGCCCAGGGTAAGTTCCCCGCCTTCTTTTGAGTGACGTTGTCTGAAGCCCCTCTATCAGCCTCTTCGGTCCAACGTGAACTCGCTCTGAGAAATTACTGGACAACCACGCTTTCTCAAAAGAGCGAAGACTTGACTGTGTTTAAGGCGCTCTTAAGCGCCTCGCCCATCCTACTCCCATTTGATGCCACTTCTTCATCGATCCGGGGGTTGTTCTCAAACGACTCATCATCGCTATTTCCACCGCCATTGGCCTGTTATCCAGGCCTATCATCACAGCAGCGCGATCGACTCAACTCATTGGAAACTTCTGTTTTCCAATTGCCAGCATCCGAAACGCCGTCCAACTTTGGTACTGGGTGCTATCCGGATCGTCCTATTTATGGCGTTCTAGATGTATTGCGCCTGCGCTTGCCCTTCCTAGATTCTCGAAGTGACCTCCCACGGCAAGGCGCTATTCTCCACAGGGATGCCGTTCCCCGAGTCGTCATTCATTCAGGTGAAGTGCTTAGCGCCACCTTCCCCAATTCGCAGGCCCCGAGTTTCGATGCCTCGCAACTGGACCCACGAAATTTCGGAACACTCAACTTCTCTAACCATGTCATACTGCGATATCTTACCTCCATGCCGGTGGACACCGCCATCCTACTCGTCCAGTACCTCCTGGGGATCAGCAATCGTCCTCAGGCACCCCCTGCTCCTTCATCACCGCTATTCAACGTCCTAGCGACCGTTCCCGTGATTGAGGTCTCGATATTCGGGGCGGTTGGCCCCCCGGACGTGGCTGGAACTGTGTCGGCACTTGCCACCACCTCCGACTCGATGTTCTACGGGTCAGACCCTGCTGCCGCCTTGCGGAGATGGACAATTTCTGGTTATGGTGGTACAGTCCATTGGGCTGAGAGGGCGGATGCTCCACGGATAGTCAAGGACGATTCATTCAATGACCAGGTTATGAATGAAGCTTGGGAGGCCACTGCCGAGTCCATAAGGCGAGATTTGTTCCCCTTGGATGCCCTTGTGTCCAGTTTCGAATCGACAGGGAAATTTGTATCTGCTTGATGACCGGATACTTGTCCTAATACTTATGTTGATCAGCCATGTTCCTCTTAGTTAGTAGTGTTTATTTGTCAATTATGAGGGTTATGCTCTGGGAATTTTCAAACAAGTGAGGCACCGAGTGAGATCTGAATTGGGTGGTGGAAGCTACTTCCCGACGCGGACGACACGTGGGCTTGGCACCTTTACTCAGAGCCTGCCATTATTGGGTCCAAATTCGACTGGCGAAAGGCTAAATTCCCTTCTTTCCCCTGATCCAACTCGATTCTTCCTTTCCTTCATAGTTCGCCAATGCCCAGAGCATCGTCCGCGACGACAAAGCCGTCGTTGTCGACAGACCCCTTGACGATGCCTCCTCAGCACCCCAACGTCCTCAAGCGAAACCAGGTGAGTACCTCCGGCGGGTGCTGATAGCTGCTTGGATCCTCACCACCACTCGTGCTCCAGGCGTGTCACCAGGTACGTAGGCTGAAGACACCTCAACACAATCCTGACTCTCTCATCGCTGTGTAGTGTCGACGGAGGAAGTTGGTAAGTCTTTCCGCCAGTGTGCCAAGCTTCAAGGCCCTGAACTGACGCGCGTGGCAGAAATGGTATGAAGATACCCATTTCTTGACTAGGAGGCGGCTCAACACTCCACAACAGCGACGCCAAACGACCGTGTTCAACATGTGTTCGGTCCCATGCACATGCCTTATCGCATGCACCGCCCGGCGCTAATCTGCCTCCCAAGCCGGAATGCACTTTCGACGAAAGTCAGTTGAACCTCGGGAGCTGCAGCTTTTTATAAAATTTGGCCCATTCTGATTTTTTTCTAGTCGCTGAACATAACCCGACTGTCTCTGAGGGACCGAAAAACAAGTACGAACGCCTGGAAAATCGAATCAGTATGCCTATTCATTTGGTCATTTCCGGTGGTAATGTGCTCAGATCACTCTCTTTAATAGACGAGTTGGAGACTTTGTTGAGGCAGAAAGATCACGCTCTCCTCAACTCCAGACAAGCGTCTGAAGCGAAGACGACTGGAAGTATTGTTGCCCCCCACTCCTTGAGTACAGCGAACTTCGGTGATATTCTCCCCGGTATGCATCTGATAGTTCTGCGTGATGCTTGTCCGATGCTAAACCATTAGAAGGCGCCACGAGCAGGCAGTACAGCCTTGCTCTCTCTGACGCAGGCAATAGCCCGACCTCCATGCTCACCACGACAACCAATTTGAATGGTTCTCCCTCTGGTTTGGATTTGATTTGGCCTAATTGGCCCCCAAGGCTCCCTGCACCCGACTTATTACGGCACTTGTACGTGCGCGACTCTCGCTCCCTTATTTGCAGTCACTGATTGAGTTCTTAGAGTGGAAGTCTTTTTCCTCTTTCACCCTCACGCATCTCGACTCTTCCATGTGCCGAGTTTTATGAACTCTCTTGCGCTTCCCCCCACACACCCGAAATTCCCAGCCACACCCGTCCTTCACTCCATCTGTGCAATAGGAAGCCTTTACACCGCCGCAGTGACCTCTCCTCCTCTCCCGAACTTTGATGAAGTCCCGCCTGGTATGGTTCCCTAATCAGTTTCCTGGACGATAACTTACATCCCGGGTAGATGAAATCTTCCTCGAGCGCCTTCGCGCGAAGGAGCAGCGACCCGATTCCTTTGCAGAACAACATGCCAAACTCGCGCGGGAGACGGCGGAGCACATGAACACTCTAGGCGAGAACCTCTTCCAAGTTCTGCAAGGTAGAGTTGCGCGACACGTTGGCATTGCCAGTACTTACGTGAACGTTATAGCTAATATCGTATTGACCTGGTTTTACTGGTCGCATGGCAGGTAAGTCCGCTTCTCTCGCCCATGGATTTGATCTCATTGCCCAATCAACACAATAGATGGGTCGACGTAAGTGATATCCAGCATCCCGTTCTTCTTTTCGTTCATTAACGCTCCATTCACAGATTTTCCTCGGATCTGCCCATTCCATGCGGCTCACAGTCCCTCTTGGGTTAAATATGTGCCCACCATTCCACTCAATAACCAAGTCCGAAAGGCCGCCTTCAATTCTTACACCCGCTCGAACCGTCATCGAAGATGAAACCAGAAGAAATGCGTTTTGGTTGGCTTATGCAACCGAACGCCAACACGGTGCCGGAAACGGATGGGCTCTGAGTTTGGATGATCAAGATATCTCACAGCTTCTTCCTGTGCGTGGGGACTTATTCGAGCAAGGAGTGAGCAAACTTTCCACTATAGCTTCTCGTGGTGGCGGCTAAATCGCTCCAAGACCCTCGTGCCTCCATTAGATCGCCAATGGGCCCATACACGCGACCTTCTCTTAACCCACCCAGATAGCCAGACTGATTCCTTCATGCTATACATCAAGGGGACTATTCTGATCTGTAGGTCCCAATGACATCCCATTTAGCCATTGAGCTGACCATAATTCCAGCTCGCGTCAAAGCCTTTAATATGAGGTTCCGTTCAAGGCATTTCGCAGGAGATGCCGCTGTCGCCTGCTCCTTTAGCGAGAACATACAGTCTCCAGACCCGGTCGATCCTCGAGGTTCCCCAGCTTTCGTTGAACTGGACACTACCATTTCTTCCTTCAAGTCCTCTTTCCCGGCTCATTTGAAAACACCTATCGTCGATAACGTCGTCGACAATCATTTATACACGGCCTTCCTGATGCCCCACGTGTAGGTGCAAAATACTAATCTATGTCACTGCTTCATGGAATTGATGATGATATTTTTTCTAGCGCTATGATCGTGCTTCACGATCCCCACGCCGAAGTTAGGCAGTCGGGGTGCATATCAGCGCTAAAAATTCTCACTTCCGCCAGAGCGATTCTGGACCTGATATACAGTGTGTCTTCGACTAGTTTCGACATAACCCTCCTCGACTCTTTCTGTTCCGTAAGTGATCTTTGTAATGTCTCGTGCCCTTCTAAGATGCTCAAAGCTCTCTTGAAGTTCTGCTGGTTCCTCAGTGGGCGCGTATTGGTTAGGTTCCTCCAGGTGGCTTTGGATGCTCGCATACCGGACCAAATCTCGACTCTAAAGGCAGAGATAGATTTCATTCAGTAGGCACAACCACGTCCCTGCCTTGCATTCAATGCTGACGACTTCATCTAAAAGCACCTCTATCGCCAAAGTTGGGCAACGGATACCCCTTGCACATCGTTTTGGGAAAATGTTGGAGGACCTTCTTAAGAAACGATGCGGCCCTCTTTCGTCCATACCTATGAATCTCTCGTTCGCGGGATCAAGCGATGCCAGTGCGACCATTAGAACTTTGTTCGAGGGTTGTGACGGGTCGACCGACAATAACGACATGATCAACCTTCACCAAACCTTACATGAATCCGGTACTTACCTTCATATGCCATAGACACTAATGACCCTTTTTTGTGTGTACATTACTGTATGACTGCCTGTAACATAAGCACTTACGGACATTTTCTTGACGACTGTATTTTTTGGGGAGTACTATGTTGATTGATGCTTCTCCTCGAGATAGATTCTCCGATCCGGGCGTGATGCCAATGGATCGATCGCATATGACTCTGCTCCGGTTTGCAGGACTTGCTCCCCATTCTCTCCACTACTATCAACCATGGTTTCGACAGGGAACGCGATCTCTGATGGGCAACCTTTACCTCGAGTTGCAATTCTTGGCCCTTTTGGAACATACAGCCACGAGGTATGCACGCAGCGACTCGGACGCCCCGTCCGCGATTGACGACTGCCCATTTCCCCAGGCAGCTGACCGATACTTTGGACCAACTGCGCGATATAATGAAAAGCTGGAGATCAAAGGTATGTCTTGCGCGTCCTATTACAGGCACGAGTGTGGCAGTAGTAAAGCTAATCATAGATGTCTTCCACGCGTTGGCCTCTTCTAGCGCGGACTTTGGCGTGGTGCCTCAGGAAAACACGATTTTCGGCAGTGTAGTCGACACCTATGATGCTTTGCGGGCCATGGGTAGAGGGTATATCGTCGGAGAAATTACCCTTCGCATAGACCACTGTTTAGTGGCGAGGACCGGAGTTCGACTGGACGAGATCCACACAGTTTTGAGTCACGAACAGGTGCGAAACTATGTGGATGCCATAGCGTTAATTTCTAACCAGGTACGTTTGGGACTGGGGATTTAATTATCTTCCAGGCTTTGGGTCAGTGTCGGCTTTTCATTGCAAAACATTTACCGACCGCCACTACCGAACGGACGACCTCTACTGCTGGAGCCGCTCGTGCACTTCTGGATCGGCCCCATGGCCATGCTGCAATCTGCTCCAGAGTCTGTACGACACTGTTCCAGGGGTTGGAAGTGTTGAGGGAGGCGATACAGGCAGACTCCAGTAATTATCTGCCGAATTTCATGTCTTTCGCATTGCTTATTCGATCCGACAGACAATTACACGAGGTTCTACGTCCTGGCAAGAGGCCCGGATGTAAAGTTACCCATGAATCGCCCGAGGCCTTCTGAATCCCATAGAACGGGCGTCATTCGAATCATAATTCGACAGACGGCTGCAAACACTTCATCTTCGACAGGAATACAGGACGCCCTAGCCATGCTGAATACAAGCATCTCGCGGATCGATAGAAGGCCTTTGGCAGGCGTTCCTTTCGATTTCGTGTACTTGGTGGAAGTACAAGACGAACAACAAGGTCAACATCGGTCCGTTCCAGAGTGGAAACAATATATCGAAACGAAGGTTGAAGAGGTATTGAAGGCTGGGTTCTCAGTCGACCTAATTGGAGCGTGGTAGTGCAGGTTCGAACAGACTTGGAGACAGTCGTGTTAGAGGCCGTGACTGGCTGTTGGTGCATTCGATCTCGAACATTTTGCAGTCTTGGAAGAATAATGATACAGTTTGGGCCAACTGTTAAAGCATACATGTTTGGGTAGGGCTCGTATATTCGTCCATTCGCCCATTCACTTTCATTTTAGTCAACGGTTCTTTCAACGCCCATAGCAGAACTGAAAGATTATCTACATTGCCTGCAGAAGTGTGGCCAACATGAGGTCTAGGGGGAAAGACTGTCAGATGCACTTGAGGAAAGACTTCAGCAGCGATCCGTACCAAAGCAACTTACCTTCGCAGTAGATCCAGTTTGTGCGAGAAGGGACGACGAGAAACCAATGTCGGTGGTCTCGCGCTGGAATTGCTACTTCCGGGGGGTCGAAAGAGACGAATGCACCAGCTACGTGTTTCCAAATGTTTTTATGGAAGACTATCGAGGATACATCGATTTTCTTTTACCTAAAAGTACACGGACCGGGTCATGGTGTCATATACAAGGTTCGAGATGTCATAAATCTGTCAACCATCATGGAGAGCCGTTTGCTGGATTTGTACCACGGCTTGCTGGGACCTCGGGCGAATGCTACACTGAAATGGCTTAGGGTGACTGATGTGATGCATCCCTGGTAAGCGATCGCCACTGAGCACGAGGATTATAGGACGGCATTTACCTGAGCACAAGTGGTGCGTAATCTATCACTGGCTCGACTACGCGACCGTTCTTATCGACTGCCTTCGTAACGTCAAAGACGGAACTGAGGGAAGAAACGACCAGGAAGATAAAGTCGAAAGCGACGTGTTGCCCAGGACAGAAGCTACATTGCCTGTCGTTCGATATGCCTTCCAGACTGTAGACGACAATATGCACTTACCGTCGACCGAAACCAAAGACATTATCCGGAAGAGCGTTGATTCCGAGTCTAGCGTTTGCTTCCCGATCGACGAATCTATCTGCTTTAAAGGTGAAGGGGTCTGGGTATAAATCAGGGTCGTGAAGAACCGCCCAGACGTTAGGGAGAATCACAGTCCCCTTTGGAATATGGTAGCCGCGGTATTCGTCAGTTTCTGAAGCATAGTGGCTGAGCGACAATGGGGTCACGGGGTTCCACCGGAGAACCTGCAAGTCTCTTCAGTGGTATCCTAGGACCGATAATTTGATATTGCGAACCTCGTAACAAATACTTTCCTACCCAAGGGTTCATTAGTCTCCAACTTTGCAAGTGCAGGCGAGACCTTACGATCAGGGGTAGGTCGGGTCTATCCTGGAGAGTTGGTAGCCGTCCGCCCAAGACTCTATCGAGCTCTTCCTGCGCCAGCTTCTGGACCTCAGGGAAGTTGGCGAGAGCCAAGAAGTAAGACAGTGCCCCAGAAACAACAGTGTCCGATCCAGCTGGAAACACGTTTTAAGGGATGTCTATTCAATGAACAGGTTGTATACGCACCCGCGAAAGCGGTTGCCGCTGTATTCTTGATGATATCCTCTGTAAAGGTGCTGGTTCCAGACCAAAGATCGTCCAGTTCTTCCCTTACGAGGCAAGCGGTCGCCTTTCCCTCCAACTAGTGTGCAAATATAGTCAGATATCACCAAAAGTCTTGAGAATTCAGATGGACCCACCATCTTACTCTTGGTAACGGCGAAAGGGCGTTCCAACATTTCAATGACAGGTTTCCTCCACTCTTTGGCCTTACGTTTGAAGCTGGCGAGCGGAAACCAGGAGGGGATATGTTTCAGCCAAGGAATGTAATCCTGATAATCCTCTGAGCATATGACATCAGTTGTGATGAATGGGAGCAGCTTACCACCATGTACGTCCCGTACAACCCTGCTTGTGCAACGTTTCTAGCAACCTTCTCTGCAAGGTCCACATAGAGATCGCCTTCTTCGGCGACTTCGTGACCATAGACAAGCCCAAGGACAACCGCAGAAGCGGTTCTGAGTGGTCAATGGGCATTAGTTAGAGGTCTATTTGGGGGAGGCGGTTCTTCACCTTCGGACGGACGCACGGAATTCTGTAGGATTTTCGAGTAGTTCGCGCAGCATTGTATGCACGTACTTAGTTTGAACTGCGTTATAGACGTTCCTATCGGCTCTCTTGAAATACTTAAAAAACAGGTTACGATGTCGCTGCAACCCGGCCGTTGATCAATGTCATATCCTTTCAGGTGCAGAACATTTGCCGACGCACCTTCCATCGTTCCCCGTACAGCATTGAGGTGAACAGGTAGTTAAGCCCGATCCTATTGGGTTCAGCAAGTGAATGGGCCCCACAGGGTGAAGGAGCTCACATGTCGATCACCATGGTGCGATACGGCCTAGACGAGTAGATACTGGCTCTCTTATCGAGAAGGTCTGTCATTGCTTCACGAGAGTTCAAGACTAGAACTGGATTGCCCAAGGTTTTGTAGTATATGAGGTCGCCTAGAGTGAGAGTCCAACAAATCCATCCTTCTAAGTAGCTGGCAATGGAAGACGTACCATAAACCTCGGCCCACTTTGCATATGACACCCAAGGATACGGACTGGGAAACGTCGGGCCTCTGAAGAGAGACGATGGTGGCCCAGGAGGCAAGGGAAGACTCGTCTTCAACTTTCTGTAATATAGACCAAGCAGGATAGCGAATGATACGAAGCCCCAAGCGAGGTTAGCAGCGGCTGGGACCAGTAAAGCGCAGACAGAGGCCATGTTGACCTGGGATACTGGGGGGAAGAATTGTGGGCACAGATGGAGGGCATTGCGGGATCCACGATTATTTGTAAGGGGGAGATGGATGTTTTTGTAACAAGTGATTATTACGAGAGAGGATAGGCAACGTTCCGCGCTTAACCAAACGGAGGACTAAGGTTCAAGGTAAGTCTCACGCAGGTGGACCCTTGGCGCCTCCGAGTCGCGTCGGAGTTTGAAACGCTCCTTGCTCTTTACAGTCATCATGGCCTCCAATCCGCTCATTGGGCCGTCTGCTCTCCGAGACGTAATAAATCCCCAGTTTCATCAAAACAACTTTCCAGCTGAGATTTATGCCAAAACAGAGCTTGGGATAAAGCTCGACAAAGGTCGGTCACTTCAGTCTTTACACTCGTTCTGACACCGATACATCTGTTAGACGACCAAATATGTCGCCTCGCCCTGACTCCGGCTGGATGCCCCCTCGGTCCTCTCCACTGTCCTTTAAGGCACACCACACCATCAGTACAGAACTTCCAGCCTCCACGACAGCTTCCGACTCACCCCCGAGAACGAGAACGGCTTGCCACTGTGTGCAAACATTGGCTGCGCGGTCTCTGCAAAAAGGGCGATGCCTGTGAATTCTTGCACGAGTATAACCTTCGGCGGATGCCTGAATGTTGGTGGTTTGCAAAGTATGGATACTGCTCTGCAGGTGACGAATGCCTTTACGCGCATCCCAAAGAAAGGCGGATTGAGTGTCCGGATTACAATAGGGGCTTCTGCAAGCTTGGTCAGTGGCTGAATGCTTTGCCTTTCCAAGGCTTTTAGGTGGAAACTGATTCCGTTCCAGGACCAACATGCCCTCGGAAACACGTACGTAAAGTCGCTTGTCAGTTGTATCTGACTGGCTTTTGTCCTGCCGGCCCAGAGTGTCCGAAGGGCCAGTGAGTCGTCTCTTTCGAAACCTTCTTTCTTCAACTCAAATGTCTTTCCAAGCCCAAAGCCGCAGTTGCCGTCAGCCAGCGACTACTCCAACCAAGCTTCGTTATCTAACAGGGAAGTCGGGCCGCCGCCACCAGGGTATGGTAGTGGTCGCTACGACGGGCCACAAGCCGGAGGCGGTATGGCAGCTGGCGGCCCCCCAAGGCGCAACCTTGACGAAGTAATGTGCTTCAAGGCAAGTCCAGCACCTCACGCTTCCCGGATTGGAAAATGACCAAACTTGTTACAGTGCGGAGAGAAGGGCCATTATGCCAACCATTGTCGAAACAGAAATGTACCTGGCAATCGCGGTGGCGTAGATAGGTCGAAACGATTTGGTGAAGAGTAGAACCATCAGGACGTTCGTTTAGTCGGTAGGTCACTGTTTCACATGTATACAGATAAACCTGAACACTAAAGTGTCCAGACATGTATACTAATACAATGATTGTCTGGAGACTGCTTTATCTGTCCGCCATTAAGGATGACCAAATGTGAAAGGCACGGCAATGGGCGTTTTCTTCGTGTGATACACTGTGTTGTAAATCAGACATCTGTTATCATCGCTCCAAGGCGCCTAAATACAATGGACCCCCAATGGCATGGTTAGCTGGCGCTGATGCTCGGTCGATCTGCAACCCAGGCGAGCCTTCAATTGCTATTAGCTCGTCAAATATCCCTTCGTGGGTTCTTCCTATGTACTCCACGGAATGAGACGGGCTTGACTGGATGCGCCTACTGTCTGCATGGGGCGAATTGAAACACTCTTCCTCAGTTGTAACAGGCGTGGTGTACGAGTCCATCTGAAGCACTTTTCAGGAGAGGATTGCTAGGAGCTGGTCTCAAAAAAGGAGTCAGCAATTGTAAATTCACGCGTGTTCCGTCTACATACGTGCGCAGCACCACACATAGCCGCACCAGGCGATCGTGGTCAATTTTAGCTGCTTTGACGTTGAAAGCGGATCTCCTTCGAGGGATCTGACTCCAATGAGCATGGAGACACGAGTTTCTGCTCTACAGAACGAACGTCGAGAAGCGAGTAGGATGGCCAGTAACTTGTACCAACAATCTAGGTCCTTGTCAAACAGCGGATTTTTCAGCTTTGTTTTCCGGCCAAATGCAGACTTTTTCAAAGCATGAGCGAGCCTCAGGTAAACAGAGAATATGTGCTCATCGTTGCTCGAGTCTCAATGTTGGTCCGCCGCACGAACTTCAAGCTTCAAGTTTGGCTTAAATTGGAAGGATGATTATCGCAGTAGATACATGCCTCTGAGTACTCACCGTTGTAATAGTCCCATCAGGTATGCTTGGAGCCCGTGTCATTAAGCACCATGAGAAAGGATGTCATCGACACGACGAGAAACTTCATGAGCGCTGTGAGCAACTCCGAAGAGCGCTAAGCGCCGATGAGCCTTGATCGGCGCTGACTAAGGTCCCATCTGCGATTGTACCGCGACAACCTCAAGGTCCTCCCCTTCTCGTCTTGGACTCTTGGATCGCGAGCGTTGCGTGAGCGCACACTGTATTCTCAACGTCACATAGGTAAGCGATTGGTCACTAGATCCAACCCGACTACCTCAATGACACCTGCAATACTAAAACCCCGTACAGGATATGGGCTGGCAGAAGACCTTCACCCTCTCCAAGCGATCCAAGGGATGCTACCTTGTGACAGATGAAGTCTTGGAGCACATACGCCCTGGTCTCAAAGATGTCCAGGTCAGTTGACTACTCCTTGTGTGAACGAGGGCGTGAAACCATAATCGATCATTGCAATCAGGTTGGGATGTTGTTTTTGTTCATGTAGGAATCTCATCCCACTTCGAGCGCCGATCCTCCTTGACGCTGCGGTCTTGAACAGTCAGCATACCTCCGCCGCACTGACAATCAACGAGAACTTCGATAAAGGTAACTTCACATCCTCCCCAGAGCCACTGAGTCTTCCCCGGTTCTGATTACCGTTCCCGTTGCACGGTGAACAGATGTCCGTCGGGGTACGTGAGTTCTATGAATTCATTATTCCGTGGAAATGCTGATCTGGTTTCGCCAATCTAGATATGGACATGGCCCTGGACAACATCGTCCCGGAGAGCTTGAATTGGCGACATACCGATGAGGGTCCCGAGTGCGTTGCCCGTTACTGAACGAACCGAGGTTCGCGGAGATTCATCGTTTTTCATCACAATCTTGACAGTGATTCGTAAGTTGTAATGCATTTTGCCATGCCTGTAGGCTTTACGTGGTTCGATCCTCGGTTTGTCTCTCGCAGGGTCTCGCACACGAAAGCGTCGCTTGTGGGAAGCACTATTTCCATCCCCATTACCAATGGCGCGTTGAACCTGGGGACCTGGCAAGGTATTTCAGTCCATGCATTCCTTTTGGCGCTTATATATTTTAACAACTCTAGGAATCTACCTGACTGAGTTCCGGCACATGGCCCACTCCCGCAGAGTAGTGGCTACCATCCTGTGAGCTGCCTTTTCTAGTCGACGTCCCCATTCGCGACAAGTACGTCTAACCAGGATCAGATCCTAAGCTAGCGCTCTTCGTTGGATGATTCCCAAGTTTTCTTACATACACCTCCTCCTCATCATTTATTCTACAATCATGTCACAGGCGGTAGTACCAGTGGAATGATGCAAGTGGGAACCTACGCAGAGGGTCAACTGCACTGGTGCTTGACCGCCGAAAGCCCACCAAATAGGTGCAGCAACTTTGATAAGAAAGTCCCGGCGATTCGGACGGGAGGTTGCCATGAGTTCAGTCCCAAAATATGCGGGCGGAAATATAAGGGGCGAAGCAGTATGATGCTACGGCTGCCGCATCACTGGGACACGGGTGAGTACATAGGTTGGCTGAGCTCAGGAAGTGCATGGACTAGTGTTGGGACAGTGTCCGATCAAGATAACTAACCTCTGCCTTCGGACTTTTTTTGGCACGCTCAGCTTTCTTCCTCTTCTACACAGCACTCCATCTTCCCCACAAAGCAACTTCCACGATATTTCTCTTCCCTGGTCCCAGTACATACGACTACAAACCACTAAACTTTATCGCGCTCGTTGTTTCAACAAGGCGCTCATCGCCGACTCAAACCCAATGCCGAAGGCACCGAGCACAAGCAGCAATGGGCGTCCTGCACTGAGAAGGAACCAGGCATGTCACACAGGCCTCTACTAAAACACAGTACTCATGAACATCATTAACAGGCCTGTCGGACGTGTAGGAAGCGGAAATTGGTGGGTGGCCTGGCTATTTTGCGAGCAAGAGTGGGTCCGAACTCGCACACATAACGTAGAAATGTGACGCTGCAAGACCGCATTGTGGTACATGTGTCAAGTATGTATCCACTCGCATCCCCACATCTACCGCGCTCATCGTTTCCAGGCAATGGCAGGCCACCATTAGCGTTCCTGCTCCTGTGGGATATGCGTATGGCTTCCCGCTACTTCCTCGGCCACCGCCCGAGTGCTAACTCAGAAGCTCTCTAGCCACCCAACAGAGCCACAATGCTCATACGACCCCATCGAAGGCCTGACCCTGGCTCCTGATACCGATCCTATTGAGAAGATAAAGCAGTTGGAGGACCAGATAAGTAAGTACAGCCTGGTATGTTTCGCGAGAAGTCAACCTCACCACGGGCTCACAGCACAACTCAAGAACCGCCTATACGAACAAGGAGGTTCAAACCGCTCAATCACTCCAAGTAAGGCTTTTCCGGAAGTACCATCGTTACACCTTGCCCTGATCGACTGGAATGCACAGGTTCCGATTCTGCCAACATGACACTTCCAAGAGCATCGCTCGCCATGAATCTCATAGCACCGGAAACTCCAGAATCGCGTCTCAGGAGTGAAACGGGTAGTCCCGATGCAACAGCAGGGAAACAAGCTTCGAGTGGAGATACAGATCCTTTTATGGATCTATTGTTTTCAGGCTGGAACCCTGACCTCCCCGAACCCTCTGTCCTCGACCATTAGTGCGCGCTTTCAGTTTGTTTCCCACTATTTCCGGTACTAACCGCACTGTTAGCATCGACGTCTTTTTCAAATGCGATCCGTGCGGTTCTCGAGTGCTCCATAAACCATCATTCCTCGCCGCCATGAAGTTAACACCCAAAGATCCCGATTTCCCCCACTCTGCAATCCTCCACGCTATAGTTGAGCATCTTGCTTCTTCCATCACAATACCCAAGCGATATTGACATCACGTTTATAGTGCGCCTCGGCATCGCGGTGGTATCCTCAAAATGTTATAACGTTGCCAGATAGCACGCGCCGGGATCAATTCGCGGAATTCCATGCCAGCAAGACACGACAATACATTGACAAGACGATGGCGAGTGGCGAAGACATCTTCTCTGTCATGCAAGCTTGCATTTTACTCTCCTGGTACTTCTATCAGGAAGGACGCTGGGTGGAGGTCTGGATTTTCGCTGGTTTCCAAACCAGGGTTGCCGTCCCCCTCCGCCTGAACTACCCTGGAACCTTCTCAACCCATGGAAACAACTCGCCAGGAGCATATCTAGCGCCTCCCAAGGATCTCCGTGATCTAGAATCGCGGAGGAGAACCTGGTGGATGACGATCCTTTTTGATCGCATAGCCTCAGTAGGAGGATGGATACACGCAGTTGACGAGAGGGATTTAGGGACGGAGCTACCGCTCAGAACAGAAGACTTCGAGTCAGGTGTACGTTTTCCCATCTTATGAACTTTATGCCGTTACTGACTCTCATTCTTTGATACAGCGACAGATCCCTAGCAACACCCAACATTTGGGACAGGCGGACGTCTATACTCGCCACCCACCCCAATACACGGATTCGTTCTTACTGCTGATCAAGGCGGTCATGTTGTTTGGGAAAGTGACAGACTTCAATGTTCGAGGGAACTTGCGTGCGCCCACAGCGCCCAGCAAGAACCAGAACCCTTTCTCCCTGGCTGGCTTCAAAGAACTGGATCAATTGGTCTGTGAAGACTTTATTGCCAACCTTCCCCAAATCTTCAGAACGAACAACGGCGTAACCCAATCACCCGATGGGGGCAGTACTTTGGATACTGACCTTTACATGGTCCACATCATCCCACATGCGTAAGGAACTCTCTTCCTGATTTCTGGAATGCTATTGATGTGTTTCACAGCGCAACCATTACTTTGCATAACCCTTATATCGATTTCGCTGATCCCAGCAACATCTCCATGACACGCTGCGTTAACTCAGCGAAGCAAATCTTGAATGCGTTTTATACGGTTTCTCAAGCGTCTCTTGACATCACTCGACTCCATCCCTTTGTGACAGTGTGTCCTTTTTGCATTATCGACGGAAATACGCTGACTCCATTTGTATATAGATTTGTTGGTATCTTGCCGCCGTGGTATTGGTCCAACTATGCAAACATTATATCGAAACGGACGAACAAGAGAAGGAGGCCCGTATTTGGGGTGAGATCAACGTGCTCAGGTGAGCCAGAAAAGAGTGATGAGGCGAGAACCCCAGCAATTGACTGACTCGGGCCTTAAGATTTGCAATGCTGGAATACGGCAGTCGGTCCCCAATTGGAAGTACGTTCGGGCTTGCCTGCCTGTCTGCCAATGACTAATCCTTTTCACATTAGCACGGCAAGAAAGACTCCTACAAGGGCTGATGAGAGAGATTGTTCGAATGACGGCACAGAAACATCCACTAGAAGTCAGCGTGCCCATGTACCCATTTTCGCACCGGTCGCTTTTCCAAAGGGATGACCAGCAGAGTCCAATCCAGCGAGATGCTCCCAATGGACAACCTTCAATACCCAACAACGTGACAGCGATGTATCCAACGCACCAAGGGACTTCGTCTGGTTCGGAAAGGACACTGTCCCCGCCGAATATCCATCGCCAGGCAAACGCAGGACCGCCGAGCTGGCCGATTCGCGATCTTTCTCAATCACCACACATGGATCAGCTTCCTAACCACTCTGGTTATGGGATGAATACTGGTCGTTGAGTTGCAGAGCAGGTGGACTGTTATTATTATGGCTGTTACTACTACTCTTAAAATGTATAATAACACAGTAATTTGGATGCTTCGGTGGGATGGAATGTGCTTTACTTGCCAAAGTTTCGTTCCTTCTCAAGAAGCTCGTCGAATTTGGCCTGCTCTGCTGCTCTGTCCGAATCGTAGAATCTATTGTCCGACGAGCCATCTTGGGGAGGGCGAGGAACGCGAGACCTCTCGTGCGACTGCCGAAGGGCGTCCCAGGATGATTGTTGAGTTTGCTGAGCATTGGCTGCCCGAATTCGATCCCAAGCACTGGTAGGAGCAGCAGGTGGGGCAGCAGGCGAAGAAGGCGAAGAAGATGCGGTCTCTGGGTAAACAGGCGCTGTTCCCAGGTGCGATGGTTAGCGGAGGGTATTCCCTGGGTTTAGACATACGGTATGACGTACTGCTGAAGCTATCGTCTTGGGATTGTTGAGGTGCAGGGATTGCTCCGGGCTGCTCGAGACGATGCTGGACATTCTCCAGTGCCCTGGCGAATCCGTCAGGGTTTTCGAGGCCGTTTAGGAACCTGTAGAAGGAGAAGACGGCGTATGCGCTTCCTACTGCTCGACCGGTGAGAGCACTGAAGAAGACTACCCCACCGAGTCTGGCTGCACCCCAGGAACGGTGTCGAAGGGAGTAGCCTGATACAGCTCCAACGACTGTACCAATTGTCTGTGTAAGATGTGAGTTGCAGTCGAATGCGAAAGGGAGGTATTGTTACATTGTAGTGTCGATGTGGACCCGGAAGGAAAGCGAGAGCGCGGTTGTAGTCCCTGTCGGTGATATTTGTGTGTCGTTCAGGACCAAGGAGTTGCTCGACGTTTTGGCGGGTCCTCATGGTCCTCGCCATAAAGATGAGGTCGCGTTCGAGCTTTTGACGACTCGGGGACGACATTTGTGGAATTCAGGGGAAATCAAAAGGACCGGAGGAGATGACATTGTTCGACAAGGGTCGACTTGCCAAGTCAGGCCGACCATCATTCGCACGGACAGCGGACTTGTCCTGAAAATCCTAACTCTTCCTTCCACCAACCTCATGACAGATCCCACCTCCCTCTCCGCCGTAGAAGGTCAGTATTCTTTGTTCTTACTTTATATACTCTTTCTTATTTCATCTAGTCCCTCCAACCCCAACAACTCCAACAACACCCCATTCTCCGGGCCACAAACCAAAGAAGGCCAACCCACTCACAGACCTCATCGACACAGAAAAGAGCTATGTCGACAACCTTACAGGCATCATTAGGGTACGTCCTGCTTCACACAGTTGAACCTCAGTAGCTAAGTTTGCCCACAGAAAGTAGCGGGTGCATGGTCCAGGTCAAACCTGCCACCTCCAGAGCTCGATACCATGTTCAGGAGCATTGAAGGCGTCTACAAGGCGAATCGTGGTCTTCATGGGGTAGGGGAAATCAGTCTTTCCGTGAACTGTCTTTCCAAACCGTGTCGCCCCACAGAAACTCAAAGAAATCGGCGCAAATCCGTCATCACCAAAAGCGCTGGGAGACCTGCTGATGAAATGGGTAGGCCGATTTCGCCAGTCTGTTACATCCCTCTGTCTCATACACCTTACAGATCGAGGACCTGGAAACGCCATATAGCAACTATTGCGCGAAATACTCGACTGGTTTCGACACTTGGGGCCCTGTTCAATCCAACGCGAAGCTTCCCGGTATCCTCGAGGCTTTCTCCGCGACGAATCCCCCAACCGGAAGTCCCGAAGTCCAGGTTTGGACCCTTGATACCCTGTTCCTTCTCCCCAAGGCCCGCCTCAAGTACTACCGAAAGCTGTACAGCCGTCTGCTCAAAAGCACAGCACCAGGCCGCAGTGATCATCGCCTGTTGGTCAGCGCAGTCGAAACTCTGGACCGCTTACTCGCGACTTTGGACAGTCGCGCTACAGTTTCGGTGTCCAGTACTGCCCCTCCGACAGTTGAGACAGAGGATGAGGTGGTTGTAGACTTGCGGGCGCCTCCGACCAAGAACCAGGCACCTTCGCTTCCACCTCTCCCTCCAAGCGAGCCGTTATCCAATCCCGGAAGCGAGAGTGGCTCTGCGCGTGGCAGCTTAACATCAGCAGGGTAAACATATGTGCCAAGCTTAATCATCATGGCGAACGTTGCTGATTCCTTTCACAGGGAACGGTTCTCTGGCGAGACCGCAAACACCTCGATTAGCAGGGGCTCTAATGCCACCCTCTCGATGCCTATCACTCACCTCGAGCGCCGTCTATCCACCGCCCGCACCCTCGACATCTTCACCATGACTCCCAAGGTAGTATCAATCATTTTGCGAGTTGCTGTCATCCCATCTCACCGCTCAAATACAGGTTGTCAAGCTACAAATGTCACCGCCTACTCTTACCTTCACCCGTGAATTGAGAACGTCAGATGACGTCGTCATTCGATTTGTTCCCCGTGCTACTGGCCAAGAAGTCGTTCACCGCCAGGGGCATATTTACCTCCTTTCAGATCTGTTCTTGGTCTGCGAACGCATGACCCAGGAGGAGCAGGCGCAGCCTGGAAATGAAGGTTGTGACATGTGGCTCTGCTACCCGCCGCTCGCAGGAAAGGTTTTGAGAGTTTCTGAGGTCGAAGGCCAAGGTCAGTGCGTTAGCCTTTGGACGTTTTGAACATTGTCAACTTATCGTCTCTTCAGAAAATGCATTCCAAATTGCGATAATGCGAAAGGAGCACTTGATCGTGGAGACAGACTCTGTTCAGCGCAGAGATCAGCTCATGGCCCATTTCAGAGACTGTATCGAGTTTTCTGGATCCCGTGAGCATACAACTTCTTAATTCCATGGGAGGTAGTGCTGACTGTGCTCTGTTAAGTTCCTCCGCTGTCCAAAGTTCCTCCTCCGCCCGTGCCTCAAATCCCCCGCGGCAATGATGGTCCTTTGCCACCAAATCAAGGACCTCCGCCTCCTGACTATCAAGAAAACACACCTCGCTTCAACAGTCCACCCCCACCCGGTGGCCCTAGCGGCTTCCAACCTGGAATACGCACCTCGGCCTCCGCCCAACCGTTCGGAAATGGCCCGCCTCCCGGTTTCGCGCCTCCACCCCGCAGCACAAGTTTCAACGGTGGCGGACCTCCTGGCCCGCTTGGACCTGGAGGGCCTCCCCCACCCATGGTACGTGGGGGGCCTCCAATGGGTGGCCCTGTCGGTCCACCCGGTTCAATGGTTCCTCCTGGTTCAATGGGCCCCCCTGGCTCAATGGGTCCTGGTCCAATGGGTCCTCCCCCTCCACACATGCAAGGCCCACCGGGCCCACCTGGGCATCATGGGCCCGCCGGCCTCCCACCGCATCCAATGCAAGCACCATTCCCTGTGCATCCAATCAATGGCAGGCCTGGTCCTGGTCCTGGTTTGCCTCCAGGCCCAGGGTTCCCACCAGGCGGTCGCCCGCCTATGGGACCCGGTATGGGTGGCTTCCCACCAAACGGACCAGGTGTCCCTCCTCGCCCTCCGTCCGAGCCGCCCATGCACCATATCCACAAATCTCCTTCGTTGAGGTCCATGAACTCCCAATTCTCCCAGCACGACCCTCATGCAGGACCGGTACCCCCAATGCCGGCCTTCTACAACCAGGGCCGGAATCACTCGCAACCCAGTCTACATGCTCCTCAGGCTCGCCCACTGTTGCCATCCGCTCAGCCAGCTTCTCGTGCTGCTTCGATGATGGAACCTTCCTTCGACGAACCCAGCCCTCCCAACTCACCTGTTCCTGAAATGCCTCAACATACCGGGCCCGTTACGTCTGTCATTTCCGCGCAAATGAAGTGCAAAGTCTTCTTGCAGCAGCAGCATGCTCAATGGAAGTCTTTGGGCTCGGCCAAGCTCAAGCTATACCGTCAGGATCCTACCAACGTTAAGCAACTTGTGGTTGAAGCGGATAGCAAGGTCTTGATCTCGACTATCGTTCTGACCGACGGAGTGGAACGCGTTGGAAAGACGGGTGTTGCTATTGAACTCAGTGATAACGGTTCTAGAACTGGAATCATTTACATGATCCAGTTGCGAAACGAGGAATCCGCTGGTGGGCTATTCAACAGTCTTTTGGCTGGCTCGGATCGGTCCTTTGGTAGGTAATTTATGGCGGCCAACCGACTGACTCACTGCAGCAGGCGTCCACGCACGTCTCTCTTTTCTCCGGTTTCTTTGGATAGGGCTTTCATGGGCTGGGAGGCGATACTGTTAGAACTGGATGGAGCACTTAATCATTCTTTTCTCCGTTTTCTTCATGACTCGACGAACAGACGTTTTCTTTATCTATACACTACAATCCTTTACTATTCGTATTAAACATTTCCGCTCGTTTGTTGGTCGCACTCTATCTTTTTGATTGCTTGGTTACCTCGAACCATGGGACCGTTCCTTTGTCGAATCTATCGATATCAACCTTTCACGACGTGTCTACTTATATCCTTTACTGCATTACAATCATCAGCCATAGAGTTTTTGCCTTATCGTTGGCCTAATAAGGATCGGAAGTGTTCTACTCAATTCTATGCAACACTCACTGGGCAACACGGTGATGACGCATATTCAAACCGCGAACTTGAGCTGTGTAACGAGCGGGAGATGGTCACTCCCGCAGACGCCCTTTTGTGGCAGCCCGGGTTCGAGGGCTTCTTTTTCTAATGCAGCAAGAAATCCTGCGACTTGGAACTGGCTGTCACCGAGGACAAAAATATAATCTGGTGTAAATTGTTAGGCATTGAAATACCGAAGGGAAGGCAATACAGACGCACCAAGAACACTCTGCCAGTAATGGGTATAGCTTGTGTATTTAGGCTCATAGTACCCTGGTCTATCCTCAGGGACAGTATTGTGCGAGCCGTAAATGGGGTTGTCTGATTTCGAAGGATCTGAAAGTGTTGCGAGATGGTTTCTCGATCCGATAGCGTAAGCACTACGAGCCCGAAGGTTTTGACCGTGGAACGAAACAAGTTCGTCAGTGGCTAACAGACCATCCGACGGTTGCGCAGGACGCGCATTCGTGATGACTCTATCCGGGTCCACAGCTTCTGCTTCCCCGCCTTCCTCCGTGTCACCAGCCACCTGGGGCTGGTCTTGCGCGATCGACGGGTCAACGGTCCTGTGAACGACATAGGAGGGAAGGAGGCGGTCCTTTTGCCCGGGTAGGAGGGGGAATCCTGTGAGAAGCGAGTAGCCGGGATCGTCGGGTGGAAAGTTGAAATCTAGAAATAGGAAAAAAAAAATGTCAGTTCCGGTAATTGGAGCAAGGGTTTCAGCGTTACCTCCGGCCATGATGCATGGCCAATTCTGACGGCCAAGATCTATCGCCTTGAATCTGGCGACTTCCCTTACGAGGATTCCCGCCTGTCTAATTTTTAAATCAGGACAGTGTCACGAAATTGGAGACGACGGAGTTAGTTACCTAGCTCGCTCGTAAGTATATCTGCCTCACCATTGAGTATGGAGCGTGTTTGGAAGTACGAAGAGGCGAGCTTTACCGTGGATGCCAAAACAGATGCGTAGTGGAAACGATAACTCCATGAACAGGATTTTCTTTTCTCTTGACTGCCACGATCAGACCGATGTTCCGCGTCTGAAAGGACTTGCCCCGCCTGTGTGCTTCACCGCCTTCGGATCGCACGTCTTCATCGTCGTAATAGACGACCTTCTCCTCGTCGAAGACGAACTTGGACGCTTTGAACGCAATCAAGCACCCGTGAAGCTTCTTAGGCCCGGTAGCATATCGGTAAGAGTATCCCGCGGCCTCCAGCATAGGTCCCAGCTTGTCCATTCTATCCACTTCCTACTTGTGCGGGGGTGAGTTTCGCGGCTGAGGTAGGGAGAGGAACTGCTTGCACCTGAAGACAGAGTACATCCGCGTCAAGTCTTTGTATTTCTTGGTGGATCATTGGCTCTCTTTGACCGACTTTGAGGCAGTTGCTTGTTGGAAAGAGTTCCCTCCCTGGAAGGGATCATGGATTATACGGTGGTTGTGGAGGAAAGGATGCTAGTTGGACGTACGAACGAGACATTGCGCGAGGATCTTTCAATTGTTCAGATAGGTCGTTTGAAAACACAAACCGTCACCCACATTCCACGTTAGAATCTTGAGGTCAAGATTAGATTCGCCCTCAACGGTAAAAGGGATCCATGCTCGTTCCAGCAAAGCAGCACCTGGTGTACTAGGCGGAGGCTTGTTTGCATCTGCTTCCTTCTTCAGCCTGCGTTGTTCTTGGAGGGCAGCGATTTCTTCCGGGGATTTTGGGGCCCTGAATCTGCTGCGAGCCTTTGATTTGGTGACCATGATCGTTTGGGAAGAGACAAGAAAGTCTTGGCAGAGAACTTAGCGCCCACGACATCCACGTGACCCAAGGAAGGGGATGACTGGCTCGGAGGTTTGGAGGCGGTGAGCTTTGCTCCGGATTTTGTGACGGTGACAGCAAACTGCCTCAAGTCCTGATTTCTGTCCACACTTTTGGGTTTGCTGGATGCTAAGTATCGCGAATTTGTGGCGAAGGTCCCTTGCAAACCCCAACGCAAGGAGATTGTCACGAGTCGCTGCGTCCACCTGGAAGTCATCACCGTCACATCCAAATTACCGCACCTTCCGTTTTCGGGAAGCAAGCACCCTCACTCACTCTGCGCCCTCGACTCGACGCCCATCTTTTCAAATGCAGTTTTTGCCAAAAAACTATGGAAACTTTGACCTCGTCAAGCAACACAAACTAGATTTCACCGATGTCGCCGTTTCCAAATGGCAAAGTCGCGTAACGGGCCTCACCGTCATTCACTTGGATTACGAAGGTATGCGCTCAATTTGAATTTCTGTACAACCTCGTCTCAATGTCGAACCAAACGTCAGCGCCAATAATCAACGGCTACTTCGTGGTGCCAACTGAAAGTAAGCTCAAATTATTCTCACACTAGCAGCTCATTCACGGCGGTCTAGTTTTTGACGACTCGGGGTGCCCACACACGCTGGAACAGTACGATCACCAGCGCTTTTGCGACCTATCCCTGGCTAATCTCGCTCTGCAGCCTTGTCTTTATGGGATCTGAAAAGTATCCCTACAAAGGGATCCTAGATCTCTTCGCCAACCGAGGCTTTTCGAATGGAACCAATGCATGGACGGACACCGACCACACCGCCTACACCGTATCCACTGCTGGAGAGCAGGGATTCCTCCAGCTGCTTCCCATCTACCTCGATCATATTCTATATCCAACTATCACTGATGCGGGGTAGGTTCCGTCCTTTGATTTTGGTACAAACTCTGATACCTTGCCGCCCCCTTCGCCCCAGGTTTGTAACTGAGGTAAATATTGAAATCAGCTGCGATTCATCCTCAGGATCTCAATCAGCCATAGGTACACCACATCAACGGCAAAGGCGAAGACTCTGGCGTGGTCTACAGCGAAATGCAAGGTCGTGAAAATACCCCAGGGGACTTGATGGCTCTCAAGTGCGTTTCTCTGGCATTGAAATCTTTCCCCCTCACTCAGTGATTATTTGCTCAGGTTGCAACGGTTGTTGCATCCATTAGGGAGTGCCTACCGTAGCGAAACAGGCGGCCTGATGGAGGCCCTGCGTGTCCTCACACCACAGCAAAGTCAGTGCCCAGTCTTGTCGAAATCGGTGCAGGTTTTGCTGACGCCGTGCCACAGTACGAGATTACCACTCCACGTATTACGTCCCCCACAATCTCGCCCTCGTCGTTGGCGGCAAATTCTCGAAGGGAACGGAATCTTTGTTGCGGGTTGTCCAAAATGAGATTGAGCCCACGCTCATTAAACACGGCCAAGACAAGGGTCCACGACCAACCGGGTGGAAGAGGCCGTTCGTTGAAACCGACAGCGCCAAACGGTTGCCTATCGAGAAGGATACCCTTGAGGTCGTGGAATTCCCTGAGAAGGATGAAAGTAAGGGGACCGAACCGTTACATCAAGTTGGCTTCACTGACCGCTAATCCAGGCCAGGGCGAATTGATCATAAGCTTCCCAGGTCCTCCCTCAAATCATTTCCTCGAACGCAAGGCGAGTTTTTTAACCCCGCCGAAAGCATTGTTTAACATACTGATGACCCTCAGGCTTTGGACATGCTGAGCATCTATCTCACCTCCTCGCCGGTGGCACCTTTGAACAAAGAGTTCATCGAAATCGAGTCTCCTCTCTGGTATTTGTCTCGGGTTATGATCACCATTCATCATCTAAAGAAAATCTAGCTCATATATCTACTTTGGCGAAGACGTAAGGGCCACTCGGAACGATTTGCCCGTCTATATCGGCTCGGTCCCTACGGAAGAACTTCACGATTTTCCCAAGAAACTTAAGGCCACCTTGCAACGGATCGTCGAGAAGGATGGTATCGATATGGAGAGGATGCAGGTAGTAATCAATCGCGACGAGCGACAGGTGCGTGTCTGGGGACGGTGTTGGGACGGTTTAGCTTTGGTTCTGAGACCATGGTTAGCTCAGGAGCAAATTGGAATCTGCTAAAGGCGACACTTTCTCTGGTACAATCATCAGCGATGTCCTCTATGGGAAAACAGACGGGTCGGAATTGGGACCCTCGATGGACGAAATCAACTATTACCAACAACTTCGCCAATGGACAGCCGAGCAATGGAAAGCTCTTCTCCAAAAGTACTACATCGATCCCCCATCCGTCGTCGTCGTTGGCAGGCCTTCGGGCACGCTTGCTGAGAAGCTGGAAAAGGATGAAATCAAGCGCATTGAGGAGCAAGTTGCCAGACTTGGCCCAGAAGGCCTGAAGAAGGCAGAAGCTGAGCTGGAGGCCGCCAAGGCTGAACACGACAGACCTATCCCCGACGATATCCTCACTTCGTTCCCTGTTCCTGACGTCAAGGGCATCTCTTGGATCCCAGTCAGTACCCTGCAGCAACCGGGACAGGGTCGTCAGCCTGGCAAATACGTTCAGCAGTCACCCGAGTTGTCCAAGCACATCGACTCTGACGGCCAACTACTTCCGTTCTTCGTGGAGTATGACCATGTTGAGGTTCGTTCCCCTATATCTTCTTCCCTGTGTTCTGAATCATCTGATGCGTCTTGCAGTCCGATTTCACCACTATCAACGCATTCCTATCCTTGAAAAATGTTCCGGACCATCTGCGACCGTATGTTTCGTACGACACTCAAAGTATCTTCGACTGACAAAGCGCATTAGACTCATGTCCACTTACCTCTCGTCATTTTTCTCCCTCCCGGTTACACGCTCCTCCGGAGAGCGCTTGTCGCATGAAGAGGTAGTCAATAGACTCGAAGACGAGACAGTGTCATATGAAGCCGCTGCCGGTCTCTCTGGATCGTTCACCGATCTCTTCCGTGTGAGCATAAAGGTCGAAAAGGCCAAATACGAAATGGCGGTCTCCTGGCTGAACGACTTGTTGTACAATGCTGAATTCGACAAGGATCGGTGCGTATGCCCCCCAAAGCTTGATGAATAGGTGGCTGAGTCGCATGAAATAGATTGGCTGTAGTTGCTGCCAAAATCCAGCAATCCCTTCCGGAGCTTAAGCGAGATGGCAACACCGTTCTGAATTCGCTATGGAGCGACTTGATCTTCAGCGAACAGTCGACTTCCCGGGCGAGCACTGTGCTCCCCCAGGTCGAATTCATCCCCCAACTCGTCAAGCGTTTGCAAGAGAGTCCAGAGGAGGTGATCAAGGAATTCGAGGAGATCCGCAAACATGGTGAGTTAATTGGTACTCGAATCCGATATCCAATGTCGTACTGACCATCCTGACAGTTACCGATCCCGCTGGAATTCGCTTCTCTGTGTCCGGAAATGTCTTTGACATTCCCAAGCCGAGGAGCACCTGGGCCAAGTACTTCTCTAAACTGCATCCCGTCGAACTCGCCCCTGTCCCAATGGCATCGGAAACCCTGAGTGAAATTGGCAATCTTCCATCCAAGAAGGTCTGCACTCTGTTTTTACCTTGGCGTTTCGTGCCTGACCTGGGTTCAGGCTATTGTCATGAGCCTTCCAACGATCGAAAGCGCTTTCGTCTCCCATACCACCAAGAGCATTCAAGGGTTCGACCACCCAGAATACCCTGCTGTACGCCTCGCTGCCGAGGTGCTGAACGCCACAGAAAGTTATCTCTGGGTATGTTCGCGATCGGCATGTCATTGCCATTCTGACTTGGCTCCCCTAGCGGTACATCCGAGGCTCTGGTCTGGCTTATGGAGCATACGTCAGCCTTGATCCTGAAACAGGACTGTTGACCTTCTCCGTGTACAGGGTACGGGTTCCTTTCGAGAGTTGCCACGCTGAAACTGAACTTTCGCTCAGAGCTCCAACTGCATTGGCGCCTTTGAGGAGGCCAAGAAGGTTATCAATGGATTGGCTGATGGCACAGTGAGTCACACAGATGGGCACCAAAGTAGCCCACGTTCTGACGGCTTTATCAAGGTCGAATTCAACGATTCCGTGCTCGATGCAGCAAAGAGTACCATTGTGTACGGAGTGGCCAGGAATGTGTCAACGAGTGGGCGCGCAGTATGTTTGGTCTTTCCCCGAGTCGATGAAACCAGCTAACTTTGTTTTCCAGGCCCTCGTCTCGTTCGTTAACCAAGCCCTCAAAGGCCTTCCCCAACGATACCAGGTTGATCTTTTGGAGAAATATCAGAAGCTCACCAAAGAAGATGTTCTGGCCGCATTGAAGAAATACTACCTGCCGCTGTTCAATTCTGAGAGTTCAGTGGCAGTCGTCGTCACTGCACCAGCCAAAGCAGAAGCTATCGCCGAGTCATTGAAGAGTGAAGGCTTCGAGGTTACGCAACGCTCGCTGGAGGCGGATCCTTCCGAGATGGAGGACGGTTCTGAGGAGTCAGAGAGTGGCGACGAGAGCGACTCTAGTAGGTAGAAGGATGTATTTGATTTAATTTAGACAATGCCTTGCATAGAGGCCCCATCCCCGACTTAATGACAATACACGCTAGTGGCCTACGCTCCTGTTTCGTGACTACTGATGACCTGGATTGGTATTTCTTGTGCTTGACCGGGCTTGAGCTCGACGCTTCGCAAGAAGTCGTTGTCGACGAGGAACCGGATTGCTTGAGATAGGTTTGACACCGTTACGCGAATTTCGGGTAGGAGAAGCTAAGAGAAGAGTTAGAAACGGTCATGGTCAAAGGAAAGCAGGAGGAACGGACGTTGCGAAGCAAAGGTGGACGATTGTCGAAAGGGTTATGTAGCGGTCTTTTAGGTTGTGAGGGGCGTTGCTGTCGAGGTTTTGGAGGGTCGGTACCCGCTGGCTCTGCAGGAGGGACTGCGGGCTCTTCTTCTGGTTCATCAAGTGACTGTGGCGGTTCGAAAGAGTGAACTGGCGCCTTCGAAGTGACGACCTCCGGTTCACTATCGGATGAAGTATTCGCGTCATCTTGTACGGCGGTTGATGGCTTTGGAGGGGAGGGACGAGCTGGCAGCGGGTGTGAGACCGTAGGCCGTTGAGCAGCGCCTGCACGCCCTTTCCTGTCATTGCCCCGATTACCTTGGTTGTTTCGGTTCTCGGGACGCGTGGTTTTCTCGTCGTGGCGTCGCCTCTTCTCTGGTCGGACACCCATATCCTCTGCAGTCAATTGGCCACGGGCAACAGCTTCCTCCATCTTCCGCTTCTTGTCTTCCACGCGGTTGGCCGTAGGGAACCTCTTTTTGCGCTCGGCAATCCATGCTTCGAGCGATTCTGGTGTATCCAGAACAAGGTTGGTTCCTTGGATTGGGATGGGTTTCCTTGTTCAAGGGGGTAAGTTAAGGGTACACGATAGCACTGGAGGGATGACACACACCCTTTGAGACTAGGGTCGGCATCCCACTCTTCCTTCTTAGGTCGCTTGTCCCAGCCAGGAGGGTAAATGAGATGACGGTCCATCATATGCAGCTCGACAGATTTATGTGAGCCAGTAAACCGACAGTCCTTGTATGTGCATTGCTTGTTGCCTGGCTGGTACCATGCCCCTACCTGTTGTGCAGGTCGTGGCTTGTTCGCGTTGTGTTGTGCAGCAGCGGCTGGGGTAGGTTGCGCATAGTAGTTACTTGTGGACGGTTGGGCCTCGGGGAATTGCTGTAGGTAGGCCTGAGCGTAATGTGAGGAATAGGCATTCTGGTGAAAGTAGTTTTGCAGCACAGATGGAGGCTGCTGTGGTTGAGACCATGTCTGTGGACGCGGGGGAAGAGAAGGATGAGAATTGTGCATGACGGCAGACGCCAAGTTCAGGCGAGAAGCTTGTGAGAAATTTTAGATGTTTAAGCGCGGAAGCAGCAAGATATCGTATTCGAGACAGGTAGCAAATGGTACATCGATCGCAAAGCAGGGCGGTCAAAAGGCTGGCTTTTGGGATACAGTGTCTGTCAAGAACGGTGGAAGTGGGGGACGGGGGAGGAGGACTATGTATACACCCAGGTCAAAAATCAGTAGCTTCAGATTCCCTCAAGAAACGTCTAGTGCTGGTCGAAATTCATCGACTGTGGGAGGAGTCTATAATTTACTCTTGCTGCTGGAGCTCGGCTTGCTGTTGAGCTTCCCTGCCTACCCTCCTCTCCTTCTCGCTCTCAAGCTGGTTGTACAGCAAGAAGAGAGCTTTTTCATTGGCCTCGGGAGTGCCGACAATGGTGAACATCCGTTCGCCGGTATCGTCATGCGGGGCTTTGGCGATAGAGATCTTGGATCCAGACAATCGTCGGATTTCGGTAATTTTGGTTCCACTTCGACCGATGATACAGCCAACCATATCGGACGGTATGGAGATGTTTTGAGTGCGAAGATTGGTGGCGGGAGGGTTAGAAGACGAAGGAGATTGGGGTGATCCAGGTGAAGGCGCCCTGGCGCGATTGGCAGAATCGCCATTCGGGCGACGGCTTCCACCGCCTGTAGGATATGAGCCTGAATATTGGCCTCCACGGTTGCTCCTGCTGCGGTCATCGTGAGGACCAGGGTGGAAAAGCACAGTGCCCAACCCTCGTTCCCAATCTTCCAAGAGACATTTGCCAATTTCTTCAACAGCACGTCCGATCGCCTCGGGCGAACCCTGAACTTCAACCACCCTCTCTGTCGACTGCGGCAGCATTTCTTTGGAAGCGACCATTCGAGCGCCCGAGTTGTCTTGAATCGCTTTGATTTTGAGGCCGTTTCGGCCAATGATAGTTCCCATGAGATTATGGGAAATCAGGAGTCGGATCGAGGTATGGACATTGGATGAGGAAGCTGGGGGCGCGGCGGGGTTGGAGGAAACGAGTTGGGAGATGATCAAGTTGTAGGCCTTGCGATAGAAATTCAAAACGAGCAGAGAATGATGATGGACTTTGTTTTTACCTTGGCGACAGCCTCGACGCTGCCTGTGACAGTGAGGACCCGCTCATGTACACCAGCGATAACCTTGCTAACGCCGGCCTTGACACCAGTCTGTTCTCGCAGATCGGCGACATTTTTTCCAGCTTTTCCAATGATAACACCAGCGTCCTTGGTGCTGACCAGAGCGCGCAAAGTCAAAGTCTCGTTTGGCGCCGGAGTGGGCGAGCGTGAGCGAGGCGGAGAGGCTGATAATTCAGGGGAAAAGTGGCGATTGCTGTTAAAAAAAAAAGGGAAACAAGATAAGAGGATTGAAACTTACTGGTCTGTGGGTTTTGGGACGATTCAGAGGCCATTTTTAAGGAAAATTGAGGGGAACGACGAGGGGGAAGAGGGGATTGAGAAAGGTAAGAACAGAGCGAGGTAGGCGTAGACAGAAGCAGTGTGGGACAAATTTACCACGTCGCCAAATTCGGGCATGGCCGTCGCTTACTCAAACATCTCAACGTCTTATCTTAATTGACTCGCGGCAAGGCAATAATCGTGTGGCATAGTGTAGACATAAAACTCGCAGGGTTACAGCTGAATGTGCATAGAGAACGAACGGCATGGTCATTTCGCTTGTACAGATGCTATGTATACCCCTAGTATCCCAACTGGGTGAGTTGAGGGAATGACGACGAGTTGTCTGCGGTTGCCTTTTGGCGCAGCTTGATGGCGGCAAGCTGGATTCAGCGGTTAGCAACTCGAACAGCATCTCTATCCATCCTCGCACGAAACCCACCTTGCGCTCATGGAAGGCCTGAGCCTTAATCTTTCGCTTCTCTTCGAGACGATCAACAACATCCTTGTAACCCCAGCCGACTTCGTGAGACAGACGCTACACGTAGCGTCAGTAACCGCCCACCCTATACTCTTGACAGCCACAACTCACCTTCACGGTGCAATATTTGCGACCAGGCTTCAACCTCAGAACTCGCAGAGCTTCGGGGACAACCATTCGCTTCTTTCGATCGTATGGTGGGGGAACACCTTCAAACAACTTGAGGCGTTCAAGAGCGGCAGCACCTCGTGCAGTCTTGTGGGGCACCATTCCGCGGATAGCACGATAGAGGATTTTGGAGGGGGCTCGGTGGTGGAAGGGGCCGGATTTCTTGGGGTTAACAATGTGCCTCTTGTTGAGGAAGTTGTGGTACCGGAGCTGGAGGCTGATCAGTTATTGTCGTTCCAACTCTGCGCTCCGTAAACTCGAACCTTGTTGCGGAAGAAGCTGCCGGAGATGTTGATCTCTTCACACCTCACGACGACGATCTTTTGGCCAGAAAGGATTTGCTTGGAGACGATGGAGGCCAATCGACCAAGGAGGTGACCCTTGCCATCAATAACGATGGGCGTCGATGAGAAAGTGGCCATGGTCGGAGTCTAAGAATTCGACGTCAAGTTGGTGTCTTTACACCGCGTAAATTGGGAGCGGGGACGAACCTAGCGGGTAGAACAAAAATTAAGTGAGCTCGAGAACGTCGTGTACCGCAACAACAGCAATTTCTTACCTTGAGGAGTCGAGCGTTTGAGCCTTTCTGGGCTTGCACTTCGGAGTCAACGCTCTGTCGCCTGCTCGGCAAACACCGCTAGTGGCTTGGTACTCTATAGTTCTTCGGCATTCTCCGTATCTTTCCACTCTTAAGCGCCCCTGCCTCTACGACCTTGGAGACAGCAAACTACGGTGTCCATGTCCTAAATCCATGTTTAACTAGTCAAAATTCTGAAGACACTGAGCAGAAAGTGACAACGGCGGTGAGCGCCCTTGACCCCCCGTCTTGCCTCGGAATTGATGGGGTGTCGGGGTCAATGGACCCCTGAACTGTCGGGCAGTCACCACGGTCATGTGTGCCAAGCGCGGGAAACGCCGGTATGCTGATGTAATCGACCCGGTTTTCCCAATGGTTCCGTCACTGCTGGCCTCGTCAAAGCTCAGTTTCGTGTCGTCGTCACAAGCAACCATGTCTCTCTTCCGTCTTGCAACAAGGTCAACAGCCCTCTCTCGCGCCGCCTGGTCTGCGCGAACAACCCCCAGATTCATTCTCCCCCGTGCTACCTATGCCTCTGGCTCCGGTCTCTCTCGGGATGCCATCCAGTCGCGTATCTTCGACGTGTTGAAGGGCTATGAGAAGGTTGACCCCTCCAAGGTACCTGCACCCGGTCGTTTGCCATAAGGATACTTCCTGAACTACGCCCTCAGATTACACCAACAGCCTCGTTCTCGAAAGACTTGGGCCTCGACAGCTTGGACGCGGTGGAGGTGGTAATGGCGGTGGAAGAGGTATAGTATTCTCTTTCACATTATCTGAATGGTTAACTGATTACAGCTTCGAACTGTAATAGGAGTTCTCAATTGAAATCCCTGACGCTGAGGCTGACGAAATCCAAACCGTGGCACAAGGTAGGCACTGGACTTGTGTGCATCATTGTGTTCCCAAAATTGACATATTCTTCGTCAGCTATTGACTATATCGCCAAAACCCCTGAAGGTGAGCTGCATATATACAACAATATCAACGCCCATTCATTGTTCTTTCTCTCTTAGCTCATTAGTAGTGGAGAGCCACGCATGTCGGAATAATCCGTACTTTAGATTGCTGCCACCAATCATCATCTCTCATTTGGCTTCTTGGAATGGCTCCGTAAGACAAGATCTGTGCGATTTCTGCAAGATTGGTAACCGGGTTACCAGTTGTTCAATGTACAAGATCCCGACCTCAGATCCAATTCCGTCCCATTCTTGCGTCAGGCGACACCCCATCCAGTCCTTGTTCTCCCCAATGATCGGCGGTGGCCGAATTGTTGGGTCACCAAAGACGCATTCCTTTGAACGCCGTCAAGACTTTAAAAGATAGCCGGATTCTAGTGGAAGGATGCAATCTTCTGGAGCTTTACTTTGACTTTCACTTCACTGGCCCCCGATGACCACCCAGGACACCCTTTTTGTGGACGAACCTTGGCTCAAAGTCGGGTGCACATTGGGAGAGGGTTCGCGTCTTCTCCTCTTCCATCGACCACCATATTCACTGTAGCCGGTGCAGGCCCGCTTTACGATGCAAGCACGTCCACTCTTCATTTTGTTGACATCACGGAGAAAAAAGTCTCTCGATATGACGGGTCCTCTTCTGTCAACTCATGCCCCACCTTATAGGTTTTTCACGTCGAATTGTCTTCCGGTGAAATGGAAGTGGAGACCTTTGACGAACCAGTGTCATGTCTCGTTCTTCGCAGAGGGGGACGCGGGGTTAGTCCTACCTACTTGCGCCTATCATTTCGCTCACTTTCTCGTCTAGCTCGCATGCGCGGCGGCCCAAGGGTTTGCTTTGCTGGAAGGTGGTTCCACTTTAAGGTATCTTGCGAAGCCATTGTCCGAGAGTGAACGTCCCTACACGCGGTTCAACGACGGTGGTTGCGACTCTCAGGGTCGTTTCTTCGCTGGGACCATTACGTCTCCTGAGCACAATGTTCCCGGTCGACTGTATCGGTATGACCCTTCGGACCGTTCTTGCGAAATGGTCGACTCCCCATTCACGGTGCACATTAAATCTTGTTCTCATTCTGTCCCCGGCTGATGAGAGGCTCAGGATTGTAACGGTCTAGATTGGAGCGCGGATGGTAAAACAATGTCCGTCCCTTACGTCTTCTTGGTTATACCCGACGGTTGACTTATTTTTAACAAGGTACTTCACCGACTCATTGGTCAATAAGATTTTCGCCTATGACTACGACTCTGGTCAACTCTCCAATAGGCGAGTGCACATTGACGCGGTCGCAAAAGGCTTTGCTCCCGATACCTTCTGTGACGGACTATGCGTAGACGAAGAAGGATTCATATGGAGTGCTCGGTTCGTGCTTCTTGACCACATTTTGCTCGTCATCGCCTTATTGAGGAAGCTGACAGGTGGGGCGGGTCCAAAATTGTGCGCTTCGCATTGGATGGGAGAGTCGACTTTGAGATCGTCTTTCGAACGGCGCTAAACATCACATCTTGCTGCTTTGGAGGTTCGTCACAATCCCTTGTGATCAAAGTCATGGGGTCACTTATCCCGCACTTTTGAAGGAGAAAATTATGACCAGCTGTTCGTGACCAGTGCGCATTGCGGAGCAATCGGGGGTGACGCAACTAGACAAGCCGAATACCCTGATTCCGGACACGTATTCAGGATAGATTTTGCTGGACGGTTCAAAGGCCTTAAGAAACACCAGTTTGCAGGGTAGTGATTACAATGTGTATATACGGCCTAGTGTTAGTGTACGTTCATTGTCGAGAAACGAAGTATCTTGAGACGACGCGAGTTAGGGGCGTGAGAAGCTTTCGACTTCAAAATTTCCAGGCCCGTTGACGCGCTTAACGGTTCTGACGTTGTCACCTTCACATTCCAACCATGAAGCATGGCGTAGCATTCCGAAAGTTCTCGAGGACGTCGTCCCACCGAATGCTTATGCTTCGGTAAGTACCTGCTTCATCCATGTCAGGTCTTTGTTGTCCATGTGTTTGTCCAGGAACCTAGTCACTTCCTTGTTCGAACATGAAAGGATTAAGACTACCTTGCCCAAGGCCCGGGACACCGCGAGACTGGCTGAAAAGGTCAGCAGCCCCATCCCTTTTTTTACCAGGGACCCGGTTTATTAATTGCCATCCAGATCATCACAATGGGCAAGAAGGGAACTGCTGGCAGTGAATCCCAGGCCTCGTCGTTCCTCCTCAAACCTACGGCGCTCAATAAACTTCTCGAAACTTACGCGAAACGATACGCAGACCGACCAGGGGGCTACACCCGGATTCTGAAGCTCGGAAACAGAAAGGGAGACCACGCACCCGCCGCCGTTCTCGAACTCGTTGACAACCCAAAGGATTTGCGCTTTGAAATGACGGCGCGTGCAGCTGGCTGGGATATTGTTCAGCACCAGCTTCATAACCAAAGGCTGGGCGCGGTGATGAAGACGGGTGCCCAGAATGCCGAAGATATTCTCAAGGCAGCGCAGCAAGGCGAATCCACAGTTTTACGACCACAAACGGCGATGAATGTCCAAAAACTGCTGAAATTCAGGGGGCCAGAAGCTCTTGTGGAAATGAGCGAAAAGGCCAAAGAACACGCCGTATGTTATTTCCACTGGCCCTTCACATTTCACGTCAATCTAAACCCTTTTCAGGACCGTCTTCTTGCTACGCCCCTCGCCTTGAAAACAATGTACGAAGCGAAGAAGGAGAAGAACCAGAGAAACCCACCTCCCCGTCCCATTGCTGGTATGAAGCAAGTTGGAGAGACGCGAAGCGTTTTGGATCTCGCTCGCGGACGACTGGGTCACGCACGCGCTCCACCCGCGAAATTGTTGACGATGTCGACTGCATTCAACGGGAAGTACAAGCAACAGATCACACATCCTTAGATCCCCGTCGCCGGTTTCGGTCATTCCTTGCCATGATGTATGTTACGGACGCTTCTATAATGTAATGCTAATAACTTGGTCAACAACGCGAGCAGATCACCCCTGCCAATCCATCTCGGTTGGCCACCCGTTCACAGATAGGGTTCCAACCTACCTATCTTCTGAAGAAGTCCGTCGGTTCCATGACTAGATGACGTGATAGATATGGGACCCTTGGCTTTCTCACCCAATCCAACCAGACTAGAGGGTCACCTGGACCGGGTCAATGAACCATACCAGATGGCAATCTCTTCCTCCGGACACCATGAGGCGACCGGATGGGTTTGAGGACACGAGGTGACTGGGTCTTCAAGACAATCGGTGTCCGTTCTGGCACACCAGAGGAATTCGAAGCACTGGCTTGAGGTCATCGAACAGCTCGAACATGAGGGAAATTGGGAGCCAGGATATTGCACACTTGGGAGGCCGTCATGCACCTTGCGCACCCAGAAGAAGATCGGAAATACTCCGACAGGAGCTTCCTCGGTCGGTTCCTGGGTATTATTCAGTTACAAGGGCGAATACGCGCGAGCCATGGCAATTCACCGTTCGAATTCTGGACCTCATGGGTCGTTCCAGATGCAGAAACGATTATCTCTCCAAAGGCGATCGACGCTAACGCCGTTGACGGGTTGATCACGAACTGAGGACGGGGATGTGGATGTATCATCTGGTGTGGCCGCAAATAGTTGCGAGATGTAACATTGGATATCCCTCCACGATCGGGCCCTTGTTTTTCAGGAATGGTAAGCGCATTGCTTGAGCTGGATGGAGTATAAGATAAAAGAGCCTACGTCACATTGGCCACTCTGGTTCGAGATTTGAATGCGTATCGATATGATGAGCCGGACTCCAGGACGAGTGTGACCGATTCTGTGGGTTGAAGAAGAACCACGGCGCCTCCAGTCCGACCATAGTCTCGCAATAGTTGGACGGACACCGAGTCGTGCATGTCGTTGACGATGTCGAGACAAATATCATAGCTTTGGACCAGCGAAGGCATGTTCTGTAGGAAATATTATGAGTGTGCGTCCCTGACGCTTAGAAATAATAGAGAGTTATTAGAGGGTAGGTATAGTAGTTGGAGGGAAAGACAAGTGGGAGGCTTTCGCCCACAATACACACCTGTGTGCAATATTATATAGTTGGCTTGGGTTTCGGCTGGATATTGATGTGGAACTAAAGAATGCAGATTGAGCCTCTTTACAGCAACGCAAGCTTTCTCGCTTGTCGCTGCAACAATTAGGCAAAAGCGCACATGAAGTTATATCATGGAACGGAAGAAACGAAACAGAGGGGAATGTTGCCACGTTCCGTCCCACTTATTGTCCTAGCTGAGGCCGAGTGAGAAATTCTCCCCAATGTCAAGCCTCCCGGGCGGTCTACGGCTAAAAAGGACATCTGAGAAACGCGACACGGATATTTGGTGCGTGTGCAGGGACAACGAGGCGGTAAGAAGCACTATCCGACATTCGATTCTCCTCCCGGTACCTACTATTCTCACGACGTGCATGCAGTGCGTCGAACACGTTGTATCAAAACGTTATATCATGACGCTGGGATAGGCCAAGTTTGACGAAATCTTACTCACTAGGCACCGATAAAATCGCGGTTGCCTCGCGCTGAATAGCTTGAAATATCTGAGAAGCCCAATCGATTTATCTTCGCAAATGTCATCGTTCTCGAAATAACCTGGAATTCCAGAATCCATTAATTATACAGCGTCCGTAAGAGAAGTCATGTCCATAAGAGGCAAGTAATACGAGGGACGGAGGGATAAAGGAAGCGTCATTAGTCCCTGAGCATTCGAGGTGTTTTACGTCCGAACTGACCCTCGGCTAGGGAGAGGATGGTCAGCTGGGCATATCGACAGACGGCGGACCCACCCTTGCGAGTGATAGATAGTATATTTAGGACTCACCGGGGTGGGCCTGGGCTTGTGGCGGCCTCCCTAAACGTGGATCTTCCTCCCTGCTGTAGGTACCAGCAACTGGGGTAGGATATCCTTGCTGTGTGTACGCGTAGGTTGGGTAAGAAGGCTCGTGGACATTGTCGGAGTAGGGGGTATAGGCGCCGGAGTAGTTGCTGTTGGGTTGTTGGTAGGGTTCATTGAGTACATCTGAGGCACTGGCGGTGCTTGGATTGCGGTGATGATATCTGGAATCATTGCTGCCATCGGCTTTAAGATATTCGTCTGACCCCCTGGAGTCCCAGGGTTCTTTGCGCTCTGTTAACGGGATTGTGTCTTTAGTAAGCGGTTGTGTCGACAAATGGTCGTAATCGTCGTGGTCCTGTCTTTGCGCCTTTCCATATGAAGTGACGACGACGAGAAGGTAAATCTTGATAATTCGCTTTAGAATCCGAATTTGGGAGATATAAACCTGAATCAACTCACATGGAATATGCCTAGAATTACCCAAAGTCCTCCCATGATACCGATATCAACCCAAGGGAAAATGGTGCACAAGGCATCTCCTTGACTGTCCTCCAAATCCCCCTCGAAAAAGTCCTGAATGCAGCGCTCTTTCGCATCATTATGGCGGGTTGCAGACATAATGATCCACACTGCAGCAACAGAGAATGCTGCGGCAGTAGCGAAGCCATGAAGTAGTGCATAGATTCGGTACACTCTGGGCTTTTCCTGTGGTTGCTGAAGTTAGCGACCCGTGTCGTTGCTTCGGACCACTGCCGCTTACCCTGGATACACCTATGAACCCAAGGATTTGGATGCCCGCGACGGCAAAGCAGACGATGGCTAGGACTGTGGAGGCAAAAGATGGTACAGATGCGCCGACGACTAGAGAGATAATTAATGGGAAGGCCTGGTGGATGAAGGATGGTTACGCACTGGCTGGTGTGCCTACTGCGAGCGCGCCGACGACGATTGCGACCACAAGTTGTTCGATGAGGGTGGCATAGATGCCAGCATTGACCATTGGTATGGCGCAGCAGCAGTAGTCCCTGGGCTTCATATCTCTGTGAGTGGGTGAATGGTACTTAGTTGGGAGTAAAGCAACAAGTGAAACTGGAGCTGTCTCAAGGGCAGTATCGCCCGTCCACTGCATAGGGGCTGTGTTCACTTCCTTAATAGGAAGGCTGTTATGTCATTCGCTTCCAACCGTTGGCAGTGGCGCTCTCTCTTCTCTCTCCTCCAAACCCAACAATGCGCCTATACTCATTAGCACTCTTGCTGGCTGCATCTTCCAGCCTGGCCAATCCAATTTTTACTCCTGAGGACCAGGCTGCGTTCGGGCCCCTCGACGCCCCTGTTACAACCACATCCGACAAGTGGGCCTACGAGGACTGTGGTCCGTGTCATTCCCCTCCATATCAAGTCGAAACATTACTCACAGGAACGTAGGCAGGGAATACGACCTTCCAATCGAAGTGCTGTCGCTGGATGTATTCCCGGATCCCCCGAAACCAGGCAAGGACATGACTGTCAAGGTCAAGGCCAAGGTTGCGGAGACCATTGAGGTGCATTTCTTGTTCCCTTCATACGCGTGTAACCATGGGTTACTCACAGCACATCTATAGGAGGGAACCACTGCGGATGTTGTCGTCAAGACCGGCCTCATAAAGCTGTTGGACAAGACGTTCGATGTTTGCAAGGAGGCGTAAGGCCATTCTTTTCCATGGCATCCTGGTGCATTGCCCTGACCATTACGTGTAGTCGCGACAACAACGTCACTGTCCAATGCCCAGTTGAACCAGGAGTCTATGAAATCGAGCAAACTGTTGCTTTACCTAGAGAGGTTCCCCGGGGTGAGTTCCACCACGTCATTCACAATTGTCCCTCGCGCTTACCACCGTGGTAGCCAAATTCCACGTCAATATCGAGGGGTATAGTCCGGACGATGACCCTTTGCTGTGCTTGAAGCTCATGGTCGACTTCATGATCCCTTTCCCTCGCCCGCGCAAGTTGTGGTAAGCGCCGCTGATGTTACTCGTTCCTCCTACGTCTATTTTCACAGATCCTTCTGTCATGACTCCATGTACTACATACGCCATGTAATGACCTTTCACTCACTGTGCATTATCAACAATCGTTCTCGAACCAGACAGCCAGGGCACCGAGTCAGCTAATGGTGAACAAATGAGGAAGGCGGACCGCTCTAAAAGGGGCGACATTGGTTCTTGCGCTCCGAGTTCCAAACTCGCCGTTCAGTACCCACTGCATCGGTTTCTTTGAATTATAGATCAGGGAACTACTCGAGTTATACCTCGTTCTTGCTTCTCCATAAGGCTGTCAGCCAAATTTCCACACCGGGGAGACAATTGGACCATACCTGATTCGGCAAGACAATAAGCGTTCGCCCCCAGACTTCATGATTCGATCTTCGAAGTCGCAGGAGGGCAAAGCGACCTGATAAAACTCGACTCTCGCGTGATTCCTGACCCTCAGTTACTTACCCCCATGCCAACTAGCACAGAACCCTTCGAGGTGCTCTTCGAGTTCACCAACGATGGTCCGGAGCTCGTCACGCTTCAACTTACACCGGGGTCCACAACTGAATATGTCACTTCCTCCCCTTCGGTATCAGAAGGTCCGACTACTCGACTCTACCCTAAAGAAAGCGTCTCGTTGGTTTTAAACGCCGGGGCCACGTATCACTACATGGTGAAGCAGAGCACTCGGAAAGCACAGATCTCGTGCGTATTTTCAAGTCGCCAAGGTATCATACATGTAGTAATAATCCCTTCCTTCGAATTATCTTTATTGGGCACCATGATAGAATACGGAGCTGGCGGGATACCAAATGCAGTGTGTCAGACGTCTTTTCGGGCGACCGATCGTCTATGTCCCTCGTTTGGACACCGCTTAGCCAGAATGTAACCGTTCTCCGCCTATCGAACGATACATAAAGGGCAAGTACCGCCCTTGCGCGCCATTTTCCAGAAAATGCGAGGACACTGACACCGTTACTGATCACAGGTACAAATAAACGTTTATTGTTTCCAGACAGGACTCGCCGAGATCGTTTAGTTCCCGAGTAGTTCAAAGAACTCTGTCAAAGTAAATAGTCACGGGAACGGTGGAGCTGAACACGGATGATAGAATGGCAATTGGCATTCGTCGACAACCTCACCAACGCCTCGATTTCAAAGCTTGAACCTTCGCGGCATCCCTATTGGGCGTGCTCTCAGTACACGCGTTCGTTCCTGTAAACGAAACAAAAGGACTTACGTGAAAACTTTCCACACGGCCGTCTGGTTCTTATAGTAAGTGAAGCCTGTTAATGCGCAATGAGTTACCTGTGAGAAATCATATTCGCCAACATAGCTCACTGTCGTTGGGAGAGGCCTGAAAGAGCAGCATGAGTTGCCATCTTTACATACGCCCCAAAAGAGACAATACTTACACCGTCGATGATGTAGTCACCATACTTAATATGCCTGTTACCCCCGTGCTCTTTCAAGCCGAGCATACCGAATTGCCAGGGCATGATTCTTTGGAGGAAGATGAGATCGTATACATGTCTGCGAACCTAAAGCACGCACCCTCTATTACATTGTCAGGAAAGTTTAAGTTGAGTATGTGCAAAAAAGGGCCACTCACGCATGGTCAGTGTCAAGAGCAGTCTTGACCCATCGAGGATAGATCTCTGTCTTGTTTTCTGATTTGCAATTGGCTTCAGGCGATCAAAGTCGGCGATAGCAAATGGACACTTACGGAGACCCCAGGTACCGAATTCTTCAAGGACGACTGGTTTGTTCGCCTTCTTGGCAGCTGGGAACAGGTCACTGGGAAGCCATGGACTGGAAGGAACAAGAGGTCGTACATTCGGCGTGTTGACGGATCCAGTCAAGGCCCCAAGCGCCGATAGTGAAGTTTGTTCGCTCGGGGTTGTCCTATTAGAGCCATTAGCCAGGTTGTTTCCAACAAGAGCACAGAAAATACCCACCAAGTTAGCGTACCTGTTCTTGTCAGGTCAAAATCAGCCCCAAGTGAAACAGAACCAGTGCATACCAGTATTGAGGATAGATGTGCTGGAAGTAGGTTTCGTTAAGTATAGCATGATAATCCTTTCGTGACAACCACCACTCACGTAGGTTCCAAAGTCAATGTTGGGAAGGGTGAGATCAACGTCAAAATCTTCACCAGCTGTAATAACACCAATTGAGTTTCTGTTCGCATCTCAGGTCACGAATATCCCCTACCATCGCCGTTGTAGTTGTAGTCAGAGACCCATTGACCATTCAACCAGTAACCAATATCCTCATCTCGCTTGTAGAAATGGCCTTCACCTCCGGTGGTGATGAGATGGTGGCGATCCCTATAAGCAACAATCATCAGGCAACTGCGGGTGATTCGATACAGACGGACCTTACAAGGAGCGAATGAAGTCAGATTGTTCCCTATACCAATGTGTGATGATATCAGAACCCGCAACACACTCAGGTCCGCCCTGCATGTCGCCTCTGCAGCGAGCTTCGTTCATCAACTCCCAGGCAAAGATGTTGGGCGAATGCTTGTAGCGGCTGACCAGCACGCGGACATAACGCTCTAGGCTCGGTTAGCCGTGGGGACAGTGAAGGAAGGACAATCCTTTACGGTATTCAGCGACAATCCTTCGGTCCGTATAGAAGGTATCGTGGGTTCCTTGGGAGCCAGCAATCCAGTTAACATAGAGAGAGGAGCCCTGTCCGCGTGTTAATACTGACGGTACGGTCTGAAGAATGCCAGAGACGCACTCCGTATGCACCCCTGAAAGGACGACGTTCAAAATCCGTTACTCCTGGATTATCAGAAGGCTTCTTACCAGTTGTTTGTGAACGCAATAATGACCTTGATGCCGTATTTTCCTGCAGTCTCAACGATGTTGTCCAGGCGGTGCAAACCTTGAGGACCATCGTTCAACTTCCACTTGGGGCCATCCCAAACCTGATAGTAAGTCAGGTTGGATGCAAGTGCCTCTGGAAGTTCAGTCGCGTTGATAGCGTTAAAACCCTGTAACGCCACTTGAGTCAGAGCTTGTTGGACCATGAAGGATTCGTATTGATGTACCCAGGTTCGAAGGACCTTGATGCCAGCGTCCCTCATTTCTCTGAAGGTGGCCTCAACATCGCGTTGGTTGGTGAGGTGTGGAAGCCACTAGACAACCAGTCAGGATCCTACGCGCGACAGACCCGTTGAGCTGAGTCCACCTACATAAGAGTTCGCCCCAACGAAGTACTAGAATGTAGCGTCTGTCAGAGGGCCCATCCCAACCTGAAGGATACAGTGACACTCACGAATGGCTTCCCGTCCAATTCAAAGGACCTTCCCCTTGTCTGTACGAAACCACGGGGGGCTTTAGAGGGACGACCAGGGGCGGCAAAAGACGTCCCGATGAGAGAGCCGAGGCAGAGCAACCAAGCGAGAAGGGTTTGACGCATTTTGGGTGCGAAATAGCCTGATTTTGAGACATGTTGTCCTCCTCGTTATAAGTGAAAAACAAAGTGTAAAATATTATCGGCAGAACTTCGCGTGAATTCGAGGTCTTTGGACCAGGTGTTGGCCCATGATTTAGGCAGAGAAGAGACTGTCCCAACTCCATCCGCGCTTCTCAAGCATTTGCCGGGCCGCCGGATTGGGATTTGGACGCGCCAAGGGCGTCAAGTCCACAATCATTTTGACACTTGACCGTCACGGCCTCTCTACCAGATGCCAAAAAGTTCGAAGAAGAAGAAAGACAAGGCGGCCGACTTTACGGTACGCCCTCGTTCTATGTTCCAGGGAAAATACAAGACTAATCTTGGAGTGGTCGGGGGTTGTAGAAAGCGAGGCTCAAACTTGGAAAAGGGAAACAGCAGCCATCCAATGTTATTGATACTTCGTTCAAGGCTCGCTGTACGTTAAATACAGCTTTTTCATTTACATGGAGACTGAATGACGCTACAGCTATTGCGCTGCCCACCCAAAGCATCGTCGTAGAGAAGGATGCCTCTACTCCATTAACGAAACGACATCTTTCGTTCACAGACCTTATCTCCCACCTCAGGCACCACAATGCGACGGTACGAAGAGGTAGATCTTTGGTTAGCTTTGTGGCTACATTATCTTACAGACACGCTCATAGATGCTATCCTGGGGTTGAGGGAACTGTTCGAGGTGCATTGGGACGTCCTGGAATCCAACATGTCCGCCTTTGTCGGTGCAATTGTCAGGCTCATCGGGGACGAGGTATGTCTTTTGTCCTAAAAGAGAAGCGCAGAATCTCTTATATACCTCAGGACAGCGACGTTAGAAAAACACTTTTGCAGTTCTTCAACTGGTTAATCCCTCGGATTCCAACAGTCAGTTCGCCCGCCACCAACCTAATCCACTTCTGACCTTAAAACTAGGAGAACCTCGTCCCCCACTCTCATCTCCTTTTGCTCTACACTACCTCTGCTCAAACCCACATCTTCCCCGAAATCAGGATCGATGCTGTTCGGTTCCTGGACATCTTCTTAGAGAAGATACCTGAAGTCCTCGTAAACGGACTTAATCACACTGTCAAAGGTCACGGCCAAAGGATCTTGGATGGTTATCTGGGCCTTCTGAACGCTGGTACGAAGTTTGGGGGCAACGAAGGCGAGTACTTTACCTCCGCATTTTAACAGCTCTCCATTAAACCCGTGATCAGGTCCTGTTCAAGCCACTTCGTCAGCTAGCGTTACCCTCACACCCGCCGTAAGCCCGTCGAATACACTCTCCGTTAAGCGCGACTTATCGAGATATTTCAGTCGAAATATGTCGTTCTCAACTCCCTTTCTACGTTTCTGAGGCATGCGCTTCGAACGAGCGAAGCTAAAAGCCCCTTCCCGGAGGCAAGTTCATCACTGTCGAAACCTTCTCTGGCTTGGTACCTTAAACCAGCCTTTGAAAACGAAGGCGCATTCCTAGAATTTGAGAAAAAACTTAGCCCGTGGCGATCCTCGAGCTCCGTGCCCAGCATCCGACAACCATGGAAGGAGGTCGTAGAGGATGAAGACATTGATGACGATTTCCTGGCTCCAACATCCACTCTCGTCGACCTTCAGTCCAACCAGATTTGGACGCTTCAGAATGTTATAGACACTGCTTCCAAGTCTGCCTCGGAAGTTCCAACGTCCACAAACGAGACTTCTTTCATTGAGGTGGGCTTCTGACCTCTCGAGCACGAACCGACCTTTGACCGTTTCAACAGCAACTCGCTCGAACCCTGCACTCTAGCCTTGTTGCAATCTTCTTGGATTATGCTCCATTGGCTTTTTCACCCTCCGGAAGCCCTTCAGAAACGGAGACGGGTCTGGTGATTACCGTTGTCCAACTGGTTCGCACTCTGTATCAAGCAATTGTGCAGAAGTCAGATAAGGTGCGACGGCTTCTCTGTGCTTACCGCGCCGTCATTACTTATCTGCATTGGTGCAGGTTGCGGATGCCCGGGTTCAAGAACTAGAGGCATTGCTCGGCTTTATGGCACCGTACTTCCCTGCAGAATCGACCGGCAAGAACATCAAGGTAGATACTCGAACTCCAATGGTAGCCTCGATTCTAACGTTGCTCTAGTTCGTGCAATTTGTAGACACCTACAACCTCGTCTATTGCGAGCTTGTGTCTTTCCTATTGATCACAACATCAAGGCAACCTTCGCGAGCCCCATCTGCTCGAAGGTACAAAACCAAATCCCCTGTCAAGCTCCATCTACGCAACTTTTGGGAAGCGGGAGGCGTCGGGGAGTTCATTGACGAAAAGCTTCAAGGTCGATCAGGAAATAGTGGAATTTCTGCCCCGATCAATTCTTCTGCCTATAGCGATTTCTTACCCACCATCTGGACTTTTATCAACGAATTCGCGACGCCCAGTGGGGAGGATAACGAAGGAGGGTCGAATGCGATTCTCTTGGCTCTGCTTGATCATGCCACCAAAATGTCCTCCAAAGCGGCGAGCAAGCGGTTAACGATCGATTTTGTGGCAAGATTGATATTGGCGAGTTGCTCCCGTATGCTCCGCGTGCAGTCCCATATGCTAATCACAATCGCTTGGGGTACAGCTGGATAACGATCCTCAGTACCGAGGGAGCTTTAGGACCGGGAGGAGAAGTCTTGAGGATCAGCGTTTTCGGGATTGGATAATCCACCTTCCTCAGGTCCTTTGGGAGCTAGGAAGTTCAAACTTGGTTACTTCAGAGGTCAGCAGTCCCTGATTGCACACAGACCTTGGGGGCTTCCACCTGACGCACACTGTAGATCGTCCTGTTAGCCCTCCTGCGCGTACTTCAAAGCCGTTCCATATTGATAGAAGCCGAAGTACGTCCATACTTCTCCGTGCTCTTCTCGATTCCCCTCCAACGCCAAGACTGACAAAAATACTTTTCTTTCCACTTCGCATCAAAGACAATTACCCAACTGCAAGCTCGAATGGCACCCTACTTTAAATTTAACCACGCAGTCCGCGGAGGGGTGTCAGGTCCCTACTGCAAGTTGCCACCTGGCTCGCCTCTTCGTCGCCTAGTCTTGGATATGGTTTCGGTATTGCTGCTGAGAGGGTGGGGTAAATCAGCCAAAATGACCAATTCTGAAACGAGCAGGAATTTGGTGTTGGCTGTTAATGATGCTGTCGAAGGGACGGCGGAACACAAGTACTGGGAACATGTGGGCAGGTGCTTCTTGTAGCCATCTACGAGTGTCAGGGGTATGGGCAGTATCCATGGAGTTCCACTCCTAGGCGGCGAATGATTACGCTTGTTTCACATTAACTTCTTATCTGCACATTCGTATTCCTACACCGCACACGACTATGTAGGGATTGTAATCGCCGCGATTGACGGTGTCTGCGTAACGAGAGGTGATTGTGAGGTCAGACGAAACTTATACAACATATGAGTTTATTCCAGGACGAGAACAAGAGAGTGAAAGCATGATACATGGCTACAGCAAGTACATGACTGAGGTTACAAAAGACTGACAGTGATGATCCTAACGAGTCTGGCTCGAAAGCGAGTGCAAACTAAACTATGACAAGGCCAGTCGTTCGAACGTCAGGTTAGCTGCAAGCAGCCAACTGGTGAACGATCGCTCGCACGGAGAGCGCCCTTTGCAAGTGTGTGTCGACTTGTGCCAGAAAGCCTGATGATTGCAATAGCGCCACTGAGCTGGCAGTAGCGTTTTCTTGGAAAGGAAATGATAGAGAGAGGAGAAAGCTTGGGTATGCTTGAACTCGTTACGAGTTTCTATGAGGGTTGGTTATTGCGAGGTTGGAAACCTAGTTCCAGTGCCAGGTAACACCGCTGATGCGGCCGAGGCTGTGGTCGGCAAGTTGGGCGAACGCGGAAGGGGTGAAGTCAAGGTCAGTGACTGCACAGCCCTCGCAGCGGTCAGTGATGGCGACGGTGACGCTCCTTCCTTGGTCTAGAAGTCGTTGAACACAGCAATTCGATGGACAAGGAAATAACATGGACGTACAGGTAGCGGTGACAGTCCTGCCGCAGAGGGGGTTGGTGTTAGGGTTGACACGGTTGTATCCGCTGGAAGATCAATGGTAATCAGGACTAGTTCATTCATTAAAAGATAATACGCACGGGTAGTTATCGAAGAGGAGGTGGGAGACGGCAGCAATGTAGTCGGCGTTGGTGTTCACAATACCGCAGGCACCAAGACCAGCTGGGACGAAGAAAAAAGGTTAGAAAAAGTGCATCTCAAGTAGATCAGGCTGCATACCGTCGTAGAAGGTGCCTTGGCCGGTCTGTGTGCCAGACATGAACCCTGGCTGGTTACCGCCGCCGTTGCCGGGCTGTGGGGCAGGTTGCTGTGGGGCAGGTTGGGGAGCAGGTTCGACAGGTGCAGGAGGGGCCTCCGGGGACGGGACAGGTGCGGGCTGCTCAGGCTCAGGCTGGGGCTCTGGGGACGGGGAGGGTGCAACGTTGACAGGAGGGACCTCAGGGCTGGGAGCTGGGGCGGTGCTGGGGGAAGGAGAGGGGGTAACGAAGACGAGCCTGGGCCTGCATCGCTTCCTGAGAGTGGCTGTTGGAGCCCTGGGGACGAGCGCGGGCTGGACCTGAGGCTCAGCGACGCGGGCAGCGATTGACCTGTGGTGCGCGTTGTGCCTGGCGATGTGGGGAGTGACGAGGCCGTTGACGGAGGCGACGGCGGCCAGAAAAACGACGACAGCGTTGACAAAGGAAGGCATGGCTGAAGAACGAGCGGTGAGGGATGAAAAAAAGAGAGACCGGATAACTTAAGTAGAAAGGAAAGGGAATGGAAAAAGCTCAAGGTTGCGATGCACGCTAAAGAGTTTTCCAGCCATCAAAATTCATCACATCACGGCTAATGTTGACCTTGGATAACGTAACACCGCAAAATACAACATTTCTACAATCTTTACGCTCGCTCGACGAAGTACTACGCACTCCCAGCCTTTGCCCCATACATCTTCACCAGACCCATGCTTGCAGTGCTCTCCAAGTTCTTTGCATACCCGTCAATCTGTCCAAGCAACAACAGGCTCTCCAGGCGACTCGGCTCAGGCGGGATCTTGAACATTCGGCTCACGTCTTCCTCCGGAAGAGGTGCCAAGCCCTGCGCAATCCGTACCTGGTTTTCTTCCTTACGTTTTGCAATGTATGCCTCTGCCTTTGCCCGCTCTCGTGCAATTTGTCGGCTCAGGTACGACAAGTTGCCTTCCTCTGTCCTGTACGATTCCAAGGCTTCAACAATCTGCTCCAGGTTGCGCGTCGTTCCCGCTGTTCCAAGATCGAGGACCGAGAACGAGGGTGCGAGGGCGGAACCAGATGGTAATGTGGCGTCCTGAACAGGTTCTTTCCTGGTCTCTGTCAAAGTTCCGAGGAACGAACTCAACAGGGGATTCGTTCGGATTTTGAGAGGAACCTCTTCCAGGATTGAGGAAAAGGTGAGTCGGTGACTGATCAAACTAGAGCATCGTTAGCGAACAGTGACAATGGAAGCCGTTCCCAGTTTGCTCACCTGGGTGTGCTAAAGTTTGATCTTTTGTAGGCATCGAGGAATGCGACAGTTAGCCGGAATGCCCTAAATGATGCATTGCCCCTTGCAGTCTGGGACAAGTCTAGGGCACTAGAGTCAATCAACCTGACCCAATCCCTTCGAATACAAATACCCTCACCATGCACAATGACGATTCCGCCGTGTCGAAGTTTGTCTTGGTGGATAGCCTGAGTATCAAGCAATGTTTGGTTGAAGAATGCACCCAGGGTCGTTGCTTGATAAAAGCCGACCACGCTATCGTCTGCCTGCACTTCCTTTAATGAGCGAAGCATCGCAGCTTGATGACGCGCTATGCGAGTTGCAAGGGTCAATCCATTGTTTTCTCCGAGCCCAGCATGGAATGTAGGGCTTACCAATAGACTTGGAAGCCTTCTCAGCTTCATCGCCAGCATGGGGTAGCGGAAATGAGTTTGAAATTTCGAGGACGCCGTCGAGATCGAGACCCAACAAAAGTCCGTGTGCAGTGGTAGAAGGAGCTTCTCGCGCGTGTTTGATTATTTTAGTGACAGCCTGATCGTTTGTTAATTATAAGGGAGATGCCAGCAAGTAGCAAAAGAACCAATACGCACCATACCATCTAATTGAACAACGTTAAGAGGGATTTCGGCCTCGATATCGATGACCTTGGCCATTGAAGATGGGAGAGCCTCATATGTAGGGGCAACTTGAACAGGGGCTACCGGAGCAGCAGGTAGCGAGGCTGCCAGGGCAGCAGCCATTGAAGGGGCGGCCATTTTGCTTTACGAAGGTGGTTTTTTGTGGAGACCTGCAGCTGATGGATATTATCCCACTGAAACTTGATCTCTTGTCAAGGCTGTTACCATACATGTACAAATATGGGCGGCAATCAATCACCGGAGTTCCGGGAAGCAGGTGGACAGCAACGACCCTCAGTGAGCGCTGAGTTACGGTGGCAAGGGCTACAGTAGAGTGCAAGGTCGGGTATTTTTCGAGGAAGATGATTGCCTCGTGTGAGGAAATCCACGAAAGAAGATAAAGAACTACGTTACGGAGAGATTCCGGAAAGGGTATGACACAAAATTGAAACTCAGCTTGTACTTATCTGTCAGAGCTGGACCCAGTGTGGTGCAGATTCTGTATTCAGTCACTAACCACCACCCAACTCTGGCTCCCGCAGCCCCGCTGTCCCACCGATGGCCTGGTCGCGGTCTACCCGAATTACCATCCTTTTATGTATAGACATTGTCTTTTTCTTTATTGAACTCATTGCAGGCATGTTGACCCCATTCTCGTCTCGGTCCTTCACAGCCTAACAGGTCCGACTTTTGCTCTGTAGGTTATGCGGTTGGGTCTTTGGCGCTCATTGCAGATGCCTTTCACATGCTCAAGTATGTCTTCGTCCATTTTTCGTGGACCCAGCGCTGAGCAATCGCTGCAGCGATGTCTTGAGCCTGATCGTAGCGCTCTACGCGATAAAGGTGTTTATTATACTACCCAAACCCTGGTCAACAGTTTCTCAATCCCTTCGTAGCTCACCAACGCCAACTCTATTGACTCCCGGTATTCGTACGGCTGGCACCGTGCTGAGATTGTCGCAGCATTGGTCAATGGTGTATTCCTCCTTGCGCTCTGTTTCTCCATTTCCCTTGAAGCCATCGTCCGTTTCTTTGAAGAACCAGGTATGCATCACCTTGAACCTGACCTTCACGAGGCCTCAATGCTACAATGCAGAAATTTCAAACCCAAAGTTCATCGCTCTCGTTGGTTCCTTCGGGCTCGCATCAAACCTTGTTGGACTGTTACTGTTCCATGGTACGTTATATTCCCGTTTCACATGTCGTTTCGCCTAATGTCTCTCCATGCAGAGCATGTACATCCCCATTCCCATGACCATAAACACGATTCCAAGTCGCCCAGCCCTTCCAGCTCTCGCGAAGGCTCAATTCGGAACAGTGCCACAGGTGCTAGCAAGGATGGACATTCGCGTCCTCGTCCCAAACCAATTCGAACCCACTCTGGCTCTCAATCACCTGCTTCCCAGGACGATATACTTTATGGCCATCCTGCTGCTACCCGCGCGTCCCTTGTCCAGACCGCCAACGAGATTGCTGCTCAATCGCCTCCGGCGCCGTCACATGTCCCCTCCTTGTCGCAGGGTCGAGCTTCCATCGATTCGCCGGCGACTGCTGGTCAACAACATGGCCACAATGACTCTCAGATTATTTATACTACAGACAACCGTACCTCGGTCGACGAACAATCACCTTTGTTGGCAACTACTCCCGATGTACCAACAGAAGCCCGCAAGCGTTCACATGCACATGGGCATGGTTCGATGAACATGCGAGCTCTCGTTTTGCACGTCATTGGAGACGCGCTTGGAAACGTTGGCGTTATCGCAACCGGTCTAGTCATCTGGCTGACCGATTGGAGCTGGAAGTATTACTTTGACCCAGTCATTAGTTTGGTCATTACCGTTATCATTTTTTCTAGCTCAATGCCTCTCGGTACGTCACCAGGATGCTCGGCTCTAGCGCTAACCCTCAGTATTTTACAGTCCGAAGTGCATCCTTCATTTTGTTGCAGGGAGTGCCTCCGACTGTCTCCTTGGACGAGGTGAAAGATGCTATCCTCGCTGTCGATGGCGTTATCTCTCTGCATGAGCTTCATGTGTGGCAACTTTCTGAAAACAAGCTAGTCGCTTCCGTGCACGTCCTCGCATCACGGAATCACGACTTCATGCCTATTGCAGCGAAGATCCGTAAAGCGCTGCATCACCTCGGCATCCATTCAAGCACCATCCAGCCCGAGTACCGACTCCCGCCCAACCAATTGCCCGAAGGCACCCAAAAGGCAAGCCCGAGAGCCATTTCCATTTCCACTTCCCCACTTATACATCAATCTTCGACAGATTTCTGAAGATTCGTGCCTGATCTTGTGTCCTGCTGATCAAAATTGTGATCCTTCGGAGAACGCGTGTTGTCGTGAGTTCTTGCAATTTTTTGTTGACGTTTTCCTCCAATTTAAGACTCATTTTTTACATAGCACCCCCGAATGTAGAGGTCTAGGGAAGGACTTTGGTGTCTTTGCGTGCGAGTGAGTTAGATTAGAGCGTCTAATGACATTTAATTCCCGAACTCTGGTGCAAAATAAGGAAAATTGGTGACGAACACCTGGGAGGAAGCAAGACGTTGAAGAATGGCTTGGCTGGCCGCCCCATTTCTTCGATTACGGAGGTCATTGGCTAAACGTCTAGCCATCGACGAACTACTCGCACCGAGAATAGTACGATTATCTTTCAAGACGGTCGTCATCGACCATTCCAAATGGAAAGCAGCTGTCAAGGTCGATAGAATGATACAGCTGGTGAGCTCGACCACTGTTGGGTCCTGGGTCTTCTGGTTGTCCATGGCATGCAAAAGCGATGGCAGGAAAAGGTGGATAAAGAGGGGTAGCAACGGTGGCGACTGCGAATTCCGCGGCATCGCAAGAACAAACGTCGCAACTCTGCGGCAGAGTTCGATTTCGTTTCGTTCTGCCGATAAATCTGCCCAAAGAACCTGCAAGAACGTGGTGGGTTGCAAAATCTTCAGACAACGATCAACATCCAAGTCGACTATTTTGCCATCCCGCGCCATGGACAAGGCAGTTCGGATTTGGTGTTTGGGATACTGTTCCCAGTCTATGAAGGGGCTGTTGCCTATTTCAGCGAGAGAGCGGACATGGAAGCTGGTTAGAATTCCGGGAGCAGTCTTCAAGGAGAAGGAACCGACCTGTTCGATTTGATGCCCGTCTGACGACATCCTCGACGGCTGCGATGTCCAACGACTGACGGTGGGCGGAGTTGTTGTTCGCTTCGTCGGCTAAGAATCGTAGGACTTGCGCACTGCACAGTGCAAGTACCGGTTGAGGGCAAGAGGTCGAAGTGATCAACGTTTGCAGAATCTCAACGGTCTGAGGGTCAGGAGGGGGTTGTCTACATGGTTGAAGTCGTTGGCGACGGCTCTGACAATGTCCGCAAGATGAACAACTCACTTGAAAGTGGAAGATCGAATTTCTTTGATAAGGGCCTTAATGACCCCGACCAAGGTCCAGTTCAGGATAGGTCCGGTGAAGTACGAAACACCATTGGTAAGAATATCAGAATCAATCTTGTGGGCGGCAGCAGCCTTAATCGCTTGCGAGAACAAGGTGGCTGAAATTCGGAGAAGGACCTTTGGGTGGGTAGATCTGCAGGGTCGAAAAGATGTTGGCAAAACAAGGCTCAGCTCAAGGGTGATGAAAAGCTTGCCTCAAAATGCTATCTTCAATCCCTTCGCTGCTACTGTCAAAAAGAGCTTTGAACCATGAATGGAAGGCTGCAGTTTCGGGTAACTGTGCTGATTCTATGGGTAGAACTTCATCTGTGTGACGAAGGAAGGTAGTTGAGAAACTCTGGCCATCTTTGGTGAAGACTTCCTCCTCGAACTAGCAGGCGCTCAGTACCACTAAGAAGAAAGGAATAAATGGGTATCGCACCTGGAACCGAATGATAGTGTATTGCAAAAACAGTACCACGTTTCCTACTTGACTAACCCCAGTTTGGGGGTCACCTGGAGCCCGGTTAAAAATCTCTCCCAACGGTATGTATGACGTTTTGACTTGCCTACTGATTCACAGTCGTAAGCTTCTAAGAACGAGAGTGCGTAGAACACTAGATCGGAAACTTTAACGTGAAGGGAAACAAGATCCAATGCGAATCGGTGGGTGTATAACAGTTGACAAAGTCGACCGAAAGGCTCGACATCTCCGCCTGTGGAAGAAAGTTCGAAACGCTTTGAAACAGTCAGCTGGGTCAAGTGGGAAGTGGGAGTTCTGCCGTACCTTCAACACCAATGCGGCTAACGGTCGATGACTATTCTCATCCTTCCAAATGCGATCAAGCCAGTGATTTGCCTCGAGAAGATCCGGGTCCTGGGCTAGTCGCACGTCGAAATCACACTTAGGTTTTGCATGCGCCGCTGAGCATAAAACAGACTGAATCCTTCTATACAATACTCACAGTTAAGTCCACGTTCATATCCTGTGATTCATGGGCCGGCGCCGAGGGCCCTAGCAATGGCTCGACTTCTTGTACCACAGTTTGTTCGATTAGGTCCGCCTTCAGTAATTGTTGGACGAATTTGCGGGCGAATGATGTCTGTCTATCATACCAATCAACGTTCGAACTAAAACAGATAACAAATGAATGCATGGACACACCCGTCACTCGCTCCATTGGACCCTGTGGCTTGCGAAATGAAATGGTCGCCTGGAACCAGAAGGTCTTGTCTCCTGAGGGCCGCCCTAATGCCTTGACGAAAGGCTGTACGCTGTATGGTTCCAGTGAGAGCGGAATATGTTGATCACTGAAATAAACTAACCAAGTCTGTAGAGAGGCCTTGATCGGTGCTAACGACCTTTTGGAAAGCGGCGAGGTAGGAAGGCACCTTGAATGACGCAATTCAGATACTGTAGAATGATAATAGGAAAAAGTAACCCACCCGTCCAAGAATAAACGCTCTCCAGAGAGCCGGCTCGCCGAGCGTAGGGCACGATGTGAGGCACGTAAAGAGGGATACAAAGACTTGAGTGCAGAAAACGGGCGCCGTCCATGAAGACCATCTCCAGGCACTGACAAGAAGAGCAACGACCTTCTCTGTGTTTCCTGCTCCGAAGTCGCGAGCTCGATGTTTGACCTGATTAGGCAGACTGTGGTTCGTGAGGTGCTCGAGGGACAGGGAGGAGGTCGAGCCTAGAAATCGTACCAAGTATTGCCATAGCAGACCCAGACTAACTACGTCCGTCTCCGAGTTCAAAGATCCTACACTCTGTTTCGCGACTTGCATACTTTGCATCATCTGAGCTTCTCGCGCAGCCTTTGCATCGTCTTGAATGACTCTGTTCAGCTCCATGGCGAATTGTTTGAGCCGAACGCGGACTTGAGCGTCGAGTTGGATTACTCTCATAATGTCAATGGTGGTAGAGTATGCCAGCCATACTTGGGTAATCGTCATTTGCGATACGTCCGTGTTATAAGACAGTAAGTGGGATAACAATCGCTCCGAATTCTGCACGAGTTTGTGGTGATGATAGTTCAAAATCATCGTATGGGATGTTTGGACCAGGCAGAGCGCGTCTTGAACGGTCTCGAGGTTGGCGAGCGGGGATGCTGAAGGAGACAGAAGGGCGGGGGGAGGGATTTGGCTGCTCTCTTCGTGTGTCCGAAGGGCCAGGTCGCACAGGAAATCCAGAGTGGCACCTGAATGGAAGTCGGCAGAGCGAGCAGCAGACAGGAAAGTGGCGACGTAGACATGTAAGGGCAGTATCCCATCCTTCAGTGCGTAGACAAGGTACTTGTTGAGGCTTGAGTCTGCGGGATAAGACCGGTAGAGAAACAGGACGGAATCTATTGAAATACAACGATAATAAGCATCCCTATGGAACCCCAACTCAGGCAACGCTAACTCACTACTGATTCCACTTGCCACCGACTCTGGGCTTCCGAGAATTGGGTTCTCGTTCACAAAGTCCTTGCACAACGCTAGCCACTGTCATGTTCAACTGTCAGCTACTACTAACCCATGAAATTGAGTACACCGTAAGACGAAGTACCTTCTGAGCAGATATCCCACTTTGGAAGCAATTCCTTGTGATCTCCGTAAGTGACATAATGTCTTGAGCGTTTGTATCCGTCTTGAGTTGATCCTAGAGCCTAACGAAGGAAGTGACCGTCCTGGTCCAAGTTCAAGCCCAGTCCGCGATGATGATGCTTTACCGTACGCGACCGTCCTTTCCTAATTAAGCATTCCGAACATCGCGACGCCGCGCTTCGACAAAGTCCATCCGCTGCCAGTGTCAGGTTGTGGTGTCGTGGGGATGGAGAAACTGCCCCACTTCGGAGTAGGTTACCTCCAAATCTCAGTTAGACGAATCTACTGAGCCATGTCCTTCATCGAAGTACTTCAAGTGCGACGAGCGCTACACTCAAAATAGCGACAAGAAACAGTGGTATCAAATTAGCGGGAAGCTCACTCCGGATCGAGAGGACATTTTACAAGGTTCTCTCAACGTCTAGATATACATCCACAGTTTTGGTTCGTCTTCAGACCTTCAAAGCTTCAAATGCGATGGGCACTCAGTCAGCCGGGTGTTCGTTCGAAAAGTTCCTGCTCATAACTTCCTCCCGCAGTTGAGCAAACTAGACGGGTATCAGTGGCTGTCGTCAGTTACCATACCATAAGAGGCCAAATCATCGAAGAGATGAGCGTACCCTGTCTTCTTCAGCCTTGGTCTTCGAAGCTAAACCCCGGCTCGTTTTTTCCATATGCACGAGTAATGTCTATGAGCAGGTATTTATCAGCCACCGTCTCGGAATAAAAGAAGCAAACCGTGGTGAAGAAAGGAAGGCGAACTTGGGGGAAAGTTTCCGATGTCCTCCTCTGCTCAGCACCGATTAACCTTGACTCACTCTGATAGAGCGGCTCTTGAGGCCGCCGTAACTTTGAACGCGCTTCAATGGCACAGGGGAGACATTTAGTAGCTCCAGCTGTTGGTGCAGATACATGACATATTGTTCGAGGCATTCAAGGTAGTGCCTTTTCTTTTCGTGCGACGAGATAGTTTCCCTGTCAATTAGATCATTAAAATTCAGTCTAGAAGTTGTATGACGGAAAGGAGGAGGACATACGGATCAGATGTCGTCGCCTGACCGATGCTATGGCTGGTAACGCGTCGACGTGCTTTGCCGCGACTTGCCTCGCTTTTAGCGTCGTCCGCTGACTGCGGAGGTTCGAGCGACGGACTCTTGGAGCTAGTATAAGAATGGTTTGAGTCCAAGTTCTCGTGCTTCGTAGTCGGATGGGCGGACGACTCGGACTTGACATACGGATAGCCTGGAGCGGATAGAGCCAAGTCGTTCTTAGTCGATAATTCGACAAGCAATTCGCTGGGTGTGGGGAAGGTGGCGATGGGGTGCTGAGAGCCTTGATCCACTTCATCCGACCACTGTCCAGATGCCAAAGACTGCTGGTCAGCTTCCGGGTAGTAACAGACAGTGTCCGAGCCCGTGACGCTCAATGGTGACGCCGAGTACTGTGTTTGGTATTCCGAAAGGTCCTCGAAATTGCGTGACCACAGAGGATTTTGACCGAGTAGTGTAGGCATGGGCGCATGGACAATCATGTCTGTTCGCTGTGGGAGTGCTGCCTGGACGGGCTGAAGGTTCTGCGGCACCACAGGAGCGAAGTAATGAGGATCGTAGTATGTAGACGCGGTCTCTTGCTGAGCTCTTATCAGCATAGTACGAGTTGGGAGTAGGAAGGTGGACTTACTGGCTCATATTCCTGGTCTGGAAAACAGGTAGGATATTGAGTGAACATCATACTGCGATACCTGAACGCGTAGGCGACTGTCTCGAGCTTTTTAAAGGAAGCCACAAGGGGTTGCATCGGACTGTCAATCAATTTGGAAACGGGCTTTCTATTCGCAGATCCGATCACAGATGCATTCGAAAAGCAAGAGATCCTCCAGCAACCAATCTCCGTGCTTCTCGAAAAATGTTTGAAATTATCTAACCGTCGTTCAAACGTTCACCTCTGGGGGGGGGGAATATAAAGGGCACTTGAACCCAGGAGAGAATGTCTGCACGGGGAGTCGTCCCGCGATTTGGGCGCAGGAAGAGTGAGAAGAATGACAGTCAATTCACCAGAAAGCTGGCAACAAGAAGCCCGTGACCGCCGTCGCTTCCATAGATCTGGTCCCCAAAGTTGATCCTGGCTGGGTCATGACACCAAATACATAGATAATCGACATTTGGAAACAATCGATGGCGAGTTGACGATCGATAACCTCGAACACGGGCGCTTGAGACTGTTGGACAGTGTGTATGGAATATCCGCTGTCCTAATAAAGACCGGACACTAAAAGCCTAAGAGAGGGGGCATATGGCAGATCTAGGAGATTCAAGGTTACACCACCGAGATCTCTACGAAACGAGCAATCTGCACCCCCTCAATGGCGCGGATCGAGACTGGCCCCTGGTTTTTGACATGTTTACGTCTCCGTGTCTCCAATTCCCCTGTGAAATGGGGCCTCTTAAATAGTCTGTGTACACCGAGCCGCTCCATCCCAAGTCGTCGGTCTATACGTTTTTTCTTTTCTCTGTGCTCTTCACCAGCATCAATGGATTCACTTCAAACCTACTATACTTACCCAGTCTATACCCAAGCACATTCCCCTGCCTCCAGCTCAGCCACCTCCGACTCCTCCTACACCCCGTCCACCGACTACTTACCACACATCACTAGCGACAATCTCTCCCGTTCTACCCAAAAGTCCTCCAAGTCGCGTCTACAGATTGCCCACCCGTATGCCCGACTAGTCGCTAAAAAGGACGAAGTTAAACGCCGAAAAATTTGGAATCACGCATTGGAAAAATCCATCTTCACGCCTTACGAGATGTAGGTACAAGTTCTACACACAATGGCCGTCAGGTGCTCATTTTCTTTCGGACCAGCTCGACCTTAGGAGCCCCACACAGACGCGTCATTTATATGGCAAGCCTGGAAAGTCACATCGACGAGCTGCACGCGCAGCTTCTAAGGTGAGCTTCCGTCCTCTCGAGCGCGTCTGACTCTAACAGGCCGTCAGTATCGGGTACTACCCTGTCCCATTCTCGGCCCTCGAACAATTCAAGGGTCTGAATTCAAAAACCGCGAAGGTTAGTGCCTTGTTCCGACCGGCGTCCTATACAACAGTCATTAATTATCTGCCGTATATTAGAGCATGGTTGCCGGTCTGCAGCACGACGTGTCGCTCTCGAAATTAAAGCTGCTGGAGCTGGAACGCGCTGTAAGTGTATCCTTTCGAAGACTTCACTATCACGCGTCAATGACCGGGCTTCCAATGAAACAGAACGCCGACCTGCAGACCATTCTCAGCCAATCCCAAAATTAGCTTGCCCAAGGCGTTTTGCCCACCCAATAATCTGCCCGACATTGTAGCCGTAACATTCGTATAATAGGCCCCCTTATCTTGCCCATGTATTAAACCCACCCGTATATTACCCAGTTACTAGTCTGTCCCTATAAGCATGGTTTTTTAGTCTAGCATGGTGGCTGAGAGCCGCCCTTGCTTTACCCGAACGACCTATGAAAGAACGAATTACACCTTAGCCATCAAGCGACGTGTTTCCTGAGGAGTAAAATGCAAGATTATTGAAATAACCTTGACGAGGTTCGGCTACAGGTACCGCCATCAGACACTGTTTAATTTGACGAAAACGTGACTTACTCTCATTTCTTTATGCTCCAAGAACTGCAGGATCACGTTTCGAAGATACTCGAGGTTGACCTCTTCTTCTTGCTTGGCAGAACCAGGAGCAGGAGAACTGACGCGAGACGAAGTGCCAATCGTTGGCGACGCTTGCTGGGAGCCTTCGGACTCGGCAGCTGCACGGTTATTCCAATAGCCCACCCCAGGGTTCCTTTGACGCTCCAATAACGCCGCTGACGTTTGTACTTTGCGCAGTTCATCTTTGAGAGTCTGAAGGAGGCGTCAGTCAGCGTCCAACTATTACTGATACTGTTCTGACCTTGTTCGCCTGCTTCAACTGGCTCTCTCGACTCTTGTAGTCTTCGATCTGCTTCTCCACCAGCGATTGCTTCAAATGGGACTCTTGTTCCTGCTCCTTCGATATTCTCTGTATGTTTGCTATCAGAATCCAGCACATATTCCAATCAACCAAAGAGGCAGTACCTTCAATTCCTGAATCCGATCTTGCAGTACAGGCACTTCCGCAACTTGCTCCCTGAGCAACCTGATTTCTTCCTGCGACCGAGCAAGGTCTGCTCTTAATTTGTCGGCGATCCCGATGTCCTCTTCTCTCGACTTGGCAGTAGTACCCAAAAGACGACTTAGGTCCTCCACCTCTTTCACCTTCTCCTTTAACTTACGGCTCCAATTAGCTTCGCTCTCGCCCCTCTCCCTCTCTAACACCTCCACGCTACGTTTCATCTCAGCTAGTTTGACTTCGTATCTTGACTCGGTCGCAGAGATCATTTGTGCTATGTCGTCGGCGGAAGTGACGGGTTCTCGTGCTCGAACTTCTTGCTCGCGCTGATATTCAGCGTATTCCTCACGCAAGAGTGCTAGGCGATCGTTGGCCTCCCGTAGCTGGAACTCGAGCTCGGTATTCTGCAGTTGGAGCGACTCCAAGTGGCCCTGAGCGGATTCAGTTTCGGCCTGTTTTATCTGCAGCTGCTCGAAAAACGAGTTCTTATCCCGTGTGACGTTGTTGAGGGAATTCTCTAATGTCGATATCTGCGAATTCTTGGCCGCGATGTCCTTTGAGTGTGAACTCTACAACGATAGATTAGTACCGAAGCATATGCGAGATTGTCGATCTTTCCCGTTACCTTGAGTGTAATGATGTCCAACTCCAGTTGGCCTTTAACGGCAGACAATTCCTTCTCATACCGCTCCTTCATCAAGGCCAAATCCCGGTCATACTGAGCCCTTTGCGCAGCTGCCGTTTTCTCCTTCTCAATCTGCATCGCTTCTAGATCGTGCTGCAATTTCAATCGCTCCGCTCTTTCCTTGTCCCGTTCATCCTTGTCAAGATCCTTGGAAGCCGCAGCCTGCTGCAGTGCCTCATCCCTCTCCTTCTCCGTCTTGACCAACTTTTGCCGCACTGTCTTCAGAAGACTGATCGCCTTCACTCGCTTCTCTTCCTCTTCCTTGGCCAGGGTCCGCAACTTCTCGATCTGGGCGTTCAGCTGATCGGTTTCCGACTTGTGGGATGCAATGTTATCCTCCACTTGGGTGACAGCCTTTTCAGAGGCTTGGAAGAGGGCCTCGGTCTCCTTAAGCTGGACGCGGAGTTTCTCAATCTGGTCGGATTGGGATTTGGTTTCTGAAAGGTGGGTATTCCGGAGATCCTCTAACTGGCCTTCGTAGTCTGAGGGAATGTTAAGTCGAAATTCGACAGTGGAAACAAACGGTACGAACCACCAATCTTGGCATTCAATCTCTTAATCTCCTCTTGGAAAATCTGATGTCCACTAGAATCACTATCTGGTCGTTTGTATATATCTGCAGTGACATACCGAGATCTTCGATTGTACATTCTTCAAATAATCACCAAGTCCTTCGTTATCTTGAATACTCTCGAGGGGCGTAAGTTCGCGCAGAACGGCATCTGCAGCCCTCTTTTCAGCCTGAAGGCGCTTGAACGACGTTGAAACATCTGCAGAGATATTAAGGCTCGGTATCATCATTACAGATCGGCAAAGCGTACCCGAGAATCTTTGCTCAACTTGCTTCAGTCGTTGTTGAAGCTCTTCGACCCCTGGTCCTTTCAACTCTGGTCCCTCCTTGGTGATTGTTGGTACCAACTCGCTGGGTTCGGCTACCGAAGGCGAAGTAGCAACGGCGAGGACAGAAACAGTGTCATGCCTCCCATCGGGTAGCTCAGATTCAGCAGGCGAATCTGTCTGAGGCAGCAAGTCGGACGGCGTTGCAGGAGATGGCGAGTCTTTCTCTGTCGGCTTCGTTGCCTCAGGACTGGGCGCTTTTGGCGGGAAGGCGCTGTCCCCGTCGACCGCCTGGGCGATGGCCCGTGGCGAGTCTGCATCAGCACCCAGCCTTTCGCCTGCTTCCTCGGAATTGGATGGTGAGGTCTTCTTTTTGTCTGTTTCCACTTGGGTATCGGAATCGTTGTCTTTGCTGACATCTCCGGCTGTATATTTCAATTCGGATGCCCTCTCTTCAGAGGTTGAGGCAAGTTTGGCTTTGTTGACTTGTTCCTGACTTGTTTCTGAAGGCTCTGGGTTTCCCTCGTCTGTATGCTGAAGGTTTGAGAGTTTCTCCGGAACAATGGAGGAATTGGTGGGATTTAAAAGCGGTGACTGTGGCAGCGGGACTGATGCAGGGGACTGTGACCGCGTTTGGTTGATACTGTTAGGTGCCGGTGAGGATGAGCGACTGGAGCTTCCTTTCCTCGAAGAAGAATTAGGTGAACCCTCTACAATGGCATTATGTGCAGCCCGTCGCAGCCGTTCCTCTAAATTGGACTTGCGAGCAGGTGGAGGCGTTCCACTTGAGCCAGAATTGGAGCGAGAAACAGGGTCTGGTCGTTGGGAGGACAGAGATCTCCGGAGAGAGGTAAGCGCGGATTCGGCTAGTTGTCCTGAGGACAGAGGTGATATTGAACGGTTGATTTCTGTAGAACCGCGCCGTACTAGGTGTTCGTCGACTCCTGGGATTTGTGGAACTGGGACTTGCTGAGCAAGCTGTTCAACAGCATTCTTGAACTGGCTGAACATGGTCTGGAATACCTTTCAGCTTCACAAAAAGACGTGAAGGCTCGGTGCGAATGAGGTTGCAAGTGCTAAAGGCCAGCACACCTCATCAATCAGGTCGCGGAGGCGATACATGTGAGAATCTCTTACCCTATTAGCAACTCCGGATCAAAACCTCTTAATTGCCGAGGACCGTGAAGAACTAATAATTCAGCGTAAACTACACAGAAACTAACGCGCAAGGTACACAGTAATCATGCACCAGAGGAAGTCGGAGAGCTGTCTGTTTCAGAATCCCGCTCAACTTCCTTCCCTTTGCCATTGACAGGGGTCGGGTTTGCAACCACCTGAGGGGCAGGGGCAGTACTAGAAGCTGCCGGCGTCTCTGCCTGGGGAGTGCTGGCTAATTGCCAGGCTGGTATTGAGGGCCTTCCAAAGTGGATAGGAGGTGAGGGAGTGCTGGCGACGGTGGGCCCACGACTGAGGAGGAGTGCCTTGAGGGACTTGAGCTCCTGTTGCAATTCACCGAGGGATTGGTTCTGGGATTCCTTGTTCTTCTCAATCATCTAGCAAAACGAGGTTAAACATTTAAATATATGGAACGGACGAATACACACCTTGGGAAGCATTTCGCGAATGGTATTAACCTCGTCACGAATCTCTCTGATTTCGTCACGAGTCTTTGCCTCACCCTCCCGCATCTCGGCCACCGCCGCGTTGACATTGTCAGTTGCTTGGTCCACCCTCTCCTTCTGCTCGGCAACAGCAGCACGGACAGCAGCAGTCTCTGCTTGTATCTCCTTTAACAAGGCTTCTGCTGCATCGAACTGAGCATTGAGTGCATCTCGGTCTTGTTCATACGCGGTCGAGCTCGGGGGTTGCAAATGCGGCTGAATGTATTTCTGGCAAAGAGTAACATGAGCAATGACTCTACCGCCACAGGGATGTACACACCTTGAACAATGAAACAGCACCATAGACTACTGTTCCGGATACCACTGCAGTAATCTGTTGGACCTGTTGTAAGCACGTGTTAAAACGTACTTTCAGTGAATACGAACGAAGTAGTCTCTCCAGTCCCAACGCTGCTGAGGTGGAGGAACCACTCCATAAGGCTGACCATACGAGGGTGCGTATTGTTGTGGAGCTGACACGTTCGCAGCAGATTGCCTTAGAGCAATGTCAATTTCAGCAGGGGTCAACCCCTTGGCTTCGAGAAACTGAAGTTTCTGAGCCAGAGGTGAGGAACGGGCCTAAGATGTAGGTAGTGAGTGAATATTTATAGGGTCGTGAATCTTTAATGGACACCTTTGGGTCGTTCAAGAAGGAAACAGCATTTCGAATGAGTTCTTGACGATCCGAGGCTGCCATGATCAATGTGGTCGGTTAAAGTGGGGTTAACCCTAACCACGGAATGGGTTCGGTGTGTGCACCGGTGTTTGCCGAAAGAGAGGGACCATAAATTTTGATTCCTTCGCGGTGAGCTGTCTTCGCGTCTGACCTCCGTTGCAGTCAGCATCCTTAGCCATGCTGTCTCTCGCCAACTGTAAAGCGGCCTCCCAGGCTTTTGCCTGTGCCAGACGTTCGTCCCTTACTCCTCGTCGTCCCCGTTATTCCCAATGCTCATTCTTCTCCAGTTTCACTTCGCAGCGCTTGCCAACGCAACCGCGTTCTGCCAACGTATCCTTCGTCTGGCTTTGGTATGTCCCATCTCTTCTGTTCGACTTTCTTCTGACGTGTCAATAGCGCTCCGACGTGGCTACGCGGAGGTCTTCCAACGGAACAAGCCCCACATGAACATTGGTACCATTGGTACGTCGCTCGTCATTCCCAGACTCTGCTCGTCCCTGACGACAAAGCATAGGCCATGTTGATCATGGAAAGACCACTTTGACCGCCGCTATCACCAAGGTTCTCTCTTCTCAAGGTGGTGCCAAGTTCACCGACTACAACCAAATCGACAAGGCCCCAGAAGAGAAGGCCCGTGGTATCACTATCAACTCGTCCCACGTCGAATACGAGTCGGACTCCCGCCACTACGGTCACATTGACTGTCCCGGACACGCTGATTGTACGCTGCCATGTCCTATATCACCACTACTTGCTCACATTTCCTTCAGACATCAAGAACATGATTACTGGTGCAGCTCAAATGGACGGTGCTATCATTGTCGTCTCTGCAACGGACGGTCAGATGCCCCAAACTCGTGAGCACTTGCTCCTCGCACGTCAAGTCGGTATCAAGCGTTTGGTAGTTTGGATCAACAAGGTTGACCAAATCTCGGACCCGGAAATGTTGGAACTCGTCGACATGGAAATGAGGGACTTGCTTTCGACTTACAACTTCGACGGTGAAAACACTCCTATCATCATGGGCTCTGCTTTGGCTGCTTTGGAAGGTCGTGACGACAAGATTGGCGAATCCAAGATCCGCGAACTCGTCAAGGCTTGTGACGAATGGCTCGAACTCCCAGTCCGTGACCTCGAGAAACCTTTCCTCATGCCCGTTGAAGGTATGTCTCGAATCTCCTGTCCTTGTGAATATTCGCATTTCATACCGAAAATTCAGACGTTTTCTCTATCTCTGGCCGTGGTACCGTCGCTACTGGACGCGTCGAGCGTGGAGTTGCCACCAAGGGTACTGATGTCGAAATCATCGGATTTGGTGCCAACTTGAAGACTACTCTTACTGGTATTGAGATGTTCCACAAGGAACTCGACCGCGTGAGTATTGCGTTACATTTCGTTGTGGATTGCAAGTTTGACCTTCCACTCAGGCTGAGGCTGGTGACAACATGGGTGCTCTCCTCCGTGGCATCAAGCGTGAACAAATCCGACGCGGTCAAGTCCTCGCTGCCCCCGGCTCCGTCAAGTCCGCCAAGAAGTTCCTCGCTCAGATCTACGTCAGTTACCAATGGTCCCTCTTCGTCATCGTACCCCTGACGCACAATCTATATTTAGGTCTTGACCAAGGAAGAGGGTGGTCGTTACACTCCCTTCATGCAAAACTACCGCCCTCAATGCTTCGTCCGTACCGCTGATATCACCGTTTCTCTCTCGTTCCCTGAAGGCACTCCCGATGCTGCTGAGAAGATGGTCATGCCCGGTGACAACGTCGAGATGGTCTGCGACTTGGTCTTCGACGTTGCTCTCGAGGAGGGAACTCGATTCACACTCCGTGAGGCTAACAAGACTAGTAAGTAGCTCCCCGTTCATCTTCGGTGGGCCGACACTGACCTTTTCTCTAGTTGGAACTGGTATCGTTACCAAGATTTTCGAGTAAACGGTTCAGTTATCGTCGTTGCGCCGCTGCATACAGCTATTCACCCCCACTTACCATTTAGTCGTTACCTAGCACATGTACAAAAGTAATCCGGGTTCGAGCTACCTAGACTTAATATGAGACATAATTTATTGCCTTGTATCTGAATGAATTGTCCATCACTGAGAGTCTAGCCACACGGTCGACCCTTAACACGAGCTTCCAGGGCGGAACGCAGTTTTACAAATAAGGCAACGGTTTTCTTCGCGAAGCCATTGGCTCTCCCATCCCCCGACACGCCTTGAACTCACTCCACCGCCATGCAAGCCATCTTCAGAACAACTGTCGCTCGTGCTCGTCCTGCCAGGACCTTTGCTTTGAGAACCGCCGCGTTCCGACCTGCTCAATTCAGGACTGTCGTTAGTGAGTACCCGCTGGCTGCCAAAAAGATGGGGCGCTTGACACTTGGTGGTCCTACAGCCAAACGCTACACGACCGACCACGAAGCCATTGCTTTCGACGACTCGACTGGTATCGGCACGGTCTCGATTACGGACTATGCACAGTCGTCTCTTGGGGACGTCGTGTTCGTCGAGCTGCCGAGTGAAGGCACCGAAGTTGCGCAAGGAGGTGAGGACTTGCAGATACCACCACCACCACATCGGCCGCGTTCTTAACCTATTCTCTAGACCAAATTGGCGCCGTTGAAAGTGTCAAGGCTGCTTCTGATATCGTGCGTGTCCACCTCACAGCATTGACCGTGTTAATCCGTTGACGGAACTCCCCCAGTATGCTCCGGTTTCTGGCACTGTCGAGGCAATCAACGAGGCCCTCTCTTCCGAGCCAAGCCTTCTCAACAAGTCTCCTGAAGACAAGGGCTGGCTCTGCAAGATTAAGCTCTCGTCCCCCGCTGAGGTGCGTCTATTTACTTCTGGTGTATACCGGAAGCTGAATATCCCTGATGTAGCTCGAAGAACTTTTGACGGAGGAGGCCTACAAGGCGCACTGCGAGTCATAGTTCCCCCAACCTCACCTAACCACCATAGTGGTCGTAGAATAGCTGCTCATAGACCTTCTGATCTGAACCGAAGTTTAAGAAACTCGAATAGAATATATTCTATTGGTACTTTCTAGCGGATGAGGATGGCGACAATGAAGAATATTGTGGTTGCTATTAGGAAGACGTTGATGAGGACGACGTCGAGGTCGAGGGTTCGTATTGGTATTTCTCTCCGCGAGCTTCCATGCGTTCCTTGGCTTCTTTCAAGGCCCAGGATTGAACGCTACGACAAAAGAATGAGGAAATTGGAGTACCAGCGAGAGAATCCGGAACGCACCTGGTGTCAGGCTTGTAGTACAACATCACACTGGCGAAAGCCATGGTGCCGAACATTCCAATAACCCAAATGTTCTCCCAGTCCTCCTTCACTCGTTTCTGTCCCGGTGGTGGTGGCTGAAGCAGGTTCGAAAGGTTAGACAGCAGAACGAAAGTCAAGCCGCAAGATTTGACGTACCTTTTCACCGAAAAGCCAGCCGGTGGGTTCGTTGTACTGCGGTGCTTCATGGGAAGCAAAGCGTCTGCCTTGCAGACGGGTGACTGATGAGCGCAACGCTCGGGATGTACAGGAGGCCAACATAACGTAGAGAACCGCTGCAAACTGAGCCGTGTCTTGTCTGACAGCCCAAAACGTACCTGTTTACATCTGTTTACCCACGCTCACTTTCCGACCCCGACTCGAAACAAAAATGTTTAATCGACCTTGCTTTAGCTAGGTCCCTTAGGGGAGGATATTATGTAAGTTTTCACTACATAGAAACGCGAAAACAAACAAATGCAAGCACTTGGTTTGGTCCTTACCGTTGTTTCGGTTCTCCCAACCTTCAGTGAGATTTTGTTCTCTCGAGAATAGTCTCTTCGAGTGGGGAACGACAAAATAGCCGCACATTTGAACACTATCGTATATTTCTCAGTAGCCTGTTTAAGCGCTGGGACCTGCAAAAGCCTGCTATCCGTGTTTGCACGCAATTTCGACAGTGATACTACTTAACCGGAGGACCGACTACCTTCGTTTAAACTTTAAATGTTGAAGAGGTCGCGTGACGCATAGGCTCATTTGCCCGTCCAAATAGCAGTTGTTCGCTCACAGCGTACATAGTCTGAGTGTCAATTGCAATCTGTTTCAGTACCGCTTCCCAACGACACCTTCCGGGCAGAAGTGTGAGTGGTTCAATGTTCAATGCTCCCAACAAAAAACAGGGTCCCTAAATGACGCTAAAGCAAGGTCGGTAGTCGCGGCACGCGGCCCCTACAGTATCATAAATCATAAATCAGCGCCAGATACAACCTTGGACAATATCTCGTAGTCTACTTCTTCACCGTAAAGAGACGGGGATGATTCATCGACTTTGAAGCTGCATTCCTTCGTTCAGCGAATGCGCTGGCAGCCAGGGTTGCCGCCAGTGAAACTCACCCGCATTGCATGTAGAACCGAAAGGCCTTCTCATTGGCTAAATTCTCCGGTAAGACGATGTGGTTTAGATAAAGCTGGCAAGTGCTCGCCTTTCAGTACCGTCAGCATGACTTTATCCATCCCGTAGGCTTCTGCGACGGACTCCAGGCAACCCATCAATTTGCGCCCGATTCCCACACCGCGCATAATTTCATCGACCTGCAGTTCGTAGCTGCTGGGAGGTTAAGGAGCAAGCAAGAGAATGTTTGGCTGTTGATAATTCACCAATAAACCACATTGTCCTCGTCTTCACGGTCGAATCGAAACGTAGAGTATGCGACAAGCTTCTGAGCTTCACCCTCTTCCAGAGGGGACTTGTAGACAAGGATAAAACGCGAGAGCCGATGAAATATTTCGTCGCGCTTGGCTGGAGGATCATAACCAAGCGAAGACCCGACCATCCTGTAGCCTCGGTATAAGGACGGACAATCGACCGCTCGGATGGGCCAACTCAAGTACTCACAGAATGCGCATGTTGGCGTCCCAAAGGTCCCAAATGGCGCTTTTATCGACTGCTGTAAGCTCACTATTTCGCTTGACAACATATTGCAAGCCCCTGGCCTTTCAGTGCAACGAGGATACGGATCGACAACAGCTGACCTCACAATGCATCTGGTCGCGCGTCACCAACACATGTCTCTTGAATCTGGGAAGAAGGGACCTGGGCTTCCGGATAAGGTTTTAAAAAATGTGTTTATATATTCTGGTACATACCTTGAGGGCTTCACGGACGAGATATCGCGACATACATTCGGCGGACGACCAGACGCGTCGCTGTATAATTAGCGCTCTTTGAATCGGAGATCGCCGATGTGCCAGAATTTAGAAACTTAATGCATTGAGTGTTCTTCTATCTCTTACTGCACAGTCAAAAACACTGCTCGCTATGAAGCTGGATGCAACAGATCTGAGATATGTCACCTCGGAGGAGTTCCGAGTCCTCACCGCTGTACGCTCGCTCATGATCTTCATATGTAAAACTGCAATTTACCCCATATCCTAGGTCGAAATGGGCTCGAAAAACCATGAAATTGTCCCCACACACTTGATAGTCCAGATATCGGGGCTTCGAGGAGGAGGAGTAAACAAGCTCATTGGTTCTCTGGCGAAGAGAAACCTTATCTCCAAGGTTCAGAACGCAAAATGTGAATAATTTCCATGTTATCCTGCTAAACGGACCAATAATGACATTGGCTGACTCCAGACGAAGGATATCGCCTTACATATGGAGGGTACGATTACCTGGCTATGCGCGCATTGTCCAAGAGGGACAGCATGACGTCTGTTGGGAATCAAATTGGCGTTGGAAAGGAATCCGGTGTGTAGTCAATCGTTGACGTCGAGGCCAAGTTCTAATCCCCTTGCTCAGACATCTATGTCGTTGCCAATGCTGAAGGCGACGAGATGGTCCTAAAACTCCACAGGTGAGTGTGGTTCTCTGTTCGCGTGTCTTTGTGACTGACCGTCTACACAGACTAGGACGAATTTCTTTCCGGAGTATCAAAACAAAGCGAGACTATATGGGTAAACGAAAATCTGCATCCTGGATGTACCTCTCGCGTCTCTCCGCGCAGAAAGAATATGCCTTCATGAAAGTATATACGTCTCTCTTCTCCTCCGTCCTTGAGAATTCACCCTCGATTAGGTGCTTTATGAACATGGTTTCCCCATACCAAAGCCCATCGACCAAGCCAGACATTGCGTACTGATGGAATTCATAAATGCCTACCCGTTGTAAGATTATTTTCCCTATGAGATCTCATGCCCCAATCTCACATGACAATAGGCGACAGATATCAGAAGTGCCGTCTCCAGGAAAGCTCTATTCCACGTTGATGGACCTCATCGTCCGCTTTGCACAAGCAGGCCTTATCCACGGCGATTTCAACGAATTCAACATCCTCATTCGGGAGGAAACAGGCGAACCCGTGGTCATTGATTTCCCTCAAATGGTTAGCACGTCTCATGAGAACGCAGAATGGTACGAGGCACTGTCCCCCTTCAACAGAGGATCTTTACCTTCGTCCCTCCAGGTATTTCAACCGCGACGTAGAATGCATCCGCACATTCTTCCGACGACGGTTCCGCTACGAAAGCAATCTTTATCCTCGTTTCAAAAGGACCATGGCTGAAGGGTCTGCAGATGGCAATGATTTCCGTTTAGATGTCATCGTGGAGGCCAGCGGATTCAGCAAGAATGACATGAAGGTGTTGGAGGAGGTAGTGTCGACATTTTTTCTATCCCCGAAGTGACGCTGAACTCTCCTTACAGTACATGGAGGCTGCGGATCTGGAGGAAGAGGGAACAGGAGATGAAGAGGATGAGAGCGAGGAGAGCGAGGAGGAGGAAGAGGAGGAAGAGGAGGAAGAGGAGGAAGGAGAGGAAAGCGAGGAAGGCGGCCTTAGTATGCCTGCGCAAAGGACATACGATGGTCCTTCAGAAGGGGAATCACGGCAAAAGACCTCCGAGAGCACCCAGCAGGAAGATGGAACGCCTGACATTTCCGTCCTGAACATATCAAGGGAGTCTTCAAGGTCAGCTTCTCCAGAACCCGACACCGTCAAGGATGATATCAAGGCGAGGGCAGCTGCCGAAGTCTCGAAGCGGCAGAATCAACAAAGACGCAAGTATCACTCCAAAAAGTCTGTTCGAAATGCGGGCCGTCCACAGGGTAGCAAGGGGAAACAGGATACACGAGTCAAACTGGATAGTTTCTGGGCGTAAGTAACGGATGACGAACCCCTAGTTAAATTGCCGCCCTGCAATGTAATTTAGTTCCCACGCCTTCTTGCCTGTTACCCTTTGTTTCTGTTTCTCTCTCCTCAAGTCAAACGAAATGGACAAGTCAGATCTCGAGGAATATCAACTCAAGCTTACACAAGTTGAGGCCGCCTTGCAAGCTGATCCCGACAACGCTGAACTCGCAGCCCTTCATTCAGAGCTGAAAGAGCTCATCGAGCTTGCTCAGGCCGCTATCGCCCAAGCCGAAGCAGCCTCCTCTTCATCCAAATCTGACAACAAAAAGGCTTCGTCTTCTACATCCACCCCTGCGCATGTATGGTCAGCAGGAGACGACTGCCTAGCACGATATTCTGCCGACGGACAGTGGTATCCTGCACGAATCACATTTGTCGGCGGTGCTGCCGACAACCGGGTGTACAGCATCGTGTTCAAGGGGTACAACACAACCGAACTAGTCAAATCTACCGACCTGAAACCATTACCCGCAAACTATGCTAGCACGGCACCCGTCACCGGCAAACGAAAGCTAACGAAAGCCGAGGAAGAGGAGCGGGAAAGGAAGAAGAAGAAGAATGAGAAAAAGCTGGAGATGAAAGCTCAGAAAGCGAAGGAGCAGGCCGCGAAACAGCAATCGTGGCAGAAGTTCGCCAAGAAGTCGGAAAAGAAGGGCATCCATATTGCTGGTGTAGCGGGGACTAGTATCTTCAAGACTCCAGACAACCCTATGGGAAGAGGTCAGTCTGTTTTTCTCTCGGATGTGGCATCTTCACCATTGACATCCCCTTTTCTACAGTTGGAGTAACAGGCAGTGGCAGAGGAATGACAGAGGTGGCTGCTAAGACGAAACACAAGTTTGAGGGAGCAGGTGAAGAGCTCTGATTATGGTACGCCCTCGTGTCTTGTACTGCTCAAAATATTTGCCTGATTTTGTCCATAGTACAGTGACGTTCACTTTTACCATTGCCCGAGGTTCTCATCCGTTGTATTTGATATCGTAATGCTCAACCGTCTCCGAAATCCTGGTGCCGGATTTGAAGGAGTTGCAAAGAGCTCCGACTTAACGCGCGAGTAATTAGTTTCTTCTAGAGGAAAGGCTACTTGCTAACCCCTCCTCTGTAACACCTTGTTGTCGGTCACGAGTCATGCATCAGCGTGGTCGTCCAAACGCATATAGTCAATTTCAAAAAGCGAAGAATTCAGTACAAAGTGAGTTCCACAAGTCATATACTTCCGAAGAGAGAACAAGAAGACACCGTATTGTAGTACTCCAACAAGTTTAATCACGTTCATGCCAACCATTCACTTCCCTGTTCACTGGAGAGTGGGTTCTTGATAAGGAGGCAAGTCTTCGTCGGGGTTGGTGTCTTTTCGCGCTTGCTCGCCTCGAAGGATCCTTTCCCTTTCTTCTCGCTCCAGCCGCTTTTTCTCCTCTTCTGCACTTTCAGGCTTGGAGGCCTCTGGTGGAGGAGAGCCAGCGGTAGTGGAAGGGGCTGCTTGCGCGTGGGAATAGGCAGCGGCCAGTCGTCGCTTCTCCTCTTCAGCACTTTCGTGCTGGGAAGTCGGTACAGAAGCTTCGGATGGAAATGCGGGAGGCGACTGCAAGGCGCCTGACTGGGATGAGGCGTGTTTCAAGTCGTGAAGAGATCCCTTTGAGGGTCCAGGAGGGCCGTCAACAGGGATGCCAGTCTCAGCAACAGTTGGGGTCATAACGGGAGCCGTGTTCTCCGCAGGTGATGTGGTGTCAGCTACAGCTGGGGCGACAGGAGTTGAGACCGCTGGGATTGGTGCAGGAGCCTGGTTCAATGCTGAAGGATCAATAGGGGGCGAAAGCTTGGATTCTTGAGGAGCAGCAGGGAACGGGGGCGCGGAGGTTGATTGGATCGGGGGAGTCTGGGCGTGGTGAGCAGGGGTATATGGAGTGATATTAGAAAGTTCGGTGGCATGGCTTTCGCCAAAGCTTCGAGTATCCGATCGGCTGAGGTCCGCTCCGGGTGGAGGAAGGTTGATGTGGCCAGTCTTGTAGTTGTCCAATGCGCGTTGGAGTGATGCTCGGGCAGCAGCGGTTGCAGTACCACCGAGATAAGGATGTTGCTGGTCAGGCGGAAGGGTAGGCAAAGCCGCCGTTATGGGCAACGATGCTTGCGAAAGTAGGACGAGTTTCTCGGCGTACTAGACAAGATGTCAGTAGGGCTCATGTTCGGCATAAGAGAAGCCCTTACCTCTCGAATGGCCTCCCACTTGAGTTGCTCGCTCTCCCGGACTGCCTTGCGCTTCAAGAGCTCGATCTCCTTCTCGGCCTGGGCGTCTTCGAGTTCCGCCTTCCTCAATTGCTCTCTGAGGTCGGCTGCCTTTTTGGGGTCGTTTTCGACCTTGGAGATCTGGGCCTGGAGCCCAGCCCTGATGTTACGCCGGGGTTGAAGAGCACTTTCGGCATCCCGAAGGGCTTTGAACGGGCCACGGGCAGTGTTCAGCCTCTGAGCTAGGGTGCTAGCCAAGGAACCGTGGACAAAGTTCAGATATGCCAATCGGTCAGTGACTAGATTCCAATTGTCAGTTAAACTGTTGTTATGTGTGGTGCCAACTGCCACACACCATCCTTCAGATCTTCGGGCTCGTTCTGACCCCAGGTATAGAGCTCCTTGCTCTGGGCCTTTGTGTCGCGAGCGACGCAGTCAAAATCGAGAGCAACTCCCTTTGAGGCTGTAATAATTTTCTGTACAGGGGTGGTGGACCTGGGTCGTGGGCGATGGAGAGATTAGATAACGATATGGAGGGTCGCGGCGATGTCACTCACGAATACTGCTGCTGCAACGATCTGAACTGGTGTGAGATGGCCTCGAGGGTGTGAGACTTATGGCCACCCTGCGCAGCAGCTTGGTTGGCAGGGGGCTGGGATGCATCGTCTGGACTGGCTGGACGTGGGCCCAAGCTGGAGGGCAGATGGCCAGCCAAGGGGGAAGCTTGGATAGCGCTCTGAGCCTTGTCGGCAATAGATGAGAGGAAAGATGGCATAGGCATGTTGGGCAGGAAGAAAAGGATTGAGCAGGGAGATGGAAATGGAGCACGTATTTAACGAATCAATCCAAAAACGTGATGTCATACTAATCACAGCATTTACACTACACACAGCCACAGCCTTACACTATGATCTTCCGCACAGACTTGCCCTTCTTCTCAGAGTCTTTGTGCGACTGGAATTCAACTTCAGTCGCAAGAGGCCCTGCAAGGCGCGCACTCTCCGGGTACGCCAACACCTGCACCTTGAAATGTCGCCCAATCGCTTCAATCCTCTCCCGCAATTTCGCATCTTCTTCGCCCAGTCCAGGTGCAAGTCGGGTCCATATCGAAAGTCGGTAGAACTGCGGACGCGTCGATACAATCACCCCTGTGATTAATGACTCTGAGTTGTTGCCACTAGGACTGGGGTCAAAGGTCTCGCCGATCGCAGCAAGCATCTGCACAGGATCGTACCAAGCATGAGTCGTACGCAGGGGGGCGGTGCAAAGGGAAATCACATACGGTGTGCAGCCACATCTTGTCGACGTTGTTTCGGTTCTTGTCCTTGGGCAATTGAATGCTCCATTTCCCGCCATACTTGTTGGCCTCATCTTCCCAGGCAGGGATAATCCCATCCTGAACACAGAGAGATGGGGAAGTTCAGCGCTTCTGAGACTATGGCCACTCGAACACTATTTCGTACCTTGAAAAGATAGTAGTTCGCCTTTTGAGGGAGTTGAGATGGAGGGATGATGTTGTTATACAGGCTAAAGTAACAAAGAGGGCAGTGAATGGGCTGATCATCGAAAAGATAGCAGCGAATGACATACCCCCAGAATTCCTCGACGCTGTCGAAGCTAATCACTCTCTTGATGTCTTCCATCCACCCCTGTGCGGCAGCTGCTCCTGGCGTCTGGAGAACAGGGGTTTGGGGAAAGGCAGAGACTGGGGTCTGAGGTAGATTTCGACCTTTGGTTGATGGCGAATCGAACCAAAGAGTCCAAGCAGAAAACAAGGGATGCTAATATACGGAAGGATCAGGAAAGGGATTCATTTATAAAGCCGTATTAGACATACTTTAACGTTGAAATTAGTAGGGTCGCTGAAAACCGTTCGGATCGCGTCCGCTTGGCTCTGCATATCAACCACTACTTCCTGAATCTCGCCAGGTTCGGTGCTTTCATCTTTGCTTTTTGAGGGCTGGGTATTGGCAGCCTCCTGGTCGGCCAGAGCTGCTGAGAGCGCAGCTCTCGAAGCTTGGAGGGCAGGGCCGGGGAGAGTGGAGTTGGCGGACATGGTATACAAAGTAACTCGTTCGAAATTGAGTTGAAGTGATTAAGGGAAATATTGAACTTTGTTGTGGGACGATCAGAGGACACAGCTGCAGAGTAAGTTGAAGAATATGATATAGATTTTCGCAGGTAAGTCCAGACGAGGTTAATGTTTTGGCGGAGGTCGTTGCAAGTTTGTATTGAACATCAGTATCTCGAAAAATGGAAGGATGATGGTCCCCGCGTCGTGAGATTTTTGCTGACAAATCTATCGTTCGAATCATATCAGATTACGATTTTGGTTCCGACAACCAACTTGGCCACGGCCGACGACGACGAGCGACGTCTCCGGCTTGCTCCTCTCCTTTCATGGACCCTTTCCATGCCAAACTCGTAGCCGCAGCAACGGGCTCAACGCTCACGGCGTTGACCAGTACGTCGCTTATGTACCAATGAAACGGGTTTCATAGCTAACAAATCCCTTCAGTGACGCCGTTTGACGTTGTGAAAACCCGGCTCCAGACCCAACCGCCCAAAAGGCAGCCATTATTCCCCAAACCCCCTCCAAATACCTGCTGCCAACCAAGTAATGCCGCTTCATGTGTCCGGAATATGTCTTCTCTAGCTCGTCCTCTAGTCACGGGAGACATTGTGTGCCTTTGGGATCAGGGTGTTTTCAAAACACAGCGCGTGAATGGTTTCTATGACGCTGTCAGGCACGTATGGAGAGCAGAAGGTCTCCCCGGTCTTTGGAAAGGAGCTGGGACGTCATTGTAGGTCTCTTTCCTTAGGTGTTGACCTTCTAACTCAATTGTCTTTCAGGATTATTGGTGTTCCATCATCGACAGCATATATTCTGACATACGATTACCTCCTCAACACCGCCCTCCCACCGCTTGTGCCGGCGCAATCCCTTATTCCTCTCGTATCTGGTATCCTTGCCCGTTCTTCGATAGCGACTTTAACATCGCCATTGGAGCTCATCCGGACTAACCTTCAATCCACACCGCCCTCGTCAAACAACCCCCATACCCTTCGTTCCGTTCTTTCTTCTGTCCGAGGCCTCGTGCGTTCACAAGGCCCACTTTCACTCTGGCGAGGGCTGGGTCCCACTTTGTGGCGTGATGTGCCCTTCTCAGGCTTCTACTGGGCCAGCTACGAGGCGACGAAGAAAGCGTTTAGCAATCGGGGTTACGAGGGGGCCTCTGTTGCATTCCTCAGTGGTGCAATTAGTGGCACTTCCGCTGCCCTTGTGACCTCGCCTTTCGACACACTGAAAACGAGACGGCAAGCCCTGATAATGACGTCCACAGCCAGCGACCTCACTCGCACATTCCCCTTGCTGTTGCGGATCATTCAATCGGAGGGTGCTTCTGCTCTCTTTGCTGGAATTGGTCCCCGGATGGCCAAAATTGCTCCAGCTTGTGGCATCATGATAACCTGTTACGAGGTGCGCTGCTACCGTTGATGCACTGACCATTCATTCTGACTTTTCTCCAGGGTATTGGCAAGTACTTGTCTCAGCCTTAAACTGTCCTGGAGACTAGCTACATTCTACACAATCATTTAATGTTGTATTATATTCAATTGTTAATGATGCATGGCCCCAGCTCTATCAGGCGTGTTAGATCTACTGCCGTACGCAATAATGTACATGATTAGCTGGGAAATCGTGTCACGACAGCCTATTGAGTTTCTTGTTCGTTGCAGATAATTTGTTCCCGACGCGATCCACTCCACTTGATAAATCGTCCAGCATTTCGATTTGGAGGGTGACCTCGTGGTTTATAGCCTCCCCGAGTTGTCGTTGCCGTTGTAGAATTGTGGTCAGCTGTGATAGTTGGTCGTCCTGCTGATCCATCTGCTGTTTCTGTAGCTGGAACAGACCGACGTTATCCAGTGGGCGAGTGGTCTCTGATTCCTTGGGGGGAGAGGACGATGAAGCACCAAACACTCTGCGGGCAGGTTTCGAGGAAGAACTCGAACCGAGTAGAGCGCGTCGATCTGTTTCGGAGGCAGCACTGCGCTCCATGGGATTGGAAGATATCTGCCCTCTTGAGCCTGCCTGCCGTGCAACAGCCACAACCTTGCCCAGCTTCTCGCAGTCGTCCTGCAACCTGCCGACCATATCCGTACGTCGCTGTAGTTCTCCCTCGCTCATCCCAGCCATAGCCAATTGTTGCAAAGACTTGCCCAACAACCCTATACGGGATAACACCCCTGCGAGCTTGGACTTGGCAGCCAGGTTCGACTTGTGTGACCCGGCGACATCTCCCTGAGCGGAGAGGGCATCTCGCTTGTTGATGTCTGCCCAGACGTCTCGGAGCAAGGTTTGGAGTGCTGCGTGTTCGTCAAGCCATGAGGACGATGTGAATTGGTTGGGGTCGGAAGGAATGGTGGCCTGGCGACCTATAGGTATACCCAGGAACTCCTTGAATGCAAACGATTCCCGCCATTTGTCTTCTTTGGCTCCAAGTATTGCCCTGAGGTATGCCTCCAAGCCTGCTCGCCTCTCCTCTAGCACCTTCTCGTCCTTCTTCGATCGCAGAAAACCGGTCAACGCGTGCTTCGGTGGTAAGGAACAAGGTGGAGGTGAGTTGGTGGATTTGGTGAGTTCCGTGTTGAGATCATCGAATTCTGAATAGCGCCGCCACATTTGCCATGATCGAACATGGGCTTGGATGTCAATCTTGTATACAATGTGGGATTTGGGTGTCGTGCGTTCCTCATAGCTGCGGATGAACACAGCTTGAATGGCGGTCATGGTCAACGTTGGGGAACGACCGGCGTCACTGGGCTCTATTGCCTGTCAATAGATGTGGGAATCACTTACTTCATTCGGATTACACGCTCTTTCCTCGCGCTATCAATGTCTCTTGTCCTTTAATGGCCTCTTCTTCTGTTTTACTTGGAATCGCTCTTGTGTTCCCGTTATCTCTTCTCATCTACCGAACTCTGGTCTATTTGGAGAGAGCTATGGGCTCTTCCATCTGGCCTTGAACAGACTTCCAGGCGAGCCCGCCACATCCCCCCCAGCCACAGAATGGTTGAATATGGGGTATTGGAAGGTTAGCATTACGATTATGTCGCAAAGCACGGCCGACAACTGCTTGTATAGGGAACTAGCGTCTTCTCACATGCCTGTAGAGGTAAATTACATCGGATTGACTGGACACTCTACTAACGCCATGGGCTTCTTGTCACAGCATTGGCGTCGAAACTGGTATCCGCGGCCAGATTGAAAGAGGGCGCTACAATCCTGGGTAACTTGGAACCCTATCTCTGCTTGAACACGTTGACATCTCCTTCCAGATGTGGGCTTTGGAACTGGGCAGTCAATTCTCTTTCTGCTTTCTGACCCCTCGATTCCTCGACCCTCGAAGATCGTTGGCATAACCAATAATTCTTCTCACTGCGAACGTGCACGGCGGAGAGTGGAGCGTGCACACCCACATCTCACGGAAAACATAGTGTCCCTCGTCAATGCGGATGCTATCAGCGACGGAGCACCCGACCATCCCCTATCACCAACTACTCTCTTTCCTCCCTTTGATGCGATTCTTGCACTGGACTGTGCCTACCACTTCAACTCCCGCCGGCTATTCCTGGAGCAGTCATTCGCCAGACTAAACCCTGGCGGTCGCATAGCTTTGGCTGATATCTGCTTTTCCAAGAATGATCTTGACACGTTCAAAACTCGTCTCGTCACCTCATTACTTCGGATGATGCCTTTATGCAACCGCGTCTCGCTCGAGGAGTATCAACTTCACATGCAACAGACAGGATACGAAGAGGTGGAGGTGGAGGACATTACTGCAGACGTGTTTTCTCCGTTCATTGCGTTCTTGAAAACACAAGGGTTTGGATGGTGGACGTTTGCCGTTATGTTGGATGTTTACGTGGGTTCCGGTGCTCGGTTTGTCATCGCTTCTGGTTTGAAGGTGGTATAATAGGATCCTGTAGGAAAACTGTGATGGAATTACGGGAACAAAAGTGAGCACTGAGCAACCCCGACTCCTATTCTCCGGATGATTACAGACAACACTGTACATACAGAGACCGCTCGATTGCTGCAACGGTTATGACATTGCGGCCAACTTGTCCATGACCGCATTGTGAGCTTCTGACATCGTGGAGTACACGAAGGGCATGAAGAAGAATAATGCCTGTTGAGAATAGGTTTCGATTTAAGCAACATTTATACCACAGAACACCAGGCTCACCTCGACCTTAGTGTGCTCGTTGATTAAAGTGGTTCCATCAGTGTTCTTCTCCACCCACATATGGTTTATAAGTCGAGTTCCCAAATCCGCTGTGACGTCCGCGACGACCCCGCCAGGCAGAACTTTGACTTTGCAGGTGAACTTTGTCGTTGTCTTGAAAAAGCCCAACAACACCAGCTTCTCGGTGACATAAACCACCATCGGGTCGTCTTTGTCGACTTCTACTCCGATCACGAGCGGGCTGAGCGTGCAGAGTTTGACCGGGTCTTGAATCAGCTCTAAAATGGTAGTTTGGGAAGCACCGGCCTCTTTTTGGAGGACGAGGTCGCGAGAGGTGAACAGAAATGACATGGGAGTAGGAAAGCAAGGTGAACGGAGGCACTAAGTCGTTGCTGTGCCTGGAATTTACGTAAATTGTTACAAGTGCTACTATACAGTATCATGAAAGCAGATGGTTCGTCAGCAAAGAAAATCGAATCGATGGGTGGTGTTGCGGTGGGACGTTTGTGTAATATGGTATCCAAAAATTCTATATCAGTAAGCAATGAGAGATGGGGATTCGTGCGGTCGCACGGTGCGGTCATGGGTAGGTGCAGAGCGGCGTCTTCCAGGTAGGTTTGTTCTAAGACTCTGGTGGTTCTTGCACCTCAGGGATGTCGACATCGCCGATGAGATACCGCAGAACATCACTGAGAGTAATGATGCCAAGAAGACGGCCCTTCTTACCGCCTTGTTTCTCCTCTTCCTGAAGACAGGGGATGACATTAGCATGTGGATGCTAAGCAGGTGAAGCACATACCTCTCCTTCCACAACCACCAGTCGATGTACTCTTCTTATTTTGATAAGCTGTAGGAGGGTCCCGAGAGAATCCCCTGCTGTGCAAACGACGACTCCAGGAAAATCGGGCGACCGTTGTGTAAGGGCATCCCTAATCTTGAGATCCAGGGATTGGTATGCACCCAGCTTCACCAGTGTCTGCTTTCCTCAGCGAAGATCCGTAAAAGACAGGGGAAGGCTTACAATAACGTCCACCGTCTCATAAAGGTTCAAAACAACACCGTCATCGTCGATGATTGGGACAGCGGATATAGCACGTTCCGAGAACATATGGACGACGTTGAATACGGAGGTGTCGAGTGTTGCTGTCGCGATGGGATAATATGGATTGGGGCCATCTTTGGGCTCGTTAGGGGCCGACGCGACATAGGTGCCTATCCTGAGTTTTCTCAACGGTTGGTTGAGCTGGGATATTTCTTTATGACACTAATTAGATGGTCAAACCAGATCCAATGAGAGAATATTCAGAACAGACGTTGATGGCAATGAACTTGAGCATTCGGTACTGTGTCAGGACGGACACAATGACTTCATGACCGGTTTCAGTGTCGTAGTCGAGTAGGGGAAGACGTCGAGCGTGTGTTTGCATGAGGACTTTACAGGCGTCGTAAAGAGAGCTCGAAGGATGGTCTGAAAGTAGGGGCGGTGTAGCGACACCAAGTTCTTTCTCGATTTCTCGAAGACTATGAGACTGGGCATTATATTGGGGGATGGCATTGGCCGACTCACCTCGCAAGGATTCGAGCCGGAATGTCTCCACGTCTGTCGTGGCGTACTCATAAGAGGCGGTTGTGCGGTAATAGTACTGGATCAAGTGGATAATGTCCAGTACCGTTAGCATCCCGGCGAACCTGGACTGGGAGCTATTCCATAAGGGTGCAGAGACCACACCTGACAGGACGAGTTGATAAATTGAATCATACAAGATGTGACTGGAAAAAGCACCATTGAGGAGCAAGCATTGTAGCGCCTTCTTGACGTTGAGCTCTGTATCCAAGACAATGAGTCTGAAGCTGACGGGAAAAGCCTCGTAGCAGGTGTGTCCTTTGAGAAAGTTCCGGATGCCATTAACGCCGGCGTTGTGTGTTTCGAGAGCATCAACATTTCTAGGACGACGAACTGAGCCCTTTCGCTTGACGATCTTGGGCGACGTTGCGGGGGATAGCGTAGCCATGATGGCCGGGGACGACGACGACGACGGAGACGAGGACTTGAAGGCGACAGTGACCAGTGTCACGGTGATCACGATAATCAAAGGGGCAACTGAGGCCTGCAGGTGTGTCACGTGGGCAGGCTGTGCAGGGGCCTAATCACAGCCATCGGGACTCAGAGTCTAACTCTGAACCGACCATTCAACTGTAGCTCAACACACCTGAATGCCGCTGGACGACCTTGAACATATTTCCGACTCGTCTTTTGGTCAAAATATTCAGGCCGTCGTCGACGCAGTCAACAATGTCAGAACAAACCAACCCTTCCCCGCTCCCACCGAGCAGCCCCAGCAACCAGACGCACTCCTCGTTCTGTTACCTCTCCTCATCGTGTTGTCTACATTCCTCTTCCTCCTTCTGACATTCTTGATATGTGTTCTCCTTGTCAGACGTCGAAGGGGGATCATGTTGCGCGACAACGACGGCCCTGTCGACATGAGCCGTGAGGAACTCATTGAAGGCGAGGGCGGTTTCGAAGGAGTCGAGTCCAGGTGGCTTGAGGGCGTTTCGGAGAACGTTGCCAGAGAATACCTGCGCGCGCGAGGTGTGTTGAATGATTTGGGTTTATTGTGTTATGACTGATTGGCTGGCCACAGACTATCAACTGCAATACCCACCCAACTCGCTGCCGACCGATATCACGCTGTCCCAGTTCCTCTCGATACAGGAGAAAGGCGTCTCGGCCTGGTCGTTCGAGCCGGATTACGAGACTGTCAACTCGCTTCTCGTCCATGCCCGGACTGAGATCACATTCTTGCCCGACCCTGCCAGTGCCTCATGTGTCCAATCCAACCTTCCCCTTCCCAAACTCAACGAAGTCTACTATTGGGAAGTCAAGATGTTCGACTTGCCAGAAACAACTACTGTGTCCGTGGGTCTTGCCACAAAGCCATATCCACCCTTCCGCCTTCCTGGACAAAGTCGCTATTCCGTTGGGTACCACTCTAACGGCGATAAATCTCACAATTATCCTTTCACTGCCACGCCCTTTGGTCCAGTGCTCAAAGAAGGCGATGTCCTAGGTGTCGGCTACCGTCCTCGCACAGGAACAGTTTTCTTCACTCGCAACGGCAGGAAGATGGAAGATGCTTTCATTGGCCTTAGTCGGTGGAACCTTTTCCCCACCATTGGCGCTGATGGCCCATGCAGCGTGCACGTCAACCTCGGGCAGGCTGGATTTGTCTTCATTGAAGCCAACGTCAAGAAGTGGGGCTTGGCGCCCAGTGTCGGCACGCTCGCTCCACCACCCGCATATGGCAGTGAGCGGGGTAGCATTCTTCTCGACGTAGGAGGCCGCGTACGCTCTTCAGATGACCCGTCCGCATCACCATCTTCTGCACGCCGTTCGCGCCGCCGACCCTCCGGGAACCCTTCATCACCCCTTCGTGTATCATCGTTGGTCCCGCCTACACCTCTCACACCACCGCCTCCAATCACTCCTATTGATGAACTTCCGGAGCACGAATATGAGGTAGATCAAGGCTCAGAAAGCCCGTCTCAACCGTTATTATCACGTACATCGGAAGGTCGTTACTCCTCCCCTCCATCTCCTACCGCATCTACAAGATCGGTATCCCCCGACGCAGGTGCGCGCAACCCCTTTACCAACACTCGCATACAACGTAATTCTTTAAACCATTTCGCCTCGTCGTTTTCGGGGCCGAGATCAGAGTTGACCGTGCATCTGCACCCACCTCCTGAATCACCCTTGAGTCCAAATGCCAATCCCCCCACCCCCCACGAACGAGACATTCACTTACAGGCTTTGCCAGGCCATAGACGAACAGGTAGCAGCGGAAGCAGTCGGACAATTACTGCGGACGATAGATTTGCTTCTTCTCCCTTGTCAAGACGTGATCCTCCAGCCTATTCGCCTCTCGATGCCTACACCTACGCAGACGGTGTGCATGTGGACCTTCCTGCAGAGGTTATCGCAGCCGCCATCGAGGGAAACAACTTTGACCCGAGCAATGTCCAGCAGCAAGCTGACTCGTCACAGCAAACGAGACGCCGTTGATCATTCGCTTTCTTCGTTCTTTCTACTTGTACTATATGTTTACATTCATGGTGAGCCTTTGACACCAGTCTTCCGGGATCGTCGTTCCCTAATTCATTTTTTGGGACTTGCGCAGTTATACCTAACAGACTTCATTGCTATTCTCTACAGTTGTGTTCAATGGATGCGAGCTTTTATTCTGTGACGAAAGCAAATGGCCTGGAGCTAAACGAATGTGCGATAATGTACAAATGCAGGGTATAAGTTCTGTGCTATGATCATGGGTATGGACGGACGCTGCTCCCTACTCGTGAACTAGAGGTGTGAGATTTTCCGATGATGCCTTCGAGGCGGGTGCTTGTGTCCGAGTGGAGGGTAGGATTTCCGGTCCTGCTGGGGGTACAAAGGTCGTTTCAACGCTTCAACATGGCCCCAGTCGAATTCATCGAACTCTACCGTCATCCGCATAGACTGTTTAACGCAGGGCGCGGGCTTCTCAGGCATCCAGACCTGTTCTGGTGCTATCTGATAGCTTCTTGGACGCTCTGATGCGCTCGGTTTGCTCGTGGAAATAGTGGAGGGATGCGAATGCTCGTAGACCCGTTTTTCGTTGTCGGTGGAGATGATGTTGATTGCAGGAATTGATGCTGTCTCCTTCTCCCCCGTTCTCCGCAGTCTCTGTCGTAAAGCCTGGGCTAGCTGTCTAGGTCTCCTCCCGACGTGTAGGTAAATCCCGATGACGATGGTCACCATCACCACCACCAAGATGACCCCGACGTATCTGTGAGGTCCGTCTTTGAGATACCAGCCCGGCGAAGAGTCGGCTACGTCGTCTGGTTCTGGAGAAACCGAGGACATTGACATTGAGAGGCTATGGTCGGTTGAGGTGGACGAACAGGACGAGAGGAACCTCGTCAAACACCTGTGGTCGGCATCGTTTTCTGCCCTGCGCACTGGGATGAACATTGCAGCGATTCCTTGGGGGGCTGGGGTGGTGGTAGGTCGACGGTGGCGGTCGTGCGTGGAAGGGTGGACAGCGGGGTTATGCCCTCGCGGGCATGCTTGAAGTCAAAATATAAGTAGCGGTGGGCCACCAGATGGACTAAACCACATTTGTGGATATTGTAAACTATAAGTATTTCTTTCATTTCGCTTGTGTAGCAAATTCGCCTTCTGTTCGGGACATCAGCTTCTTCAAAGGCCAGTTTGTGGGGCCGGTGACTAAATCAACGCGAGGAGGGTCAAGCAATTGTATACCAAGTCTAGAACTTTATCCTTTACACCGATGATTGGTAACCTAAGGCTCCAAGCGTTTGGGGTCTCTAGGGAACAAGGAGGCGCGTCGGACATTGTTAAGCTTCAAGAAAAGCATGAGAACACGCTCTAAACCGATTCCTCCTCCTCCATGAGGAGGGCAGCCCAGCCTAAAGGCGTCCACATAGGGCTTCATAGAATCAGGCTCAACACCCTTGCTTCTCATTTTCTCGCACAGAAGAGTAGGGTCGTGGATTCGCTGAGCTCCAGACAGAATCTCTTCGCCACGCATGAAGAAGTCATATGAGTTTGATAACGTCTAATATTAGAGGTGTTAAAGCGACCTGTGACCCGAAGAAGGGTATGATGGAGCTTACTGGGTCCTCAGGATCCGGCATCGTGTAGAAGGGCCGTAACGCCATGGGGAACTTGTCGATAATGTAGTAGTCGATGTCGTATTTGGCCTTGATGATTCGTCCGAGCCGTTTCTCATTCTCGGTGCTAAATCCAGGGTTAGATCTGGGTTATGATGTCGATGATACACCGTACTTGATATCGTCCAAATCTTCTCTTGGGACGCCGTCCTCGACAAGGAGATCGACAGCTTCCTTGAAGGTCATTTTGAGAGTGCCTTCAGGACCTTCGCGCCACTTGAACTCTTCAGCAGGGAATTGTTTTCGAACAACATCGAGTTCGTCCTTGTACTGATCACGAAGCCCACGGAAGATGTTGACAAGCATTCCGTCAAGCATTTCCATGACTTCATGATAGTGTTCCTCGATTGCCATCTCCAAATCAAGACCGATGAACTCGGTCAAATGGCGGTGGGTGTTGGAGTCTTCCGCACGGAAGACTGGGCCAATTTCATAAACTCGTTCAAAGTCAGCGGCGATAGCCATCTGCTTCGCCAGCTGAGGTGATTGTGCCAGGAAGGCATTGCCTGCAGGAGCGCACGATGTGAGTCAGGGTGAACGACGAACTAGATCCCCAAACGCACCCTTGAAGTAGCCAACTTTAAAGACAGAAGCTCCCGACTCTGTGGCGGCACCTTGAAGTTTAGGGCTGTGGATCTCAATAAAACCATGCTGGCGCAGATAGTCACGGAAGAGGTCGCCGATCGCGCCTTGGAGTTTGAATATGGCCTGGTTGGTTTGCGTCTGGCGAAGGTAGTTAGGTCAAATTCTTTCAAATCTGTAGGTCAAACACGAACTCGCAAATCGACTACTCGGTTGTTCAACCTTGTCTCCAGCAAAACTCGGTTGAATTGGGCATCAGCTGCTTCGGCTGCTGTTTCTGGACGGTTGGCATCTTCAACTGTGAAGGGAAGACGGCCGTCGATTCCAGAGATAAGATGCATCTATAGGGGCGTCAGCCGTAAGATCTTAGAAACACGACACAAAGCGTCCGATTACCTTGCTGATATGAACCTCAACATCGCTGACACTGGCACTTTTGATGGGTTCATCAACTTTTTCAACGGTTCCTTCGACGAGAACGATACTCTCGGTGGGCACGGCCGCTGCCCACTTGACCATTTGCTTGGAAACCTTGCCGGGGGACACGATCATCAAGCCTTGGACCGAGGTAGTGCGTTGTCGAAGGTTCAAGAAGACCATCTTGCTGCCTTGAGCACGAGAGTTGTGAACACGAGCTCGGAATAGCACATTCTGTCCAACACGGTCGCTCAAAGATGAAATCTGGATACGCTCGCGCTTGGGTCGGCTCTGCGACTGATTCAGAGGCAAAGGACCATAGTTGTCTGCTGCATCGTCCTGGGGCGATGTGAGTTCCGATTAATAAAGAAGATGGATGGGACACACAATCTCTGCAGCCGCCTTTTGCTTTTCCAATTCAGCCTGTTTGGCAGCCTTTTCTGCGGCCTTGCGCGCTTTTTCTGCGGCCTTGGCTTGTTTCTTCAGCTCGCTCTTGCTTGGACCTGCTGGTGCAGAGCTGGCGCTTGTTCAGTTCTTGATTTTATGAAGGAGTTGATTAGAATATACCCTTCTGGGGGAGGCTGAGGCGGTTGGATTGTATTATCAGACATGAGAAGATAGTAGTTAAAGAGAGCTCGAGTCAATAAACGTCAGTGCAGAGTTTGAGATAATCAGATCGGTAACTGCCGTGCGCCTAGATGCGAATTCCCAGCTCAAGTGCGCTACCCAGACCAGCGTCCAGCTACTTACTTGTTCCAGATATTATGTACTGTGTGGGCTGGCTCTTATCATTCCGTTGGGCATTTTTTTTTTTTTTGACCAATGTACTCGAATCCAGTCTATGAGTCGATGGTTGGCGGTAGCAGTAAATTTCGGATCATTCGGAGTAATACGCAATTCGCCGATTTTCGAACACGCATGCAAGAGGGCGCCTGTTGCAAGTGAAGAGTGGTGAATCGTTCTTTCTCTCCTTCCAAGATGTTGGCCTCAACTATCGCTCGCAGAACTGCCACAACCCTTCGTGCGCCTGCTTTCAGGTCCATCTCCGCCTGGGCCAACGTTCCTGCAGGCCCTCCTGACCCCATCCTTGGTCAGTATTGCCTCTTTTGTAGTCTTTTTCACCGACACTGAACATATCTTGTTTATAGGCATTACCGAAGCCTTCAAAGCTGATAAAGACCCTCGCAAAATCAACCTCGGTGTTGGCGCATATCGAGACGAGCACGGCAAGCCCTACATCCTCCAGACTGTTAAGAAGGTCCCTCCTTTCACCGTATAGCTTACAACACCCACTCACTCCTTTCCAGGCAGAAGAAATCGTTGCTTCCCAAAACCCTGACAAGGAGTATCTCGGTATTACTGGTCTCCCAGAATTCACCGCCAGGGCCACCCTTCTTGCCTATGGCGCTGAGAGCACCCCTCTCCAACAAGGAACCGTGAGTCATGCCCACTCATCCTCTGTTTACTGAAGCTCAAAAGTTCCCCTCCTATCTAGATCTCATCCACCCAGTCCATCTCTGGCACTGGCGCTCTTCGCATTGGCGGTGCCTTCCTAGCCCGTCACTACCCCCATTCCAAAGTTATCTACCTCCCAACCCCTACCTGGGGCAACCATATCCCCTTGTTCCGTGATTCAGGCCTCGAAGTGCGCGGATATCGTTACTTCGACAAGACTAACGTCAGCCTTGATTTCGAAGGTCTCAAGGCCGATCTTTTGGTGCGCCTCCTGCCTTACTCTGACCTTCGCCTTCTTCAGCTAACCTTGCTTCATAGGCCGCTCCTGACCATGCCATCGTCCTTCTCCACGCTTGCGCTCACAACCCCACCGGCATCGACCCTACCCCCGAACAATGGGCCGTCATCTCCGACATTGTCAAGGAGAAGAAGCTGTTCCCCTTTTTCGATATGGCCTACCAAGGATTCGCCTCTGGTAACACCGCTCGCGATGCCTTCGCCTTGCGCCACTTTGTGGCCCAAGGCCACCAGGTCGCCGTCGCCCAATCCTTCGCCAAGAACATGGGTCTCTACGGCGAGCGAACCGGCAACTTCTCCCTGACCGTCGCGGACCCTGAGGAGAAGGCTCGTGTCGATTCCCAACTCAAGATCATCATTCGCCCCATGTACTCTAACCCTCCTGCCCACGGTGCCCGCATCGCCAACGCAATCCTTGGCGACCCTACTTTGTACGCCCAGTGGGAAGCTGAAGTTAAAGGGATGGCCGACCGCATCATTAGCATGCGAGAGAAGGTCTACAACTTGCTCACTCACGATTTGAAGACCCCCGGCGAGTGGGGCCACATCAAGAGCCAGATCGGAATGTTCAGGTACGTTACCCGCCTGTCATCGCTAGTTTGCATGAGCCGTTTACGTTGAATTTAGCTACACTGGTCTCCAACCCGCCCAAACCAAGGCCCTTGCGGAGAAGGCTCATGTCTACATGACTGCTGACGGTCGAATCTCTATGGCTGGCTTGAACGGTGGCAACGTCGAGTACTTTGCCCAGAGTGTTGATGCCGCCGTTAGAGGCAACTTGTAGAGAGATTTAGACGGACTGCGAATACCTTGTATTCCGACATACCCTTCATTTTCATTTTTTACTGATACGTTGGTTATACTTTGTGATTAAGGCAAGCTTATTTCCTTATCAAGATTCGCCATACAGTTGCGGTCGATCGGCCTTCTCTGGTCAGAAGCATTCATTGTGAGGAAACATGTATCTCTGGGCCATAAATCTTCATACGTTACAATCCCCTCCTTGGCTTCATTCTTCTATGTCCATGCCAAATGCCAGCACCACCTCCCTCATGCCAGCCTTTCCAGGGGCATATCCAACGACGCCGGGTTGGGCGAAAAGTGGACAACGCCAGTTGGGACACAACAGTGATGACACTTCCGTATGTCCTTTGCTCTGATCCTCGCCTTTGACGTCCGGCAATTGATAGCACTTTTGTATCTAGAGCGATGTGGTGCAGAGCAGCGAAACCAACGTGGTCACAGTTGCAACCCAGGCAGAGGTAGTGACTCATCCCCATTACCGCACGGAAACCGATCTATTGACCCCGCTTCTGCTTTGCTCTAGTGCACTTGCCAGCTTTTCCCCGATTCTGCCGCAAACCACGCCCGCGATGAACCGACAGCCGTGACCAAAAGAACGATTCCACATACACCCAGCACCATCTTCTCTTCCAGGCCTGCTACTTCCATGTCGCAATCGGAAATATATCCACGAGACGATGATCCATCCGATTTGGACTCGTGTGTATCCGACGCCGAAAGCCATGAAACGATCTCCTCGACTGGCTGCAATTCCACCGTCTCCGTCGCTTCAGCAGACGTCGCCTCGACCTCGCGAAGCAACCTCTCTTCTTTCGGCTACAGTTACTCTGTCCATGAAACATCTTGCGACGCCGTCGAACGTTTCATCCCCGAATATTCCGCAACCCGCAGCTCACTAAGCCTCTCTGTTGACCTTCTGGGCTTACCCAGTGTCCACCGGGCCCAAGATTCCGACGAACGCGACGGTCGCTTCCTGGATAATGAAAGTTTGCGTTACTTCGGCGTCGATTTATCTTACTTGTCTCAGCCTGATGGAAGGAACTCGTGGACGCTTGGTCTAGGTGTTCCTCCATTGCCGCGGGACCCATCGTCTTCTGATGACCCCAGCTCCCACTCGACCCTCTCTCCACTGGCTGCCGTGAGTTCGGTGGAAAATGAGAGTATGACGTCCGTAGGGACCTGCCATCCTGCCGAGGAGGATGCCACTTTGGACTGCCAGCCATGGGAACCAACCAATGGGCGACCTCCGTACAGTATGACCCAAAGCTCGGACCGTAATTCACAACGGTTCATTCAAGCGATCGGAGTACGATACGCGCCCACGAACGACGTTGGTTGCACACCGACACCGAAAGGGTCGTCACGTCCCCGACAGGTGTTCAAAGGGATCCTGGGGGACGTAAAGAAGTTGGGGCAGAGGGTGAAGGACCAGATATTGAAAACACATTCACGGAGACCGTCCGGGGTATCCTTTTCCTCAGAGAGGCCTTCCATGACAATGTCAGCAACAGAGCCCTTATATCCCCCGTCGACAGAATATGCAAGATATTCCGCGGACACTTGCCGTGTCACGAACCTTGAGTTCGCGAACTCTCGAGTTTATCCGGTAGGCCCCTCTCCATATATCCCAAACTCAGATGACCTAATAGTCACCTGCAGAGAGCTGGCATCGATGCTGTGAGCAACAGGCATTCGATGCACCCGCGGCCACCGACCCCCTCGACGGGGCTGACCTTCAGCAAGGTCAACTCTCTGGACATCAAGGAAATCAAGAGCATTCGTCGCCGAACGCTACCTTCCTCGATAGAGAACGCGCAGGAACCTTTGCCTCCATCTGCCCCCTTCGAACGGCGGCCGCGCCCTTCATCCCTCGTCATTATGAGCGGTGTCGATAGTCGATACGACGAGCTGCGACATCTTGACACCATCCAAGGATCTCCTGTCTTTTCATTTGGCAGTAACTATGGGTCGCGTGTCCACCGCTTGTCGAATGACTTCGGGTATTGGTCCTCGCATGAGCATCCTGCAGAATTGAGACCGAAGAAACCACGCTGGTCGTCGTTTTCTTTCCTGTCTAAATCGTCGAAGCGATAGGATCGATGTATATTATTTTACCAATCAGGTTGGATTTCTTGTCACACAAGTCATTTTATACACGGGAGGGTCGTTCCCAAGCCAATCCGACAAAGGTTTGGAATTTTGTATTAGATGTCTAGATCTTCGTCGGGGTCGTCATCGTCGATATCGTCGGCTGAATCGGGGTCGTACAAAATAACTCCTTGGTTCGCGGAAGGCGCCGCCTTGGGGGTCTGATCACCTGCGATAGGTATTGTCAATGTCTTGCATATTAGAGTTGGACTCTTGTGTACTGTACCTTCGTGTACATAGGGAAGGGGGACCTGTGCTCGTGCTTCCTGTTGCGCGGTCGTCATTGAAAGATTGAACGACAGATTCTCCGTGGGGTCCACCGCCGTCGTAGGCTGAGGAAAACAGTTAGTGCCACGGGTTACGTCTATGGGAGGAGGGGGTACCTCTGAAATGGCTGATTTCGACCAGACGGACCGAAGGGTATCCAGTTGGGTCCATTCACATGGCCCGACATTCGCAGACCACGCTTCTAACTCCCTCTCGATACTCCGCTTCTTGGAACCTTGTCCTCCTGGCCTTCGTACCAAGACTTCGAGTAGAATTTCCTCGACTTCTTTATGAATCTCGGATTTGGTTCCAAAGACCAATTCGTTGACTGTATAACGTCGCTCACTGAGCGGGGTGAAGATACTCCAGAATTTCGGGATTGTAGAGTAGGGGGGAGGTGGTGTAAGGTACTCAGTCGCGATATGGGCGACAATTCCTGGAGGGTGACCCTTGAGGTACATCAGCGATGGGGTGAACGAAGGCTGGATGAGCAGGGAGATCAATTTGGGCTCCAATCCATGTAATATGAGCAGGGACCCTGACGAGTTTGCCCTTTGCGATTAGCTCTGGTTCCCAGGACGATGGGGAGGGATACTACTGACCTGCGCGGGAGGATAGAAGAGAATGGAGCTCTCGAAGAGCTTTATAGGCTTCCGATGTAGAACCTATGTCCGAGGCCAGAGTATCGAGAGAATCAATGGTGACATAAACGGGCCCAGTGGACTTGCTCAATGCTGTCGCGTCGGATCAGGGCAATATCGTGGATGTCACGGAAGGAGATGAACCTTGTTTTACAACAGTGTACATGGCTTCCCCGGGGCATGGCCCAGACGAAGTACCGTAGCCAGGAACATTTTCCAGCCAGTCGTATACTTGTACAGGGTGATCGGGACTTAGCGAGGCATGAGGAGAATAGAGCAAACTGAACAGCAGAAATTGCTTCGTCTGTGCCTCATCTTTGAGGATTTCCGAAGTTAAAAGCTGTCGCAGGACCGGTAGTGTTGTCTGTGCTGGAGACGACTGGAAAATGACCGTCGACGGCTTGTTCCTGGATTCCGAGATGAAAGATTGAAGGAGAGTCATTGTTGATCAATCCAGGATTGCCGATTCACAAGGCTTGGCTGACGCGCTCCTTGTCCTCAGATAGAGATGCTGGTCACAAAAACATACCAAGATCTTCAAACCAAACTCGACCCCAATGGTCGCCCTTTGCGTATCTTCATTATAGCCCCGAACCTTCCTGATTATCCGAACGCCAAGTTTCCAGGTCTGTTGCATCTCTTAATGGTCCTGGCCCTTCAACTCGCTCATTGGAATCGTGCAGGCGTCGTAGTTTTCAGGTAGAAGTGCACACTTCCAGTCCAGTTTCAATTGAGATCAAACCGACTTCTCAGTGAAATATACCAAGTAACAGGTCCTGTCGAGCGTTTTGCTGGGCAGATTGCTAGCCAGGGCTACGTTGTCGGTTCGACCCGTGAACTGCGCGCTGTTTGGCAGCGATACTGATAATATTCCATAGCATGCCCTTCCGTCTACCACGAATTTGAAGGCCCAGAGCCCATACCTTACGATACTGAAGGTGAACTGCTCTTTACATTGGTCCACATTATCATCCAGGCTTAATGCACCACCGGAAACAGGAACAGATCGAGGCAATCGCTACAAGGTAACGCGATCGCCATGGTCCCTTGCACACACGCTGACCAACCCTTGGCTCTTTGCGCATGCAGATTGAAAAGACTGTCGATGCATACGATGAGGTACTACATGTCCCCTGCGTAAGTTGACTCTAGACACTGACTGTGGACAGGATGCCACTCTTGCCATCGATCTCTTGTCCGCCCATAAGAACTGCAATGGGAGAATTGCAGGTAAGAAGTTGCTGTGCCCCTCGTGTTCCTATCATTTCCTCCTAACCACCCCCTTCGACTGATCAGCGACGGGGATGTGCCTTGGTGGCCACCTTGTAAGTATTGTCCTTTTCCTTACCCAGTTAATACAACCCAACCGTTTCGTCGTCTTCCCCACAGGCCTTCAGAGTGAGAATACTCTCCTCGACGTTTGAAACAAGTCACAAGCGATATGACTAGGCTGCCTTTGACCCGCGCGTCCTCGCTTCCGTCTGCTGGTTTGCCACCGATATCCACAGTGCAACCCTTGGGAAAGGGAAACAGGACGATACCCTGATCCGAGTCAAACGAGGGGACCTGACCGGGAAAGGTGAATTAGTAGTACGTTCTGCAAAGCCCTCACTTCCTGTTTATTTTCCTGATTTGGTGGCGACTGCTTAGATGATCTTTGGCAAGCAGGTGGGTACCGGAGGCATGAGACGGATATCGGCCTAAATCTCATGACATTTCTGCCAGGATACCCACGTTCCTCGAGAGGGACGAGACCTGATCAGACGCTCGCTGGAAGATGCGAACGTGACCTCATCAGTGGGTTTTCTGGAGTTGGGCGGTTTCCAGTTACTGACAATGGTTTGTATGTAGTTCATCGAAGTTCAGGCGCAACATGCCTTTATCCGGGACGAATCCTCAAAAGGTCGATGGGATGCCGCTCTAACCCGCTCCTTGTTCACCTTCATGATGGAAGTCTTTGACAGGACAGTGGCAAGAGACCTTGGGCCTCGAGACCATCGCACTCAAGCCCCCGAGCATGTGTGTTGAGGATATTTGTACATATTGTCCACAGAGCCGCCAATAATCCAATCAGTTGGCCAAACAGGAAGGCTAGCCAATGTACATTCAACGGAACTGTCCAGACGTGTTTCTGATTGAACCTTCATTGGACCTTGGGAGACTGAACTGAACCTTGAGATCAGTTCTCCAAAGAGTACTTCAATGTAGAGATACTTCAATGTTAGGCGGAGGACTGACAATTTAAACGATGGCGGGCCATGAGACGAAAAGAAATCGCCGTTGTTCGTGATCGTTACAAAAATACAGGCGTGATGGTAATGACACAATGCAGATGAGCAACCGAAAATGAAGAAAACGAGGTAAAAACGAGAACGAGGTGGTGATACAAAAGGGTGTTTCTACATCTAGTTTACTTCTTCTTGGCAGCCTTCTCAGCCGACTTGGTGACTGTATATGGTCGTCAGACATCGTAGACAAGGATCGACCACGATAAGGAAACTTACCCTTGCCACCAGACTTCTCGGTCTTCTCAACGGACTTGATGATACCGACAGCAACGGTCTGCCTCATGTCACGGACAGCGAAACGACCGAGAGGAGGATACTCGTTGTAGGACTCAACGCACTAAAAGTAGCGGTAAATATCCAGAGGCCAAACGAATGAACTAAAACGACAAACCATGGGCTTGCTGGGGACGAGCTTGACGATGGCGGCATCACCAGACTTGACAAACTTGGGAGAGTCTTCGAGAGACTTGCCAGTTCGGCGATCGATCTTCTCCTTGAGCTCGGCGAACTTGCAAGCAATGTGGGCAGTGTGGCAATCGAGGACAGGAGCGTAGCCAGCACCGATCTGACCAGGGTGGTTGAGGACGATGACCTGGGCGGTGAAGGAGGCGGCCTCCTTGGCGGGGTCGTTCTTGGAGTCAGAGGCGACGTTGCCACGGCGAATGTCCTTGACGGAGACGTTCTTGACGTTGAAGCCGACGTTGTCACCGGGGTTACCCTGTGCGAGTTGCTCGTGGTGCATTTCGACGGACTTGACTTCAGTGGTGACGTTGGAGGGAGCGAAGGTGACGACCATGCCGGCCTTGATGATACCGGTCTCGACACGACCGACGGGCACAGTACCGATACCACCAATCTTGTAGACGTCCTGGAGAGGAAGACGGAGGGGCTTGTCGGAGGGGCGGACGGGGGGTTCGATAGCATCGATGGCATCGAGCAAGGTCTTACCCTTGACGACACCAGCCTTGGTCTCACGGGACCAGCCCTTGTACCAGGGCATGCTGTGAAAAGCATCAGTACACTATTGACGAGCGCAGAGAAGAAAAAAACACACTTGGTGGTCTCGACAATCATGTTGTCACCGTGCCAGCCAGAGATGGGGACGAAGGCAACAGTCTTGGGGTTGTAACCAACCTTCTTAATGAAGCTGGAGGTTTCCTTGACGATTTCGTTGAATCGGTCCTCGCTCCACTGGATATATTGTCAGTACAATCGAGGCTGTAAAGAACATAAAACACAGAACGAACCTTAGTAGAGTCCATCTTGTTGACGGCGACGATGAGCTGACGGACACCGAGGGTGAAGGAAAGGAGGGCGTGTTCACGGGTCTGACCATCCTTGGAGATACCAGCCTCGAATTCACCAGTACCACCGGCAATAACGAGGATAGCACAATCAGCCTGGGAGGTACCAGTGATCATGTTTTTGATGAAGTCACGGTGACCGGGGGCATCGATGACCTGAATGACATTGATCAGAAGGTGATCATACTATCCGAACATAAGTCCTTACAGTGACGAGATACTTGGGAGTCTCGAACTTCCAGAGGGCGATATCGATGGTGATACCACGCTCACGCTCAGCCTTGAGTTTGTCGAGGACCCAGGCTTATCACAAAGTCAGATCTACTGGAGATTAAAAAAAAAAAAAAAGCAGACTCACCATACTTGAAGGAACCCTTGCCGAGTTCATCAGCTTCCTTCTCGAACTTTTCGATGGTACGCTTGTCGATACCACCGCACTTGTAGATCAAGTGACCGGTGGTGGTGGATTTACCGGCATCGACGTGGCCGATAACTGTCGAACGAGATCAATGGGTGATGATAAGCGACGACGATAAGATAGACACATACCGACAACGTTAACGTGGGCCTTTTCCTTTCCCATTTTTGTTAGGAGTTCTGTGGATGGACGAAATCGTCAGCATCCATCTCGCACCAGTGGATGAGAAGCGGGAGCGACGAAAAAGAGGGAGAGAGAGAGAAACAAGGCAATCATCGAGAAAAGGGTTTCACAGATCCATCGCCAGACATCGCAACGATGTATGAGAGGATCGTGGAGAGGGTTGAGGACGTCAATGTCGATGAGGAAAGGGACTCACTTTAAAAAAAGTCGTGAAAGAGAGGAAGCGAAGGTGGTGGTTGGAAGAAGAGATGGAAAGACCGCAGACAAGAGTTTATATTCCCAAAAATTTATCGATAGGATGAGATCTGATGGCTGATAAAAGACGCGTGATCTGACTCGGTCATCGCCGAGTCAAGCTCCGGTGCCGCTCCTCGACGGCCCAATCTCGTTCCATCAGCTTGGCATTCCAATCCTCCTTCTCATCCGCTGCCGATCTTTCGAACAGACATGTAGCAGTTTTGCAATAAATAGGACAATGAGTTAGAGGTACACTGTAATATCTACTCTACAACATTGGCATCTTCCTAAGTCTACATAGGCTAGTTTCAATCACAGAATACAGACACGGGATGGTACATTTCGCCGGTCACAATCACTATCGATAACATTACTGTCACAAGACTGACTCCCAATCGCCTTCATCTAGTGCGAAAATGGACGTCTACTATGTCGGGAAAATCACATTGGCTTCTCCATTCCCCATCCGCCCTTTCCAGCCAAGAATCGGGATTGCATGATTTTTTCAAACGTCGGTCTCGCAGCGGGATCCACGGCCAGGCATGCTCGAACGAGCACAGCAGCATCGCCAAGAGCTCCACCTCCATCTGGCTCCTCGCCCTCACCTTCCTTTCCTTCGCCGCAACGTTCATCAAGAGAAATGGAGGCATTGGCGAAAGGTGAAGAAAAGCCTTCTTGTGCTTCGGTCGCTGTCATGAATGGACACTCGCCCACGAGGAGAACATAAGCGACAACGCCAAATGCCCACACATCTTGCTCTTTTCCATAGTAGCGCTCGCCCCGGAGAATTTCAGGGCCTGCGTAGTCCAGTCTACAAAGCGAACCGATCAGAAGTGAATAGATAACATTGAAACGAGTTACTCACGTCCCGCTAAAAGTATCCCATCCCGTTTTCTTGATTAACCCCGAGCTTCCGAAATCGATTAGGATGGCTTTATCTCGGGGGCCTAAGATAACGTTTTCATCCTTGACATCACGGTGGACTGACGAGAAATCAGAACCAGATCAATCGAGAATGAGGAGGCGACACTCACCGATTCCATGGGAGTGCAAAAAGGCAAGGGCGTCGGCGATTTGCCCGAGGTAGCTGCGTACGAGGAATGGGGGCAAGCCGTTAGGATAACTTTCTACGAGATCGAAGAGATCAGAGGCAGCAGACGTTTGACCCGGCCTGCGGTCTGGGGATGTGAAGGGAAGGACCAAGTAGTAATAATGATTGTCTTCGAAGAAGTCGAGGAGGGGGCATATATTAGGATGTCCTTTGACGACCTTGCCTTCTACCCAGTCATCGTCGGACTGTTCTGAAACGAGATCAAGTTGCAAGGCGTCTTTTGATTTTTCTTGCGAGAAGCGGGAAGGGTCCCATGGTCGCTTTGGTGGAAGGATGTAGGAAGTATTGGAGATGGCGGACATGACATAGATTTCGATGGGGATAGTGCCATGGCGAGGATGTTTCTTCCAGCAATCGGCGAGGATGCGAGACTTGATGACTTGCTTGATGATAAGCGGTGGCTAGACAAGGATATCAATGGCGTTTAAGCAACGAGGATAATGTACACACCCCAAGTGAACCATCGGAAAGGATCTCTCTCGCCCGCTTGACGAGTCCATAGGCACCCCGGCCAATCTCTCCTTCTATTTCAAATTCGGAAATGCTCCTTCCTCCGATGAAGGACTGGTTATCGGACGCAGGGGACGGAGCCCGGGTGCTTGCCGCTGTGCTCAGGATGCTGCCCGAGCTGGGTGTGCGCCTCAAGCTCTGGGGCAGCAAGGGCGGGGGCGAGGGAGGTGGTTCGATGGGCGCTATCGAGACTCGGCCGGCAATGAGCGAAACGCGCTGCTGAGACGATCTGCGACGTGGTCGGGGCGACGAGGGGACCGGCGACGTCGAAGCACTGGTCGGGCTTCTGAAGGAAGCAAAGGAAGCAGCGGATGACAAGGGATTGGGGGAGGCGGAACGGGACTGGGGCAGAGAGTGAGACTGGGCCATTAGGCTGGGATACTGGGAAAGTTTGGGGTTGGTGAGAGAGGCAGATGATGAGACAGAGGAAGGAACCGGAGATTTGCCTGGCTGCGAATGGTGGTGGTGGTGGTGGTGGTGCTTGCGGACATGTGAATCGAAGGCTTCGTTCGCCCTTTCTGGTTGCCTGCTGCTCGTTGCCGCCGCCGCCGCCTCGTCCAGATTAACGCTGCTGTTTTTCTCTTCGTCCCAGTCGAATCCCCGCCCAATCGACGTCACGCCCCAGCTCTTCACGCTGGCGGATCGATACACTTTTGGTGGCTGCGTCGGAATGGTCCAATCGGAATCATAATCATACTCGTCGAAGGCCAGCTTATAACTCGAGGTCGAGAGCATCAAAGGAGGTGGTAGAGAAAGAAGAGGCTTGGTCGCTGTGCGAGGCGATGCCCAGGTCCGACCAATGATTTATTCACAGCTGCAAGGGATGCTCGGAGCAAGAATCGCTTGGGGCGTCCGAGTCTTTTGTTGGCATTTTTCCCCACCCCACGTGCGCTCCTCAAATCAGTCCTGCCTGGATATTCGATACCAAAATGTCTCGAGCTCAAAACACTGTTGCTATTTTCTTGGACAACAACTGTTACCTAGCCCCCCGGTCTCGTTCTGTTTGAAATCTAGATTGGGAGTGCGATGATCATTCCGAAAAGAAAAGCTTAAAGATCGTCCTCGTTTAATGCACTAGTGTTGAAGAAGGGTTCCCGTTCACGCAAAGGATGAGAATTAGTGGGTCGGTCGTTAAGACCCAAACGCGGCAATTAACCCCGAAGGGCGGCGCAGAGGAGTGAACAGGAGCTGCTGGAGTACTTTCATCATTTTGCGTATAGTTACACGGAACATTCTATTCGTCGACGGTGTCGACCCTCTTGACTCCCGAGTCTGCTTTGGAGCAGGCGGATCAGCGGAGATTAAAAACCATCGGCAGCGACTCCAACCTTAACATCGGCATAGAATCGCGCATCCACAGCCTCACACTCCTCCACCCGTAAGTCCCGTTATGCTGCACGAATTGCTGTCCGAGGGTGCATCGACTGCGCTCAGTCGTGAAATACATGCAGAATGATATCCAACAAGCCCATTTTCGTGGATTGACCAGCTGGATGGATTTTGGGCTGATGGATGTCATTTTGGGCTCGATAAAGCGCTCTCGGACGGGTTTTTGGACTTGAACTTACTCTTCATCCTTTTTCAGTCCACAATGGCCATCAAGATCGTCAAGAAGCGCACCAACAAGTTCAAGTTCGTACCGGCCAATCTATCGCAATTCAGAAGGATTCTCATTCGTGCTCGTTTTTAGGCGCCACCAGTCCGACCGGTACCATGGCGTCAAGGAGGCTTGGAGGAAGCCCAAGGGTATTGACAACAGGGTGCGAAGACGCTTCAAGGGCCAGACCGCCATGCCCAAGGTTCGTCCATTCGAGCTACATTTCATTTTGGTGTGGACTTGATGCATTTCCTTGTAGATTGGCTACGGAAGCAACAAAAAGGTTTGTCGATTTGCACCGCCCAGCGAACTTCACGTAACCGTGTTCTTTTAGACCCGCCATCTCCTCCCCAACGGACTCAAGAAGTTCCTTGTGAGCAATGTCCGGGATCTCGACGTCCTTCTTCTCCACAACAAAACCTTCGCTGCTGAGATCGCCCACAACGTTAGCAGCCGAAACCGTACCGCCATCCTCGACCGGTCAGCTCTTATCACCATTCGATCTTATCTGTTTTACTGAACTTTTCGTATTCAGGGCAAAGGTCCTCTCCATCAAGGTCACCAACCCTACCGCTCGCCTCCGATCAGAAGAGTAAACATGGCGCACTGGTCGACTTTCTACTTTCTCCATGTACTCTTTTCTATGAGCATCTCCATACACACATGTCCTCATGCCCTGTAATGCTACCCTCCAAAAAATTCCAATATGCCCAACGTCCTGGTGATGCGACCCGTGTGAGCTGCAGAATTGCTATTTTAAGACATCTTGCGTCCAACGCTCTCAACTTGCCCCACACACCCACATCGATAGCCAATTGCCAAAGACATTGAGATGCAAGCCCCCTTGTCGTTATGTTCCTGTAACTTGTACTTACTTGGTTCTTCAGGAGCATTAGAGAAGCATCCCATGCTGGTAGTTGGTACACAGCAGACGGTATGCACGCTTGGTCGGCGCGACTGTCGTCATCGTTAACCAGCATGAGCAGGCAGAGAATTAGACCAGGAGCTCTCGGGCTGGCTGCAGAAAGTCAACCCAACCGACGAGTCTTTTCCAATCACCAAGTCCAAGGCGGTTATCGCACCGTGAGCATTCTTCCTTCGCCATCCCAGCCCTCTCTTGCCTCATTCCATCAGACACGCAGGTTACTCGTACTCAGGGCCCGCCGCTGCATGGGCGTATAAGGCGATTGACACCACCGGAATGTGGGTAGCCCATCCTTATTCTCGCCTTCATTTGAACTGAATCGATTCAGCAAACGGGTTTTCATCCTTGGTCCTTCGCATCACTTCTATCTCAATGGTTGTGCATTGTCTCCTTGCACCGAATATGAAACACCGATAGGGAATCTCCCATTGGATCTCGAGAGTAAAACCTCTTGCGTGTCCATTTCTTTGACATAGCACTGACAGCCCCATAGCCATCCAAGAGTTGAAAGCAAGTGGTCGCTTTGCTAACATGTCCCGCAAAGCCGATGAAGACGAACATAGCCTAGAGATGCACCTGCCGTATATTCGCAAGATCTTCCAAGGGTGTGTCTTTCTGGCATAGCTACGCGATTTTCCATGTTTATCCGTTTAATAGGAAGGACATAAAGATTGTACCAATTGTTGTAGGTTCTATCAATCAACGCCAGGAGGCCGAATTTGGGGCTTTGCTCGCTCCATATCTCGAAAGACAAGATACGTTTACGGTGGTTTCCTCTGACTTTTGCCACTGGTACACTCCCTTCCATTCTAGACCGCCCGCCAGACTGACCACCGTCTACAGGGGAACACGATTCTCTTACACTTATTATTACCCAGAGGCGGATACGCCGGTTGGGTCGGGAGTATCGCTTAACCGCTCCACTGCCCCCACCTCGTCCCACCCTATCCACAAATCCATCGAACGCCTCGACCATGAAGCCATGCAACTTCTCAGCGTCCCCCCTGGCACTGCCACGAAAGCACACGAGGCGTTCGCCAAGTATTTGAAGCAGACAGGAAACACTATCTGTGGCCGTCACCCCATTGGTGTTTTGTTTGGGGCCCTGGCTGATTTGGAGAAGACAAAGTCTTTGACTCCCATCGTCAAGTGGGTCAGATACGAGCAGAGTAGTCACTGTCATACCGTTCGGGATTCGAGTGTGAGCTATGCGAGCGCCTACATCAAATTCTAGATTGTGTACAAGGAATGAGATAAAGCAGAATCGAATGTACAGTAGCACCCCCCAGAAGGTCCGGATGTAAATTCGTCTAGAGGTAGCTGAGGAGTTGTAATTGTGACCCGACAGGGAAGTCCTCTTCGTTCTCTGTCCCCGGTTCACCTGGATCTTCGACAACCTGATATAAATATGGTGTCAGCATGCGGGCCTCTATTGCTTCAGACTATCGAGACATACCCGACCCTCTTCGATCTCGATATCATCGAAACCCCATTCCCTGGACGATCCTCCCTTCATATGAGATCCGTCAGCGAGCTTGACGCCATAATATGAACCCAGAGGAGAGACGCTCTTCACGTCGGGTTTAGGGTGCAATTCACTCAGGCTGCAGCAGCCAACCTTGAGAGGCAACCTACGGTCTCCTGTCAGACTGCGCACCAGGACGATAGCGGTTGCGGCGTGAGTGATCAAGAGAGGTCGTCTCCCGTCGATCTCTTTCACTTTAGAGAGGACAGTTCCAAACGCGGTCAGGAACCCGTCAACGCGAGCATGAACCTCTTCCACCGATTCTCCTTTGCGGGAAGGGTACCAAACTGGGGTGGTCCAGATCTTGGTGTCGACTTCAGGAAAGTAACTTTGAAGCGATTCAGCCGATCCCGGTCGAGGATGGAGCAGATTGCTATCGGATACGACGGGCGAGTACCATTCGGCAATTCCTACAGTAGAGGATGAGGGCATAAAGTCTTTGTATTGTTTCTGGACCTACCATGTTCGACGTGGATGGGTAGGTTAAGGGCCTTTGCAGTTGGTTGAGCGGTTTGGAGGCAACGGTCTGTTCAGTGATCACCAGGAGTTGCTTCAAGGCAGAACAACAACGATGCGAGGCATACAGTATGGAGACGAGAAAATGGCCGTCGGTCTTTCGTCCTCGGGAAGGGTCGTGAAGTAGTCGGCGAGCTCTTGTGCTTGAGTCTGAAAATCTGTTTAGTCCGATGGCCTTGGAAGGAAGGACAGGGGAGGTCACCCACCAAACCATACGCAGCCAAAGGAGGATCTCTGGCTAGTCCCGTCTCGCTCTTCCTATTGCAATGAAGATCGAACGCGCGTTTAACGTTTAATTGTCTATCAAGCTAGGACGAACATACCAATTGGTGTTGATCCAATTCAGGCGAAACCCTATGGATAGGGGGAATTGATCAGAGGGCGCCGACTTTAAGTTTCCATGAAAAGAGCATGCTCACCATGCCTTGCAATATAGATTCGTTCCATGGTTTTGAGGCTAAGGAAGAGAAAAGAAAAGGAGATGGCCGTTTAATGCAAACAGCGATGGCAGGGGGCTTCCGGCTCAAAGCCAGTGTTTGCGGTTGCTCTGAAAAGCATGATCCGGGGCCCTGAGCAAGGAAATTATTACATCACACAAGCTCTGGTAGAAAATCCAATATCATAAAAGGTATAACCCTAATGTTCATAAAGGAAGCACGAGACAGGTTACAAGAAAGCGGGTCGTGGGGGGAGAAGTGATACTGCTTCATTTCTTTACTGCCTATACGCTGGAGAATGGTGGAGGACAATCGACAACCGTAACGATACGATGTACTACATGAGCAAACGGCGGTCTTTTCAAAGTGCCAGAGCCTTCTAGGACAGCGAAGGGAAGGCGTTTTGATCATCGACATTGGGAGTCTGAGAGGCACCGTTCTGGCGTTGTCCACGACCGCCACGGTTTCCACCACGGGCGCCGCGCCTATCGCCACGGTCACCACCACGGCCGCGGCCGCGGCCACCACGATCGGGGCGCTCGAAGCGGGCATCGATTTCAAGATAAACCTTGTCTTCCTTCTTAGCCTTGGCCTTGGGAGCGGATTTTTGCTAACACAAAGGATGAGAATTCACGAAAAAAGAAGGACCAAAGAGACAACGGACCTTTCCAACGAAGTAGGCCTCCTCGTCTTCGTTCTTCGACAGAGGAACCGCATCCTTCCAGATATCGTCCCCTGCACCCTCGTTCGCTTGACGAACAGCCTCGATCTTGGGAATAGCGAGCTCTTCCTCCTTCTTCTTAGCAAGGTATTGGTCCAGAGTGAGAGTATTATCGTCCTCCTCTTCTCGCTCTCTGCGAGCCTTGCCCTCAGGCTTGGCTTCGCCATCGGCAGCTTCGCCGTCAGCAGGGGGAGTGGCGTCCTCGCTTATTGGCTCGGCAGCAGCATCAGCAGCAGCCTGTTGCTCGGTCGTGAGTTCGGTGTTCCCTTCGTCACCGCCCCAGCCCTGGTGAATCTTCTTCTGGGAGTCGCTAGCAAGGGAGGTCAGAAAAGCAGGAGTTTCGGATGTACGGGGAGACACACGTCTTGCCGGTTGCCGAATGTCTGTCAAATTGACGACCACGACCTCCGGTGTTTCCACCACGGCCGCGACCGCGACCGCCTCGACCACCGCGACCACCCTCGACTATAGAGAGATCAACGCAAGATCGCCAGAGGAAAAAGTGAGCACCGACACTTTCTGCCCTCTACGACAGGCTCTTCAGCGCCAACGGCACCAGAAGCGTCCTTGGGACCGGTGGAGGGCTTTCCACCACGAGCGTAGTATTTTCCACCGCGCGAAGCCGGACCACCTCGAGTCTTCTGCTGATTTCGGTTGGCGGCGGCGGGAGCCTGAGGCGCAGCAGCAGGCTTGGGTGCTGGTGCAGGACTAGCTGGCCGTGAGTTGTCCTCGGCTGTATGACAAAGGATGATGAACAAAGATATGGGAGATCAAGAGTTTATCACTGACCATCGAGGAGGGCAAAGGGGTTTTTCGAGGCCACCGACATTGTGACGGGGCCCTTGTTCACTCAGTCAGTAATGTTGAACTGGGAAAAGACGGCGGGGCTGTCGTGTAGCGTCGTTTGCTGCGCGATACGGACGACGAGGAGGACCAAAACTAATCTGTGTCCAAGGAGGGTCCGACTTTCTTTCCTTTTTCGGCGACGTGTGAGCAGCCACGATTAAACTGTACAGTTCACTTTGCTATATAGCCCTTTTCCACTGCCGGTCTTCCGGTCAAACGCATATTCGCACAGGTGAGCTCCCTGCCAAAATATTCATTTTTCTTTTATTTGCTTACGTTTGTCTCGCAGACAACAAAAGCATCTCGTCGACGACGCAGCCGCCCTCGGGACTGGCAGCATCGATGACCGCGAGACCGTATTTTGTCTGGAGAACGACGCCGATGGGACTTGGGTGCGGTGTCGTCGTCGTGCAGCCCTTCGTTGGTTGTGTGTGGACGGTGCCGCAATGTCTCGTTGTACATACTCTATTCCGTTGTGATTATCGTCACCTGTCCAATATACATTCTTTCCACATAATGGCCATGTCTCCGCAGCGCTCAGCGCAGTCCCACACAGCGAGCTCGGGTTCTGATTCAGTGTTCACACATATGGTCCACATTTGATGTGTTCACACGGTCCTTTCTTGTTCCTCGTCCACGATGTCTGGCGGATCCAGGAGACTGGACATATCGTCGCTGCTCTGCGACGACACCCCCGACGACCATGTCGTTCTTGCTCCACATCTCAGGAGTCAGTACCCACAGCATTCATCGTCGTCGTCTTCGTCGCGAGCACCTTCCCAGGTACCCGCGTCTCGTAGCAGATCCAACACCGTTCACTATGAACAAGTACCTCAGCAGCAGTCCCCTCGCCCATCGTCTTCTCAACAGTCACCTCAAGGCTTCTTAGGTCTCGAGGCCCTCGTCCACGCTGCAACCCAGGAACGTCGGCGGTTGTCGGGCAGTGACCTTATCCAACCACAACCCCAGCAACCTCACCCTCACCAACCCCAACAGTTCTCGCAGCACCAGCATCACCAGCAACAGGCACGACAGTCTCCGCAGTTCCATCGCAATTCATGGAAAGAGGAGCCATCTTATCCCCCGCGTCAACCCCAAAGCCCGCTGCATCCCAAGTCAATCGATGAACTTACCCTTCATAGTCCCCGCGAGACATTCAAAGCCCCTACATCCCCTTATCAGCAACCCCAGCAGTCCCGGCTTCACTCTTATGACGAAGATAAACACAGATTTCATCAATTAAGACAACAACAATTGGAACAGCAGGAACGTGACCATCAGTATTACCGTGCCCAAGAAATCCAGCGACAACACCGGTTGCAGCAGGAAGAGGCTGATAGGAGGAGGGCTCAGGAAGCAGAGCGACTCGCAGAGCTCGAAAGAAAGGCTCAGCTGGAGAGGGAACGAATGGAAGAGGAGCGACAGAAGTTGGAGAATGAGCGAAAGCGCTTGTTGGAAGTAGAACGACGTTTGCAAGAGCAGGAACAGCGGCGGCAGGAGGAGAGCCGCAGGGAGGCGGAACGTCTCAGGCTGGAGGAGGAGCGACGGGAGCATGAGCGCCGTGAGCGAGAGATTGCGGCCATTCGCGAGGCGGAGCGTCGAGAGCAACAACGTCGTGAACGAGAGGAGATTCAGAGAAGGGAGGAACAGCAACGGTACTTTAATGCGCAGGAGATTCAACGATCTGAAGATATGCAACTTCGACTGCACCACCACCAGCACCAGCGGCGTCTCCTTTCGCCACACCAGCAACACCATGCACATTTATCTCTCCAACACCACTCGATGCATCAGCACCAACAACCAAACCAAAGGCAATACGAGCATCCGCCCCGCATCGAAATACCTCCTGGACCTCAGCTGACAACATCCCGCAAATCCGATCCTATTCCAATTCTCAAGTCCTCTCAGTCACAGTCGCCCATCATCCAGCCGCTTTCACATATACCACCTGATCAACGGCCCACCAAGAAGCGGCGGTATTCTGAGTCCCCTTCCATGGCTCCCATGCTCGTCGATGAGAGTCATGACCGCATTCAGCGTGAACGGGAGAAGATGTCCGCGGGGGAGATAGGTTATGGTCGTTTTGAATCACCGATAGCAGGTCCTTCCTCCTCGTCAGTACCGACGTACACGACTATTCCATCGCCAATGTCCGTGGTCCTCAATCCCGTTGCCCCTCGCCGTCCTCACTCAGGTTCCGGTTCCGGTGGAAGGAAACCCGTATCTGTCTCTGACCTCTTATCGCCGGACCATGAGGATCCAATATCCAGTGTCTCGTCACCGTCCATGTCAGTACCTTCACCGAGGATGGTCGTCATTCCTTCGCGCGACGGGCCAATGCGTACGGCGGGGAGCGTCCCCTCCTCAGCCCCGACTTCCTACCCTCCCCACCCTCCATCTGCTCATCACAGGATTCTCAGTCCCTTAGGCCGGCGTTCTCCGCCCGGAAGTCAAATCGGGAGAGCTAAAGCCTCTCGAAAAGCGGAAGAGTATTCGCAAACGCCTCATCCCCCACCATCTCGGCCTTCCGTGCCCACCTCTTCCCCTCCCTCTGCTCACCATCCCAACCCAGTCATTGCGATTCCCGAGGTGCACCGACCAGTATCCCTGCAAGTTCCATTATCCCCTCAACCACTTCCGACGACTGCGGCCTCAGTGGAAGATTCCCGTCCTTCCGTACCTGTGAAGCGACATAAAGGCGATAAGGAAGAATCCTCAGAGCATGCACTCGACGGGCCTGTCCCAGCCCCGCGGAAGAAGACTCCGTCAACGCATGGGAAGGAGAAAGAGCAATTTCGGCCTCATAAACCTCCGGAGAAAGATGAGCCGAAGGAGCATGGCACAGGGACGGCGCAAGAGGGAGATGCGCATGACTGGCTATTGCAACATTACGCCCACGCTTCACCCGCTAAGCAGGGGCGAGATAGTCCAAGCCACTCATCTTCCAACACCTCATCACGTACTGCTCGACCACGAACACAATCTCCGTCCTCCTCCACAGTGCCTCGTCGCACAAAGTCACCAGTCGTAACGGTACCGTTCAAGAAGCAAGCTGCACAGCCGCCACCACCCCCGTCGACAGTGAGGGACCAAGACCAAGCGGACGACGATGACGATGGTGGGTTGGACCAGGAGCTGGAGGAGTTGCTGGCTGAAGTCAAGGTGCCCAACAAGCCGACTCCTCCTGACTCGATGGATGTCGACGTTGATTCTGCTGTCGCCGATCTCGTGGCTGAAACGTTGGAGGAGAGACACGCCCCCCAGAAGGAAGCCAATCGCCGGCCTAGGACGAATCTCACGAAGGAGGAGGAAGAGGAGGAAGATGGGGACATTGCCATGCGACCTGCCTCCACCGCTCCGGAAGCGCAAACCCTTGTCGATGATGTCGAGGATGAATTACTCAGCTTGGTGGAAGACAAGCCAACTCATGTCTCTCATGTCTCGGCGACTCTTCTGCCCAAACAGCACGATGTCCCAGTTGGGAGTGGCAAAGCAGCGAAGGCCGCCAGCAAAGCATCTCGCAAGCCCGCGAAACCGAGCAAAACATTGCCGCCTCCCCTGAAGACTTCCGGTATCTCGAGCGAAGTCCATTTGGCATCTGCGACAGCCACGTCTGCATCACCCACATCCGCTTCCCGAGACCTGCCACCTCTGTCGGATTCCGCGCCGCCTTCTGCAGCTGCGAAGGACGGGAGCATTAAACAAAAGAAGGTCAAGGACGATGATAGAGGGAAAGATATCGACGGGGATTCGCCACCCTCTGCCCCAACCACCACGGCGCCGGTCAAGAAGAAGAACGCGAAGGTATGTTGTTGATGGCTTACTATGTATCATTCAAATTTATAAATTGATATGTTTTACAGAAGTCCAAGGCTCAAACCTCTGTTGAAGAGGGTACACCTTCGTCCTCCACCTCGACGGTCCCAAAGGCTAAAGCAAAGTCGTCCAGCAAAGTCAAAAAGGCTTCCGGTGATCTAGATGGGAACAAAACGACTAATTCTATTGTCCATACCCCCTCCGATACGGGCTCCAAGTCGACGAAATCTGCCGCTGGGGCTATCTTCACCAAGGGAGGTTCGGTCTCGCGCTCCAGGTCGACAAGCGTGAAGCCTGGTATTGCTGTTGACGAACCTCAAAGCCCGGCCGATTCCAAGCTCGCTGACGAAGAGGAGTCGCAGGATACCACGAACGAGGACGACAAGCTGTACTGCGTATGCAAAACCAAGTACGATCAGGAAAGGGCCATGATTGCATGTGACCGGTACGCCCATTGGTTGGACCGTGTTTTTGGTTCCTTACAATTGATCCCTTGGAACAGCTGCGATGACTGGTACCACATGCAATGTGTCAACATGCCCGAACTTGTTGCAGACCTCGTTGACCAATTCTTCTGCCCTCCTTGCATCGAAAGTACGCCATCAGGGGCCCTGTTCTTTCTATGGTCCTAACTGTTACCCTGTCTAGAAAATCCCAAACTCAACCTGACCACTACGTACAAGGCGCGTTGTCTATGGGGACTAAAGCACCCAGACCCAGATTCCGTGGCTGCGTGCCACAAACCTGCCCGCGGTGCATTTTCGAAATACTGTTCTGAAGAATGCGGTGTCAAGTACATGCAATCTCGCATCGATTCCTGGGCGAAGAAAGGCGGGAAGAAGGAAAAGTTGTGGGAGAGTGTTAAGCATGCGGAGAAAAGGGAAGGAGTGGTGGTCAGGATCGAAGCTACGGACGAGTGCGCCAAACCCGCAAATCTCGTCACACCAACAGATGACGAAGACTCCAAGAACGGAGTTCTCTGCTCTTCAGAAAAGACCTCGCAGCTGAAAGCAGGGAAGCCCGTCAAGACCAAAGTCGAGCGGGATAAAGAACGACTCAATGCGACTTTGGACCACCTTGCGAAGGTGCAGGACGAGATTAAGAAGAGCCTGGAGATCCTCAGCTGGAGGGAGCGTTTACTTAATCTTGCGGTGGAGAGGTCGGAAACGGTTTCTCAATGCGGATGGGATCAACGGCTCTGTTTTGGGGATGATGAATGGACTGAGGGCTTGGGTCAAACCATTGCGGATAGTTACGAGTCTTACGACAGGTCCGATCGAATGGACATCGATGAAGCTGAGGGAACACCTTCAGTGGAGGGCTCTTGGTGGTGTTCTCAAGATTCGGGCTGCGCAAGACATGTCGGGTACGCCACTGTTCTATACACTTCAACGGACGTTAAATCTCTTAACTTTCTGTATCTGATCCAGGTGGCAGACAACGCGCTTCAAGGACATCGCCAAGGAGAAAGAGAAACGGGAAGAGGCTTTTGCGAAATTCCACGGTCGTGAACAAGACGTCCGCGCGCAGCTGGAGGAGCTGGAAAGCCCGTCTGTCCCTAATGAGAAGCAGCGCCGTCCTTCCAACGCGAGGGGCTCAGGGACAGGACCACCGACCCATACCAGCAAGACGACCCATAAACCGCTGACCTCCATAAATTCGCGACTCCCAAATGGCCAATCCAAGGGTAAAGGCGCCGCCAGTGAGCCGGTGAAGAAAGGAAAAAAGCGGAAGGCACCCTAACCGATTGGAGCTTGTCTCAAGCTTGTCTTGCAGAATCACCTGCTCCCAAGTTGTCAGTTTTCGTTGACTTTTTGATTTATTTTTGGCATTCGATACAATTTCATATTCTTTAACTATTTGTTCGGAGCGCTTTAATGAAGGTTGAATCTGTATGAAGGTTGAATCTGTGATCTGGACTAGCCCATCAGCGGTTGAGAATGCGAGAGTAGAGCAATTCACGATGAAGCCACCGACGATAGCGCTCTGATTCAAGCTAGTATCCATCACCCTCACCACCTTCTCGCGAGAAACCATTATGTTCGAATAGGTATTGCGCTTTCGCTTCCTCGTGCAGTTTCTTGTGTTCAAGTTCCTTGATATGATATGGTTCGAGCTGGTGGTATTCTACCTGCTTGAGAGGAACATCATCTTCTTTATCCAGGTCCTAGCGGCGATATCGGGTCAAGACCTATTCGAACAGCAACCTGAGTACTAACGATTTCGCCCATCAGTACGACATTCTCCCCTCGAATCAAAAAGAGACCATGGTGCTGTTCTGCAAACATGTTCCGATGATATATCCTTTCGTAGGTGTCTTCTAACACGAGGTTGGCTACAGCGATATGTTAGTCTGTGTGTTCCAATGAAATCGGTACGGAACTCACCAAACTGGTCATAAGATCGTAATACGCCGTGTAGCTTTCTGCCGTCTCGAAGGACAACCAGCATCTTCCCTATGGGAGTCGAGACGAGTGTACGGCGGCAAACGTGTCGTTGACAAGCCAGAGCGCGGGATCCACGAGCAAGAAAGATGATGGAGACGATTTTGCGCTCAGCAAGGTGTTGAATGCAGCTGAGTTGTGAACCAGACGTACTGTCCACGCAATCTACCAAGGCCCCAGAAGTAGTGAAAGGAATCAGCGAATCCATATCGTTGAAGGCAAAGGGACGAGAACAAGGTACTTTTCATTGAAAGTTCCACCGCATTGTGATGCTTAGTCAAAAGGAGCTGGCGGTGGTAAACATTATTTCGAGGGTTTCAAGCTTCGAAGCAAGTCCTTCTTCTGCCGTGACACTCATCCAGGCCGTGCCTTCAAGTCTCACTTCTACCTTTGGCGAAGGGACCTAATTAAAGCTCCAAGGGGAGCAGTGCGATTGTTTCTCGTGCACAGGCGGTAACGTCCTCAATTACACCTGTGGACCTTGATTTAAGGCTGGGATGGCCGAGTGGTTAAGGCGAGTGATTTGAATGCATCTCAATATCACTTGGTGTTTCACCGCGTAGGTTCAAATCCTGCTTCCAGCGAATTTTTTGTTCCTTTTACGGTGGGATGTACGGGAACTAGGAGAATAATGGAGGATGGCAAGTCCTTTGTCGAAGTCCATAACCGATGCTTTAGTTTCCGTTGGATTCCCTGTTTTCAGCAAGGGGAACAAGTCCCTGAAGGTCGACCAGAACCCGTCGATGTTGAATTGATTGGATTCCAGAATAACTTGCAATGTTGTTCAAGGAGAGAGCGAGTACATTCGAATGTGGCTCGCTGTCATCCCTTCCCTCACACGCCGGCGGTGAGGACATATAGTCACCAAAGCTCTGCGGCTCGCCATGGACAAGCTAGGTGTGTATATTGGTGGTAGAAGTAACATGGTGATACCATGGCCAAATCAATGGCCTTGCCCTATCCGTGTACCGCCGCGGACCGTCTATGATGCCGTGGAGGCTGTCGTCTCGGTTCCAAAGTATTCCCATTGGCCCGGGGCAGGCTTCTCCTCCAAGGGTTCCCAGCTGAAGGGCGTTGAGAAAGAAGAGATGAATAAACCAAACAAAGACGTACGCTTTCCACTGAAGCATCTTGTTGGCCAAGCTCAGTTCATCGGCCGCAATATTCAACGACTGTTCGATTTGACCATCCTGCAACTGACTTTCGACGGCCGCAATGTCCCCGTTCGAGTCCTCTACGATCTTCAAACGTTGCCGTGTCAGAGCTTCAACGCCCTGGCGGTAGACAGAAGTTGGTGGGATTTGGGAGAGAACGGAGAGTGTGGTTTGGTACGTCTTGACGAGCTCTGGGAGAGGGTTTGGGTGGACGTTCAGGCCTTTGATTCCTGTTGTTTGCTTTGTGACGGCTCTGAGAAGTGGGCGAGTGAAGCGGAACATGGCGGACGACGTTGACGTTGGTGTTGCGGTCGAGAAGACGGATACGGTCTGACAGCGTTCGGCGCGTCGGAGTATAAATTTTTGGCTGAGTGGTTTCCTCTCGCGTCAACAGCACCGAATCCGAATCCCTGTCTCTCACTGTCAGACGCCGACAACCATGGCTTTGGCACTGCGAAGCGTCCAGAAATCGCTCTCTCTCCCTTGGGCGAGAACTCTCCTCCCAGCAACAGCTCTCTTCGCCACAACCCTTCCTCGAATTTCAAATTGGTCAATACAATCCCTCCTTGACCTGTTTCCACCAGTCGTATTGGCCGTCCCCAAGAAGAAGGTTTCCCATTCGCGCAAGGCAATGCGAAGTTCCAACAAGGGCTTGAAAGACAAGCAAAGTGCGTCTCTCGGTTTGGTACTATTCAGACGTGGCCATTGACCGCGCTCCATGTGCTCTCAGACATCGTCGCTTGCCCGGGTTGTGGCTCACCCAAGCTCTCCCACCACTACTGTGAAACCTGTTACAGTGAACTCACGCGGCATTGGAAAGCAGAAAAGCGACAGAACATTTCATAGAGTCCCGATTCTCTTCCATCAGCCTATCCGCTTCTGTCGGCCCTGGCCATTCCGCCTCCCGTGCAAGTATCGGAAAGACGATTGGAAAGCCTGCCTTTGTAACTTATTCCCTTGGTAGTTGTTAGTGTTCGTCGTTTACCTTTCGCATATCATTCTTTCCATGCAATACTCACAGACATTGACGGATACACCTTCCTTATTCTCCGTTCTGACATCGCTCATGTGAACGTGTAATCGGTAGAACTTGATGTATGGTCCAGGTCCGGCTTACCGTCCCCACAAGATTTTATAAGATACCAGGGCTAATCCTTTCATCCCTTCCAACTTTCCACCACACCGTCATTTCCTAAGCCATGTTCCTAAGACGTGTCGCCAACCTGTCGCCTGGTGGCCCCGTGTTTCGTCGAGCAGCCAGCACTCGTACTCCTCGTGGCCTTCAGAATATCATCGAGAAACGACCCGACGACGTTGTGATTACTTATGCAAAGAGAACACCAATAGGCAGGGCATGGAAGGGCCAATTCAAGGATACCCCTGTAGACGAACTCTTGAACGCTCTTTTCAAAGCCGCCCTTGCAGAAAGCAGGTTGGATCCTCGTAAGATTGATGATATATGCGTCGGTACGCAACTGTCCACTCGTTCTGGATATCCTTGTCAACTACTAACTTCCGTGTACAGGGACTTGCCATCCTCCTTCGCCACTGTATGTCTCGCGCGCAGCGGCGCTGGCCGCTGGGATCCCTCCCGAGGTCCCCATTTCCACCGTAAACCGACTATGCTCGTCTGGCTTGATGGCTATTCGTAACATTGCCCATCACATCCAAGCAGGCGAGGCACGTATTGGCGTCGCTGCTGCTGCAGAGAGTATGAGTCTCAAGTATGTACCTTATTGGGTCTAGCCCTAGATCCCACTTACACGCCACCTAGCCCTCGTCCAACGCCAGAGGTTGTAGACCATATCTCAGCGCACCCAGAGGCCAATGATTGTATTCAAGTGCGCCTTTATGCTATACTCGTGATTGATGTGCTGACCATGTTGCAAGCCTATGGGATGGACCTCTGAACAGGTTGCCCAGGCTTACAACGTTCCAAGGGAAAAGCAGGACCAGTACGCGTTGATTTCGCACACGAGAGCCAATAAGGTGGGCTCTAAACTCCTTGGGCAGTTAGCTGTACAGCGCTGAGCCTGTTGCACTCAGTCAGTAGCAGCCGGCATATTTGCAGAGGAGATCATCCCCATTGAATTGAAAGGGAAGACGTACACAACGGATGACACCATCCGTCCCGGTGTTACAGCAGAGAAGCTTGCAGGCTTGAAGCCTGCATTCCCGCAATGGGAACCTAGCACAACGACCGCAGGAAATGCGAGCGGGATTGGTGACGGGGCTGGGTTGTGCATCATGACCACGAGAGAGAATGCTGAACGCGAAGGTATGCCCATACTTGGGAAATGGGTTGCCTCTTCTGTCGTCGGTCAGTGTGTCCTTGCTTTCAGTTAGAAACGTTTGGGCTCAGTACAAGCCATAGGGGTTGCGCCGAGGTACATGGGAATTTCTCCGGTTGCAGCGATCCCTAAAGTGCTGGAGAGAGTCGGACTGACCAAAGATGAGGTCGACATCTACGAGGTAAGGGTCAGACGCACGTGTGCAGAGTCCTTATTTAACTCGGCTTGTTGCTCAGATTAACGAGGCATTCGCTTCGCAATTCGTCCATTGTGTCGAAGAGCTAGGCATCTCGATGGACAAAATCAATCCCAAGTGAGTCTTGCCGTTCTAAGGCTGCAGCACGCTCACTAAGTTGATGTGCAGTGGAGGAGCGATTGCCATTTCCCATCCAGTTGGAATGAGTACGTGTATGCAACTTTGGTTCTTGCTCTGACGTTGCTAACATGCATCCTCAGCTGGTATTAGACAAGTAATCACCGGATTGGCCGAGTTGAAGAGACGGAAGGAGCGAGTCTTGTGCACAAGTATGTGCGTTGGAAGTGGTATGGGCGCAGCAGGTATCTTTGTCAACGAAGTTATCCATTAGAATACGACATGCATTTTGGCGATATATTGCTACGGTAGCGAATGTATACCCTGTTGAAAGAGTGAGTGCAAGGTTGAGATGGGATTAATGGCAATGAAGGGAAAAGGATCAGACGGTCATTCATGTCATTGAGTCGAATGTACAGGTACACCGACGCAGATCGACTAAGAGGTGCCAATGGGTTGAAATACAACACTCGTCATGTGAAGTAAAAGGAAATGATCACACACCTTGGCGAAAACAAAAAAGAAAAGCGTAGCGAACACTCGCAAGGGGCAAGCTGATCGAAAGGGAAGTGCGCTTTAAAAGGTCATCACGTGGAGGTGCCGGTGTTGGCCGGGCATCAACTGCACAGTTGATCAAGCCACAGCGAGGCACGGCAGAGATCATCGTTATCTGTGTCGACGACGTCCTCCAGCAACGGTGAGTAGCCCAAATTGCTGTCCAAGACGACGACTAAATTGGATCTTTGTTAGCCCTCCACCAACATGGCCTCCCAAATCAGCAAAAAGCGAAAGTTTGTCGCCGACGGTGTCTTCCGTGCCGAACTCAACGAATTCTTCACCCGGGAGCTTGCTGAGGAGGGTTACTCTGGATGTGACGTTCGGGTCACCCATGCACGAACTGAGGTACATCGATAGTCTCATTTATCGTGCCAGAAGTCTCATTGGCGGTCCCCAGATCATCATCCGTGCTACCCACACCCAAGAAGTCCTCGGCGAGAAGGGCCGCCGCATTCGTGAACTTACTGCCCTTGTTCAAAAACGTTTCAAGTTCCCAGAAAACTCCTTGGAGCTCTACGCCGAAAAGGTCCAATACCGTGGTCTCTCTGCTATCGCCCAGTGCGAGAGCTTGCGATACAAGCTTTTGGGTGGTCTTGCCGTCCGACGGTGCGTCCAACCCATATCCACTTACGGCGCAAATTTACTCAGTTCCCTCTAGTGCCTGCTATGGTGTCCTCAGATTCGTTATGGAGTCTGGTGCCAAAGGTTGCGAAGTAGTTGTCAGCGGCAAACTCCGTGCCGCTCGTGCCAAATCCATGAAGTTCACCGACGGCTTCATGATCCACTCTGGTCAACCTGCTCTTGAGTTCGTCGATTACGCTGTCCGACACGTTCTCCTCCGACAGGGTGTGTTGGGAATCAAAGTTAAAATGTACGTCCTACTTCCTGGCCCACGTGCCGTATTCTGATCGTTCGAATAGTATGAAGGGTTATGACCGTGAGGGACAACTCGGCCCACGCAAACCCCTCCCCGACTCTGTCCAAATTTTCGAGCCCCCCGTCGACAAGATCATCTCCGAGCCTCTTTCCGAGCAGCGCGAACTCCCTGCTGTCGCCGTCGCTCCGGCAGCTGAGGAAGCATACGCTCCCCCTCAGGAGCAGCCCCCACAGGAGGCTTATGCGGAGCAATTCTAATTCACCCTGTAGTATATACGCACGCAATGACACTATTCTCTCGAGCCATGATCAACCAATGTGGATTGAAAAGTTATCGAATGGTGCCAGATACACTGTCTCCCCTCCGTCCTCCACCAGGCAACTGAAATACCAGCGATTTTTCCGCCTGCCCCTTCCAGTACAAAGGTCGTTTGCCCCGGCCGATAGTGAATTTCAGTACGACTGTGTCAAGCATTTGGGTCGGGTCGGAGACAAGCACTGTGCCGTTTTTGGTGGAAAACATTACAATGACATTGGCTGTGGATGTAATGGTCATTTGAGCAATGGGTGTCCGGGTATCGATTGCAATTGAACTTTCGCCGTTGTTCCAAAATACGACCATCGCGATTCCCGTTCGCTGATCGTAAATAGCGGTAACGTTGTCGTTGTTGGCGATGGTCTCCACTCTGGGTAATTCGGTTCTCTGCAGGAAGTCTGGGTATGAAGTTCCAGGAAGGATGGTATATTCCAGAGGTTGCGACAGGTCGATATGTTCCAGCAACCCTGCCCACATGTCAACAGACACCGGGGGTTGGGTCGACGTACCAATCGCCGACCAGCTCCCAGTCCTCTCGCCCATGCGTACGTGCAAGGGAGTAGTGGCATTTGTCAAGCTCCTGAAGGCATACCCGACATTGTCGTGCCATAGCCGTTGAGGGCCAGTGATAGTCGACGAGTTCAATACTTCCCTCCTGTCTACGACGGTGAGTCCGTTGCGACGCTTTTGATCCAAAACTGAATATACGGGGGCCCCGCTACTGGACGCCAGAATGTTGATCACGACGTGTTGGGCACCGTCGTTGAGGAAGAACCATGTCTTTTGCCATCGCAGCGATCGAGTGGTGGGGTTCGTATAACGCATGGCCGCTATTCCAGTCTTTCCATCGGATAAACCGCCAACGAAACTCTCCCGGCCTGTGACCGTGGCCCCACTGCAATGTAAAAGCGTGTTGCGGTAATCCACTGTTGTTCCGGGAATCAGATCCCAGTCCCATGCAGCAGAGATATCGGTATATTCATTTCCTCGGAGGTAAGTGTAAAGCGTTCCATCGGAGAGGTGGAACCCGAGCGGCTAATCGGATCGGAGCAAGGATCAGCCCAGATAACATACGTTCGTTAAAATACGACTTACATTCTGTGAGTTGATGCATTCTGTGTTAAGCGTTCGACTGGAGTACATCTTGAGAGACGAGAAAAAGTTTGGACCTCTGTGGACCTGTGAATCATAGACTCGAATCCGGTTGAGCGAGCTGCTAGTGAATGTGGTGGCCCACCATATAATCATTTGCAAAGAACATTCTCGTTCCCGTCAATCCTCCTGCGTTTGCGCTGGAGAAGTTCTGCATGAGTGACTCCCCGAATGTAGTCAAGGATGGGGAAGACCATAGGCGCCCTAGTTCCCAAGTTTTGGTGAGGTTGATTTGGATGCTCCCAGTAGCCCTATTAGAAACGCTCAGACATGATATTTGACAGGCTATTGAGGTTTGGACTTACTGGTCGTCGATGACAGGGAACGTGATAAATCGCCCAAGAACGGACTAGTTGGAAGGACGGCCTCATGAGTCGCAGCTTGCGCGAATGCGAACGAACTCACAAAGTCAAAGTGCAAGACCTGGGAAAGCGTATTGGAGAAGATCATCCACCTATGTCCGTCGAACAACGTCTCGAATGCGGTCTGAGCAGTCGTATCTGCCGAGAACGATGTTCCCGCCGCAATCACCTCGACGTCCAACACTGCGTTCGAGCTAAGAGGAGTGTTCATTGTCTGGCAAGGTCGACAGAACTGTCAACCCCTTACTAGTCCTTTCCTGGTCGCACCTTAATTGGTTTAGACAATATACCACGTGGCATAGAACGTACCATAGTTTCCATTGTAAAGAACACCTGCATGTTGCGCTGGATGAAATATGTTTGAAATACGTTCGTGAAGTGAACGCATAGACGCACCAAAGGAACCGTCTGCCCGTATTCCGTCTACTTTTGTGACGTTTTGAATGACCAATTCGTCGTGGATTCGACGATAAGCGTCGGCGATCATTGAAATATTGCTATTGAGCAGCCCGCAGTCAATTCCGACTCGTGCTACATCGAGTGTATTCGCGCCAGTCAGGTATCCAACCTGATTCAGCTTAATCCCAAAGGTTCCAAACGATCGTCGAGTAATGTTCGAACAAACTTCTCTTTCCCTCAAGGTCAGCGAATCGCTTAAGAGCAGACATGATTGTCCTGCGAGTCTGGGAATGAGGATAATCTGTTTTGCGAGGTCAGTACGTTATCTTCATCAAGACATGGAGTGACTTTAAGCTTACGTTTGAGAACCAGTTGGTATTCCTGTGGAGTGGCCCTTCAGAGAGACATTTAGATGCAGATGACGGGAAGACGGCTTACCATAGAGAATCATCGACGTTGTCACACGGGCAGCGGGGGGTTCCACCCCAATCGAGACAGTCAACATTCGTGATATCACGGGAGAACCAATATTCCATGGCTCGTCCAATGGTAGTTCTCAGCCTTTCGTCCTTGACCCATTGTTCTGCTCCTCTGTATCCTCCGTGCCAAGCCCCGGACATGACCACTGTCCAGATGTCAGAACCAAAGATTAAATGGCATATTGCATGTATGACGCACGGATCCTCTGCCAATGCGCCTGAGCAGGCCAGTTAGCCCTTCGCGCCCCGCAGCCGGTCGTGTAATCAACTTCTGTATCAGGCCATTTGCCTGTCAAATTGTCCAGCGAGTCAAGCCTACAACGAGCCAATTCCCATTTGTGAACACCCGCTAGAGCCATTGGCAATGTCATGACTCACCAATGGGATATGTTCGAAGGATTTCTGAGCTGACCGACTATCAAGGAAACCCGACGTTGGTGAAGAACCGACAGATCCTCCGAGACCTGTCTAGTAATCTTGGAAGCGCTCCGATATTGCATGGGGGAGGGACCTGAACCATGGCGCAGTAGGTAGTCGAAGGCCCCCCGACCTTTCACAGCCGCAAGCCAGCCCGAGAGCGATCGCGAGGGAAACTCGGAAGGCAGGAGGAGGGAGGAGAAAATGAGGAGCATTGAAAGCAAGCACCCACTCAGTGCCACCGCAGAACCGAAACGCATCATGTCAAGAAAGGGTTGTGACCAAATATTGCAGTGGTGAAAGGCGCAGGGTAGGAAAGGCTAGGCTAGGGGTCCCTCACTACGAGATGGGGTGGGATTTTATCGTCGTTTCGGTCTGGTTTAGAATCGTCCAACAAAAGGAATGCTCACACAACGTCGACGTCGATGATCACGTCAACCTGCCCCTTCGAGTTCTGTACCCTATTGGTCACCAGAAGCTGACGAATTACCTTCTGTGAAAGCCCAACCGGCACTGGTGGAGGCTTCCACACACACGGTTGTGTCTGCATGTGCGCCGAAATGCCTTGTTTGGGACACCAGAACCTGGCAAGACCTGTGGCCGTAGTGCACTTCTTGATGTAAGTATTGGGTGGACAAACGCCGGGTAACCGGGTTCACAGGGTGCTCGTTACGTGCCGATCACCAGGTGAAGGTTTGCAAGCGCTGGAAAGTCCGATATCGATCAAAAGGGCGACTGAATGATGTATTAGAAGGTCAGATGGCGTACGCTAGGGACATTAAGCAAGAGACGTTAGAGTAGATCGTGCGTCGTAGGATCGTTGAAAGTGCTTCCAGTATTTTACTTGCTGAGCTTGACGTTCAGCTTCGTTAGGGAGCTGATGATCGGCACAGCGAAAAATGCGTAAGCCACATATACCACTGGAAGCAGTTAGCCGATGTCCTTCAGCTGTAGGCGGGTCTACATACTAACGAAGGCATTGCCAATCTCAGCGACAAGCTGCGGACCTTGCTGACCTTGCTCCAAGATCATGGCATTGAAGTCCTTGACGGTTTTCCCAAACCACATGCGGATAATTAGGAACGCAGTAAAGCCTGAAGTAGCATCAGTAAAGTGAATCTGGAGGAGGCAACGCAGCAACAGTACCAATCATAAATCCAAAGACGCCAATCCAAGCTGAAGCGTTCTGCAAATGAGGGGCATCGAAGACGCTAGAAGCCTTTCCAGGCATCTTGTGACGGAAGGAGATGAGGGTAAAGGTAACCAGGAATACGACAGAGAATGCCAAGGCAACCGCGATGAGTCCAGGAGCAGCAGCGGACGGGGCTGATAACAGAAGGCGGGGAGCATTCTCCGGGAGGACACCAAGCGCTAGAGACTATATTAGATCGGTGCAGCAACCCAAGGGTCAAAAGCAATTTCCCCACCGTATTCCGGTGCCAGTGCGGGAGCAGTGCAAGTTACTGTGTCATTGTTATTGGACCTAGAGCAAGAGCCTAAGACAAAGAAAGTGTTAGTTCATCCACGAGCAGGAGAGTAGATCGCTATACACAGACCCAATATGCCGATAAACACACTCGGACCATCGATTGACTTTGAGGGTCCTGGTTGGGACAACGTAGTCGATGGTGTGACCGTGAGCAAGGCCACACGATCATGGAGTAGAAGTGTGGGCGCAAGGAAAGCAAAAAGCGAGAGGATCGTGGCAGTAAGAGCCAGTACAGGGGCAAGGTAAAGAGTAGTAGCCTTCGAGAAACCAGCAATCATCGTGAATGAATGTCGTTGAACTTGAAAATGCGGGAACCCGGCTAGCGGACCAGAGAGAAGAAAGGGAAAAGAAGAAATGAGGAGCTGTCGCAATCGAGCGATGGAGGGTTATTGTGAGACGCCAGAGGGTTATATAGCCAATTCCCAACAGCGCGGTACGGAACAGTGTCACATTCGAGCACAAAGCGAAGCCAGAGTACATCAACAATAGCTTATTGTTCTTGCTCTTCTGTGAAATGGATCCGTCTAGATTAAGCTGTCCGTTGCATGTTCGCTACCGTAGATTCTCGCGAGCCTTGTAATTGCTGGGGGACGTTAGAAACGGGGGTTGTCGTTGTCCAAAGTCTTGTCTTGGGCGCGTCGTCCACCTTCCAGATTCGGTGACGCCAAACACGGCAACACAACACCCTCGGTGATGGTGGAATTTTAATCTACTCTTGGACATTCCAAGTTACCGCCATGGCTCAAGTCGAATCTTCCTACGAAAAGGTTTTCTCAGACCTCAAACAGAAGCTAGAAAAGCCAGAGCAGTTTGCCTTGGGAAGCAATGATATACGGAGTGCAGCCATCCAGGCCGCCAAATCCGTGTTCGATGTCTGTGAGTGTCCCCAGGAATCATACCAAACCGTATGAAATTTACAATACATAGCCTTACGGGAAGAGTCGTTTTCAATAAAGCATATCAATGCACTACTATCATCCCTCACCCCATTCGAAGCACCGCAAACCCGGTCCAAGTCCAAAGCAGGCAACACGAACCAACCGTCCGCCCCAAGCCTTTCCTTCAACCCAACGCCCCTTGCTTCCCTATTCGTCGACGACTTGGAGGAAGAACAAGTATGGGCTCAACTTGAGCTCCGCACTAAACATATTTGCGATCTGTTAGACGTTGTTCTGGAGGGAGAACTTGCAGATCCTGACGAAAATGACGAAATCCGACAAGCGCTGGAATCTGGCGGATTCTCCTTCGATGAGGATGACGAGGACGAGGATGGAGAAGACGATGAACTTGGCGAGGATGAAGATGATATACAGGAGGATGATTCTGAAGAAGAATCGGTCGACGACAGCGAGCTGTTGGAAGATGGTTTTCAAGACGAGAGCGACGAAGTTTCGGACGAGGACGAAATTGACGGGGGACATCAGTCTCGCGCAGTATCAGACTCCTCTGAAGAAGACGAACCGTCGCCACCTCCAGCGCGGAAACAGCGACATCGCAAGTCAGAAGTAGATGACGACTTCTTCGACTTATCTGAATTTAAGGCAGAGGTTGAGAGGGCGGAGGCGAAATCCTCGTCGCGAGGCCATTTGGCGGCGGACGACGACTCGGATGATGAATTGGACGACGATATCGACCTTTTTGCTCCGGTAGACGAGGAAGGAGACACGGAAGCAGATGATGCTAAAGGTGAATAACCACTCGGCATCCTTCTTCCCTTTCTGACGCCTTGGAAGAAATCTTCTACAGCGACTTCTTCGAGCCCCCCAGGGAAACCACGAAAAAGCCATCTAAGGCTTTACAAAACGTTCGGTTCCATGACCAGGTGAACGTCAAGAAAACAGCTGCGAAGAAACGAACACTGGATGACCTGATAGAGGAACACGAGTCCGGTTCTGGTTCTTCATCCCCGGAAAGCGGGGAAGAGGAAGAGGAATCCGAGTTCGAGTCGGACGACGCGTCCTCGATGAGTGCGCAAGACCGGGTGAGGACGACGATCGAGCGGCTCAAAGACGATCTGTTCGCAGATGACGACGAGGAAGGTCCTGAGAAAGGTCAGTGTTGTGTATTCATGTTGTGCGTTCCAATTAACACAGTTTGTAGATATGACAACCTACGAAAGACGCATGGCAGCGTTACAAGCGCAAATCTCGGAGCTCGAGCAGGAGAATGTTGGTCGCAAGGACTGGGCGCTGATGGGTGAAGCCGACTCTCGTGCACGCCCACAGAATTCTTTGCTTGAAGAAGACCTCGACTTCGATCGTGTTATGAAGCCAGTGCCTGTCATCACAGAAGAAAAGGTCCAGTCTCTGGAACAGTTGATCAAGACGAGAATTTTGGAAAATCGGTTCGATGATGTGGTCAGAATACGACCTATGGATGACAAGGCTTTCCTTCCATCGAGAATATTGGAGCTTCAAGATTCCAAGTCATCTCAGTCGCTTGCCCAGATCTACGAGGACGAATACATGGCTGCCCAAGGGGATACTTCCAAAGTCGACGACCGTGACGGCAAGCTCAGGAAGGAGCATGAAGAGATCGAGTCACTCTGGGACAAACTCTGCGAAAAGCTTGATGCGTTAAGCAATGCCCATTTCGTTCCAAAACAAGTAAGTGGAACGAAGCGTGGATGCACACCGCAATACTTACGACCTATTTGCAGCCGAAATCCCTTATATCTGCGGTTTCCGATGTCTCAACTGCAACATTGGAATCGGCCCTTCCAACGACCAAGTCGGCGACGTCCATGCTTGCGCCAGAAGAAGTATTCGCCGCCGAACCTTCTCAACTACGCGCTCGAAGCGAGCTTACACCCGCAGAGAAACGAGCTCTGCGTACAAAGGAGCGCAAGCTCAAAAAGAAACAGAGGGATATGTTAGAGAAGACGGTCGACAAAACTGCAAAGGCTCGGGGTGTCGGAGGGGTGAAGAAGCAGAAAGAAGCGGCCTTGGCCAGCATCGCGAAGCATGGAAAAGGCGTGACGGTCGTCGGAAAATCCGCGAAAGACCTCAAGTCTCTGGCGGGAAAGCGGTCCCAGAAGTCATCATGAGTGTTTGCAGTAGCGTAGCTTGCTATCCCATAATAGGGGTCGTACATACCCAATTTGATAACAGGATCACGTGCATCCCGCTATATAATCCGTCGCAAGGCTGTGAGTATCCTCGTTACCGCCAACACTCAAGTATTGAGCCGCTGCTACTAGACTCTACAGCATGAACTTCTTCAGAAAGAAAGAAACAATTCCTCCTGTGGCTCCACCAGCAGCACCATCTGGCCCACCCCCGGCGTCCCAGCGTTATGCACCTCAGACCTACGTCCCCAGTCGTGACGCCGGCAAATTCGACAGCGTAGCATACTCTGCATCGACAAACAAAGGCCCCCAGCCAAATCCCAATGACAACTACTATGATAGGTATAGCCGGAGTAGGAATGTGGGGGATGTTTACGCCCGTGGTGGTGGTGATGCAACCGAAGATCGCAACGAGTTATTCTCTGGTTATGATGCAAGCAAATCCGGAGGTTCTGGTCGATTCTTTGACGGTGGTGTCATCCCTGATCGCGAGCCTGGGCAAGAGACGGAAGAAGACATAGAAGGAATCAAGAAGCAAACTCGATTCGTCAAACAAGAGAGTGTTCACTCTACTAGAAATGCCTTACAGATGGCCCGTCAGGCCGAAGAGACTGCTAGAAACACTCTTACTCGCCTGGGTGACCAGTCCGGTATGTGTGTGCTTTGCCTGTATTTTAACAAGACTTACACTCTTCGCAGAAAAACTTGCCAATACGGAACGTCACCTTGACGTATCCAAGGGCTACTCGATGCGTGCCGATGACAAGACCGACGAACTTAAGCAACTCAATCGCTCCATCTTCCGTCCTGTCATTACCTGGAACAAGGACGCGAAGCGGGCTGCTCAAGAGGCCAAGATTCAGGCGCGCTACGAGGAGGAGCGGGACGAGCGCGAGAAAGCAATGATGGATATCCGCGAAACCCAGGCCCGACTTGGACAAGCTTCGACCTATGGTCGTAGCAACGAAGAGGAGCTTCTGGGAGGATCGAGGTTCAAGAACTCGGCGCAGAGTCGTGAGCAACGCAAGCGCTACCAATTCGAAGCCACCGCTTCAGATGATGAGCTAGAAGATGAATTGGATACCAACCTCGACGAAATCAGTGACATTAGCAAACGTCTGAAGGCACTTGGGACGGCTATGGGCCAAGAGCTTGACAACCAGAACGCCCGCATCGACAGAATTGCTGGCAAGACCGATGCCCTGGACAGCAGAATTCACAGGAACACTGAGAGGGTGGGTGTTGTTCTATCGGTTGCCCACATATACGTCCTGATTGTACTTTTTGCAGCTAAAACGAATCTAATGACATGTGGCTACCACGCGGTGCTTGGAGGGGCTGGACCTCGGACGGATTCGGTTGTGGATTGCTTGGATTTCTGATTGTATAATAATTAGCGATATTGGCCTACAATATTGTGACTTTCTTTCCGCGCAGACGCTGGCTTGGAATTTCCATTTGAGCCTCAGATAGGGGCTAATCCGTTGCCTAACACGATCACCTGGCCCTCACGTGCTTCGTCTCTTTTAGTAATGTCACATCCGGTGCCTTTCACGACGCGTCGTGCTTGCCAGCTGTCGCCTTCATCCACGACTCAGCTCAGCAAACGCAACTCACATTAACATGCCGGCACTATCAGAATACGAGAGACAGCGTCAAGAGAACATCAAAAGGGTGCGCTATCATCGCAACACTGGATCCGACGGACGTTCTCACACTCTACTTGCAGAATCAAGAATTACTCAAGTCGCTGGGGTTAGATGGTCCCATTAGCGCTCTCCTCGAGCCCAAGGCTCAAAAGACGAAGCCAGCTCCCAAGAAGAGTAAAAAGCGGAAAACAGAGGCCCAGGAGCTGGGCGACACCAGAAATGGCGACGACACTGAGGAGCCTGCTTCAAAGGCTCAGCGATCTGAGCAAGCCAATGATGTGTCAGAGGCACCAATACCGGGACCGCGACGCAGCGCAAGAAATGCGGGGAAGAAGATTGACTACACCAAAGAGCTGAAGACCGCGCGGAACATGCCCCTAACCACTATCAATGACTACGATAAACAGGGAAGCGATGAAATTCCAAAGAAAGGAACGTTGGATCCCTCCAGATTGTGAGCCCTCTTTTGCTTGTCGACGATAGCTTCTCACATCCGTGCAGTAAAATCTTTGGACACATTCCAGGAATTGAGGTTGGAACTTGGTGGGCACAGAGGGCGCAATGCAGTGCGGATGGTGTTCATGCGTTAGTGCATTTAGACCAGTGGTTTTGTTGGTTTGATTTACAGCCAGCCTGTAGCCCGTACGTTCAAGGCATTTCGGGAGGAAAAAATGGTGCATATTCGGTGGCTCTGAGTGGTGGATACGATGATGACGTTGATATGGGTTACGCTTTGTGAGTAGCATCAAACTTTCACATCTGCCCGTTTTCTGAACGTAAAGCAGCACATACACTGGTTCTGGTGCATGTCGATTGGTTCTTCGGATAGGTCGCTGTTACTGACAGGTGATTTAGGAGGTAGGGACTTGAAAGGCACCCCGTCGAACAGGAAAAATGTAAGCTGGCCGTATTTGATAAACTCTCCCCCCTTTCTAAAACGTGTTCTTCAGCTGCGAACGGCACCCCAGAGTTCCGACCAAACTTTTGAAAACCTAGCCAACAAAGCCCTTTTGGTAAGGCTTTTGTCAGTGACATAGGTCCTCATTAACTTTGCCAGAAATCGACCGAAACCAAGAAGCCCGTTCGAGTCATCAGAGGCTACAAGGTGCCATCGAAGTATGCTCCATACGAAGGGTAACAGTTTCACCTCTCGAGCCAGTTAACTTAGTGCTGAAGAAAGAATCAGTTATCGATACGACGGGCTATATACTGTCGAAAAGGTCTGGATCTGCTCTCACTCTGGATGGCGGATCCTGTTTTATTCACCTGCTGTCATATATAGGCATGGATGGAAAGGGGGTTATCCGGATTCCTCGTCTGTAAATACGCTTTCAAGGTCGGTTCCTTCATATCAGCAACCTGTTCTGCTGCTGAATCCCGTACCAGCGCCTCCCCGGACAGCCTCCTCTTCCCGTTCGAGAGGAGACCGAAGAAGCCGCTATCGTTGAGCAGGGCGGTGAAGGCAGCGTCAATGAATATGAAGAAACCACCAGTGTCACAACCTGACAAACAATATTTGATAGTTTAGGTTCCTCAGATACAACATCAGTTGTCTTTCTCCTTCCTTCCTGCTGTTCTTCGATTCGGTTGTCTGATACCTACTCCCGGCACCCGATAATACCTTTTTGATACCCATATCGTGTCTTGTGGTGCTTTCTTCGTTTTCGCTGTCAATCTTGTTACCCGTGGCGCTTGTACTTCTGTGATTAAAGGCTCACTGGCATACTCTATGGCGAGATCCCCAACCCCCCAGTTGAAGGGCTGGCGTGGAGCAACTTGATCGGCCGAATTTGGAAGGCAGACTTCTATTTGGAACTATCCGGCAAGTCTCGCCGCTGCTTGAGCAGAGGCCAAGGTGGCTTATGAGGCTACATTCGTTGGCCGGCTACTGGAAATCAAATTATCCCATGTAAGATTTAGCACCTCTTTTTGCCCGCTCTCCAACTCAGGTCGTTGCTCATGCATTGTCCTTCCCTGGGATAGTTGTATGGTAAGTGGTTACACTTTCCACAGTGATGGGTAGGTTGAGGTGCTTGTCATATGTACCAGCGATCGCGAGCAATCTAATGTATGTGTGGTATCCACAGGACCGATCTTGACCATGAGTGTTGACGAGGACAAACTTTCCGGGTTATGGGCATGGGAAGCATGGGGAAAGTCGGAGAGGGCGGATGATATTGACCCCACCTGCCCCACTTCATCCCCGCATTCGCCTCCTCCGCTCTCCAGGCCAAGCTCTGCAACTTCTTTACTCCGTTGATGGAGTACTCCTATCAGTGACGATCAGGACAATGACGACACGCCCCCGCCCCAGCTTTTCCAATACCCTCGAAAGAAGAGAATGCCAAATGAGGGTTCCACTGCAGCGGGAGGCATTAGTGTTCCAGGGTCGAACAAGTAGAAGGCGATGTGATGGACACCTTGACCCGCGTCGACGTTTACTCGCTGGTACTAGTCTTGCAGCGTAAACAAACTTATCCCGATGGATATGCGGCATTGTGACTAGGATCTCTACAAGTACATATGGACGGAATCAATACATCAGTACCGTGAATGGTATTATTCTTGCTTTGCGGCCCGCGTACAGGCGAAGGTTGAACGGTGTTGTTTCACATACTACTTACCCAAAATCATTCCTCAATCGCACTTCGTACCAAGGCAACGAACGCTTCGGTGTCTGAAGACAAACCTGTGCGGTGACGGTCGGCCTTCCAAAGTTGATAGAGGCCCTGTATCGTCTGCCGGAGTGCCACATCCGTTTCATCGGTGGTGGAATTTCTTTCACCCGCGAGGTTGTTTTGAGAAGCGGCTGTCAAGGGCGAATCGACGGGGGTGGCTCCAGTAAACTCCAACTCAGGAGCGTCACGGGTGGGGGATGTGGTGTTGGAATCGGTGGAGGCTTCTTCATCATCGTCGATGGGGCTCATGGGAGGGCTTGATGGACGTTGTGAGAGATCAGCAAGCCGTTTGGCAAGAGATCCGGGTGAGGGTGGGACAAGGGGGTTGTATAGCTCGGTGGAGTTGGGTTGGAGCGATCCCGACGTGACGAACACCCGCTCGCCCTCCAAGTGTTGGTCAAGGTTGCGCTTTACGGGAAGAGGGGATGGGATCGTGGAGTCGGCAGTGCCTGGAAGAGGTCAGAGGTGCGAACAGACGTTTGAATGGTGGGGAGCATTACCATGGATAGAAGAGTAGCGTGCCCAATAGGCATCCTCAGAATTCAGAGGAGTGTGGGGTTTTGCGGGGACTTTCACAGAACGATCGTGGTCGTCTTCCTGGCCGTATGAGTTCCAATAAGAATCGTCGTCCTCGTCTCCACTGGCGATGGACACAGGGTAAGAGGCCTCTTGGAGGAAATCATTGGTGGACTGAAAGATGCCCAGGGCATCAGAGAACTCGTAGGTGTTGGAGGGGAAAGGCATGAAGGCGATATTGTGGTACTTCCAAGCTTGATCCCAATGAAATATAAGACGGACGGTGTCTGTAATGGACACATGGGCTTCCAGCGTCTCCGGGTCTGCTGAATATTTGACCGTAGGGCTGAGATCCGAATGCGGGGCCTTGGGAAATGTATTTAGAAAATGGGTGGCGGCTTCTAAACTGGTAGGCCAAGCAAGATATTCTGCGGCATCGTTGATTGTGATGTTGAGGAAATGGTGCCGCTGCAGCAACGGGATCGAGACGAGGGTCGAAGGCAGAGGCTCATCGAGGTTGACGATGAGCTCGAGCAGGTGGCTGACAGTGGCGATGGAGATGGGATAAGGCTCCGTCGACATGATCAAAGCAATGGCAGAGATACTGGCGTGTGAACATTCGCTCTTCTCTCCAAACCACCATGAACAGGCGCTTCCTCGGCCTCCTCTTGATTTTGCCCCTCCTCGCCCAAGCTCAGGTATGTCAGCTTTCTCACTGCACCACAGTTTCACCTTCTCACATTGTTCAAGGACGATGATTCTCCCTCCTCAAGCCCCTCGGCCACACAACGCCCCACCGCCGATTCTCCTCGCTCAACAGTCATCACAACCACCGTCCTTTCTGAATTCGTAACAACTCGCAACGGCGAGGCTAGCACCGGCACCCGCACCAGTGTCCTCACCACAACCGTCCCAGTCGGTGGTGACGACGGCGATGACGCCGGCGACAACAGTAGCCGCAGACCATCATCAACCAGAAGCACTCCCCTTCCAACAGCTCCTGAAGACGTCCCCCGTGGTGGAGGAACAAATGGCGCCCCAGTCCCAGGAGCAACTGGGGTCGGTGGGGCCTATGGTCCAGACGATGATTTCATTGCCGGCGCACTTTCGCTCAAAACTTCAGCGTTCGCTGTCTCTGTCGCCGGCGCAGCTGTTGGTGCAGGCATGGTTCTGTTGTAAAGCTCGAGCACTTTGTTGGACATTGGACATTACACTTGACACTCCTTTACTGCATCAACATATAATGACTCCAGACCATCTGTCTATACCCTCCGTAATGATTATTAGTATACATTTAAAAGGACACTTGTAGTCACAGGCGGCAATCACCGGACAGCTCATGTTACATTCCTCACTCCTTCGCAATGCTTTCCTTGGCTTTCGACGCGCAACCTTGCCCAGGTCCTGCCAATTTTCTCCTCCAAGATTCATGACATCTGCTACCCAACTCGAACCTCAACCAAAGCGCCAGAGACTGACCAAGAAGGTTCTTGTCTCAGATAGGCTCACAATGAGCAACATTGAACCACTTTTTTCTTAGATCGGCACTCACAACGGCACCTTCCATTGCGATGAAGCGCTGGCCGTCTTCTTGTTAAAACAGACCGCAACCTATGCTTCTGCAGGTTGGTGATTGGACCCTGCTGCTTGTCAACCATACTGGAACCGGTTTCATCAGATGTTGTTCGAACTCGGGACCCCGCAATCTTGGACGGTTGTGACATTGTCGTGGACGTGGGTGCTGTCTACGATGCTGAAAAACTGCGTTTCGACCATCATCAACGTGGCTTCACGGACGTGTTTGGTCATGGATTCGAAACGAAGTTGTCTTCGGCTGGCCTGATTTACAAGCAAGTTCCTCTCTGTTCCCCGATGGAAGGAGGACTGATATAGATGCTTGCCCAGACATTTCGGGCAAGAGATTATTGCAAATAGGCTCAATGCTGCACCAGACGATCCCAAGGTCAAGTACGTCTGGTTGAAGGTCTATCGAGTACGTCCGCCCAAAATAGTGGAGATGGTTGAAGAAAAGATCTTAAGCCGCGACAGGATTTCATTGAAGCGTTGGATGCAATCGACAACGGTATTTCTCAGTACCCGACTGACATCCAACCCCGCTATCGCAACAAGACTGACCTCTCGAGTCGCGTCGGTAGCCTCAACCCTCGTTGGAATGAGCCCACGGACTCAACTATCCTCGATGTACGTCGGCATTAGGCTGAGACGAGAGGAAAATTCCTCAATGACTGCTTCCTTAGGCACGGTTCCAAGAGGCTTCTTCCCTTGCGGGAAAAGAATTCCTTCAAGTCGTTGACTATTACCGTGATAGCTGGCTTCCTGCAGGAGACCTTGTGAAGGAGTTGATTGCTTGGAGCAAGGCCAACGTCGATTCTTCTGGTAAGATTATCTTGTTCCAGCAATTTGCCCCTTGGAAGGTACGATATCTACTTTCCTACGTTGTATTCCAGGCTTACCTCTGCCTCTAGGAACACCTTTTCGAACTCGAGAGCTCCGAAGGTGGAGGTGCTCTTGAGCCCAATCAAGCCATCTATGTCGTTTATCCTGACGAGATTGGAGGCAACTGGCGTGTCCAGGCTGTTCCTGTGGCGCCTTCGAGCTTTGAAAGTCGAAAGCCACTTCCCGAGGCTTGGAGAGGCGTCAGGGACGGTGCCTTGTCTCAATTAACTGGGATTGCAGGTTGCGTGTTCGTCCATGCCTCTGGGTTCATCGGAGGTGAGCATTCGCTTTCACGCGCGTTTTTCCTTTTTCCTTAACCTGCCATTCAGGGAATAAAACCAAGGAAGGTGCATTAGAGATGGCCAAAAAGGCCTTGGAACTTTAAACCAATGTCTCTTAAAAGACTTTCGTGTGGCCTTCGATTTCGCAAGGCTTTACCTTGTATAGCACGTGCCTTGCAGTACTGAATTGACGTCGGTCGATACTCAACCATCCTCTCTCTGTGTCAGCAAATACTAGCCATCTTCGATGGTTTTCCGTGCACGCATCCGGTGTGTTACTTGGTTCATTTCGGTTATCGGGCTGATGGAGGCCTCATGGGATACACGTGGATATCATCTCACCGTACAGGGCCTATACCCTGGGGTTGATGTCTTCGTCCTCCCAGCGTCCTCCTATCTTGTCGATTTCGCATTAAAGACACGCGTGGTTCCCCCATTCGCGCCTTGTTTTCCAATTAGAGGAGTGGAAGAAATCGACATGCCTCAAATTTAGGCATAATGTCTTCGGTGCGATTTATTGTCACACGTCCCCCGCTTGCGGTTTCCGATCGCCTCGTGCTGCTGACGACACATACAGCTCTTGTAGATGAAAGGCATTGCATACACATGTCACGCTAAGGGTTGGGTCAGTCTCGGATCCGTGCCAACGCCACGAAACCGCGCGGTCGACGGGCTATAAGGGACGACGCCCGTCTCACTCGTTCGACACGACCTTCTTCAACCCGCCGAGCAACGTAGGCTAACCCTCTTTCGCTGTTTTCTAAGTTTCAAGAAGACGAAATGGCAGCGGTGGAAGCCCAATATCACCCGATTTTATACAGCACGATGGCTCTATTGGCTATGGCTGAGCTCGGACTCAGCGCCTACCTGATCAATGAGGGGAACGAACACAATTCCTTTCCAAGTGAACGGTATCAAGCAATGTAAGTAAATTTCTTGTGTTCAGAATCGTTGACCACACCGCTCACTTTCGGTCTGCAGCATCATTTCGATCTGCTTCATGGCGTCATGGACCACCCTGTTCGCGACGACATACATGCTTTGGTTCTTTGACAGGGCAGGGCACCTTTTGGCCAACGTTGCCAGTTCAGTGGCTTGGCTACTCGTCACGTTCGCTATGTGGGTAAGCATCCAGCCTACGGTATTGTGGCGTGAAAAGGAGCACAATTCACTTACCACTTCGCCAGGGCGTTGGTGCAGGTCTCATGCATGTCACGAGACCGGGTGGAAACTGTGCAAGACAGCCTACTCTCTCCAGGTGATCAACCATCATCTGTAAAACGTGCTGAAAAGCTAAAAGTGAATGGGTTAGATGTCGACAATCCCAGGCTGTCGAAGCTCTCGCATGGACAGAGTGTGGAATCTGCTTCCTTACGTTGATGGCAACTGGTTTCTGGATGTTCGCAAGTCGGAGGGTTTCGAAGCAGATTGGAGATAGCTCTACTCGACTCGTGTAGGGCATGGATTTTACTGCGTATATATACGTGTTACCTCTACGTCCCCTGTCGATGGACCATTTGTGCTGGATATAAACACTGATGGATCGCGCGAGCCCGAAGAAAGGGAGATAAGCGCCCTTGGTTGGCACAAAAAGAAGAAACCGGATTCGGGCCGCTGCCCCCCCCCCCGGAACAGGTTTATGCGCTATCGCGAACAGCATGTCTGCAGCAATTGCCCAAAAGGCCGAGGCACCTCTTTAAGGCTTGTCTTGTGCCATCTGCCACAGCGCGACCTTTATCCTCTTCTGTGTTACCCCGACCCTACTGGCATCCGATTCAACGGCAACTGTAACGAAACGATGGCGAGCCAATCAAGCAACCTTACCTATCGCCACCATTCGGTCGTTCTGATTCACGGTGAAGAGGCCTCAAGGGAGACGGAGCCCGGAAATCTTGACACTATTGGTCAAATACAAAGCAGGCAGGTCGACCCGGTTCCCGAGGATCCTGGCCGACAGGCCAGGGACATACAAATGCCGATGGACCCAAAGCTGCTGGCAAACACCCGTAGGAAAGCGTTCATCCTACGAACAATCGCGCTGCTCTGTGCTTGCAGCCTGAGTGTCGGAAGTCATTAGTACGTTTCTCTTCTAGCGGCTGCGAGAAGGAGCACCCTTAACTGTCATCTAGTGCATCGAATATCCTGGGTCCTTTAAAGAGTCGGTTGCACAGAGAACTGGGAACATCGCATACGGAGTTCGGGCTGCTGATGGCAGCATATAGCCTGAACAGCACATGGACGCCTCTCGTAGGTGGGCTCATGGCGAATAGGCTTGGGACAACCTTCGCCAGTATCCTTGCGACTGGAGTCATTTTCCTAGGTCAGTCCCATCATTTGGTTTTCGAGACATCAGCTCTGATTCTTGGTGATCTAGGCCAGCTTCTCCTACTCACCGGAGACATCTTGGGAGATGTCCGCTTCATGGCGCTGGGGTTGTTCGTGTTTGGGCTTGGTATAAGCCCACTGGCAGTCATCCAAGAGACCATTATCGTTCGGTTTTTCAAGTCGCATGGGTTGGGCCTTTCGATGGCATTCGGTCTCATAGCCGGAAAAGGCTCCTCCTTCGTAGCGGCCAGAACAACGTACCCCTTGACCGAATGGTTCGGCAGGCGTGCCCCTTTCTATGTTGCAACAGGCCTTACGGCATTTTCTGTTGCAACGAACTTACTTTATCTCGCCTGCTCCCGTTGGCTCGTCACAGGTGCAGGGGCAGAGCTTGAAGCTCCTGATATCAAGCAGGAAGCTCGTCGTCGGTTGGCCATCGACAACATGTCAGCGGCGCAGGCTCTGGAAAAGGTCGCTGAGAAACGATATGTCAAATTCCGTGCCATCACGACGCTCGGAGATGTGTTCTGGGCGTGCGTGGATCTTTGTGTGCCATTTTTGCCCCACAGGGACCCCTAACTCTGTTTAACGTAGATACGTGTGGCTCAACGTACTCTGCGGGATGATCTGGTCCCCGTTCATACATCTCGCTCCGTACGCGTCTATTTCTCTTGTGGCCCACGCCCATTCTAACGTCTCTCCAGAAATCTTATTGAACATCGATTTGGGTTATCGGAACACCAAGCCGCAACCCAAGCGTCATACCTTCTCGTGGGAAGCATCGTTTTATATCCAATCGTAGGTCATTATCGCAATTTTGAGGACATCCTTTCACTGGTCCATCCCAGTGCGGATACCTTGTTGATAATATCAAGCAACGGAACATCATTCTCCGCCTGTTGTTCATATCTTCGATCTCCACTGCCATTGGGTACCTGTGGTTTGCACTCCCCCCTCGATGGACTAAAGATGCATTTCCTGGAATCCTGGCGTACGCGTTTGGGCATGGATTTTCTCCTCGTACGTGGACTTATGATGCTCTGGCGTTGAAGACACTCATCATTTCTCCCAGTCTTGTTGGTGGTTATAGTTCCGGAGCTTGTTCCGTCCAAGTTTGTATCTACTGCCTTGGGGGTTCACAAGAGTGTGAGCGAAACAGAGTTTGCCTCTATGCCTCGCTTATTGTCGTATACAGGTGGAACAAACAGGGTCGACTATTTTTCAAACTCTCGCCGGACTCCTCCTTGATTCGAAAGGATTCAAGATACTCGACACCTACCAATATCTGACCAACGCATTCCTTATTCTGAACGCCTTTCAGTTTGTCAGCATCCTTTGTCTTGACTACTTACGAGCAAAGAGGAATGTACCGATATCATCTCCGGCAGAGGAAATAGCCACAGGTGCATGTCTCCTCTCCAACTCCTGCGACGAATGTCAAATGTGCCCGTCCGCGACAGAGCTGGATCCGTCAATAGCAAGCGGACCGACAGAGACGCAACCATTGCTACGACGCTCTCACGCATCCAACGAAATCCAGTATCTTACAAACTCTACCAACGCCCCAGCAACAGATTTCAATAGCGAGAGCCGCGAGACTATCTGCACGGCCGCGGAATTGCGGCGGGGACGACGGATGCTGATGTTATGCTTTGCGTTATTTATCACAGCCTGGATTCTGTTCATGTGGACTGCGTGGTTTAAACTAGGGAAGGCAAGGAGTCTGCTGTAGGCATATATGTCCATCCTACTACGCATATCCAGTTTGTTTCGACCTTCCCTTCGCCAGTTGCAAGGGTTGATGGCGATCCGAGTCGGCAAGGGGCAGCCCAGGCCGATAACTGTTCCGTATGGGCCGTTCGCAAAGGTACCGACGCCGACGGGAAATGCCGAAGAACTACTGCACAGTATCAAGCCACAACCAGCGATTCTATACACGAAATTATCACCGGCGTCGGGGACGACAACATCAAGACAGGTAAGGGCGTCGTGCTGGTCGTTATGGTCATGGATAGCGCTAATGGAAATATTCCAGGTGCAAGATGGGCGCGTACAAATATATCGGAGAGCTCTACAAAAAGAAGCAGTCGGATGTCTTGAGGTTCCTCCTCCGCGTTCGGTATGTTGTTGGAAGAGATTGCTTTGAATGAAGACTCAAGGAGAGGAGGATAGATGCTGGGAATACCGCCAATTGAACGTCATCCACCGTGCTTCCCGCCCATCTCGCCCTGACAAGGCCCGTCGACTCGGTTACAAGGCCAAGCAGGGCTATGTTATCTACCGAATTCGCGTGAGGCGCGGAAACCGCAAAAAGCCCGTTCCTAAGGGTGTGTCCTGATCCACCACCGAATACCTCCCGTTTAACTGATTTTTCTGCGCTTAGGTGCTACCTACGGCAAGCCCGTCCGCCATGGTGTCAACCAATTGAAGCCCCAGCGTGGCTTGAGGAGTGTTGCTGAGGAGCGTGTTGGACGACGATGTGGCAACTTGCGTGTCCTCAACTCTTACTGGGTTAATGAGGACAGTGTGTATAAGTACTACGAGGTCATCCTTGTCGACCCCAACCACAAGGCTGTACGTCTTTCCGCCTATCGTACGCGATCGAAATCTCATGGCACTCTATTCAGATTCGCAGGGATCCCAGAATCAACTGGATTACCAAGCCCGTGCACAAGCGCCGCGAGGCTCGTGGTCTCACCAGCGTTGGCAAGCAGGTACGATTTCTCTTATCTCAGAAGTTTTCGCGTCTTAATTTGCTGTTAGAACCGTGGACTTGGCAAGGGACACCGACACAACCATGCTCCTGCTCGCTCGACCTGGAAGAGGCACAACACCCTCAGCTTGCGTCGATACCGATAAGCGAATCGCACTCCACCTCTCTTCATTTTTGTACTTTGTACTTGCATCACGATCAGGTGATGGCCATCCTGAATTTGCACATCCACCGAACACACATGCCTCATGTAACGTCAGTATGCTATGGATCCATCCTATATGCCATCATCGCACGCAAATGTTTGGGGGTTTGATTCAAAAGGGATCTAAGTTGAGATTCGTAAGTTACAGTTTAATTTGTCGGAGAACGGGGTCGACCACACTAGTGGGCGGCTCAGCGAAGCAGGCTCTGAGAGCGGTGACAGATATCTTCGCAAACCAAGTTAGAAAACCAAATTAGAACCAAGGTAGTATCGCGGTGTGAAATGGACGCACGGAACCAGTATGAATTGCGTATGCGTCGGATCCGACTGGGAGTTCGTCAGAGAGTGGTTGGATGAGGCCCCGCATCTCTGGTGCCCACTTGAAAAGCAGACCTTCCTCGTCTATGGGTTTAACCGCAGTTTGTGGACTTGTCGCAGCATCTGGACCTGCGGGGTTTACAGTCGCGCCATCGATCGATTTACGCCGACTGGAGACGTCCTTGAACAATCTACCATAAGAGTTTCTCCACATGGTTGTCCAGTAGACCTTTAAGCCCTCTTCTGAGAGGATGTCTTCAATGAGAGGGATGTTGACACTGTAGAGATCAACTTCGCCATTTCGTAAACCACAATCGTCGGAGCCCCAGTTGTGCCATAGATGTTGGATGATTCGACAGCCAATGCGGTGAGCCGGTTCAAAGTAGGTCGTGGGTGTTGGGTGTACGACAGTACCATATGAGAGGGCAATAGAGCGAACTTTTGATAATGAAGATGACAGGGCGGCGCCGATAGTACCAGAGGAGAGCGCGAACGCGGCTAAAGAAGGCCAGGGTTAAAGAAAAGCAGGAATTCTGTGTTTGCGGCGGACAAGTACCCGAAGTGTTTCTGCCCAGGTTGGGACCGGATACCACCAAGTCGATTTGCCCAGGGTAGAGGTTATGCAAAGCGACGTTCGCACAAGTGGCTGGGGTCTACAGGCTGTGTCAGACCAGAACTGAAGGAAGTAGTGCACCGAGCGTCGTACTCCATCTAAAAGAATCCACTCGGCCTTGTAAGAGATAGATGAGGACAAGCCTGACGTGGGTTATAGAGCTGGGACGTACCAGTTCTCCTGGCTTCAGAGGGCGTGACTTTGGAGATTGCTCCCCGTTGCCATCCTCCCTGGGGTAAAAGTATCGGCCTGCGGTCAGCTCCTTAATGTGATATGCCTTGCCTGTGGACGATAAGCGCCTAGGATACGAGAAGAGGGGGGAAGAGGCGTGCCTATCCACGATTTCTGGGAACTAGGGAGAACAACTTTGACGTTCCAGCCTGAAATTATGAGTGAGGAAAGGGTCGATTAGGGATGCTGGGAAAGTACCTAAGCGTTCTGTGAGGTGACGATAAAGACCAAGGACATATGGAGATTCTTTTGGATGTGGAGGGCCGTCGTCGTTCTGAAAAGAAGTGAGTGATATATTTGTATAGAGAGAGTTGATAGCTGACAGTCAAAAGAATGGTTGGGACTGAAATTGACATTATGGTTCGGAGCAAGTTGTACCGAAGATGGCAACAAGGGGTGTCGCCAGCGGGGATTGTGCCTTGTCCTCATCGCGCCATCATCATCGTCCTGAATGACTGTTGCTCATGAACTCCCGATCGTAGCACCGTTACCCCCGCTGGAATTACCGTCCTCAATGTCAACAACAACAAAAGAACAATCCCACAACATCAATTCCCCACCGCCCGACGCCCCAGACAACTTCTCGACACCACCGACGTCCACCCTCAACGACAAGGACAACCACCCATCGCGCCTCCTCTCCCCGCCCACAAACCTCTTGCGCAAATCAATTTCCGTCGACTCATTCGTCGCCGCCAGCCATAACCCTTCTCGCCCTTCCAAACATCCACCAGAGCCTGAACCTTCACGCAGCCGGGGATATAGTGCAGCCCCGCAGCCCAAAGTTGACAGGAACTATCCGTGGTCTGGCCGAAATCGAGGCGCCAGTGTCAGCTCCGTGCGAGAGGACGATGACTCCCCGTCCTTCCTCGACTCCGATGTCGAACGGTTCGATCCACATGTACCAATAGACCGTTTTCGACACGCGTCACTCAAGGGTCAAGAAGCCCAACGGCCTGTTATTCGTGGAGGCGAACTGCCTCTTCCTTCCAGAACTCAGGGCTTGAGTGCCGCCTCGAGCATGAGCAGCGTCCTGACCGCTTCTTCCAGTTCAAGCCCACGAGACCCACAGTCCCTTCCCCGCACCCTATCATCTTTGCAACCCTCTATGCGGCCCCATCAGCCAACGAAAAAGGAACATTTTGGGAGGGCGCGGAGCGGGAGTCTGGGCGTCTATACACCCGCAGTCCATGAGTCCAGGCGGATGACAATTAACACTCACGTTCGTGTACCTTTCCCCACCCTTTCCTATTGCTAACATCTCCATTTTAATAGGTCAGCATGTCAAAGCCAGCACACACTATCACTTTGGCAATTATCGGCACAGCGAGCTGCGGAAAATCCTCCGTCATTCGGAAAGGGCTGGCCAATTATTCCTTATCTGAGGCCGCGACCTCGCATGCCCCTGATAACCCCGTCATTCGATGTGAGGCTTCTGTCGTCTTTGCATTAACGGCGCCAGTTGTCTTATGACCATTTTATAGATACTCAGCGCACGGGTCGCATACCATCCGAATCGTCAGCCGACTGTCTCTTACATGCCGTAGAGATTGACGTTCCTTCATCCATAACAGCTCTCCCTCCACTCCCTAAAGATCTGCCTGCTCTGGATGGAGTGATTATTTGCTACGATTCGTCAAATGCCACTTCATTCCAACCCGTTGAAATGCTGCTCAGTGAGTGGACAGCCGTATGCGCTGGTTGCTTTCGTATCGCTGACTGCGTTAACAGAAGGGTACCGGGCGAAGAAGTTACCGATCATTGTTCTGGCCTGCAAGACTGATCTTGAGCGCCGCATAGAGCCAGATCGCGCCTCGGAACTTCTCCAAGAGTATGATGTAGGGTTAGTAGAGGTGACCAGCACTCAGGACAGTGGTAAAGGGAAGATGCGTCAGTCGTTCGATTGGCTTGTCAAGGCTGTTTTTCGTGCGCGTCGTGAGTGTCGTCACCTATATCACCTTGCGTTCACCAACCCAGGTCCCTAGAATCCCAGACCGGTGATGACAGGAATCCAGCATCTCCAGAGTTCTTGCGCAACCCTGGCCATCCATGGGAACCGTCACGGACAACAACACCAACAGCCTTCACCTCTCAGGGCGTCAGCACTGTCCCCTTTGGTCCCTCGATATCAACAGGGGGATCATCTGTATCTACATCCATCGCCTCGATATCACCTACTTCGCCCGTGCGAGTTCGCTCAACCGGAGATTTGTTGTATGAGAAGGAGAGAACACGCCTGCGTTCTGCACCGTCGGAACCCCAGCCTCCTCCGCCAGATCTCCTACCCCGCCCCCGTCACAGCAGTGAGGTTCAAGCAGATTCGAAGGATCACAAAGTGCAATCCGCACCTTCCAATGGAATACCCCCGGCCCCGGAGGTCAGACAAGAAAGACCCAAAAAGGATCCGTGCGTAGATTGTTAGTCCGTATGTCATTAGTCGCTAACCCATGAAAATTTAGACCTCAAGCTCAATGGGCAACCTTGGACGAGCTACTTGATAAACTGCTGTTCTTGGCAGTCAGCGGTGATGGTAAGAGCACGGTCGTCCGTCCCGTCCTCCTACCCTGTAATCTGATCGTCCCACCAGACCCCGCATTCATTTCTCACTTTCTCCTTACCTATCGGCGATTCGCTACCCCACGGAGCGTGTTGCTGGCGATGCAGAAGCGGATGCGCCAGTTGGACAACCCTTCTGGAGATCCCATGTTTGCCTGCTTTGCCCAGATGAGGTTGGTTTCCCTCATCTCTTTCATTGCCTCGATGCTAACGTGTTGGGCAGGATATGTCATCTACTGGAAACATGGATTCGGGATTACCCAGACGACTTTGCGGTGAAAGGGACAGCAGGTGCCCTCAACGCATTGATCAAGTCGATTATTTCCAAAACACATCTTCTCCACTATGGCTCCGAATTCTTGCCCTTCCTCGAGATGCTACCTTCGAGATCGGATCACGACTCTCCATGGGCTCTCAAGGGTGAGGTATCCGCGGATGAGAGCGATGATTCCTACAGCTTCATGGAGGATGAAGAGGACGACGTCGAATCTCCGCCGCGGGATGCGACAGAGTCTCCTACGTCAAGCAAATCCGCAACGCAAGACCAGTCTCCCCCGTCCAATCTGCGAGAGCGCAAATCTAGTCTTCCATTGACCAAGTCCATTCTTGGTGGAAGTTCCGCCAATTCAACCGATCCTTCCCCGAAACAGCAGCTCAAGGACCTCACCAAACTTGCTCAAGATGTCCTGAATTGTGACTCAGAGGAAATCGCCCAGGAAATCACCCGTCAGTGGGTAAAGCGATTCATGGAGATCAAGGTACATGTTCTCGCCCTCTCATGACATCTGGTCGACTCACCAAAACGTAGCCGAGGGACTGGCTTCACTACACCTTTATCTCGAACAAAAAACCTGATAATGATCCCATTACGGCCTTCAATGTAGTTTCGGCTCACCTTGCCGACTGGTGAGTTTAGTGCACTGAATTTCATTAAAGCATTCTCACCTTAGTTCTAGGGTCATCTCGCTGATACTGTGTCACGATCGTCCCCGTCATCGAGCGCGCCAAGTGGAGAAATTCGTGGACATTGCACATCGCTTGCGAATGTTGAACAATTACTCTGCTCTACGCGCCGTCGTCGCGGGCATCAACAGCGCTACCTTCCCCGGTGACGAGACAATGGAGATATTCAAGTCCAGGTCTCCAGAACAGGCGAAGAATTTGCAATCCTTCGACGTCCTCCTTCAGCAAATCAGAGCCCATCGCGCCTACCGGTTAGCATTGAGGAATTCGAAGGGCGCTTGTATCCCCGCTATGTATTTGTTGTTTCGTTTTGCACACATTGCTCTTTCTGACGCTCATGATCAGGGAGGTTCATATGTCTGATCTCATCCGAGCCAACGAAGGTAACGGAGATTTCAACGATGCAGACCCTTCGAAGATACATTGGGGGAAGTTCAATATGATGGGTCGGTTCGTGGACACCACCACTCAGTGCCAGATCCAATGCAGCAATTCCAACGACTACGACTTTCCCGAGAGGCCGGCAGTGGCTGAGCTGTTCGTGAAGCGACCTGTGATGAGTCCGGAGGTAAGCCTTCCCAGCGTCTCTCTGTCTAATATGTCTAATCAGTCATCGCTGCAGCTTCAGAAAGCGAGACTGGCTTTGCTCGATTCTGACTTTGATGACTCGAAACCAAGCAACTCCAATCAGGCAAAGTCAGATATCACCGGTTTGCGCAAGATGTTCTTCTGGTGATTCACACCGGTTACGTGGACATTGGACTCTTTATCTTAACCGATACACACTCTTTTACTTCGCCTATGTTGTCGCTCATTCCGGGATATGTAACTTTTTTTGGATTATTACCCTCCTTTTATAATATGTCTCCTAATTTATTTCCATTGCTACTCCTCGCAGTACATACCTGTAATGTCTCTTTTCCACCGATTTTAAGGTATCCCCTCTAATTTGAGAATGTGTTCTGATATTAGGTGGCGCAACTGTATAACTAACAATGAGGCCGCGGTATCATACTCCTACTTTTTCTTGTGCCCTTTTGGCTTTCTCCCCTTGCCGCCTGAAGCAGACTTGGGCTTGGAAGGAGAAGACTGGTTTTTTGAGCGAGAGCCACGGTCAGTGTCGAAATTGCTTTTCGCTTTGCTCGATGACCTTGGTTTTGCAGACGAATTAGCGTTGGACGATGATCCCTTGCTGGGTAGCATGCTAATTTTTGACAGCCGAGAGGCTTTCTTCGCGGAACGAATGGCGGCGTTGACAGACTTTTGCACGCCACTTTCCTTGTCTTCCTCCATCGCCATCTTCCGCCTTTTCGCCTTCCGCGACAATCCAGAATACTTGTCTCGGGAGGGCTAAAAGTATATGTTCGATTATAAAGCCTTGGACGAGGTTCGGACGATCTCACCTTGGATTCGTCGGCTTTCGATTGCTTTCCCTTGGCGGCGCTCTTTCCCTCGTGTAACTGCTTGCTGATTTCTGCACAATACTTCAAAACCTGCAAGGCATTTTGACAAGAAACTAATGTCATTACCTTTGGCCTTCTCCTTTTCCTTATTCGTCTGGAACCACGTCCTCGCCGGCCTCGAGAAAATTTCGTCCTGGTGCTTCATCATATTCTCCCCCTTCGTCAACTCCATTTCAGCTTGCCGTAACTAAGAAAGAAAAAGAGAGGTTAGACCCGACGCGAGAAGTCACGACAGTAATACATACCTGTTTCTCCTCTTTCTCTTCCCGCATGACTTCTGCAATTTCTCCCTTTAGCCCTTCCAGTTTATCCGCATACTTCTGAACGACTGTCGTATCCAGAACCCGTTGTCGCACTTGATCTTCACCTGCTGCATGTTTGATCGCCGCTTTGAGGAGCTTTCGATCGGCTTCGCCTACTAGCGTCACGGATCTAGAGGAAGGGGGGTGAGAATTGAATTGAATTGAATTGTGACAGTTGTTGAAAGGGAGGCTTACTTTCCCTTCCGGCCAGCACGAGCTGTTCGTCCAACACGATGTAGGTATTGCGCCATTTGGCCGGGCATGTCATAGTTGACCACGGTCTCCACTCCCTTGATATCTAGACCCCGAGACGCAAGATCCGTTGCCATGAGGTAGTCAACCGAACCCTCTCTGAAGGACTGCAGTGCTTGTAGACGCTGTTTCGAGCACAAAATTAGTGCTTGCAATGAGGAAGCCAGTTGAGTTGGGTGCACACCTGTTCTTGGCTTAAATCGCCATGCAATTCAGCGCATTTCATTCCCAACAAACTAAAGACGATGCGCATTTGGTGGGCGAGTTTCTTGCTACGCACGAAAATGATGACTTTGTGCTTGTACGTTTGCTTGCATAACGCGACAAGCATGGCAGGACGGTCGCTCTCTTTCCGGATACGAACGAATTCTTGGATGAGGCCGCGGGCTGTCGAGCGCTTCGGATCCACGAATAGTCGGACGGGTTTGTTCAACGACATTTTGATCAGTTCGTCGACAGAGTCGGTCATGGTGGCAGAGAACAACATGGTTTGTCGGGATTTGGGGCAGGCTTTGATGATTTCTGTCAATTCATCTGCAAAGCCTTCAGAGAGCATTCGGTCTGCCTCGTCAAGAACGAGGATATCCAACGAATCCAAGTTGAAGCCGACAGAATTGCGGACGTGGTCGATCAGACGACCGGGAGTGGCGAGAACAACGTCTGGTCTTTGGCGAAGTGCGGCTTCTTGAGCCTTCAGCGAGAGACCGCCTGGGGAGAGTCAGTTTTGAAGAAATAGAGAGGATCCCGGCAGACTTACCGACGAGAAGGCAGAACTGGATGTCCGTGTGCGCCCCTAACCTTTTTCCGACCTCGTAACATTGGACAGCCAATTCTCGAGTAGGTAGAAGAATCAAACACCTTGTAGCAGCGGCCCTCTTTCCTTTTTCTCGATACAGCAGACGCTCGAGCATAGGAATCATAAAGGCCGCCGTTTTTCCAGAACCAGTCACAGCATTTCCTACGATATCCTTCCCGAGGAGAGCAACTGGGATAGTCGAAGCCTGGATGGGTGTTGGTTTTGTGAAGCCGAGGGACGAGATAGCCTTGAGAATGGGTCTCGAGAGATTCATCTGAAGAAAGGTATCGCAAGTTGTTGAACCACCGTCTTCTTCGGCAAAGAAAGCTGCCTTCCGCGACCTGTCTGCCTCTGTTTCTTCCTCTTCCTCCTCTGAACTCGAGCTGCCTCCTTCCGAGAGATCATCCTCGTCTGCGGTTTCTTCGTTCTCGTCCTCGTCACCTTCAGAGTCCTCTTCCTCAGAGCTAGCCAAAGGGTCATCGTCAGACTCTTCTTCATGTCCTTCTTCTTCGTCGTCGTCGCCTTCAGATTCAGATTCGGACTCGTCGCTTTCTGCGTTTGCAGCTCGTTTCCGCTTCAGTGACAAGCGCCGTCTGGCAATGATCTCATCTACGGATATAGGGGCCTCGAAGGAAGTCAGATCCGGTAGACAAGCTAGTAGAAAAGACGTACCGCTTTGCTACCCGCCTTTACCAGGTCATTGACAATGTTTGCACCATCGAAGATGTCTTCATAGTCTGCACCAGCATCGAATACGAAGTCGGGATTAAGGGCATCGTCTAGCGTCTCTTTTGAGATTTTAAGGGAAGGGGGATCTTCAGTGTCCGAGTCTATGGTCATAACATAGTCGGCCATTGTCGTAGCGTATTCAAATTGGATGGCATCCTCCCCCTCCGAGTCTCTTTCGAAATTTCGCCCTTTCTATTTGGGGATATTTCACGTGACACTCGGCGCTCCAGTTGACGGAAAAGGAATTGAGGGAGAGACTCTGTGCTGAAATTAATGGAATCCAACGCGTATCCTCCGCTAGCCAACGTCCACGTCCCAGTTCAAAGTCGTGTTCTGAGCACGTCTTGCTGTCCCGACAAAGATCTGGTTCTTCTAATCTCTCGTCTTGGTGGTCTCGATCGCATCAGCCTCTGGAACTCGAACTCCGGCGCCAAGGTCTGGGAGACAGATGTAGGGGAAGAGGATGCAACCGTCAACGTCAACGGCATCGCTTGGAGTCCGGATGGTTTGCATACTCGCTTTCCACAAGCTATCGGCTCGACTGAATACAACAACTTAGGTCAAACAATCGCCTGCATGCTCGACCCACCTCGGGTTTCGCTACACTCCATCCAGGACGGTCGCATCGTAACCCGTCTGCCTTTGCAGCTCCCAGCCACGAAACTTAGGAATCAGCTGGAAGGAATTTGGTGGTTTTGTCCCCCTCCAAAGCCTGTTCAGAATTCGATTATTCCCGACATCTTCAAACGAAATAACATCATAGTGAGTTTGCTCCTTGTCCTCTTGGTACTGGCTTTCTGATTCCTGTAGACCGGTTCTGCAGAGTCCATCCTCAAGAACTTGCCTTATCTTGACCCTCTTCCAGAAGATTCTGATAAACTAACGTTGAGTGACTCCGATGCTCGATGCATGTCACACTCTAATGCCAGACAGCGCAACCAATCTCTTCGCTTTTCAAGGCTCCCAAACCCGATCCCACAGCAAGTCCCAGCTTCCCGAGGCAATCAACACATGGCCGACTCTTTCTCCCGACTCGAAGGCTGCCGCAGTGGATTCGACTATCCAACATCAATCCTCTATCAAGCCCCAAGGAACTCTGGATGAAAAGGACGACTCCAACCTCAACAGCATTCTAATGATATCAGACACTCTTGGCAACATCTATAGCTTTTTCGACGGCGCTTTTCCTCTCGGTGTGGTTTCTCTAGGCCGAGAAGCGTCCTTTGTGACCGTTGAGAAGTCCAGCCGTGATTTTAAATTCTTCGGGCACGCGAAATTCAACTCTCTTTCATCTCCAAGAATACTCATTGCGCCTACCATCGTCGACATGCCTCTCCTTGCTAATCGGAATATCCGTGACCTGGCAAGGCTGTCTTCTATTGTCCGAGACCTTACATGGTACATAATGCGGGTTGTCAGGGAAATGAAGGAGGCTTGGTTCGGTAACGAGACCTCGACAGGTGCACGAGAACTAGGCCCTCGCTGGGTAGCCGCGCTCGAGGAGAAGCAGAAAGAGCAATTCGGGCGTATGTGATTACAACTCCTCTTAGCGAATGGCGCAAGATTAAGACCGCCTTCTTAGAGGACTCCGCTGATCCCATTCTCGACCTCACCTGGTTGCTTACGACAGGGCGTGCATCGGAAGCCTTGGCCGATTTTCTAGGAAGCGGTGAGCAGATGAGCGATAGGGTGCGTCCTTCAACTGTACTGTACACGTCAATTGCTTGTTTAACTTGCTGATCGCCTAGGGGATTCAAAAGTGGGAAACTGTGATGTCAGATGCTCTGACAAAATTGAGAGATTATTCAGAGAAGCGTCTTGCTCCCGCTTTGCAAAGAGTCCATTTGGTACTCGAGGAACTCCAAGGCTGGGCTACTATGTAGGCTCACCCCCATCACTCAAGTCGTTCTACCGAGCTCAAAACCGCAGGTCCCGATTTTCAGACTTCCAACTCGATTCCAAGGAGATCGCGGATTCAATCCGAGCTGCTGGCAGGGGCATCGTGCTCGCCACTTGGCTGGCGGCTGCAGTTCGACGCGAACACTTCCGTTTCAAGGAGTTCATCATCTGGCTGCGGTTCGGTAATGAAAAATATCTCCCTCCTTTTAAACTCTGACTCACGGTTTTGTAGAGAGCACGAACATCAACGCACAAAATCCCACCGACAACCAGACGTCTCGCCACGACATCTTGGAAGTGAATAACTACTTCGTGTCCGGCCTCACGTCTTCTTCCATTGATCTATGGTTCCAAGGTGAGGTCCCCCAATTTCGACCGCGCGATTTGGGCGTGCCCGAGCCACAGAACGACCAATTGGAGTCTGTGATGGAGCGCGCTGCCCAAGTGGCAAGAAGTCCGCCTGCCTTGGAGTGGCAAGAGGTGTGTTGTTTTCGTTTCACATCGATCCCCACTCTAATCTCAAGTAGAATATTATGCAAAATGATCACAGAGGGGTTCAACGGAACTTGGTGGCATTGGCCGACCATTTAGCCACCAGATGCAGTCGGATTTTCTCCCTTGCCGCTGGGGCGGCATCTCGATCCGCAAGTGTCCATCATCACGAGCCGGCAATCGCAACGACAACGGAACCTAAAAGCAATAATCAATCTGGGCTTGTATTCCGAGAACGGATCGCCCAAGAAGTAAGCCCTTTGTTTCAAATTCCACTACTACCGAAGCTAACTGTTTAATCCAGGCGAATGAATTTATCGAGAACTATCTTACTATTGTGAAGGATCACAACGTTTGTAGGTGCCATCTCAATTGCTTTTTGGATTGACGGATAACCATGAATATCAAGTGGTTCTCGTCCAATCTCGTTATGGTGATAGCGGCTCGGATTTGTCTCTTAGAGTTGCCATAGTCAGTCTCGACTGCGTTTTAGATCAAGGCAGAACACTGCCTGCAACTATCCTAGCCGCCGATTACTTCGATGATGAGAGTGTCGTCGTCGTAGTTCGACTTAACAAAGACGGTGCGTCCCCTCGGTTCCAGGTGTTCCTAACATTGCCAATATCTCACGGGATGACGAAATCACAGCCTGGGTTTCCACTTTCGCCTACGCGAATTTGGTGTACCTCGAAGTGCCCTACCGTACTGGGGTGACAGCGACGCTCGAAGACCTTGTTCAGAGTGCAATAAACGAATGGAAGGCGGGGAATGTAAGGATAAGGTTCTCAACTCAATAGAAGCTGCTAACTCTTTTTAGATCACATCTCTTCCCGTCCTTCTGACCCGGCGTCGCGTTTTGAGTGGGTGCCGGCATGGAGAAGCGGAACTGGCTGTTAATGGGCGAAGAAACAGGAGAGTGGCATGCGTCGTAGATGGGGTTGGAAATCGGTTGGAGGCCTTTGATCTTGGAGATGAGGGTGAGGAAGTGGAGGAGGAAGAGTGAGCCGGACCGGGAAACGAACTGGTGTGGAAGGATGAGAAAAGGCGGCTCGGTGTGACTTTTTGGGTTGTAACCTCTAGCTCAAATTGGCAGAATAATCAAGGATATTTGACCGGAATTGACCGGATATTGTGGGCAGAATAGACTGAGATTCTGAGAAAGTCCGTGGCAGTCGAATGGAGATAGCAAGCAGAGGAGAAGCCAGGACAGTGAAGCCGCGCTTCAGGTCCCCAAAGGCATCTTCGAGAAAGCTGGCCATGCTGTCAGTGTGAGCGCCGCACACCTCCAGCCAAACTTAATTTGTCCACAACATCGGCTAAGTCGTTGTTACAAGGGCCGCGGACCCTCCTGCCCTCGTGTTCCTTGATTCTTATATACCATCTTTTAGCATCAAGTTTCAATACCCCTCTCTTCCCTCCACAGTGCCCATGCCAAAATCAAATCCATCCGCGTCCCCGAGGACACAGCACTCCAACGCAAAATCCTCTGGCGACGACAACGCTGCTCGCCTCTCCGACGTCGCCCTCAGGAAAAAGAAAAACGCAGATGCCCAGGCTGCATTCAGAGCTAGAAGAGCCAATTATATTGCTACTCTCGAAGAAACAGGTGGGTTTCCGTTTTCTCAGTGCCCGGCACTTTGATTGACCGTCACGGTGTTTGCCAGTGACGAGTCTGGAATCTGTTGTCATCCAACTCCAAGAATCGTGTCGAGAATCTCGCGCAGAGGCCCTCGAGTTGCGTCAGGACAACGTCCGCCTGCGTTATGAACTTCGGGAGCGTGAAAAATACTGGAGGGTCCTGTGGCAATCGCGCAAAGCGGGACAAGATCCCGACGATGCTACCCCGCCATTGCCGCCGCTACCATCCGCCGCCCTCGCGCCTCCCAATGTCCACATCGGGCCCTCTCATGCAGTTCAATACCCCGACGACAGCGTATCTTATAGACCGGATGAACCCTCCACATCCACTCCCTTCAACGGCTCTGAAAATTCGTATGCATCGCCATCCATTCCTCTGGTAGAACAAGAGAACGGCCACGACGAGTCAAGTTCCAGGCTCGCCAAGTACGGCGCTTATTCCTATCCGACCAACACGATTAACGGTTCTCCGCGTGACTCACGATGGCCATTACAAGTTCTCCCTGTGGTCAACCCTGGCGGTGAGTCTGGCACACAGACACCAATTTACGGCGAATCACCTACCCTCACCTCGCCCGAAATGTCATTTACCGGATACGCGGCTGAAGAAACAAAGCCTGCACTCCATAACGTTCTCGACAGGGCGCCCTATGGATTCGCGACTGACGAACGCTTTCCACAACGATTGAATGACGGTAGCATCCCCAGCGACAGCAGGTCGATATCACCGACCGCTTCCACTGCTCAGACAGCCTCCTCCTCTGCTACCTCCCTGACCTCGCCCTTTAATTTTACCTTTCCTGACAGCTCTGCATCTAACGACCGCAGAGATTTCGACTTTCGACGCCATTCCCTGCCCCAGGGGGAGATTACTCTCCATGGTGGTACTGCCGACATCACGATGGCTGGTCTCGCAGGATCCGATGCCGTCAGGTACCGCCTAAATTCCCGAAAGGATGTCCTAGGACAGCTACCACCAGTAGTTGCCGGCAACGACAACGGTGGGGCATCATCCGACCGAACCAGCGGCGACGATGTCCATTCACTCGCATCCCGGTTGCGGCGAAGGCGAGGCACAATGCCATCCTCCCGATCGCCGTCTCCAGGTCTCCCTTCTCTATCCAGCACCGTAGCGGTTATCAAGGCACAGGCCTTTGGAGCTTTGCGGCGAACCCGGGCAAGGGGTAAGAAGTCATCTGAAGGTGCTGCGAAGGTGGCCATGGATGTTTTGGAAGCGCGAGGCATTGGGATTGGCGGGCCTTCCACCGGTTCGAAACGCCAACGAACGGACAGTGACTCGATGGAATCGTAATGGAACTCTCCTTCCTCTGCTTGCAGCTTTCGATTCTTGCTCTCTCGTCATCGATACCCCGTGGAATGGGTTGCACGTTTTGTAGATCTTCCGTGGACTTTATATGTATGTACCAGATCCCGCTTCCCCCCATATGTCAAAAGTATGCCTGTACCATAGCTGTGCTATTATCTTGTCAACCAACCCTGTATTCATGATTGTACATCTAAGACATCGGCAGCCAATTCGATATCGATTTGTATGCTGTCCACTGACAACCCTCGCAGTAAGTACTTGCACTTTGAACTGCAAAGGAGATTAATGCGAACACGGAGATACCGGCATCGATACGCGACCGCGATATCTGGAGTCCAGTTGGCGGCGTTCCAAACGAGCACGGAGGGTCAACCTGGATGACAGAGCGAGCCGGAGATGGATTGCGTCGGTTAGCCAAGAGGATAAGAGGCGCCCATGGAGAGTCAGATGGCCACTTGCGGACCACGTAACTCTCCGGTAACAGTAGTCCAAGTATAGTCAGATAATAAGGTATTCAGCGAAAAAAGAATGACGGTGAAGTGGGATCCGACAAGATGGTCACAGGCATTGTCCGGAGGACGGGAAAGAGTTAGCAGTGAAATACATTGCATAAGGATCTAGGGAGGGTTTTACGGCCTTCAAGTCTGTGGAAAAGGCTTGGTATCAGTGGTTGATTCCCGAGCGTTTGACATGGGGAAACGGCGCTGAAAATAACAGGCGAGGCTGACCCACGGGGTACATCCCACAAGGAAGCAGACAACACAACGAGACAGAACAGAAGATCAAGGTACAAGGGACCAGCAGCTGGCATTCGGTTGACCAAAGAGACCAGACAATGAAGATAGGTGGCAGGGTGATTTTGAGGTGTGGGGCTTGAAAATGAAGTATACGGTCACAATCAATACCCCGATTCGAAGGTACCGAGCAGGATGTTGTTGCAAGCAAGCGAAAAAGAAGTTGGTCGGCCTGAGGGATGCAGTTCGTCTGCTTAACGGTGAGATTGCAAAGAAGACGTTCTGGGGCCCATTTGAGAGTGGTATCCACTAGCCGCCATTGGACTCGTATTCGCCAACTTCGGGTGTTCTGGGACCACGGTGTTCAAATCGAGGAGCAAAAGAAGAAAGGCCGGTTCATCGGGGAGGGAAACTAAACCCCTGTTGGAAATGAGCTGGTGGTTCGAGAGAACGGGGAGCTTCATTTCCGCGACTCCGAAAGGGAAAGTCTGCGCCAAACAAGCCTCCCAGGTCCGGTTACTCCGGTCATGTCTGCGAGAAAGCAGGTCAAGATGGATATGGGCATCCGGAATCTACATATGTAAGTACACTTTATGGCTGTATAGATATCACGGGAAGAGTTGTGAGTGTCAAAGGTGCAAGGAGCTGCAAAGCACGAAGCAGCCTGCAAGGGTTCCTACGCTTCAAGGATTGCAACCAGTATATCGTGGGCGCCAGAGAGGCCTCGAAAGTGGGCAGCCCAATGAAATGAGATATATCTTCCAGAATCAGTCCCACTGAGAAGGCGGTCGTCAGCATGGAACAAGAGGCACAAAGTCTCAAGGTTCAAACATACCACGAGACGTTCTTCTTCCCGTTGAGGAATGGACGGCTTAGTGGTTTGCTTCGCGACCTGAGAGGCTAAGCGACCCTGATTGGGATTGGAGGCGTTGGTACCTCGTTGCTGGGACTGCAGTTTGCCTTGCTGAACACTGTTATGCATCGATGCGACGGAACGAGTGACTCACTGCTTTAAGCCTTCGCTCCGCTGCCTCTGCCGCTGCCGACCTCGCATCGCTGGGTTTAGGCTGTGAGTCTCCGCCCAAGGTCGTTCCTGCGGATTTCTTCTTGTCTTTGGGTTTGTTAGAGGGCGCCGGAGCAACTGCTGCTGCGGGTGGACTCGTCTGAATGGAATTGGACGGCTGGGAGCTAGACTTGCGATGCTTTCCTCCACCCCCTCCGAGTTTCTGCCCTTTGGATTGGTTGGCGCCCATGAATGTGGAGGTTATGCGTTGGAAGCTGTGGTGAGATTACATGGTCTCTTATAAGCCAAGAAACGGAGGAAATGTCACCGCCGCCATGTGACGACTATGAATTAGGGGCCGGCAGCGCCATATATAGCTGTGCTCTGAGCCTTATGCCAATAACACTGCGGTTTCATATTTGTGAAGTATCTATAGAAATACAGCGAGGACAAAACGATGTTCATCTCTCGGATTGGTTCATCGCCAAGAATGTTTCTCTATCTGCAGTACGACCGAACCGTTCCAAGCCAAAGTGTTCCCGCCCTCGGGGTAGCCAGGACTGAGGACTTGATATCAGAACCACTTCAAAGAACGTTCTGCGATGGACCCACCTGCCACCACCTCCTGCGGTTAGCATTCTGCCATGGTAGGGTCGGTGCTATTCCCGCTTTCATCATGCGGTTCTTGATGCCAGCGCCCAGGAGCAGCCCAAAGACCGTCAAAAGGAATAGAATTACGATCAGTTGGTCCCGAGGTGAATTGCGTTCTATTTAATATCGTTCGTGGTCGGAAATCAATGAGAGGAGAGGTTCATAGGGAGATCACATACGGAAGCATCGAGCCTCGACATCGCCCTCCTTTCCTGTTGCGGTATCGGGGTTCGTATCACCCAGGGAAGCACTGGCACAAATCGGTAGGTTCTGATTGAGGCACCACTGCTTCGTACACGACTGGCACGGCTGCGAAGGGTTGTCTGGGAGGTCCAATGGCAGAATTTTGAACTCGTTTCCAAAGCATATGCCTGTAAAGATAATTAGGCGAGGTTTGACCTGAGAATCCTTTCTCAGTCGTACATTTGCAAAAGTTGGTCGCTTCCCATTTATGCACACCGGCGGCGGCGTTGACTGGGACCTGGAGACTATGAGGGTTCAAGCCTGAGGACCATAAGGAGGACAGAAGCTCACTATAAGGTCAAAGGCAAAGCAGAATAGCAAAAATGCAAAAGCGGAGAGCGAAGGCGGATTCATGTTGGTGGTCAGAGTTAGGGTCTGTTTATGGATCAAAGCTGGGTCGACGCGCCTTGGAAACTTGAGACTTACCGCATCCATTAACGACCAAGGCAGCGTCAAGTCCCATCATCTCGACAAGTGAGGCATGTCGGCTGAATTCGACGACGTCCTCACCAACCAGCCCGTCGTCATCGACAATGTAGGTCCCCTTCCTTCTCCTGGCACCCAGCCCACCTCACCGTCGTCGACAACAGGGATCTGGAACCATAAAGGCGGGTTTTGCAGGTCAAGATCATCCCAAATGCTTCTTCCCCTCTTTGTGAGTCTGAAGGTCTCGAGGAATACTATCCATCTCATTCTACTGCTAGTGTCGGTCGGCCAAAGCATGAGCGCGTCATGGCCGGCGCGTTGGAAGGCGATGTCTTCATCGGTCGCAAAGCCCAAGAGTTCCGTGGCCTCCTAAAGATCAAGTATCCTATGGAACATGGTATTGTTACCAATTGGGACGACATGGAACGGATATGGAACTGGGTCTATGCAGAAGAGCTTGGGACTCTGAGCGAAGAGGTATGCGCTATCATCACTCTCTTGTCACCGTCACATTGAAATTGTCCCGGACAGCATCCAGTACTGCTTACAGAGGCCCCGCTGAACCCTCGAACGAACCGCGACGTTGCTGCACAAATCTTCTTTGATACCTTTAACGTCCCAGCACTGTTCATATCAGTCCAAGCTGTATTGTCACTGTGAGAGGCATTTTATTGCCTTAGTATCAGGCTCGGGCTCATCCTACCACCTCCAGATATTCATCAGGTCGAACAACTGGAATCGTGCTGGACTCTGGTGACGGTGTTACACATGCCGTCCCTGTGTTCGAGGGTTTCTCTATGTCGCACGCAATACGGAGGGTGGACGTAGCAGGCAGGTAAGCGAGCGTTCTCTCAACCTGTACTGTTATAGCTCAGAGCACGGTCCTTTCTCCAGAGACGTGACTGATCACCTCCAATTATTGCTACGGAAAGCTGGCCACCATCTACATACCAGTGCAGAACGCGAAGTCGTTCGAACGATCAAAGAGAAATGTTGTTATGTTGCTCTGAACCCCATCAAGGAGGAGAAGGACTCTTTGGGACGAACAGAAGAATTCAGGCTGCCGGATGGAAACATCGTCCAGGTATGACCTCTGGAGTGGAAGGGAAGTGAATGGTGGCTAACCCCGAAATATAGCTTGGTGCAGAGCGCTTCCGCGCCCCAGAGATTCTCTTCGATCCAGAGCTTATTGGGCAGGAATATGCGGGCGTCCATCAAGTAGTCGTGGACTCTATCAACAGAGTCGACCTTGACTTGAGGAAGAGCCTTTTCTCCAATATTGTTTTGAGTGGCGGAAGCACGCTGTGCAGGGGTTCGTGCTGCTTTGTGGTGCCCTTTGCCCGTTGCTAAATGAGCTTGCAGGTTTCGGTGACCGTCTTCTCAACGAGGTCAAGAAGCTGGCCTTGAAAGATATCAAGATCAAGATTTACGCACCACCTGAGAGGAAATACTCGACATGGATCGGAGGCTCGATTCTGGCAGGATTGAGTACTTTTAAGAAGGTATGCAATATTTATCGCGACTGAAACATGGTTCCCTTTATCTCATTTGTCCTGGTAGATGTGGGTTTCTGCGGAGGAATACCAAGAAGATCCCGACATCATTCACAAAAAGTTTGGCTTTTGATACCCTGCTCGTGTTGTCGACTTTCATCTCTTGTACCATCTCGAGCATACATACCTTACCTGGCAACATATATTTTTCTAATGAATTGGGCTCCAACAATCAACGAACTCACGACCAAGCCAAATGATCTCGATATGGATTAGTACTCGATAAGACAGGAGGTCGAAACCCTGGGGAGGAGTTCCTCCACGCAATCGGCTTCCAAATGGTTCTGCAACGAAAGCCCCTTGATCCAGCACAAGTGAGGAACGGCTGATAAGAAGCGCGGAGGTTTCGAGGCATATTTCATAACGGGCATACAAGGACATGGGATGTACACCAGCAGTACCAACAACATACATACAGAAGAAGGCCAGCCGATTACTTCTTCTTGGGAGCTTCGGCAGCCTTGACCTTTTTGGTGCCGCGGAGCTGAACAACGAAGTGAGCTTTCCAAGTAACAGGATCGGAAAACGATTACGAACCTTCTTGGCACGGTTCTTTCGCTCTTTCCTCAGCTTGCGAGAAGCCTTCTCCACCTTGGGAGCAAGACCGGACTAACAGAATCCCATTAATCGGCAAAGCAAATGTTTCATATGAAAAGCTTTACGCACCCGCACCAGTCGGTATCTGGGCTCGAACTTCTTCTGCGACTCCTCATCGTCATAGATGAGAGCGAAACCCGTGCTCCTTCCACCACCAAATTGAGTTCGGAGACCGAATGTTACGACACGGTCCTTGTCGGTTTTGTAAAGTGCTGCGAGCTTTTCAGCGAGATCAGATCTCGAGACATTGGGACGACCAGGGTGGAGGATGTCGACGACGAATTGGCGACGGGCGAGGAGTCGGTTGGTGATGAATTTGCGTGTTCGCAGAGTGACGGGTGCTGATGAGTCGGCCTAGACAGAGACAAGAGTCGAATTAGCCTCCCAGCTCGACATTCAGAGCCCCAGCGCAATAATCAAGCCCAATATCGACCCGGCAAGCCCACACTAAATGTCCTCCCCGTAAACTCTCCGAGATCGATTGATTGCTTTAAGGATCGCCCAATGACAATTCCCACTCACCATGTCGATTTTTCCCGCTATAAAAACACGTTAGCTCGCTGTTCCCTGTTGACGTTGCAAACCGACATACCTTACCTTGGGGTCCTTGATGTCGTCCTGTCGGCGCCAACAACACCTGAAGATTGTGAGCCTTCTCGGCAAATTCCGGTGGTGGCTTGGTGCTGTACAGTCGCTTTGTCCTGTTCGCCGAACGATGCCGAGACCCCTATCCCACTCTAGACTCAGACATTCACCTCGTGTTAAAGCTTGCTTAATTATGACCGTAGTTTAGGTGGCTGGGATAGTCGGAAATTATATATGTATATGCTAATATGTCCTAGATAGTTCACCACCAGTGTGCAAGGCTGCTAGGGGTTCCTGGCCGTGATTGGAATGGGGTGTTGTACCCCGAGGTCTGAGATCCACCAGGGAGCCTCGCCGAAAACCTTCCGGGCGAAGTCATTGGTGTAGCAGGTCTCGAGTTACTCCTGGATTGAGACTCCATCCTCTCTTCGCTGTACCTCCTTAAAATCTGAACGATACTTTGAGTCAACCGGTCTAGCTCTTGTATTTCTTGGTTGGAGAGTGGCAGTTCGTTTCTGTCGATCTCGTAGTCGTAGTCGTCTTCCGATTCTCGTTCACGGGGGATCAGAGGCATGGTTTCACGCATGCGGTTACGGCTTGCAACAATGCCTTCATACACTCGGAGGAATAAATCCTCCATGTACGTCTTCAACCGCTGAATGTTGTCCAGGGTATCGACATCACCGACAACGGGGAGCCACCTGTCGCATTCCAATCCACGCTCAGCAATCTCGGCATTGTATGCACCGAAAAGCAGATAAATCAATGGATCCAGACGCGTCGTGGTAACCAAAAATGTTTGAGCGCTCGATCCTTGGCCCTGTGATATGTTTTGTCGTTTTTCGGCGTAAGCGTAAAGGGCTTTTTCCTCTGGCGGGGCGTCTGGTGATTCCTTTGCGGCCTGTCGTCTCCGATTATTGACGCTTGACGGATGGATGAAAGCCAACTGAAAGTACTTCAGTCAAAGCCAATTATATATCAACTGAGCGAAAAAAAAAACATACCCTGTCTGTCGCCGTCCGTAGAGTCACATCCCCGGTCCGGAGAGCAAACCTGGGTTGCGACGCAACAGCAACCAGAGCGGCCAGCAAAGGCCAACACTCCCCGTTGATGTTCAATTCTGGTGGAACCGAACGACCAACCATCCTGGCTCGTCCGCCTGCTGAAACATCCAATACACCAGCGTAGTCCATCGCCTGCAGAAGTTGTTGCTTGACCTTTTGGATGAGAAGCAAGGTCGGTTTGGCGAGGAAGTTATCGAAACAGAACTGGTTGGCAGCGACATATTGCCCTTTGGACTGCAGATCCCACCAGGCATTGAATGCTCGCAGGGTGGCCAAGGGGTCTGAACGGAACCCTTCTGGTGCCCACGAATTCTTCTTGGCAGTAGATTCCTTCTTCAAATGAAGAGGTGACACAAAAGGGTCGCGGTTGGATAGGATCGCGGCAAGTGTTAGGGCTTGATCTAAGCACTTGAAGAAAGCGCCATAGAGAACTAGGCGGCCCATCTGTGCATCGACGGGCAATACCAGCAGCACCTTGCCGAGTGGGGTCAAGGTCTGTTCAGCATCGATGGCCCCGACCATGTGCAGATTCTTGAGGGCAGCCTCAACACGCTCTGCCTCAGGGGGCTCAATCGTTGCTGCGAGAACTTCTTGCACCGACATGCCAGGGAAGTTGAGCGCTTTGACGTGCATCACTACATTGCTCAAATCCGACCTCTTCATTTCGACCGTCTGGTGGGGACGTAACGAGGCTGCCTGTGCCTTGCTCAGAATCCCGTAGTAAATCCCAGGGCGGTGGCGGCCTGCACGGCCAGCTCGTTGATGCAAGTTGGAGTTGCCGACCCATGCAGAAACGAGGGCAGACATATGTCGTTGCGGCTCGTATCGTGTTTCTTTCACCTTGGCTGAATCCACTACGTAGACAACATCGGGGATGGTGACGGAGGTTTCAGCAATGTTGGTGGCAAGGATGACCCTTCGAACACCCGGCGGAGGAGGCTCGAAGATGACTTGTTGTTCTTGTAACGGGACGGTGGAATGGAGAAGATGAACAGAGTATTTGGACGTGTTGTTGATGTCGATCGGGAGAGGACCTAGCGGTTGCTGGAGGGCTCTTTGAGTCGCCATGATCTCGTCCCATCCTGGAAGGAAGACAAGAACATGGCCATCATCGGAAGACTGAAGCGCATGGGCGATTGTGGCTGCGATGAGAGGATAGGGAAGCTCGAGATCATCATTGTCCGAGGGCACATTGGCGGGGTTGATTCCAAGGTTTCGCGCCGCCTCGGCACCAAGCTGCTTATAGATGTACCGGGATACGGATTCCTGCCCAACAAGCCACCTTGACGGTCCCGAGATCAACTTTGGGATGAAGTCGTCCATGAACCGTTTCTCGACCGGGTACGCTCGGCCAGGCACATCGATGACCTGAGCGGGATTCCCTGAGTCATCTTTGAAGTAGCTTTGGAAGAGGGTCGGGTCCACCGTAGCGCTCATCAAGACAATCTTGAGAGGTAGGTTTCGCGCTTTTCGATCCTCCATGATACGCTTGAGTACCACCAATAGCAGGTCGGTGTCGACATCCCGTTCATGGACTTCATCCACTATGATGTGTGTAACGCGATCCATCTCCCTCCTCCTCCTCGGGTCAGTGCCCGACATTACAGATTGGAGTCGTTTGAGGAACACGCCGGTGGTGCAAAAGGTTACTGACCCATGCTCCTCCGGAAGCTTCTGCTCGAACCGCACTTGGTAGCCTATGGAACCACCCAACTCTTCGCCTCGCTCGGCTGAGACACGATGGGCAACGGATATAGCAGCCAAACGCCGAGGTTGTGTGCAAATGATGTTGCATTCAGCGCCTATGCCACGGTCGATGTGGTCGTCGAGGATTAATTGAGGAATCTGCGTTGTTTTGCCAGATCCAGTTGCAGCCATGCATATTGTGACTTCGTTGTCGCTGATGTGGTCAAGGATCGCCTTGGAACGGGTGTAGACTGGCAGGGCCTGGCGAGTGTTCCTCATCTTTTCCATTGCTGGGTCTACGAGGTACTGTTGGCGCTTGTGTAGCAGATGTTTGGACTTGGGTTCCAGACGTAGGTTTGGTCCAGGGCCTGAAGTCGGAATGGCGGCGGCACTAGCTTCAGAAGGTTGTTGTACAATCTTGGCTGGTCGTTTGCGAAACAAGGAACTCGTTCGAATGTCATAGCAAAGATCTTGAATGGCCTCGTCGAGCTGGTTACTGATGCTCACTCGTACTCGGGGTGCCATGCCCAAATCGGCACCGGATTTCGCAGCTTCAACAAAGTCATTCCAGAGCCCGGGATCACAGCTTTGTAGATACTGTGTCACGTCCAAGTAACACTGAATCCTCGAAGCTTGTTTGCTGGGACCTTTTCCTACGCCGATACGACTCTTGTTGATTTCCATGATGGTTTCCCATTGCTCAGGGCCGCCCCCCGTGGTTTGCGTTTGGATAAGGTCAACCTTTCCGAATTTGTACCGGCGACAGTAGTAATCCATAAAGTTGCGAGCGCGTTCATAGTTGATAACGCTACCGTCTGAGAGGGTGATTTCGGGTTTAAATGCTGCGGCTGATGACTTCTTTGGCTGGTCGAGCTGTGCAAGGTTAGTATGATGTTCAATGTCAACGAGGGATCTACACACCAAGCCCCGATGCTGTAACTGAAACAAGGCTCCAAGTGCGGCAATCCTTTCAGCTTCCTTTTTCTCGCTTGCATCTCCGGTCGCTGTTATAAGTGGATCGACGCCTGGAACTGTCACAGTGGACCTTGGATACCAGGTCAGAACGGGATACGTGATTCTGGGTAACGTATGCTCTTACCTCCATATCAGCGAGATGTGCCCTCCGCGGTTGATTATACCGTTCTCCGAGGAATATTTTGGAGCTTCTTTGGTAATGTTCGAGCAAAAATTGGCCAGTGTGCCCTTTGGGGCTGCTGTATGTTTCTCCTTGATAGGTATTGGCGACTTGTTGTACAGTTCGGTGACATGCGCTTCATCATGGAATGGTCCAGGCAGCTCAAGCTTCTTGCCGAACCCCAAACGTTTTGAAGCACGGGGAAGTGGACCACTGCTCGGCCCAGCTAGACGAGAGGAGTGTGGATGTGACGAAGGTACATTTCTGTGACCCCTTCCACGACCGGATGGGTGAGGGCGATGGTCTACCGTTGCTCTCTTTTCCATCGACCTTCGTGATGCAGAGAACGGAGACGGGACGACGGAAGCATCAACCCTAGGGACCTTGGAAGTCGCGACCGCCGTGGCTAACGGTGAGCCTGTCGGATGAGAGGTAGACAGAGAGCGCTTCACTGGTGGACCAGGATATAGTCCTGCCTTGTCCGATGGGCTTTGCATGGAGAAATAGGCTCTGCGACAGAGTGAGCCAGTGATGGCACGTTTCATTCAAAACGGACTACCAAAATGCTGGAGATTCAGTCAGACATTGGCAGTGACTGTATGGGTGAGGCCTACTTTTGTGCTTTCAGACTAGGCTTTTGGTTGTACTTTACGAGCTTTGCTCTCCCTGGGGGCTGGTGCGGGAGACATAGTCCAAGTAGCCTTGACACCGTGACATGGCTTACACCGCAGCGTCATGTTCGGCCATTGCCGAGAAATTTCAGTTCTAGCGAATTTGTATTGAACCGTAACATATACTACAGTAGCTCTGATCTCTAATGGTTATCCAGCCAGCGCTTCGCTGCCCTCTGGATGCCTTGAAGGTATCGTAGCCTGATAGCACCCAATTTAGCAGCCGGCCAATCCTCCTCTTCAACGAGCTTTTCCAGTTCCTTGATGGTCTCTGCAACACGGCCTGTAACCAAGTTGTCAATTGTGCCCTAGTCACAAAATTGCGACAGCGTACCAGTATTTTCTTCGAAAATGGCCTCAACTTGTGCTCTGTCTTCAGCCTCATCGATGGCCTCACGGGCCTCCATAATCTCCATCATGAATTCGGGATCCTGAACCTTCTCTGTTTCCGACAATGGGAGGCGGTGTTGCTCCAAAATATATTCTATGCGGGACAAGGGCTCTAGCAGGGTTTGGTACGCATGATTTACGCGTGCCGAGAGAGCTTGAGCGACGTCTAGTTTTTCCTTTCGACTGTTCAGTCAAACTCCAAATGAGGAAGAGAAGGACGGACGGGGTTCTTGGATGCCCATGAGTCTGGATGGCAGACCGACTGAGCTGCACGGAATCGTTGCTTCAACGCAGGCAAGTCAACGACGAATGGGTTAGGACCATATGGAAGACCAAGTAGCTCGTGGTGGGTAATGTCCTTTGGCAAGGCAAAGACATTCCAGCAGTTGCTACATGCCGGTAAAGGGGAAGGAAGTGGTTGACCGCAGCCTGGGCATTTGGACTGTTGGGACCGCGGTGAAGAATGAAAGTATACGCGTCTTGGCAAAGGGCGATGCAGGAGGCGCGGTGTGAGGGGACGACCAGCGACGGCCCAGACTGTACAACCGCGGAACATGGTCAATGTCGGACGGGAATAGCCTCCGCGCCCCGTCCCTTCCCCAACTTGCAATGACGTAAACTCACGTGCTGCAATTGTCTCCGCCATTTGAAAAGGCTTGTCAAACGACAAGCACTCAAGTCCAAAATGCCCGTCACTTGCTAAGGGACAGAAATGTCCTCTTCAGTCGTTGTTTCACCCGTCACCCTCTCAAAGTTTGCTCACTCCGACGTTCCAAAACCCAATGCTCTCGTGCTGGACGATGTCAACGTCGTCGATCCTGTCCGCCGTCGTTTCTCCCCTAAACCCGGCCTTTTCTCCCGCCTACGCGACCGTACTTCAAAGAGGTCCCTGAGGAAAGAAGCACAAGACTCTCCAAAAGACTTAGAAGACGTATCCGAGCCAGCAGCACAGGCATTCGACGATACCGACTCGATCCATCTCAACAGCTCACTGTCGCTAGTTCCTGAGAGCGACAGGGATCACTACGAATGGGCAGTGGTCTACGAGAATCAAAGAGGGTGAGTATCCCGTGCCTGTGCCTTGGAAGGGGTGTTAATGACGATAGTCAATCAGCATCACTATCTTCTCCACTCCTTATTACTCCAGTCAGTCACTTCTCCCAATCGACCCATCCCCCTTTACCCTCCCAAACGCGTCCAAACGTCGTTCAGAACAACCACCTATCACTCTCGACAACTATCCATTGCCTGACGGAAACTGGCGCTGGGTCTCCAGATGCTGGATGATTGACATGCGCTCCGATTCTGGTGAAGTCCAGCATGACGGCTTCGAATACAATTGGATTTTCCGCAAACACAATTGGCGGGCCGAAGTGGGGGCATTTAGTGCAGGAGGTTGGGTGCGGCGCCGTCGCTGGATACGCCTCATGGTCAGATCCAGTGGTAAACCTCATCGACACGATGTCGACCACGACCATTCCAGCACGCCCTCCTCCCATCAAACGTCTTCCCAGAAAGCGCGACACCGGCAATCTGTGGGCTCCTCATTGCTGCCAACATCTGTCCTCTCCGCCTCAACTACGGTCTCAAGCCGTTGGAAAGACATGAATCCAGATGATGTCTGGTTGGGTGACAGCATAGAGGCAGATTGGGAACGCTGCCACCAATTTATGAAACGTTTTGGTCGCGATGGCCGCAAACTCGAAGTGTGGCGGCTGTGGCTGGGCTACTACCACCCAGAATATAAAGATCAATTCACCGTCGAAGACGCCAAGGGCAAACGGCGCGAAAAGCAATGGACTGAGGATGAAGGTCCTCTTCCTTCGGAAATGGCTGCTCTAGAAATGTTCTCTAAAGATAGCGTCGCGCTGGCCCCCAGAGAATATCTCATTCCAGTCCTGCGGAAATATGTGCGTTTGCACTTCAAAACACATTCATCGTCATTGCTGACCTCGTCGTCCAGGGGCAACGTATTCTGCGGTCGTTTATTTATCCAGACTCTCGCGCAGAGTTCCTAAAGCTGTTGGCGCTAGCGGATCTCCTTCAAGAATTGGATATTCCATTTGGAAAAGCGCTCGAGACTGCGGAACTTGATTTCTACAGTTATGCGAACACATTGCAGAAGAAGGGAATCCCTACAAAGTGAGGATTCACCTGTTTTCTTGCTATGAGTACGCGTCACCGGCTCGCCGGCCGGCCTCAGGTCCATACAATTCGACACTACTTAAACGCTCCGCATCTCAAGATCTCAAGTTCGTTGTCTTTCAAACTACAGTCCATGGGTTGGCATCGGTTCTGATTTCTGGGTATTGGTTTGCGCTATGGACGCTACATATTTAGCACATTATTCTAGCTACTACGGCATCGCACCATGTATTTCATATTTATCATTCATGCATGATTCGATTGCTCTGCACATTATTCTGTGTACGACGATCCAACTCTTAGGAACCAGTTGGTGAACAGACCGAAAGGAGTAAGGCGACGCGACAGGGGATATTTTTATCACATGCGCCTACGGTTCTTGCGTCCGCACCACCAGTCAACGCGTTTGATTAAAACGGTTAAGCTCTAGCGACAGGACGCTTTTCTTCCACAGATGCTATGCCCAACACTGACCACGACAACCCTAAACGGTGGCTGAAATCCTTGGGTTCTGTTCTACCCAGCGAACCCAACCACCCAACACGCATTGCACTACGCGCCTATGGCCTCGCACTCACCCTCACCCTCGGACCGGCTCTCATCCCCTTCGTAACCAAACCGCTGTTCTCTCGGGGTCGAAAGGTCATCAGCATTGCAAAGTTCTTCGATGTGTTAAAGAGGGAACTACGACACGATGGTTTCGCATTTGCAATCACCACTGCGGTTGCTGGAGGACCCGTGCTGCGCACGTTGTGGAAGAAGGCACTCGATGCTGAAGAAAGGGATGATGCTGCGGTCGTCACGGAGCAAAACCGTCAGCGAACATATTGCCAGCAGTCGTATTCTCGCCTGAAAGCTTTGCTCAAAACTTTGGAAACGGCGTCCAACCAAATGTTGTTCCTTACCAATGCTCTTGCGACATTGGTTGGATTCCTCCTCCTTCGGTCAGGTAGAGAGAGGCAACAAATCGCGAACCGGGCTCGAAGTAGGAGGAAAGTCACTGGCTTACACTCGTTCCCCACGTTAGATTTTACGTTGTTCCTCGTGGTTCGAGCTCTGGACGCCAAGGTGCAGGGATTCATCCACGACCGTTTCAGCACAGATCCCCGTCCGACCGACAAGCCTGGCGATGCGACGTTGGAATCAACATCTCAGAAGGCGTTATCGTCACCCAATCGTATTTCCAAACATGCAAGGCAACTCTCAATGCAGGTGGATGCTTTTGCATTCTGGCTCTGTAGCTCGAGGTCAGTCTTGGTCTCTGTGTTCCCGAGCCCTTCACTCAACACTGCCCATAGAATCATGTGGTGCTACTTTTACGAGCCATATAGGTGCGTTCCCCACTAATTCTAATCTCGAATGGATTCTAACACGACGGCCTAAGATTACCCGGCTCCTACGTCAAATGGATAACGGCCCTTGCAAACGTGGATGACAGGCTTTTTGAAGCCCTCCGCCTAATCCGCGCCAAAAAGTGGTCATACATCTCCGGGTCCAAAGAACATTCAGAGATGCTTCAGGGCTTTGCCAAGGATCTAGGATACCCGGCTTCCTGGGGTGACCCTGCTCTGCTTCCAGCGTACGGTGGAGCGGCGGCGAATGAAGCGTGGAAGTCACTCGGAGTGACGACGAGACCGGGTGTGGGAGGCATTCCTTGCGAACTCGTTCACGCCGAGTTTGGAAAGAGCATGGGCCTTGCAAGTAGCTGCCACGCTAATGCTGCGTTGCGAGGGGCGAAGGGGTTCATGCAAGCTTTGGCTATTTACATCCCGGTATGCTCTGCCAGATGTCCGTCGAAAGTCGAATTAGATTTTACTAAACCTTTTATACCAGGCTCATTTCATTCCAGTCCTCCTCACTAGGCCTGGAAGCCTCCTCCAGCTCAGCCGCGTTCTGCAGACCACGGGAGCAGCGCTTAGAAGCTCGGCTTTCTTGTCGACGTTCCTCGCCTTGTATTTCTACACGGTTTGCTTCACGAGGACCATGGTTCTCGCCAAACTCCTCCCTTTCATCTCTCATCAGTTCTGGGATGGGCCTTATGGCTGCCTTTTTGCAGGTTCTCTTGCCTGTGGAACTAGCATCTGGGTCGAGAATGGACGAAGGCGCGGAGAGATGGCACTTTACGTCCTTCCCCGCGCTCTTCGAACTTGCCTGCCTCAGAATCTGTCTAAGAAATCACTTCCCTTTGCAAGACTAGCTGAGAGGTATGGTACTCCTTTTTTTTTTTGCCAACCCTTTCAAAATGCTGATTGTTGCAACCAGTTTCGCTTTCGTCGCGTCTATGTCTGTTTTGCTCCAGGCTGGATCCAAGAGGCCTGATTCGCTTCGAGGGTTGTCCCGATGGGCGTTGGACTTTGTGTTGAATGGTAGAGAATCTGGAAAAGGAGATACCACCGCGGAACGTGGCATATAGCCGCCACGATACCAATGTACTGCGGTAACTCCTGAGATACCCAACACTTGCTACAACTTGTCATCACCATCCATTTAGACCATGTCAGGCCGACCAGACGTGTAGTTTATGATCGTAAAAAGAGCATGTAGCTATTGGCGTCTTCTCTCCTCCTTCAGAGAAAGACCAATCCGCCCCGTAAGCTAACGATTCATGTTCTCTGAACTCGCTCAGGATGGAGGATGGAGTATCCTTCGAGTACCGTCCCACTTTGAACCCATCGTGCATGCAGGCGATGAGAAGTTCGTTTTGACGGGAAGCGGATGGGTGCCATTTAATTCTCCATGCCCCGCCACCGACACCCAGTTCGTCAAGGGGTCTGAGCAAGTTTCGAGTATCAAAGAATCGGACCTTTTCATCATAACTGCAGAGTCTTTCAGTTGAAGACCTGACAAAAGGACCAGGGTAAATTTTCACCTTCCAACTGCAACTAGATCCGAATCAACGAGATGGCTCTGGATACAGGTTACGCCGGCTTCAAATTTTCTGTTGACCATCACAGGGCGTTCGAACCCATTACGGATATCCCAGAGCTTTAGTGTAAGATCGTCGCCACCTGTGAAGGAATCTAAGCGTTGGTGCTGTGGGTTATATACTATCGCGAACGTACCAGAAAACAGCATGTTGGGGTCATGATAGTTCCAACTTGTAACCCATGGTTCGTAGTCATGACTGTGCCAAGTCCCAATAACTCTCAGGTCACCGGTGCTGTCTACTTGAAGGTAGGCCAGTTCTCCATTGGACAAAGATACTGCAAGAGAAAGAGGCCTGGATGTGGGGAGTAATTTTTAATGATCCCGAAGCCCTATTACGAGGCCAATGCCTTACTTTGCATCCACGAGTCGGTTATTCCAGTCCAAGGATAGGCATAAGGTGTCGATATCAGCGCATTGAATCGAGTTGATTGGTATCATTGCCCCAGTATCGTGATCCCATTGACACAGAGATACCGATCCCTCAGAGTCCGCGATAGCCAATGTAGGTCGTGGAAAGGTTCTTCCGTGACACCTCGACTAGTTCTGAGGAAGAGAGCAGAATTGCTTGAGGTTGGAAGAGGGCGTACCACTTTAGGTCGGGAATCGCTGGATAATCCAGTGTTTGTACATGATCACTGTTTTCAATGAGCCTAGTAGCCATAAATGTCTATTTCTTAGACTCACAAGGACAGGTCATCAGACTCATTCAATCGGAATACCAGACATTGTCCTTTCCTATATGCCTTTGGGGTTGGAAGGCCTGGGGCTGGTGGTTTCGGACTTTCAACGAGTTTATAAGTGCCGCAGACGAAAATATTTGAGAATCCTGGATTTGGGCAGAACTCAACCGAGTCTGCAGGGTAGTCGGTGTCGAATACAGGAGACATGTCGATGTGGATGCGGCTCGAGATCCAAAATCGAGAAGCGCGGGAAGCCATCCCCATTTAGGTGCAACACTTCCGGATACGGCCCGGTGTCCGCGGCTGGCCGCCGCCAAGACTGGGCTGTTGCAGTGACGCTTGTGTTCGAACACTCACCGTCGAAACTATGGACTTTATCCAGTCTCTCGATTCTTCCAAACTGACTCTCTATGGAACGGTAAGTAAAGAGGCAGCATTATCTGATCATGTACTAAGGCACTTTGAAACAGGCCTTGTCGTTCCTATTGAGCACCACCCCAGCCCTATCCTACAACTTTCCCCTGTTCCTCTTTGGGACATACATTCAAGAACAGAACGATGCAGTTCAATCGTTGCAAACAGTGTGTATACCTCCCATTCCCTGAAACAACAACGTTGACCCCGCTCTCAGTTCACCGGATTATTGGCTGCATCCATACTCTTCGACGTGATCTCCTTTTTCACCATACAACATACTTTCTGGACATCGATCCTCACCGTCTTCTTGCTCCTCCTCAAGGTCTGTACAGGTCTCTTGACCAACCTTCTGGCGCTCACTATCTCTGTTGAAGGTTCCTACATTCCTGGCGTTCACGGCTGCTTTGCGTCAACGAGGAAGTGAGCTGAGCTTGGGCATGGGAGGCGCCAACATCCAGGGTGCAACACGTAAGCCTACTTCTTTCAGCCCTTCATCAATGTGACGACTGAGACCGCGACGTTAGTTTGGGCCATGCCTGGTGGATTCACTTCCAACAGTCGAGACGGATATCAGCCTGTCGATGACGACGCCTTCGTTCGCCCTGCACATCAATCGATACCCACGAACCCACCGATGCCTCAACCTGCTCCCGCAAACCCCGCTCCGGCCCCACCTGGTGCATACCAGAACGTCTAAATTATACATATTATGAACTCGAGGGCAATCAATATTCCTCTGCCTCGACCTCCGGATCCTCGCCCAGCTCTATGTCCTTGATCAAAGCATCATATATAGGGTTCAATGCCAGGTCCTCGTCTTGCTTTTCTCTGTCGTAGAACCACGGGCAGTCCAACGATTCGCACTCAATTAACTCTGTTGTGGCCGAGCCGGTGCACGACGCGCAAACCAATTGCGCAGTGACAAGTCGCCTTTCCGATCGTCGAATGAGTGCCCCGAGGTTGGCAATTGTCTCCTCTCTGTTAATATAGTGGCACTCGTAGCACAGATCTGGGTCTCGCGGTCAGTAAAAAATCTGTGTTTGATGACTATGAACGCACCTCCGTTGGAAGGCTCTCCGCAGACTAAACATTCCATTGGATTGAACGCTTCCGTCTCCTGCTTTTCGGGGCTCATGGAGGCGCGAATCTTTTTCGGAGAAGCGTTATCTGCAGGTACCGCCCTGGGCAGTTCCTGGTACCATTGTTTCACGTCAGCCCCTACCAAGTTAAAGATTCTCTCGAGAGGTGGAATCAGCACTCGCTCGATGTAATACTCTGCATCCAGCTCTAATGTCCTGAAGAGGGGTGAGAGTCGTTCGCGAGGAGGAGTTGAACTTGCCTACTTGTCCGCCAGAAAGTCGGTAGGGTCCATAGCCCTATCTACGAGGCGCACACCGCGCTCTCCTTTGGCAATCACATATGGAATTCTTTCCGCGTACTGCGGTTCATAGTTCGGGTCCTGCAGCATCTTCCGGGCGGCTACCATGACTCCAGGAGGGGGTACACCATTGTCACTAAATACGATCAACATAGGGGCGAAATCCAGAGACGAGAAGCGGCGAACCTGTACGTTCCCATCCTCACTTCCTTCGCAAAGACGAAGTCCTGGGGACTGGCCTTGTTGTCTAGAAGCTTCGTCCAAGAGCGTTGGCAGTAGTCTTTGACCTGGCTCAGATCTTGCGTTCGAAACAGTAGCTTGAGCGCTTTCTCCGTCATTTTCCTTTGAGCTAGAACCCCATCTCTCCGTACAGTTTCTATACCTTTCGCGTCGAAGCCGGGTTCTGATGCATCGATGCTTTCATACTTGAATCCGACGTAGCGCTTCTTAGCCATCAAGACACAGGGCAAGTAGACCTTTTTAAGCCAATTCAGCTAACAGAATTCGGAATTGACAATCGAGGACGACATACCTTTTCAAACTTGAGCTTGATCGGGACCGGGTTCATGGCCGTCACGGTATCCGCTATATCATGGCCTATTCTAAACGCCTCTTCCTTTGTTCTTCCACGCAGATAGCTGTTGGATTGAAAATCAGTTCCATTGGTATCTTGGCAGCCGAGTCGGATATGCGAACATGAACATGCTATCCGTGTCCCCGTAGACGACCTTCAAAGTTCGATGGTCAATCGGTCGCGGATGGAAATTGTGATTCTAACAAACCTGTGCATTCCATTTCTTGGTGTTATTCACCAACATAATTGCCTGTAAATCGTAACCAGGATCATAAGTCTTCGAGGAAACTTCTAATCGCCCAGGCTTCACCTTCTCCAAAGTTTCCCGTCCTGTTTGGACGATGCTATCCGCAATTTCTACGGCCGGCATTCTTCCGGAAAACGTTGCACTTGTATAGCCGTAGGTGACATTGGCGATGAATTTGAGGGCTAGCTGGCGAGCGTCTAGCACTCGTTTCAGAGCCTTATGTGATACGTTAGTGACGGAAATGAGAAGGATATGAATGGCACCGCACCTTATCGTTCTTAACACCCTTCATTGCTTGCTTCACCATCACCCGAGTATCCAATAGCTCGGTCAACATGCGACCGAGTAAACCTTGACGGACTTTGCTCTTAACATACATGATCCCATTGGGAGCCACTGGATTCCAGATAATTAGTAACTGTGAAGGCAAACAGTAAAGGACATCGAACCTGTAATATCGTCTTTCAGGTAGCCGAGTAAACCTTCTGGAAGATTCAACTTGTCGACTCCAAACTTCCACGTCCCTTGGAAATGGTGCACACGACCGAGACAAGTCGAGTAACAATAATTGTATGCAATCATAACCGACGGGTAGAGCGATTGGAAATCCAAGACAATCATAGGGCTCGTATAGAAAGCTGAATTCGGCTCCATGATCAGGGGCATGCATTCTGCAGCATTTTGTTTTCCAACCTACGCATTGTTAGTAGGGGCGCCAGGGAATCTGCAGGTTCAGCTTACGTCGGCCTTGCTTGGAGAGATCAGGACAAAACTTTCGGGTTTTGCAATCCGAAGCATAAACGATTCAACCTTGAATTGAGATCCCCGACTGATAACTGAGAAGAAATCGATTCCGAACACACGAGCGAATTCACTGTAGCGCAAAGTTAGTCAAAGACTATCCTGGAGTCCAGGGTCTGACGCACGCCGTCTTGGTCACTACTTCCGTTTCCTCCAAGATCTCCAGCACCATGCAAGACTTTTTCTGTAGATAATCAAAGACACGGAAGGTGTGAGCGGGCACTGAGCTCCTATACCACCTTGACAGTGTTTCCTGGCTATACTTCGGAAACCTAGCAAAAGGCCGTGTTATCAAGTCTCAAATATGGTCAACAGGGATAACTTACCGCCTCCGCAAGACGTGAAAGACTACATTCTCAAAACTGTACATGGTCAGGGTCTGTTCTGACCTCATGATCCTCCATGTATTGAAAACGTGACGTCCAACGGCTTGGAAAGTTGACGTCTTGCGGAATCCCCACTGATCGTTCGAGCGACCAGCATAGCGATGTGGGGCTCTGCCAATCAATTCACTGAGGTCCAGGCCTAGTTACAGTAGGTAAGAACAAGGTGGAGGTCGAGGTAGCTAAACGGTACTTTCCTATGTGCTTTGCTCTAGCCGCCAGATAGCCCCACGAACCCTTCTGTATTTCCCATCCTGTGATAATGTCCGGGTCCAAGTCCACGACTGCATCAACTATGTTGTTGATGAGATCTATCTCACTGTGTGCGTACTCGATAGAGCGCTCGCGCAGTCTTCTAGGGTCGGAGGGAGGAGCGTTGACTGCCATTATTGCAGCCTGGATCGATGTTTCCCCGGCAGTCTGGAGAGCATAGAAAACAGCAGCAATTTCATTTTTCTCTGGGTCAGGAAGACCCCCGTCTCCCGTCGGGGCTATGATTGCAATTAGAGACAACGTCGGTGCAGTGCAAAGCATGCCCTACCGAATACTTCAAGGGAGAGGATGGTGAAATTGGAGGTTCCACGGAGACCGTGCGTGTCTCTAGCCGGGGATTCATCGAAGCCGTATATATTAGCCTGAGTAGGCCCTTCTATCTAGGGTTGCCGGATGTCAGTTAAGAACTAGGCCAGGCAAAAGAGAGCAGACCTGGGATTGCAACTTCTTGGGTCGATTTTTTAAATCCTTTCTATTTTCTCGCTGAAGCCACTTCTTGGTTTCTCTCATAGTTGGAGGATGGCTGGCATATTCCCAGCCCGCGATTCCATCCGAATCGAATTGAAAGTATGGAAGGACGGTGGCATCATCAAGGTTTGGCGCAGCCCAATCTTCTAGCGCGTCCAGGGTGTCGCCCTTGAGATGGAAGATGAGTCCGCCGTACTCCTTCGGCTTGTCTGGTACGTCGTCCGGGTTTGAGTAGTACGGAACACGGTACAATCGCTGAGCAACTCCATAGCTCTCCATTGTCGCATTTAGTTCCTGATGAGTTGGCGGAGATATCGAATATTGATAGCGGTTTAAATTGCTGGCGGCGCAAGTATGATAGGCTCGTGAAAGGTGCACAGTGCGGAGTGGGATGATAGACGGTCCTCGCTTGGGCATCGTTGCCGTGGAAGAAGGCACTTCAGCAGTTTCTCCTGGCTCAGAGAACATTACTTTCTGTCGTTTTCTAGGGCTCGAATCTGGGACGTCCTCTTCGAATCTAATGCCTCTCCTCTTGCGACGGTGCCCTTCGACTGGGGATCCTGGATCTGATTGACCCTGAAGCTTTGATTCCTCGAAATCAGACCTAGCACACAGACGTTAGTCCAAATACTGCATACTGAGAAGAAGAACCGCACTCAATGTCAGATGTGAGCATGGAGGATATTCGACTGGTTCAGGTCAACGACAGGGCCTAAAAATAGAACGACTATGGGACTTACTGTCCAGGTGTGGGCGATGTTCCTTTCGACTGTGGTCCGGAAACTTGGGAAAGAAGGGGAGGGCTGGCCAGGTACGTCAGTTCATTCCAAGCTATGAATGAGGGTCTAGCGTACGTTTTCAATCGATATTCACTGTTTCGTTCAGGCTGCAACGCTGAGGACGATTCATCCTGTTTGAAAGGATTTTCCACACTAACAGCACTGATGAGACTAGCCGTTAAAAACTATGAGAGTATGTGCCACACACTCTGCTATATCTCGTTGCCCTATCTCATTGTCCGACTGAACCTCCTCCTCCTCTTCATCCCCATGCTCTGGTTCTTCGTCTTCCACGTCGCACAGGTCTTCCTGCCCCTGGTCTTCCACCGGCTCTTCTGCGTCAACTTGTTCTTCTGGTAGCTCGAAAGTTTGCGATGACAACATCTCCATGTCAATTTCCACCGTGTCCTGACCGTCTCCCGCATGTTGGTGGTCCAGATTCCCTTGTTCTTGTTCACCTTGCTGGCCCTCTGGTGGATTCGATGGTTTCCACGTCTTCCATTGGTCTTCCCAAAGCGCTTCTATACTCTCAAACGTCGTCATGACCCTGTATTCCCACAGATGACGTTCCATTTTCGAAAAGTCAACGGTGGCCTCCGATTCGATTCTCTTACGGATTGCTTCCCAATACCTGGCTTCAGCAACCCAGTCCCCTCCTGCCCCTCTAGACTTGTCGCTGAGCTCCACAGGTATTTCTGGGGACGGATTCAGGCCCATAGCCCGCCGCCGTTTGCTCTCGTCCTCCCATAGCTCCTTCACGCTGAGGACGAGTCTTTCGTCTGGCGGAGCTGGCGATGACGAGTCTCCACCGGTGAAAGGTACAGGCCTCGGAGTCAAGGCATGTCTATTGAGTATTTGAGGAGCGATGACATCGATTTCCAGAGGTAGCGTGGACTGACGAAAGTGCGGCGAACGCTGGAACAAGGGTGAATGGACGTCGTCCGTCTCGTCATTGCAGCGCTCCCAGCCGCCTTCCATGTCCAAGAATCCACAGCCATATAGCCCAAAGTCACACATGAATTGAAGGGGGAAACTGAGGTGGCTTTCGTAGATGCGGAAACGCGCCTTCATGACGATTCCAGATCGTAGGATGGTGACTGCTCGATTGACCAATGCTGGGTCGGCAACATAAATCTTGAGGTATGGTGAGTAGGAAGAATGGAAGCCATAGAAGGGAACTCCTTTGACAAGGATTGCGGCGCGAATGTACTGGGATTTCGGGGACTCTGGGTTGCGTTTGAGGGATAATGCTATTGCATGATTGAGCGACTTGACAAGTTTATGGATGTAACGTTTGACTGGGATATTGTCAGCGAGAAGTAAATCCCTCTGTAGGTACATTGCTTACCTTCTTTAGGCCGAACAGAACCGACATAGTCAATGAAAAAGTAAGGATAAACTTGGTGGATGTGCACGCATGTCTTAGACCCCGTTGATGAATTACCATATACTCTGAGTATTGGGACCACAGGCATATTGACGTTGTCCAACGGGCCTGAAGGGCCAACAGTGTAGTCAATTTGGTCGAGAGAAACTCGAAATGGGGGCGAATAGCCGGATTCATGTGTCGTGGACATGGTGGTTTGAGGCCAAGCGTGGCCGAAATTGATTTCCCATCTCATGGTTGCTTCCGCGCCATTCATACGCAGACCTGAAATTTACATTGGAATATTGTACACTTTGTTTCTTCGTTCTTATCATAACATGGCTAGAGTACCTCTGCCCTGTAGTCATGCCTTTATGGTAATAACCTGCTGTCCGATCCATGTTTGGCCAGGGGCGAGGTTAACATAGCCTCTAACATAGCCGGGCTCGACACAGACATAGTTGTTCCTGTTAAAGCGTTAAAAATGAAATTGGATTGCATAGAGAAGGGGGAAAGTACTGACCATCCGCCATCTTCCATGTCTGCAATCTTCTTCCCTCCCTCACCCGGGTTCCAGACGACAACGTCTTTGAATTCTCTCGCCCGGATGTTGACGGTGCCGCCAGGCCAAGACACGGTGTAGTCCAGAGGGGCATCCTCGTAGACGGAATCTGTTGGACGACGGACATCTACTTTGGCCCTCGTCTCCACCTTCGCGGTTTGCTGTGCCTCTGTGATAGATTCCATTTTGTCATAGTATTTCACATTCTGCAACGGCGTGATGGTGAGCTCTTGGGCAGGTGCGGCGATGTAGGTATGGAGGAGAGATTGGAATTGGAGCGTGGCACTCTCCGAGGGGTTGGCCACATGGAGGTCAGTAGAAAGCTGGTGTTGTGCCAGAGTGACGACATAGGTGAGTTGGAAGGGCCTGTCATACACTGCAGCGATCTCTGGAGTGGGGTCGAGAGCTAACGAAGAATATCAACTAATCGTTCGTGCATGACCTGTACTGGCAGGACTAACTCAGTTGGACGGAGACACCAGCTTCATTATCCAAAAGAATTTTTCTGAAAGTCCACAGGGATGTCCTAGCAAATCCGTGCTGGGCCAGCTTCAGGTGTTCAGGATGCTGGGGTGCGCCAAAACAGGGGAAGACAATAGGGATGCCGCCTCGAATCGCTTTGGTGCCATCGAGGATCGCCTTGGATGAGAGAAACAGTCTCTCTTTGAGTTCTTTGTTCTCGACACTGGGCGATTTCCATGACACAATGGTGGCCCCGTAGAGTAGGATTTCGAGGGAGGGACCCTATCAGGGCCTGATCAATACCGGGCGAGGGACTGTTTTAAAGAAAACGGCCAACCTCTGGATGCTGGAGAATGATTTTACCGGGAAGCTGATGAACTGGCATGATGGCTGGAGCAGAGAGAGTAAAGAGTATGCAAGGACAGTGGGGTTGACATGGTGGTGATGTTAATAATAACAGAGAATGGTCGTGGGACACGTGCCTGATGGGTGCAGCTGGCCATTCGAGAGGTTCGCTCTCTCCTCATCACGCGTTTAACCACAGCCAACTTCGTCTTCCACTTTTCAATTATTACCTAGTCGTCGTCGCACAGGTCTCAAGTATTCCAATAACACAGGCATCGATATCAGTTTGTGCCGTCAATTACCATGGAACCTGGTTATCCAGTCGAAGACGTTCGTGCAGATGCGCTATCTTTTCTGCACCGATTCCAATGCTAATGCCTCCAAAAGATTGCCCCGATCGCCATCCTCATGGATGAACTGCGCTCAGAAGACGTGCAGTTGAGGCTCAACGCAATCCATAGCATTCCAACCATCGCATTGGCGCTCGGTCCCGATCGTGCTCGAGATGAACTAATCCCTTTCCTTCAAGACTCGGTTGATGACGAGGATGAGGTCTTGCTCGCGCTGGCTGAGGAGCTCGGGCGAAACTTTGAAGAATACATTGGCGGAAGTGAATACGCCCATATTCTTCTTGGTCCCCTGGAGAATTTATCGGCTGTGGAGGAAACGCTCGTGCGCGATAAAGTGAGTCCTAAGCCAAGTTCCATAAAGCGTCCCTCAATCAACGCTTTTCCAAGGCCGCCGAATCGATTACCAAAGTGGCTGCCGTCCTTTCACAAAAACAAATCGAAGACTACTATATCCCACTGGTGAAGAGGCTTTCGCAGGGTGAATGGTTCACATCGCGAACATCATCTGCGGCTCTCTATGCTGCTGTCTATCCCAAAGTTTCTTCCACTATCCAAGACGACCTTCGAAAGGGATTCCTTGCTCTGGGTTCCGATGACACCCCCATGGTCCGACGTGCCTCTGCCAAGTGGTTAGGAGTAAGTTGGTGCTGCTTTTACACTTGACGTCGTTCTCAACATTACTAGCCTCTCGTCGCCCATTTCTCCCAACAACACGTCCTGTCCGATGGCCTGCCGATTTATCGTAGGCTCCAATCTGACGACCAAGACTCCGTCCGACTTTTGACCATTGAAGGCTTGATTGCCATCGCAAAGAGAATCACCCCTGCAGAGGTCAAGGAACACCTGCTGAAACAAATCAAGCAAAGCGTCGGGGATAAGAGCTGGCGTGTGCGCTACATGGCCGCAACACACTTCAACGATGCAAGTCCTGCTTTCTCTTCTTGCCTCCCCATATGTTCACCAGCTTGTAGTTGGCCAGTGCTGTGGGTGCCGAAGTCACTCGCGAAGAATTGGTGGCCCTTTATGTCAATCTGCTAAAAGACAACGAAGCAGAGGTTCGCACGGCCGCTGCAACACAAATTCCAGGTGAGTGGGTATATGAGCTTAATCGAACAAGTCGAACTGAAAAGGATCAGGATTCTCCAGCTTTCTTGAGAAAGAAGTCATCCTCGCAAGAATCATACCTTGTGTCAGGGACATGTCACAGGACGCATCTCAGCATGTCAGAGCAGCTTTGGCCAAGGAGATTAGCGGCGTTGCCCCCCTCCTTGGACGAGAGGCAACGATCGAGCACCTTCTCCCTCTGTTTCTGCACCTGCTCAAGGACGACTTCCCCGAAGTCCGCTTGAATATCATCAGCAAGCTTGAGACTGTCAACAACGGTAGGTACTCGCCACCTTGAACAGGAGCGCGGTTTGACGTTCCATCCAGTCATTGGTATCGAGCTCCTTTCCGAGAGCCTTCTCCCTGCAATCGTTGAGCTTGCGGAAGACAAGTCGTGGCGTGTCCGACAAGCAATCATCGAATACATCCCTCTCCTTGCCAATCAACTGGGCAAGCCCTTCTTTGATGAACAGTTGGGTAACCTGTGCATGTCATGGCTCGGCGATACTGTGTACAGTATTCGAGAGTCTGCAACTGTCAACCTCAAGAAGTTGACTGATGTATTCGGCGTTGAGTGGGCAAAGACTTCCATCGTTCCCAAGGTCATGGGCATGGGCTCACATACCAATTACCTTTTCCGAATGACCACAGTTCAGGCGATCACGGTGCGTGGAGAGGTCTATCTGCGGAAAGCCCTGTACTCATCTTCACCTCCAGACCATTTCACCCTCATTAACCCTCGACATCATCCAGTCTGACGTGATCGGACCCCTCCTTGAGCTCTCCAAAGATCCCATCCCTAATATACGGTTCAATGTTGCGAAGGCTCTGGAGGTCATCGCCACTTCCCATGGAAACACCCCGGAGGGCCGCAAGTTTGTAGCGGAATGGATCGTTCCTGCATTGGAACGCCAGAAGGGTGATACGGACGCTGATGTTCGGTACTTTGCGACGCGCGGGCTTCAAAAGGCAGCTACAACTTCGGCTTGAAATCGTGAGATATAATCATAGTGTCCCCTTGGAGGTTCGTCGCGACTCTTCATCGTGAAGCATGTGCTAAATAGGTGACCAGGTATATTTGTGTAATAATTACAGCGTTACCCGCAGAATAGAGTGATTTCTTTGTTCTCGTCAACAGCGGTTTAAACCAGCATCGGAAGGGTACCAAGGTCATTTCAACGCCGCATCAGGCGCGACCTTGATGCTTGTCTAACGGCTGAATCTAATTGACTGATCATCATCCGGTCCATGACACGAGAACTTGGCAATGACACTCGGAGTTTCCAAGCATGAAATTTATCACACAGTTTGTCCGCGACTTTGGTGACAAAGATCGCTCTACTCGCGCGCTATACACTAATCAATAAGACCTCTTCTCCTCTTAATTCCCAGCCTTCCTCCATCCTCATCGAGCTTTCACATTGACCGAGGGATGAGAATAGTTCGCTGTCGAATCATCACGCCCTCCAACATGATATGGTGCTAAAGCTTCGGGCGGGTTTTGGCCCGGCCCAAATTCCAATCGTCCTGGAACAGTGTTGTCAAGTGGGTTGTCTATTTTTGAAGATTGCGTGTGTCTGATATAGTACGGCAGATGACCATCAAAACGAGAGTTCTGACATCCCGGTGCGTGCCTAGGACTTTGCTATAAATTTCAAGAATCTCCAGTGAGAAAGCTCAGACCGGTATTCCTTTCTACCCTTTTGAGCCTCGCCTTCCTTTGACGCCTCCCGCGTAGTCCTTCCTTTTAGGTCACTCCTTACTTTCGTGTCAAGCCAACATGCGGTCGACGCCCCATTGGTTCGCTGCCTTCGCTATCGCTTTAGTCGCGACGAGCCCATTGGTCACTGCTTCGCCAACCGGTACCAACAACTGCAAGAAGAATGAGTTTTGGTACGAGTACTGAATTCCCGTTCGATCATGAGTACATCCGTCTGATTTGATTATAGGTGGGGAGACGTGGGCGCTTGCCTTCCGAACGGAGGTCCTTCGGTAGTCCCTCGCCCACCTGCCGGTGTCGAGTGTCCGGCTACGGGGTACTACTGGGGTGAAAAGCTGAAATGCTGCGTGCCTAGGCACAACCCACCTAATAAACCTTCGAAGCCCGAGTGCAAGAAAGATTGGGAATGGAATCCTGTTGTAAAGAGATGCTTGCCTACTCCTCCCAAGCCGGAGCCTCCCAAACCCACCTTGCCTAAGCCGGAGCCTCCCAAACCTCAGCCCCCAAAGCCTACCCCACCCAAGCCGGAGCCTCCCAAACCTCAGCCCCCAAAGCCTACCCCGCCTAAGCCGGAGCCACCGAAGCCTCAGCCTCCCAAACCTACCCCTCCAAAGCCTCAACCACCCAAACCTACCCCTCCAAAGCCTCAACCACCCAAACCTACCCCTCCAAAGCCTCAACCACCCAAACCTACCCCTCCAAAGCCTCAACCACCCAAACCGACCTCTCCAAAGCCTCAGCCTCCCAAACCTACGCCGCCTAAGCCAGAGCCTCCCAAGCCTACACCGTCCAAATCATGGTCGCACCCTCACTATCCTAAGCGAAACGTCCCTCTGCGAGAATCCCTCTGCCCGCGAGGCTTGCAAGCATGTCCGATCGGAGGTTCAGGCGCCGAAGATTATGAGTGCCTTGACACTCTCGTCGAATTGGAATCGTGCGGCGGGTGTGCCTCGAACGGAACTGGTCAAGATTGTACAGCCATCCAGGGTGCCTGGAATGTAGGCTGTGAGCAAGGAGTGTGTAAAGGTGATTGATCAATATCGTCTACCGTTCTGCGCAAGTGTGTTGACTTTATCTCAGTGTACACCTGCGCTTCAGGCTTCGAGCTGGCCGACGGCGGAATGTCCTGCCAACCCACTGCTTAATGAGTATACTCCTCTCGGGGGCCCTACAACCTTTTTGACTTTTTGACCTTGAGCTTGATACCCTTTTCTTTTGTTTGCCGGTATGTAATGCTTTTGGACTATTGGCCTTCTATCCCGGACATTCCCGCCGCTACTGTCGAACTCTGGCTGTGTGATTCTGACAGCAGGACTTTATTAGTTCGGCCTGTGTGTTGCGCTTCTCGTTGTTGTGTACGGACATCTCTAGCGTTGATACTGTTGCTAATGTTATTGTCGTATTATGACATCTCGGCCGACCTGAGCAGCATCAAAGGATCGGTCGGATACGCGGTTGCGTCGATCGCGACTCTGACAGAACTGTAAATAGGAACAAGCAAGAGGCAAGAACGAGCAAATAAAAGGCACGCCCGATTGACCACGCCCGGGCAGTATTTGTTTCTTCCCCAAACTTCTGTCGACTCGCTCGCTGTGCGATAATTGTCCCAGTCTCTCACTCCTTCAGATACCCCCGCGATCTACGTGGACATCCATTCGTTTCTATTCACTATGCTCGTACTCCTACCCGTCGTACTCTTGGCTTTGGTCTACCCTTTGGCCACCCTCGCCACGCCCGTACCCCTTCCAATGCCGCTCGCCTTGATGGCGCCCGACTTTTCTAGCCGATTTATGTCACCCAATCAAGCTCTGAACTCGATGAACTTGACCAGCTCTGTTTCTGATTTAGGCGAGAACGCCAACTCGAGCCACCACTTCCGCGACACACCTTCGCATCAAAGGCGTTCTGTCTACAACATGGAAGAGCGCAGTCTAAACGCCCTGTCGGACTTGCACGGATACTACTCCAAAGCGCGAGATCATTCAAATAACCTCAGTCAGTGCATCCCCGCCCTTACCGTCCGTTAGCTCACCAACGACCCCTTAGAATCCTATGCCGCGCAGTCGGCGTATCTACAAGAGGCAGATTTCGCTTTCCAACAAGGAGCGGTAGCCGAGCTTACTGCGTTCGACTCCAGCCTTCTGGGAATAAAGACCATCTTGGACCAACTCGGGGCGGAGAAAGGCTTGCTCAATTATGATCGTACCAACGATCTAGAAACGCTGCTCAAGAACGTCGTCAATTTCAACAAAGAGACACTAAACGCAGTGGATGCCCTCGTCTACAATCTGCCCATCCTAGGCCCGGTGCTTGGACCTAGTAAGCCCCAGGCCTTACTCTTCTGCCCGGTGTCAATACTGACCGCTCGAGATTATCCAGTCGTGTATGAGCTCAAGTGCCTTCTCGACGATGTCCTCAATGCCGTCGAAAATCTAACCGATGCGCTCATAAACGGACTACAGCCCCTCCTCCAGGCCTTGATCGGCCAGGCATCAACGACAGCATGTAGGTCAGGGGTGGAACTCCTCGGCTTGTGCATTTGATGCCGTGCCCAATTTTCTTGCCAAGTTTGAAATTGTGCAAGAGCCCATTCCTGTATTCTAGGTTTTTTATTAGTAGTGATTTCCCTCGCGCCCGCGAGCGTTGATTTGTAGAGGCAGCCTTCAAGCTTCAAGGTTATATAACAACTTTCCTATGTTGATTCCAACGCAATTGATCGTTGGACGAGGCCACATGAACGTCAGTGTGTACGCATATGGAGAACGACTTGCCGGAAACAAGCAAGGTCTTGTCCATCGGTCGACTTTAGCGCCAGAGTATCACGTGACAAAGCTGATGCCAAGGCAGCGACATATGGGTGCAATCGACCCATCACTGGGCCTGCTTAACCCGCCAACTGGTGACCACCAACAGCCAACCACCTGGCTATAACTCTACTGCAACGCACCTTAACCTTTTATACTGTATACACCTCTAATTTTAGTCAAGATGGCGACGAGTATGCGAGGTTTGACGCAGGTGATTGGCTAGCAGCATGTGGGTCTAGGAGAACGTACTGACGACCCTCAGTTCATTGCGGACATTCGAGGGGCCAGGGTGAGAGAACTCGAGGAGAAGAGGATCAACAAGGAAATGGCCAATATACGGAAGAAGTTTAAAGGTACTCGACTCTGTCCTTCGAGCGAATTCCACGATTTCTGACTCGAACCAGATGGCAATCTGGACGGATATCAGAAGAAGAAGTAACTCTCCTTTCTCCTCGAGAAGCAACTTCTGCCTACTTACCATGTTGCAGATACGTCGCAAAGATCATCTTCACCTACATCTTAGGCTACAAGGTTGATGTCGGTCACATGGAGGCCGTCAATCTCATATCCAGCTCGAAGTATAGCGAGAAACAGATAGTGGGTGTGCAAAGTTCTGCAATCTCCGTCACAATCTCACATCTTTCGTTCGCGCAGGGATACCTTGCAATGACTCTTCTGATGCACGAGAACTCCGACTTCCTTCGACTGGTGGTCAATTCAATACGAAAGGACCTGGATTCGAACAACGAGGTCGACAATTGCCTGGCTCTCCACGCGATCGCAAATGTAGGAGGCAGTGAAATGGCAGAGGCTTTGGCGAATGACGTCCATCGACTATTGATCTCTCCGTGCGTTCGCCTATCCCTGTTGTCTGTTGCTTGCTATAGCCTATCCCAGCACGTCACAGAGTTTCGTGAAGAAGAAGGCTGCTTTGACACTACTTCGTCTGTATCGAAAGCATCCAGACGTCATTCCTGCTGCAGAGTGGGCTCTTCGGATTGTGTCCATAATGGACGACCACGACTTGGTGAGTACATCGCGACGCGTTTCCTTCTCAGGCTTACCGTGTCTCGCAGGGTGTGGTTATATGTGTAACGAGCCTTGTAATGGCACTGGCACAGGATCACCTCGATGCTTACGCAGTGTGCTACACCAAAGCGGTGGATCGGTTACATAGGGTGTGTAGTCATATATCCCAATATCTGGATCCATGGATGGATACTCACCAGGAGATAGCTTGTCATTGGCCACGAATACGCCGCAACATATGCTTATTACAAAGTCCCATCGCCCTGGTTGCAGGTCAAACTTCTTCGCTTGCTGCAATACTATCCCCCCTCCGGTGAGCTTGCGCTGGCACATTCAATAGAATAGCACCATTCTCAAAAACGTTTAGAGGACCCGTCAATACGCTCTGTCCTATACCAAGTTTTACAAACCATCATGAACAATTGTGCCGAGCCATCCAGGAATGTCCAGCATAACAATGCACAACATGCCGTTCTATTCGAAGCAATCAGCTTGGCCATACACCTCGACACGAACTCGCCCTTAGTTGGCACAGCAGCTGTTCTTCTGGCACGTTTCATTTCATCCAAGGAAACCAACGTCAGGTATCTCGGTTTGGACACCATGGCACACTTGGCTGCACGGGCGGATTCTTTAGATGCAATCAAGAAACACCAGACGACAATCATCCTTTCACTTCGGGATAAGGATATCTCTGTTCGGAGACGTGCCCTAGATCTCTTGTATAGCATGTGCGACGTCGACAACTCGGAAGTTATCGTAGGGGAGCTCCTGAGATATCTAAAAGTCGCGGACTATGCTCTCCGAGAAGAGATGGTGCTCAAGATTGCGATTTTAACGGAAAAATACGCCACCTCTTACAAGTGGTATGTTGACACCATATTACAGCTCATTAGCGCAGCAGGGGACCATGTTGGCGATGAGGTGTGGTACCGGGTTGTTCAGATTGTGACGAACACAGAAGACCTACAAGAATACGCCGCAAAGGTCGTTTTCGAACATCTCAAAGCACCTTCAACTCATGAAAGCTTAGTCAAGGTTGGAGGCAAGTGCCTACTTCGCATGCCTCGCCGTAAGTACTCAATGTTCCGTTTTCCCTCTTTACAGGTTACATTCTGGGAGAATACGGCCATCTTATCGCGAATGAGCCGGGTTACAGCCCAATTGAGCAATTCCAACTTCTCCACTCCAAGTCCCAGTTCTGCATTGCCCCAACGCGGTCGCTCCTCTTGACGACTTACATCAAATGGGTGAATGTCTTCCCCGAGATCAAACCTCAGCTACTGAACATCTTCGACCGTTATCGACATGTCCTCGATGCCGAGCTGCAACAACGTGCTTGCGAATTTTACACCCTAGCATCACGACCAGAGGACGACGATTTCCTTCCCAGTGTCTGTGAAGAGATGCCGCCATTCCCCCCGAGGGTCAGTGCCCTTCTCGGCCGACTTGACCGCAAGCACGGTGACACAGAAGACAAGAGAACATGGGTGCATGGTGGAAAGGAGGCCAACGTGGAACGCAATGCGATCCGCAAGGGGGAGGGAGGCGGGCAGGCCAATGGTGCAGAGAGCATCATGGATTCCCTTGCAGGATTGGACCTCTCTTCACCGGGAGTTTCAGCTTCGCAAGGGCATGATGCCAGTGCACTTGCCCAGGGAGTTCCAAGACCCGCAGTCGGTCCCAACATCGATCAATGGTTCGACAAACTCCTATACTCCTCTGAAGGGGTTTTGTATGAAGACGTTCAGATTCAAGTTGGAATCAAATCTCGATACCAGGGACACATGGGCCAGGTTGCGGTATACCTGGGAAACAAAGTACCCTCTCCTCTCACATCCTTCACTGCCGCTGTCCATGTCCCAGAGCCAGATGCACTTTCTGTCACCTTCGCCAAGATTCCTCCAAGTACCATCGACTCCCGAAGCCAACTGCAACAACTTCTCAATATTGAATGCAAGAAGATCTTCACGCAGCCTCCGATCCTCACGATATCCTTCCTTTCCGGCTCACATCAAGCAGTATCACTCAGGCTCCCCATTGTAATAACGAAGTTTTTCGAGCATGTCAAACTGGGCCAAGCAGACTTCTTCGAGCGCTGGAAATTAATCGGTGGCCCCCCTCGGGAAGCCCAGAGCGTTTTCCCAATCACACTCGACGCTGCAGGCCAACTAGATTTGCCAAAGCAAAGCAAGGTGGTGTCAGGGCATCGTCTAAACATCCTGGAGAACATCGATCCAAACCCAAGCAACCTTGTCGCGGGAGGAGTTCTACACACCTCGGTGGATGGCAAGGTGGGATGTCTACTCAGAGTTGAGCCCAATCGAGAAGCCAAGGTACGTGGTTCATTCAGCCCTCTTGCACCTTGGCTGACAACTCTCGATCTGTGCTAGCTGTGTCGGTTGACTTGCCGAAGCACCTCTGAAGAGGTGGCTGCTGAAGTGCTGAAGCTCGTGCAGAAAGGATTGGCAGCAAAACCTAACTAAGAATACAAATATTATTACATGATCTGTAAATATATCCGCCATGACCTCGAGTGTGTGAAGACTAGCGCTTCAGGATCCCCCGGAATAACCCTCGTTTTCTCTTCGTGATATCTTCAGGGGTTTCATTGGATGCACTTGGCACCCTTTGTGGGGTCGATATCGCAGGCCGACCAGTGGTGACGGTAGAGACAGTATACAATGGAACGGCGTCGGACGAAGGGACCTTGACGTGACGGGGGCGATTTGTCCCAGGCTGGGAAGGAAGTCGCTCCCTGACATCATTGGTCCCGTTGGAGTCACCATGTTTCGATCGTGCAACAGGAGAATTTGGGGGTGGTATCTCGTTCCAACCCTGTCGAGGAGTGTTTGAGCCGGAAGATGGTGCTGTCGACGGCCTAGCAGCCGATTTGGTTTGCCGGTGGTTATAACGTGGCTTTGAGGGTTGAGTTTGAACCGGTGAGGTTAGGCCAGGCAATGCTGAATTAGGCGAATGGACATTGGGGAGGGACGGTCTTCGTATGGACAGCTTGGATGCCAGCTGTGTGACCCTGAAGAGCGCTTGCTCTTCGACTTCCGCACATCTGGTACAGAATTCCTCTAACTGGACACTATCGTCGCCAGAAAGTCCGGGATGGATCGAGGGATCTCGACAACTCCTGATCACAGCTGATGTTATCACAGCTAGATGGCGCGGGACGTCGAGAAGATGGGGTAAGGTCGGAATTGCTTCTCTATCGAGGACTGCCATGGTTGCCCGCCGTTCGCGAAGTCCATTGGCAATACGTAGGCGGCCATGCCGATGTTCTCTGTTGGAATGGTTGGCCTGGTGTTCGTCAATCGGGCCAGACACTGCTGCAATGTAATCGACCATTGCGCTCAAGCTATTCGCCAGGAAATCCTTGATGCCTCGCATGAATGCCTCCTTTTGCGCGGACTGGAAATTGTCATTAATGAAACGCGCTCTTCCGTTGAAAAATGGCGTATACGCACTGCATTCAAGTTGGCCAAGCTCTGGATAACCTTGGCGATTAACGTTAAGCTTCGTTTCACAGGGTCTGATGGAAGACCTACAGATGAACACGACATGAGGTCAGAGGCGGAAGGATCATGGAAAAAGAACGACTTACCAGGACATAAGCCGAAAAGATGTGGATGCAGTATGGCTGGGACAATGAAACGCAAGAAGACGAACGCGGACACACTCTGCTTCGGCAAATCGCGATTTGCACCTATGGACCCATTCTCATTGCGGCATCGTTCTTCTACCAGCTTCCGAATCGTCAAGAAAAGCCGCCTTAGCTCGCTGTAAAGACGTTGGTACCTGTGAGGATATAAATGTGAGAAGACGTACATCGGACATTCGTTTCGAACAGCGTAGATTTGATTCCAAAATTCTTGGCACCAGTATATCAGTTGCTCAACGTTTTTTTCGACTTCTTTGTTGCTCTTGCCGCTCTTTACAGGGTCAACCTCGATGGCGACTTTCTCAGCACATAGTCTCCGAAGCACCTGTCCGATACTGGCTTCCAAGAATGCTTTCCCATACCACGTCATGGCCAATTCCATGACCTTGGTGAAAACGGTGTTCCCTCGAAAGAGGGTCTGGTGGGCTACACAACCTCGTCAGTTTGAGAAACACACTGGACGTTTTAGAGTTTACGTACAAATTGGAGCACCCAGCACTTCCCTGGCAGCGAACTCTTGCACTTGAACGATTAGAGTGTCCTGAGCGATTGCGACTGCCATAAGCTGGCTCGAGATATGCTTCAGCTTGAGCTTGCTTTCGAGCTCTGTCATCCAATCCAAGAAGTTTCGTGAGTCGAACGTCTAAGCAATCGAGAAGTCTTCAGCATAGTACAAGTGTGCGGATTTACAAAGGGACGCACAGCCAGTAGCCCTTGGTACGCTGCTTGGGGTAGAATTATTTCTCTAAGGGGCGATTGAGCAAATCGGTGGGTTTGTCCAAAGGTCAGGAGACTTACTCGTCGACGCGAAGCTTCAACCTCAATTCTCCGATCTGCGTCTCTCTCGAGGAACCGCTCATCCCCTGGATGATTGGGAACCATCCCTCCGTCGTCTCTCCTCGTCGAAAGTTGAAGAGTTCGATTCGAACAAGGCCTAGCACTGTCGGCTTCGTCGCTTTCTTCTCCCTCCATATGTTGATAACCAGAGTCTCGAACGGCGGCAAGTCGGGAAAGACAAACTTCTCATGCCAGTCCAACAACGAATTTCCAGCAGGTCGTTTCTTCCCCGTCGTCCTCCCGCAGAGGATGCTATTCAAATGGATCTCGCATGAGACTTCCCCATCAAACTCAGCATCTCCACCAGCATCTCCAATATCATAACCATTCTCCGCCTTCTGGGCCCTGATATGTCGTGCTTGAATAACGGATAGTTCAATCTGCCGCCACATCCTGTATGAGCCACCGTCGACAGGGAAGAACCATCTTCCATAGATCTCTGGGATAGCGTATGATTTAAGCAGGGCGAGCCAAGTTGCACACGTATCCGGGTTAGGGAACTGGAGGTATATCGGTTCTGCAGTTGTTGCAGACGTCCAGCGTTGCCCCCTGTTTGGCCGCAACGTTAGCTCTCGACGACAGCAATGGGCTGGGAAGGATGGTAGGCGCACTCGATGCAATATAGTCCTATGCAGTCCTTTCTGAAAAACAATGACGGATCGGCAGGTCGGATGTCGGTTTGGTTGAGTAGGTGGATGTAGACTGTTTGGTAAAGGATGGATTCCTACAATGTGGGGACGCTATGAACATACACGCGATCAAAGAATGTCCACCAGTAAGACTTACGTCGACATAGATATTCAAGAAACACCTATCGCCTTCTTCGGACAGTTTACATGTGGCATTTCTCCACTGCCCGGCACCACTGAGGCTCTTGGGCAGAGCTTGCCAACTTGCTCTGTCTGTCCGAAGGGAGTCAGTCGGGACCGATGGGGAATCTATATTGGCTTCATTTCACCTCGAAGCTTATTATCATCCAATACAACGGCACTAGAGTCGCGTTTTTCGGCTTTCCTTCGACTGGAGACGGGCTGCGGGGAGTGTAAGCGACCGGATAGGGCGATAAGCTGATATGAGGAGAGGCACCTTTCGCAGTGCTGAGCCCGCCGTTGTCGAAACATATAGTTCCACAGAGACCAGATATTCACGTTGGCTAGAGAGACGGTCCCACGTATCGGACATGATGACGGGTTGGGGGAAGAAAAGAATGTGGCCGACGAAGAGTGGTCGTTCGAAAGGCTGTTGCGAGCGCAATCTTTAGTACTTCATTGACCAAGTTCAGCCTCGAAAGCGACCGGCACACCGTTGTTGTGGAGTTTAGACGTTGTAATAGGGCGTTTCAGTGAGCTGGGACAACATGTTATCGTCGTCTATCGTGGCGATGCTGGTCGTCAATTCGAATTGTCGTCGCTCAGTTGCGGTGGTATAGGCACCGCCATTCACCATATTCGTAGTGCCGTGATTTTGAAAATATCCAATCAAGCGCTTGGATTTACCAACCGCAACATACTCGGTGACCCGTCATATGTTCGAAACGACGTGCTCTGTATTTCATACGCGCATCCTCGTAATACTATAGATTGTACATTCGCGACTATCGTGATAGGTCGTGGACAAGGTGAATGTACAGCAAGTATACAAGCCAAGTCTGACATTAGTACCAGGCGAAGGTGGGGGAGGTATATTGCCCGAGTACCCCATTACTATACTAACAATAATGAATGCAGGTATCAATCCTTTTTATGCCTAGAGGGTGTGTTAGGCATGGACCTAGGCGCATAGAACGCGTGCTTACCCATTAGCAAGCCCATTAGCATGACCATTAGCCGATCCATTAGCTGCTGATTTCTTCTGTGCTGGCTTCTTGTACGTGTTGAAGTAGAAGTTGATGAAAAGTCCAAGGTAGCTTGTCAATAGAGCGCAACCAAACAAGGCAGCACCCTCCGATCCAGAGCAGTTGGCGATGTGGGGAAGGTGTGGCCAGCGGGTAGCTGCGAAGTGTTCGTAGGCTTTGGCGTCCAAGTTAGAGCGAGCAAACAAAAAGACATTCGAAAAAAAACGTACTGCCAAAGTAGACGAGGGAGATATCAATGACGAATTGAGCGATTTGCATGGTGGTTAGGTATTTCTTCCACTGGAAGGGGATATGGAATTTAGCGCTGGCATCAAAACTTGGAAGGATCCACGACATACCCAGAACCGACGTCCACCGGCAGTTGCATAATAGTAATAGTCTGTAGACGTGTCAGGCTAGTTCGAGTAGCATGAATAGGCCCATGCTTACACATAACAACATGAACAGCGAGGTTGAGAACGATGACGGCCCAAGACTAAGTGATGACGGTGAATTCGCTGGCACAATTCGGACGCGCGAAAAGACGTACGATGCTAGTCTTTCCGTTCAACTGAGTATAGCACAACAAAGCGGTGGCCGAATGATGGAAAACATGCAGGAATTCTGGAAAATATGAGGCGGGAGACGAGGTAGACGTGTCGAGGAATACTCACGGAGGGGCTTTTTCTTGAGAGCAAGGAAGATGGTGTCTATAAATTCGAGGTATTTGAAGCAATAGTTGACCATATAGTAGAACTCGAGGCGCTGGAGAAGAAGAGGGTTATTAGAAAGTGAAAACGCGTCGAGTGACTGTGATACGTACTGGAGTCCATGCATTCTCGTGGCAGAGTGCGTAGTGGAAACCGTTGTTCCACCAGATTGGGATGATCTCTTCGAGCATGAGAACCAAGAGGAGCAAGCTCCCTGAGCTGAGGATGACATTATGGATTTGAAAGAGGGTGGTCAGCTTGAGGGGTTGCTGGTTCTTCATGACGGCCTGAATTCCGAAAATCGTTGCAAGGTAGGTGACGAGCGCTGCGACGACGACAGCGTCGGTGGACAAAGGAGTGACGCCTGGAGTATAGACATAGTAGTGCTCGGGGAGGCGATATGGCACTGCCGACAGAATGAGGTCTGCTAGACGAGCCATGGCGTCGAAAGGAAAGCTGAGAGAACAGAGCTGAGATCTGAGAGACAAGTCCACCACGTCTTTTTGAACTCTTATGTAATACTCCCTCTCTTTTCACGTGTCACTCTTCTTCCTTCCATACACGCCAATCATTTTCCTCAAATTTATTCCAACACTCGTTTGGACAAAACTTGGGGGTATTAATTCCATTATCGAGTGGTACAAATGCAAAGCTGGTCGTCTAATAATACATACAATAAGTCCATCGAGGCCACTACGAAGATCAGAGCGAGGAGGGAGGCAAACATAACACCAATATAGCAATTCAGTCAGCTAATAACGATCGAGGGTCCGGCCTTTGTGTCCATTACGGTGATCCCATTACTAAAAGCAATCCCACACCCATGAGTATCGGTCTTGAGTCTTCCACGACAGGAGACCCAAACGCACCTTGGACCTAGTCCAATTTTTGAGAAAGAGTCGCTAACCACTTGTTGGTTAACGGCAGTATTCGAGGGGAGTGCAACTATCATCCCCCGCGATGAGCCCGAAGGCGCGAGCGAATATGAAGCCACGAGCTGAGCGAGAGGGAGATCCCGGCGGTTAGCGCCGCACCAACTAATTTGCATCCGACACACTTACCCCCGCATTCCGCAAAGACGTTATAACTTCATGGACAAAGACAAGGAATCTCGACCGCAACTCTTGAAAGTCTTGCAGGTCCCAGCCTATTAGGGAACGACATTGTCAGAAAGGGAGGCGGGCGCGCTTGGCGATGACACTGACAGTCTTCTGCGGAAGGATCCCATGTTGGCACTGTGCACAGTAATCGTGTCGAAGTCTTGCGGGAGCGTTGAACAAGTCTAGATGGTGCAACATCGGCGTCAGCGTCTCGTGATAGGTTTGCCCGGGAAAGCGAGGTAAGTACTTTGTAAAGGATTCGACCGCATCGTGGAAATTGGCAGGCTGCACCGTATGGCAAAGATCTTTAGCATCATTCGGCGAACAAGGAGACAGAGGTTATACCTTTTCGTTAAGGAGGACTGTCATTTTGTAGGCGGTCTGGCGATAGTCGTTGCGGGATATTGGTTGGGAATAGACCTCAAGCATAATATGAGGGGGATTAGATCTGGGGTAAAGCACGACTAGTGGGGTCAAGCTCCGTCGTCTTAAATACCTGGCTGTTCAGGGTCCTCACATGAACCATCACGCCAGCCGGGTTGTCACGAAAATGGATATACTGATCGGGCAATTATACACGTTGTGAAGAGGTTTTTTTTTACGTTGGGAACGTCTTCCATGGGGTCCGTTTCAAAATGTTCTGGAAGCAGGCTGGAATAACGCAACTTTCCCTTTGTTTCGATTCTTAATGAGATCCCTATTCTTGGCCTCCTGTTTCCGACACTCGCTCCTCACCTGCCCTTTAAGGCATTCCTGCCTCCTAACCCTGGTACAGATGCCGGCCTACAATATCAATCGGCCAACCACCAGGTCGACCACCCTAGTCGCGTGCTATCTGCCAGAGAAGCTCTTCGAATACGGGATATTCGCTATTGGCATCCAGAAATAGCTACACGAATCAAAGTAGGAACTATCGGCCTTCCTCGATGTTCCTCCACCGAGACGAAGATTGGGGTGAACTGTTACAGCGAGATTAGGGAAAAGGGGGTAACGATGCCTCCGCATATCCTTGGTCTAGCTCCGGCCTCGGCGTCAATGAGCTCCCCAAGCGCCGGATCTAGGTGTTCTTCTCTATGCCCACTGTCTCGACATCTTGGCTACACTAACGGTTTGAACTCTAGTCAAGGTGACCTCGATGGCAAAGATTTTAAAGAGGACGCTTTCGGTCGAGTTGCTGTAAAAGCCAAGATCTCCTTGGACCCCGGGCCGGCCGGACTCCAGAGCGGAAGAACCCATGACGTGATGCTCCAACACAGTGAACGGTTACAGGCTTGCCATCTACTACCTACAGCCGACGTGCGTTGGACTATTCTCCACCTACCTGGACCAAGCTCTGCTGTGACCCATACAATCAACCGGTATAACCAACGCCCAACGCGCCGTAAAATATTGGGATCATTTCGAACGGACTCCCCAGTAACTGTCAATTGAATTCGACGCGTCTTCTTTAAATGTGGTGGTTGGATCCTGGCAAAGAGGTCCTCAATGTGGTGTGTAGACTAGTCCCAGCTCCTCCATGAGATCGGTACAAACCTTTTCGCAGCTCTTTAACAGGATTCTGGCTCCGTATGTCGAGAATTTGGACTTGAATCAGGTCAACTATGGTATCGCCCAAGGTACATTCTCGCTCAGCTTCCATGTTCAGTTCCTTACCGATTGAGCAGGTCAGTTGACCTTGAGGAACCTCAGGCTGAAGCGTGGCGTGCTTGACAAGTTTCAGCTACCCGTCGATGTGCTAGAGGGTGAGTATACTGCGTGTATACGGGCTGTACATCGATTAAATTAATTGGCGCCGAATTTCAGGGCATTTGGGCGAATTCACGCTCTCCCTTCACTGGATGAATCTTGGAAATCAGCCTGTCGAAATCTTAATTAAAGACGTCTACCTACTTGTGGTCCCCTCCGCCCAAACGAATGTTAGCCCGGAGGAAGAAGAGGCCCGCGCACAGGCTGCAAAGGCTGAGCGTTTAGAGAACGCTGAGCTACTGCACATGAAAGGGCAGGCGGAAACACAATCAGGTGCGTCGTCAATCCCCGATCTCCTTCATGTGTTGCTCACTCGCCTTCTGTAGAATCACCCCAAACTCAGGGTTTGATCCAGTCCCTCATCACTAAAGTCATTAACAACGTGCAAGTCACCATCTGCAACATTCACATCCGATATGAAGATAACGTCAGCGTTCCCGGGGTAAGGGCGACCCAAACCCTTGATCAGAAGGTCTCTAACGTAGAACTAGCACCCATTCGCAGCCGGCGTTACCCTTGCAGGCTTCGCGGCAGTCTCAGTGAACGAGAAATGGCAACCTGTCTTCATCGAGAGTACTGCTGGTGCCATTCACAAGGTAGGCTGACTTCTTTTCGCCGATTGGGGGGCCATTTACGCAACGTTTATAGCTCGCCAAACTTGAATCACTCGCCGTATATGTGGATACCGATGCTAAAAGCATGTCAGGCCTTCCCAGAAACGAGGCAATTGAACACTTCTCAGCCATGGTATGTCGTAAGGACAGACTGTTCAGACAAGACAAAACCAACGTGGACTGTTCTAGATCGACGACAAGGACGGACGATGGAACCACCAATATATCTTGAAACCCGTATCAGGAGAAGGAAGGGTAGGAGTTCCTGTTCATGCGACAGCTCAAACAGGGCTAACCGTCCTTTTGGTAGATTATTGTCAATCACAAAATTGACCGGAATACCCCCCGGTTCAATATTGAACTCTTGTTCGATGAAATCGGTGTAGCCCTCGATAATGACCAGTACCGTGACGCCATCTCCCTCATCGACATGTATCATGTCTACATGCGGAAGCATCAGGTAAGATTGCTTTTCATTTAGATTGGTTTGGCCCTCAATATGCACCACTGTAGTATCGCAAGTACCAACCGTCGAAGGAGGAAATAGCCCAATCTCCGGCCAGAGCAAGACTACGATATGCGGCAACTGCAATCCTTGCAGGAGTGCGGGAGAAGAGGAGGAAGTGGACCTGGCAGTACTTTGCCGAAAGGCGCGATGATCGCAATCGCTATGTGGAATTGTTTCAAAAAAAGCTTTTGGCTTCGCTGGTAGGAGAGGTAAGGTGCTCCAGAGCTATACCGTGTATTGCTTCCCGGTGCTGATGACACGCTATAGGAATTATCAGCAATCGAGAATCTAGAGAAGAAACTCTCTTATGAAGACATTCGCTTCTACCGGTCTATCGCACGATCGCGGCTGCGTAAGGACCAGGAACTCAGGAAGAAAATCGAAGCAGAGAAGAAGAAGCAGCAAAGCCAAAAGCAAGGATGGGGCTCATGGCTGTGGGGCTCAAGCTCGGAAACACCCAAGGAAGCATCTATCTTTGGAGAGAATATGACCGAAGAGCAGCGAAAGCAACTCTACGACGTCCTGGATTATGACGAAAAGTCCTCTCTTATGGAGGCCTTGCAAGCGCCGCGGGACTCGCTCAAGATGCAGGTTACTGCCAAGTTAAAGAGAGGGTCCTTTACCCTTCGGACCGATCCTCATGGCGAATGCAGGGAAATGATGTCTGTCGTCTTCGACGTCTTCAACGCCACCTTCATCCAGCGCCACGGCAATTTCGAAACGACGGTATCCTTACAAGACCTTCGGGTTTTTGACGGAACGACTGAGAATACGCTGTATCCTCAGATTGTCCGTGTGAAGCGAGACGTCGAGAGGATCCATACGGCCGTGGAAGAGATTGAACAAAATTCCAGCGATATTGGCGCAGAGACGGAGGAACCTTTCTTCTTCATCAAGTTCGAGAACAATCCTTTGGATGACAGAGCCGACACTGCTCTCACTATTCGCATGCGACACATGGAGATCATCTACTACAAAGGTTATGTGGAAGCCGTCTACAAGTTCTTCAAACCACCGGCGAGCCAATTGGAATCTGTGGAAGCTCTATTGGTATGTTAGACTTGGGATCTTCGGATCATCACCTGACTATTATCACCTAGAACGCGGCTAGTCAGACTCTGGAGGGGCTGCGTAAAGAGACCCGTGCTGGTCTCGAGTATGCATTGCAAACGCACAAGACCATCGACATCCAGGTGGACATGAATGCCCCCGTCATCATTGTTCCAGAGGAGTGGGTCGATTCCATTCTCGTCGCTCAAGGGACGAGCTAAATTATTTTTAGCATCACTACCACCGAATGCACTCACCTCATAGTCGATGCAGGCCATATCGCTGTCGAGAGCGAGCTGGGCGACAAAAAGGCTATCCACGATATTCACCAGAAGCGCAACCAACAGTACACGGATGAAGACTATCGCAGGCTCGAATCGTTGATGTATGATAAGCTTTCCCTTAATCTGCAAGATGCCCAGGTGCGCTTTCCGGATCTCATCTCAACACCGACCGGCTGCTAACAAGCTATGGTCCAGTTCATCCTTGGTAAAAACCTGAAGGAGTCGCGGAATGCTATGGTCAATCCATCTAGCGATAATCTCCACCTTCTGGAGAAAATCAGTATCGGGCTTCAAATTCAAAAGTCAATCGTGCCATCCGCCGCCACTCTCACGCAGTTCAAGGTTCTTGGCAATTTGCCTTCTTTGCAGCTTAATCTTTCGGACATGAAGTACCGGTCATTGATGCGCTTAATCGACGTATGCATTCCCAAGCTGGATGATACACCCGAAGGCGCGGTGGCCCAACGGCCCATGCCTCACAGGAGGTCAGCTTCTGGATACAACCTCCCGAGACTCTTCGAACCCAGCAATGAAGAGTATAATGTCGACGATGGTGAGGGAACTGACGATGGTTCGGATGACAAGGAACAGTTCTTTGAAGCGGATAGCGGTTCTTCGGAGGTATGATGTTTCTCACACTCTTATCAACGAATATTAAACCTCTTTCATAGCCTCAACTACACCAGCGCGCCTTCGAGCTTGAATTCCGAGTCGGAACACTTCGCGCTTCTCTTTCCAAGACCAATCGAGAGGATATTGAGAAACCACTAGGGGAGCTGTCTCTGGAAGGCTTTGCGCTCTCCTTTGCTTTGTACAAGTACCACATGGACGTGGACGTTACATTACGGTTAGTATGTTCGCCCTGGTTACCCTTCTTTGAATTAACGCGAAGGCTAGCTCCGTTTCCACCGACATCATTCAGAACGATGGGGCCATCAACCTTATCTCAACGCCTACCGACGTCTCAGGGTCACCCGATCTCCTCAAAGTCAAATATTCCCGCGCGCAGCGAGAGTCGCCTGAATTCCAGCCTGTCTATGAAGGTATCGATCAGAACATCGACGTAAAGATGTCCACATTAGTCTTCCGAGTCGCACCAGAACCGATACTGGCGACTTATGATTTCATCATAACTACATTTGTACCACAGAACACCCCCAATGACGCTTCAACGAATGGAGCTTCATTAGACGCTTTAGGGTCAGAACATGCGGTCCAACAAGCCGCGGACGACGGCAAAATTCGCGTGCTGGTGAAGCTCGAGGGAGTAAAGAGTAAGTCCCTGCCTTCAGAGTGTACTACAACCTCGAGGCTAACGCGAACGGCAGTGGTCATTGAGAATGATTCCAACGTGCTGGCAACGCTCAATCTCTCCGTCGCCGACGTGGCTGTCTTCCTTCGGGGCCCAACCCTTCGTGTCTCTGGGCGCCTAGGTGATCTCTTCCTCACGAACGACAACGACCGCTATGCTATCCTCCCTGAATTCAATCGACTACTCTCGATCGAGGGCCAGAATTTCGCTGACTTTGTATATCAAACATACGACCCTTGTGATGAAAACTATGCAGGCATCAGGTCGTCCTTCAAACTCAACGCAGCGTCCCTCAAAGTGAACTTCCTGGAAGGACCTTTGCACTCACTCTACGTCTTCCTCCTCAAGCTCGCTCGCCTCAAATACCTCTACGACGCCGCGACGTCGGCTGCTGTTCAGACTGCCGCGGAAATGGACAGAACTCAATTCGACATCTCTATCAAGACACCAATCCTCGTGCTCCCAACAGACCCTTCTCAGTCCCTTGATGTCATGACCATGCGACTAGGACATATCGAGGCCAGAAATTCTTTTGAAGACGCGACGAACAAGATTGCAGCCAGCCTTCACGGAATCAAATTGGAATCTCTGTTTCATGACGCAGAGAAACAGCCGCACTCGCTCAAGATCATTGACAACATCGATGTTGACGCTGAGATAGCGCAAACGGTTGGGATAGAACGCGAGGAGGACACTGTCCGCCCAGATACTCAGGTATGATACTGCATCGACATATCCACGTTTATAGGACATCAATTCTGACACCGCGAACAGATTTCTGTAAAGGTGTCTGATGTCAAACTTCACCTGACGCAGCGACAGTATATGCTCTTGATCCAACTTTCTCACTCTATACCACGGACCTTCTCTGACACCCTCGATTCCTCAGAGAAATCGGCACTCGAGCAAGTTGGTGGCGGGACAGAGGCTGAACGTCGTCTCGAAAGACCGATGGTCAATCTCCAGCCAGAGCTTCGAACTGGCTCTGAGGGGTCTGTTGTCTGGACAGCACTCGACTTGGTGGTCACTATCAACGCCGTCAAACTACACCTATACGACGGCTCAGTGATTTCCGAGGCCCAGCAAAAGGAACATGGAATTGTCCGATTTGCTCTAAACGACAAAACTCTACGCTTAAAACAGTTGAACGACGGTTCAATGGAGGCTCAAGTCATCCTTCGATCGTTCACTATGAGTCTCACCCGCCCTGGTCCCACAAGGTTCAGAGAAATTATCCCAGCAGCTCAACATGATCGAAACCAGTTCATGATTTTGTACACGTCCTCGGCATCGACTTCACAAGCAGTCTTGACCATCGACTCCCCTCAAATCATCTTTGCAGTCGACCCAGTCTTTAGATTGACCCAGTTCTTTACCAGCCCTTTCGAACAATCCAGAGGCTACACCGAAGAAGGGATGGGAAACAACGATGTCTCAGCGAACGACGCGGCAAGTCAATTGGATTTTAGAGTTGACCTTCACGAAGTGTCAATCAGCGTACTCGAAAATGATGCGGATCCAAACACCCGTGCCATTCGCCTTTATATCAACCAAATCCTGTTCTCGCAGCAGGTGGATTCTTTTTACCTCCTCCAACGTGCTCGGAACTCACTTGCTTCTCAAGGGAATCATGGCACTCAATATACAACGACTTGGGATGTCTCTGATTCAAATGGGCCGACACACCGAAAGTGCCCGCTTCCTCGACGACGTAGATTTGACAGTCTCCCTGGATACCCGTTCCTCAGCTGCCCAACAAATGACCAGCATTGAGATCAACGCCAAACCAATCGTATTCCGAGCATCTTATCGCGACATCAATTTAATTACTACCATCGTCAACAAGGCTATTGAGCTGTACGCCAACTCCCCGTCAGCGAGCGAACATTCAAACCACGACCCAAGCTACTCCATTGACAGGGCGATCCAGGGACGAAAGGCTGAAACAAGTGTCATTCATGCATCCGCCGCCTCGAAGACCGCCGCAATCGGCAAAGCGAGGGTCATGATGTCCAAGGAGCAAGTGAGTATCTATCTGGGCTTCTGGTACCTTACGTTGAACTAATAAATCCTCAGTTGCGAGCGTCTTTCGATGGGTTCCGTCTTATTCTTATCGGGGACATGCACGAACAACCAATGCTGCACCTCAAAGTCAAGCCGTTCATTGTCGGTGCAAAAGATTGGTCAGGAGCGGTGAGCAAGTTGCAATTACCCTGTCCCAATCCCATCTAAGATTCGCTTCGAAGCTGCATGCGACGACGACCCTCGCTACCCAGATCACCTATTGGAACTTGACCAATTCTCATTGGGAGCCTCGTGAGCGCGCTCGGAATAAATCACGATTGCACTGGGATACTAACGAGCTACCGCTCCTTCACAGTGATTGACCCATGGACTTTCACCATTCGCGTCTCGAAAGACAGTCCTACAGGGAGCATGAACGTTTCTCTCTCCGCTAGCGAGAAACTCGACATAAATCTTAGCACAACATTCGTCGAGCTGGCCTTAACAACTGTCAACACTTGGAGCAAGGAAGGGGCAGAAGTTCTTCAGAAGCCTCGTGGCGTCTATGCACCATATCGCATCAGGAATTGCACCGGCACACCAGTTGTTGTCTGGTCTGACGCAGAGCACAACGCACAGTTGAGTGAAGATAGCAAGGTTAAGATTGCCAACAATCAGATCGTAGATTGGAGGTTCGGAGATTGGAGAACAACGCGAGAGGTAAGTCCAGCATATCGACTCTTTCCGGATTGTCGCTAATTCAAAAGTAGCACGTATCCTCAGGGCAGCACACCATTGCTATCCAATTCACTGAACATAACTGGGAGGCATTGAAGGGGATCCCGGTCGAACGTGAAGGGGAATACGTCTTCTCCTTACGGCCCAGGACAGAAAAATATCCCACTCGCGTTCTGTTTGACGTGAAAGTCGTCGACAATACCAAAATCGTCACCATCAGATCGACTTACAAGATCGAAAATCTGACCCTATACCCATTAGAGTTGATGCTCATCGATGAGCATGGACAACCAGTGAACTCCCTGGAGAGGGTACCTCCTGGACACGACTATGCCCTCCCCATTGATGCAGTTACTAAAAACAAAGTCCGGATCCAACCTGATCGTGAGTATCTATCTTAGCTCGCTGTTAAACAAATCAACCCCACCAACCACCAACCGCCTTTTTCTCAGAGGGTTTCGGCTACAAATGGTGCCATCCTTTGCGCTGGGAGGATCTGATTGCAAGGAAGGGCTTCACCATCAAGTGTGCCCACAGTGATCCGAAGGAAGCTGCGTTCAGGTTCCAAGCCTGGGTACAGACGGACAGCAATGACATCGCCACTGGGTATGTCCAATGTTTTGGCCTTGGCCAATTGTTGACAGATTTTGTTAGGAAAAACCCGAAAATCAATCTTCGCCTCCGAGCTCCTCTCGAGTTAGAGAATTTATTGCCGTATAATCTTGAATACAGGATCTATGACAAGAACACTGATCAGAACTGGCGAAGCTACCTGCGTAAGGGTGGCGTCATGCCCATCCATTCTGTCGAGCTTGGACATTTTATCCTTCTGAATGTCACGCTCCAAGACAGCGGTAAATCATGACTACCTTCATTACACAACTCCTACTTACATGCTGTCTGCAGTGTTCAAACCCAGCGAATTCGCTATTATAAACACAGATGGCCACTCTGACTTTGACATCGAGAAACGCCTGACGTTGCGAGACCGTCAAGATAGGAAACTGGACTTGCGTCTGAACTATACGTTGGTCCCAATAGTACATCCTGCTATGTGCATACTGCTCATCATCGCTTTCTAGTCGTTACCCTGAATCAGGTGGCGCATTTAAGGTTCAAATCTATAGTCCCTACATCGTCATCAACAAGACCGGATTGCCATTCTCTGTAAGATCGACAAGGTCAACTCGGGCGGGCTACCAGGAAGCAGCCGGGGATACGCAACCAGGTCTGCTTGCAGCAGATTCAATTAACTGGAGCACTCACTAAAACTCAATGTATCCAGATACTACTCGAACCTCTGCGCCATTCCGTAGGTCATTCGCGATCGTTGGTGGCCATGTCACTCACCCCTTGGTAGTGCTCTCTCACTCACATACCGACGGCCATGAATTCATCTTCAAATTTGGCGAATCGACCTGGTCCAAGGTAGGAAGTCGGGTTTGACCACCCATTACTGCTTTCCCTTACCCTTTTCCCCAGATGATCTCCCTAGAGGCTCCGTCTGCCGAGACGGAGGTGTCCGTCTTTACCCCGAGAAACTCACCGGACCAACTCTTTACTGGGTTGTCCTGGAGTGAAGGACAGGGCAAATACAAACTCACAAAGGTCATAGTCCTGACGCCTCGTTTCCTGATCCGAAACAACCTTTCTTATCCCATTGTTTTCCGAGAGCACGGCGTGATCCCTCGAGAACGTGCTGTAATTCCCCCCGGTGAAAGGGCAGCATTGCGTGTCCTTCGTTCGTCTGAGGACAAGTTGCTGACCATTGCCTACTCTGGGATCAATGCGCAATGGTGAGGTGTCACCTCTCCTCAAGAAAGTATCCAACTGAAAACATATGACCCCAGGACGCCACCGATCTCCCTGGAAGACATAGGCTCCGTCTACGTCCGCCTGGCACGCGATGGGAGTATAACTGACCTCGTTCGTGCAGACGTTGTTATCGAAGGATCTACCATTTTCGTTCTTCTGTCGCAATCCGACGAGTGGCCATTTGTGATCGAGAACGAGACTGATTGCCGGTTTGAGCTGCGCCAAAAGGTCCGCACCCCACCACCTAGGATGTGTTGTTGCTAAACTGAATGCAGGATGAGTCAAGAGATGGAAAGGACCAGCCGGGCTATGCCGTGCCGCCCTTTTCCAAGGTGCAATACGCATGGGACTTCCCCGCAGCCAAAGAGAAAAGGCTTGTTCTTTCCACCAAAACCTCGCGACGCGCTATCGACATCATGGAGATAGGTGACCTCATGCCCTTCAAGTTCATGGTAAGCGGCGACGTCGAGGCGTTTTGAACCTCATTGAACACAGTCAGCAGGACAACAATAAAAGTCGGGCCGTATCCCTCGATGTTCGCGCAGATGGGCAGAAGCAAGTCCTCCGGATATCGAACTACAACCCAGAGCATAGTCTTTATCGCCCGCGACAGAGGTCTGGTTCTGTCAATGTCTCGAGGCAAGATACCATCTCCAGCGCGGAAGGCTTCGAAGCGATCACTGAGGCTGTCACGACCACCTTCACATTTACATTGGAATGGTCTGGAATCGGCCTCTCGTTGGTCAACAAGCGTTTGGTTGAAGTGATATATATGACGATCGACAGCCTCAAGGTAGAATATACGGACAGCACTGTCGCGCAGGCCGTCAACGTGACTTTCGGCTCCCTTCAAATAGACAACCAACTACACGATGCCCTTTTCCCAGTCATCCTTCAACCAACGCCCCTTGGGAAACAGTCGGGAAATGTTGGCGCCCTTCCCACCATCCAGGCTTCCATTATCTGGCTCAAAGACCAAGGTAAGCGTTTTCCATGTACTGTAAATGTTGCGCAGTGACTAATTGGTTTTGAAGCCCACGGAGTTCTATTCGTCAAATATTGCTCGGTCCTGATACAGGCTTTGACAATCGAAGCCGATGAAGACTTACTGTTTGCCATCTATGACCTCACCCAGATCAAAGGGGCGTCTTGGGAAATAGATTCCCCTGAGTAAGACCACACCGTCCTCTTTGTGCTCGTATTCGGCTGACCATTGACCCAGCGTCTTGATCGCCAACCCAGGAGCAATCTCTGATCCAACCGTCTCATCGATGGGACAGGAGCTCTATTTCGAAGTCCTAGAGCTTCAGCCAATTAAACTTTCGCTCTCATTTATGCGCACAGAGCGGGTGAGCAGCGAGACGAGGTCAGGGAGCGCCCGCATCGCACGACTTTGTGGGCTGGACTGACTCTTTTCTTTCGCAGACTGAGTTTGCGCAACCCACTGGCCGTACTTGTCAATGCATTGACAATGGCCGTTGGCAATATCAACGACGCCCCGTTGGAAATGAATGCTCTAGGAATTAAGGACATGCGGTTGACGACGTCGGACCTGCAGAACCGGATATTTTACCACTACCGCCAGGATGTTTTGCGCCAACTCTATCGAATCCTGGGCTCCGCCGATTTCATTGGAAACCCAGTGGGACTCTTCACGAACGTCAGTTCAGGGGTTGCCGACATATTCTATGAACCTTTCCAAGGTGTCGTCATGCATGGAAACAGAGAATTGGGGATAGGTATCGCGAAGGTTCGCATCCGCCAATCCAACCAGACTGTCAACTAAACATGGATCCAGGGAGCCGCAAGTTTCGTTAAGAAGACCGTCTTCGGTCTCAGCGATAGCTTAACCAAATTTACAAGCAGCGTTGGGAAAGGTCTGTCGCACTATCGTCATTCAGGACTGCGGGACTGATAATGCAATAGGCCTGTCGGCTGCTACATTTGATTCCGAATATCAAGCTCGACGAAGGATGACCCAACGACGGAACCGTCCTCGACACGCCATGTAAGTCCTTCCTACCCGTGTGCAGACGTTGCTTGCCTGACGTATGAATAGATACGGAGTGGCCGCTGGAGGCGAGGCCCTAGCCAGCAGTGTCACCAGCGCGATGGAAGGAGTATTTGTACGTACCACGCCCCTTATGAGGGGGTCATACCGCTGAGATCATATGCGAACAGATGAAGCCTATCGAAGGTGCAGAAACAGAGGGTGCCTTGGGATTCTTCAAGGGTGTTGGCAAAGGCCTCGTTGGGTAAGTCGTTTCCGTGAGCTTGCGCACTATGGTTGACGAAACCCTTCTAGTGCCGTCACAAAGCCTGTAGTTGGAGTGTTCGACCTTGCATCCAATGTCTCCGAAGGTACCTTTACTTTAAAATTTCATTTCAAGCGAGCTCACGTCGCCCCAGGCATCCGAAACACAACGACCGTATTCGACAATCCTGAAAGGGACCGCGTTCGAGTAGTGAGTACATCAAACCCATCCTCGCCGCCGTCGACTTAACGATTTCTTCTAGCCTCGTTTAACCCCTGCTGACGGCGTTCTCAAAGTGAGCATGACATCGTTGAAATGGGGTTATATGTTGACCCTTGTTTCCAGCCGTATTCTTCCCGGGAGGCGCAGGGTCAATACTGGATGCGCGACTTGAACAATGGTGCTTACAGAAAAGATTTTTACGTTGCTCACATCAGTAAGCCAAAGCAATTGCTGTACAGGGCTCGATGAACTGATCGAGCGTGCTAGACTCTCCAACCGGGGACAATGTCGTGCTACTGACGCAGTCCAAAGTGCTTTCATTCTACTCGAGGAAACTGCGACTGGATTGGGAACTGCCATTCAATCAAATCCAGGGCGTAACCGCTGAAGACAATGGAATTCGTTTCGCTCATCGACTGGGCCGTGCACACGACAAATTCGCCCTTATCCCCGACAAGGCCGCCCAAACCTGGTTTTTTAACCAAGTGGCCGCTGTAGTACGATCTTTTAACGCTCGCCGACGGATGGATGCATGAATCACGGGCCGATAATTTTCAATACCATGTAACGAAATGACCAAAGGACAATACCATACTGTATAATAGGCAAGAATGGAACTGTAATAAAGATAGGGACACTATTGGAAGGGTATAAACTATAGGTGGAACGAAGCATGAAGTTAGTCCGCGTGTAAATTCAAGTGGTCTGCACATTTTCCTGGCCATTGGTGGACAGAATCGCTGTGGCCGTACTAGAGGCTCGGTTGCGAATGACTCCTGTGGACAGATGCTCGTCGTGGTCATCGCTGTCGGCTTCCCCGTAACTGTTTCTTGGACTGGCCGAGTATGCGCTTTGGAAGTCGGTGTCGGAATCATCAGTGATAGCCTTAGTATCGGCTCCGCCGACTGTGCCTTTGGCACCGGATTCTTCAACTTCGACGATCGTTTCTGGAGCAATCTCAAGGAAAGAGCTGGAGCCCGCTTGGACGGTGTCATGGTGACTAGTCTCGGACGGATCGAAGGCCTCTCGAGTTGGTGTCCGATTACCTTCGACTGACGACCGAACAGACGACTTCGAGAAAGTCGGGGACGGATAGGCAGTGTCATCAGCGTGGACCAGGGGAGTGCTAGTCTGAGTCGAAGAAGTAGTCCCGCTGCGAGTTCGCTTCTTGGAAGCTCGTGAGGGAACCCGCTTGCTTCGTGGTGGTCGAGGGTGGCTAGGAACTTGGTCATCTTCCTCACTTTCATGAGCTGAGCCGTAAGACTTGTACTTGGGACTTGTTTGTTCGGTCTTGAGGGCGGTCTCGAGCTGAAGTGGGGATATTAGCCAGACCTCAAGTATGCACAGTGTTACCGCACACCTTTTGCTGAATCTCAAGCACCTTCTGAGCGATTTTATCGCTCTTGAGGCTGATACCTTCATCGACAGCGCTCATACCATCTTGAGGAAGATCCATGTCGGAAGCGGAGAACCGTTTCTTCTTGACCGGTGGAGGCTCCTGCTCTTCTTCCGGGATTGTCTCTTGCAGTTTGTCAACGCGGATAGTCTCTTCCTGTTCGGCTATTTCCCCATACGACTCGGCAAGGGTGGAATCTGTTGCAAAGGAGCGAAGCTGACGAGACTTGGCCGCATCGCTAGCGCATCTTGAGCGTACTCCGGAACGTGCTGACATCCGAGACTGGGGTCGGGAACTGGCGTAGTCGGATTCATCAATGTCCACGGCCATCGATGCTAACGCCTTTTCGATCTGGGATTCGACCTCGGCAATCATTTGGGCACGTTCCATTTCCATCTTTTCCATGTTGGCCCGCATACGTTCCAGTTCGACCAAAGCTTCCTTGTGTTGAGCCTCCGTTTCCCGCAATTCTATGATGGGTGAGAATGAGCCTTAAGTACCCAAATCGAAAGACTTACGAGCATTGAGTTTGGCCTTCTCAGCAGCGGTCAAGGACACTAGTCCGGACAAACGCTTGGTCTCCCGCTGTTCCTTGTTGATCTTGGCCCTCAATTGAGACGCTTCATTGCTCAGCTTGCTTGCATATTGCTCAAAGGTTGCGAACTTGTCTCGCCACAAGTCAGATTCCGTCATCAAGAAATTCAAGCGTCGAGAAAGACGTCCGATCTTGGTCTCGAGTTCATCTCGTGCGTCGACAAACGCTGTGGCCCGCTTGCGAATGGAATGTTGGATGTGCTGTTCCGCCGCGCTCAGTTGTGGGGGTCTCTTGGGATTACCAAACGAGGTGATTCGCTTAAGCAGGGAAGGTTTCTTGAACTGCGACACCAAATGAGTAACGTCCACGGGGATATATCTGCCCATCTACCTTGTCTGCCAAAACAGAATCGAACGCTTGAATAATACGGGTGGAGTGCCACCAGTCGGGAGGTTTGATCTGATCCGCAACAGCAGCAGAAGAGGCGCCCCGTTTCGCCTGAATTTTGCACACGGGGCGGAAGCGTCCAGCTGGGAAGGCTTCCTTGAATTCACTGTGGCAAGCAGGATGAGTGAGAAGCGAAAGACCAAGTTAAGCATCACAGACCTTGGAATGCAGTGATCAGGATGGTAGTGAGATTCAAAGGCAGCAATCAACCGCTGGCGATATTTGTCACGCTGCTGCTTCGTTGAAATAACGCCAGGTGGAGGAGAGGGGCAACTCCTGTTGTAGAGTGTCAGCAATATGCGGTGAATCAGATAGGAATCCACGAACAGGTAATTGATGTCCAGGTCGCATACGCAGACATCGGGAGAGGGGTGGACGCTGTACCTCGCTTCTGTGGCGAGACCCATGATCCATGGGCCAGGATCATCGATGTAAATCTTTGCGTCCCGAGAGTGGACAGCGGGAAGGGCAACTCCATTCCAGCCCCGCAGTTCCACTAAATACTTGATGGTGTTTACGGCGATCTATTGGGAAATTAGTTGGTATCCATGAACACGCATCTAGCAACTTACACCCAACATCGCAGGATATCTCGAGAAAAATAAAACTTTGCCAGTCGGAGCCAGGGCAATCTGAGGCGGGTCATAAGCTTTGATAAAAGGGTCATGACATGGTGTCGTACCTCACAAATAGTCAAGATGTTATCGATGTTGAGACATTTAAATAGAGGCCACATTGTAAAGTTGATGTCGACCAACCCTCGTCCAAAGTCCAGTCCGCCGGGGAAACGGGCGATGACTTCCAAAGTGGAGTCACCGCCATCGCTTTTAGGACTCGCATCAAGCTTGACGAGTTCACCCGCCCTAGGAGCGGGGTGCGCAAGGATTTTAGATATTTGCAGAGTATGAGATTGCACGTCCTTGGAGAACCGTGCCCAAGATAGGGTCAAATAGTCGCGCATGAGATCGTAAACGGGGTGTCGGGATACAAGGGCTGGAGTGAAGTCAATATCCTAGCTCAGAAGTAGCGAGACGAGGGACGTACTCAGAGCATAAGGTAACCAAAACACGGTACCGCCGGGAAGGAAAAGGGTGCTTTCTCCAGGGCCGTGACCGATGGTGCTGGCAACTTCAAAGTCACTTTCAGAGATGGCGCCCTCCCCCTCCGTCTCGGTATCGGTCTCCGCGTCGCCCCAAGGACCGCGGGCACCCTTCCTGACTTGTTTGCGGGCTTGGACAGTGGGGTGATCCTCGCTAGCGGATCCAGAGAGGTTTGATCGAAGGTGTCGAAGGCGGGAGGTGACCGCCGACTGGGCCGACTCCTTGCGAGAGCGCCCAGCCTCGAGGGTGCGACGAATGGCCACGCTACGTTCGGCATCGGCGTGCGACCAAACTGTGAGACAAACGCCATGGTAGGTTACGTTGTTGGAGGATGAGGTGGAATTAAGGTCCGTGGCACTTGCGCCGGGACCTGTCGCAGAGGAATTATGAGTGCCCCGGGCAAGTATGCTAGGGGGTCCGAGATAAGCTGAGGATGGACGTGCAAAAGGATCGTCCGAATAGGGATAAGCGAATGTGGCGGCGGAGGAACGGTTGTCCGCTGTAGATAAAATCGAAGCTCGAAGTAAATCGCCGGAAGGAGTTGGCGCCAAAGGAGTGCTGGGTGCAGGTAAAGTGAATGTGAAAGTATGAATAGTGGACGCCGGCTGGAGGGTAGAAGCAATGACTTCGACTTCGCGGGTAAATGAAAGCTAGGAACATACGTGGTCAGTAAAGGGGAGTTGTTGACGAAAAGACGGAGGGCGACAAACCTTAAGCGCTTTGGAGAGCATCTTCCCGACCTCTTGCTTACTGAGAGCTCCAGCCCCTTTCGTAGTCTCCTCGCCCTTGCGACCTCGTTTCTTTTTTCCGCCACCTGCACCTGGGGTGACAGTACTACCAAGGACCTCTGGCCTCCACCAGCGGTTGACTGCACCCTCGCTGTGGTGTAAACCCATGACGGAGTCAGGGTCGGCCAAGGTCCATGTGTGGGGGGACTTTGGAAGGCCGGAAACCACGTAGAGGGAAGTCAAAGGTAGGTTGGGGACATGAGAAATGACTGGAGGGTCGCGAATGTCACGCAAGGAACGCGTCGAGACGATGGAGTTTCTGGTGGATGCGGGAATAGGCTCCATGCTGCGTCTGTGTCGAATGCCTAGGATGCGTGAAGCCTTGTCGTGGCGATTTGAGTTGGGGTCGTTTGGGCTAGAAGGGGACTGGTTTGTCACAGTAATGTAGTCGAGCTCATCGGCGAGAGCAGGGAGATTGTCTTGAGACTGGTGGTTATGAACAGTGGTGATGGTGGTTGTGGAAGAAGAGGGGTGTTGTGTATTATTATTCGAAACGTTAATGATCGGAATGAGTGACGAGTCCTGCGTGCCTGAGCTCACAGTCCTGGACGCCTCCATTTTAGGCTCGCTCTTCGTCGATGCCAACCTCGATGACCACCCTTTCTTTGCCGCTGTCTCTAGTGACTGGTCCGAAAACCGCGACCTCAGGATTTGCTCAGGGCCAAGCGAATTCGCTGGCACCATACTTCGTTGCTGCCGCATCGTTGAGACCATTCACGTAGCGCGTCTCTGCACAACTACGCTATGGTGAAGAAACTATTAAAAAAGAGAGGGGAAAACGAACGACGAGAAGGGTGGAGAAGAAGGATCTGTTCCACAGCGAAAATTGGGCGACCCTGTCAAACAAACCTCAGGGCACAATCAACATATGTAGTCCGAACACTATACACTCCGGCAGCCTTACGCAAAGTTGCTTTATTTGCTCCAATTCATTGCTTTTCTGCACCATCCCATGCCAAACAGCAATCGCCTTCGTTTTCCATACCTTTCTACTCCTCTCTCCCCCTTGAAATGCTATTTCCAGGACGTTTTCTTGTGGTTCGAAGAGGAACGAGCGTGCAGAAGTCGCGGAGCGCGCGTCTTCATTGGGAAAACCGCACATGGCGGGATCTCGATTGATTAGATCAAATCCTCAAACTCGCCCGCTATTCGCTTTCCTCCGGCCCCCTAATCCGCTTGGAAGGCGTCAACCGCATTTTCCACTCAAACGAAAGCCTCGCTCGCAGGGTCAGACAGCGTGAACTCTCGCTTATATCAAGTCTACGCGTTTGTCAGTTGTCTGCTAACTTTAAACGGCGCCACCAAGGACCTGGACGAAAACACAAGAAAGTTCCTTCGGAAGACGGCCTTCACTTCTCACACCCAAGCCCTGGCGCCTTGGAAACCCATACATATCCACATATAGTATATATCAGACGGCGCTATTTCTTATGGGTACTCTCCGTTGACCGGAATGAGCGCTTCCACAACATGAACCAAGCGCAGAAGAGGTCGCTGAGCTTAGGAGGACCCCCAAATATCGCGCTTAAGGTCGGAAGAGAATCCGGACAGAAAAACTGGGTTTTGGCCACAGGCCGGATGCGAAATCCGGACAGGAAGAGGCCAAAATATCGCGGAAGGCCAGATAAAATCCGGACAAAAGTCCAACAAAAATGCCATTTTCTGGCCCCCGACCCCGAAAAAAAGCGCCCGTGTGGGAAAATATTCCCTGATCCGGCCAGAAAAGAGCGATTTTAGGGCTCGAGGATGGTGAATTTCCCGGACAAAAAATCCAAAATTTGACCGTCTGGTTCCGGACGGCCAGCCCAGAATCTCATCCGGCCTTGAGGGGTATATTTGGGGGTCCTAGCTTAGGCTCCGAGTCTTTCAGGACGGTGGTGGAGAGGTAAAAGAAGCCAGTGTTCCATATAACAGAATCAAAGATATGACATGGTGTGGGGTCTGACGAACTGTGTGCTGGCCTGACCTTGCGCTTATCGACCGCACCTTTGCCGGAATGGATATGGAATGGGTTCAATTTTGCATACAGAAGTTCAATATACAATACGAATTGCCAGCCCAGGCCATCGGCCAGTGCCAGCCTACATGCGAAATCATCAGGTAAATCTGTCAACACCGTCATCGGGGGAATGGACAGTCATGATCGCGATTTCCGAAACACCTACCCTCAAAGAATGTCATTTACGATGAGAATACTACTAATCTAATTGACAGGTTCAATAACATTCAAGATAAAAGAATCTAACTTTTCGATCTGAAGATGTTAACCATCCACCTCGTCCACCTCGAAGAGTCTTCATCAGAACCACGATCCCGCTGCAAACCCTCCTCAGCACCATCCGCCCCTTCCCCTCTTTCTTGCTCGTCTCCAGCTCCTCCTTCAAGCTCTCCATCATCGGCATTAAGACCGTTCCTGGCTGCTGCATCCCCTTCGCTGACTGTCCTCCTCCGATTCGATGACCCTGGCGGCAACCCAAGCCCCAATCCCGCTTGCTGTTGCGAATGCCTCGACCGCCTCTCCATTGGCATAATTGCGAACCCAGGGCTTACAGGTGACAGCCCTATCTGGAAGCCCGCTGGATTCAACGGGGGTGATAGAGGGCCACCGTGTGTTGTCGATCCATGAGAGTGTCGGTACAACTCGTTGCCCACAGACGCAAGCCGGTGTTTGAGAGAATAACGCGAGCCTAGGCTTGGTGATGTAGGTAAATGCGTCGTGTTTCGTCGTGATAGACGATGCTGAGAAACATCGGAGGTGGTCGAACCTCTTCGTCGTCTGCAAGGCTGTGATGCTTCCGAGTCTGTTGATACTCGATGGTGCTTGTGTGGATGGAGGTCACTGAATGTGGACGCGTTGATGTTGGGAACACTCGACTCGGAACGCGTGCCTCTGTCGAGAGGTACAGGCCCAATTCTAGGAGGCCCGCTTGGTCTTGAAACGGGAACCTCTTGTAGACATGTCTCTTCGTCTTCTTCACGGGACACCGCTTCGTTACAAAGCATCTCTTCGGGCTCGTCCGTCCATGGTGTCACATCAACGACTCCTCCGCCAGCTTGGATGCTGACAACCCACACACCACAGAGCAAGACAATGATACCGAGGCTGACCAAAAGTAGGTGCAGCGGTCTGATCAAAGACAGTTGGTTAAAGTAGACAAGTCCATTAAGGATTGAAGATAGGTTGTAGAAGCAAAAAGCAGCTGGGAAAGTGCCGTTAGTCCCAAGTCACCATGAATTCGAATACCTGTCACTTACAGGGACAGACTAGAGTCGGATCAGCAAGTATAAGCGCTTTGTGCAGGTACCATAGCTGCAATAAGGCAAAGACGACGAGGCCGAGGACAAGGACCCACGACTCCCAGCGCCAGAATTGATTCTGACCGCCCAAGGTCAAGAGGAGCAGCTGAACACCACTCTTGGCAAAGATAAGGCACATGCCGGATAGGATGCCCGAAAATGAAGCGTAGGAGATTGCAATGAGAATGCGTGTGCGATGTAAACTGTTGGGCCCAGCCCGGCTATTGGTGTCCTCTGTTGTGCCATTAGGCTTAACATCTTGCAATAGAGGCGTCGTTTCATCCGCTACGAAACTCGCCGGGCCTGGAATGCCATCGTTTCGGGGCGGGTCGTCAGTTGCTGAGAGGTCGATTATATTGGATGACGGGGTTAACAAGGCAGAAGCTTCCCAGTCGTCGTCATTCTGGCCGAGCTTGCGAGAAAGAGCGAATTCTGCGATGTGGGTCTATAAGCATACACGGTTGAGGCCAGTTAGCACGCATGATGGTCTGAATATAAATATACTTACCGCTCCTAAACTGAGCAACACCACGAACACGAGGACTGAGAAGTATGCAGCAAAGGCCGGCCGTCTGAATAGCTCTAGCAGGTCTTCGAGCGACCTAGTAGGCTCGGGCACGATACCAAATACCGCAATCAGCACGGCACCTCCAGCAATCAGGATAGTACCGAGGATCATCCACGGGGAGAACACGTCGCCCAAAATCCAACGGGCAAAGAAGGCGTTCCATAATAGGGATACTGCGCCAAGCGGGGCGAGGATGACGACGGGTAGGGCGGCAATTTGAACTAGAGACCCGAGAACATTTGAAGAGATGAAGATGGCAAAACCGAGAAGCCATAGCCTGATACACAATGACCAATGTCAGTATTTCATGGGGAACACGAGTACCAACTTGGTCCATTCGGTCGCATGGTTTGGAATCTGGACTTACGGTCGTCGATGCTCGACCTTTCTGCGATGCTCGGGCAGAGCTTGGTTAAGGACGTGACTCTTTCTTTGTATAGTCAATCCCAAAGACTGGACGAAAGAGGCGAGAAGGCCAATGATGATGCCAAAGGGGATGGAGAAGGGTGAAGCTGGGCTGGGGTCGGCAGACATTATTGTTTGGGGCATGCTACTCAGCATTGTCGGGTCTGGTGGACGGAATTGTTGGAGGACATGGACTTGGGAACGAGTTCATTGACTCATGACCACGGAGAAGAAGGTGGAACGCAGGTGGTAACTGTAGTGTAGCCCTATCAACCTTGTCTGGCCCATTCAATCATGTGATCATCAATCAAGGACACCAGAGCCGCGCCTCGCGCGCTGCCTCTCGTCTTCCGCCTTCACAATGCCCAAGCCAATCGGCCCAATTGACGAACGTTTTTTGGACAAGGAGACTCTCAAGAACACATGCATTAAATTGACCGATGTGTGGATGACGCAGGGGGAGGGGGATAAGGCAGAAACGGTTGGGCAAGTTTGCACTCGACTCGGCGCTTTCGGGCAGTTGAAACGCTAACATACTTTCTTCGTAGCCTGGATGATATAACATACATTCTTCCGCCAGACACCCGGAACCCCTCGCATACTAAGATGGTTAACGCTCACAAAACCGATATCTATGGCATCATGACGATCGACAACTTGAAGCAACTTTCGGACGAGGGCCTCGCTGAAGTCAAGCGCCTTCATCAGAAGGAAGGCTTGCTCCTTCGAATACCCTTTCGCCTCGTTATCTGCTTCAAGAACAATATGCAAGCCAACTTCACTACCATTCGGGAGAGGGGGACAGACCGGAGTTCTTTAACCATTAGGTCACGGTGGGTATTAACATCTTCGACTGCTGAGTTCTCATCACCCGTTAACCTATGCACCAGTAATTACCTCCAGTATGAGATTTTATCGATACAATCTGCAACCTACGAACGATGTCGGAACTTCATGGACCGAACCCAACTTTACGAGATGATGAAGAGGTTGAAGGAAGACCACAACCAGCCCCTGGAAGATTGCACTGTGGAGTGGTACATTGCCAAGTACAAGGAAATCATCCGCCCCGCCGACAAGCATCGACGTCTCATCTGCGACAAGGACGATACCGATCACACCCTGAAGGACGGAACGTCGAAGAGACCACGATTCCTGCGTCATTTGGCGAGTTCGGATTTGAAGGCACGGTTTGCAGCACAGGCGGAATGGATACTGGCCAACCAGATAGCGACTGCGTCCAAGGAGACTGATGTTGTGAACTTGAAGAAATGGACACAATTCTGCAAAAAGGTTCAGAAGGCGCGGGAAAGGGCAGCAAGTGAGGGGGTGAGATGGGGGATACCAGCAGGCTATGACTTGGAGGAACTCAGGTTTAGTGCGGACAATCCTTTCGGTATGGAGAGGTTTGGTTCGCATAGAACTTATTGGAAAAAGAAGCTGCACAACGCATTGAAAAGAGTGTCTTCTCAAAGAAAGGCAGGGCAGAAAAAGGTACGCAACGTGAGGTTCGTCGGTCTCGACAAGCTTGCTGACACTGGTCACAGAAGGTGCCTGTTACATCGACTTCAGAAGCGTCTGATGTGGATGTCATCATGGGGGACCCTGAGGAGCAAGTAGGGTCGGGAAAACTCATCTATGATGATGATTATTCCGACTCCAACCTGAGCTCAGAGTCGGAATCAGAGTCGGAAGTTGAACTTGTTGGAAGAGCAATCCCCAGGGTGTTATTGGCAGAACCAATCATTGAACCAGGCTGCTTTGAGTGGTGCTGTCCACTCCAAGACTGTGAATACTCTATCGACTTGAAGAGTGCCATGCCACCGCGGTCCCTGTGGTCCCATACCAAAGAGCCGCAGGTGCAGAGGCGACTGTGGGACTTGGCGTCGGGACATTACAAGGAGCATTTGGCACGGTGGGGACTAGAGCTTGAAGAGAAAGGGGGCGAGCTCTCTGTCGTAGTCACAGGGAAAGATGCGCAGAGGATTGCGGGCAAGTCTCTCAGAGTCTATACGGGTAGATAGCCATCTATAATTTAATTATAGATGGTCTGCAGCGTGGTCACCGCTTGTTCCATAAAGGCGGAATGCAAAATCGTCCGAATCGAAGTGAAGGCCTTCCCGTATGGCCAGGGGCGATGAATTGAAGATTTCGGCGATTTCTTGAAGTCGTTTCTTCAGTCCTTCGACCTGGGTCTCGCTTGTATGGTTAACCGACGTGTCTACACCCAGAGTACGCATTCGCCACGCCGGTTTCGCATTGGGGTCGTTATAATCGATAACTTGAAGCGCAATCGTTCGGGATTCGTACTCAATGTGCCTGTGTGATGTGGAATCCGAGCTGAAGCATAGTTCTGGGGCATTTGGTGAGTTACTATCGATTTATTGAGGTACCTCCACTCACTGCTCGCCCCAAGAATCTCCACTGCAAGTTGAATGTCTCCAGCAATCCCTCCCTCCATAACCGCGCGTTGTACCGTCCGTTTCGACATCTTGTGCTCAACATCCAGCCCCATAACCGACCCTATGCGTTGAATCGCTTCTCCAACCTTCGCTTCAGCAGTTCCAGTAGCAACCATGTACCGGGCCAGTGCCCTTGCCTCTGCAGTGTAGGTTCCCTTATAACGAAGTCGAAATGCGCTAGGTCGGTTTATCATCATCTTCTTCTTTCGTTGCTTCAGGTTCTGATTCATTTTTTCGAGCCGTCTGCATCGTCTTCGAAGAATGGAATGCTTCTTGTTGAGGTCCTTCATGCTGTCCTTCAGATTGTGTACCCGGTCCTCCAGAGCCCCAACCACCTGTTCTGCATCGCTTTGCACCACGCCTAATTGCTTCTCCAGCTGCAGAACATACCCCTGGGTCCTACTGTGACTCGTCCTCGCCTGTTTCGCCTTGTCCTTCCATTCCCTGTTCGCCTCTTCCAGTCTCCTATTCCTCCTTCTCTCATTGTGGTACTTCTTTTGTACTGCATTGTATTTTGCTTTGTAGGCGTCCAATTCCTTAGATATTTGACTCGTATGTTGACTGAAGATAGGCGATTCGTTTAAAGCCGAAGTGCTTGAGGAATCCGTGGTTTTCTGGCGCCTCAGGTCAAGGGCTTTTAGCCTCATTGCCTCTGTGATAGCTTTCTGTAATGCGGACCGACGCTTGCGCTTACCGCCTAGCGCTTTTGTCATCTACTAGATAATGTATTTATGAACGACATATAAAAAAACGAGAGCAATACACCTACTGTGAGCCAATTTGCATTGAAAATACGCGATTCGAGGTGCTGCGCCTGGCGCGTCAAATTAATCGATGACTAATCAAATGAGCGCGTCGAGCCTCGATTTCTGGCTCGCAATGTCTGGACACGATGACAGCACATCTCAAGATGTTTCTTTCACCATAGCGTATCATTCCAGGGTAGTAAAAAAATGTTGTGAATAGATTTTGCCTAAGTGTATATAATGTGGGCTAAGCGCCTAGGGACAGTCACTTCGGACGCGACTCCAAAAAATCAACTCACGCCATTTTGGGCCTGTCGGTGATCTCTACCGGCTTTCTCTCTATTTGGAAGGCCATCGGTCCTGGGACCGGCCAGAGAGGGGCTGTCCGCCAATTGACGCACTGGGCCGGCCAAACAAACACGAGCAAACAAAATGCCGCCCCTGCACCGTTGCCCCTCCCCAATAATTATTATTATTATTATTATTTATAATCACGGCCTGCGCGTCAAAGGTGTGGGAACATCTGGACCGTTCCAGAAGCTTGGGGTGACGTCACATTCGAGTGCATTCGAGCAAAGCACAGGAGTGACCCAGACGTTCTGGAAATAAGGGCGTCTGGTTGGTTATATAGATGACGATTCCAAAACCCACAGATCACCAGATTCACCGCTTTCTTTTACTACAATGTCCTCAAACTTTGACTTTACAGACAAGGCTCAGCAGACAATAGCCGACTCTATTCAGTTGGCCAAAGACTATTCCAATGCCCAAGGTTCGTTCACTTATCTATTGCTAAGGTCCAGGTCAAGATGCTGATATCCTTTGTTCTCCAGTAACGCCCGCCCATATCGCATTTGTCCTCGTAAATGAGGGTATGGGGGAGGCAATGCCAGGTGCACCAACAGCATCTGCCTCGTCCCAACAGGGGCTATTTACCTCCGTGATACAACGTGCGGGTGGTGATCCGGTATGTGGACCTTTGCTTCTTGGCCAATCCTTCCCATGTAGCTTACAACCTCTGCTTTCAGATTGCCATTCGTCGAGGCATTCAGAAACTCATCGTCCGACTACCCCAGCAAAGCCCACCGCCCGATGAAACCAGCTTCAGCGGCACTGCTCTCAAAGTCCTCAGGGAGGCCCAGTCGCTCCAAAAGACCATGCACGACTCTTACATCGCTCAAGACCACCTCCTTCTCGCTTTATTGAAGGATTCATCAATAGAGGGCATTCTGAAGGAGAACAACTTGACCCCCGCCTCCCTGAAGACTGCCATCGAGCAAGCGCGGGGTAATCGTCGCGTCGAATCCAAGAGTGCTGAGCAGGGCTTCGATGCCTTGCAGAAGTACGCTGTTGACCTCACCGCTCTCGCTGAAGAGGGAAAGCTTGACCCTGTTATCGGCCGCGATAACGAAATTCGCCGTGCCATCCGTATCCTGTGTCGAAGGTGCGTTCAGTCTTACCTCTTGTTGTTTCACTTGCTCAATGCACTAACGTGTTGTCATTTAGGACCAAGAACAACCCCGTTCTCATTGGTGAGCCAGGTGTCGGTAAGACCGCCATCGCCGAAGGTCTCGCACAACGTATAGTCAAGCGCGATGTCCCTGCCAGTCTCATCGCCCGACTCTATTCTCTCGACATGGGTGCCCTCATGGCCGGTGCAAAGTACAAGGGAGAGTACGAGGAGCGTATCAAATCTGTTCTCAACGAGGTCGAGAAGGCATCAGAAGAGGGCGGTCCTGGCGTCATCCTTTTCATCGACGAACTCCATCTCATCATGGCCGGACGAGGCGCAGAAGGTGGCGGCATGGACGCTGGTAACCTTTTCAAGCCTCTCTTGGCCCGCGGCAAGCTTCGTTGTATCGGTGCTACCACCCTTTCCGAGTACCGCAAGTACATCGAAACCGACCCCGCTTTGGAACGACGGTTCGCTCAGGTCATTGTCAACGAACCTTCGGTTCCCGAGACCATCAGCATCCTTCGTGGTATTCGTGAGAAGTACGAGGTTCATCACGGTGTCCGAATCCTCGACGGTGCTTTGATCTCGGCTGCTACCCTCGCTCATCGATACCTCACTCAACGACGACTTCCCGACTCTGCCATCGACCTGGTCGACGAGGCCTGTGCCAAGTAAGTCTTCATTTATTAACAACCCACTATGAGACGCTAAATCGTTTCCCATTACAGTGCTCGAGTGCAGCGAGAAACCCAGCCGGAAGAGATAGACAAACTTCAGCGACGCAAGCTAGAAATCGAGGTCGAAATCCACGCTCTCGAACGGGAGAAAGATGCTGCTAGCAAAGAACGCCTCAAGGTTGCCAAGAAAAACATCTCCGAGATTGAGGACCAGTTGAAACCTCTCAAGGCTCACTACGAAGCCGAGAAGCAACGTGGCGATGAGATCAACCAGGTTAGGAGGAAGATCGACGAACTTAAGGCCAAAATTGAGGATGCAGAGCGAAGGTACGCCATGTCGCAATATGCTTAACTGATTGAAGATACACTCAACTTTGTTCCACTAGGTACGACCTCGCCACCGCATCCGATTTGCGATACTACGCCATTCCTGACCTCCAAGCCCGCTTGGAGAAGCTTGAGCAGCAGAAGGCTGCCGAGGCTGCTGAAGGGACTGGGGCAGACGTTGTTACTCCCGACTCCATTGCTGATATCGTCGCCAGATGGACCAATATTCCGGTAACCCGTCTGGTCACCACCGAGAAGGAGAAGCTGTTGCGCATGGAGAAGATCTTGTCGGAGAGTGTTATCGGCCAGCAGGATGCAGTCAAGTCTGTGGCCAATGCTATCCGCCTGTCTCGAAGCGGCCTTTCCAACCCGAACAGACCTATCGCCAGTTTCTTGATGGCTGGGCCTTCGGGAACAGGTAAGACGCTCATGGCAAAGACGGTGAGTCTCAATAAATGTCATTTTGATAGCTTCAGGTGCTAACTATATTTCTCTAGCTCGCCACAATCTTGTTCGACTCTCCCGATGCCATGATTCGTATCGACGCCTCTGAATACTCCGAGAAGCATTCCATCTCGCGGCTCATTGGCTCTCCTCCCGGTTATGTCGGCTATGACCAAGGTGGCCAACTTACAGAATACGTGCGCCGAAAACCATACTCCATCATCCTCATTGATGAGATTGAGAAGGCCTGTCGGGAATTCGTCACTATATTCCTACAAGTCCTTGACGATGGTCGCCTGACGGACGGTCAAGGTCGTGTGGTGGACATGAAGAACACTGTGATTATCATGACCTCCAACTTGGGCGCCGCCTACCTTCATGATATGCCAGAAGGACCCGTCTTGCCGGAGACTCGCTCGCTGGTTATGGGTGCCATAACTGCGCATTTCCCTCCCGAATTCATAAACCGTATCGACGACATCATTGTCTTCGTAAGTTATCTTACCCGTTTATGCTACTTCACGAATACTAACTCGACTTCTAGCGCGCTCTTTCCCACAAGGACATCCTCAAGATTGTCGACCTTCGCCTCAAGGAGGTTGAAGATCGCCTGGAAGACAGGAAGATTAAACTCGACCTTGATGCCGATTCGAAGCAGTACCTCATGTCCATGGGCTATTCGACGCAATTCGGTGCTCGTCCTCTAAACCGTGCGATTCAGAGTGAATTGCTGAACCCTCTCTCTGTGCACTTGCTGGCTGGCCGAGTGTTGCCAAACGAGACCGTCAAAGTCCGCTTCGATGGACCCCACAACCGGTTACAAGTCATTCCCAACCACGAGGGCGAGATGAAGGAGGAATGGATGGATGTTGACACGGACTTGGACGATGGCATCGAGATTGAGGAGATGGATTAAGAACTTGGTTCATTAGTACAGGGCGCGATTCATGGTCATTAAAAAAAGCTTTAGAACATTGTAAAACAGTTCCGTCTGCATTTGTATATTAGTCGCATGTTATATGTCCATTTTCTTTTTCTTTTTCTACTCAAAAACTTTTTACTATGTGCGAGTTGCGATACTTTAAAGTTGCAGCGAGGTTGACGGTAAGACGCGTGGGAACTTGTTGGCGGGGATCGGGAGAGGGCTGAGCTGGATTCTCACTGTTGCTCGACGTCGACCATTGCTATTTATTCCTTCCTCACCGTCCAAGGCAATGCTCAGCCGTCGAATTGCACCACAACTGAAGCGCTCTGCGCAATTCTTTGCTCGAGCAGCCAGCTCAGCTTCGTCTACCAAGCCCGAATCCACCAAGACCTCAGTCCCAGAGAAGAAGACAGAGAGCTCTCCACTGAGCGCATGGCAGGCTCCCAACTTTCCCAGTACATGGTCGACAAGCCAGAAACCGCGTCCTCAAGCTGGCTCCTCCCCCCGCTTTGAACAAACCAACATGGACTTGCAACCGCAACCTCTGAGCGCGATGGAACTCATTGCTCAAGAACCAATCCGCCTTGTCCAAGGCAGGAGTGCTGTTTGCGACGGAGGTAAGTTGGAGATTGCAATACCCCTCTCTCTAACCATTTTCGTCAACGTATGGCACAAGTTTTTTCAATAACCTCCCTGCCCAACTTCTTTTTCTGAAACAAGGAGACACGGTTTACTGACCCACTTTACCCTTTTGCGGACGTTAGGAGGAGGACCCTTGGGCCATCCCAAGATCTACATCAATCTTGTACGTCGAAACCTTCCTCAGCAATTTGTTGCCAACCATCGGAACCCCGTCCTCGTTGTCCTTGGGTTACTTCCCTTGTCCGCCGGGGTATCCGGACCCTGGTGGCTTGTCTCGTTGCTGCAAGTAACCGTTTGACTGACGTTGCTGTCTTTCTTTTTTTCTGACAGGATCAACCTGGTCCACGAGCATGCGGGTAAGTTGTCACTTTTCTCACCCAAGTCCTTGTTCACGCTTGAGCTGATGAATGAAATTACCTAGTTATTGGTGGGTTAATTCAGGTTCACTCCGCTCGTTTCGCGCCTCATGTTGGAATCGCTTGGACTGTTTTACAGTGGAATTCGATTCGAGCAAGACCCCCACCATCATCATTAGAGTCGGTCTCCACCTTGGGGCCTTGTCACGCCAGACAACGGATAGAATGCCTTCATCGCCGTATACAGCCTGTGGGACACAATCTTATTCTCTTCATTCGTGGTACCCATCGAATGTATTTAAACTTTCTGTCCAACCACACACAGAGTGCTTTGAGTGTTTCGAGTCTTTTTGGATTGTCCTACCCGAGACTTGCTTAAAATACAAGCCAGTGAGCATAAAAATACAACGGGGCTGTCTACTATACCAAGCTTCCGGCTATGAAATAGTGCACTAGGTGAACAAGTAAGGTATGTAACGGCAAAACAAAAAGGGATTATGCTGCGAAGTGCGAAAGAGAATAGAGTCGATGGTTCATTATAAAGTGTTGCTTGCTGTGCTTGGGGGGACTGCAACCTCCTGGGCGTCGGGGAGCTGCCGAACAATGAGCGACGTGTTGAGCTGCTTGCAAAAAAAAAAAAAATAGGGTGATGGAACAGACAATGAGCGAACAATGAGAGCACAAGGACATTCGAAGGGAATATGAAAGGAGTGAAGTGGCTATATCACAAACGAGGAGAAAATCAAACGAGTGTGGTCCGTAGGCAGGAGGTGGAAGGGCGACGGGCAGTGGCAGCAAGACAACAAACGTCTATGATAGGTCGCGTGGCAGAAGAACCAAAAGAAAGAAAAATAATAAAAAAGATAAAACCCAAAATAAACAACCAATGCCAAAGAGAAAAGGATCAAGGGTCCGCAAACATGGGCGAAGTCGGAGATATTTCGCCCCCTGCAACAGCCTCCAACTGAGAAAAGGGCGGTAACTTATTAGTCAGGGATGTAGAACTCAGAGGTTGGCCGGCAGGGAGCGGTAATGAAGGTAGTGGAGGGGGAGGTAAGGGCTGTCGAATAGGTCAGACAACGGTAGAACAACATAACATCAGGATCGAGACTTACGACTTTGAATATTGGGTTTATGGCCGAGTTTGCGGATCGCGGAGTCTGCCCCGTGGTTGGCGGTTGAGCAGGTGCGGAAGGGTTATTGAAAGGGCTGGGTGGTTGCTGCAGGTAGTTGTGTATGTCCAAAGGACTGTGCGGGCTGGGGCTGAATTGACGATTCTGTAGAGTAATATACGGTGGGGACTGTCCACCTAACCCGTTCTCTTTGATGTCTTGCACCTGAATCCAGGGTGGGTTGGGTGAAAGCGGCGGGGATAATGTGGGGGAGAGGGACAGCATGTGAAGTGGCGGTGGGGACACGCTCCCGGATATGTGAGGGTTGACGTTGAGATGAGCACCGAATTCATGAGCAAGAGATGAGGACCCTTCAAGGGAGAAGGAATTAGATGACCGAGCAGAGGGGGAAAAATCATCAAATGAAGTGCGCAATGATGACCGAGATGTCCGTGAGCTGGCGGCATGGTGGAAGCTCGAGTGGTGCCGTAGGCGTGATGGGCCCGGATCGCTATCCACAGTAGCGAAAGATATTGAAGATACCCGACTGAGACTGTGAACATCCGACGAAGACATCGAATGATCGTCGTCGTACTCGCGTCTGCGAGCTTTCGCGACACGCTCACCTGTTCCCCTCCAATCACGGTACCGGTCAAAGCTGACAGGAGGAGCTGGGGGCTCAGAGTATTTTCCAGAAGCTGCATGGAGGGTAGAATTGCCGAGGTTCCCCATGCTTTTCTGCCGGATAGGACCAGACGATGCTTGCTTGGTCCCCTTGTCGACCACACGCTCCTGATTTCCACCAGACCAGTCGATATCCTCTCCAACGGCTTCCCGAAGCATCCGGTTACGTTTGGACATGACTGCCCGAGCTTGTTCTCGGGCCATCTTCTCTGCAAGTTTACGACGCTCCTTCTCAGCCTCGCGGTTGATACGCTCGGCTTCCTTCTTCTGTTGCTTCTGAACCTCTCGAAGATCCTGGGGTCGTTCAGGAGACAGGTCGCGCACAGATTTGCCATCTGTACTCGACGACTGTGAACGTTTGCGTGTTCCAAGCGCAGTCGTAGTGACTTCGTCCACAGGAGGTAATTGGTGCGACTTTTCACTCCCAAAGATTCCAAGCGCCCATCTGCTCGATTTTTTCCCGAACGGACCAAGTTTGAGTGACTTGGGTGGGGGCATGGAATGCCCGGCTGGTGGATGATGCTCTGAGTGTCCGTTATTAGCGTGACCATTAGCATAAGGTTCCGATGGTGATGTGTCCATGGGATAGTCCGATGCAGGTTGAGGTGAGGGTCCTGTCCACCCAACAATAGGGTGTGGTCGGCGACCATTCTGAGCATGTAGAGGAATCGGCTGATGTGGAACGGAAGGTAAGGGTGTAGGTTGTGAGTTCTGTGGAGGCGGGACTTCCGGGAAGTGCGACGGTACGGGTGGAGGGCGGACATGATGTGCGGAATTTGAATGTGAAGGAGGTACATTGCGTGGAGTGTGCGAGGATAATGATGGGTGCGAGGAAGAGCCGTTGAGGTGGGACGACATCATCGGGATTGAGGTTTGTGACACGGAGGCCGCCCTAAGTCCTGAAGGCATTGGAATGTTGTTGCGATGGATTGTTTCGCGGAGATACAGGTGGTCAAGACATTGCTTGCTGGTCAGTCGTTTGGCAGGATCCCACCGAAGTAGATCACGAATGCATTGGATTAAAGAGCGCGGCACGGATGCGTCGAAGAGCGAGAAAATATCCTTTGGCTCAATCTAGAAAAGCAGCGTGATAAGCTTTCTTCCCAAGAACGTATGAATGAAACTATGACTGACTCTTGGAAATTGGAATCCGACGTCTCTCGCTAAGGAAACCCCGTGTGGCCACTGACCGCCTCCAACAACATTCCCACCATTGTCTCTATAGTCCTCCGCTGGATCTCCTAATACCTCGCAAACTCTAGCAACTTGATCCACTTGATCTGAACCGGGGAAAAGTGGCCTGAGGTTGACTAGTTCGGCCATGATCGTTCCCAATGCCCACAAGTCGACTGGATTGGAGTACTCGCGGCTGAGGAGGAGGACCTCCGGGGCCCGATACCATCGCGTCGACACGTATTCGGTGTATGGTGGACGGCTCCTCGTCTCCCTTGCGAGACCAAAATCAGCCAGTTTGATAATGGTAACGACATCCCTCTCCTTTGGTGCATTTGGGGGCGCGATTGGGGAAACCGGCGTGTAATCAAAAAGACCGACAGTCGTGACGAGAACGTTCTCCGGCTTCATATCTCGATGAAAGTAGCCATGTGTATGAATGTGGTCGAGTCCCAGCGTAATTTGTTGGAAAATTGAGGACACAAGCCCTCCAGCAAGCGGTCGGCCTTTGCGCGCCTTGATGAGGTGATACAGGTTGCCCTCCATGGACTCGAAGACGAAATAAAGTTCTTTGGATGTCGGCAACAGGAAAAAGTCGTAGAGAGGAATGATGTTTGGATGAAAAGGAATTGCGCGTAACGACTGGAAGAGATTCAGAAGAGGGGGTCGTGGGCGTCAAAAATAATTGGGGACTCACCTCGAGTTCCTTCAATTTCTGACACTCGTCCCAGCCTCCTTCCCACCGCTTCTTCATACGCTTGACGGCCACGAGCCTTTTCCCCGCCCATTCTGGTCGAGCGCCTTGGCCGCATTGCATCGGGGACAGGGGTGTGTTTGGGGGCAAGGTTGTATGCCAGTCGCAGAGCCAGACGGTGCCAAAAGAGCCATCCCCCAGGACTTTGATGGGTGTATAGGACCGTGTAGAGCCTTGAGTGGCCGGTTAGAGGGTAATGTGAGTAGATATTGAGGAGAACATACTGGTCTGGGAGGAGCCAACGACGAGACGATCATTGTCGATAGAGACGCTGGGGATGCCGACGACGGTGATAGTCTCTCTAAGTGGGGGCTGCCTATTGCGTGTGGGATTGGCATTTGTGTTGTTGTACATGACACGGCTGGCATCGGCCAGTTCGTCCTGTGGTTGTCGTCGTCGTCTTCGTCGTCGAGACCGGCAGTCAGAGGGACATGTGTGTAAGAAGGACAGCAGAGAAAAGGAAGCCTGCGAATCAGTTATTCACACCAATTAGTACCCCCGCCAAGCAATTCTCCATCGAGCTTCCACTCGCAACCGATTGAACCGAATATCTTTGCCAAAAACATCCGTGAACATACATTTTTTGCAACCTTTTCGGATCGTAGTCGCTTTTGGTGATATAACGTTGAACAACTCTACAATATAATTACACTAAATTCAATATGGAACCTCGTTGAATAGTTTCGAAACGCTCTCTCCGTAGTGGCTACGTCGAATCACCTCCCCAAGCACCTTCCCGACGTCAATGACCTCAATCTTCTTGCACAAAGCCTGGTTATGCTGTTGCGGAAGTGTGTTCGTCACAATCAACTTCTCCAGAGTGCTCTCCTCCACGGTTTTAAGCGCTTTACCGCTGAGGATACCGTGCGTTACAAACGCAAAGACCTTGGTGGCCCCCGCTTCCGAGAGGTGTGATGCCGCCAAGCAGAGTGTCCCACAGGTGTCTGCCATGTCATCAACAAGAATCGCGATCTTCCCTGTGACATGCCCAACGAGGACCATCCGCGAGACCTCGTTCGCCTTTTTGCGCTCCTTGTGGAAAAGTGCAAAGTCAACCCCAAGTCGATCCGCTATCGACGTAGCACTGCATTCGACCAAGTCAGCTGTCTAAACAGATGCTAAAAGATCATCGCCGTACCGTTTGGCACCGCCTGCATCGGGCGAGACGATAACCACATCCTTGATATCGAAGTGGGTGCGAATGTAGAGGATGATAGAAGGCTCTGCATATAGCTACATCCGAAATTCGAAAGAACATGATTTAAACACAAATCTTAACCAAAGGGTGGCGATCAACTTACACTAATTCAAAGCATAGGTCAGAGAAAGCGTATCTCGGGCAAGGGATGAAATGAATCTCACTTGTCGACCGGAACATCAAAGAAACCCTGGATTTGAGATGCATGTAGGTCCATAGTCTGTGAAGTGCGTGTCAGTTCCATTCGCTACGCACAAAGCTAACCGGGACCACTGACGATAACGTGGTCGCATCCCGACTTCTGGATCATGTTCGCTACCAGCTTCGCAGTGATCGGCGCCCTGCTTTTGTCTTTCTTGTCTTGTCGGGCATAGGGGAAGAGGGGGATGACGGCTGTTATCCGCTTCGCACTGGCAATCTTGCAGGCATGGATCATTATGCAGAGCTCCATGAGTGAAGTATTGACGGCCCCGCAACCAGTATTGATGATGTATACATCGTCCTCTCGAACGGATTCGTGGATCTTGACAGTGGTTTCGCCAATGGGGCTCCGGGTAACCTCTGCTTTACCCAGAGGAAGACCAATGCTGAACACGAAAGTCAATGACTTCTGAGACTGCCTGAGCAGCAGCGAAGTGGAGGTACCGTCGTGCAATAATCTCGGCTAGTTCTGGATGGCTAGTCCCTGTTCAAAACAGACCAATGGTCGTAGACCGTGAGCTATTCGGGGCCCCTAGAACGATTCAGAAACGTACCAGCAAAAATTTTGATTCCGCTTCCTGTTAGCATGTTGGTTATGGGTTGGGGCGTTGAGGAGTGGTGATAATTAGTTACAGAAACAAGTCCATAGAACGAATAAAGTACAGCGCAAGGGAACTGAAAGCAAGAGAATGTAAAGGAGAAGTTATGGTTTACCCACTCCGCTGAAAAAACTAGTCGAGAGCGCGGGGACCCAGATAAGATCCCGAGTCCTGGTCACTGTCACATGATGATGGGAATTTATGGAAATTCAGCAAATGCCTCTTTAAGGAGGCTACCCGGACCCTCGCTGCCACTCGAGGTTATTCTTGTACGGACCCGACTGTTCTACTACGCCTATGGTCGGCTCCCGGTGCTCTCCCATGCACCTTACTTATCAATCTTTTGTTTTGAATGTTCCAGTTCAACTTTCCCGGAAACGGGCTTCTTCCTGCGAGGAGCCTCTTGATGCGATGGAATAACACCTGGCGCCACGCCACTTATCTTGACAGCGCCTTCTGTCATATGTCCAAAGACAGCCCCGAACGGTAATGCGCGTGTCTAGCGTCCAAGCCCCCTCCGCCAAAACCAAAAGAGGCGTGCGCATCTTCCTTTGTCCTTACAGAACCGCCGTTTCTAGCGTTTGCCTGTCTTCTACACTCCCCAGCTTGCTAGAAACAACTAATGGATGTACTGATTGTCTGCGGAGCTCTTCATCGTGGGCAGCGATCTCACCTTTTCGAAGTAACCGCGAATGGCAATGATTGCTCCCTCCACGACGGTCGCAAAAACCTTGAGTTGACTCGGGCATTCCAAAGGATTCATGACAAGAAGACAGCTCGAGCCTCGAAACCACAATCTCCCATTACGGTCCCATCCTCTCGTTATGCTAAGGACAGATGTTAGAATCACCGCATGTCATAGACAGATTCCTCGATTGTCGTGATGTTGCTTGAATGAAAATCCTACCTACTTCGTAGTGGATATTAGTCCGACGAAGTTATCTCCAAGTGTTTTCCCGCGTATATTCGGGCGCTCTCGTCGATCCGAATCTGACAGGCGACTTGGTTCGGCCACGAGAGGCTCGACCAGATGCTCGCGGTATACTCGCCCCCGGATTAATCCAGGTAAAACCATTCCCCTTTCCTCGGCCAACTCGCCATAAGACTCTGGCCGCCGAAGTGACCATGGTATTGTGGGCTATGGAGCCAGCGAAGTTTCGAAGTGGACATTTCAAACTTACTGGATGCCCACTCGACCCAATCAAGTATTCCCTGGGCCGAATTGAAGAAGTTGCAGTTCTGGATAACAATTTGTGTATTCGATACAAAGGCTAAGACTGGGTAGACAAGTGATACAACGGATGTTTACACAATACAATGACGACGTTTGCAGCGACAAAAATTAGATCCACGGATCAGAAAACGAGTGTGATAGATTAGAATCATCGTGCAGTGGATGGAAAGCACGAAAGGAATGGACGACTAAGTCGAGAGCGGGAAGACAAGGGCGATAATAGGTTTAAGTTACAGTGGGCCCAATGGTCGAGGTTGAGGAGGAACGGGTAAGGGTGCTGGCATACCTTGGGGCTGCTGGGGTGGGACAGGATTCGAAGTCAAGAGAGACAACAGAGCACTGGCAGAGGGATTAATGGGTTTAGTCGCAAGGGACGGGCCCGGGGGCATAGGTGCAGTGGAGAATGGACGAGGTCGGAGCATCGGGTTGAGTCCATCAGGATGAGGTGGGCCATCATGTTGAAAGTGTGGAGGGAAGCTTGGGTTAGGTTGGTAAATGGCCTGTGGACCAGGTGGGTACATGGGCTGGGGCATGCCAAACATAGTAGGGTAGGGAGGAGAGAAATGCGATGGCGGAGAGCTTGGGGGAGCATTCGGCCGTCCTCCATTAATCAGTGAAAGCAACTGATGTTGGTTCATGCTCATGGTACCCGGAGCGTGGTGACCTCCGCGGTGAACGCCCTGGCTTGTCCTGGATCTTGCCATGACGTCCTGAAGGGGATGAAGTTTGCCAAAGTTGTTCGGCAAAGGCGGGAGAGGCTGTGGGCCAGTCGTATGATTAGCATGGAAATGGCCCGTAGATGCTATGTTAGGTCGGCTGAGTGAAGGAGATGTGGTCGGTGGCAGACTTCGGGCGTCTGGCGTTAGAGCGTTCCCAGCGATAGCAGGCGTCCTACGAGCAGACTCATTCGCAACGGATTCCAACAAGGCGAGTTGTTGGAGCTGGCGTGCAGATAATGGGGTTGCTGTTGCACGGGAAAGGTAAGGGGAGATATCCGCCGTTGCTTTGCGCACGACAGGAGAACGAGGAGCAAGCGTCGAATTTGTTGGTGACATCGGCTTTGCCTCAGACGGACCAGGGCTTGTAACCACTGCATTGCTCGCACTCTGAGCACCGGGGTCTTGCTGAGCAGGTTGGTTAGGTCCGTGAACAGGTTCGGGGGCCGGAGGGATGGGAACAATCGTGGATATCGATGACGTCGTTGTAGACGAAACATTGCCTAGTTGGGGGTTATTCTGCGGCACGAGCCCAGCTTTGTCGGAAGGCGCAGCGTTGGCAGATAGCGTAAGGCCAGTCAACAGGCGGGCAAGTTGCGGGTCCATCGATTCCATCTGCTGACTGTCGGGATGGTCATTTGCCATGCCTTCTTCTCCAACAATCTTTACACCTGTCGACTCCGCGTAGAGCGGTGAAGGTGTCTGAGGGTCGCCGTTGTCCATAGAGGATGACTGAGAGCTTGAATCTTGCAAGGCATCGGGCTCCGATGGTGGGATAGGAACGGGCACGGGTGATTTTACCTTCTTGGGCGTCGCACTTTCCGTCGAACAACCCTTGCGACCCTTCTTCGGTTTATGAGCATTGATCCAAGCTTTCAAGGGGCTATCGATACACATTCAGAGTGGGTCATGAGAAGGGGGATCGCAATCACTCACCCGACGAACGGTGAAATCAGGTAGAACTTCCCGGCGGGTTGCTTGTTTCGCTTCCACCCTGGCAGGTCGACCAAACGGAACCATTCTATTTTCTGGAGAACTGTCAGCGCTCAAAGCCTGCGATGTGATGGAGCATCACTTACGCTGATCTCCTTGCGCGTCTTTGTCCGGAAAGGATAATCTTCTGGAACGCCCGGTACAACAAACAGCGTGACCAGTTGCCCACCGTTGACGGTTTCAAGATAGTGTGTTGGATTTATTTTTCCGGCTAGATTGTAACCTGTTTCCTCGAGAACCTGCAACCCGCAAACTCAGCTATAGTGGCGATTTCCAGAAGATCTCTCCTTACCTCGCGGACAGCGCATAGATGCTTCTCCTCCACTTCGTTGATCTTTCCTTTGGGGAAGCCCCATCCAGACGACGACTTCCAACCTTTGACAAGTACGCACTATATCGAGTCAGCGTCCTGGACGCATGATACCAGAAGACGGAAGGTTACCTTATCCCATGTGCTGTTGAGCATGATTGCGCCGCACACTGGTACTTTCGTCTTGTATGCCATGAACTTCTCGAACGCTTCTTCATGATTCCAATGTTGTAATATGGGACAGTGCGTAAACATCATTGCAGTGAACTTCTTGAGTGGAAGGGACGGGCATTTGGGATTTTGCTCTCGGATAAAATCGTCGTAGTACCAATGTCTATGAGGCCGACGGTTCAGCAAGACACAATCGAAAGAGAATGGATGGACATACGCTTGTTCGACTTGAAAACATATCCGTTCCAGAGATGCTAGCTCTTCGTCCGGTAGGTTGAGAATGAAGCGACTGGACCGAGGATGGTTTGTTAACAGACTCTGATCATGAGGTGGCAGACCGACCTTGTCAGATCTTCGAGAATTTCTTCTTCAGTTGCGTCCTTGTAAGAGAATGTGTTGACCGTCTCAGCGGCGAACGGGGCTGGCAGCTCTGGCGAGGAAGAGGCCATGATTTGTGAGTAGAAGAAAGTAAATGAACGTCGCTTCTGTAAGTCAAGGGACAGAGAGAGAAATGAGATGCAAAGGGAATTGAATGAGTTGAGTTTAAGAATGTGAGAGTCGATTATAGCGGCAGTACTTGGTGGGAGGAGCACTGGAGCACCAACCCTGAACAAAGCCGAAGCCACACTGCCTCACGTGATCCGATCCAACTTTTCAATTAAATTCCGTCGTCAAGCGGACTTGGACAAGACATAAAATAGCATAGCATGATGTGCATAGCTTAAGGCATGTACAATAAATACAACAACCCAGCAGTCCCTTCACTTGAAACCCATCCGTTTCGCGTATTCTCTCTCCTCTTCCACTGTGAGCATGTCCGTCCCAGTCCAATTCGCCGAGCTTGTTCTGGCCCTGAACCGGCTCGTCCGCGTCCTGAAGATCTCCTCCATTCTGAGCGGTTTAACAGCCCCGAAGATGTCATCCGGATTGATTGTGCTTTGCAGCTCCAGCGCCTCTTTAAGTTCCGGAGACTGTGCCCAAGCAGGGGGATCAAACGTCCGGGGTCGATCCTCATCTTCAGAATCAGAATACTCGCTGTTGATGTCGGGCAATTCGATAGCCTCGCTTGGAATGAGGGGCTCTGCCTGCTTAGCTGCCTTCATTTGCGCCTTCGCTCGAGCTGCCATTTGACCCTGCAAGAGTTGAGATGGTTGAGAGACGTCATCGTCACCCGCAGGCATCTTGGATTTGCCCTTATGAGAGGACGACGATGCAGCCTTGGGCAACTTGGACGATTCCGCAACGGGTTTGCCGGACGAAGACCCTTGTGATTGAGTCGGTTGATTTGGAGTAGTGAAGGACGAGAACGTAGCTGCGGATTTGAGCGCAGGTTTCAACTGAGGCTTCCCCAGCGTTCCAGAGGCCGTCTTCTTGAGAATCGACTTCTTCTCGGGCTCAGGCTTCTTGAACTTAGGTGGTTCCTCGTCCTGAAAGACACGTCAATTCCTGGACACAGCCTCAATGGCTCCAGACATACTTTCTTAGAGGAAGCCGCAGGTTTAAGCGGGCGTTTATCAGTCATCTCGTCGCGATCCCGTTTGCGACGCTCGATTTCCTCTTTCAACTTGCGTTCCTCTTCCAGTGCCTTGGCCTTTTCTTCCTCGGCCTTCCGTTGCATTGCAGCCTGGCGTCTGATTTCCATATCTTTGAGGCGAGCTGCTTTCTTGTCGGCCTCTTCCTGTTGCTACAAATTATATCGGTGCTCAGACTCCAATACCAAGTCAAGTTGGGCGGCATACCTTCTTCGCCGCCACCGCAGCCATTTGCAAGACCTTTTTTACTTCCGGCTTCTTCTTGCTAGTTCCCAGAGCACTACTTATCAACTTGGATGCCTGGTTCAAGAATCCTCCGCCTTGCGATTGAGACGAAGAAGAAGATGCCATTGACATCTGACTCTGAGGCCTGAACGCCTTGGTCTACACGCACGTAAAATTAGTGCCACAGCCATCGAGCAATCCAAACGAACCTACCTCGGAATGCTGACTAGTGGATTTTGCAGCACTGAGCACACTCCCCTCCAATTCATCGTCTGCCGCGTTGTCGCTTTCGGCGCCATCGTTAACCATGTCAACGTCGAAAGCTCCTGGAATCGCGCGGCCATCCTGGGCCTTGTCTGCTTCTCGACTGTCATTGGTCACTTGAGTGTTGGATTTTTCCAACGGGCCAGTATCTGCCCTCTGACTTTGCGAGGGTAAAGTACTCCAGGTCATGCTGTCCTCTTTGATGTTCGCACCGAACGTCCATTGCATCCCAGCCGCGAGCTTCTCATCCACAGGCCAGCTATCATCCTCGTCGCAGACATTCATTGGGTGCTCGTGTTGAGTTTCATAGGTCGACGTATACTCGGTATCCTGAGTACTGGGCACCCATGTCGGAGCGTCATCCACCTTATCGAAGATGCTGTCGGATCTAACACTCTCGTAAGTCGACTGAGCCGTAAGGGGAGCCGGGGGAGGTTTGAAGGCGTTGAACTTGGGCGACGTTGACGCTAGGCCAAGCCCAAGCTGCGGCTGCGCGGAGAACACTCCGGGTTGTGGGTGGAAGACGCGCTCCTTTGCTGGCAGCGACGGCAGAGGGCGAGGTGCAGATGGTGCTGGTGCAACGAACACAGGTGTCGGGTGACTGAAAACTGGTGCGCTCGGGGCCGAGCTTGACCCCGACGGAGGCGGTGAATTGGGAGGAGTGGTGCTCGTACTCTCTCTGGAAGCGGCATTCTTGCTTTCTGAAGATTTGGATGAGAAGGACAAGGGTTTCTCGGGAATCTTGTGTTTTTCCTTTATACGACTATCGCTCGGGAAGAGATCGGACATGCTCAATCGCGGTACCTCTTTCGCAGGTGGTGCAACATGTTTCTTGTCCACCTCCATCTTCGAGTCGGAATCGCGCTCTTTGGATTGAATGGTAGTCGTAGCTCCCAGGAAAGGCATCGTCTCGTCCTCTTTGAAATTTCTTTCTGCGATCCGAGCTTCCGCTGCCGCCTTGGCCTCTGCGAAAGTGTTCGCCGCTACTGTGTCTTCCGAACCTTTGGGGTTCGTCTTGTTCACGCGAGCCCCGAGGCCTTCGACTGTCTTCTTCAGGCGATCCAGTACACCCTGTGGGGAGGGCAAGAAGCCCAGTGTTTCAGCTGTAGACTTGGGCCCTGAATCGACCGGCGCTGGCGGCTGCTCCGCTTGGGACTTTAGCGGCGCTACATCGCTTTCCAAGTTCTTGGTGGCTTTCGACTTGCGTTCTGAGGAATCCCAAGGGGTGGTGGTGCCTTGGGATTCGTTGACGTCGTCGCTCTTTCGCTTCGAACTTCCGGCAGTGGCCTGCGTGAGATGATATGATGAGAAAGCGGGGGTCACGCCAGTCTGCATGACGTTGGACTTCTTGGCGGTCGACTCTAGTGCCTTGACTTCGCGAGCCGCCCTTAACCAAGAGGTACGTTTGCCTCCCACCCCAGGGCCAGGCGTGGTTGTGCCGAGTGTGGTTGCACCCATGGATGGATCTTTGAATGTGCGTGTAGACTTGCGAAGGGGACCGGGTTCAGGAAGAGAGGGAATGTTAAGGATGCCTTTGGTGGTCGTGTCTTCATCTTTGAGGGGAACCTGCATGTCCACAACCTCCTCTACTTTGAGAAGATCGTCTTGAACCCGCTGTTCTTCTTGCATTTCGGCGCATTTGGGTGGTTCGGGTTGCGGCTTGGGCTGCTCTTCCTCAGACCTCTCCTCGGTGACAGGTGGTTCCGCACTGGTAGGGAATGTGGAAGATACAGGGGTTCCGTTGGCTGAGTGATATTCGGAGGGGGATGGTGCTGAGGATTGAGGCGAGGTATCCCGCCCACTCGATTTTCTCTCAGCGGTGGCTGATGTGCGGTGTGCTGGTTCATCTTGTTGGCCTGGTGGCGCCTGTAGGACAGTGGTAGCTGGCGTCGGGTCTTCGATGGACATCGCGGAGTCGTTCTCGTCGTCTTCGGCGATCATAGAGAGATTGTTTGCTTCCTGGTTCGATGCAACGGGTACTGCTAATTCTACTGCCAGATGTTTGGGTGGGGCAGGTGCGCTATCGTGTTCGGCACGCAGATCCTTGGATTGACCGCCATCACCGGGCGAGGGGTGTACATGTTCGTTCTGCTGCACGGGCTCCGTAGCTGGTTCCACCGACTTCTCGCGCTTCGCAATTGGGGGGAACAAAGACTTGGTTGCAGATGCTTTCGGTGGGACGTTTTCGTCTTGTGTGGGTTCCTGTTGGTTGTTTGAGCCACATCTCCAAGTAGATATAGCAAATGCACGATACCAAAGAAAAAGATATCGGATTTCCCAACTTGGACGCCAACTTGGGCTTCTTCACGATAGCTTTCCGCCGTCCGGGCGTCTTGACCAGTTCAATGAGTGGACTTGAATCCCAGGTAAGCACACGACTTTAGTGGCGCAGAGAAACATACTCACTCTTGTTTTGCGCCTGAAAGTATGTTGTCGAGGTAGTCGTCCAAGAAGAGAAATCCATGGGTTTGAACTTGCTGCTGGAATATCTGTCGACCCGAGTCACTGGCCATGTTGAAGCGGATCGAATTTGCCCATTGGAGCAAGCCGTCTTGTGACATGGTGTTCATCGCTGGCGTCGACGTTGAGTCGTGGAATAAGCTACCCATCGTTGGGTGTAGAGGACCTCGTTCAAGTTCAATTGAGCGAGTGGCGACCAGGAAAACAATACTAACCCGCACGGTGAAACGCGTCCGTCATGTGATCGTGTCTTGAAATCGTGTAATACTTTTACCATATATATCAGCCTCAATGACGTCGTTTTCTCAGGGTGAGGAACTTCACGGCTTACTTGCTTCCCTCCCTTTCACCATTTAAGTACATGTCGTCGAGCTCCAATAAACCGCCAGACCTTGACCTCTCGGAATACTTGGACGTCTCTCAGGAAGAGAACCTGACAGAGGATGAATACCGTAAGATCTACGAGGATGGGGAAATTAGACGGTTCTTGCACGTCTTCTCATCGGTATGGGTCCCTTTGCCCACTTCACCTACAAAGTCTCATTTTCAGCGCAGTATGTCTCTGAGGTTAGGGCCGTAGACTCTCCAGATGACGAGGAGCCGCAGTGGCCAGAGAACCATGATCAGTGTCTGTCCGAGTATGTTGCTCGGGTAAGTCGCACCCCATCCCCATACCACCGCAATTTATCATCCTTTTTAAAGGATTGGGTTGAACCCAGGCTTCCGCCGACAAGGCATGTCGTGCCCCCCTTCACACTGGGAAAGGTTCGCTTGACTACGCAGCGGCTGTACCTTGCAATCCAGACAGCGCTCGTTCCTTTTGTTGTATCCAGCTACAATCTCGCAAGCTGGAAGTACCGGAGGCAAAGCTTTATATACTGCTTGGTGGGTATTCTTTTGCAATATACATCGTTTGTGCGCCTCTTATATTCGGGCCCATGGCTGTATTGGCTCTTGTGGTGGAATGATCTTTTGTTACCGGCCCTCATTTTGTGGCCTGTTCTATATGCTACCAGCAACAGGTTACAGTCATATCCCCGCGGGCAAAAGCTGCGAGACTACCACGAACATGTCATGCAAGCAGACCAATTTGGAAACAAATTATCTGAGCGCATTTCTTCCTCCACCTCATTCGATTTAAAGGAGGTGTATCGCCTCATGAAGCTCGCGAATGAAACAAGGAAACTCCAAGTGGGATCAAGTCGAGCGAGGACACGATCAAGAACCCCAGAAGGCGATCGAAGTGCTCCTGATGCACGTCCTGGGAGAGGAAATCCTCTTCGCGAAGTCCCTTCCAGCGTCGATGAACAAGAGGACGACCTTGAACTGCGAGACTTCAAGAGGCTTGCCCTCCATGTTGCGACTTGCATTGTCGACTTGCATGAGAGATTCCAAAAGTATTTTGTTCTTTTGTCCTTCGGGTCTGCGATGGAGTCTGATGCAACCCCCAGTATATTCAAATGGCGGAACCCTGCTGCTTCCAAGCGCTACACTCTGGTAGGGTACTATGCATTACTGTCCCTTTCCTCGCAGTGCTCATCTCTTTCACAGGCCCTTTTCCTTCTCTTCGTTGCCGTTCTCCTTGTGCCGACCTGGTATCTGGCCAAGGCGACATGGTTTGGCGTCGGCTTTGTCTTCTGGCATGTTACCCCTGTCATTGACAGCCTCAGTCCTCGAGGGTTCAGTCGGTAAATCTTTCTGTCAATCAGTTGTACGACACAGACCCACCCTTCCTCCAGGCTTCCACCTCTTTTCGGAGACGTTCCAACAGATACCGATTATGCAATGAAACTCATCTCTCAACGGGTTGCCTCTGGCCAGCCTGTGTTGCCTCCGCCGTCTCCTCATAAATTCCATTCCCGTAGCAAGTCTGAAGAGACTAAGCCGAAGAAGCTTTTTTACGCTAAAGGAATAGGAGAAATTGGCAAGTTGATGTCCCACGAGGCACAACGGATTCAGCGATATGCAACGGTATGTCTTATTGCCCCCTCCCCGACCTCTCTCTGGAAATGCTCAGCCTCTACTTCAGGACATATCGGAACATACATCCGGAGGGAGACGCAGATTGCATCCGGTTATTGCGAATGCAATCGCCATTGCACATCCCACGGCCAACGCGGACGTCCACAGTACGTTATTGAGCCCTTCTTTCGTTTTCCCTCGCTGAGCCATCCCGTCCAGCATATCCCTGTCATTACGGAGCAACTACTCCAGGACTGATCACATTAACGCCCAGGCGACTTTACTTCACCTCTCTTTTCTCGGACAGTACGAAGAAAGAGATCGCTGTCGATGATATTTCCGGCGTCAAGAAGGCAGGATTGCTCAAGGGATTGCACATCACTGCCCATTCGGCTGGGGCAATCACAGAGGAGGAGGTCAAATTTTCTTACGTTGCAAACAGGGATGATTTATTTGCTAGACTTGTCGGGCTTGGAAAGCAGCGTTGGAAGAGCATCTAGCATGGCTCTTGGAAGGCGGTTGACAGGTTGTAACCTAAGCGATTAATGACAGGTGATGCAATCTGGGACACTTAGATAGAAGCCACTCCTTCCGCTACATTAATCTGGGGCTCTTTTTCACGCCTTCAACACTCTCATCCATTATGTATGACTGTCTTTCTCTTTGAAACACTCCAACATATATATCGCCCTCTATCGTTATTCTCGTGCCTTGGCTCGCTATGTTTTTCACGCCCGAACTCCTTGCGAAGCGGGACAGTGGTTTCGGCCTACTTTGGTGCTGCCCTGTCCAGAATCAACACTATCTTGGCCCGCTCACTGACTCTGATATAGGCTAGCCGCTACGCTCGGCTCAAAATCCGCCTTCAAAAGGCTTCCCAGGCGATCCGTCATAACAGCGGACATATCTGAATTATGCGACCTCATCTCCCAGCCCGCCGAACCGCTGGCGCTCCGTCTTTCCAGTAACTTGATGTTTGGAGTCGTGCGGTACGCCAGACCCTCTCTCTCTCTCTCTCTCTCCGTGTACCAGTTGTATCGCGACTGACGTAAAGAGTGGTTGGTGGCAGGGTATACAAAGGTTTGGACCGCCAGATACAGGACCCCCGGCGATTTCGCACTAATCGCCCCCGGGGTCGTTGCAGTGAAGCAAGAAATTTTCCTTGCAGACGTGACGAATTGTGCCACTTCCTTGAAGAAGGTCGTACAGGAGATGAACTCGAAGGTGGAAGATTCCCGCCTTCAGCTAGCCCAAAGCTCTGTTAGGTACCTCGGGCACTGGTTTTTGACCGGCCAGCAGCGCATCTCACGACGATCTCTAGGCCATCGACTATTACCATCAACCCAGATTCCAGGGCGGCGCATATAGTCGATTATGAAGCTTTTGTCACGGTATCTAGTATCCCTCTCCGAAAACACTTCATATATGCTGAAGCCGACCCAGGACTGGGACGAGTTTTTGAACATTGTCGAAGGTGAGCTTGGCTTGCGGTGATTTCCGGATGAACGGATCGCCTGACGGCTGCATAGGCCCAGCTCCTAAAAGGGGCCAGGATGCCGAAGATGATGACGACGACTACGACCCGAACAAAGTTAACAAGGGGCCTAAAGCCAAGGCGAAGCCTACGTCTACTCAGGCGGTTGAAGCAGTTCGCAAGGAGGCACATACCCTCGAAGAACATCACCAGCATCTGCTGACCACGTCATTTGATGCCTCATTCGTCGGAAATCTTCCTGGTTTCGACTCTTCGTCCCAGCCTGCTGCTGTCATTGATTTCGATGACCAGAATATCTTCGATTTCTCCGATGGGATTGATGTAGGTGATGTGCTGGGAGGGCTCGGGGATGACCTCGCTCGTGAGATTGGATGGGCATCCCCAGAGAAACAAATGTCGAGGTCTGTTGGGAAAATATGTATTCGTTTCTGTAGAAACTGACCCGCCTTGCTAGGTCTCCCGAGGCGCGACTTGAACGTGACAGAATGGGTGCATTTGAGGAACCCTTCAATTTTGATATTGACATGGCAACTACACCTCAGTTCGAGGACGGTAATGACTGCGGTCCCCTTCAGTCTATTGCCCTTGACCGAGGCGTCTCTTTACCAAGGACGCCCGGAAGAAAGACAAAGGTCAACCCTGTTTGCTCGCGGATTTCAACTGATTTAAATTATTCGTATTTAATGGCCAGATAAACGATAACAAAGGTGAGGATCGTCGTGACTGGATCTTCTCGTTCTCTGATTGAGCATGGACTGTTGCAGAGAATCAATATCCAGGCTCTATCCAGCGCGAACAGTCGCTGACCCGGGATGCATCTCCGGCCACGCCTTTCGCCAGTCAATTTCTAGCACGGGATACAAACATGGACGGGCCATTGCAGGACGTCACGATTGAGGACACAAACCAGAGTGGGCCAAAGAACCGGAAAAAGAGGACCCGGCTGCTACTTGACGCTAGAACGGAACTCACGGACGAAGAATTGAAGGTGCGTGCTTACTTGCTGCTTGAGCCATCCCTTGTACTCGAACGGTGGCTAGGTTGCAAGGGCAAAATACCTCGAACATCAGAAGAACTTGCGGCGAGAGGTCCTTGTCAAACGGGCGGAAAAGGAAGGAAACAGATTAATCGACCAATATATTTACGCTGCACCAAAAGGCAGTGAGTCTTTCGAATTGAAGCAAGAGTCCACTTCAAACTCACTCGTCACTCAGTTCAGGACGAAGGGTTAATCGAGTTTTGGCGATCCACAGTCAAGGTCCAAGTTGATGCGAGAGCTGGACTGTTGAGCATTCATGGTAAGCGCTGGGTCTCTTTGTTCAGGGTGGGACCTTTAAACTTGTTGATTAGACGAGGAAGAGAGACCGGTCTCCAAACGACGGAAGACGGCAACTCCAGCTGTGCAAGACGGCCCCGCAGCCTTTGTAGACCATGAGTACGATGTCGATTTCAACTTCATGGGAGATCCTGCCCAAGGTATGTCGCATGTTGACCGCACTGAGCAACACTGCTGAAAGATACTAAGGTGAAGACCCGGGTGCATTGCGGAGGTCTTCCGAGGTGAGCAGCACACTGGTGTTCAAGTTTCCGCCCATTTAGTTTCTTTTTTCAGGAACCCGGCCAAGGTCGCTACGTTAGCCGTCCCAGTTCCGCCTTTGGAGGAAGCAATATCGGGCTTGAGATTGGACCACTAAACGGGTCGAACGGTTCCCAAAGGAGCTCTTTATTTCCTTGGGACCACGCTGGCGCAAACAGTTCTTCCAGTGGCAACGTCCCTTTCCGAGACAACGACGTGGTGATCGACCCGGTTGAGACCAGGGTAAGAGGAAGTTCCCAATCACGAAGGAGTTCGGTGCCAGGAAGTCAGCAAGGAAGGCCTGGCACGCCCCAGGGACAGGGTTTCTCTCCTGTCCCTGTCCGACTGGGTTCTCCGAAGCAACAGGAGCCCGATTACGAGTTCGACGGTGTGTCTTCTCCAAGGCTAGATGTATTCACAGGGAAATTGATGATATCGAGGACTAGTGCCTGATGTCCTGCCAGAAGAGACACAGGACGATACCCAGAAAACGGAGGACAACGCAATTGTGTTGGAAAAGAATTCCTTAAATTTCCTCGAGTAAGGATTTCCTGCGACCGTTTGAAGGGAAACTAACCAAGAAGGTCCAATTTTGAAGGTATGCGAGGATGCAGTCGCGTACCTTGCCCGGCGATTCCGACGGGAAGCTGAGTTTCGATACCGTCGTTCCGCCCGATACGAGCACCCGGCATGTTGCAGCTGCGGCGTTCCATCATTGCTTGGGTAGGTCCATCCTCCGTGATTCTGTGGGCTGTACGAGTCATCGACTGAACATCCATCGCCATTGCCAAGTTCTAGCAACTAAGAACCTCGTTCGGCTCCAGCAGGACGAACCGTTCGCCACCGTCTTCATGACTATCATCTAGAAGTCGTTTGAACGGTACTCGTCTCTTTACTAGAAGGTTGCGGTAGAACGAAAATCGTTCTCATATTGATGGTTGGGGGGCAGTAGATATGGTCCAGAGTAATAAAGTGTAAGCCGTGTAGACGGAGTAGTGTGTAAGAAGGAAGATAAATACCCCAAAGCTGATACATATCATTTGTCAAACCGCGTTTCTGGTACGATAAATCTCCGCCTCAAAAATCTAGTCGTTAGATCTGTTAGGATGGATTCATTTCATCTAATCTGCCTAGCATCTGTGCGGGCATTTATCTTGGCCGACGGACTTTTATATATAAGGAGGATCCATCTCTCGACCCAATCATTTAACCGGACGCTGCCTTGACCTCTTACTTCCACCACGATTCGCGGAAATGACCTCCCCAGCTGTTACTGCTGCCAAAGCTGCTCTTGCGAGCATCGATCTGACCAACTATGATCCTACCCAGAGCAAGCTGATGGAGGAGCGATGCATCCTCGTCGACGAGGAAGACAACGCCATCGGTGCTATGGACAAAAAAACCTGTACGTCCCACCTTTACGCGTTTTATTCCATGGCAGATCCTCATGCTTTGCTCAAGGCCACCTGATGGAAAACATCAACCAGGGCCTCCTCCACCGCGCATTCTCCGTCTTCCTCTTCAGACCATCGGATGGCAAACTTCTCCTCCAGCAGCGCGCCACAGAGAAGATCACCTTCCCAGACATGTGGACCAATACCTGCTGTTCGCACCCGCTGGACGACTTTGAAGAGGAGAAGGTAGAGGCCGGACAATTAGGAGTCAAAGTCGCTGCATCGAGAAAGCTCGAGCACGAGTTGGGCATTCCGTTGAGCCAAACCCCTATCGACCAATATCAATATCTCACCCGCATCCATTATGTCGCGCCGTCCAACGGTCCTTGGGGAGAACACGAAAGTATGTGCCTTTTACCACCACTAGTGGGATGATTGATAGATTTTGACGGGAAACAGTCGACTATATTCTGTTCTTGACCGCCGATGTCGATGTCACTATCAACCCCAACGAGATCCGGGACCATAAATGGGTGAGCAAGGAGGAGCTGCGAGCCATGTTCGAGGATCCGAGTACGAGATTGCACATTATTATCCGACGACGTCGAGCTGATGATCCTCTGTCTAGCCCAATCGTTTACCCCATGGTTCAAGCTCATTGCAAGAGACTTCCTCTTCGGCTGGTGGGACGAGCTTTACAAGAGGAAGGGGCCTGATGGCAAGGTCAACGCCAAAAGCCTTCACGATGTTGCAGATGGCTCCAAGGTCGTGAAAATGACATAATTAGCTGGTCGCTAGTACTTAATACAAGTGTTCAATGCTTTTTGTAATTTACTGACGATATCTTGGCTATATGATACACTGAAATAGGATGGATAGAGGACATAGAGAAAACCCGAAAGAACCCAGAAAGGCCGAGCGAACGAAAGCAAAAGCGAAAGCAAACGAGAATCTAATCAGCCAGAAATCGGAGCACCTTTGAAGACGAGGACTTCTTGAGTTGTAGAACGGAGTCCAAGGGACTGTCGCTTTTGTAGGGCGATGGAGAAATTCAGTTCGAAGCCGAGAGTAGTGAGGATTTTGAGAATATGAGCCAGGAAGACGCTAGGAGCCACTTCAACTGAGGGATGAGCATTTTAGAAGGGACGGAACGCAAGCGGAATGGCGACAGACCTGACGGATTGACACCTCGTTTAATTTCGTAGTATCGGATATTGTCAGTGGAGCCAGGGTGCATGACTGGCTGGGTGTCGATCTTCCGAGGCAATGCCGCTTTGAGCTGAGCGTTTAGCCCGAGCTCAACATTGCTGGGTGCGTTAATAATCGTTAACCGCCGTCCACTGGACGAGAAATACGCCAAAAAGAACTGGCTGCTAAGATCGGGGTTCTCAACCTGGAATATTAACCGAGGGACTTGCTATAGATTCTATCGGTTAGGAATTGACAGCGCTCTGGGCTGAGGGAACCCACCTGATGACCTGTGTTAATCGCGGTCTGGAATACGTATCCCTATCGAGGGTGATTAGTCACTCTCCGCCTATGCAGGGTAAATGGGAAGGATGACGAACCCTGCGACAACACAATGTAAAAAGTTCTTGAAGCATTCGAATAGCACTGAAACGGAGTGTAAATAAGATATCCACATACCCTAGCCTAGGATCAGTACTCACGTCAAATAGTTTGGACCGGAGATGTCCCATGGTTGATTCCGGAACCTGACGACACATTCGTCAGGACTTAGCATCTGCGCGTCTGCACCATCTGGCCAGAGACACCAGATCTTCTCTCGGAGCTCCTTCATGGCTAGTTCCGTAACATTCTCAAGCCGTATCTCATTCTGGCCATGGAACGAGATGAACATATGTACTACGAGCAATAACGGTTAAGCAACGAACTCGATAGATAAGCATAGTGAGCTCACCAGCCTGGAAAGGTGGATCTATCCCACTATGGTCGTGATATGAAGGAGCGTTCGAGTTGGCTCGCCGTCTGGCATCGCCGTTGTGATGCCCCACCGAGTTTGTTCTCGGTCTTGTCAGAGGGTAGCCACTGTACGCCGCTTGAGGGAACTCCATAGAACTGACTACAGGCGTTGCGGTCACTTTCGGTTGCTTCATCGCCGATTTCAGTGGCTGGGGTTGTGACGCACTAGCTGCAGGAGCCGAGGCACGTTTGCTCTTCCTGAGGTGGTTGGAAGATGAAGGTATACTCTGAGGATTCGTGTAGGCCTCTGCATCGTAGCTTGGCACGGGCATGGGACCCTGGCCTGGAGGAATCTGTTGGGAGGGATGGGGCGGATAGAATGGGGGATAGCCATGAGGCCCTGGCTGGATGCCTGGTTGCATTTGCATTGGCCCTGGCTGGTGGGGGTATTGCTGGTGATGCATTGGCTGGCCATAGTAGCCATATCCTGGATATTGGTTCATGGTTGTTGGATGTAAAGGGGTCTCCAGGCGGAGATGCACTCAGATAAATATGCTGGGCCCACCTTCCTTTTTGAGCTGCTTCGTCGAGGGCTCTTCGCGCTTTCTCAATTGGCCGTTGGCTCGATGTCGACAAGTTCCAGAGTTACAAGAGTCGAATTGGCGCCCATTGAGGCATAGTTTTTTTTGGGGGAGGGGATCCTGGGTTGAACGAAGACAAGGGGCAAGCGGCTACACGTAAACTGGACCAAACTTGGGGAACGCGTGAGAAAGGGGACCGTTTCTTGAATTATTGGCCAAGTCACACTGCTTACCCTGGACTAGGCTTGTCTCTTTCCCCAATGGCGTCCACATTCTTCACCTGGCTGCGAACACCCGCAGCTCGAGACTACTTCTTCAGTGCGTATCCATCCTTCTAAACCATTTGCTATTGTCTGACACGCTGCAGGCACACATTTCTGGGGTCCAGTACGTTGCACCCATTTCCAATAGCCTTTTGCTCTTCGGCCGACCGTGACAATATAGGTAGCAAACTGGGGTCTTCCTCTAGCCGCCCTCGCAGACTTGAAGAAGGATGAGGAGATGATTTCAGGGACAATGACCACCGCTTTGGCCTGCTATTCGTACGTCCACGTTCCCTCAGCTACCTGCATGGATCTTAACTCTTTGCCCCAAGGATGGTCTTCATGCGATTCGGTACGACATAAACCAGAATTTTAAGTATCATCAACTCACTCAAACACTCCTTCTCTAGCCTGGAGAGTTCAGCCACGGAACTACCTCCTCTTCGCATGTCATGCGACCAACGCGACGGCTCAATCCCTGAACGACGCCCGCTTCGTCAAGTACTGGTACATGGGTGGCCGGGAAAAGAAGCTCGAGGAGGAAGCAGCCAAGGCCGCAGAGGAGGGAAAGGTCACAGAGGCAGTCAAGGCTGCCGTCGAGGCCAAAAAATCCGACGCTTAGATTTGTCGCAAAGTGCGCTCTATATTGCCTAATAGCATATTATAACCTAGATATACAGCTATCATTTACGTCCTGAAATGCCCGAATACCCGTCGGTAATCACCAGAATCCGTCGTCGTCTCCACCCTTCTTCTTGGAACCAGCTTGTGCAAGGCTCTGTCGTTCGTACATTTCTGCAATTTGTTCCGGCGCCGTTGCGTCATCCGCATCCTTGTCGTCGCGTACTCGGATGAACCGAGGAAATCGAAGGGAAATACCGCGTTCTTCCACCTACAACGCGCATGAGCTTCACGTCATAAGCAGCAACAGTGTCACATACCAATCCTTGTGCAGCCGTATAGATAGGGGACAAGCTGAGATCCGCCGTTAACACTTCCCAGACTACCTTCGGCTCAAACCAAATGTCAGGCTTGGCACCTCCAATCTTGATGTCTCCTCTAGGTTTGGTTTGCTCAAGCGGCTTCAGTGTCTCATAGTGGGTTTGCAAGGCCTCGTCACTAAACCCGGTTCCAATCTTGCAAATGGTCTGATACTCCTCTGAATCGGCGTCGTAGCAGGCAAGCAGGAAGGCGCCGTAATAGTTGGTTCGTTTGCCTTTGCCATAGTAGGCCCCGACAACGACGAGGTCGAGGGAGTCACCCACACCAGCGAGGTAATCCTTTTTCAGCTATTGGAAGCCAATCAGCCAAATTGAATACACAGGTGCCCGCAATGGCTCACCTTCAGCCAGTTAACACTGCGCCGACTGGGCTCATAGTTACTCGCGTCAGATTCCAACATCTTCACCATCAAACCTTCACACCCATCCTTCACACTTTCCTCAAGGAAAGTCTGAATCTCGTCTGTACTTTCGCCGTCAGAGGACTTGGCAAAGTCGAACTCTCCAGGCACAACTTGGAAGTGTTTTCGAAGAAGGTCTCGACGTTCAACGAGAGGCTTGTTAATGAGGGGCTGAAAGACGCTCAATATAGTGCACTGCTAAGACGACCGGAAGCATACCTCGCCGTTCAGGTACAGTAAATCGAAAGCGAATATGCACACTCGCACTTGGATGTCCTCGACCTTGACATCTTTGCGTTTCCGCCGGCTCAGTTCTTGGAAGGGCATGAGTTTGCCTGTCGTGCGGTCGATGGCGACTGCCTCAGAATCCAGTACGAAGGATTTCGTGTTTTTCTTGATACACTGGATTGATTGGACTGTCAAATCTCGTCTTTGCACACGCCCTGGTCGCTCATACCTTTGACAGTTGATCGACCAAGTCGGGGTACTTCTTACTCATATCTTCAGAGTTTCGACTGAATACACCAACGGTGCCATCATCAAGACGATGGATCTGAGCAGATCATTCAGTCAAATACATAATGTCAATTCGAGACGGCGCACCTGAGCTCGCTCTCCGTCATATTTGTATTCACAAGTGAATCGCTTATTCTCGAAGCGATCCAAGACTTCGCCAATGGCCTTTGTGGGTTTGGCCAACATCGGCTTCAAAGGGATGCCAGGGGTGAGTTTACATCTTTCCCTCAACCCTTTGATACCACCCTCAAGAAGTGCAGGGACGACACTATCATAGGACGGCAATTCGCTAGTAGTAACAGGTTATGAGTCAGTCTTCATTACTGCTGAGCTGAGGCTCACCTATAAACTGCCTTCATGATCTCTGCGCCCTCCTCGAGGCGGGCAGTCAGCTTATCTTGGCTCCATTTCTTGTCCGCTAAACCACAGTGTGAGTGGGGAAAGCATACAGCAAGGTTACAAGCTTACCTCGTTCTCGTTCAGCCAAGACAGCAGCAGTGCGAGAGAAACCAGTACAGATCGCTCTGCGTTCCAATGCGAAGTTTGCCCTCAAGGCTGCGGACGATATATTTTGCCTCGACATCTTGACAAGCGGCCAGCAACTTGGTGATAATACCAACTTTCTTTGCCTGAGACTAAAAGGTATGGGTTCAACTTGTGGGAACGACGAGGCCACATATTTCCACGTACTGCATTACCAGTAGTCAATGCGATATCTTTGAGTTGCGTGAAAACGAAGGGTAAAGTAAGCGGTTTAGGTTTGAACAGCGTCTTTTGGCTATTCTTTGAATTCTGCTGTGACGTCAGAACTGTTCTCAAATGGTTCGACATCGAGCATACCATGGCCACCAAGCCCAGGTCTCCTTCCTTCTTAAGATCAGCCTTAATGACAGCAAGACTCCGACCCGTGGATTCAGCGATGGCCTTGATGAGCAAGCTCTCGCCGATACCTAGTTCAATGCCGACATAGTCAGGGCTCAACTGTAAGACATTGTTAGCAATGGTTTTGAAGGATACACGAGAGGCACGAACTCTGTTGATGCACAGATAAACAGCTTGGAGGAGCGACTTGTGGTCGTCCTTGGCACTCCTCTGGATGACGAGGAGCAAGAATGCCGTGAGGATTGCATTCTTCTCCAGCCGCTTTGTTGTAGCCTCGATTAGGGAGAAGGTCTTGGCCAGGGCGGCATAAGGTACACTATGCAGCGTTGTAAGTTTCAACAAGGAAAGTGATTGAGTTATTGGCGTACGGTTGTCCCACCTTCCAACCGCCCTTGATGTCGACTTCATCCTTCTTCAAGAGTGCTGCGCGAGCGCTGTGAGGTTTACATCAGTCTCGTTATCAACTAGGAGTCATGGATAGGGCGACCTTTTAGATTCGGTACCTCCCACAGGGTTGAGTTCCTCGTCGTCCTCCAGTAACACATCATCCCTATCTTCGTCCGCCTCCGGTTCGCTTGCTGCTATTGACTCCTCGTCGATGTCACTATGAGGTGGCTTGACTGCACGTGAGCCCTCGACGTGTTTCTTCACAGGGGAGGAGGATGCGGCTTCCGAAGGTTCAGGTGTGACATGTCTGGAACTGGTTGCAATCGACTGACTCGCTGCTTGGGCTGATGAGCATGGCAAGACGACACAAGTGGGACTAGCTAACCTCTGCTCGCTACTTCATCTTCCTCATCCGATGACTCAATTATCCTTCGTTTCTTCACCTTTGGGGAGTCTGTGTTACGACGCGTTTAGTCGGAGCGTTCCTGAAACGCGGATGGACGAACTCTTAGTTTCTAACGCGCTCTCCTTGCGCTTAGACGGTCCAGCTGGGCAACAGTATAAGAATAGGAATCCCTTGAAAGCTATTTACGCACCTTGTGCCTCTTGTTTCAAATCTACCTCCATCGCGTCCTCTTCCTTCTTGGGCGCGCTCTTCGTGCTCACGTCGCGTTTCTTGCCCCACATCTCCGTCAAACTTGACTGTTGGGGCGGTGCTGGTTTCATGGATTTGGGCATCTCAAAGAATTTCCCTGGAAAAGTATGAGCGGCGTTGGAACTAGTGAGAAACGGGTTGAGTACCGAGAGTCTGCTGGCGCCCCATGGTCTGCCGTGTCCAATTCAAGCGCAAGGCGCGTGCGACAAACATATGTACACATCGCGACGCGAACGCTTGGTCCCTGTTCGGTCACATCAAGTCATTCCTGATCTCCAAGCTTCTTCCCACCTGCAGCTGGCCTCCTGAGCAACAAGAGCGAATTCAATATTACATTTCCACTATGTTCTTACGAAACGCCGATGCTCACTTCGATTGATTGCCAACACCTTCTGTGAGATTTTTGCAGAGTTGCCTCGTCAAGGGCAAGAAAATGCGGAAAGCAACTCAGGACTTCGACCAAGTTTGAACGTTGAACGTTGAATGTCAATTCAAGACCATTTACTCATTTGTATAGACTGAATGAAAGGCATTCGAAATTTCACTACGATTCGGAGTTTACCGAGGTCCTGTACAGCTCTGTGCCCGGTGGCTGCGGCAACTCGGCAAACAATCGTCAACAAGAAACAGAGGGAAGCTTTCCGCCGCCTGCACCGTTCCCAACGACCTCAAGACCCCAAGATGGCTGACGCTCAAGTATGTCTACGCTCCACCCGACGTCGCCGCCAATAGAACCCAGTTAACGCGAAATTTCTGCTAGGTCGAGAAGGCATTCCAGAAGCAACACCTCTTCCAAAACGCCAAAGTCCGGGGTGCGTCTACAAGAGTTATGATTGCGATGGCGGTGTGTTAAAATTGAACTACAGGCGGCAAGAAGGTCTCCTCCAAGGACAAGCGGTGGTACAAGGATGTTGGTCTGGGATTCAAGACGCCTTCAGAGGCGATCAATGGCACTTACATTGGTGCGCCCCCTTCATTGCTGGATCCAAGCCCAAGTACTGATCCAAAATGCCCCTATGAACAGACAAGAAGTGCCCCTTCACTGGCAACGTCTCTATTCGTGGCCGTATTTTGACTGGCAAGGTTGTGTCTACCAAGATGATCCGAACCATCATCGTCCGACGGGACTACCTCCACTACATCCCTAAATACAGTGCGTCAATATCTCTTTGCTGGCCCGATCCATGCTCTTAATCCAAGTCTTCAGACCGTTACGAAAAGCGACACAAAAACTTGGCTGTCCACATTTCCCCAGCCTTCCGTGTTGAGGTCGGCGACACCGTCACTGTTGGTACGTGCAGATCTTGGCAGTGATCTTAGATTCCCTTGAGCTAACACCTGTGTAGGACAGTGCCGGCCACTATCAAAAACCGTCCGATTCAACGTCCTCCGGGTAGCGAAGAACAAGGCCGCATCCAAGGCTTTCGGAAAGTTCTGAGCTTAGACCAGATTTTGTTATTCTGTACCTCATTTGTCCCATGCCACATGCAATTCAATGAATATGCCATGCCATCCATGCTCTAACCTATGTTATTCTCCGAAAGGACTGAGTGAGATTTTGAGAGGGAGACGTGCGTCCCAAAATGGGCGGTGTAGGATGCCAAGGCCATTTGATGCAAACAAGATGCAACAACGAGTTGGTAGGTCATGATTGTTGGGCGAGTGTTGTATTCTCCCTCCACCAGACAGTCAGTCTCGTCGTCGCTGTCTGCTACGTCCGACTCGCTCCTTTATTTCTTATTTTATCTCGCTGCCCGTCGTCAAGCTGGCGCCTACCCTCCTTTCCGTATTCACCTCGCGCCTTTCGAAAGCGCGGTCACAATCGCCCCAACCCCCCGGCTCCCAAGGAAGCCAGATGGGTCAGCAGCAGTCGAAAAAGAGCAAAAAGGGAAGCAAGGACAAGGATGTGCAGCGGCAGCTCGATGGCGACCTCAACACCGAAACAGGCAGCAGCACCCCTCAGGGTTCGCTTTCGCGTGCCACGGGATCTTCAACAGCAAACGGCTCTGATTCCAGCTCAATACCAAATGGCAATCCCGAGATAAATGTATCCGATCCCACAGGAAACCTTGTTGCATCGGCAGATGGACGGACGCATGGCTCACCGTACCCTTCAAAAGGCGCTCAATCCCAGGACCAAGCCGCTCAACTGCCCGCCTCCTCCACCTCGTCATCATCCTCCCAGCCATCGCCCAACCCCGCCTCAGCCCCTCTAGACATTCCTGCGCCTGTACCAACTATTCTTTCCAACTCCAGCAAATCTTTTGCCCCAAGTTCCGGAGCTAGCCCAGGAGCAGACGCCATGGGAACGGCTCCCTCAGGACAACCCCCGTTGACGGGGATGACATGATCCAGCGGCTTTTGGATGTCGGATTACAGGAAAGGTCAGCAAGTCCCTGTGTCTCAAGAGTCAGGAAATAGTCAATATTTGCCAAGCCGCCCGAGAAGTGCTATTGAGTCAACCCACGCTCATCGAACTCTCACCGCCAGTCAAGATCGTTGGCGACGTCCATGGCCAATATTCAGACCTTATCCGATTATTCGAAATGTGCGGTTTCCCCCCAGCCGCTAACTACCTCTTCCTTGGTGATTACGTCGACCGAGGCAAGCAGAGTTTGGAAACTATCTTACTCCTCTTGTGCTACAAGATCAAGTACCCCGAGAACTTCTTCCTCCTGCGCGGGAATCACGAGTGTGCCAATGTAACGAGGGGTGAGTGGCACCATAACTACCATGGCTTATATCTGCTAACGTTTGCTAGTTTACGGCTTTTACGACGAATGCAAACGGCGGTGCAACATCAAGACCTGGAAGACTTTCATCGATGTATTCAACTGCCTCCCCATAGCGGCTATCGTTGCATCGAAAATTTTCTGCGTTCACGGGGGCCTGTCCCCGTCTCTTCACGCTATGGATGATATCAAGCGTATACAGCGACCGACTGATGTTCCCGACTTTGGTCTTCTTAACGACCTTCTCTGGTCGGATCCGTCCGACACTGCAATGGACTGGGAAGATAACGAGCGAGGAGTCAGTTACTGCTTCGGCAAGGGTGTCATTAACGACTTCCTTGTTCGTTATGACATGGACCTTATTTGTCGAGCGCACATGGTGGTTGAAGATGGGTACGAATTCTGGAATGATCGAACGCTGGTAACTGTGTTCAGTGCGCCAAATTATTGCGGGGGTGCGTCTTCGCAAACTTCTTCCTCAGCTCCAGGAATAATAACTCTTCTCAGAATTCGACAATTATGGAGCATGCATGAGGTATGTACTTTCTGTCCTTCTACGATGTCGCCTTTACTGATCATGGTTATATTTAGTGTGTCTGAGGACCTTCTCTGCGCGTTTGAACTGCTCAAACCGCTGGACGGGGCACAGCTTCGCAAGGAGATGACGAAGGCGAAGAGGAAGAGGTTTGTCTATCCCGGTCGTTATGGACTGTTGGTCTGACTTTGCGTCTCCTTTTCCAGTGCTGCCGTGCCAGCCACGTAGAAGACCCCTGTTTCGCTGACATAACTTATCCTCTTCGACATGAACCATTGCCACGCCTCTGCTCCGAGCTTGCAACGACATCACGAACGCTGGTTATCGCCACGAATTTTTACCGAAGCAATATTCCTCGGAAGAGTCATCGCATTGGTTTCTCGAGTTGCAACCACATAACACCCCGTACCACACTCTTGTTTCTCTGCCTCACTTCGCTTGTATTTCTTTAATTTCGTCCTTCGTAGCTGCAGTAAGTTAGGACTTGTAACTATATTCCAGTTTTTCAGGTATTGGGTCCATTTTTGTAGTACTGTTCACCAGCTTTTCGGCCCCCCTCTTCTGTCCACCTACATCCTCATCTCTTGTGCGATGCTCTAATGACTGTTTCTCTTTCCTCTTTTTTCTCGGTTTCCTCCCTTCTCTGCGTCGAGATGACTTGTGTTACATAATTTAATACACTCCCAAACTCAGATCCTCCGTTCCCTTTCACCTCGGTCCTGTTATATTGATATCACTACACTGGCTGGGTGTGGTGGCACTGTTTTTATTGTGAGTCTACAATAGTACAATTCCAAGGTGGCTTGTAAAGGTTTCCTTCATCCCGCCCTTCTCTGCAACGCCATGTCATAAACAAGGACTCCGAAAGCGACTACAATGACGCTTGACCCAATTAAACTCCACATTGTGATGACTTCGAGACCGGATCCAAAGATTGCCTAAAAATTAAACATTTTGAATATCAGGGGGATGCGGAATGAATGGGATGGAAAGCCATACATCAGAAATTAACATCAGCACAATGGTGAGGAGATTTCCGACAGAGGTTACTATGGGGCCCCACACGCCGAGCAAGATCTAGAAGTGTGACAGAGTCAATGGGAATCACCGAGAACAGGGATTTGGGACTTGCCATGAAGCCCGCGTTGAAAACGACGCCTCCGAGAGCGATCCCCGCGATCGAGAATACGGTGAGCCAGTTGGAGGGCCAAGCGAAAGGCTCGATTCCAGTCCAGTGAAGAATCGGAATGGGAATCCACAGCACAACAAAGGTGATAAAGCCCATGATCGATGTGAGGAAGTTTGGATGGAGGCCAAATGGCGGTGGGTACAGAGCGTCTTGCATTCCAGTTTGGTTAATTGGCTCTATTTCCTCTGAACCATCGGCTTCGTCTAGGATTTGTTCGTAAAGGATATCGGAGGAGACTTCGGGGTCGGAGGGTAAGGCGGCGTAGATCTTGTATAAAACTTGGTACAGTCCATAGCCAAAGGATGCAACGAGTGTCAAAAGGTTGCCGATTAGAGGTGCTTTGGGCTTTATCACTGTCGAAGTCGGAGGGTCCACGACCTTCGCAACTTCCTCTGGAGTTGAACTCGAAACGCCGCCATAGACAACGACGAGGGTGCCGATTGTAGCCAATACGACGGCGAAGAGTTTCCGAGTTTCCCATTTCAGTCGGAAGAGTTTCACGCTAATCAGATAGGCAAAAAAGGCGTTGGTGTTCCAGATGGCTGTGAACCCTTAAGCAGATATGCGACGATGGGTTAAAAGTAAACTTACCGGTAACGTCGCTTACACTGCAGAATATGGGTTAATGGGCGGACCTTGAGAGTAGCATTTTGACTCACGTCGCAAGCGAGATAGCGGCAAACCAGAGTAGTCCGGGACAGGTAATACCAATTGTCAACAGGGTAATCAATTTTGTGAACTCGGAGCGGGGGAACTTGAAGGACGAGGATCCCGATGTTTTGGGTGAGAGGTGCTTAGTGATGGCAATGTAGAGTCCTTTGAGAATGGCAGATGCAGGATAACCGGAGGTCCATGTGAGATAGGCTAAATGCAAGGGAAAGATTATGGTGAAAGATGCGTGCACAAGATAGCTGCGAGGTCGGTTGTTAGCAGAGCGTTTTCTTTGGCCGGTCAGAGGCGCTCACAATATGAAGAATGGCTGCCGATATCCAAGGTCTGTTTGGACATACTGTTAAAAAGGTCATGGAGGCAAACACAAACGATGTCGAGATAGGACATACTTGTGTAAACTGGCTCTCCACCACGAATGCGAGAAGTGTAAAGACGAAGATGGCGATTGCTTGAGGCTGCCCACCAATGTGTGGGGGCCGAGAGAGGGAGGTGGATCTAGAAACCATTTGAAACAGGACCGCTATATATCTGGCGCAGGCATGAGGGCTAAAGCCAGACGCAAACGTTTTCAGGAGCTAGACAAGACTTTATAGTGCGGAACCTCGCAGTGACGGTTGAACGTGCCAATAGCCTTGGGCGGGATTACGGCAAGGACCGAAATTCGAAGGTTGTCACGTGGCAGCAATTTTGTGACCAAGGCGGACCGGAGACGCTGAGCTGTTCTCCTCTAGAAACCACGAAACGACCATGTTGCGACCGTTGCTTGCCTCGAGCAGACCTCTGCTACAGCGCCTCCGACAGGCAGCCTTCCCTCATGCTCACCAACACCTCCATCACCACCCATTGCCAGTTTCACCAGCGTTGGCAATGCCCAGCCTGGCAAGAGGGATGAAGGTTCGCGCATCGGTCAAGGTGATGTGCGACGGGTGCAGCGTTGTCCGACGGAAGGGGAGGGTATATGTTGTGTGCTCCAGAAACCCAAAACATAAGCAGGTGTGTCCAGTTTCTGTACGAAAAGTCTTTGGCGAGCTCACAACCATAAACAGCGCCAAGGCTAATCATGAAGAACGATACCGCCATCCCACACCAGGTTTCTCCATGCGACCCAATATATTATCCACTCCGTTGTACCACCGTAATCCTAATTCCCCCACACTTTTACGAGGACCTTGTCCACATCTGGAATTCGTACTTGACCCCATTCTCCTCTTGGATTCCCTCTGGCACCGAAAACCCTACCCACTCCTGCAATTCTGCGTGTGTCGACCTTGTCCACTCCTTCCCGTCCGCATTGAATTCTGGCATGAAGACATCGGCATCAAAGTCCGGGCTCACGATGCGAGTGCGATGCGAGTGAGGAGTATGCGGTCTACGAATGGGCCAGTTTTCGACCTGGCCAGAGAAAGCGTTTCTCGATACAGTGACGCGCCTCCAATCACGAATATACGATTGACAGTAAGGCCATCCGTTGTCGTAAGGTGTCTGAGCCCTGAAGAAAGGCTGTTTGCAAGTCGCGCCATAGGGGATGGCTCTTTGCCTGGTTCACTACGGGATCGATGTCATTGAGATTTTGGACCCTCGAATGAGATGAGGGAGATCCGTACAGTTCATAATTTTCGTTTCGGCTCACCACGACGTTAACTCGGTTTGGGAGGGGTCTGAACTTCTCGGGGATGCTCTCCCAGGTGGTGCGACCCATGACGACTGCATTTCTCGTGCCTTCAGGTGCTTCAGAGGTAGCGCGGGCAAAGTACTTCATTTCCTTGGCTAGACGCCATGGTAAATTAGAGCCTTTGCCAATCCCATTGGCCTTGGTCGCAGCGACGATGATGGTAAGACGAGACATGATTGAGGGAAGTTGATGGTTCTCGCGAGACCAGGTACAAACAAAAGCTCAGATACTAACGATGTTATTGTAGATTCGAAAGCAATACACAGCAAAGTTTAAAGCAAAAGAAATGTGAACGTCGAACACAAATCCCAAAGTCCTACTTGGCTTAACCCCATCGCTTCCATTCAGATCCAGTGGGTGGCTTCACTTCGACTTTGCCCTTTTTCACTTCCTCCCAGTTAGTGCTCAGGGTCGTGCCGCCGCTCTCCTGGTAACTCTTCATCATGGCGCGTTTGGTGTCCTCGTCGGCGTCTGCAAAGATCTTCTGGAAGAATGCGTTGAGCGATGCATCCCCGCCAGCATTGGGGTCCTCCTCCAACGACTTTTCTTTTTCTGCACTGAGAATGGTCTCGGTTAATGCATCCCAATTCTTTCTTCGCGGTGCTGGGCGAGTCGCTGGATCCGACGAGCTAGGTGCTGCACTGTTTGCCAACGCTGTAGAGAAAGCGCGTCATTCAGTACAACTTGGATCGAGTGGAGGGGAAATCGGAATGACTTACGATCAGGGGAATCGCCAATCAACCCTCCCCATCTTCCAATGGCAGCCTTTGCAAAGCGCACCTCCACCTTGACTTTTCCAACTGTGTAGTCACTCTTCTCTGGAACAATCTGTCCCTTCAAAGGTTCGAGGACGAGTGATTTCTCGCCGTGCGTATAAGTGAACTGGATCATCATCAGCAATCGAGACTAGAATCCCCCCACCCCGCCTAACCAGCTACCTTTCTAGGTTCGAATGTGATAGAGACCTGAGAGGGGTCCGCGCCACGGTCGAAGATTGAGAGAGTGAGTCTCTCGTCTGATTCGTAGAATTCATGTCTGCAAGGAAAACGTCCAGCGTGCTGAGCGGCGGTATCCATGGGTCCTGTACATACCGGATAGTGGCCATAGTGAAACACAAGGTGAAAAGAGAAGAGTGTGCTGTGTTTAACAGCTCCAGTTCGCCTTTGTAGGGCTCGACATGATCATTTTCGAGCACATTCGATACCCCTTTCGGTAACCTAATTAATCGGCAACAAATACGTGTTGTCACCTGACCTCATTTTAGCGACGCGTCCCTGATCCTCAGGATCGCGTCGACGCGCTCTCTGCGCCAAGGAATTGGGATTCAGAGTCGCTGAACTGTGGCTTGCAGTTCTAACGCCCTTTCCTCTCACCCATGATGTCTGATTTGTAGAACCGAAATATCTCCATAAAAGAAAATCCATTTATGAAGACCAAAGTGTGACAAATAACTGAAATGGGGACAGGGACGTCATAAATGGGCCCATCGATTAGTGGTGCAAGCTTGCTTCAGGAGTTCTCTCGACCATAGGCCATACTTTCATTGCTTTGATATTTCCTAATGACTTCTATCCCGAAGGCTGCGCTCTACTATTACCCTCGATCGATCTGGTCGGCAGTCGGTGAGTGTAGTCCATATGCCCTTATCTTTCTTGCGCGCCTGACGAGATCCCAGCCCTCCTCGCGTTGTAAGTGGTTGTCTCCTTCAAAGAAGCGTGGTTTTCTTGATCGCATATGACTTGAAGGGAAGAGAAGGGCTATGGTGCCGATGAAGTCGACCTTCGGATCGTCGACATATGTAAGTAGACCCTCCGTTTACAGCTGAATGCCTGGTAACTAACTTGTCCAAGGGAAAGGAGAGAACTATGATCCCACTTTCCTTCGTTTGAATCCCAAAGGTATTCTCTTCCTGAGCCACAGTGGACGGGGCTTGACCCGACTCTTCAGCGACCGTCCCAACTCTTGTGGTGCCACTGTCCAACACCCTGTCGGACGAAATCGATAGTCGGTACAAGGCCATAACCGAGTCTATTGTGGGTGCCTCCCTTGCAAAGAAAGAGGGATCAGGACTGACCCGCACGTTCGTAGGCCATTGCTGAATTCCTGGACAAATCCCGTTCCCTGGTATCGAGGACCCATACTACTTCTTCCGCTCCCGCCCCTGCCCTTGCACCGGCAACGATTGCCGCCACAGACATCGCACGCGTCGTCATTGGGCTCCTTCACTCGGAGGAAGCTAACCCGAACCATCTACGATACAAGAATGCTCGGGATGATGCATCGTTGAAAGTGCTGGCCAAGGAGGTCTTGCACATTGTCCAGGCCAAACGAGACGCCCTCAAGAAACACCTGGCAGACGCAGAGGGAGAAGTCATTCATGTCAGTGAAAAGGTTAAGAAATTCTGGCAGGAAAGGCTCGAGTCCGTCGATCTGTCGTCGCGTGTCTTGGAAGCCGCCGAAAAACCGGTGGAAGAGTTGAGCGAAGAGGAGAAGGCGGAACGACAGAGTTTCATCGATGTTGGACGGAAGGCATGGGAAAAGGATTTGCCCATCATCTTGTTGAAGTTATCGAAGGAAACCACTGGACCATTCTCCCTCGGTGCGTCTGCGTTTCCCCTCTTGCTGCGATAATTGTTAAGCAGAATTTTAGGTGACCAATTCTCCATTGCCGATTTGCATCTTGCCCCTTGGTTTACACGAGTTGTGAAATTGGCTGGTGGATCCGTCGACGACGATGGCAAGACTGTCGTCGAGAAACTCGAGAAATACGTCGGCGCTGTCCTCGCTCTTCCTCGGGATTTCTCTGGCGATGCTGGAGGAAGGGGCGAAAAGCAAGCGAAGCTAGGGGCCTTCTGGGATGCGCTGAAGGAGAGACCGAGCTGGCAGAAGTTGTACGGACAAGGCTTGTTCTAAGAACATCAGACCAAGGAATTTATGATGTGTCATCTGGTAGACTAGAAACGATTGACATGGGACATTGACGGGCTAATATTGTCCTTAGTGGACGGCTAAATTTGGATTGACACTGATTGCTATGGCTCTTGCTTTCTTGCTTTCATTTCTACTCGAGTAATCAATCGAAATAAGCGTTTGTGTTTGACAGTTGCACCACAAATTGGCTTTTTCGATCGATAGACTTTCCTTCGACTTCTCCCATAAGCCAGAGATCCAAGGACCGCGACGACGACATTAAAGTCCCCCGGTCTAATTCCAGGGTCTGTTCAACTTGTATGGCCTCATCGTCGGCAACGGCTCCACCGTCACCGCGCACTGGTTCAGCGACATTCTTGTACCACCAGGGAAACGGACGTACCTCGATGTCGTCAACCGCCTCCTCGACCCCTTTACCGTCGCGTCCAACATCGCCAAGGCTCCCGCAGTACTACCATGGACTTCATAATTCGTCATCATGTCTGTCAGACACGGACAGCGAGTCACTGTCGCCCCTCATCCGCAGCAGCAACCTGAGCGCTCCAAGACGCAGACCCGAAACCAGAAAGGGGACGAGTTGGTGGGGAACACCACAACGACGACGGCGACGCGATAGTAGATTTATGAGGATCTTGAAAAAATGGAGGAGACGTATGGTACGCCACCGATTCTTCCCCGCGCAACCTGTTACCCTGGTGTGTCGTGCTTTCTTTCTCTCTTCTCATCGCGGTTTCGCTAAAGTCAATTCCTGGAGATCTTGACATTAATTTCCATCTTGATATTGGCGATTCTATTGGCCCTATTCTTGATTTACACGCTGAATCCCGACAAGGAGCCTTTGCCATGGCGAGCGTATTGCTCGATCCCTTCACTGGCGGCCCCTCGCGACCACCCATACCCTCTTCGCATTTACCCTGAGATAGAGCCCGGGGAGCTTATTCCTCCCTTTCCCCCTGCCAACCTCGAGAACCTGCCCCCCGCGGGAATCCTGATAGGCGTGTTCTCCGTGGACTCTGCGTTTGAACGTCGCATGTTGATAAGAACGACGTGGGCTGCCCATGCTCGAAGCCGAAATGGCGCAGTAGGAGGTGATGGCGGACGAGGAACGTCCAGAACAGTGGTCCGATTTATCCTCGGTCAGCCGAGGCAAAGTTGGGAGAGAAGGATAAAGCTCGAGATGGACAGTGCGTGTTGATTGCCTTTCACTGTCCTTTCGCCAGATAATGAGTCCATCCACAGCCTATAATGATGTCGTCATCCTCCCAATTCCAGAGAACATGAATAATGGCAAAACCCATACCTTCTTCTCATGGGCGTCACTCAACGCTTGGGTTCCACCAGTTTACAACGTATCTGAACCCCCACTTCCCCGGTTTTCCTACTCCAATTATACTGCCTCTCCACCTCCCCTTGCTCCTCACGATCCGATATCAGCTTGGCACAATATTCGATCCCACCGACCCAAGCCCTGGATTCGACCGGACTATGTCGTCAAAGCAGATGACGACGCGTTTATTATGTTGGCCGAACTAGAAGCACGACTGCGAGTCGAACTTCATAATAAACCAAAGTTCAGCAACAGCACCAACAGAATCCCGAGGCGAATCCCAACGGCAACATTGTTGACAGAAGCCTCGCCGATAGACGTATCCCCAGACAGGGTTCCACTTATATCAGCCCCCTTTCCTGAAACCATGACTGATAATGACCCTCTCATATACTGGGGCTATCTGGTCACGAATCGATTGCATCAGTTTATGGCAGGAGAACTGTATGCACTGAGCTGGAGCCTGGTCGATTGGGTAGCCAAGGATGCCGCTGTAAAAGGCATGACGAAGGGCGCAGAGGACAAGCAAACGGCGAAATGGATGCGTTTACATCCACGAGCAGACAGGGTTCGATGGACGAGTGAGCGGTGTTGGATATACGACCATCCTCGATCTGGCACAGTGTGAGTTCCTTCACCTTGTTGGTTCGAGTTCAAGCCTGGGTGTTGAATTGGTACCGATACAGCTACGGACATGGGTTTCTGTTCCCATCTGAAGTCACGCGCATCAAAAAGGAGATCACTTCATATGTGAAAGACCTGATGCGAGATAGGGGCCATCGCGAGTTCGCTGCTAATGGGGCGCGTTTTGGAACTGGAAACGAACATCGGTACTACCGACCAAGAGGCTCATGGCGCTCAACGACGGCACCAGAGTCTCTAACTCGATCCACTGTGTCGACTTTTGGCGTGAGGTACACGCCGCCGTTGCGAGAGTTGTCGGAGAGAGAGAGTATCGAGGCTTTGGTGGAAGGCAGCGAAATGTCGCTCTTGGAAAGAGGTAAACTGACGGTTTTTCAATCGTCATATGTTCCGCTAATTGATGGTCTCTCTAGGTGGACCAATTACACCAGAACAGGCATGGCTGCATCGGGAGGGCAGGAGAACACAATATGAAAATCAACGCGTTGGCGGGACAGTAGCTGTCCACTTCATCAAGAAAAACGCCTGGTATCTGGAGGCCGCGATTGCGCTCCTAGAGGGAGAAGAAGAATCCGAGGCAGAGCAATATAACTTGCCGACGTTTGACGGGTTCCACCTCAGCCGCTCCAACATAAATCGTTGGGCACCATGGACGCAAGATAGCGCCTTCCGACGGACATGATCATAGAATGACGCAGACCTAGACATTCATCTTATCCTTCCATTCAATTACACTGCTTTACCGTCCATTCGCAAGGTTTCTTTTCTTCGGACACCTTTGGATTTCAAACACATAGCCTACTCATGTCGCGCGCAAGGACACACAAACTATTCTTGGACATCCTTACATAGTCCTTCAATCATACATGGGGCAAACGAATGGCTTCTTGGTCTGCAGCTCTTGGTTCACAGCCTCGACGATAGTGCTCTCCCATTTATGATACCATTCTTCCTCGGTCAGTCCAACTCGTTTCTTGAACCCGGCTGAGGTCTTGATGGCGCCCTCTTCGTCAGCGTCGGCATCGACATAGCCGACAAGGGGATAAGCTACACCGCACACCTTCCAGATTCCTCCTCCATGCCTGAAGCAAAGTCAGCGTCGAGAAACATCTTCATGATTATGAGTCGTACCATATTTTGGACACTAGCTTGGAGAATGTACTGTCCGGGCGCACATAAATACGCCCTCTGACATTCCAGCGATCTAAGCTCAGATCCCCTTTGTAGCCCAGCTGCTCCTCTACAGTTTTCCTGAGAAGCGACCGCAGCTTGTTAAAATCCCAACCGTAAACTTCTTGTTGGAATGCAAACTCCTTGAGCGACTTTGAAGCATTACAAAAATCATCTGCCCATTCCCTCAACGACTTGGAGCTCTTCCAAGCGTTTTGTTCGAGGCCCCAGAGTTTCTCGATATATTTAGCTTCTGACATTCCTTCTCCTCGAATGGGCAGCTGGTCAGATGGCAGGTTCATAGCCCAAGGTGGCAGACCGGATTCTCTGCGGGCTTCACGTTCTTTGAGGTAAGCCTTGACTTGGCTCGAGCTCGCCTTGTCTTTCTTGTTGTCCTTTTCAACCTCGCGGGAGCTGCGTCCTCTGTATGCCGGCTCGTCATCGCTGAGAGACCACTGGACGCCCTGCGAAGCCAGTTCAGCCGGAAGAGGGACGTCGATGTAGAACGAGAAATCCGTTTTTGTCAGGGGAGTACTGTAACGCATTGGGATGCTGTAAGTTGTCCGTTTTCAGCAGGTGCACTAATAGATGGCTCACCCAGTCATGTTACTGATGCTCGAGCCATCGATGTCCAATCGCAGCATAGGCTTGTTTTCGCTGCTTTGGTCCAGGATGAATCGGTAGAGTGCTTCCCCGTCAGTATTGAGGTGGGCGTCATGGGCGGCGATATCATGTCTCCCTTCCAAGTTGTCGACTTGGTTGGTCTTCGCCTTGTAGATGCTAAACGGAGGGGGCTGATCGCTGTCGAAAGAGCCACGGGCGCCGTCGTCTGACTTCCCCATTGTTGCTGAGATGGGATAACGGCGGAGGTGTTGGGGATGGAAATGAAACAATGGAAGGTTATATATGACCAGTCGGCCAAGAGATCGTTTGATAGAACATGTTGGACATGTGCGATAACTACGCAGTGGACCGACTTCCTTATGCAGACTCCAGAGAAGAGGAAGGCAGCTGTCATCACAATCCGATGATCAAGTTTGGGTGGACTATAATGCCAGGAGCCAAGATCGGTACACCGGAGTGTTCGTGTTCATTTGTCCTTTTTAGCAGGGAAGTATCGAATTCAAACAAGAAATCCAGAAGCTGAGGTGTGGTAAAGAGATCAGGAATCGTCGAAAGAGGGACGAGGTCGGACGGAATACATACATCATTTCGTACTGTAACATTGATCCAGTTTCCGGAGAGCGCTGAGCGCCTGAGATATCATCGACATTGGGCGCTCACTTGGCTGTGGCTAATGGCTACGACGTCAAGGGCTTAGCAGATTTCGTCAGTGAATCAGTGATGTATAGGGGGAACTCCGGAGAGCAACGGGGAATCCAGTACATGGCCTACAAGTAGATTGGGATATATAAGTAAACAGAGAGCATAAAGGCCATGGAGAAACGGACCACAGTGCAGAAATAATCCTTAGAAAGAGGTTATGACCTCAGCCAAAATACCCATCCAATGTACGAACAGTACCTGGGATAGCCCCAGGATCTTCGAGAGGTGTCGTCGATCGATATCTACTCAGCACAGCCCTCGTTATAGCACCTTCCCATTTTCTGAACCATTCTCCTTCCCTTATTCCGACGAGTCGCTTGGGCCCTGAGGAAGTCTGAACAAGCCGAGAAGATGTGGACGTAGGGGTTGGGAAGGATGCCCCGAACCCACTAGGACTGGGTAGGGATGGAAGAGGCATTCGAGGCGAGGGCATTGAAGAAGGGGATGCCTGGGAGTATTGCGGAGTGCGAGATTCGTAGGGCTCGTAGGGTGGCAGAGTTGGTAACCCTTGCTCGTCGGTCTCGGGTGGGATTGGTTCACCATCGTCCGTCGCCGGTACCCATCTCTTCATTGGATAAGCAGCACCGCAAACCTCCCACTTTCCACCTCCCCTCGAATGGAATCGTTTGAACAGCCAGATGAAAGGATATACAAGGAGCACAATGGAAAGGAAAAAGAGCCACTTATTCGAGAGCCACTTGGAAAGCCGGTTATCGGGGCGAATGTATATTCTTGACCTGTATTTGATGAAGGCAATTTCCAAGTCGCCATTGTAAGGGGTAGCGACAACGGTGGAGCGGATAGCACTTTCGATTTGCGACATATTCCAGCCGTAGAGGTGTTGATCGTACACAAATTCTTTGAGGCGTTTGGGTGAGCGGCAATATTCATCTGCCCATTGGCGGAGAGACTTTGTGCTGCGCAGCGAGTTGTGTTCGATGGCGGATAGAGTATTGACATACGGTACAGAGATTGGGGAAGGAGTTGAAAGAGATCCCGAAGATTCTTCTAACAGGAGTCGCTCGATGTCTTCTGGCGGGCACCAAGGGGGAAGTCCTCGACCACGGCGCTCTTCTTCCCACTGCTTCTGTCGCTTCAATTCTTTCCTGGATGCTCTACGCTTCGACCGACGAATTCCACCAAGACCAGGGAGGGCAATCTCTTCCAATTCCCTGACCATCTTCCCTCGGTACGTTGGTTCGCGGTCAGGAACGCTCCATTGGATAGGCTTTGTGCCCAATGGCGGGGCTATGTCGATACAGAAGTCGAAATCGGTGACGGTTTCAGTGTGGGTTTCCGACACCTGTCGAGTTCGCCCATCGCTGTCCCGCTGGGTAACCCAATGAGTTCGGTGTTCGGTGTGAGTGCCCCTGACGTTAACACGGACGAAGGGGGGCCGCTGTGAACGCTCGAGAAGAAAACGGTAGAGCGCCTCGCCATCTGTATTGAGATGGGGGTCATGCGAGCAGATATCTTGGTATCCAACTTCGAAATAGGAAGCTCGATACGGTGTGAACCTAGGGGGTGGCTCGAATGGTGGAGCGCTGACGCTGGCGCTCGAGGTGGCGTGTTGAGAAAGCAGGGGCTCTTCTTCAGCCTGGCGAAAGGGGACCCTGGCTGCCTCTGTATCCTTTGGAAGGGTGATCATTGTGGTCGACGACGACGACGACGATGACGACCACGGTTGAGGTTGGCGAAGAAGGAGTTGGTTGGCTGCGGAACACGTTTGGATCAAAGGCAATTAATTACGTCAATTTATGGACTCGCGGGCCAAAATTTGTAGTGGGCTAAGTAGAGTCCAGAAAAGCACCACGTTTCCTTCTCTTCACTCTCTCGCCAATGTCCAGTGCGATCCCAGATTCTTCCTCGCCACCGCCATCGCCGTCCCCAACGCCCAGCGAGTCCTCGTCGTCGCCCGTTTCATCTCCCGAGCCGTCTTCTCTGTCGTCAACAGCGTCAACAATGTCTTCTTCTGGCAGGTAAAGATGAATGCCGGCGTCGGCTTCTCTGCATTTCTTTCTCACGTCACTTGTCCAGTCTCGAAGAATCATCGACCGAGCCGACTCCACCGTCGACCACTTCCTCGCCGTCGTCCACAGTGGATTCCTCGTCTGAGCCCCCAACGTCTATTCCAGAGACGTCCTCGTCACCACCGTCAACATCGGCGACCCCTCCTCCCATGTCGTCGACCGAGGAGCCCCTGCCGCCACCATCATCCGACCCACGACCACCGCCCTCGTCCACCGACGACCCACCTCCAAGCTCGAGCGACCCTCCACCACCGTCCTCGTCGTCTACACCACCGCCGCCTCCGTCTTCGTCTTCGACACCTCCTCCGCCGTCTTCATCCAGTCCTCCGCCACCTCCACCATCTTCATCCAGTTCAACGGACCCTCCCCCTAGCAGTAGTCAACCCCCTCCTCCTCCTCCTCCCAGTTCGTCTGATGAGCCCCCACCGTCCTCCAGCTCCTCTCCAACCACTTCGTCACCCCCTCCATTTACACCGTCGTAAGTCGTCATTCATTTCTTCATATCGGTCCCAATATTCTTTGCATTTCCGTCATGGCAAAACCTCCGTTCTGTACCATGCGCTTCTTTTTGTCAACATCACATCTAAACACCGCACTGCAGGACCACTCTATCTACCACTGTCTGGATCACAACAACAGATAGTAGAGGCCAGCCAAGCTCAACAGCACCTTCGTTCATCACAACAATTGCAACTTCAACCAGTAGCGGTGTCCTTGTTACAGTAACGGAAGTTGTCGCTAATCCCAATCCAACTCTGAATGGCGGCGGCGGCGGCGGAGGGAAAGAAAACGCGTACGTACAGCCCGACATCGTTCCATTCCATTGTACTTACTTGGGAACAAAGTTTCTTCTCCAATACAGGGGCCGTAGCGGGCGTCTTCGTCCTCGTAGGCTTAGCAGCCGCATCTATCTTCCTATGGATTTTCTTTGCCGTCCGTAGGAGACGCCGAACTCGACGACTGGAACATGACACGGCTGTTTCTGCTACATTGGCAGCAGCCGGGTTCCATCGCGCACCTCTTGATGATGACGATGATGATGATCCTGGTCCCTATCGGGATCACCCGAGCTTAAGCAACCATAATCACGAACGGGGGAGTAGTAGCAGCTATCTGGACCCTAATGGCCACGTACGGAACGGGAGTGGGAGCGTTGGGATGGGCAGGAGGAGCAGCTCGGCCTTGGCCATGAGCATTGCGGGTGGAGCACCGATGGCGACAGCTGGATTCGGGCACGATCCTGATCCATTCGCCGCCAATCCCAGTGGACCCGCGCCTCCGAATATGACTGAAGACGCACAGTTCAATCCGTACGCCGACTACGTCCCTCCACCTAGCGCGTTCCATATGGGAGCGTATCGCGACCGGACGAGCAGTGGAGCGACTATGGCTGCTGCAACCGTCGCCGCACTAGCAAACGGTCATGAAAGGGATAGGAGAGTGAGCGGTGCAAGCGGAGGGAGCAAATACAACTACGAGCTAGGGGCCATAGGTGGACATCAACGTTCGCAGAGTACGAGCTACCATAGTGCTGGAAGTTACGAGCCTTTACTCGCTGCCTACCGCGAACAGCAGCAACAACAACAACAACAAAGGACCGAACCGAATCCTCCAAGCAACAGAAGCAGCAACTCCAATATGCAACAGAACGGCAATAACGGTGTCACCACGGGGCTGCAAAGGAAAGACACTCTCCCCCCGCCGCCCTACAGCTCGAATACGGGTCATGAATCAACTTCGAATGGTCATGGACAACAACCGTCCTTCCAACCGCCACTCCTGCTCCCTGTAAATAACGGAGAAGCGAGTGCGAGAAGCTCCGTCTACAGTACCGCTTCAAATGCGAACGGGGCAAATAATCTGGAGCGTCGCAACAGTGCATTGGACACTCCCTATACTGGTATCGCCGCCTCGACGAACGACACTGAATCCAGAGATGCTTTCCAAGATTACTTCTTCGGTGCGAACCGAGACAGTCTCGACGACACTCAAAGCACTGCTACTGCCTCGGCGCCGACAAATGGACAGATCCCTCCAGACACCCGAGATACGCTCGCCACATCTGCGTTCTTTTCATCTACGCCGGGTGGTCGCAATGTCATCACCCCTCGAGACGGCATCCTTGACCCGAGCTTACGCGAGCGCATGAATTTACTGGATGACGGCGACCTTAGGGATGATGAAGATTATTCCCGGAGAATGTTGAGTCCCTCCACTGGTCTGGGTATCAAAGGCACCAAGTTGTCTGCAGAAGATTCAGACACCACCAAAGGGACCGAAAACCCCAAGACTAAAGTGTTGGGTGTATGCAATCCAGATCTGGTTGACTCGGTCGATTCGGATCTGGGTAGGCAGAGCTGGACACCTAAGGCGTTGTAGATGCGATCCCCGCCGTCATGCTATCAATTTCCACGATACAGCACTCTTGTTGTCGAGAACCGTTTTGACGTTCCCTGTTTCCGATTGCCACCCTTGTGGAACTTTTTTGCTACTCAGTCTTATGTTCATGTCTTTCACTGACGACCCCACGCACTTCTCACTGGACACTAGCTTGCCATGATCCCATTCATTCATGCAACATTCATTTTCACTTGACCATCCTCTTGTACATTTTCTCAGTAACTCACCACTTTTTGCACGCATGCACACGGACCATTCGTTGCACTGTATAAAATCTCGACCGTTCTTCGCGTATCATCGAGTCATAATTTTTAAACCCGCATCCCCGTCGAGTAGTTAGCCCTTGCACCTCTACTCCTCCATGTATTCTCTGCAGCGCAACCTTGTACACGACACCATTAGTGTTGTTGCGAGGTGAGGTGGAGGTACCTCAAGGTGATTGGTGGCGTTACCTCAAGTTACCTCGTTGGACCTTGAGGTCCATTCCCACGAATACCTATTTCTATACTGGGGATGAGAAAATCAAAAGTTGCAATGAACACGAACAACGCTCGCGGTAAGAGCAAGTTTCTTAACTATTCAAAGGTGTTTGTCTATCCAGAAGGTCATTAGTATGAAATGAAGGGTATTCCGTAGTTTGTCGGCCATATCCCAAGGTCTCGAGCTGCCCCAAGCACCTGTTCACGTTGAATTGGGAATTCGGTATTAGAGGTCGGGAAGCACAGCACTCTTGCATATCCTTGAAGTCATAAGGTAGTAAAATGAGAATAGCAAGTGAAGTATAGCAAGTTTAATGCACTCTGCATCGACAAGCGCTCGCGCTCGCTGCCACATCACCGTCCCGGAGATTCCGTTACAGGGATGGGAAAACACATCAAGGCCACCTCAAGGGACCTTGAGAACGCCACCATCACAAATACGGGACCTCAAGGTAACTCCACCTTGAGGGACCTCCACCTCGCAACAACACTAGACACCATCGATTCAGAAAACTTAAGCGCGGTGATGCTTTCGGATCCGACGGTCCGAATAGTCCCTGAAGATGTCTGTTCCCAACCAATATGGTCAATGGTTGGCCGGCCGAAACGTTGACCCCTCCCCAACGTTCCTCTTGCAACTCGATGCTCCGTTACTTCTATCTAGGGTCCTCTCAAAGACTTCTGATGTTTTTATCTAGCGATTTACTTACGTCTTGGAAAAAAACACGCATGCAACTGCTAGCGACTCGGGATTTCCGCTATGGCAAGGGTCTCTTGTAGGCGCTCTCGACTACGGATCTTGAGGGAGGCTCCACGTTCCCTCTTCGACCGCCGGCTATCTTTTAGAAGAGCAACGAGGTCTACAGAAACTGACAGCCCCATCCTTTTCTCCGGCAACTAAACAGAGTTTCTAGCAGCAAACGCCGTTCTCTGGGGGGTTCTTTGAAGCCTCGCAATTCACTCCACCCCTGGCATTTGTCGGGATATTACCTGATGCAACCTCGACCTCTTGCCACGAGTCTCTAACCGGCTCTAAGTGACCTTCCATCTTACCGCCGTCGTCGTGCATTATGTGGATGGATTGTACCAAATGTCTTCGGCCAACAGTCACGTCTCCTTCCGTTTCTCCAGCGTTTAAAAGGCAGGTGGTCTCCCCTCGATGCCACAGCTATTTCAGAGATGCCTACCTCGTCTTCCACCTCTCCTTTCGCAACCGTACTCAGCGGGCAGTGTGGAAGCGCTGTGCAACTACACTCTCCATCTCCACCCATGGCTTCCTCGTCCAGTGTCGCTTCATCGTCGAGTCTCGTTGCTGATGGCAGTGAGCTCACTGCTTCCGGTGCTACCACGCCCACAATCCATTACGACGGTGTCCTACCGCTGTCCCTGGCGCGTATGCCCGACCATACCAAAACGACCGTCCTTCGCCATGGGAGCACTGGATCTGGGAGGAGCTCTGTCACCGAGATTCCGACCCCCTCTATGCTCTCCCCAAGTTCTGAGCGGGGAGGGCTTATCCGCTCGGAGCTTGGGCTCGCTCCTGCTGGGTTGGAAAGGGTGCCTATCCGTATTGCTGTTGGATACTTCACGTTTTTTGCTTGTGGATGGAGTGACGGTGGTAAGTACAGTTCGTTTCCACATTCAGTCGTTCTGCTAACCATCCCCAAGTGACAGCAACGGTCTTGCCATGTTAGTTCTTTGTGATCACTGTGCAAGGTTCCTCGCTAACTCTACATGTCAGATTTCATGGAGGAATTCAATATCACGTTCATGACGAGCTCTCTGCTATACGCAGCCGCTACCGTTGGGTAGGCGCCATTGTCTTCTCCAAGCAGACAAACCAGTTAATTTCTTTCGCAGGTTCATCTTTGGCACGTTCATTATAGAGCTTCTTATCCGACAACTAGGCCAGACGAATTCAACAAAAAGCACATCCTCTTGGATTCCTCATCACATAAAACGACTCGCATCAAGGCGCGCGCATGCAGTGGCCCCGTCTCGACATTCCCCCTCGCAGGCCCGTCATTTGTCCCTGATCTACGCTAGCGTCGTTTTTGCCCTGTACTTTGTTGTCATGGGATTGCGAACTGGTTACCCCGCGTTACTTTCTGCCTATTGCATCTGTGCCATCGCTAGGGCGATCATGTCTGGTGTGTTTAGTGTTTAGCCTTTTTGGAAGTAGCTCACCATGACCTTTCCCGTTGTTTAGGTTCACTGTGAGTCCCCCGGGACCTCCCTTGGTGCAAGCACTAACTTTCCTCCTAGAAATCCCTATTTTGGCTCTGTCGCACCGATGCACATAGGCTTTTCTCATTCTCTGTGGAGTTAGTACAACTTCATTGCCCCATTTTAAGTTGCCCCTCTCACCAGTGTCCATAGGCTTTGGTACCGTCGCCGCCCCTCTCGTCTGTCAGACCATTATCTCCAAAGGAGTTCCCTGGCCACACTTCTACTTTGGATCATTGGTCTTGGCCGGGATGAACACCCTCCTTTTGGCCGTCGCGTTCGCCCCAACACACCTCGAATTCAATAGCGAGCGCCGCCAATTGACCGACGATACCAGCTGTTCAACCCCGTCAAGTGAAAAGGAAGGCAAAGCTGACGCTTTCTATCCAGTACCGAAGCCAGCTCAACCCGCGAATCGTGAGCATCTTCCGCCCTTTGAAATCGAGTGGGCTATTATACTTACTGCCATCCCAGTTCTTAAGCGTGTATTGTCCCATCCATTCCAATGGGCTATCTCCATGTTTGTTGGGTTCACCTTCGGAACGTGAGTTCTCGTATTCTCGTCCGCTATCAGTCCTTCTGAGAATGTGTTTAGGGAAACGACATCTCAGGGTTTCGTAAGTGGATATATTACTCCAATTGCATAAATCATTGATCAGCGGACGGCTAGATTGTGACCTACCTTTTGGGTCATAGGGTAAGCTCGACCACTTGGAATCAATAGGACGCTTCACTGAATCTTCTGCGTGATAGAATGCGAACCCAAAGACAGCAGGTTATGTTTCTGTTGGATTCTACGCTGGGCTGATGGTTGGACGCTTTGCCTGGGGCTCCTTTTCCCAAATGTACGTATTTCCCCTCACTGTCTGTAACGGAGTCACTGATTCATTATGCTCAGTGCTACCTTCAAACAACGGAAGATTGCGATCTATGGGTGCCTGTAAGCACGCCGCATCCTCAGTCCAATTGTGAAATGGCTGACAGCAATCCCTAGCCTGATCGCCTTGACAATGCATCTATTGATTCGGTTCATCCCTTCCGTGGTCGCGAACGCAGTGTCCGTGTCCATGGTGGGATTAGCCTTTGGCCCCCTGTTCCCTTCTGCAATGAACATGCTGAGCGACATCCTTCCCGCCGAACAGCATCTGGTCGGAATGGCACTCCTGTGAGTCTTACCCGCTGTACTCGCGCGCACATTCTCTGAGTTCATTGGCATGCCGTGTAGATCTGCTGGAAGTTCATTTGGAAACGGTTCGTGTGACCAGTGAATTTTACGTGCGGTCTCGCATTAGCTGATATCATGTCCTTTAGCTATTTTGTCTTTCTGTGCTGGCGTCATGCTTAACGCAAAAGGGATACACATGCTTCCATATTGGAACATCGCGGGGACTGCTGCCATGATCGTCTTCTGGATTTACCTGCCGTCCTCCCCACCAAGGCAAGGCTCTCGATGGTTGTCAAAAGGGCAATAAAAATTCGACTTCGTGTCGAACTCAAGTCACCACTTGCAGAGTATGCGTTTCAGTTGGGTTTATTAGGGTATTACTATTGCTATATCATAGAAAGGGGTAATGATTGTATAGTGCATATGGGTATCATTCGTTCGGGGCATTCGTTATCGGGATCATATCATATAGGATTATAGAGTTCATTTCTTTGGTCCCTTTCAGCCCTCCGAGCGACTGATGGCATATACAGTCCTCCTCCTCTGCTTCTTCAACTTCCTCGACTCCTCTATCTTCTCCTCGACCTGGTCTTCCTCCTCAACGACTTCCACCTCGATGTCAGCTTCCCCCTTCCCACGCCCTTTTCGAGTGACGCTCAGACTCCTGAAGATCGATTGGCGGAAGAGTGTTCCTGAACGTCTGATTACAGTCCTGGTCGAGGTGTCGCCTTTCAACTGCTCTTCCAACTCCGAGGTGTATGTTTTGGCGACGGGTGACTCGGACGTGTAGGGCCAGTTCTGCTTCAACTCTTCTTCCAAGGGAAGGAGTGGGCAAACGATGCCTGGGAGCTTGTCCAAGACGTGTTTGAGGGCCTTGTAGTGCGATTCTTGCTCGAGCACGGATGGATGGATATATTCGTGGTGCGGCCCTCCCAATTGCCTTGGAAGTTCTCTCTGAATCCTTTGCGCCAGGAGGAAGATCCCGGACTTCGAACTAACCATGTGTTAGCGAGGACTCGGGGGAACAAGTCTCGGAAGGCTTACTCGTGTGGTACCTGCTTGCCCCATTCAGCAACGGGCTGTGGTAGGTGGAAGAGATATTCAGTGTCGATGGCCAATATATCGCCAACGTGCGCCTGGGGGAGATATTATTAGTAGCGCGTGATTGGTAGTTGTGGCCAGCGCAACGTACCGCCATCCAGGTCAGAGCAATATCAGCAAGGTCATGCTCCTTGTAGCCTCCGCCTACCTATATGCAACGGGTCAGTGCCGCTTTGAGGTTGTGTTGGAAATAAACGCGTACATCAGAGTGGGCACCGGCGAACCAGCACTAACTTTACATTAGTCTCTGAATCGAGGCAGTAGCCGAGTCCCGATGTCAACTTACCTGCTTGAGGACCTGTCCTTTTGCAAAGCCCTTCTCAGTTTGCGTGAACTTGTTGCAATTCTGAAGGAAGTGTTTGAGCACACAGGTCGCTTTCAACTGCAAAGCAACTCACAAAGTCTGCACGCATTTCATGAAGGGCGAGGGCCTGGTATGCCCTCTCTATGTGTTCGCCCAAAATACGATCGCGGAATCCAAAGATTGTCCTAACCCTGGAGGACCTCAGCGTGAGCGATTCGGGCAGGCCTAGAGATCCAACGGTATCGAAAACACCAAGACATCTGAAACGAGCAGGTTCAATCAGTCAGCGATTCCGCTATCACAGACAGCAGAGCACCTACTTGACGGTGAATGTATCTCCGTCGCAGTCAGCGCGTAATTTCCCGGGGGCCTGAGGATTACGCCAACGGTGCAGCTGCTCCTGTAATTCTTTAATTTCTGATGAGTCGAATCAACCGTCAGCAACTCGAGCTTCTGTCGCGATCAAAGCTTGACGCCCACTCACCCTCGGCCTTTTTGGACTTGCCAAGCTTTTGGTAACATAGAAAGATTTTGCCAAAGTGGTCCATCTCTTTTCTATCCAAGACACCAATTTCACCCTATGAGACAGGGTCAACGCATTGAATGGAGCTTAGTAAAGAGAGCACACCCACAACGAACATGGCCACCATCCGAGCAGTATAAGCGCCCTACCAAAACATCAGATTGATGGGATTTTCTTGGCACATAGAATGGTTGGGATTCTTACCCGGGAGAATCCAAACAAGTAGATCTAGCTCGCGTGGTCAATTGTTTAGTGGACAAGGGTTTCCTTGTATGTGTAGGACACACCTCGTCTCCAGGATTATAATTGCTAAAAATGGGGATTAGCCGCCATGAAACTCTCACATGGATATGGGCGCTTACTGTGCAATGAAGGCATACGCTTCTTCTACCTTGTCCGCTGGGTAAGAGGAAGAATCAAAGGTGATTAGACGACCATTTTTGCGAGAATATCGGACAGAAGAGGCATACCCAAAGATCCTCCGGTTGTTCCTTTACACGTGTGAGTAAAGAGCGCTGGGTACTAGTAGCGAGAGTTTATACCTTCGATGTATTCGGAGTAAAAATTCTTCTCTGTCCCGATACCTGATTGATAGAAGACAATCTGTGGGATTGGGGGCTGGAACCGTTCGTCGGCATGGTAGATCGTTCGGGCAAGACGCTATGACAGTCATCGTGAGATGCCCTGCAAATGTCTACATCGAGAAAGTGCCAAGACCCACGAGGACATTGGTGTACATGGACCTGTGCTCTCCAATCCCATCTTGCCATGTGCTAGTCACCAGGAGAGAGTAAGCTCAAACGGTCCAATGAAGCGAGCATCAAACGGCTTACCCGTCGCAGCATAGGATGATGCGCTTGTTGACTCGAAGGCGCAACTCGTCTGAGGTAGCGATGTCCGGGTTCGTATTGATTCGGCGAGGAGACTTGTTAGGCGTTCCATGAGGGCTAGTCGATTTGGGTGGGGACGAGCTTCGCGGGCGTCCGGGTGAGTCCCTCGACGCCGTTCGGAAAAGCAGACTTGACTTGGAGTCTGACGAAATGGGAACGAGTGGGAGGTCCAAGGTGTCCAGTTGGGGGCTTGTTGAAGGGCTTGCCGACATTGTTGATATTACGATGGGGTTTAGGTTGTGGTCGATGTTTACTATGTAGCAAGGAAAGTGATGTCAAATATGCGGGAGTAGCAACCAGTGCTTCAAGTGTTAAGAAAGCGAGGAAGAGGTGCAGAGATAATGGAAACACAGGTTGACGGGCGACCGCTTATATAGCTTTCGGTTCATCCAGTTTGCTGTGGGACACCAACAAGACGCCCAGAAGATAAATTTAGGTTCGTCTGAGATCTTGGAGGTGATGGCGAGAGCGGTCCCCACTTTCGGCGCACTCTGAGCTCATACCACAGCGCTCAGTGATCCCCTGATTGATGCTAATCTACCCAGGCGATACGCTGGTATTGTGGTAATAGTACTCGTGTGGGCGCACCGGTTCTGGCGGATTAATACATTGAATTCGCTATGGGGCCTGTGTGGGCAGCCAGTGTACAGAGGGTCGACGTCGAATTAATTGTCGCGTCGAGTCGGTATTGTTAACGTTAGCATCTGACATTGACGCAGCGTCGTAGCTCCTGGAAACGAGACTATCTGGAATGTAAAGCAGCACAAACCAGAGATTCGACTTTACCTATCAGCCTAGAGCTCGCAGCGCGGTTAGAGCACTCAGGTTTCCTTTTTTAAAATCGAGTTGGGGAGACGCTGATACGGATCACAACTCTTTGCTCCATCACGCTGGTGCATCCCAAGCTACTGACCTCCGACCTCTCCACGGAACGGGATCCAAATTTCGCAATGGGCTGTAACGCCGGCAGAACAGGAACATGTTACAGCACGGAGAAAATGCAGGGAGACGCACCCGAAAAAAGAGTCATGGGATTTTGGCAATAGAGAAGCTGACTCCACGTCTCTGACTTGGTGCTGTGGCGCAGGGGAAAACGCTCGAAATGCTAGTGTTGTGAGGCAAATGCGCTGTCACTGACGTGTTGGTGCACGAGAGGCGTGAATCTTGGATCTGATGTCGGTCTCAGCACTGATACTGTGTACGGCGAGAGACCAGAAAGTGTCGCTGAATTCATTGACCAACAATTGGAAGGCTGCGGCGCAAAATGCACTCGGAATGTGGCTCTTGGTTGCGAAGGTGGACGTGCACACCAGGGAACAGCCAAGAACCCCCTGGAAAAGGGCGATGAAACAAGGGTCGTCGAAGAGAAGGGGCTTCATTGTTGCCATTGAATTGGAAGTCAGCATGCTTGGATCCAATGTGGGTGCTGCAATACAAGCCTTGAAGGCTTGGGAAATTAGATGGTGGTCGAAGGAAGGAGCTAAAGTGGTCAACGCGAAGGCGATCGTGTTCTTCAGGTGCGGAAAAGACGGTCATTCGCACAGTACCTAAGGAACCGTGGGCACCCATACGCTGAAAACAAAACCCCGTCGTATTATACAAAAACCTAGAGTAGCACACAAATCTCCGCCTCACCATACAAAACCCTATTTTCCAAATCGAAACTCTGCACCCGCAAATTCATCTAGAGCTTCTCGGAATACGGTTTCGTCGAGAGAATAACATGTTTCCGAGGCGTGGTAGGGCGCAGAGAGGGTAAGACGCGAATGACTGCAGAAAAGGTCAATAATTCGTGGTTCGATTATGGAAATGACTGCTCACTGAATCTCTGTCAGACGAATGTGCCATGGAGGGAAGTTGTACAGTTCTAAAGGAACCTTTCTCCGAGTGTTGGAGACATCCAGGGAGTGAACAATCATGAAATCCGGCGACGAGAGACCGTGTTCTCCTAAAAAGCGATCAAAAACATTGCATGATCTCAGAGAATGCGACTACTCTCACCTTCCAACAGGCCCTCGAGTTCGTTGACTGTAAGTGTAAATGGCTTGCGTGACCGGTTCTTGCGGCGCTGTAGCTTGGCGTTGCGCGACATTAGTGTAGCGGCAACCGCGATTGCATTCTTCGACGCGTCCTTGGAGATGAGAGAAAGTGTAAGGCTGCTTTTTTGGACAGTTCGCTCGTTTCCTTCGCAGAAATGCATCAGGTAAGGTTTCACAAATTAGAGAAACAGGACGCACTATTTCGGCGTTTGAGACCACCCTTGCGGCTCGACCGCTCCTTCGAGCCATCACCTTCAGAAAGAACGATCCTAATAGACGGTATCACAGGCCTTGAGCTTTGCAAAGGCGAGATTGGTCTCGAGTCAGAGTAGTCCGAGGGGGGTGGCGTCAAAGGATGGTAGGGTTCAACTTCGGATTCACTCGAATCGTCAATAGCCGAGTTTGTGTTTCCTTGGAGTAATTGGAAGCGAATGTCCTGATCGTATTCAGACAATAGTCCTGTCAAACAACAGTCAGGTCTACACTTGTGTTCAAAGAGGTGACTGTACCATGTTCTTCATACACCGTAAGTTGTTGAATTCCAACTTCACGGCACCAGGCCGCTGCATTTGAAACGCTCTGGATAAGCGCAGCCTTTGTAGAGTCTTTGGAGTGGCTTGGGGACGTTTCCAGTACAATTGCAAGATGCCTTGGAGTTCTTCGGCGTTCAGAGTTCAATGGCTGCGGGGGACTCCATTGTTGGCGTTCTCGATAGGAGAGAAGTAGTAGATACAGTGAGTAAACTGCGTGAATTAGTCGGAGACAGAAGGCGTATAGGATGGCCATGTAGTCGAAATAAAAAGAATGGCGAGGCTGCGCGTTGGAGCACAGGGGCGAGAGAGAAAAGATACAAGAATTTTGTTGACGTGGTCGATCAGGTTCGTGGCCAGTTCTAGCCGCCATCAAACAACGTCATAACTCAACAGCAACCGACCCAAGTCTCCAGAATGTGTTTATTATATGCTATGTATTATAGATCATATTCAAGTTTCACTTAGGTGAGGCCTGGTTCCTCTTGGATGCCTCGCTTGATCTTGAGCAAGATCGCTGTCTTCCAGTTATCCAGCTTCGTGATCCTGTCGAACTCGACGACGGCAGCCGTGTATGCCCCCACATCCCCAGCATCGACAGCCTCCATTAATGCATCGGCAAATTTAAATTCTCGAGTGCCGACGAAAGTGTTATCTTGTCCGATATACTTCTGAGCGTTCCTCCTCGCGGTTACGATGTCCTGGAACCACATCAGTCAGGGTCTCAACCGAGCTGTGAGATCAAGCGCACCCCGAGAGCTACCGTGCACAGGAGAGACTTGAGCCAGTATTCCTTCACACTGTACTTGGTGAGGTTGGAGGTCAGAGAGTGATCTGCAACTCGTTCGTAGAGCGTAATGGCCTGCGGGAACTGCTCTAGTTCGGCATAGAGGTCCGCAGCATCCTTGTAGCACTGATTCGCAGTTCTGAGCGACAGGTGAATCAGGAGTGTCGCAGACAGGAGAATAGAGTCTTACGCTGTCGCATCCTCCTCGGCATACCAATCTCCAGCGCGCAGGAAACTCTCGCAAGCCCTGCTGAGATCATGGGTTTCCTGAAGGTATATCTGAGCAATCTCCTTCTCCCTGTCCGCTGCCTGTCGGAATCGACCGCCTGCCACAAGGTGTTGGATTGTTTGCTGGAGCGCCTGAATGGCCACTATTGAGGGGTTTAGCCGGGATACAGACTCAAACTCGATGCTAATGGAGGCCATATACATACAATCAGGATATCCTCGTTTATAGGCCTTCGCAGCATTCCACCAAGCGTTCCCAGCATCCAGGCTCTCCTTGCACTTTTCCCTGCATTCCGCTTCCCTCGCGAAAGCATCTCCTGCTTCCTTGAACTGCTTCTCGAGCTTGAAGGCGTTGGCGGCCTGTTGGTAGAGGTCCCCAGCCTCCTCCCATTTGGAATTGGCAGAAGAGAACCAACCACCCGATGAATTGGCCTTCTTATCGGCCTTCTCGAATAAAGCTTGCGCAGCTGATTTGGGTGCCATTATAATGGTTGAAGATTAAGAAGGGGAAGGACCATTTGGTGAACCGCGGGCGCAGTGACACAGCATCATCTGATCAGAGGCAGATTCTGTCTTGACGCTCATCACGATTGTTATTGCTTTAGTTTCTTTGTTTTCAACTCCATCATGGCCTCTAGGGGCGGTACTCTCCCTCTCGACAACATCGCCCGCTATGCGGAATTGCATCCAAAGGCACCTCATCTACAGTTTCAATACGGAACGGCGGGGTTCAGGACTCTGTGAGTTGGCTATATCGCATTAAACTAACATGTCTTTACCAACATCGCTGGCAGAGGCGTGGTGCTGGACTCGGTGCTGTTCAGGGTCGGTATTCTTGCAGCCTTGCGCAGCAAGAGGCTCGATGGTAGGACGATTGGCGTCATGATCACCGCCTCTCATAATCCCGAAGAGGTGACCACGATTCTTCTCTCAGCCTGATGATGACGATGCTCAAAGCGATCGATAGGATAACGGAGTCAAACTCGTCGACCCGCGCGGTGAAATGTTGGAGGCCGCCTGGGAGTCCCATGCTACATGGCTTGCCAACGCGTCCAACGAAGAGTTCCTTGACGTCCTTACCGAATTCGTCAATGTGGCTCGGATCGACTTGTCCAAGCCTGCTCGTGTCGTGTATGCGCGTGATACGCGTCCCACTGGGCCAGCCTTAGCCAAGGCACTTGAGGATGGACTCGCCGCGATAGGCGCCGAGGGTCGAAATGCCGGTGTGACGACGACTCCCATCCTCCATTACCTGGTCCGAGCTATCAACACCAAGGGCACCAAAGAAGCATACGGTGAAGATTCCGAGGACGGCTACTTCCAAAAGATGAGCGAAGCATTTAGGAAACTTGTGGTAAGTGTGCAATAATGAGGTAGTCCTGAGTGGATTCTAAGCGCCCACAACAGTCCGGACGGCCCAGAATTCCACCCCTCGTCGTCGACTGTGCCAATGGCGTCGGTGCACCCATCGCGAAGCAGTTGACCGAATACCTCGGAGAAACAATGCCCATGATTTTGCACAACACTGCAATCGACACAGCAGGCGCACTCAATCACAACTGCGGAGCTGACTTTGTGAAGACGAAGCAAACCATCCCGCCTTCCCTTCAAGGCGTCCTTCGTCCTGGCCAGCGAGCGTGCAGCCTCGATGGCGATGCGGATCGCCTCATGTACTACTTCATCGATGAGCGAGGTTATTTTGTGATGCTTGATGGAGATAAGATCGCTGCCTTGGTTGCCGCCTTTATTGTCGACCTGGTCAAGCTTGCGGGTCTGGCCGATAAGATCAAGGTAGGCGTAGTGCAAACTGCGTACGCCAACGGAGCTTCGACCAAATACTTATCAGAGGTGCGTGGATTCCGATACTGTTCCAGTCATCCTGTTCAAACCGTTTCCTGCAGCGTCTGCCTGTCAGGTGTGTTCCTACCGGAGTTAAGCATCTCCATCACGCAGCCGAACAATTCGACGTTGGTGTGTACTTCGAAGCTAATGGTCATGGAACCGTGATCTTCTCGCCTAATACTCTCGAGAAGCTGGAGACCTACGAGCCTTCCACCCCGGCCCAATCTACCGCCTTGAAGCACTTGAACAACCTAGTGGAGTTGATCAACCAGACTGTTGGAGATGCACTGTCGGATATGCTGCTCGTTGAGGTCGTCTTGGCCCACAAATCATACAACGCCGAGGAGTGGAACTCGCTCTATTCAGATTTGCCGAACCGTCTCGTCAAGGTCCGCGTCCCAAACAGGAACTTGTTCAAGACGGAGGATGCCGAACGTCGCCTGGTCAGCCCTCCAGGTTTGCAGCCCAAGATTGACGAGTTATCCCGGCGATACGATGGCGGAAGATCTTTCGTACGGCCCAGTGGAACAGAGGATGTCGTTCGTGTCTATGCCGAAGCAGTCTTGCGCTCCCAAGCGGATGGTGAGTAACCTTACTTCGGACCCTTATCGATTTCTCAAATCGTGCCGTGCTTTAGAACTTGCCTTCCGCGTCGCTGGATTGGTGTACGACGAGGCTGGTGGTGACCCCAACAAGCGTCCCAAAGAATTCTTGTAGGCCGTGGGCCGTTGAGTCAAGTTCAATTGCAGTGATAGGATACGATAATCTGATAAGTAAACCAAAGGCAGCTTTCAGAATGAACTTTGTATATACTCCCGAATGATACCTTGGTCAATATTTGAAGCTAAGTATGTATTCGAAATGGCTCAGAGGCAAGAGCGAAGATCCGTGATTGGCAAATCAGAATCCGAGTCCCTGGCTCTGACTGTCTTTGGCTCGCGCGATCGCACGTAATTGATTTGTTCTTGGGTCGACATGTAGATAGAGTCATTACCTGACTTTGACCTTTCACCATCGTCTAGTGTCAGGGCGCTAGGCACGAACGGGAACCTATGTGTCGATTCGTCATCTACAAAGGCACCTCACCAGTTCAGCTATCCCATGTACGTCCACAACTATGCTTCACGTGTTACCCTTGTATATAGGCTAACCGTTTACCTCGTTCCAATGTCATTAGCTCTTGACGCGACCATGTCATTCAATCATCAACCAAGCCTTTGACTCGAGGTTGCGTTTGGATAAGCGGAGGCCTATGAATGGCGATGGGTTTGGAGTCGGTGAGTTCTCCTTGGGCTGGCTTTGTGAGACATTGTGGCTGAACCTCGTGCTCGTTGACCAGGTTGGTATGACTCGGTCTACGACGAAGAACTCGGTAGCCAGCCATGCATATTCACATCTATAACTCCAGTTTGTCACTCTTGCCAAGTTACCCCGACACCTTGCTGAGACCATGCCAGGCTTGGAACAACATCAACCTAACCAGATTAGCGGAGAAGATCAAGTCGCCTCTGGTCTTGTGAGCATTGAATAAGGCTATTCGTCCAGCTCGCCCTATACTGAAACGTGGTGCTTCAATAGTGGCCATGTTCGTGCAACTACCGCTGGAACACTTTCATTGGACAACTGCCATCCGTTCGTCTTTGGGAACCTGATGGTCAGTTGCAACCCTGGTGAATAACCGAACAGCGCGGGACGTGATCCTGATGGTCTTTTACAGTGGATGCACAATGGCGGGATTGCAGAGTTCAATACCATCAAGAGGCGTTTGCAGAGCGACCTTCCAGACATCGCTTTCGACAAAGTTCTGGGGAATACTGGTACGCTTACTCTTCCTCCCTGAAGACCCTTACTCGGCTGAGCTGTTGGCTCATCGCCTAGATTCGGAATGGGCGTTTGCGTTGTTTATCTCGAAGCTTCCCGACCCAAAGGCAAAGTCTTTCACACCGGCCATATTACAGAAAGCAATGGAAGAAACGATTGCAACATTAAACGTGTATCGCAAGGAATTCAACATCACGTCCGAGGTAATCCCTTTGTTACATCTGTCCTGTCGATGTAGTTTGGTTGAAAAATATGTCCTGTGCAGCCTAACTTGCTCAACTTCTGTGTGACGGATGGTAAGAGTGTGGTCGTGACAAGATATGTGTCGTCGCGGACGGACGAAGCTGCTTCTCTGGTGAGATCTCGACCTGCTCCATCGCTTGATAATTTCTGACACAGATTTCAGTGGTTTTCGTCCGGCAGTGAGTTTAGCGAGTATGGGGAAGGGGGCCACTACAAGATGACCAAGTCTGACAAGCGGGAAAACATCATCATGGTAAGCTCAGATATGCTGTACAAAAGGCCATTGATCCCACATATCCTCTAGATTGCCAGTGAACCACTCACATTTGAACGAGGTGAGGAAGACACCGTCCTCTCCATGGCCTTCATCTGCTTACACAGGGCGTATTCACCCAGCGGACTGGATGGAAATCAAGACGAACCATATGGCAATCATCACACCCAAGATGAATATGCTTCAAATCCCTATTATCGACGAATTCTACGTGCCACCTTCAGATCCCGCATCTCTCCATCGAACGAACGAGTTTGCGCGAGAGAAAGGGCTTCTGAACCCGGCACCTTTGGAGGAATCTCATAAAGCGGAACAGACGCCTGTGGTCGGTCGACGAACCATGATGGTTCCAATCAGCTCTGGATCCCATTGCTGCTAAGTTGCTTGGAAGTCACTTCTTACTCTCTTGTTTCCGATAGACCAGTATCCCTTGTTTTCTTGTTTTCGAGCATATTTTGTACTGTGTAGCATGTGTACTCTACTATTCGTATATTCCCCTTAATTCCTATAGCTTGTCGTCGAGGTTGCGGTCGAACGCGGACCGACCCCGGACCGTGGTATGCTTGCGCGGAAGCGGCAAATGTGTCACACGAGGGAATGGGACTGACGGCGTTTCGCAGAAAATGGATTGTTGGAAATGGATGTTGCACGGTGACCATCGACGTCGAGCCCTGTGACCCCCTTTGTCGGATCCCAGTTGCTGTGAAGGGATGCTAAACTTGTGGTTCATCTGGAGTGTCATCTCCAACACTGCAAGGTAAGGACTTGTTCGTGTCGTTTGAAAGGACAGATCTCAGGCGTTTGAACAGACTTTCGACCGCCCTTCAGATTCTAATATTCCTGCCATTGACGCTAGCAACACTATCAAGACATGCATTCCTCCTGCTTTCGCTGTTACTCTCGGCCCACGCGCTTATCCATGGAACAATGGCGCTCCTTTGGGGCTCCCAAGCACTCTCAGTGCTCCAGGTCCCCATGCACCCGTTCCTCCTCCTCCTGTCATTCAATGTGTTCTCATCCTCAGTCAACCCATGGGTCCTGACCGCTGTTGATTGGTGGGGTAAACTTCTGACCCTTTCCGGCCCACTCTTCATCGCAATGGAGGGCCTGTCCAGCCTGCTGGTGGCGCAGAAGTTGGGTCAGGAAGGGAAGAAGCTCATCGGAGTGGAGCAACCGAAGGGAGAATTCTACCAGTTTGCGCTGCTCATTGGGACTGCAGTGGCATTTGTCGCGTCGGCGTACTGGATTGTAGATGTTCGTGACGCGTTTCTCTTTGCTGTATCTCTGACTGACTGTTCTGTTTCCTCCTAGTCGTATCCCTCAGCAGCATCATCCCCCTTGTCCTCCACGCTCTTGGGAGTGGCATTGACTACCTTTTTGTTCCTGACCGTTATTGGTTTCGTGATGAGGCGAACCAATATCATCGAATCCTCCGGCCTTGCCGTGTTCATTGCATACAACGTATGGCTGTGTGATTTTGACCAGGCCTCTTTACCGACCCGGCGTCATCATGTAAGCTGCAGCCCGTAATTGCGACAGTGTTCAACCTCTTGTAGTACTGCGCTTTCTAGGGAATCTCGTCCCTCATTTGCAAACGCTTCTTAACTTTGTCATAAACACACTTCACAAGCCAGTCCTAATCGCCCTTCTGTACCGCCTGACGATACTGCATTCGGCATCGCGCATCCTTCCTACAATCGGAGCAGACAGCTGGGAAGGTGACGGAGACGAGGATAATGAGTGGGATCGACGACCAGTGAGTCAACAATCTCCGATATTGCTGGCACTGTATTAACCCTTCTGTCAGACCTCGACCTTGACTCGGCTGCTTCTGACTTATAAACAATTCATCTTTGTGACGGTATACTCCCACCTACTGTGTGAGTCCCGGTGGCATTCTTTTATTGTCGGCCGCGCTTGACCTTGCTTTCACAGTGCTCGACCATTCCTCTCAAATTTGGTGGCGCTGGATCAACATCTTCTTCACTCTCTTCATTTGGTCGATCGAACTAGTCGTTAGCTCAGACGACGAAGTCAGCAAGGAATGGAAAATCGATTAAGCAAGGAACACATAGGGCTCGATGTTGACGGGAAGACTTTCATCGATTCACCATTTTTGTTACCATGTCCCTCCTTCCTATAGACATTGCCAACTAGACATTCTCCTTCCATACTGCCGTGCTTTCATCCTCCCCTTCGTAAAATTCCCTTTTCCAGATCTGCGCCTTCTGCTTCACTTCTTCAAGAATGTATTCGCAGGCGCGGAAGGCCTCCTTTCTGTGTGGAGAAGAGACAGCAATGACTGTAGGGTCGTTGAGCCTAGGACGATATACGCGGACACCCAGAAACGGACCTATGGAGGGTTCACCGACAGGGACCGTTCCGAGGCGATGGTACACGGCGCATTTGATCAACGCTGTGACAGGTTTGTCACTGCTCGGGGGCTGGTGCTCAGAGCGCTGGGACAGTTGCTGAACATCTTGCAGGATTTGGGCCAATGTTTTGATTGCTAATTTGGAGTAGGCCTGGTACTCCAGCTTCGTAACTACCTTTCCTATACACGGAATTTGATGACTTGTAACTGCAATATTCTATCAAGTTTACCTTTGAATGAATTTCGCGTTGTTCCTGCAGAAATGAATTGTCAGATTCAGAGTCTGTAGGCCCGAGCCTTGCTCCTTACCTATGAAGACTGCGATCGCACCAGCACCATCGTCCCTCACGATGTTTGTAATATCTTCTACAATTAGTTTTGAATATGTCAGGACGCATATGCCTTCTGCGAGCTCGAGGCGGGCATCGGTGGAAGCGGAGTGGAGGAGACCTTGCATAGGCGGTATCTGATGACCATCACTGGATTAGGAAGACTGTTCTATAAATAGACGTGTGATGAAGATGATGACCGCATTTTGGTTCCGAGCCAGCAACCTTTGCTCAGATCCGCCAGTCTTTGCTCTGCCATGATCCCAATCCGCCGTCGACTGCTACTAGGCGTTCGATATCGCGAACCGTTTCGAAGATTCAGCTCGTTAAAGTCTCTCAAGGAAACCGGTGCCCCCGTAGACATCCACCCAGAAGTTGAAGACGCGCTAGCGAGGAACATCCCTGTCGTTGCACTTGAAACTGCTCTGGTGACGCATGGTCTACCTCATCCATACAGCTTCGACGTGCCGCTGGAACTTGAGGGAGCTGTGAGAGGCACTGGTGCCATTCCAGCCACCATTGGCCTTGTCCACGGCCGCGTAAAGATTGGGCTTGAGGAGCACGAGTTGGAAAGGCTGGCAACGAGGACATTTCAACCCGCAAAAATCTCAAGGCGGGATGTTGCTGCTGCTATTGCGACTAAATCCGATGGAGGTTTGTGGGATGATGCTTCACCATCCATCCAGCCTAATGAAGCATTGATAGGAACCACTTGCAGTGCTACTTTGCTACTCGCCTCTCTGGCAGGAATCAAGGTTGGTACATTCTAAGTAACCTTATGTTTAACTGATTGATTTTTTTTTATGCCACAGGTCTTTGCAACCGGCGGGTATGTCGTTTGAGTTGTTCAGACATGTCAGCACTGTGAACTCAAAATCGAATAGGCTCGGAGGTGTCCATCGTGGCGGAGAGAATTGTACGATTTCCTTCAATCCTTTATCGTAATCTTGACTGACAAAATGTACTTAAGCCATGGACGTCTCTGCGGACCTTCAAGAATTGACGAGATGCCCTGTTGGGCTAGTGTCCTCGGGCGTAAAGTCAATTCTAGATATTGGAAGGTTAGTCACCTAGGTCAATACGAGGCCCCTAACTCTGACAAAACAATTGCAGGACCCTGGAATATCTGGTATGCCTCCACTCTCTGTTACTTCCCTCGGGTGACTGACCGAAGCACAGGAAACCGCAGGCGTTCCTGTCATCGCCTATGGAGGGACAAAAGAGTTCCCTGCTTTCTTTTCTCGACATAGTGGCCATCATGTGCGTAGCAGCCATGAGGCCCCGAATTAAGCTGACTGAGGCGCACAGGTTCCATGGAACGTTGAAGATCCTTCAATTGCAGCCAAGATGCTTCGTGAGTCGTGTCTGTCCGCCACGCGCATATTGCGCTCAGGTTAACACTTTCTAGACGCGCAACTTCAATTGGGAATGAAGAACGGAATGCTGTTTGCAGCACCTATCCCAGAGCAATACTCGGTCGCCGGTGAATTGATCCAGCAATGCGTAAATCAAGCTGTCCGTGAGTCAGAGGAGAACGGTGTTGCACAGAGTGGGAAAGATGCAACACCTTGGTTGCTCGGCCGAGTCCTGGAACTGAGCAAGGGGCAGTCGCTTGAATCAAACATTGCACTCTTGAGAAACAATGCTGTCATTGGTACGTTTCGCTGCGACTGAAATCCCTTCTTTGTCCTGAAGCACTTCCAGGTGGAATGATCGCCGTTGAATATGCGAAACTGATCGGGGTTGGTTGTCTACTATAGCGTTCAGCCCGCCGCCCACTTACAGTTCTTTCTAGGTGGGAGAACAGTCTGATACCACGGCTTACACTCCGCCGCCCGGAAAAACCGTCCCCTTCTCGAAAGATAACGCAGGCCAAACAAAGAACCCACCGAAGCCAGTGAGTGGATGAGCATACGGCGAGGATATCCATTAATATGCTCTTCTCTTTCCAGGGTCCGGTCGATATTGCAGTGGTAGGATCTGCAGCCCTGGACATCACAGCCAAAGCCGACAGCAGCGTCAACCCGTCACTTGCCCCTCATTCGACCATACCTGGATCTGTATCCTTGACGCTCGGGGGTGTCGCTCGGAACATTGCTGAAGCATCCTCCCGCGCTGCCCAGGCTGCATACCAAGGTGTGAGCTCAGTTTTGGTCTCCCCCGTCGGAGAAGACCTCTTGGGCCACATCCTGACCGAAGAAATCACTCGAGTTGGAAAGAGAACGACGGGCTGATTGTCCTCCCGCAAAGAACGGCCAAGGCAACAGGTCCGACAGTGCGGTGCTCTGTCGGAGAATCCCCCCCATAGTTCGTCCCGCGACTCGCTGCCCACTCTCCTAAATATGTTGCTTTTGACGGCAATCTCGATGCTAATAGTATGCAGACCTTGGTTCATTATTGTCAAGAGCAGAAAACACAGAGTAAGTGGTTCTTCTGGTCAAAGGCCGTTGAGAAGCTGACCCGTTGGAAACAGTGCTCTAGTCAGTTTTCATTCGTTTCCCTAATCGCGTTGAGAAGTTCTAACAACTGCCAGTGAACCAACTTCTGTGGTCAAATCGGCAAGGATACTCCCAACCCTCGCCTCTTGGTTGAAGACGGCACGTCCTACACAGCCCCTCGTCAATCATTTTACCCCCAACGTCTTGGAACTTCAACACGTTTACGAGGAGGCACGCTCGGAAGAGTACGATCTGATGGCAAGTGACTGGTGGTGGGACAACGTCAACAGTCTCTCCCTTGGATCGAACTTCAGGCTTGAAGTCGAACAACTAGCAAGACAGGCTGTAGATGATCATGATGCGTCTAAAGGAACCCTTGCCTTCCTGACGGAGCGAGGAATTGCACAAATGGCCGTCCACCTCCTACCCTTCTTCCAGCACATCTGGATCAAGTGCGGCGCACAGGGCGCTATCGCTGTCATGCAGATATCAGCTGAAGAAGCATCGTCATCCGGTTTCGCAAATGAACATACCAATATCGCGAAGAGGAGGATCGTCGCGCATGGGAATGGGGGCGAGATACTCGTCCTGCAACACTTCCCTCCCCTTAAGATTGGGAAGGCAGCCAACGTCACGGGAGCTGGGGACACGTTTGTTGGCGCTCTCCTTGCCGGCATCGCCCATGATGGAAAGCAAATCTACGACACCCAAGGCCTTGAAAGTGTTGTCAATACTGCTCAAAAGGCGGCCTGCCTTACACTCGAATCGCATGATGCAGTCTCTCCATTGGTGTCGAGCTTATCGAAGGTATCTAACTAGCAGGAGTCCTTGTGGTAGTAGTGGTCTGCGACTTTGGTCTCCAAAATGGTATTGACAGGCCCGCCTTTGCTACATGCTTTGCTTGTAATTTGGCAGCTTTTTGTGCAGCCTTGGCCTGGGCTTGGTATATGCGCTGGAGGCGTGTAAAAATGGCATAACCAGAATAATCAGATTTAAGGACTCACAAGGTTGCCGTGGATTAATTTGCAGAGAATGATGCTTGCTTCTCCTTTGGTCAACGCCTTCAGACTTTCTAGGGTCACTGGTTCTGAACGGCGTAAACCCGAGAGAGATGCAGCGATCATGGCTTTGAATGGAGCATCTTTCCCCGAGGCGATAGTCTTCTCAAGCCGGGATGATATCAGATCTATCTGGGATTTCGACGCTGGATACTTTCTCCATGCCGCTGAGCGCCTGGAATAGCTGTCAACTTTAGCTATTGGGCGAGCAACAGGGGTACTCACAAGAGATTTGCCATCTCGGTGTATCCGTACAGCTTCCTTTGAATGTACTGATCAGCTGCACGAAGAGCACTGGGCAAATCTTCTGCCGAAAGCATCCTGTATTTTATGGCCTTGTCCCGCGACACGAATTCTCCGATGTACTCTGCGATTTAATCGTCAGCTTTCTGAACTAATCTCCTTTGTCGTACTTACTGTCATTGGCACGGCTCACCCGTACAGTGCCTTTACCCACGCATTCCAGGATGTAGACGTCCGGTTGGCACTTGACCCAAGCATAAGGACTGATAGCGCGATAATCGTCCAGTTTGACTGAATCGAAGACCTTTGCGATATCATCGTGTTCCACGAATGATACTGAAGTGGCTGCTGGCGTTGCATTGGTCACCTCTCCCATCTCTCGAATGTCAGGTTGCAGTTGTGGTGTTCGGTCAGCCTTGAGCGCAGCGAGGGCTTTGAGTTCACTCAGGTCCATCTCTACGAACACAAACATGAGTCACGATGACAAGGCCTAGAAGGTCATCAACATACCATGCTTATCAGGGTCCATGTCCAAAGGATTGAGACCCAACAGAGAGGGTAAAGACAGCACCGAGTCGACGCGACCCGCGCTGTCAACGAAGTCGATGATGAGACAGTCTTGTTTGCCTGTCGCTGGTGATAACCTCATCCCTCTTCCAATCATTTGCATGAAGACATTCCGTGACTTGGTCGGACGAGCCAGCAACACGCAGTCGATATTGGGGATGTCCGCTCCTTCTGTGAGTACAGCTAAGGTAAAGGAATGAGTTGTGGGTGGCGTTTGCAACAAGGTGAGGGGACTCACCGCAGTTTATTAAAACTGGGAATTCTCCAGCTCTGAAAGCCGTAACCAACTCCCTCCGTTCCACCGCTGGGGTGTGAGAGTGGATATTCCTGGCATCGATTCCAAACCTCCGAAACGTGTCCGTCAACTCTTGGACATGCCGCAAGTCGACACAAAACACCAAGGTAGATTTGCGCTTCTGGGCTGCAGGGGTTTTGGTTAATACAAGGATAATACGGAGAACAAGCGCACACCGACCTCGGTCCAACCAGACTTTAACAACAATCTCGTTCATATCGGGCGTGTTCATAACCTTTGCGAGACTCTTGCTCTTGAAATCCCCTGCCCCCGGATTTGTATCGACTGTGTCCAGATCCAATTTGACGCGGACAGAAGTAAGGCGAACGCCGCACAACCTATCCAATAGACAGTGTCAAGATACTGGGAACACTGGCACCGAGATGAGCAGCCACATACCACTCTTCGTCAATCATTTCGACAAAGTCACGGTGGTAAACAATCTTCTCAAATACAGCACTGAGGGCAAGTTGGTCGTGTCGGTTGAATGTCGCGGAGACACCGATGATAGGGACGGAATGGTTATGTGGCCTATGCTCATCGCCTTTTGGCGGGTGGATTTCATGGTGGAAGCGCGAGAGGAGCCTCCGATACCTAGTGAGGAGACTGAGCAACAGGACAAAGACGCGTGTAGGACTTGGAGAGAACGTACGAAGGAGCTGCCGCGTGATGTGCCTCGTCAACGACGACAGCTTTGAATAACCGTGGATTGTATTTCTCGAAGCGCGAAGGGTTAAGCAGCGTTTGATACGTGGCTACAGTTCTGTGCGAAGCATAAGCCTAGGGATGAACAGCAACAAAAGCCTTTAGAAAAGCGTACAGATCAGCAAGCCCAGATGCGATATGTTTTGCGCCTTGCTCAATTTCGACAGACCAACCCGGGAACAGAAGCTTGGCAGTGGCGGCAGACTGCCTCGCCAGCTCAATACTGTTGACAATGATTAAGGCTCTGGTTGCATCGTCGTTGGTTGCCCGAAGTCTGGACAGAAGGGTTATAAACACGGTAGTTTTGCCTGAGCCCGTTGGGAGAGAAACCCCTATCCGAGAGACGCCAGAACCCAGCGCTTCAAGGCAAGACGATAGACAATGCTCCTGGTAAGGTCGAAGAGTGATAGCAGTCGAAGCCAGTCGGGCCCGGGGCGCAAGAGGAAGCTTGCTACATCGGAGATATAGCATGTGTCAAGTTGGTGCAAGTACAAGGGAGACGGTCAAACGTGAACCGAAGTCGCGCGTCCCTTGAGGTACCCGTGACGGGATTAATGATTTCGGTTCAAATATCTCTCACTGAACAACGGCAATGTGATGCTAAGGAATTATATGGATTGATATCGGTACGTGACGGGTACTTAGCAAAACTAAACCCCAAAGCGAGGACAAAAATGAAAGTCTATTATGAATAAAGCGAATATATTAGAGTCGTCTATGCATGAACGCCTCTAGTTTTTTAGCCAGAGCCACCGGAGTAGACCTTGCCGAACATGACCTGCTGGAGCTTGTCGTACAAGGAGAGCACACCAGCGCCAGCAACACCACGGAGAATGTTGGCACCAGCACCCTTGAAGAGCGAGCGAACACCCTCCTTAGCGATGATCTGAGAGCCAGCGTCGAACATGGACTTGTAGTGAGTGGTGGAACCGGAAGTCATCATCATGCGGCGACTGGAAGTCGAGTGAGAACCATGTAACAGACAGCATATAACGCGCAGACATACCGGATGGTATCAAGAGGGTATGAAGCAAGACCAGCACCGATGGTAACACCCCAGCCGAGAGCGAAGGAAGCCAAGAAAGAGCCCTGGAGGGCACCGACGAGAACGACAGGCTCTGTGAACAGTTGTCAGAATTCAGACCCACAGCGAACCAATTGAAAGAACGTACTGAGCGAGTCGTAGACACCGAAGTAGAGACCACGGTAGACGATGATACCGACGACGGAGGGGACGAAACCACGGTAGAGACCACGGATACCGTCGGAGGCAAGGGTCTTGCGGTAGACGTCAACCAAACCGTTGAATTGACGTGCTCCTCCACTCTTGGCGGACTTGGCGTCGTTGGCGAGACGGGTACGGGCGTAGTCGAGCGAGTAGACGAAGAGGAGAGAGGCAGCACCGGCAGCACCACCAGAGGCGACGTTACCAGCGAACCACTTCCAGTAACCCTCAGACTTCTTGAAGCCGAACAAGGACTTGAAGTAATCCTCTGTAGAAACGTGAGAAAAAGGTTGAAAAACTTGTGCTAGATCACGCACTGAAGGCGAAGTTCAAGGCTTGGGTGGGGAAGTATCGGATAACGTTGGCGGTGTTTCCTCTCCACAAAGAGACGAGACCCTCCTCCCTGTAGGTGCGGGTGAAAGCGTCGGTGACACCCTTGTAGGGGGTGGCAAGACGGCCTTGCTTGATCTAAGGGTCGTGACGTGTCAGTTGTTGTTGAAGAGTGTAGACCACAACGACTCGCCATCTCATCCTGGTTTTGGACGAGGAGCTTGATACGCTCGATGGGAGCAGCGCTGGTCTTTGCGACGGCCTATATGATACGAATGTGAGCACGCGATAGAAATGTGAAGGGCTAAAGACAACGTACAGCGGAGACACCACCCATCAAGAAGTCGACTATAGAGAGCAACGATGTTGAGAAGACATGGACAACGAGAGCGACGACGACGAGAGAACTCACCGGCGAACTCCTGAGGAGTCTTGCCCTTCTTCGCGTCAGCCATTTTTGGAGGAGAATGAAGGAAAGTGGAGGAGGGAAAGAACGATGGTGAAGAGCAAACGAGAATTTCGCGCTGTCAAAAGCACTTCGGGAACCACCGGATCATCTATTTGGGACTCCGCAGTAAAATTCTCAGCCCCGCTTGGCACCGCTTCGGACCACCAATGACACCGCCTAAAGTTTTCGGAATCAAATGAAATTCATCCCTGCCTTCAGGGTCCCACCAATCAGCGAGCAACGGGGCTGCCAATTCATGTGTCCAGAGCAGAAAAATACCACAAACAGTTGCGCTGAAAAGGACACAAATTGCGTCCTCCTTGAGCAATGCTGTTCTGTGGCAAGGCCCAAGGACGGCACACCATTGACCAATGGGGATTCCCTTGGCATCCCCGAACAACCCGTGTAACGGAACCTCCCTCAGAGCCTCAAGGCTTCAGGGTTCATCATCGTGTGCCATTTGGTCGCATTAATTACTCGAATCCCAACAAGCGCCCTTCCCGAACTAAGTATCTACGGATGCATAAGGTACAGAATATTATGGGTTGCAAAACCTAGGAATTAAAGCTGTATTTTATTGACCTCCCCACCGGGACCCCCGAGGCTGATGCTGATAAGGAGCGGGGTACGGCGGTGGTGGAGGCAATTGTCGGGACTCAGTCAAGCTTGGACGCCCCGAGTAATAAGGGACTGTTGGGATGGGCGGCGGCTGTGGCAGTGGATAGCCGTTGACACCAGGCAGTCTTGTATTGTGGTCGAAACCGGAGTGCGGCCGGATATCATTCGCGGGAGGGTTTCGATACACAGGGGATATCTGATTCGGAGGCGGCGCTTGGTGATGCTGGGAAGGCCTCGTTGAATGGGGCTGTTGCTCCTGAAGGTCTCCTCGTGCTTTCTTCCATGTATCAATCGGCGGCAAATCCAACTCCGTCGCCTTCCGCTTTAGCACGGGAGCGGGAGGCGGGGGAGGCTGGGGTTGTGGCTCGTCATCGTCGCTCAGTGTGAGGTCAATTACTTCTTCGGCAACGTGCGACTGCGACCGCACCGATGGAGGGGGATGCGAAGCGCTATCCAGTGAATGTCGGTGAGACAACGAAGGCGACAATTCTCGTTTCACAGCATCCTCATCATCGTCATCTGATAGCACGAATACTTCAAGATTTTTGGCCTTGCCTTTGTCGCGTTCGGCACCGTTGGTGGTCGTTGCTGGTACCGGATTCGGAGATATTGTCTTGGGTGCAACAGGGTGCCCAGCTCTCCATTTCGCGGAGGCGTACTTGTTGTCAGACGTGTGCCATTCTCCATCGGCCTCGACAATCACGTCTTCAACGTCATCATCAGTCTGCTGAAGTATCTCCTCGAAGTAACTGGAAGATGACGATATATCACAGGCACCAGAAATAAACGAGGCAGCAAAGACGCACCCATCAATGATAAGATCCCTGTGATCAAGAACCCGCTCGCATGTCGGGCAGAGATATGTGGTGGTTTGTTCCATCATGTAGAACCACGATGCTGCATCGAAGCATTGTGGATGGACACACTTGGACGAACGACATGGGGTATTTACACGCATGAAGCTCAACTAACCTCCACCTTGTCAATCAGTGTGACAACAGTTGGAGACAACGGAGGCTTACAGGGCATTTCAGCGACATTTTCTGGGGACCTGCTTGAATGTCGTCGTCGTCATTGAGGGATTCCAGCACTGAGAACGTATATGAGCCATGAAAATATGTGAGGTACTAGGAGCGTACTTTTCTGTCGGACTTCCAGGCTACTCCGTCGGCAGTTCGCCTTCAGATTTTCAACCAAGCTGTCAACCGTCTTTGTTTCCACGAGCATCACCACGAGATAGAATTTCTTAAGATAACCAGTAAACAACGTGTTCACATGAGGTGCATGGGCGCCATACCTTCGATTGCACCGGCTGCGTGCTGTTGACATAGACCATCTCGATTCGGTTCTGCTGTGTCGAAAGCCGCACGTACTTCATGAGGTCTGGGGGCGGCGCGGTCCCAGGTTTCTTCTTCAAGCCTTTCAAGCTAGCTGTAATTTGAGCGCCGTTGACCCTCACTTCGCATGTCGGGGGGAACTCGATGGGACACGGGAAGCCACTGTTTCTGGAAGGGGAATAGAAGACGGACGATGTGCAGAATAATCGAAGCTGGTAGCGAGACCTAGGATTTTAATTTAAAATCACGCACAAGCAGAAGTATCACTCAACATACCCGCTGGACTTCAATTTGTATACCTGGTCATTGTTGAGGGTAAATGTGAGAGTTTGCTGTCTGCGGTCCATGGCGCTTGTTGACTCTGTGTCAGGAAAAAGGTCAGCGGACATACAATTATCTCATGGATCAGCCACGAACCAGGACATTCGACGACAGAAGACACCTGCTGCTCGATGGTAAAGAAAGGGGAATCCTTGAATCGAATCGCTGGAAGGAATGAGATGGAATTTGGGGCGAAAACTGCGGCATTCTCACCGATTGGCCTCGATGACGTCGAAGAGGTTGAAGCGGAGGCAGAGGCGCCATTCGGAACAGGTGGTGCATATGGGTCATAGCGATGCAGAGTACTAGGGCCAGAGGTCCCAATAATAGGAGACGGGTAACCACCGGTCTTGATGCCAGAATATGAAGAACTGGATCCTGCAACCGAAGGGAACGAAGTTTGAAGACTAGCCACTGAAATGCGGTGAATGTGTCTGTTTTAAAAGTGTTGCCATTAGTATCCACCCAAATGAATTTGCCCGACTAATTGTCGTGTGGAGGAGGAGGGACTAATGACAAGATACTCACGATCCGCTCTTAACTTCATTTATGATGGTTTTGGCTCTCTGCCACTTGCTGTCCATGCGCGAGTTCCTCAGATTGTCCAAGAAGCTACTGAGCCTGTTGATAAGGTCTTGCTTTTTCCCAGTCTTTTGGAGGCCGGCAGCACAGTCGTCGTTGAGAGAGGAGATGACTGACTTGAGCTTGTCGACAGTCAAGCGGTGGGCTACGATGTCCCGGATTTGCTGCGCGTTTAAGGCGGATAAGGGCGTGTCGGGCGATTGTTCCAATTTGCGCACATACCTCAAAATCCCTCCATAGTTCTGTGCTCGCCATTGAGCATCAAAATGACAGAGAATCAACGGAAATTGGAAGTCAAGTTTCAACACGGGCGACAGTACCGCAAGCAGCGCTTTGCTTATGGTTATTTGTACAGACTGCTCGCGTAAGCGGCGATCAATGGGCGTCTAATCACGCGCAGCTGGGGTTCCTCACCCCCTTCAGTTCTTTCTTTCACCACTTGTACAATGGCTTCCGACGACGACTACGAGAGGCTCACTAAGGAGGAGCGAGAAAAGCGCGACAAGGAGGAAAGAGAACGTGAAGCAGCTGAGCAAGCGAGTAAGTACCACCTGTCCCATTTGTATGCCACCATTGCTGTGTCTGACTCGTATCGCCATCAGCCTTGCCCTACAGATGGACACAAGAGCTCGGTGAGGTCGATGTCACAATCCCCGTGCCAGAGGGGACGCGCGCCAAGGATCTCAACGTGGTTATCGCAAAGAAGAAGCTGAGAGTCGGCTTGAAAGGGCAGGAACCGATCATGGATGGGGACCTCTGCAAAGAGATCAAGGTTGAGGATAGCACCTGGACGCTCCGTGAGTGCAGTCGTAGCGTTTTCTTCCGCATTACTTCTGATTATCTATTTGCAGAGGACCAGAAAAACGTCCTTGTGCACCTGGAAAAGCTCAACAACCAAACATGGTGGGAGAACGTCCTCACCCATCATCCCAAGATCGATACCCGCAAGATTGAACCGGCGAACAGCAAATTGAGCGATCTTGACGGTGAAACGAGGTACGTTACTCATACGTTGCTTCGAGTCTGTATCTGAGCATCGGCACAGAGGAATGGTTGAAAAAATGATGGTAAGTGCTTCTTTCGAAACAGCAGCATGGATGCTTGAACCAACGCTGTGCACAGTTTGACAACCAGCAGAAGGTACGACCGGAATGACAACGCAATTGATTGGGAAATCGCTGACAGAAAGCTTAGCAAATGGGAAAGCCCACTTCCGATGAGCTCAAGAAGATGGAGGTACACTCGAAAGGTTTCTCCCCGATGATGGCGTTGTTAAATATGTCTCTCACAGGCATTGAAGAAGTTCCAAGCGGCCCACCCTGAACTGGATTTCTCGAATGCGAAGATCAGCTAAAGGTTGCATTCCTATCTGTCTAATAGTCAGGGACTGTATATAGCAAGGGCAAATAATAGAGCTCAAAGCTTCCTCCGCTTTCCCTTCCCGTGAGTGTGAGCATCGAGGGTTTTTCGCTTAACGCTTTCCACCAGTTTCTCCAGACTCTTGTCCTCATTATTGTTCGATTCAGAAGCCGAGCGTTTGGATGGCTCGTTGGACTGCTTGTGTAATCGTTTCCTCCGCTCCTCCAGCAACGCTGACATCCCCTTAGTCTTTTTGAAGCTGAGGCAAAGGTTAAAACCACTCGAAATGCAGAGGAGAAAGACGTACTGGGGGTTACTTGGATCGATTGCGAACTGGTGGTCCTCGTGAAGGGCCTTGAATCGATCGTCCTGCACATCCATGACGAAATCTTCCTGGAGCTCATCATTCTTGTCGTCCTTGCCCTTCTGGTGTTTGCGTTTCTTCTTTGACTTGGTTTTCTCCGCCTTGACAACTGCTTTGAAGTCGAAATGCTGAGGCTCCGCGCCTGGCTTATCAGACGCCACGAGGAGGGCCAGCTCCTCTGCCGTAGCTTCCCGCTTCCCTTCATCCTCTGGCTCCTCGCTCTGTACCTTCTTGCCCTTGCTGCCTTTCGAGCGATTGGCCGCCGCATCACTGTCCGAATCACTGTCCGCTTCAAAGAAGTCGTCCGTAATCGCAGATTCTTTCCCTTTGCCTGAGGACGCCTTCTCTTTGAGCTCCTCCTTCCTCTTTTTTCTTTTCTCCCTCATCTTCCTCTGATATCTCTCCAGAGTCGTCTCGTCCCCGTTGTCTGCCTTCCCTGTCAGGCCCGGCGTAAACGTGATCTCCATGTCGACGTCGCTTCCACCGTCGTCTCCCCACCCTTCCGGCATGGCGTCGTTATTCCCACTTAACAACAAACTGCGTAACTTCTCTCTGTCCTTCTTCTTGCTCTTTTTAGAGGAAGACGGTTCCCCTTCAGATTCAGACTCGGAGGAGCTGGCAATGTATGCGCGGAAGTCGCCCTCCTCGATTTCTTGTTTTGAGAGTGCGCGTCGTGTGACTTGATTTCGTTCAGGGTCGTCTTCATCCCATGTCAATTTGACTTTCGAATGGCGGAGGGCCTGGGGGAGCAAAGTGAGCCAAGAAAGCGAGTGAGAATGCCTGTACCTACATCGGTAACGAATTCCAGAGGTTTTACGGTGGCAGCTTGCTCTTCAGTTGCTTCATCTCTGAAACGATGTGTGAGCTGAATTCTGTTCATTGAATGGCGGAGTGGATGACCATACCTTGGTTCATTTTCGAAGGTCATATCATCCGGTACGAAGCTGAGGTCAAAGACGTTTGCTGAGCGCTCCAATTCTGTACCTTGGAGTTCGTCGTAAATGTGTGATGCAGCCTCGACAGTGTCACAAGTGATAATCGCATAGTAGTACCTGTTACACTGTTAGCGAGGGGCTCCAAAATGCAAGTGTAAAGTTTACCGAAGACGTTCTAGTTGATATTTTCGCAAAGCTGTCTCGTCGACTTCGTCTTCGCCGCCGACTTCGAACAAGGACTTCTCGGTAATCTCTTGTTCGTTCTTTTGCTTTTTGAAGATTTCTGGAGGTGGACCCTCTTTTTCTTCTCTTGCCATCCGTTCTTTTCCAAAATCACTAGGGTATACCACGACACTCAGAACCTGGCCACGAGCCACGTTCACCTGGGAAGCTTTCTTGGGGTCCCGTTGAGAGTTGGATGCCTGCTTGGGCTTCGCCAAGGGAGCAGTGGGAGAGACGAGAGAAGCGCAAATCTTGTATAAGTGGGCTGCTCGGACATGGTCCCAGTCAAGATTTACAGCTGCAATACGCCGTGTACGAGGGACTTCGTCTTCGTCGTCGTCATCTTGTTCTGGGTTTGCCTCTGCGTAGGCTTTCGCTTGGGCATCTAAGTCGGCAATAGTGTCCTCATCGAGATCAATTTCTGGTTCGTTAATATCGTCGCCTCCAAGAGTGACGAATCCTTCATCGTTGTCGCTGTCATCGCCTGCCCTCACATCTGGTTCGTCGTCTTCTTCGTCCGAGGATTCCATGAGGACGCCTCCACGAGCATAGTCTGGCCGAGCGGGGGGTTCGTCTTCGTCCTCGTTTTCCAAGCGGTAAAATCGCTTGAGGTTGTCCTCCTCGTGCGTCGAGGATAGGGTGCGGCCATACTTGTCAACGCGACCCTTGACTAAGACGAAAGAGTATCATTGCTTTAGCACAGGATGCTTGATGAGATGTAATATTGCCATACCCTTGTCCTTCTTTTTTCCTTGGTCGAGGATGCTCTTAAAGCGCTCGTCGACAACGACCTTGTTCTGCTTTTTCTTGATTGGACGGAAGCGAGGATCGGTTTTTAGCCTCTTAAAGCGTGGATCTGACATTTTGAAGTTTGTGAAGAAAGAGAAATCGTATACAAAATTGTGATGTCGCGGTTGGGCGTGCGAATGCTAAGAATAGCAGCCAATGGCTGGCGATCATGTTGTGCAGCGCGACCATCAATTAGATATTGGTTTCCACCGTTTGCGGTGTATATAAGCCTGGCATTGGTCAGGTGTTTTCCCATCGTTTCTTCGTTCCTTCCCTTGTGAGTGCCCAGCAATTTCCCCTGAATATCACAATTCCTAACCACCTTTCTAGCCATTCTTTCTATTCAAGCCTTTGGCCGCAGGCGCGCCGTTCTTCAGCAGCCTCTTTTCACTTTCGTTCTGCCTTTTGCAACTTTCTCCTTCGCCGTCTCCCCGCTGTCCTCCACGATGTTTTCTCGCGCTATCGTCTTCCTCACCCTCGCCCTCTCCCTGACTGGTCAGGGCCTAGCCGTCCCAGTTGCCTCGGTGAGCAATACACTGCCAATGATTGTTTCTACAACTTTACTGATAGTTTTGACAGAACATTGATGCCCGTCAGATCCCAGCTGAGCTGCCCACCAAGTCCATCAATGGCAACATTGAACCATTCAAGGTTCGCCGTCAGGTTCCCGTGGACGAGCCTGCTGCTGCTCCCAATGGCATCGTGGTGCCGTTCAACAAGCGTCAAATCCCTGCAGAGCTCCCAACCAAGTCGATCAACGGGAATGTCGAACCCTACAAGGTTCGCCGTCAAGTCCCTGTCGATGAGCCTGCTGCCGCTCCCAATGGAATCGTAGTGCCCTTCAACAAGCGCCAAATTCCCGCTGAGCTCCCGACCAAGTCCATTAACGGCAACATCGAGCCATACAAAGTTCGCCGTCAAGTCCCTGTTGACGAGCCCGCTGCGGCACCCAATGGGATTGTGGTACCGTTCAACAAGCGTCAAATCCCCGCTGAACTGCCAACCAAGTCGATCAACGGCAACATTGAGCCTTACAAGGCTCGCCGCCAGGTCCCCGTGGACGAGCCTGCTGCCGCCCCCAATGGCATCGTAGTGCCCTTCAACAAGCGCCAAATCCCAGCCGAACTGCCGACCAAGTCTATCAATGGCAACATCGAACCCTACAAGACCAAGCGGGGAGTGCGCTACGAAACTATCAGGTCCATTGGAGGCGATGAGATCATCGTCGAACTACGCGACGTCCCAAGCGAGATTGCCGTCAGGTCCGTTGACGGTGAAATCGTACCGTTGTGATTAGTCTTGGAGAGCTTTCTTCCTTTCTCTTTTGTTTGATTTGCACAACTTTTTTTGTTTTACCTTGTCGAAGGCAGACATTCCTTTTAGTCGATTAGCTACTGCATTGAACACGGATTGAGGTTTGGAAGGGATTGATAACGCTCGTGATGGAGTCTAGGAAGTGTGATACTTAATAACGCACGTTGTCCGGACATGGATCTCGAGGCAGTGCTTCAGTTTACACGACAAGGAAGAGCTCCAGCACAGATCATCAGTTTATATCTTCCCAGTTGGTGATTTCAGGATCCAGGAATATCAGCGTGGAGAGACCATCACGGGGTTCATTCTCAGAAGTCTGTCATTGTTGCTGCTGGAATCCTCCGACCCGCTTGAATATGGTGCTCCTTGTCTTCCACCTCTCCATTTCAGCTCCAATACTCCTCCGTGGCGTGCTGAAGTGCTCGGAAGCATTGCCAGTGGTCAATCGTGTGCGGTTCTTATAAAGACGGACACGAGGACTATATAAACCTGGATACCTCGGTGTATTGCCTTGTCCCCTAATATCGCCGGTGGGCGGTGGCCTGGATATCTGTTCCTCCCGCATACCGCTGCCCTGGCAACCCTCTGCCTCCAGCGGCCTTATAAAAGCGCTGTCCTGTAGGTGACGTCTTTCCTCGAGATCACCACCCTCAAGTAGACTCTTTTCATCTCACTCGCCATGACGGAATACGACTACTCCCCCGAGGCCTACGAACGCTATTTGAGGACTCAGCAGCGCATTGCAAAGTGGGTCGACAAAACAGAGGTCTGCAGGCCACAGTTCGCCGACGCCATCAAGCCCCCCACCACTCATATGCCGGGCTACGAGTCCCCTCAGTCCAGGCCAAAACATTCTCCTCACCGGTCGCGTTATCGGTCTCGCTCGTCAACTCCCCACTCATCAGACGATGAAGCCTACGGGAGGGCACCCTACGCACCAGGGCCCATGCCGCCAATGCGCTCTGCTCCTGGACATTCTGGCGCGTTCCCGCAGCACCAGATGCCCTACCAATACACTAGCCCGCTGGCTTCACCACCACTCGTTTCCCCTCAGGGACAGATGCCACCCAGCTACTATGGGACACCTAGTATACAGCAAGTCAAGGCCCAGAAGCGCTCCCGTTCCTACCAACCACCCCCGCCCCTCGTACTGTCTCCTCCAGTGTCACCAGGAGTGTACCCTCAAGGGGGATATGTGATGATGCCACAGCAACAACAAGTCCCTATGCCCATCATGGTGAGTGAAACTATCCTTCTGTCATGTGTCTCCCAGGTCTTCCCTTCGCTCCGATTGTCCCTATCGTTTCACTTCACTTTCTTACACTTCGTTATCTAGTACGTCCGGCGCTAAAATCCCTCTTTCTATGCGTGGCGACCCTTGTTCTGCTACATGTCAACGAAACGTTCCACCGCTGCGACAGTCGCCACCGCCAGTCCCGAATTCAGCTCCAGCACACGTAACGTCGTTCACCGTAGCCAACATGCCACCGCCAGTCACCGCTCCACCATCGCCAACGGAATACTTCCAGACACAGCTTCACCAAGAACACGCTTCCTCGTTCTCGTCCCTGTTGGCACCGCCTCCTGCGAACGTTGTTCCCATCCATCACGGTGTACCGATCTACGCGTATTCTTCGTCGAGTGCAGCAGTGTCCCCTCCTCAATCCGCATACCCGGAAGTATATACTTTTACTCCCATGGTGTCTCCACCAGCGATGAGCCCGATGTATCCACAGGTGGCCATCTCCCCACCCACCCCGGCGACGTCACCGACCTATTCATATATCTACCCTTCCACCGGGCTGCATCAGCGGGTGTACGAGATGACTGGTCATAGCAAGCACGTTCTCCGAAGGAGCGTAGGTTAGAGTGTGACGTTTACTTGGGATCATTTCCTGCGTATTTTTAGTACATATACAACATCGTTGTCTTTCTCTAGAGCTTGTGACATTCATTGCAACGAACCTACAACTCCAGGTCAAGAACGTGATATAGTTTTACCTACAAATCAGGATTATCCAGAGCCCACACCCACAGGTTCCCTCTGGTGCCTGCGCCGACCATTAATCGTCCCCCAGCTATGACAGCTGCACAGTTAATCCGAGCCTCCTCGTCGCGGTCCTTGTGCAGGTCGAACTTCCAACTCGCAGAGCTCAATAGCGGAGGTTGGTATTCAGGTAGTTTCCAGGTACTAGCAATCTGCATGCGCTCTGCCATAGCCGTTAACCCATCCGTTTCGTCCGCTTCATTTGCTGCTGCAGGAGCGACATTGGTATTTAAGATTCCTGCGAACATTTCATCGAAGGAAGGTATTTGTCTGGGCTTCATTAGTGCGATGTTAGTGATGAGGAAATGGTCGTCTTCGGGGTAGATGGATAGGAAAAGTGGATCGTGGTAAGGAGATTGATACAGAACGCCTCGAGGGACGGTGTACTGGTCGGGCATGTCTCTGAATGCATATGCAGTGAGGACCTTGAATGAAGCTGAGACGACACACGTCAGAACGCGCGATACGGAGATTTCGCATGCAACTTACAGCTCTCTTGGTAATCCTGGAAAGTAGCGTGTCACTCTAGGAACATTAATGATTCACGAAACGCTTACCGATGAGCATCCTCTGAGTACAGTCTGCCGAATCCCTTGCTGTTGCAAATGGTAATATTTCGCTGGGAAGAACCTGTCCATTCCCAGCCACCGCCAGACAACGACGGTGCCTGCTTCAAGGTAGGTTTCTATGTCGTCGGATTCACTGTCTTTGCGCATGATGGCAGGTGCGCAGTGGGAGATTAGGGTAGCGTCACTTCCTATCCTGGCCACGGACTCGGAGCGTGAATGGAAACATCTCAGCCACTACCGAGAGTCTACGTACCATGAAACGGAAAGCACCCTCCCCTTGTGAATACGCGTACTGCTGAAGAGCGGCTTATCTTCCCGCAGCATTCGATCGCCGGCCTCGTTCGTTCGAATATGCCATATCTTGACGGCTCTGTCCATCTGGTAATTGGTAGTCAGCGCAATGGTACATTCCATTCCGGATAGCGACTTACGCCGCAGGTTGCAATTATTGGCAAATCCTCGTGGAAAGCCTAACCTCCAGGTTCATTGAACGACTCGCGATGTTGAAATAAGTAGTGTCTTACCGCACCGAGGACTGCTGCATTGTGCCCACCCGAGCGACCACCCATTAAAACGATGATGCAGCGGCCCAATCCGCTTCCTTCGGGCTGGTTCATGTGCAATCCGTGTGCAGGTCCAGCGCGACTGGGGGTCTGCTTCGGCATCGGGGGCCAATGAGGATTGTTCGGTGCTTGAACGGGAGGGAGTCTCAAGTTGTATATCCGCGCAGAGTGGTCCCTCGAAGTAGTGCAGAAAAGGTCAGGGTACCGAGGATGCACTGCTATGGAAGTAATGGCCTAGGGGAATGACAATCAACGCCATCGAACACGGGAGGAGGTGGGATGCTTACTCCGCCATGTCCACGAAGGTAGGAACAAATATCCTCAAGCTCAACGTTGTAAACATAGACGAGACTGCCTCGCGATATGATGAGGAGAGGTTGGGATAAAGTGGTATTGCAAATAGCCCATGCAAGGCATATTCTATCCGCTGCGATGAGCTTCTCGGGTGGTTCCTTTGAAGCCGTCAATGGCAAGCGCAAGAATAGCAATTTGGGCACATACCTTGGGTAGATCTATGCGGACTGGCTTTCTCTTTGGATGGTGAGTAAAGAATATCCAGACACTGTGTTCGGCAGCTACTGCAACGGCGTCCCAGTATCTCGCAACCATGGTTGCCCACACCTGGCTATGTGGCCTCTCAGTGTATTGGGCATTAAACAGTAAATTTATAGAGTCTCTTCCCCAAGGAAAGCAGGCAAGAGTTCGAAAGTTGGGAGCATCTTCAGCGTTCGACTGGGGAGACGCGGTTCAGTATCAGCTCGTCTCGCGATCGAAAGACTTTGAACGACAGACATATATTCTTTTGGTTGGTCGAAACGGTGGAGGATTGTGTAGTAATCTATACCAGGGTTTCTGGTTGCTTACTTGCTCAGAATCGTCCTCGTTTGACATCTTAGACGGTGGACAGGGGAGTATAGTCAGCGTTTGGGCTGAGTTGGGCGGGCTCCGAAAAAGGCAGGTAGGTCTCGCCAACAAATCCCGATTGGCCAATCCAGTCTTTCCCGTTGAAAACACTTTCAAGTTCGACCATGTCATCCTCACCGGCCGCAGACGCCCTGAAGGGCTTCACCCCGAAACCTGCTCTGGACTATGCGGCCAAGGTTGGCCTCCAGGCTGGAGGCTTTGGCCTCTTCATTAGTGCCCTCCAAACCGCCTTTGGCAAGCACAACCACGGCGCTATGGGTGTCGTGACACGAACTGGCGGAACCATTGGATTCTTCGGTGCGTACTTGTACTCTCTGCGACGGAGACACCTTGTCTGACGCTTGTGAATGCCTGAAGCTGCAATGGGAGCAACATTCGCGTTCACAGAGGCCACCGTCCGAAATTCAAGGGAGGAGGATGATGCGTGGAACGGTGCTGCTGGTGGCTGCGCCGCTGGTTTCCTTGCTGGACTGAGAGGTGAGTTCTTCTTACACCCGACGTGTATCAGACCTGTGACCTGAGCCCCTCTAGCCAAATCACTACCCGCAAGTTTCGCGGGATGTATTGCACTGGGAGCTACTATGGGTGTTTACGATTACTCGGGACAACTCGCTGGCGTCCAAGAGTCGAGAGACGAAAAACGAGCGAGATTCTTCAAGAAGCCACCAAAACCTATTTTCGAGGCTGAACCAGCCAGCGAGTAGGCTGCATCTAGATGTTTAGACGCTTCAATACAATTCTCCGCTATCTCTGCCCTTTGAATGCCTGGCCGGTGCAAACGACATCTCCCGTATCCCCTCGTCTCCATGTGCTGGAGATAGCGAGCCACGACTAAACGCTAAACGCATCCCGGCCACCCGCAAAGTTATGTGTTACAATGGTATGAGGCTGCTGCCTTAATTACATACATGTCGTACTCTAAGATGCAGTTACTGAAAAGTCTTTTCCGCCATCCTAATGACCAAGTAGTCCTTGTTGCCAGAATCAAGTCGGTTGCTCCACCTTGAGATTGACTCTTCTTTGAATTTCCTCGGCATGAGCTGCATGAAATGCATCCCAAGTGGGAAGTGTGCGACAGCGACCTCTCTGCAAATGTCATTCAGCTTGATGCACCCGACCAAAACCAGTGTGCCTCACCTTGCGTTCCAACGTCTGGAAAATAGCGTCACGATGTTCATTACGCTCATCCCCCTCTCCAAAATCTTGGTCTTCGCCCAGAGCGAAGAAAGTCGCAATTACTTCCAGATCTTGCTCCAGCATTGTACTCGCATGGCTAGCACTGCGAGCATGGTTCTGAGTAACCGGGACAGGGGAAAATGACGGCCGTGGGGTATGGAACGAATCCACACTCATGCGGCTTGGGTTGGTCTCCAGACTTGGGCCACGACTGTGCCCAGCTTGTTGTTCTTGTAACTGCCGTTGCCGTTTACGATAATTGATCCCTCCCCGTTTGAGAGCTTCCTCCAACTCCCTCTTGTATTTCGTAGTGAGTGTTGTGGACCATGATCGCTCCGGATGGTCGGGGAGCTGGAGAAGCCTCAGCCTGATTATTGCAAGGCGGATAGAAAAAACTGACCTGAGCGTGTATTTGCTTCATTAGGGATGTATGAGTAGTATCTGGGTCTTGGGAATAAACATCCAGAGCTATCTTCAATGCCTGCTGGATTTCCTGCTCAGTAAATCGCTTGGGTGCTCGCCTGTGCTTTGGAGGAGACATCCGTGCAGGTACCGGTGACATAGTCTGCTTCATCTTCTTTGCCTGGATGACCGTGCTTTCCATCTTCTCTTTATTTTCTCTTTTTTCCTCCTTTTCCTTTTCCCTCCCCTTCCCCTTCCTTTCTAGCTGTGCTTTCTTTTTTGCTAATGTTGTCACTTTGGAGATGGGCTGTTCATCTTCCGATTCTGAAGAGCTGACCGCTACAGGCTTTTTGCGTTTCTTTTTGGGCGGAATTTCGCACAGGAACTCGGTATGGTCGAGAAGTTTCTCTTGTCGGTCGCAGTGCTCGACGAAATGACCTCGGACAGCGGGGACGTTATGCGCCTGGGCGGCCTTCAGAAATCTCTCGTAGTCCTTCATCTTGTGAGGCGCAGCAGAGTACAAGATGGCAAAGTCCGCCTCCTTCACGTCTGCGACGATGGTCCCACCGCGGGTCTAAGCATCTGTCAGCCAAAAGGCGTGTATTGGACTGTGGCATCCAGTCTCATACCTTGACTATCTGGACAAGTGAATTACGTTTCGCATGGTCAATTTGGATGAAGAACGAGATCGGTGCACCATTTCGCGAGAAAAGACCAAGTTTTCGTTGGGCACTTGAAGAGGAGGCCTCCCTCTGCTTTTTCTTGTGAATAGCCGATAAGGGCTCCTCTGAAGGGGAACGTGAAGATGCAACAAATGAGCTGCTGGCATGGTGGCTATTATCGGGCCCGGAGGAACCGTTGGTAGGAGGGGCTCTGGCCCTCATGGCGGCTGCGATCATCCGAGACGCTGGATCCCCATTCGCTTCCAACACATCTGCCATTACAGTAGGATGGACACGAGGATGTCGGGCTAAGAATTGCTCGGCTTCCAACTGTGCATTAAATACGGGTTGCTGGCCGTCCATTGCACTGTCGCCGAGGAAAGAGGGAAGTTCTGAGCCGCTGGCTCCAAATTGCGGGTATTGGCCTGGTTGGAACATCATTTGGGTATTGCCTATGGACGGGAATGTTGAATCCGACGGTACGGGCATTATCAGATGATTCGAGTGTACGGGATTGGGTGTGGGCTTGAGAGCTGTCATTGAACTCGTAGCGGGATGTGTTTGAGCAGGGGTCGCAGCTGGTGGCTGGGAAGTCGAAATCAAGCCTGAATGCGGAATTACACCACTTGGTTTGGGATCACCTTGTAATTGAAGTCGTTGAACATGGTCAGGGCTTGGACGGGGAGTCGGCAACGCACTTCTTATTCGCGAAACATCAGTCTCTGGTGCGACGGATTCAGGAAACTCTACTGACTTGTCAGCAGGCGCCTCTCCCTCATTCCCTGATTCATCCTCGTCGCCTTCAGATATATTTTTGACTTCAGCGAGCCATCCACCCCAATTGTCTTCCTGTTGCAGCAACTTCCTAGCGTCCAGACAACTCTGAACCCATGAATAATGGAGGATCACTTTTCCTGGATCGTCTCTCCAGACTCCCAGAAAGTGTTGCCCTGCTGAACTATTCTGATTCACCAAGATGATATCCGCATCCCTTATCGATCCTATTTGACCACCGCCATTCTACCACCTCTTTGTATCAGCTACAGAGGACATTCACGAAAGATTCAATAATGGACGGACCTTGAGCTGCCTGACAAGGCGAGGGTGATTACTGACATCTGCCTGAGAGAAAAACTTGATTGGTGTACCATCTGGTTTCTTGAACAACTCTAGGCGAGGAATTGACCGAGATGAAGCAGAAGGGTCCATGGAAAGCGTGAAGAAGCCGCTTCGTTCGGGACACAGAGGCGCGAGACACGCGATTCAACCAGCTTACTTAACGGATCTCACAACCCCTAACACAATAAACAAAGAAATCAGGACGATTAATTTCAAGCTCCCGGCGCTCAACATAGCATTCTTCAAGTCTGGGAGCAGCGCATAAGCTCAAAGGTGGTCCCTGAGTCCTTGGTCCGACAGGGAGATGGCCCTTCAATAGTGGCCATGGTATTCGGAACGGGAAGCGGGTTTTCATATTGCTCATATTGCTTGCATGTGTGGATGGTAATGGAGACAAAAAGACATAAAGAGCCATAGCGAATACATGTACGCTTAACGGTAACTATTGGGGATTGATTAAAACAAGGCATCATCAAGTGTAGAAACCATACGTACCTCTTCTGCCTGCGAGCACGAGCACCTGGACCACCGAACTTCTTGGGTTCCATCCGTCTGGGATCAGCAATGAGGAGTGTTCGGTCGTAGCTGACGAGCTTTTTCTTCAATTCGATTGCACTGAAGGCATCGACATATTTGGCGTAGTAGGCAACCAATGCCTTGGCGATAGCCTGTCGGATGGCGTAGACTTGCGAAGTGTGTCCTCCTCCCTTCACCCGCACACGGATATCGAGAATTCCAAACGACTCCTCGCCGGCAACCAGCACTGGCTCGTAAACCTTAAGTCGCAAGATTTCGGGTTGGAGGAGGTGGATAGGGGAGCCGTTGATGCGGATGATTCCACGACCCTCCTTTGCGTGGGCAACTGCAGTAGCAGTCTAGGGACCTGTTGAGCGCCAGAACTTCATGGACCGATCCTCACACACCACGAACCTTCTTTTTGCCGAAAGTTTGGACGGCCTTGACTGACGAAGCCATGATTATACGAGGGCCGAGGTGGGGAGTCTGGGGGATCGTTAACGTCGTCTATAAGTCGTGCAGAGCGTCGGTGATCGCCTACCTTGTCCTTGATGTCGTCGACGGCTTCAGCGATATTATCGTCAACAGACGGCGTGCTGTGGCTGGGAATGACTAGATAGTTTTGTCGGTGAATGCCGACGGCCCGAATGGCTGTGCTTATGGTCTTCCGGAAAAACATCCGATTTCCGGCCGGGATCACCGTAAATGCCGCGTGGGCACCGGGAGGCGGAGCGCTTGTGATGTGGCCTCGGATAATTTGGTACGGGTCGATTCAAACCTTCGAGCTCGACGGCGTGGACAATGTTGACGAGGAGGCTGGCAGGGGTGAGTCCTCGGGTACCGCACTTCACTGCTCAGTGCTGACTTGGAAAATACTTAGGCACTCCCCAATCTATTCTTACAGCGGGCTGGCACGTCAGTGGGCAGTGCCTTTGCTCATTGCTGTCGCGCTCAGTCTACGCTGGCTGAACCTTCGCCAACTTCAAGTGGTACGAAAGTCGCCTAACTGATCTCAATACCTGCCGTCTAATTGAATTTAGCTGCCCCAATCAAGAAACCTTTGGTTCTGGAGTTGACTCCCCCGCTCAAGCAGTTCCGCAATGACCCAAAACCGGATAAGGACGTAGTCGTGCTCGACCCGACTGTCTTTGACCATCCAATACGCCGAGACATTCTTCACCTATGCGTCACCCACCACCTCGACTCTCTGCGGCAAGGCTCCGCCAACACCAAAACCCGTAGTGAAGTGAGAGGTTCCGGTAGAAAAATTCGACCGCAGAAGGGTACTGGTCGTGCCCGTCTTGGTGACGGTCAATCGCCTATGCTTGTCGGCGGAGGTATTGCGTTTGGCCCCAAACCAAGAGACTTCAGCACCAAGCTGCCCCGCAAGGTGATCCAAATGGGAATGCGGGTCGCCCTTAGCGCCAAAGTGAAGGAGCGTCACTTGGGAGTTATGTCCCGCCTGGACTGGCCCAACGGCAAGACCAAGCATCTCCAGCAGAAGATTGACCTTCTTGGGCTACGCAAGACCCTCTTCATCACTGGCGAAAATGAAGTAACAACCGGTCTCAAGCGGGCGATCAACATGCTGAAGTATGCTGCTGCCGTCACAGTGGCCGAGGTCAACGTTTACGAGCTCCTGAAGTGGGAGCGAGTTATTCTGGACCTCAAAGCTGTCGAATATTTTGAAACTACCCTCAAGAAGGAAGTCCCCCTCGCATCTCTACCCGTTGTCGACGTCACACCGGAGCTCCTGCAAACATCGGAGCAAGCTTCCGCTACCCCTTCTATTAACGCCTAGATATTGAATGATATAGTGTCGGGCCATGTAACCTAATTCCTTCTAATGCTATAACATGTCCAGGACCCAATCTTCGGCCACCAGTTTTGTCAATACTTGTTGCTGTCCTCTCCTTCAGCCCCAGCGAGAATGCCCGCCGCTGAGATCGTCCGAGATATGATAAATCCGCGAAAACGCGTGTGTAAGCCGCTCACAGATGCTGTGAAATGATACGCCCGACTTTTCCAGCTTTTCCACGCATCCTTTCTTTCCTCGCTGCCATCGTGTTCGCTGGATTCCGCTCACAGATGATAATTTCGACCCATTCAAATTGACTTAGAAATTGTCCAATGTCGTTCCTCGTTTTCTGAACCACAAGCCGAAGGACTTCGGACTTAGTCACGAGTGCGCAGAACGCGGCGCGCGGTGACTGTGACTTACTTTCCTCTCGACTACCACCACCACACATACACCACCCCGCCGTCGTCTACATCGAAATCGCGGGAGATGAAAACTGTCTTAGGCGATATCCAGGTAGTTTGTGATTCAGCGTACAGAGCACGCAGAGAAGGGGAGAGGAGGTCGTCCCCGTCGTGTCTAGGCGTCTTCTGGATCTCCACCATGTTTGGCGCCTCCCAGGACCTACATCCCCTTCTCTCAAGCTCCCCAATGCAATAGCCCCTTAAAGCAAAGCACGAACGTGGCCCGGCGTGCTCGAATACATCGACATTTGCAGCCTCCAAACAGCCTCCAACTCGCCCTCCACCCGCCGGACTTTGCTAGAGTGGTGAGTTGCCTCAAGTTGCCCATCTATTCTCTCCTGACAAGAAACCTTTTAGCTCAGCGAGAAGTTCACAATACAGTCGTGCATCTGCATCTGGTGAGTGTCTCTTCCTTGCAGCTTGCAATGGCGAAACTTAACAGAAATACAGAGTCCGTGCAGATTCTAACCTACATCCCGCCGACTGCATACCTTCCTAATGGACCTATGGACTTTCTAGTGAGTTATTCTTTGGCATCTTGTTTCTCTGCTTACCTTCCCGTAGATTGTATCGCATAAATCACTTGTAACAGTATCCTTGCCTCCTTGTACCTTTAGTGAGTGCTGTTCTCCTCTGTCTCTGGCTCTGCCTTAGCGCGATTTCTCAGTTATTTGCTTCTGACGTGACTACAAGCCATTGTAGTCACATTGGAGCATTTCTGAGCGCGCGATTTGGTTCGTTTCTGGGATTCGATGGACGCTATGTATTTGTACGACAGATGATAAATTTGATACATGTTGTTTCTATCATTTCTGAACCGTTCTGAGCACGAAAAAGTGGGTAAAAATCGCGCTGAGAAACGATCTGAGATGACAAAATCGACGCGTCCGATTTATCATATCTCAGACGATCTCAGCGGCGGGAATTCTCGCTGGGCTTCAGCTTTGTATGTTGCTCTTTGGCTTCAAGTACGCGACGTTTTGATGTCAATGGGGCCCTGAGGGGCTGAACAATTGGTGCGTCCTGCTCACCGTTGCTGCGTTCGACGTCGTCATTTGCCTTGAATCAACGTGAAGCTTGAAGTTGCCTTTGAAATTGAAACTTATCGCTGACGCCAGACGCGAAAGCGACGCGAGCACGTGACGAGGACGTGACTGGTCGCGTTCATTTGATGAGCGATGCAACAACAAGGTGATTTGGTGACTCGTGTTTCCTGACCAACGACCACGACGATAACACATTCACAGCACGCAGCAATGTCCCAAGGATACGACGGTTCACAAATTCCCGAAGGCGATGAGGAAGATTATCAATTCAGTGGCCCACTACTCGTCAACAAACTACAGGAGGCTGGGATTCACGCAAACGACATCAAGAAGCTAGCAGATGCTGGCCTGAACACGGTCGAGGCAGTCGCATTCACTCCCAAGAAGAACCTGCTCGCTATCAGGGGTATCTCTGAGCAGAAGGCCGACAAGATTTTAGCAGAGGGTGAGCTCCAAATTACAGGTTGTATGGAAAACCCTTGACCGCCTTCCAGCCCAGAAGATTGTACCGCTGGGCTTCCAAAGTGCGACTGAGGTGCACGCGAGGCGGTCAGAACTGGTGCATATAACAACTGGATCGAAACAGCTGGACGCACTGTTGGGAGGTAAGCCTCTGTGTAGGTTCCCGATGGATAGCCAACTGAAGTATGCTATAGGTGGGATTGAAACTGGAGCCATTACTGAACTCTTTGGCGAGTTCAGGACAGGAAAGTCCCAGATATGTCATACGCTTGCTGTGACATGCCAACTGCCAGTCAGCATGGGAGGTGGTGAAGGGAAGTGTCTATACATTGACACCGAAGGGACGTTCCGCCCTGTGCGATTGCTGGCTGTGGCGGAAAGGTTTGGTCTGAACGGAGAAGAGGTTTTGGACAATGTGGCATACGCTCGTGCATACAACGCCGATCATCAACAAGCTCTACTCACTAGCGCCAGTGCTCTCATGTCAGAATCACGGTAAGCGCGGGCATGATTGGGCTCTTCAGTGCGCTAACGCCCTTGACAGGTTTTGTCTCCTAATCGTCGACTCCTGTACAGCACTCTACCGTACGGATTTCAGTGGTCGTGGCGAGCTCTCGTCACGTCAAACCCATCTGGGAAAGTTCCTGCGAACTCTTCAGAGACTAGCTGATGAAGTGAGTGAAGATGTGGCGGGCGATAGCATATAGCCAGGCACTAACGGCGCACGCTAACCCACATTAGTTTGGTATCGCTGTGGTGGTGACCAACCAAGTTATGTCGACGCCGGATGCGGCGCCGGGCCCTTACGCTGGGAACGAGAAGAAGCCCATTGGTGGAAACATCATGGCCCACGCATCGACCACGAGGTAACAATTAGCTTCCAAGCCTGCGGGATGTGTGGCTGAATGCGCTTTTTAGATTGCAACTGAAGAAGGGTCGTGGAAATACCCGTGCTTGCAAGATCTACGATTCCCCTTGTTTGCCAGAGTCCGAGACCACGTTCGCTATTCTGCCAGGAGGTATTGGAGATCCAGAGGAAGAATCCTAGTGCTTCGTTCCTAGTTCGATTATTCACTGCTACCATTACTGTACATACATTTGCGACTGCGATTAAACATGTGGAATGCTGAGATGGGTTCTATATAGTTGCAAGGGATGGATTCCAGTTGAATGGTGAGGGATCCCGTTGAGTGGTATCCGGAGTATGCGCAGGCAAAACTACGTACAGACCGTCCATGTCGGTTTTTGATAACTGGAGGGGGTTGGGCTAAGCAAGGAAGCGAGTCAAGATGTTCGCATCGGTGTTGTTGATTCGTTCTTTGAGGGCGGCCCAGTCGTCGGTAGTGCTGACGTTGGAGATATCGGCCATAACGTATGCAATCTCGCCCTTGGAATCCGAGTACTGCTTCTCGACGTTGTATGGGGACAACGCGTCGTTGACCTGTTTGAGGACACCAGGCTGGTTCCTGTGTACATGGCAGATACGAATCTGGTTTTGCTGGTCCTTGGTGATGGCACGCAAGTCGACTTCCGGGAAATTGACTGCACCGATGGTGGAACCGGTACCAAGATATCGACTAACGTATGTGGAGACTTCGATACCGATCATCCGTTGGGCTTCTTCCGTGGACCCGCCGATGTGTGGGGTCAAGACGACGTTGGGAAGATTGCGCAGTTTGGAGGCCCAAGAGTTGAGCTGGTCGTCGAATGGATCGCCGTTTGCGCCAGGCTCGTTGGGGAAGACGTCGATGGCCGCACCGGCGATGTGTTTCGATTCAAGGAATTCAATGAGGGCGGGGATATCGACGACTTTGCCGCGAGCATTGTTGATGAGATAGGCGCCCTTCTTCATCTTCGACAATTGACCGCGGGAGATCATGTTGATCGTGTCTGGTGATTCGGGGACGTGAAGTGTGACAAAGTCTGATTGAGCGAGGAGGGCGTCAAGAGATTCCACTTGTTGAGCCTGGCCGAGAGGCATGATGTTCAATACATCGTGGAAGAGTACCCTCATTCCGAACGCTTCTGCAAGCACGGAGAGTTGGGAGCCGATGTGGCCATAACCGACGATGCCCAAAGTCTTGCCACGAATTTCGTAGCAGTTTTTGGATTGCTTATTCCAGAGGCCCGTCCGAATTTCGTATGCTCGCTCGAAAAGCTGACGGGAGAGGACGACCAGTTCGGACATGACCAACTCGGCAACGGATCGGGAGTTGGAGAAGGGGGAGTTGAAGACGGGAATGCCAGCTTGGGCAGCTGCCTCGAGATCGACTTGGTTGGTACCGATGCAGAAGCATCCGATTACCAGCAACTGGGGGACAGACTGTTAGCGGCCCGTCCACTCGAAAACTGCAGTTGGTACAGACCTTTTTGGCAGCCTGGAGAACACGGGCTGTGATCTTGGTTTTGCTACGAATACCAATACCATGGTAAGAGCCGATCTTCTCGACCAACTCGTCCTCCGTGAAGGCCTTGGTGTGGTGATCCACATGATAGCCCTGGCTTCGGAATGCAGCGACGGCCTCCTGGCTGATGTTCTCGAGGATCAAGAGTCTGAGGCCTTCGTTCTCCAGGGGATGGAGGATCCTGGGTTCAGCTGGGTCGGGGTCAATGGCTCGTCGACGGAAGTGGTCGTGGAGCGACGAGCTCGCTGGAGAGACAGAGGTGGCGACAGACTGGATGATGCTAATGGGAATCGACATTTTGGATGAAGAGTCAAGTCAGAGTCAGTCTAGGCTTTATACCAAGTCACTCATAAGCACGCAACACTAGTCCGTGACCAGTTGATCTAATTATATGATCTTGATAAATTTGTCGATCACGAATTGGCGCCAATCACCGGACTCTGTTCACTGACTCGACTCTTGTTCTTTCCCCCATTTCCTTCACCATGTCGGGCCTCTATCTCCTAGATTATGGCGCTGGAAACGTCCAGAGCCTTGCAAACTCTCTGAAGAAGCTAGGCTATCAATTTACATGGATTTCAAAACCAGAAGATTTTCAAAAGGCCACTGTGCGTGCCAAATCTAACATTCTCTCTACGAACTTTACAACCAACATTGAGCATTAGAACCTCATATTCCCTGGAGTAGGATCGTTCCAATCTGCCATCGGACACCTCCAATCTCGCGGTCTCCTCGAACCACTGCGAGAGTATATCAAATCAGGCAAACCGTACTTTGGCATCTGCATCGGAATGCAGGTCCTCTTCGAGTCGTCGGCCGAAGCATCGCTCAAAGGACTGGGTATTATCCCATGTCCGATAGAAGGCTTTGACGATTCGGACAAGGCAGTCCCTCATATGGGATGGAATGCTGCAGAGGTCGTCGATCCTAGCCAGAGCTCCGATGGCGCCAAACCCTCTACCCACTACTACTTTGTTCACTCGTATTGCGCCAAGTACAATCCCGAGAAATATCCCGAGGCTATGTCATGGGCCTATACCACGACACAATATGGCCAAGAGATTTTCCTCTCGTCTGTACGAAAAGCGAATGTCTTTGGCACCCAATTCCATCCAGAGAAATCTGGTGAAGCCGGCCTTGCTCTCATCGACGCCTGGTTGAAGGAATCACCCGCCACCCACACCTCCACACCTCCCGCACCCCTTCGTACCATCCTCCCCAAGCCCAGCCATTCACTGACCAAACGCATTGTCGCTTGCATGGACGTTCGCGCGAACGACCAGGGCGATCTCGTCGTAACCAAAGGTGACCAATACGATGTTCGTGAAAAGGCCGTCACCGCAGACACTGCAGGTGCAGTACGAAATCTCGGCAAACCCGTCACCCTCGCAGAGAAATACTTCGAAGCAGGCGCAGACGAATTGTGCCTTCTCAACATCACCTCCTTCCGCCACTCTCCACTCCGTGACCAACCCATGCTGGCTGTGGTACGCGCTGCAGCGGAACGCGTCTTTGTCCCATTGACTATCGGTGGTGGCATCAAAGATAGCGTTGACCCTGACGGCACCCCACGCTCGGCGATCGAAGTGGCTGGAGCTTACTTCCGAGCAGGAGCGGACAAGGTTAGCATTGGCTCGGAAGCAGTTTACGCTGTCGAGCGTCTTCGAGCATCTGGATGGGAGAAGGGAGACGGTACGAGCGCCATCGAGACAATTGCCCATGCGTACGGAAGGCAAGCGGTTGTGGTGTCCATCGATCCGAAACGGTGCTATGTGGACCCCGCAACTTACCAGGGACCCTATGCAGCCGAGTTGGTTTACGGCAAACCAGACGGGCCAGAGAAGGAACGAGGCAAGGCGTGGTGGTACCAGTGTACAGTTTCAGGTGGCCGCGAGACCCGAGATGTGTCAGCAGTTGAACTGGCGAGAGGAGTGGAGATTTTGGGCGCAGGCGAAATCCTGGTTAATCTGGTAGATCGAGATGGCACCGGGCTGGGTTTCGACCTTGACCTTGTCAATCTCATCAAGCGGACGGTCAAAATACCGGTGGTGGCAAGCAGTGGAGCAGGTAGTGCCCAGCACTTCGTTGACGTGTTTACCGGCACACCAGTTGAAGCTGCTCTCGCCGCTGGTATTTTCCACAGAGAAGAGGTGAAGATTGAAGACGTGAAGCGGGCGCTGAAGGAAGCAAGGATCAACGTACGAGACCCGTAACATCTTTTCACTATGTATGATTCGCGGGATTTTGGAACGAGATGAATAGGAAGGCTACATTATTAGAATCAAGATGTAAACCGAAGCGGTTTTGTTAAAGTTGAGCTACAAAAGAGACAGTACTACGGAAGTCAGTGAGATCAAAAAATGTTAGAGTACAACACATTCCTGGCCGTCGAGTACAGATGATACATTGCAGTCATAGGTGCTGGTAACCAATGATATGACGATAAATAGAAGATCATGTGTACCCGTCGGGAAAGAGACGAATGAAGGATGGTGCAGGAAGAGAATAATTAAATGCCAAAGGAGAATCGAATCGGAACATCGAGAGAGAGAAGGGGACCCTGGCGCATTACACCGGGAGAAAGTAATAAAAGGAATGAGTACAGAAGGGGGTTTTACAAAGGACGTGCTGCGTCGTGTCATTCAGATCGTTTCTTGATTAACATTCGGTTCGGTGCGGAAGGGGAAGCGGGATGATCGAGATACCCATGAATGTCGTTTATCTTCCCCGCACTACTCGACCCACTTTCTTCATCAAGCTGGTTTTCCTCCCCAATTGAGCACCACCCTGTTGCTGACTATCAGAGTGATAGGCATTCTCTGCAGCCCTAATCTCTAGAGGAGTCGCGGGTAGAGCTTTGTCCTGCTTCTGGTTATCAATGAAGACGTAAGGTTCCGGGGTCTCGTTTTGGGTAGAGATGGGCGCACTTTGATTGGACTTTACGCCGAAACGACCCAAAAACGAGTTTTGCGAGCGATGGGTAGGTCTCGAGGATTGACCTTCTTGATTGGGGATGGATGGGGAGGAAGGAGATGAAGGCGGTCGGGTCTCGAAATCAGATGAGACGGGAACATTGGGAGCGTCACGCATCTTGCGAATCCGATGCATGAGAGACTTGGATCTCTTGGGGAATCCTGGAGCGTTGGCTGGCGGCGAACTAGAGGGCTGTTCGATTTCTGCTTCAGGTACAAAAATGGGCTGTGGAGGAGGGACACCGGGGCGACGGGCGACAGGGGCACGGGACCGCCCCTCTCGAGTGTCGTCCTTGGAGCGCCCATTGCGCCCGTCTTTACCATTGTAGATGGAACTGGCCGGGGTGTCGCCTTCGGCTTTGCCGCCACCAGCAAAAAATTCCTCGTATGGTTCTGGCTCGTGGATACCCCAGGCTTCAGCGATGGCGTCGACCTTCTTCTTGGGCGGTTCGGGATAATCGTTGGAGAACGCTTGGTAAGCATAAGGCGACGGATAAGCCCCGTTGCCGTATTGCTGGACAAGGTCTTCAGGCTTGGTTGACCAAGCATGCATGGGAGCCTTGGTCTTGTGCTTGTTGCGAGATGGCGCACATGCATCGAAGGGGCCATCGTGGTGGAACACTGTTGACAGTAACCGAGGAAGGTCAGAACAATCCGATGAAGCTGGTACAACAACGTACTGGGACCAACGCCAGTGAAATCTAACCGGTCAATGACATCTGCGTGTTGCGAGCCCTTCTTGGTGCGAGACTTGCCGCTCGATCTTGCTTTCTCGACGATATTGCCGGAGTCTTCTGAATGAGAACGACCTCTGCCAGAGGGCCTGGAGCTGGCGGGGTTTGCCCTGTTGGGGCAAAGGGGTTAGCATTAGCCAACGGCGACGTCCATCAGACAGCAAAAATAGAATAGGCCGACATACGCAGAGGTGTGGCTACGATTGGCGCGGTTTCTTGTTGGATCTGGCTGTTGGTGGCGATATGCGACTGTGTCACGCACAGCCTCTCTGACGTCTGCAGGGACGGGCTTGGAGGACGGTGAGGGCATTTTGATAGTCAAATGCGCTGTCGAGAAGGGGACAGACGATGAGGAAGGGTATCTGTGGACTGTGGTGGTGGGGGTGAGAGGACGAACACCGACTTGATGCCGGTGGTGGTGGTTGGAATGAATTTACCCACGGGTGCAGCTAAGTTTCCCCGAGCATCTGCTTTTGGCCATGCAACGACTTGGCTCTGACCAAGCTCTGACAAGTCGCGTCACTTGAGATTTATGGACAAACACAGGCTCTGGTCAAGGGACGCCGTCGCCGCTGCCATCCTCGACGGCGACACCCTCATCGTCTTCCGCGACCACCTCCTCAAAATTCCCGACAAGTGGCTCAACGCCCACCCAGGCGGCAACCTCGCTTTGCTCCACTTTGTCGGCAGGGACGCCACCGACGAGGTTGAGGCATACCATCTCGACGATACCCTCAAACTCGTTCCTCGATACTCCGTCGGACGTGTCGTGAACTCCACAGAACACCCATGGAAGCCTTTCCTGCCACCTATCATGGCGGGTTGGGTCAGAAAACGCGACGCCCAAGGAAACCCCTATTGGTTTCGGGAAGCCCATGAGCATCGGCCCCGGAATAATGCTACATCTTCCTCCCCTGCTTCCGAAGTCTTGCTCGTGCCCAACAACTCGTCACCAAGCCCAGAGAAGGGTCCTACACTTGCCACGATAACACCACCGGCCTCTGACCTGTCGCCAGCGGTCCAGGCTAGGCACTCAAAAGCTTACAAGGAGCTGCACAAACGTATAACCGAGGCTGGCCTCTATTCAACACGGTATATCACAGGTTATGGCCCAGAAATTCTGCGCTACACTTTCTTTGCGTGCGCGTCCGTCTATGCCTACTGGCACCAATGGTTCAAGACCAGCGCCCTCTTTCTAGGCTTGCTCTGGCACCAGCTCGTTTTCTCAGCCCATGATCTAGGCCACATGGGTGTTACTCATAATTGGGCTATCGACCGAATCATTGCAATTATTATTGCTGATTTCATTGGTGGGCTTAGTATTGGGTGGTGGGTCAACGTGCGTGTATTTTCCTACCCTTGGGTCCGTCCGGACACTAACCTTTTGATCCTCTAGAATCACAATGTTCATCATCGTAAGTGTGTCCTTATCGATTCTGCGTACTTTACTCAAATATTACCTCCACCAAGTTGTTACCAATCATCCGACCCAGTGAGTAACGTTAAACGTCGATTGTACACTTGATCTGAATTCCATAACAGTGATCCCGATATCCAACATATCCCTTTCTTCGCCATCTCTACCAACTTCTTCTCTTCGCTGTGGTCGTCATACTACAAACGGACGATGGTTTTCGACCGGTTCGCAAAGTTCTTGATTTCTATGCAACACAAGCTATACTACATCATCATGGCCTTCGCGCGGTTCAATCTCTACGCCAACTCGTACATCTTCCTATACCAAAAGGCATTCGATACCCGACGCGCTAGAGGAGGTACCTGGGCGTTCCGTCTGGAAATCGTTGGGTTGATCTTCTTTTGGAACTGGTACCTCCGCGTCCTGTACAACACCGGCTCGTGGCAAAACGCTATCGTCTATCTCCTCATCAGTAACATCGTGCCCAGTCCTCTACACGTGCAGGTGCGTGTCACTGCGACTTTCTGCATATTCCGATACTCAAACTTCGCGTAGATCGTTCTTTCCCACTTTAGCATGTCGACTACCGATCTGGGACCCACAGAATCCTTTCCTCACCGCCAATTACGAACCACTAGCGACGTCATTTGCCCGGAATCGCTTGCCTTCATTCACGGCGGTCTCCATCTTCAAGTCACCCACCACTTGTTCCCCCGCCTTCCCAGGCACAATCTGCGCCAGGCAAGCCTCCTCGTGAAAGAATACTGCGAAGAACAAGGCTTGGCTTATAACGAGTTTGGTTTCATCGAGGGCAACAAGGACGTTCTTGGAGTTCTTCGCAATGTCGCTGAGCAGGTCAAGATAGTTGGGAAGGTTGCGAAAGCAGAGGTCGTTGAGGCGGTCGAAAAGAGTATTGACGGAATGGTCAAGGAGAACTAGATAAAAGATACCTTCTTAGATCTTAGAAACTACGTACTTACATTAAGACACTAGTCTAAAGCACTAATGGACATTTGTCCGGCCCTGGGAAACTGGTCTAGCAAGTACTCATGGTTGTTAATAGCTCATGCGCTCCGTCAATGGCTGGTCAACTCTGGAGGATGAAAAAAAAACGTCATATTGCGGGCATAAGGCATGTTGGGCGGGACGACATGGACTGAGCAACTCATATTTTTCTGGCCAGGAGTAGGTGCGTCGTGGATGGGACGTAAAATAGCAGGAGAGTAACGAATGCACAAGAAAAGCCATGGTGTTAAAGAGATTACTTCTTCTTGGCAGCCTCCTCTTCCTCCCTCTGTTGATTATCTTTATGGTCAGGAAAGGATTGCTCGTCAAAGGTGATTTACTGACCTTGGCGGCGCGCACTTTGCGAGCACCCTCGTGTCGTTGCCAGGCCTGGGCATCTCGGAGTGTGCGGTAGGCCTTGAAGGCACGCTCTTCGTCGGTGATCTTGCGGGGTGCCTCTGGGGCAACACCAGTAGGGAGGGGGAGAGGAGCACGGGTAGTGGCGGCCTTGAGGTCGTCGCCCTATGCCAAAAAGTGAATTCCAATAAAGGTCTGCGTTCAAAGGATCACTTACAGTGGAATCGCCCTTCTTGGGCTTGCCGGCCTTGCGGGGGAAGATGATCAATCGAGACTTGTACTCCTGGAGTCTCTCGACGTTGATCTTTTTGCCCTCCTCGCTCAGGTTTCTCCTTCGGTGGTCAACAACAATGCCAACGGACTTGGCCTCCTTCCTTCCAATACCAGCCTCCTTCAATTCAGCAAGAGTGAAGCCACGACCTTCACGGATTTTTCGGTTGTATCGGACGGTTTGGGCACGAACGGCGGGGCGGAGAAGGGTGAGGGGGCGAACTCCAAGGGCAGCGGCCTTGGCCTTGCGGGCGTTTCGTCGGCGAAGTTTTCGTCCTGGCTGGTCGAACCAGGTGCGGACCCGGCGCTGCCAGTCCTTGCGGAAGTGGTTGCCGTGGAGGACTGTTTATCAAGTCAATTTCGTGCCAAGTGGGTGTTTCGAGCGGCCTCACCGTTGTTGTGCGCGAAACCCATGGCTTAGTCTGTTCCCAGAGCACGTTAGATGTCGATTCCGATGTTGTTGACGACGACCAATAGCGTACCTTGAGGATTCGAGGGTCGTCGACGCCGGTATTCTTCTTGATCGTCCAAATGCGTAGACGAATCGTGCGAATTCTGAGCTGTGGCTTGAAACTGTACAGTCCATCTGATTTGTCATCAACCCTCACGGAATTGTTTTCCTAACTGGTTAGTGATAACATTTCCCAGCATTATTTCCCTTGCTCTGCGCCTATTTATGAATCGATATCTGTCCATGTTCGACTCGTCCCATGTAGCTGGTGGTGAATGGTTCTAAACGTTCTTCGTCGCTCCTGTATGCGGTGGTGTCAAACTCCGAGACCCTAACCCCTGACTAGTCCTGCTGACTGCTCATTCTGACAACGCGAGATTTGAACGGACTGGAAGTGGCGGTTATTTTCATCCACAACACACGCACTCAGTGGCTGCCATTCTGCCTTCCAGGAAAGTATATCGAGGGCTGTTTCTGGCAACAACGAGAACCGTGTTCACCCAGCCAATGGCACAAGTTTTCGTAAACGTCCAGATTGAGAAGTCCACGGCTGTACGACTAGGTTGGCCGCGCGATTGGCTCGTAGGTCCTGCCACCACGTCCGGTTTCAACGCCCATGTTCTTCGCCTTTCGTGGGCGCCGTTATCTCGCAACAACCTGTCTACACACTGGGTCATCTGTTCCGCCAACGTAAACTCTTTACCACCTGTGCAATGATGGAGGATCACCAAGATCCAGTCTGAGTGAATCCCGTATGCACCCTGGGGCTTCACGCGCCTTCGAGATCCTGTCGGCGGAGGAGATCTCACTAAACTCCAACCTCTTTGCGATATTGAGTATGGTTTACCTAATTCGCCATCGACTGGCTGGCAGGGCGCTGCGCACAAACACCGTCTGGAAGGCTGGCTTCTCAATTTACGCACCGATCTGGTCACTGTTTTCCTCTTCAAGTTAACTGCCTTCTCAGCTTCTCAGGTTCACGGTTCTCACCGCTGCGCTCACACCCCTGCCCTCCTTTATCAGTGTACGTGATCATTGGAGTCTGGCGTGCACACTTAATCCCAATGCGGATACCCGTCAAATAATGCATGTTACTGACATTGCGAAGTAACAGTGACCTCACCTTTTCTGAAGGATCTTTCACAGTGATCTGTCAAATCGGCTCCTCGCGACCTTTTGGACACGATATTGGTCTGTTGCTCCTCCTCTTCCCTCGTTGCGTGCGGTCACTGTTTGCCCTAAATACCTCCGTGTCACCTGTGTCGCGTTATTCGGACGAAGCCTACCCCTTTGCGTTGAGTTGAACGCCAATTACGGCCCCAGATCATTTAGGTGATTGAAGTCCGCTTGCATTGAGGCTTCTTCTCAGAATTCTCTCATTAGGTTCACGATATTTGTTTATCGCCGGTCGCTTATAAAAAGGCGCGATTCGAAACGGAATCGCTCCCAGGTCCCTTTCCCTACATACCGCTCGCTACGTTCGAACTACTTCGCCCCAACCACTATGCATCTCAATCCACCTTTTCGCGCCGAACATATTGGATCGCTTCTTCGCCCTGATTCCCTGTTCGAAAAGCGCCAACAACTCGAGGACGGAAAGTGCACGCGAGAGGACGTTCGGGCAGTTGAAGATGACGCTATCAAACATGTGGTGAACCTCCAACGTGAGGTTGGAATTAAGACTATCACCGACGGTGAGCTACGAAGGTCGGTCGTGACTTCCCGAGTCGGACAGCGGAACGGAATGTGGGCAACTCAACTGTTGTTCTCCGCCTTCCAGGGAAATGTTCTTTGAGAACGTGTTCGACAAATTGGAGGGGATGACGTTCATCCCGAATCGTACGTATCCAACCTCCGACCCTGTTTGACGCGCCGGCTCACTGCTACAAGGACCGATTACCACCTTCAAGGTAATGATTCGGCGTGTTTTGTGACGAAGGTGGACACTGACTGGGACGAGTCTAGCCATATATTCCTCATCAGCGGCTCATGTACGCTGCTGGTATGCAGGAAGCCCCGAGCATCTTCTGTACGGTACGTAAATATCTCTTCAGGTTGCGTTATTGTTCCGAGATGCTCAAAGTTATGCCGGCAAACCCAGGGTAAAATCAAACGAACCAAGCCCTTCTATGTCGACGAGTTCAAATATATCAAGTCAATTGTGCCCCCAGAGGTTTGACCCTCTTCAAATTTGGCTAAGCTAGCGCTTGACCCTCCTTCTATAGGATGTCAGGAACGTTAAATTGACGATCTGCTCACCTTGTTGGTTCCACCAACGGCACGGGTCCGACATGACATATGACTTGTCTGTTTATAACAATGATGGTGAGCTTCATTGTTCAATAGGATTGGGGTGAAAGCGTCTTCTTAACTATGTCATCGCTTTAGACGAGTATTTCGACGATCTCGCAATGGCGTATCGCGCAGAAATTCAGGAGCTCTACGATCTTGGCTGCCGTGCGGTGTTTTGAAAGCCTCTGTTCTATGTGGTGCTAACTCTTTTACAAAACAGGTAACATCCAAATTGATGATCCCACTTTTTGCTATTTCTGCAACGAAGACATGATCATCGGTATGGAGAGCTCGGGAGTGGACCATGAGGCTTTGTTGGACACCTACATTCGCGCAATCAACCTATGTACCGAGGGAAGGCCCCGGGATCTCCGCATTGGTGTGCATATGTGTCGAGGCAATTTCAAGGTCGGAATTCATTTCTCTGACGCATGACAAGGCTATTCTGGTGTACTTACTGCTTATTCTTATTAGGGTGGCGTTCATTTCACCGAGGGGAGTTACGACAGAATTGCCTTGAAGGTTTTCAACACCCTCGACGTTGACGTGTTCTATGTATATCTATTTCCCGGACCTTCTATTTGGGCCGCATTCGAACTAACTTTGGATGGGACTCTAGTTGGAATATGACACAGAAAGGGCGGGTGATTTTACACCTCTTAAGCATTTCCCCTTGGACAAAGTCGCGGTTTTGGGTCTTGTTACCACCAAGAACCCGAAGGTTTGTAATCATCCTTGAGTCATGGAACACGGAGCGATCCTCACATCTTTCAGCTGGAATCGTTAGAAGACATCAAGGCTCGCGTCAACGAGGCCGTGGAGATAATGTCGCAGGGAAATCCCAAACGCAGCAAAGAAGTTGCCTTGAACCAGTGGGTGTCCTCTCGGTTGCCCGGGCTTGACGGGTGGTTATCAATCTGACGATTTTCTCTTTTATGAAGACTATGCATTAGCACGCAATGCGGCTTTGCTTCTGTATGGCAGGGAAATCCGTTGACGGAAGAGGTGCGTTCGAGGTTTGTAGGAGATCGTCGACCATATTCTCATATCGTTCATATAGGACGAGAAGAGGAAGCTATCGCTCCTCGTCAAGGCCGCCGAAGAGATCTGGGGTACAGCCTAGCGGGGGTGCCTGCATGTTTACATGAATCTAATCGGAATATTTTGGATATTTAGCACAGATTTAGTTCAACATTTTTTGTTGCCAATGGTTTGCGGTTCTATGTATCCGCTAGCTCGGTTCAATCTTCGATTTCTTTCCCCGTCGACCATAGTCGGTTCTATAGACAATGTTGGAGCTCGGAACAGAACCCTCGTTAAGCTCATCTTTAAAGGCTAGTAGCACGAGGGATTAGACTAGTAAGGCCTGGCTATAATCGATAGAAACTATCAACGGATGCGGGAGCTTGATTTAGTGTCGAAAACACTGTGGATGTAGCTATCCCTTTTGGTCTCGTGAACCAGACCTGATCCCATGTAGAAGATAATCTTTCTTGATCCTTCTGACATCTAATATTGGGGGTCTTGCATCCTGTTCAGATGGCACAAAAGGGAGAGGGTCCGCATCCAACCGACAGTAAGTGAGCACGCCTTGGAGAGCGTTTAGTTACACAAGGGTTTGCGGGCGCCCAGCTAGGTCTTCGCTTGATGAGTCGGGAAGCAAAAGACGATCCCATTGGGATCGGTTTAGATGGCGGCACGAAGCAAGATGCACGACGGGGGGTTCATATTGGTGCCACAAGTAAGAATCACGGAGTCAGCGTGTTGAAGGGAGGATCCACCGGAAGCGTACACTCGATTGATTAAAGAACAAGGTTACTCGACTGTGATAGAACCTTGAGATAATTACAGATTTGCACCGCTAACTGAGGACTTTTGCGAGGCAGAAAACTACGTTATAAAAGTTGCGCTGCGAGCTCGAGGAGGTCTCCATATCCATTTCTGCTTCTTGGATACATGTGAACTTTTGACAAGAATAATCACAATAGCCGTTAACGTTGAAGGACCTCCGTGCGCTGCACTACCAAGCCCATGAGTTCAATTGAGTTACCCGGTGGATCAATGGCTGATATCTCGTTCCATCATTTTCAGCGGGTGGTTGTTTCAAGGTTTGTGCAAGGTTTGTGTTGAAAGACTGGAGAGATTTTTGTGTGGGCCAAGAAACGCCAAGGAGTGTTAGATAAGTTGGTTCCCATGTCAAAGACATGGAGGCGCGTTGGAGGAATTGCCATGTCGAGTGTTATCCTCCATTCTGCATTCATTTTAATCATTCGCTCCTTATTCCCATTCTTTATCCATGTTCGCTCTTTCATGTATATTCTACACTCTTTTATCCTTTAGCGCCCTCGTCAGCGCCTTCAGCTTCACCCACACAACTCTCTCCGAGTGCGATGACTTTACTGTCGAATGGTCCGGTAAGAAGCTGATCCAGGTCACCAAACCGTATTCACTAAACCTTGGGGCGTCACAGGTGGTACCGGTCCATATCAGCTTCTCGTTGTCCCCGTATGCCATATATCGTTTCGAAGCGCTGGTTCACCACTAATTACTCTCTCTCAAGTCATTTGGAACACCAAGAAATATATCCATACCCCCGTCCGCGTATTCCAATGGCCGAGGCAGCTTCACCACCCGACTGGACTTTGCGAAGGACTCTGAGCTACTGCTGACGATGAGCGATGCCACAGGCTTTGGGGCTGGAGGCAGTACTCCCGTCCAAATTGTAGAGGAATCGCAAGGCGGCTCTTGCGATACCACAGATATAGGTGAGCCGCTCACTACCATAATGGCGCCCATATTGACACGTTTAGGCATCGACTTTCCCTTCCAGCTGAATTACGCGCTTCAGCAATGTCGGTATGTCGGCTTTCTGGCTCCTACCTACGCACTCGAACTAATGGAGGGCGCAGCGGGTTCATTTTTGAAGGATTTGAGACTGCTGCACAGCCCGTGACCATCTGGGTATGTCAATCACGTAGCTGACGCCTCCACGACGTGTTCACACTTTTTTCTAGATCGTCGTTCCTGGCGGGACTTCGACCACGGTGCAAGTCCCAATGGGCGCTTCAAGATATGAGTGGACCGCCAATGTGCCGGGTGGTACTTCTGTGATGTTTTTCATGACCGACGCGAGAGGAGGGCAAGGAGGAGCATCCGATGTCAGAACAGCGAGTCGATCTGACGACAGGTCCTGCCTTGACGACCAGGCTCTATCCTCGACGATGACATCTTCCACTGCTGCCAGTACTCCCACGTCGTCCACTGAGGACTCAAGGACGGCGTCCCCTACCACTGAGCCTTCAGAATCAGCGGCTGCCACGGCGGCTGCCTCAGTACCGATTAGTGCTATTGCAGGCACTGTCATTGGATCTTTGCTGTTCCTTGCTGTCATCGTCACCTTGGGTCTCTTTTTCCTGAAGAATTTCAAGAAGAAGCATGACAGAATGAAGGACGCAAAGCGCCGGTCAGGGGCCACTGCGTACAGTCAAGACCCCTATGGCAATTCGTATCGTCCACCGTCTTACGGTCCATCATCTACCAATCTGGTATCTGGTGAAAACCCATTTGCCGATTCGACGTCCAACATCCACTCAGCGTACGCCAACTACTCATCCTCCGACCCCTTCCAATCGAGACCTGCCTACCCACCGTCACCCGCACTGCCCACACCATCGTCCAGTGATCCATTCAACCCATCGGCCCCTCCCATTTTACCTCCCACACATATGAATGACGGCCGACCGACTTCTCCGACGGAAAGATCTCAGGGAACTAGTATGACCTCCGCACAGAGGAAAGCGGCAATGGCCGGCGAAACGTCCCACAAGCCTCAACGCTTCATTGTACACACAGATTTGGAGGATGCGCTCCCCCCACCCAGCGAAGATGAAGTTGTCGAGCTGCCGCCTATGTATACCGAACGTCGAGGACCATCCAACTTTACCGTCGCAAACACTACCCCCGAAGATCTACCCCCTCCACCTTCCGCTACCCACACATATTCGTTTTCTCAACCCAATCGTTCACAACCGTTTTCATAGCCAAGCTGGAATCGTTGGCTTTTTTATTGCTGTGGTCTGTCGCCCGCTGTACTTAAATACTACATACTTATTTTCCCTCTCGCATGCAAGAAGCTTGTGTGAGAATTCAGTTTGAACTGCCACCGATCTATCAATTCATCGGTAACCAGGTGCTCGGTTCGCTTGCTGTAGCTTGCTGTTTGCTGCGCTGGTCGCTCGACCCAAGCTCGACCAAACGATCCCTTGCCATCCGTCTCCCACCATACATGTTCGACTAATTTTCAGCGGTCAGCGCATTTCTCGATGCTGCCTCGCGTGCCCTCTTTACTTTTTGCGGTCTCTGTGATCTTACGGGGCGCTTATGGATTCGAGTTCGAGCACGACGACCCCACGGAATGCGGGGAATTCAGAGTTCGTTGGTCAGGTACGGAAAGACCCCGCACGCTAGGCCCCCGTCACTTTTGCTCACCACCTTCCTAGGAGGGTCTCCTCCCTTTAGGCTGCTAATCATACCAGTCAGTCTCTCAAAAGCTCAGTTACGAGGTGTATTAAGCGCTCTATATAGCCTGGGGGAACACTGCGCAACATCTCGATTCCCACTTCAGCGTATCTAGGCGATCAAGGAGAGTTTACAGTGGACGAACTCCCCTTTTCAGAAAACCAAGAGATCCTCTTCGCCATGTCCGACTCCACTGGCATTACCGCAGGAGGGATCACTAGGGCAATGAGAGTGGGCGCAGCCCAGGGCGGCGCCGAGTGTGACACTGTAGATCCAGGTAAGCAAACACCTTTACCTCATATTATATGTAGTGGCTAACATCGCACACCATTTGCCAGGGGCTGATTTCTTCTATTCACTGGATGGAGAACTCGCACAATGCTCGTGAGCCTTCCTTGCCATTGAATTCTCCGTAGACCCACTTATCGACCTGGTTGTGCAGTGACTACCCCTTCACGAATTACGGCCGAGCGGTACAACCAGTGACAATATTTGTGAGGCCCGCATTCCGCATTTGTTTCTCATGTTCTCTAAGTGTCTGTGTATAGGGCTTCGTTCCCGGAGGCCTGTCGTTTGCCGTGCAACCTCCTCCCGGCGATTCTTTCGATTGGAGGGCAACGATACCTGCAGGTACTCAGATTGCCTTCTTCATGACAGATGCAGAAGGTAGAAACGGTGGTACATCTGCCATCCAGACAGCGTCGTCGTCAAGCGATGCATCGTGCCTCCCGCTTAGCTCCGCTCCCGTTCCATCATCCACTCGTTCGGCCTCGGAGACTGGGACTCGTTCCTCAGCGACCCGTCAACCAACAGCGAGTGGAATCGGCGATTCCAGTGATAACCAGGATGAGGACAATGATGAAAAGAAGGACGGGCCCAACGTTGGAATCATTGTAGGTGCCGCTGCGGGTGGCTTCGTCTTCCTCGGAATCTTCGCGTTCCTTGCGGTGTTTTGCTTCAAACGGAACAAGTCTTCCCCTTCACCCCCTCAAGAAGGGAAGTCCTTCACAGACTACGGTACCGGAGGTTCTGTTCTGCCCGTGTCCCCTTCCAACACCTATCTTCTGCCCAGCACCCTTAACTCGTCCAGTGCAAACATTGCACCTTCACAAGCGGCAGCACCATACCCACAAAACACCTACTCCACGAATGGGTCGCATACACCGCTCATTAAGCATGCCAGTCCCAACCCGACGGTAAACTCATCGTTCCCTGCTCAGCAAGCTGAGTACAACCCTTACACAGCCGATGAAATGGGAGGCTATGGTGGATATGGATCCTCATCCGCGACCCAGGGCGGTCCGGGACAGTACAACGATAGTTCTGGCAACTTGTACGGTGGTAGCGCAGCGACGGGATACCCCCCACAACCTATGGCGACAGGTGTTGCTGCTGCTGGTGCCTACGGCTACGGACAGTACAGCGGGTACCAACAAGGCCACCAGCAGTACCAACATGGACAACAACCTTACCACCAGGACCATTGTGGTCAAACCTCCAATCCGTACCCTCCCGCCCAAGGTCACCATCGACAAGGCTCTCATCCGTATGCTCAGAGCCAGCACTCGTACCAGCACAACCAATACCACCAACATCCCCAGCATGGCTATAACCCGGCGAGTGCATCTTCTTATGCCCCCTCCCGCACCACGGGTACCCTGTACGCCACCAACGCAGACCCAGCACCTTCCAGCGTGTACAGTGCTTCGAGCCAGGGCACCCAACGACCGCAAGCTTCGGGCTCTGGGGAAAAGAGCGTCTCCCCACCGTCCGCGCCGTCGCAACGCCTGATAGTCCACCAGGACATTGAAGAGACTATGGACCTCCCCGACGAGCTTCCACCTCAATACTCGGAGAGTCGGGCTCCAATACCTGGGTTGCCTGGCTCTCAACCCACTGGTGATCGTAAACGATAATTGCTTTTCTTCGTCTTCCCATCAGATTTGAATGAACTCTTCTTCAGAATGTGCAGTGCATTATTTAACACTCTTTTCATAGACCACTCGTTGACTCGTGCTTGATTTTTCTTATACCCTCCCTATTTGGGATCGCGTGTATTACCCCGTGTATCATCTGCGTTTCGACGCATCCAGAAAGACCACACATACGATACCGTCTCTTCTGTGGTATGTGTTGCAGCCTACAGTAAATGGATGCATTGTATTCCCATAATAGCAGCACATACAAAGGAAAGGCAGTGAAAACGATTTGGATATATAAGAATTACATGGTTTCACGCTCAGAGCCGAGTAAGGATCTAGATAGAACAGAAAGCGACGGAGGAGATGGAGGACGGTAAATGTATCATATATTCATGACGGTGGCATACCGGCCTCATTGGGGGGTGCTGGATCAGGCACATTGTCAGCACTCAACGTTTGTCGCGCAAATGCGTCAATCAGAGCGTCTTGGTCTTTGCGGCGACGATGCCTCCGTCGCCTGTCGTCTTTGATAATACGCTCAATCCGACGGCGAGCTTTGACGTGCAGACGGGGATCCACAAGTGCCTGCTTGCATCTGTAGCACGCGAGCTCAATTGAAGCAAGCAGGCGGAGGGTTTCCGAGTTATTGGGTGCCTATTTTGTTTGTCAAGTCCGTTCCTTTAACTAGGAATAGAAGACGGCGCCTTACGTTCAACGACCAGGATACTACCCGTGAGCCATCCACCAGTCCAATGACAACAAAGTTCCCCCGTTTTTCTGCTTGAAGATCGGAGGTCTAATCCCATTCAATCGTTAGATTCAATAGAATCAATATGGCGAATGCATTACCTCGTCGAATTGGGTGATGATTTTCCCTGAGGACTGTGCGCGCACGACTGCACGATGGAGCATTAGGTACGTCAGCGCAGTAATCTCTTTCATGGCAGTAGGGACACCCACCGACACGAGATGAATGTCCGTTCACTTCCTGTGTCGCAATGCCCCTCCCGAGGTACATCCACGAGTCCTTCTCTGGCCGACGGATGTGGACTTTGACCATGACCTCGCGGAAAGAGTTGTCGCGGTGAGAGGCTGGTGGCGCTTTGGGTTAGGGCGTTAGTTGTGGTCGTCGCCAGGCTGCAAAGACGAGAATGCAAGGGACATACTAGGTGCCGCCAGAGCATCAATGAAAGTATTTCCACCCTCTTGCTTGATGGGTTCTGGTTGTGCGGCAGGGGCGACGCCTCCCATGTCGACATCCATTGACTCTGCCTGAGGAACACGGGGTATGTGTCAGTCACAGCGACATCGCAGGCCAAGCTCAACGGGGACCATATACCATTGTTCCTCACAAGTTCGACTGATCTAAGGTCCTGAAACTGTGGTGGTCGTCGAGTTCAAGTAGATCGTGAAAGTCGTTTAATGGCAAGAAGCAGCGAAGCGACTCGCTCACTTGCGCGAACCCAATTAGCTCTCACGTGATCTCCATTAACCCATGCTGCTACCCTACCCTAATCGCGTTCAAAGTCTTTGTTAAAACCAGTAAGACACCAAAGACTCAATGGCATTCACAGGACACCTTCTTTGACAGTTTGAAATGGTGGCATGGAGGTTGTGGCATGCTCACACTATGTACCAATTGCGTGTGGCTCTCTCTGGGGCATAAAAGGCAGCCAACACGCGTCCAACGTACACCAGGAACCACCCCAGCATTTCACGATGAGAGCACTCCAGCAATGGTCAAGCTATGGTCCCGAAGACCTCGCGTACTCTGACGACGTCGAATGTCAAGCAGAGGCAATGCGAGAGGAAGACGAAAGGGACAGAAAGAAGGTCGAAAAAGTACGTGCCGTTGTAAACCGAATGTAGGAAATGAAACACTAAGATAACCCGCAGGCAGAGGAAGATGACTCTGACTACTTTGAAAGCAGCCAGGCCACCGAATACGACTATAGCTCTTCACAAACATCGGGTTCTTCCCATGGCACCTTGACCCAGGAATCCTCCTGCAACTGGGACGATGGAACAGCATACAGTTCCAGCCAAGACCACATCCCAGACAATGGGAGGAAGCAGCTTAACCCTTGGAGCGCGAGCGTGGCGGACGAAGAATACGTCGATGACCTCCTAGAGGACACCGACGACGATGACGACGAATGACTCTTCCAAAGCAAATCTAGTTGAAAGTTGGTTATGATAGCGAGTAATACAATGGACTTCTGGGACACATTAGCCTCATAAATGTGACTCGTATGACGAATTCGGACTCACGAGACAAATCATCTCTGCTCTGAAGAGAGATAGTTGCCACCAACTAAGCAAAGGTTTCGGGGAGTGAACTGAACGTTCGTTATCGGTGTCCGTTTCGTCGGGAAAGTAGCTAACAAGTCCACGCTGAAAAAAAGTCATTTCACAAACTCCAAACCAGTAACAAAGGAAGATAACATACGTTTCAATGCTCTCTTCCTCTCTGTTCCCTGGCCGAGCTTTGTTTTCAGTGTCTCCATTTTCTGTAGGCTTGGCTCTCAGACCACCAGCACTCTTGACGTCCCAACACCTCACAGTCCAGTCAGCGCCACCACTGACCAGCAGTGACGACTCCGCACTAAAGGCCAACGAGTATATGGACGACGTATGGCCTGTCATCTTCTTGACGCGTTTACCCGAGCCAAGATCCCACAGGTTAATGGCGAGGTCTTCTCCAGCTGTCGCGAGATAACGACCATCCGGACTCAGCGTCAGACACGACACAGGTCCCTGATGTCCGACGAAGACACGAACGCTCGCGCCTCGTTGGACATCCCACAGACGAGCTGTCCAGTCACTGGACCCTGTAGCCAGATATAAAGAATTAGGATGGAACCCGACGCACTAGACAACAAATATGAGCTCGAAACAACGATGTGAAAAAAGAAACGGAGACGTACATCCACATCTCCCAAATGACCGGCGTATATTCGCAAGCACGCCGTTCTGTCTGTCGACCACAACCGCGCCGTGCGATCCCTGCTTCCGGTCGCAAAGTAAATTCCCATGGGACTCCATTTAACATCCCACACTGGGTTCTCGTGTCCTCGGAAGGCGACGACGTTTGTCAAGGTATCCATAGACCATAATCTGACTGTTGCATCGGCTGAGGAGGACAACAAATACTTCGGTGGAGCAGCGGAGCCGTTTACAGGGTCGAAATCTACGGAATAAACAGGCCCGCTGTGGCCTATTAGTTTCCGTGTAGTGCTTCCCTTCTTTTCCCTGATTTTCTGCAGAGATGCGGCTATAGACAGACAAGTCAGGCCACGAGATCGATCGAGAGAGGAATTCCCAAACCATCTTTGACAGAGCTTGAAGAAAAGTCACTTCTCAAACCTCTAAGCTTTTCGCCTTTGAGACTCCATAAACGGATATAGCTTTCTGCAAAGCCAGCTGCCATCAGAGAAGTGTCTTGGGAGAATGTCATGCATGGTGCGCTAGATTATAAGCGGTTAACCAAAACATTGAACAGCTAGCATACGAAGACGCGTACCCTTCGGTTACATCATGTAACGTGTATGCGCATACGCTCGGGAGAGCGCGTACTTTAAGTGAAGTCGCTTGAGGAGAGTTCAAGTCAACATTGCCGATTGCCGAAGGGTCCAGACGAATTCGTTTCCTAGCATCTCGGACGGCACTCACTTCCCTCTCGACATCGACGGATTTGAAGGTGGGTGGGTGGGGTAAAAGGTCTGCTTCTGTCGGCGCCACGAGTCCAGCAGGGGGGACCGGTCGAGTGTATTGTAAATCCATGTGCGCTGTGGGGTCCCCGCTGACCATTGCTTGCTCGCGAAGGACTCGTTCTGTCTCATTTCGCAGCTCTTCTGAAATCGGCGCAGGGCCTAGCTTCAGTTCGCCTTTACTGGCATTGAAGGCTTGAGGGTTTGCAGCAGTTTTTCCCCCGGCAGCTGAAGGGATGAGGGAAGAAAGGAGGCCAGTCGATTCCTCCCATGCATGCGGCGAGACAGAAGTAGGGTTTGAGGATGTTACTGGTTCGGGAGGTAAGCAAAGGGGGGATGGCTTGGTAAAACAGAGGAACTTACCGTCAAATTTGAGGTGGTTGTTGACTACTCGCATGACTGCTGCACGACCTCGTTTGCCCTGTTCTCCGGTGAATCCATCTCCAGAACCCATTGCCTCTCCGCCAAACCCCTCTGTTAACCACCCGACCAACAGACTAAAACCAGAACGGCTCATTCGGAGGACGTATTTCTCATTCCTGAAACGTTGGGCAAGCTCATCGGCTTGAACATGAGCAGGGAGGAGGAGGGTAGATAGGTGATGGATTGTCGCTGTATGTGATGTTGCCAGGGATGGGGAAAAAGTGTTAAAGAATCGGAGTGCTGGTAGGCAGGATTAGCGCTCTGGTGGTGTTAGTTGAAGGGACGGTCGCACCTGCTTCCTTGAATCCTTGCTGAATCAAATCCAGATAGAAATGGCAGAATATAGGAAAGAGAATTGGTCTGAACTCGGGCTGGTGGCCTCTGTGAGATGGTATTACATTGCAACAAAGCATGGGCGATACATACACGGTACATATCCAACGATCCATCGACCCATGCTTCGAGTTCTGCAAAGCCAATCTCCTTGTCCGTGGGGTCAAGCGCAAGTAGTTCTTCAGCTCCGACATCTTCAATACTGGCAATAAGGCTTTGAATGTTGACAGGGTTGCCCATAGTGCCCAACTCCTGCAGGACTGTCGATGATTCTTTGAGGGCATTCTCCCCGGGCCTCGAAGGCTTCTGGGCATAGACAGCTAGAGCCCGAACCAGTTCTTCCTGACCAAGTGTTTCATTCTTTGACTTTTCCTCTGGTGGGCGATCTTCAACCTCTTCGAGGAATGCTTTCTCTGCGGAAGTATGTCCTCTTGCTCGAAGGTAGTCCAAGATTACGCGTTCAGGTAATGATAAAGCTGGTGTTGGGTCCTGGGATGCATTTCCTGGCGAAGCAGCAGGTGGCGACTGCGACGACGCTGGTGTAGCCGCCGACATTCTGGTGAGACTTGTTGGATGTTAATGGTCGAGCTAAGCAGAGCTCTGAAGCTGGTTGCGTATGGCTTGGCAGACTCGTCTTCACGTGAGGGCCGTGTTCAAACAACGCGTCCCTCATATTGGTCCCAGGTCCTACACAAAGCCTCGAGGACTTGCACCTTTGCAGCGACCACCAACTATCGCCCGCCATCGACACCAGGGACAATGGCCAGCAGACAGGCAAACAAACAGGCCATTACCCTCAAGGGATCCTGCAAACTCGTCACCGAGTTCTTCAACTATGCAGTCAACACGTACGCTCGCCACCCTTTCGCGTAGTGAACCTCACGCCCATAGCTAGGCTTCAAGGATCCTTTTCCAACGAGAAGTATACCCTTCGGATGACTTTCATATGGTCAAGAAGTATGGTCAGACGGTGCTCGTAACCCAAGACTTGGCCCTGCAGAATTACCTCGAAAAGTCTGTAGTCTTGTTATTTCTCAAAGGCTTTCCGCCGTTGACACTGTTGCCACAGGATCTTAAAGCAAGTGGAGAGTATGTGCCACTCATACCTCGACGATACCATACAGTGCTCATCCACACCATAACAGAGTGGTTACTGACCGGTCAGATCACGCAACTCGTGCTCGCCATTATCTCGAAAGATTCCAGGACACCCCTGGAACGATGGGTATTCGATGTGAAATTGGTTGAGCCACCAGCTGGAAGCGCAGGAAAACCGTGAGTGTGGTATTCCATCCGTCGTGCCAACAGAGACCGAAACGGAGCGACAGCCAACCACCCAAACCTGAGGCGGAAATCCAATCAGAAATTCGTGCGATTTTGAAGCAAATCATCTCGATGGTTACATACCTACCAGTTATACAAGAGCCGACGGTGTTCAACATCCTTGCGTATACGTCAGAGTCGGCGGATGTGCCTGCAGGGGAGTGGGTGGACACGGACCCCCTTGCGATCGAGGCTGGCAAGAGCCAACAGGTGAAGATGCGAAGCTTTAGCACGGATATTCACCGCATTGAGGCGATGGTTGCTTATCGTTACGAGGAGTAGATCACAATGATGGTATTTTTGCAGCCCACTGGTTTGGATAACGGTACATAATAACGGTACATCAATTGTGAGGCCAGAATAGGCGAGAATACGGGGCCATCATGTTGTTCCAAGTGAAAACCCCTTGTTTTGGTTCGAGAATTGACCTGAAAAGTAGCTTGGCTGTCCGATTGTCATGGTACAATTGGTGACTTGTAAGTTGTGGCAACGGCTGATCCACCAATAAAGCGCCGCCTCCCAACTTGGGCCCTTCTCTCACCCACTCCGGTCAACGCTCCTCCCCCTTCCCCCACCCTCTTTTCTCTTTTTCGTTTTCTTTGCCACCGTCTGGCTACGTTCTTTTTTAATATTCTCTCGTTTAGCACTCCTGGCGGGTACTAGAGTCGTCCTACACCACATCTCAGGCATATCTACTCCTCCCACAATATGGCAGAAACTTGGTTTCAAAGAGAATTTCTTCAAGCTCGAAGGTTGACATTCAATGTCCTCTTCTATGGCCTCCATTTGGCTATCTTCGCCTATGGATGGTATAGTCAGGTACGTCTTAGGCAGCGAATACCGTGCTGGGCAACAACCCTGATAGTACCGCAACAGGCAACCAATCAACGGTTAGCTGGCCTCAATACTCTCCAGTGGTCCGTTTGGGTCTCTCGAGGAGCCGGTCTCGTTCTTGCACTCGATGGTGGCCTCATTCTCATCCCCATGCTCCGCAACATCATTCGAGTCGTTCGACCCAAGCTAACCTGGCTCTTCCCGGCCGACGAGAACATTTGGTTCCATCGACAAGTGGCATACTCCATGGCTTTCTGGTCCGTAGTGCACACGACTGCTCACTATGTCAACTTCATCAACGTCGAGCGCACCCGTATGTCACCTCCGATCATCCCCAAACACTGCCCTGCTCACCTTCATTGCCAGAAATTCGTAAACAAACCGCCCAAATGATCCACTACACCCAACCTGGTGGTATAACTGGCCACTTCATGCTCCTCATCATGGTCGTTATGTACACTACTGCCCACCAGAAGATTCGCAAACAATGTTTCGAAGCTTTCTGGTACACCCACCACCTCGCGTTCTTCTTCATGCTCGGCCTCTACACCCATGCAACCGGTTGCTTCGTGCGAGACTCTGTCCACCCCAACTTGACCTCGACGTTCCCCTTCTACTCGACAGAGAACTGCATTGGATACCTTAGCTGGAGGTTCATCATTTGGCCTGGTATCATCTATTTCGGAGAGCGGGTGTGGCGTGAAATCCGTGCTCGCCGTGCTACTCGCCTTTCCAAGGTCTTGGTTCACCCCAGTGGTAAGCAACTTTTTTTTTATGACAATAACCTTTTTTTTTTCTCACAGTACCCTGCAGGTGCTATGGAGCTCCGAATTGTCAAGCCCAGTTTCAAGTACACCGCCGGTCAGTGGCTCTTCCTTCAAGTCCCCGAGCTCTCCCGTTTCCAATGGCATCCTGTGCGTATCGCTTTCTGATTCACAGCATCATATTTTCTGATCATCTATTCCTGTAACTTGATAGTTCACCATCACGTCTGCCCCCGAGGACCCCTACGTCTCAGTTCACATTCGTCAGGTCGGTGATTTCACCAACGCTCTCGGTGAACGTCTCGGTGTAGGCCCAGCCGCCGTTGCCTCCATGACCAAGGCCGCTGTCAAGGGTGCCGAGAAGGATGGTCCCAGCCTTTCCCGTGGCGACTTCGTTGAGATTGACCCAGCGACCATGTCAATCACCCTACCCCAAGTCAGGATTGATGGTCCCTATGGCGCTCCCGCCGAAGACGTCTTCAACAATGAAGTTGCTGTCCTTGTCGGTGCTGGTATCGGTGTTACTCCTTTTGCCTCCATCTTGAAGCACATTTGGTACCGCCAAAAGAAAGGAAAGCTTGGTTCTCTCCGCCGAGTCGAATTCTTCTGGGTCTGTCGTGATGCCCCCTCCTTCGGTTGGTTCCAGTCTCTCCTTCAGGAAGTCGAAGCTGCCCAAGCGGATCGTAAGTTCCCCACCTCCTCCACCGTTGTCATCGTCCACTGATGTGTTGTTTGTTCACAGCCAACTTCTTGCGCATTAACATCTACCTCACCCAGAAGATTAATGAGGACATGTTGTGGAACATCGCTGTCAATGATGCCGGAGCTGATTACGATCCCTTGACATTGTTGCGATCTCGTACCATGTTCGGTCGTCCGGATTGGAACTCTATCTACAGTCGCATCAGGCAAGCTGTCGAGGGTGGTCAGTACATCCCCGGCGCTACCGCTCAGCTGAAGACCAAGGTTGGAGTGCGTACCCAGTCCGAGCCTTACTGTCTCGTTGATGATGGCTGACCTGTGGCATTTTAGACATACTTCTGCGGTCCCAGCGTTCTTGCCAAAGCCATCAAGGAAGCTACGATAAAAAATACCAACGCCAACGTGGAGTTTTCGTTCGCCAAGGTACGTATTCCCAGCCCTGTCTTGTCTCAAAGGCCTTACCCACTCTCGGCCAATAGGAACACTTCTGATTACACCTCTGGTTGCAAGCAACTGGAAGTTGGACTTTGTTATGTAGTAGTAATGCCTGAAGAGTTTGATACCCTCCTTGTATCGCCATCATGCTTGATTTATGTGGTGCATCTCCCTAATCATTTTAACGTGGATTCTGCAAGCTGTGCCTCGTCGCTGAGTTGTGATCCTTGTCATGGAAAAAGGTTACTTATTGGTACAACAGTACAAAGTCCATATAGAAAAGTGTCCGTATAGATGATATGCGCGCGAAGGATTCCACTATGACTACGACTAACAAATTTTACATTGCTTTGTCTAAAAGCGCGGCATGCTGTCCTTTCTCTTGTCGCTCGAAAGTTCTTCCATATGTGTGTTCCACAGCATCGTTCGCCGACGAGAAGAAGCTGGATCGTTATGAGAGCGCCTGTTTTGCTCCTTGGCGATCATTCGAATACTCTTCCTGACGTCCACCCTGTGATGCCTGGGTTCCAGCGCTCCCGAGGCGGGTGTGTCGGCGCCATCCACTGGCCGGTCGAGATCATGATTCGGGAACCAAGCCTCTAAATCTTTATACACGTCCTCCGTCCGTGGCCGCATCGCCAACAGTGATTCGCCTCGCTGCGGATGCTTGGTATGAGTCGTAGACGTCGAAGAAACACTGTCGTTGTCAGATGCCCCGTTGATATCTTCTGGTTCCGAGTCGAAGCTTCCGCGTGAGGTGTAAAGTGGACGATTGCTCTTCGACTTGAACGAAGGATGATGCCGGGAATGATAAGCGTCGCGGCTGAAAGCAAAGATGGATACATCAGGGACTGATTTCTGTGGTCGCAGTGGCCGAGGGGTCGAGGAGCCTGGCATCGAAGGTGTGGTCGTGGTTGCAGGTCTGCCGTGGTTCAACTGTTGAGGCGAGATGGGAAGGCGGCGGATGGTGCGGGAGCCGGAAGAGGAGATCGGGAGGTTGTGAACAGAAGCTTTGGCGGTTGGATTACCTTCCTCGTATAATTTAGAGGCCGAGGCGTCAAAGGTAGTATGTACCGTGTGTGATCTGTCGCGGCTGGATCCCCTTCGCTTTGAAGGGGAGGGCAAGACGGGGAGGGGTGCAGGGGACCGACCTAGGGGAGGAGACAAGGGGTTCGGGAGTGGCCTTGGGGGTGTCCGCGTGGAAGAAAGTCCTGGGTCGACCAGGGCACGGGGGCGAGAGGGTGAGCCCGCCTTCGAGGAAATCGATCCCATCGACGACACAGAAGCAAAACTCGTGCTAACGGCATGGCGTAAGGGTCGGGGTGAAGAAGCATACGGAGGCTGAGGAGGGTCCGGCAGAGGGGGCGGTGTGTACACGAACTTGGGTTTCGGTGGGGTATTCTGGGGTGCGGGTCCGATGTCGTCGTCAAGGTCGGGGTTGACGATGACAAGTCGACGCTTAGAAGTGCTCTTCCAAGGGGCTGCGTCAGAGGTACTTGTGGAAGCGCTAGAGTCTTCCGGCTTGGCTGTTCTCCGTGGGGTGTTCGGAGGGGTGATCCACACGACTGGAGGTCCAGCCCCATTGACGCTGGGTTTTCTTTGGGTTGATGTGGGTCCATACGCAGGAATTTTGAGGGGCTCCAGTGGGGGTTTGTGAGCCCTGGGCTTCTCTGTAGGTGGGCCATTAGCTTTGAATGTGGATTGGGTTACGGTCCGCTCGCGGACTACTGGAGGGACTAGCTCAGGATAGATCCGTGGCGGTCTCGAATTGTCGGCCAGATCGTCCCAATTGAACACCCAGGGAGATTGAATTTCCAGGTAAGGGTGCTTAAGCATCACAGAGGCATGTGGTCGGTCGGCGGGATCTCTGCCCGAGCTTGTGAGAAGAAGAACGAGGTGGACTTCGACACATTACTCACGGGCGAAAACATTGATTGTGGAAACTCTGTGCCAGATGACCCATCGGTATATCCTCAGGGATTGGGGGCGGTGACTTGTCCTCAGCAACCTGTGGTGCACAGGTCAGTGAATGGCGCCAACAGAGACGAGTCTCCCGTTACCTTCATCAACACAGGCCACCATTCGTGGCCGTACCATGGGCGTTTACCGGTCCACATTTCCACAGCCACGCAGCCCACACTCCAGATGTCAACCTTGACATCGTACCCTTTCTCTCCGGGTGACAGTATCTCTGGTGCCATCCAGAAACTGGTACCTTTCATTCCGGTGTGCGCTTTTGCACGATTAATTTCCCCTGCCTTCTTGGAGATACCAAAGTCTGATATCTTGCAAACCCCGGAATGGTCGACGAGGATGTTATCCGCCTTCAAGTCCTGAGAGACGATTCGGTTATTACAACTCTGTTAGACCGAAAAGAGGAACTGACTCTGTGAAGGATGCCTTTACCGTGGAGGTAGTCCAACCCTTGAAGAATTTGTCTAAGCCATGACTTGGTGACTTCCTCCCGCAGTCGACCATTTTTTACCAGGAGAGACCCGACTGTACCGCCTGGAACATATTCCAGGAAACTGTCCGCTCTCAGCAGGGATTCCATAGCAGCAGGTTACCACTTACATGCTCAAGTAGTCCTGGCTCTCTTCGAACCCGAGGTAAGAGACAATATTGGGATGATCCAAGTCCTTGAGGGTATCTCCCTCGAATTTGAGAGCTTTCATAACGTCTAGCTGCTGAGGCTTCATCTTGTCACTGGGGGTCTTTGGTAGCTCGACCTGCTTGACTGCCATGACCTCCCCTGTGGTTGCGTTGAGGGCAAGGTAAACCCGTCCATAGCTTCCTTTCCCAAGAAGCTCCCCTCTGATCCATTGGAACGTTGCTTATGGATCCGTGTCAGCTGTTGAATGTTCAGAGAAAAGAGTAAGACATACGCTTAACAAACGATCGCTGGTAGGGCAGGCGCTGGCCTGAAGATCTCCGAGGTTGGCGTTCGCGAGGTCTAGCTTGCCAGATACTATCATCGTCGTCCGAGTCCGAGTAGTCCGGGGCATTGTCAAGGGCAGAATTGTGAGGAGACGAAGATGGCTGGGGCAGTAGGCGACCAGGAAGATCTGGAACGGGTGGGACTGTCTCTCTGAAAGGGACAGCCCATGTCTGGAGGGTGCGCAGGGTGGACGCGGGCCTACTATCCATCCGTCGCAGATGGGAAGAACGGGGAAGGCGGTGGGCGACCCTGGGTGAGACAGAGTGTATAGGAAACTGGAGAGGGTGGATTAGGAGATGCTGGTTAGCCGGAGGGAATCACAGTGGACTGGAGATGGATCGCCAGAGAGCAAACGGAACCGCATGAAGCACAGTGCTTTAAATCCTTCTCCACCAATTATCGTCCATTACGGCGGTTCACCTGCCATCAGATGGCGAAATTGATCCCTTCTATTCTCTTTCCCTTTCCCGCTGACTTTCCCATCGCTGTTCGACACATGTCACAGCTACCCGACCACACAGCCGGTCACAGCGTCTCTTTCCCCCAGGCCTGACCATTCCCGTTCTTTATTCCTACCCAAAGGTGTCGGGAGACGGTGCCGCTGGCTGGAGATGAGGGTCTGAATCATGATGTGATGAAAGATGAAAGCAGGTATCCCATCACGCTATGTGTGCGCCGAAGAGGAAGATCCATTGGCAAATGTTGGAATGTTTGGGTCAAAGAATTTTGTGCGCTGTAAACCACGTATGTATTACACAGTGGATGCCAGGATCATAACGGTTGGATAAAGACTCGTTACTCTTTGTCCCGCCTCTTGCAGCCGTGGGACCTGCGTGGGACAGTTGAACCGCGGAGTTTTGCTTGAACATGTCACGTGACCGATTTTGCGCGACTCGAGGCATGGCCTGTGGTCGGACTGACTGCGAACAGTTTCGACGGCTACTACCGCGTTCTGGAATATCTCCCCCCACGCATGGCCTCCACTTTCTCGACTTTTGGCCCACAGAACGCAAGTGGAAGCCATGTATTGGGGTCTTCTGTTCGACAAGCGCCAGCGCCGAGGCCCGCGCCTGTCGATCTCAACGCCCTTCAAAATGCAAGCCGAGTCTTGGTGGATCAACTGGCAAAAGACGCCCAAGTCATACCGGACCTAGGGGAAACCCTGACTGGTGGTGAGCCTCTATCACTAACCCAGCATTGTTCGAACTCAACGTCGCCTAGGCGTTGGACAGGCTTCGGGAAATTACAGCATCTTCCCGGATGACATTCGCGTACCGTACCAGAAGCGCCGTTTCATTGGAATTCCAGACGGCTTGTTCCAGTTCTATGACAGTGCGTCATCCCACTGTCCTCCAAAATCAATGGCTCTAACAGGGACTAGGCGTCAATGTCACGACAAACATGGGTATCATGCCAGAGATCGAGCGAGTGTGGATTTCAATTGACCACAAGCTATTCCTGTGGGATTACAACGACGGGTAAGTGCCAAAGCATAGTTTTGTGAGTTCTTCTGCTCATAAACCACAGCCAAGAGATCGCATCTTTTGTGGACCAACCAGACGTGATCACCCATGTCGCGCTTGTGAAGCCCAAACCAGGACTATTCATTGACGATATCACTTCGCTGTTGGTGATATGCACACCCGTGTCTGTCTTGCTCATTGGCGTATCCCTGTCCACCGGTCCGCAGGGAGAGCGAGGGCCGAAGAACATCAACCTATATGCCACTGATTTCACTGTTCCTTGTGATGTGGAGATGACCTCCGTCGTTGGGACGCCGGAGGGCCGCATCTTTATGTGTGGGACTTCAGATGGGAATCTATACGAACTCCACTATCAAGGAAACGAATCCTGGTTCGCGAAGCGCGTTCAACTCATCAATCACTCCGTGGGCGGTGTCCAGAGTTTCCTTCCCAGATTTGCTTCAACTTCACCAGATGGTAGGACTCTGCCTTTGTTCCCATGCGCCTATTCCTTGTCTTTATTGAAATTCACAACCACAGAACGAATTGTCCAAGTGATATCCGACCCGGAGCGAAACTTGATTTACACTGTCACATCCCGAAGCTCCATCGCAATCTACAAGCCAAACGGCGACAAAGCTGTGCAGCACGTTCAAACATTGTCGAACTTGTGCAAGGCCGCGCAGGACAAAGCGCCAGGTTCCCCGGCCCTTACCCCGCAAAGTTTCGCGCTGGTCTCGTTACACGTCGTCTCGCCTTCCGAATCTCGTTCTGGCATACAACTCATCGGATTGACCGCCAATGGTATCCGACTCTTCTTTGGTCCTTCACAGTCCTACTACGGTTATTCATCTGGTACCGGATCGAGTAATCGCCCGCTGTCGCTCTTGCACGTTCGACTACCTCCGACAAACTTAATTCATCCCGATGAACAAGCTAGCGGGTATCGTCCACCCGTGGTGTATGGTGGAGCCCCAGTTGCTACCCAACCTACCTCCCGGCCTTATGTCGTCACGACACTGGACAGCTCCAGCTACCACAATGGTTTGACGATTGCAGCACAGCCGGGGGATACTGACGGAACGGATTATATCCTATGTCTTTCGCCGGACTTGACGCATATAAGCAACCTAGGGCAGCTGAATCTTCCCAATGCCCAGCCAATTGCGCAGCAATATGGTTCTAATGCCGCAGCTCCTTCTAATCGATTACCACTGGTCGAGTATGCCACCTTGCTGTCTATTCCAGGTCGCACTTGGGCTGTTGCCAGTGTAGCAGGGTCCTCTTCTCCCCCGCTCCCCACAGGAACGCCTTCATACTCGTCCATAAACGAGCTGGCAACGCAATTCAACGAGCCCTCGCATCAATTCATGTTGCTCACCAACGTTGGATTGACCTTCTTGATGAAGCGAAGGGCCGTGGACTACCTGAAAGCCGTCCTCGAGGAACTTCAATCAGAAGGGAATGTGCAACCAATTGTCGAATTCCGCGATAGGTGGGTCGCTTCCTGGCACGCGCGGTTTATTCCTGACCTCACTTGGCATGGTAGTTTTGGTCGCGACCAGACGTGTGCAATGCTATTGGCTCTGGCAAGCGGTAACACGTTCTTGGATGGAGTGGAAGGGCCATCGCCTGCTTCTGTCAGCAATGTTAGCCCCGAAATCGCTACAGTGGCAAAGCAAGCGTTCTACGACTTCGGAGAGAGGCCGATATGGGCGGAGAGGGCGATGTATGGGACTGGTCAGTGTTTTCCTAATTGTCCGTCGTAAGCTTTTGTCCTGAAGCGAACTTTTCTCAAAGCTGAAAACAAGGGGACCGCAATTTACAGTGGTCGCCGGGAAGGGCTGGCCATGTATTTTGCGCGATTGGTTCGTCCCTTCTGGAAGTCCAAATTGACCGTCTTGAGGTATGCTCCTACACCTGTTGGTTGGCATTTGTTCGATCTAAATCACAGTTTCGCAGTCCTCTGAACACGTGTGAATTGGCTGTCTCTGAGAAGCACCTTCTTCAAGCACAACATAACCTATATGCTTTGAAAGACTTCCTCGATAGAAATCCACACCTCTTCCAATCGGCGCCTAGCGAAAATGCCGCCGGTCGAGGGTCCATTTCCGACCAGGAAGCATGGAAGGTAACTCTAACTTCTACTCTTTGGCAAGGACTGTCTAACATACTTTTAGGCGGAGAACACGTCCGTATCAGAACTACAGTCTTTGCTCAGTAGGACTATCGAGGCGCTGTCCTTCGTTATGCTCCTCAATGATTATCGCTTGGGCGATTTGATTGCAAAGTGAGTTACAACGTTTATAGCCTATCGATCCAGTTGCCTGATTCCATTTATGCAGTTGTGATGCTGATACGAAGAAATTGATTGAAGCGTCGACCTTTGAAGACCTTGTTACGACCACCAATGGCATGACGATATCTCGTGCCCTTGTAAACGTCGTCATTGACCAACAAATTGGCCAGCAAATAAGTGTATGCTTCACCTGGTCCTCTTTGACACAATTCGACTAACCAATCCATCAGGTTGATACCATCAGCGAGGTGCTCCAGCACCGCTGTGGTTCGTTCTGTAGCACCGACGATGTAATGCTGTACAAGGTAAAGTACATCCTTTGGGGAAGGACCTTTGTTGTTGACGGGATGAGGTCAGGCCAAAGAAAACATCCGCAGGGCGGCTGAGACGAGAAATCCCAATGAACGCCAAAAATGCCTTGCCGAGGCTCTCCGGTACGGTTTTGTCGTGGCCCTTGCCTCCTGCATTTATTCACTGATGGCCACTTCAGGCTCTTCACCAAGGGTGCCCGAATAATGGAATTTGAAAAGCTGAGAGAGATTATTGGTGACTTCCAGCAGCTTAATTACGCCAAGGGTATGTTATTGGCCTCCCACTATAGCAGCTCAGAACGTGCTCACGGTTTATGAAGGCGCCGTCCTTTTACCTCTCGCCTGTGCCCAAGCTCAAGACCCTGATAACATCGGCCTGGCGTATTGGCACACCTCCCCGCCAGCAAACTCAACTGATCCTCGCTCAGAATTCATCAAACACAGGCTGCAGGCCTACGATCTCATTCTGGATTCTCTCTCGGTCTTCGAAGAGAAATGCAGTGATTCAAAGGCAGCAGGCGCTGTCCAAGCGTCGGAGACTCCAGAGGCCATTCGGAGTCATGCCTATGAGCTCGCCTTTTCGAGCGAGGATGAAATGTTCCATTCGACTCTCTATGACTGGTTGATTGGCCGACATCTGGCTGATGATCTATTGGAGGTTTGTACATCCCTTTCATCTTCAGTCGCCTGCCATTAATTTCTCTGTGCAGATGCGCCCACCGTACCTTGAAGCCCATCTCCGACGAGATCCACCAACCGTTGACAAGTACCAGCTACTTTGGCAATTCTATGTCAAGAATGGCCAGTATTTGCGGGCAGCCGAGGTTCTGGGTGCCTTGGCAGAGTCAACAGAGTGGGTTTTCCGCAAACAGCATCCACCGATCCACTCTAACGTGTACAACGCAGATTCGACTTGGAGCTCGCTTCCAGAGTGGAGTACTTGACCCTCGCAGTGGGCAATGCCAAATCCCATCCTATCTCTGCGGGTGGCCGCCACGAGACTGCGATCACGTTCTTGACGGACCTGGAAGAGAAACTCGATGTCGCTCAAGTTCAGCTGGAGATCTATCAAAAGCTGTCGCCTCACATTTACGATGCACCAGAAGTTGGCGCGGTAGTTGAAGAACTCAACAAGAGGCTTCTTACGTTGACAGAGGTAGGTTTCTCGACACTGCGCTAGTCGGTAGTAACAGTGCTCATCCTTCACATTTTAGCTCTATCACCAGTACGCTGTTGCGTTTGGCATGCCCAAACTCCGGCTTCTTTGTCTGTATGTGTCGGAACACTACGACGAGGCCGCTCTCAAGGAGGTCTGGAATCAAATTATCGAAGAATGTGAGTGAATCCCTTCCCCTATCGCAAGGAATCAACCTGACTGCGACCACAGGCTGTGCCTCCCCGGACTTGTCTACGCAGAAGGATGTAATTTTCAAAGAAGTAGCTGAACTCGGCCAGAGATATTACCCTTCGGAGTCCGCTTTCCCCTTGCGTAAGCCCGTGGTCCATTATTCCCGGACACTTGTTCTGACGGGATTCCGCAGGATATGTTTCCTATCTCCTTGTGAAGTTTAGGCTCGACAATAAGGGTGAAGTTCCTTCCGGTTGGTTCTGTCGGTTGCTGGTGCAATCCAAGGTGCCATTTGTCGAGATTTGGGAGATCCTTCACAACATGTATGAATCACAGGTGAGTCGTGGTTTAATTCCCGGGGTTTTGAAAGAAAAAAAAAAATGTTAATCCCCGACCAGGTACCCCCTTTCAACGACCAAGCCAATGTCCAGGCAATCTCCGAAGAAATTGCCATTCTTTTAACGGATTGGCTGAACGAGGTGTTACGGCCCCAGTCCTCGATCTCTCGAGCCGAGTTCCCTGCTGGGCGTGTGGATGCTGCTATCGATCAATACCTAGCCGAGCTGGAACCTACTCGTCTCGAGACCAAGGCGGCGTACGAAGATGTGAAGCGTCAGCTACGCCGCTACTGGTGATTGTTTCAGTTGTCTCTGGGCCATATTTTCCCATTATATATCCTTCGCTCTTCGACTTGCAACAGTACGCGTACACTCCATGTTTGTCTATCTGTTTAGATTTCACGTAACATATTACTTGGTCGGTGGACCCCACGTAACACCGGAGACAGGGTGGAGGAGACATTGAGGTGAATAAAGATGAATCTGAAAGCACCCCCAAAGCGCCTCGCAACTCACGCCGATTTTGCGAGGCGAACCCGCTGATCCTTAGCCGTTCACCTCCAGGATTGCATCCTCGGCCATGGTGAGCAAGGACCTAACAAACTCTTCAATTTTCTGGTAAATCTTGTACAGAGCCCTGGATGTGTATGGAAGGTTAATAGAGACCGCGTACAGGAAGAAGACCGTCGTGACGGCGTACCTCGCAGAGCCGGCGACAATTAGTGCAACCACGATCAAGGTAGCGATATCTCGGTCGTTGCCATTTCGTCTCCGCGCACCACGATATCGAGCCAGCCAGTGAACCGGAGCAAGGGCTTGGAAAGACAATAGTAGGTGCACTATCGAGACCGCCCCAACCAGGGGTAGACCCAACAAAAAGCGTCGGAGGAATCTCATGACAATTCCTGGGCGAGACTGTGAGAGATCGTGATAGGCACTCGAGTACCGAAAACGTGGGGTCGGTGGTGGAAGCCCATCGTCCTCCAGGATCCCTCCGACATCACTATCACGGAGAATTTGAAAAGCAGCGGTAATGAGGTCTCGTGCTACATCGAGCGGAGAGACTATCCTGAAGAATGACCACGAATAGTCGACTGGTTCTTCAAACCATGGCATGAAGTAGCTAGTGATAGCGGAGGCGAACATGACGAGTCCTGTGAATGCCAAACCCGAGAGCAGTGCCACAATGACTGGGACACTTCGTAAGTACAGCAAGCCAGTATGGACACTGTTGCTTACACTGATTGGTTGCCAGACCCACCACCTGAGTTCTGGCGAAACGGTACCGATAATGACATTGAGGGCATGCGAAGAACGCGCTCCGGTTGGATGCTGCAGCTTTTCGCCATCGCTGTAGGCATTTCACATGGACGTACTGAAGGAGTTGAAAGTCAGTCGTCGAGACGCCGAGACAGAGAACAATGGCCACTGACTCTGATTGACCCCTTGCACTGACAAGGCGAAATGAGGCGCCCGAGTTCTCGCTCAGCTGAGACCCCATCCAAGCAGATTCTGCATTGTTTCTCGTCCGAATCTTGTTCAGACTGCTTCTCCATTGGTCTTAATCTCTTCTGTTCTTGATTGGTCAATGTACCTATCACCAGGTATGAATGTCGCAAGAGGGAGGCATTGGAAATGGTTATGGATCGAGACACACAGGTCCGGACAGCCATGAGATCATCCGGTGACTTGATGGTAGCCGAAGGTCAGGTGACGGTGTCATCCCCGCGCCGACGTCCCGAGTGAGTGTCCGGAGCGCCAGTGAGCTCTCTACCGTTAACGGCGCCTTTCTCGAGAAGTCTGGTCAGATCAAGCCCATTTTTCAAAACACGTCGCTTAGGAACGCTTCTGACACCAAAATTTGGAATTAAACACGACGAATGACCCAAAATGCGGAGAAAACCGGCCATGTTCGACTAGTTGGTGCGATCTGTGGAATGGGAAGTGGTGCGTTCACTTGAAACGGTGTGGAATGTACGGGTGGTTTTCTCAAGATATCTTACAGGATTGACCAAGGTTTGCTATCTCTAGCCTCCCGTGAGTCGCTGGTAACGCCTTCCTCAAGGTCGCAGTTGGGCATGGGTCTGTTCTTGACAGGATCCCGTCGGTTCGTGATACCCCTGCTCTCACTCATGGCGCATCCCACTTAGTTTCAATCTCAACTACAAACAGTCAATGACAGTAAGCTGATTCAAGAAACAGCTTTGACACTATCAAAACCCGTATGCAATGTGCTCCACCAGGAACTTACCGGGGAGCAGTGGATGTCCTCAAGCAGATCGTCCGGAACGAGGTTGGTCGTGAATTTCATGCCACCGGACAATAGTAGCCGACGTGAACCGACACAACGTCTAGGGTGCCCTTGCGCTATACAAAGGGGCCACTCCACCAGCTGTGGGGTGGGCAGCTATCGATTCCGTCTTGCTAGGCTCGTTACACAATTATCGCCTATTCCTTCTCCGCCATGGCATGTCAGAACCAACCCCACACTCGGGGGCCCCTAGGCTTACCATCCTTGGCCATGGTATCGCCGGTCTGCTTGCTGGGTGCACGAGGTACAAACTGTCAACACATATCCCCGTTCTGACTGAAAATGCAATCTAGTGCCCTCATTGCCACACCAATGGAACTCTTGAAAGGTATGTACTCTTGGGCCATCGCACGTTCACCTTCGAAGAACCCTTTTCCCAGTCAAGTTGCAGCTCCAGTCCCAAAAAAGCGTGGTCGATCGGCGGTTCACTGGTCCCATTCATTGCGCCCGTGAAATTGCCAGAGTTCAAGGCCCCCTTGGCCTCTGGTCAGGGTTCACAGGCACTGTGGCATCAAGGGTAAATTTTTTCTGGATGTTTTTATCCTTTGAGGTGCGCTTCCGGTATATGTCGTGTTGCCGGGGCCGATTAACACCTTTTTAGGTGTTCATGCGTGGGTTTGGCAAACTTGCAGGTACTCCATTCGAAGTGAGCGTTCGATAAGCCTTGCCCAAAGCTTTGCCTTTTTCTCACCGAAAGATAGGTGAATACCGGACTGGCCAATTTCCTCTCTGGAGGCTTCGGGGCCTTTACATATTGGATTATGGCCATCCCCGCTGACAATGTGAAGAAGTGCGTCATTCGTTCATAGGGAGGTCGTGTCTCAACTCTGACTACTCGTCTCTGTGTGTTACTAGCCGTATGATGGCCTATCCTTATCCTGACGCATATCCCGCTTCCAACTCGACCGTTGGTCTTAAAGTCCCATCATTTTCACGTACAGCCCGAGAGATATTTCTCCACGACGGCTACGTCGGATTTTTCCGTGGATTGGGACCTTGTCTTTTGCGGGCCTTCCCTGTCAATGCGTCGGCGTTATTCGTCTATGAAGGTCTGATGCGGCTACTTGGTGCCGAACAGGTGAGTGCAACCCTTCGTTCTCTCCATTGTTCTACGGTAACTTAAGGTCGATTGTTTCCGCAGACACGACAATAACCCTCCCCAGAGACCTACATCGTTGCACATCAGCAATGATGGTAGAAGCATGGGCGCTGGCTATACTTCATATTCTTTGCTGTTAGCGACCATACATAAGGTATTCCGTGATGGTTTACTTTGCGACTACTCTTTTTGGTCACGCAGATACCATATTGAGAAGACCAACATCTCAATAAACATTTAAATAGAATATACAGCTTCAACCGTCAAGCTCGAAAATACACCTATGGCTACATTAATATACAAATAGGGGACAGAGTCGGAAGGTAGAGTTGTGCAAGAACCCGGCAAAAACGAGAATGAGAGAATGGGAGGACATTCAAAGATAACAGCGAGAGAAAGTGCTCGGGGGCAACGCGCAGGGCCAATTGCTCCTGGCCACGGCATTCTCCCAATCTGCCTCGTCGGACCTGTATAGATCAAGGGCAACTCTGGCGTTCTCGATCTATATGACATGAGTTGCCGACGGAAATAAATATGAACGACCGACATACGGGATTCAGTTGCCCTTCTTGGCAGCGCCGACACATAAGTTGCCACGCCAAAGTTTGAAGGCCGACCACTTGATGAGGCGATCTCAGGGCATTCCTGAAGGGCTAATTATGACACTGTCAGCGTCATACAATTTTATTTTATTTTTCATCCCGAAAAACAGACGAACCTGGTACAATGCAACGTCCCTGGTGGCGACGGCTGGATGAGGTATGCCAAGAACTAAGATTGCAAGTCGGTTCGATCGTTCACTCTACTTTCCTGGAAACAACTCTCTCACCTGATAGGTCATTCCAGAGGCTATGTCCGACCAAGATCTTTCCCTTAATGAGATTGGCGACCTGCTGCTGGACGATTTGGAAGGAACGGGCTTGTGCTAAAACACGCGGCGAAAAATGGTCAGACGGCGAAGGAGACGGTCTCAGGAGCGGATGAACGAACGAGGTTGGAGAAGAGATTCCGTGATTCCGGTTGCCCCTGTGCGATAGTCCGTGACCTGTGGGTGCGGTTGGTGAGAGATGGAAAGTCAGGGGAAGGGGAAGGCGATACGAACAGGAAGGGTTGGGACGACGTAGTGATCGTAAACGACTGCTCCGCGATAGTCTACAATACTGACCCTGCTGAGGCAGACATGAATACAGCACGATAGCGGGAAGAGACAGGATACTAACGCAAGCATGGTAGTTGTACCCCCAGGTCCCACCCCGACGTTGGTGCAGGAAAGAGCGAGGAATTGTTCCATGGAGGGGGGAGCCATTGGGTAAATATTGGGAGTAAATGTGACACTGAAGCACTCACCTCTTTTCCTCGTCCTTTAAATCCTTCGCGAGCGCCAGGGAGAGCCTAACTGAAATAAGCAGGTCGGGATACCGTTGACGGTCATTTGGCATGACATAATGTATATAAAGCCAATAAAGGTTGAAAGACGGGCAAACGTCGCTCCAGATGCAACACCAGTGGTCAGGAAAGCTTTTCCAAGATAAAATAGCATGATATGATTGCCCCAAAGACTCGGCATATGCAAAGACAAGGAGTCTGCAGGTTATATCAATGGAGAAAGCAATTGCGATCGGCGCCCGGTTGAATCGTGCGGACAAAGAGCTTGCATCGTGTTGTTTAATCCGTTGTCCAAGTTGCGACGTAAATCAATGTACCGCTTCCCCGCCCTCTATCTAGAACTTCGCTGGAGTTCGAAGGAAGTCACTGGGAAGGAGGTCAGATACAGTGAGCAGCTGCTGGATCGTTGCACCCGACAGCAGATCACGAAAGGGACGGGGGCTAGCACAAAATCTCTTTTGAGAAGGTTCTGGGAACTGTCAATATCGAAGACCTGGCTGACGGTGAACCCTATCCGTCGATATCCCAAAAGAGGAAAGAAAATTATTTGACTGAGGCAACAGAGCAGGTTCATAAAGAGGCGCCAAAGAACGCGCGGAGTGGTCCCTCGAATTTGGCCTATTTCGAGTAGCCGAGCGGCATCCAACCCGCAGATCCTGGTCACGACATGGAATGCAGTACCGATGACTAGAACCGCATGCCTGATTCGTTGCACGTAGTCCGTCAGAGCAAGGCGAAAGCTGCTTTCATATCGAGAGCGTTCGCTTTACATAACAAGCGATCCAACCAAAAAATTGCTCGTAAACAAGGTTGCCTTGTGGTATTGCCCGGTTATTAGAGAAAAAAGCAATGATGCAGGGTCGAAGTGATTTGAGTCGAAAAAAATAGCCATCATAGCATGCTGCAGCAATAATCGCACCTGGGGTGTCCTCGTGTGCGTTGCCCAACCACGGCGAATAGAGGGTTCGTGAAACGAGGCGGCTATGGACATTGAAATTCAAGAAACGGTGATGGTGGAAAGTCCGCACCGATGCTTAAATCGCCGCAATTCCATGGCAGGTCCGTTACCAGATGAGTGCACGGTAGTGCACGGCCTTACCCCAACGATATGCAGTTATTGCCTCAATATGTTCAAAGATAGCCTGGGGACAAATTTTATTTCACACCTGCTGTTGTCGTACTTTCGGTCGCTTCCGGCCGCTCGACTCCGCTTCAGGCGCCCTACGAAGTGCAAATTTCGTCCGCATTCGCACTCTCTGCCACAGTCGGCGATCTTCGCCTCGCCTGGAAAGTAGTACTTTATCTGATAACCTCCGAAATCTGAGGGTGGGGTTCGCTTCGGTTGGGGATTCTGAAGTCGAGCGACCGGTCTTGGTTCCTTTCGGGTCAGTGCTGTAGGCTTTGGCGATATCCAGTCTTCCTTCTTTCAGGGCCAACGACGCAACCCTCCTCCGAACGCGTAGATCTTCCTTCAGCTCCTTGCCCCATTTCCCAGCAAATTTCCGAACCACCCTCTCTGCCCTGGTCCCACAATGCTTCGCCTTTCGGAGGCCCGACAAAAGTAGGAAAAGAGTTGTTGCATTTGGTCGGATGTTTGAATGAAGTCGTAAAAGGATCTTGAGCGTCTTCTCGCCATCACGCAGCTTGCGTAAACCTGTTGCGGAGGACCCCAATGCGACATGGGCATTTACGATGTTAATGCAATCCTCTCTCCGCCGAGGAGTGAGTCTCCGAGGGATTGAGCGAAGATATGATGTCGTTAGCGTCATGGCGTGGTCGAAGCGGTGTAACCTGAGGAGATGGGTGACGATCGAAAGGATAACGCGGGGTGGGATACGTCGTGGATCAGACATTTCCGCTGGCGCCCATTCGAACAACAATTTCAACCGAGGATCCCAGTCCTTCAGTGCATCCCCTTGTTGTCGTGACGGCATAACGCCCGTGAGTCGAGCCCTGGTGCGCCTGGGAGGGTCATATCCGAGCCTGCGGAACTGGAAGAATTCGACCCAGATAGGCAGGGGAATGGTGTTGGGAGAACGGGTGCTGGTTGGTTCAGTGACGAGGCGCCATGCCTGATCCCATGCGCCTCTATGAACCATATACCGAACCTCCAATTTGGTCGTTTCCATGTTTCGAGGGAGGCGCGACGCGTGCAATGCCTTTGCCAAAGAGAGGAATGAGCCGTAGGCGCCGTGTCTGAGGGTGTAGGCCATGATAACGTTATAGGTTTGAGTGGTGTGCAAGCGGGGGTAGCAGGTGAAATAATCGAGAATTACTGCAAGATCGAGGGGAGGACGGGTGAAATAAATTAGTCGAAGGAGCATTTGATGGAACGCGTCGTGATTATGCGGTTGTGGTATAGAGTGAGGTGGTGGTTGTGGTGTTGGTATTCGGTCCGAGATGTCTGGTACGGAATCGGGAAGAGTGATAGCTCTGGAAGTCTCCAAGCCATGTTGGGTCACACCAACGGTGCCAGAGTTTGTCCCAGCCAGCCTGTCGGCTGTAGGCTTGACAGAGTCCAGCTGCCTCATTGGCTTGATAGAAATAGACGAATTGTCCCCTGATTTGGAAGGTTGTGGTTGGGATTTGGGGGTCTCTATTCGACGAGAAGCAGAATGTACGTCAGAACCATCCCGTCTGTTGGAACAAGTCAGAACTGAACGACTCATACCCGAACCCATGACAAGCTATCTCACCTGACAATACTCGACGACTCTGGCTTGGTCTCTACTGTCGATCCATGGCTATGAGCCATTCCATGAGGCCTGGGCCGAATAGTGTAACTGGTAGGTGACCCGGTCGAACTGTGACGAAGCCATGCTCTCGCTGCTGCCAGTTGCAACGCTGTGGAAAAGGAGGGCAGCTGTGTATGTTGTGACGAGGCCCTGGACGCTACAAGGGCCACAGCTCGATGCTGCATGCATGGGAATCTGCTCCCTATGAAACGGGAGAGCGTCAATGTTGGCACTCGTCGTGTTACTCTCGCGTCAGACCAACCCTCCTCCGTGCTCAGATTTTTCCCAATCACGTGCTCTATGTGCCCCCGATCCGAGTCGGCCTAAATTCGGCATGCACCGCCCGCAATGGTGGATGTGCAGAATGCAAGCCTTTGGACCGACATGTAATGACAACAGGGACGCGATCGACGTTGGAGGACGTGTCCGATAAACGTCTGGTATAAGCAAAGATGCAATTCAATTTCAGCTACATAAGTGCATGTAACATTTCCTTCGACCATTCACCGCGGTGTTAACTTCATTCGAGAAATCTTCGACGTCCAACAAGGTGACGGTTATTGGGTGGCGTGCCGCACTCACCGAAGGCATGTCAAGTTGAGGTATCAACTTTAAATATGGGTCGGATAGCAGATACAATGTCACATCCATTGACACATTCATTCTTCATAAATTGAACGAATATCGAATAACTGAAGGTTATGGCCATCGATCTGAAGCTTGAAAACCCAACTCAAAAGCCTTGAGTACACGCTGGTCCGAGTATCCGTTTACAACAGTTGCAATTGAAGGTGTACATGTCAACATCGGTCAAGGATAAAATGAATGGTATGTTAAAGGATGTGCACGAAAATAGAATGTAAAGGAAGAACAGTATCGACCAGAGGAAAAAGGAATAATTAACCTAGGAGGACATTATGAACCAATGACGATTGGAAATGAATGGCGATGCAAAGAGAGATGAGAATGACAGACATGCCGGAGACGTTCGTAAATCATTACAGTCCATCCATAGAGCTTCGAAGGCTCCGACCAACAAGCCACCCGACCTTTGCCACCCATGTGTCTCTGATTTGCTTCATTGGCGTCGAAATTTCGGCAGCTTTGGCACCTGCAAGATCGTCCAAGCCTTTCTCCCAGCTGCGCACAGCTTCGATACCAAACATGCCCGCCTGTCTGTTGACGACCTCGTCGATCTTGTTAACCCAATTCTGCCACTCTTCCATCAGTCGTGGTACGAGGAGCGGGCCCATGGATGATACAGTAAGCGGAGGTTGTGATAAAATAAGGTTGGTGACGGTTTGGAGGAACACGAAGCTTTCGGAGGGGTGGAATTTGTCCTTGTGCATGGTTTGAATGGCATGCGTCAGCTGGGAGCTTGATGGTGTTTGGGTTGGAGCTGACGCGGAGGAGAAGTATGGCAAGTAGGACATGCAGCAGGACACAAAGTCGGTGATGTGAGGGCGCAACCGGGAAATGATATACGAGTCCCTCATGCCAGTTTGTGCATGGTTCATCTGGGATGGCGAGGCGTGTGTTCCGAAGCCAAACGTTAAACTCGACGAGGATGATGGGCCATTGGAGTATGGGTACGCCTCCCGCAGCTTCCTTGCTGACTGATCCAGGGCTTGCAGCGCAGTTTCAAGTGTCGGTTTTGGGATGAGGGAGAGGATGGTCGATTTAAGTTCTGGTTGGGCCTTGACGAGCGATGTGAGCAACGGTAGCAGAGACTGGGTGGGTAAACTCGCTGAGAAGAAACATAAGTATTTCCGACTCTTTTTTCAAGTAAAGACACAGAACTCACCGAGAAGCACGCCGACATCTACATCCTCTTGGGAACTTCTAGAGTCCTTTTTCTCCGAATGTGTTGAAGGGTTCTGACCAGCAGCGTTGGTTAGGGCCACAAATCGAGCACGCTTAGGTGGTGCTCGTTTGGGTCGTTCAGGTGTTGGGCTTCGGTCCATGGATGCATCTCGTGAACCAGAATTGGACTCGATCTCGTCGTCAGCTTCCCTTCCGCGTTTCATGGGTCTAAGTGTTTGGTTAATAGATGAGGCTAGGTTCTGAAAGGCAGCAACGTTGGTGTGGCCTGGAGTCGAAGGTTGCCACCCTCCAACCGTGGGCAATGTCGATGGCCCTGCACCGAGTCCAAAACCAAAACCAAAAGGCGAAGGAGCATGGGAGACAGGTCGAGGTTGGAATTCGATGTGTTGCATGATGTCGGTGGCCGTTCTGCCCGTCGACGATGGCAGTGGTTAAGGAGAAGGTCAAGGAGGGCGGCAGGTTCCACTGACTCCCAGGCTCATCTTGCCGCTTGACACTTGTTATTGGCACGCGCGAACAATTGGTCACGTGATAGTTTGCCTTTTAGGTTCCGCGGGGTTCGAAATTTTCGAAACTCATCTCTTTCTTCTTCCACCGTGTTCTCTGGTTCCTTGAGGTATGTCTCGCTCTATTGTCGGGCTGCGATGAAGAGAGAAAATGAATCGCTACTTCGAAGCTTAAGGGCTAATGAACTTTCTTCATATACCCAAATTTCCGAGCCATCTTCTGTTCAACCTAATGTTGGCAGACTCGTCTGACGGTGTTTTTTTTTAGAGCGCATGTTTCTTCTTCATCTCGTTTCATAAATGTGAGCATCCTCCATGATCGTTGCACGGGATTATAAATATCTAGAAGTCAAGCCCTGACCCCGTCTCAAGGACGGGCGATGAGGATTAACCCATGCTAATACTGATGCGCTTTTTTTCCTAAATCTTTTTAAACGACTCTTTGCTGACTGAATTTTCTTCAGGTATCAAGAAACGTCTGCGTTGTCAACATCTAGTATTACACATAACAATACCGAGCACGCTGTCTACCATCTATACATATGACCATAATATATTTAATGTCCACATCACAAGCAAAGCACCCAATACCCTTCCTTTCAGCCCCAGAGCCCGACAATTGCCGGTAAGGAACCCTGAAGATGACTCGCGATTCGAAGGCTGTTCTGCCAGTCGGTCTATCCAGCGACGTGAAGGCCGAATTGGTGTATCTGGTTCGACTATCCGATCTTCACCCTCCTTCGATTGAAGCAATGGCAGTTCGACTTCCTGAACGTGCTCGCTGTCAGGTTCTCTGTCGATTTGGTTCGCAGTACTGGTTCCACGAGGTTGAATCGTTGTCGAAACGGGATTGGGGAGAGATGTCGGAGGTGCTGGTGCACCATCGCTGCAGATCCACGCTGTAACCTGGTTTGTCGCCCATGCCATCCGATCCGACAGGTAAAGGAACATGATGGAGGTAAGGACAAAGTTGGCAGGCCGCCAGCGTGTCCCTGGAATGACAAGGAGAACACCTTTAGTGTCCCCCGCCAACCAAAAGTGGTATTGAATGATGAAGGTTTCGAGGGAGCACCTCCCCACAAAGGCGAATGCGCGTGAGGAAGCGGACCGCAAGATGACGCTTGCGTTCCTCAAAATCACGAACGCCAGAACGGGAAGGAGTGAGATGTACGGGTGCCAGCGATTGTAGGTGAATTTTGAATCTTGACAGAGCTCGAAGGCGAAGAACCAGACCAACACGAGGATGGAACCGCCGATGGCAATCTTGGTGGTCAAGGGCCATAAACGGTGATCGGTCAACCGGTTTTCGCGAGCTTTGACAACGAAGATCGATGTGAGCATCCCCACATACACGATCCAAAGATCAAGATTCACTCGGAATGACCATTCTCGAGCAGACCACCTAATGCCAAAAATCAGCTCCAAAAAGGAGAAGACAGCTTCCAAAGGTTGCGACTTCCACATGAAGGATGTCATCAGGGTTGCCGAGACCAAGATCTTCAGGAGTAAGATTGGCGTGCGCGAGTTTAGTTGAGAGCCGATGGCCATGGTCCCATAGATGACGAGGTACCACATCGAAACGAGTGGAGAGAAGTAATAGGAGATGTAGTCAGTGTCCATGACATAGGCAAGGAGAACGGTGAGTAGGTTGAGCCGAATCAGGACCTGGAGCAAGGCGTTCGTCAGCGCTACGAGTGAAAAGCGGAAACATGGAGGCTGTTCTCACCTGGGCTAGACGCTTAAATCCAAAGTCTGCTTTGCGTAGGTAAAATGTGGTATGTCCATAACCAGTCATGAACAAATATGAAGCCACAAGGACTCGTATGGGATTGTAGATTCCAGACACCTTTGAAGCACCTAGATAGTGATAAATCAAGATTGCCACTGTGGTACTGAGGTGAGTAGGGCAAGAGCAAAATGCTTCAAGGACTCACGTTGCATCCAGCCCTTCCACTCATCGGTCTGATCCCTATTCAAGAATCCTAGATCGTTGTCCGCGCGTTTAAGAGAGGCCAGGCCAATGCCGACAGCCAGAAGGCACAGGAAGGTGAAGTTTATGGCATCGAATTGCTTGTGTTCCTTCAACCATAACCACGAACGATCTGACAGGTAGATCGCAATAAGACCGCCACTCAACACAAGCAATGGCAGGTTAGAAGGGTTGGTAGCGTTGAGCATTACGCTTCGGGTTCCTACGATGGCGGTTAGTCGATGGACTAAGAAGGCTAATCGACTGAGCTTACCGGGGGATGCGGTGAGATAGCAAATTAAGGGTGCCGAGACAATGATGGCGAAGAGAAGGAACGAATGGACGTAGTTGGGCCAAGGGTAACTATTGCAGCATGTTTTGTTGAAGGGAAATTTCTTTGGAAGAACATCGTTACAGCGAAGGTTAAGTAGAATTTCTGCCTGTTTCTTCACGAGTGGGTCTGAGTAGTGTATTCCATCTTCGGTAGCCGACGGATCAAGCATGTCGTTGAAGACCAGAGGTAGATGGACTTGGAATGAGTCGTGCTGGGTGAAAATGGGGGAAAGTCGGGCGACACGGTGGTAGAGGTCGGAGTTCATGGCGTCTATGTCAGAGGGGTGCATCGTTTTTGCTCTTTCTTCCGATAGTTTGGAAGGAACGAGCTCTTCCACGGGGAGGATGACAACCGAATCGGCAATGGTCTTGGATTTCGATAGCTTGAGGAATACTTGTTCGATGTTGGCCTCCCATGCAGGGATTCCACCAGAGGTGGCTGCGTAACGCAAGTACCATAAACCAGATCCCAAGACCAGTAGGGCAGGAGGGCGCGCTTTGCCATTTCTCAGGTGTGCTTCCAGAGCCGTGGTGATGTATGTTCCGTTGAGAAAAGGGTCCCAATAGAAATTTAGTTTCGTGCCGTTGGTCGTTTGGAGTTCGTGGTCTTGATGTTTCTTGTCCTCTTTATCCGTTTCCGATGGCAGTGTTGAATCCAGAATGCGGGCAAATTGGAAGAATAGTTTCCGAGTTACAGAATCCCCAACGAAGGCCACGTCCCGCGATGCTAAGCATGTCGCTCCGTCCTTTGGCCCGTATGAGTGTAGCATACATCCTGAGCGAGAGTTAGTCTTCCCGTGTGGTTTGGTATAGAGTCTGCGCCTACCATCGGGCTGCCAGTTGCGATGGGAAGAGTCTAGCCACGTTCCAGTGTTCAGGAGTGCATCGCAATGAAGGGGATCGGCAAGGTCTGGTCAAGGGATAAAAAGCACAGCGGTCAGTCGTCGAAAGCACCGAGGGATGGATTTATCGGCGCACCGAGTAGAGCATATCTAAATATTCCAGCCAGGAACGCGGTTAGAATCGAAAACAGGCCTAGGAAATGAGGCCACGCAGGATGAATGCTGAATTTGCGGGACATCGTCAGTGTTCTTTAATGTATTGAACGAGGGCGTGTTGGCTCTACGTGCCCTACAGCACGCGGCTACAAGGGAAGAAGCAATTTGAAAGTCTGTGATGGTGTTGGAAGGGGAGAAGGACGGAACCGTTGGCAGTGCTCTGCGAGGGACTGCCAGTTGACAGGATGCATTCGATCAACGATATCTCATTTTGGTAAACCCACACTTGCCGCATCTTACAGGCAATTCAAGTCGGACGATCATTAACGTCATCTCCAAGCGTGCATTGCCAGAATCCAGACCCGGAGCGTGAACCAATGAACGAGGGGTATTATATAGACATAGAGCCGGAAGAAAGGTCCAATATATGTAGTAGGTACTGTATGCTAACATGGGTCTCTTGAGTCCGTGCAAAAATGACTTGATAATTAGAATTGTATTAGTGATTGTCTTCAAGAAGCGGGTGCGGTGGTAAGTCCTGCAATGGCTTTTAGCTCGAGAGTCGAAGCGCGGGTTAATATAATGTCATACCAGTTCTGTTAAGAGGAGCAATCGTAGTCAGCATTGGTTGGATAAAACATCAAACTTGAACGCACCCTTTGCAATAATTATTGGCAGCCATTGGAATGCAAGACAGGTACCGGCACCCAGAACAGGCTTGAACGAGGCGTAAGTGCAACCAATTCGTCGACAGGGGTACGACTTACCGGCGTAGGGATCAGAGGTATAGAAATTCCGGATGAGCAAAACAAACAAGAGAATGACCAGGGGAATGGCTGCAAGACGGAAGCCCCACATGATGGTTTTGTGGCGTTTCGAGGCGCTAATGACGGGATAGAATATGGTTCCTACAAGCAGCCCCATCAAAAAGCCTCCAAGGTGAGCTAGGGATGGGATTAGTTTCTGCAACAACGGGACAGTGCAGAACTAACCGAAGTTGTCGACATCTATCCCCAAGGTTCACATTAGTTATAGCATGAAGAACGAGGGACGAGGATGTACATACAAGGGATGAAGCCGATAGCTACACCGATGGCCAGTTCAATTGTCATGAAGACGAGCTGAAGCAGAGCGAGATCAGACAAGGTTACGGACAATTGCAACGCACACCCACTTTTCTGACAGGGCGATATTGATATTTCCAGTGAGCGAGGAGATCAACCCAGGTGACCTGTTTGCGTGTCAGACACAGTGGTCAACGGAAGTGCGCCATGCTTACCGCCAGCGTTCCAAAAATCGCACCACTGGCGCCGACCGAAGGGATTCCGACCAAGGAAAAATTCCCTCCAAGAACATTTCTGGAGAGCCAATGAGATAGATTCTGTGTGATAGCATTTTGTTACGTACCCAAAGATACCTGCAGCAAAGTACACGATGAGGAAACCAGTTGATCCCATATCTCTCTCAATCTGCGACGGATGTCAGAGTGTTAGTCGGGCTGTCGCAACCTTCACGCACCTGTGCAGAGAGCGTAAACTGGGCCAACATGTTCAATAAGAGGTGGATAATTCCTGCATGTAGGAATATGGCTGTGATGAATCTGAACCACTGGTTGGGCTCCTGACCAGCTTTATATCCTGAAAAGGGTGTAAGGATGCAACGGCTCGAAACTAAGGTAGCATGGACAAACCGAATGAGCAAAGATCAGCCACGGTGCACAACTTTGTGATTGGATTGTCTACATTGTCCATGCCTAATTCAAGGTGTAGTTTGTGAGCATATCATCGCCCCTACCTATATATACAGGTACTCACAGGCTATGGGGGTCGAGGTAGGGACCTCGAGGACGTCTTTCATGCATGGGGGGAACCTAGCGCCCAAGTGAATCAAAGCACTTCCAGATGGGCCCAGCATTGGGTTGATGGTGGGCTAGTCGCAGAGTTACATGAGCTGACAGAAGGGGCGAGCAATAACCAGCCTGGGCCTACCTTGAGGGAGATCGGGCTCCCTTGTTGCCTGGCGTTCAGAACCAACTCATAGATGAATACTCCAATCATCACGGCGGATAGAGTATAAACTATCTCGCAACTAATGAGCCACATTCCCAAGATAAGGAGAAAATATCAAGAAAATATACGAACCGGCGAATGGGGTCCGTTGCACACCGATTCCTCTTTTCTTGTTTTCGATCCTCTGTTCAATTGGGTATCTCGTATTCCCGAAGAACTTGGCCAACGGACCACTCGGCTTACTGCGAGTGTTCGAATCGTCGTACTCTGCGAGGAAGTCAAGTAGTGAGTTCGAAGAAACCGATCGATAGCGTACCTAGGTTATGGTAACCACCGGATTTATATGGATTTCCTACCAATGGTGTGCGAGCCGCCTCATCCAAGTTAGCGGAGGTGTGCTCCTGAGGGTGGTATTCTTTGTAGGGATTCCGCTCAATATCGTCGGCGTTCGGTGGTGGGGAATAGCCCATGTACCCTGAATCCTTAGGTGGTTTGAAAGGCTCGTCCATAGGTTCAGGGAACTTCATGGTTGTGATGTCGCTCGTTGAGGGCGAAGATTGGTGCCTTAGTCCGCCATTCGAGCTTGAACCAACATGATTGACATCTAATTGGTTTCTCGAGTCGCTGCCGTGGTCGAGGATATTGGGATCCTTGCCATCTCCCTGTCCAAGTCGTGTGTCGTTGGTTGCATCGTAGTCATTAAGATTATATGTCGGAGGCTGAGATGCCATGTTCTTGAGGGTTTGCAGTAGGTGTCCTTGATATCCGGTAGGTGTGATTGAGATATAAGCACTGGATACCAGTCCGATGCGATATGTTGCGGGTTATTCAACGCCTGCGTGGTGGTGGTTGAAAGTGTAATTGCTCAAGCAGACTTAAGTGCGCCACCCGCGCACGCTCCGCACAGCCGCCTGCGTCACTGATTTGATCCCATCGGATACAAATGGCCGCACGCAGCACAACTCCTACAGGAGCCAGAAACAAGGTAAATATTTTTTATCCATGATTCCAGAGAGGGCATCAGATAAATACTTAGATTGATCCTTCATCGAGATTCTAGTGGTACCGTAGTAATAAGAAAACTATGCGGGGGCCCAATGTCCATAGTTTGCGTTCGATTAATGTTGCGGAGAAGAATGAAAATTGAAGGTGCCGTCGACAGGCGTAATGTCTCCCAGAAGGGATCGACCCTTGACTGGACCATCAATGGGAGTCACGTCTCCAAAACTATGTCGTCCTTTACTTCGACCGGACGGTTTGCGAGTGAACGGGGTCGGCTCCGTGTCAAGTTTCAATACAGCATCTTCGCCGTCTTCGGATTGTCCAGAATGCGGGTGGATTTCGTGGTCGGGGTCGTGGTCGTGGTCATGGTCGTGGTCGTGGTCATGGTCGTGGTCATCGTGATCGAACGGTGAATCGAAGTTCTTCCACCACTGAGAGACTGAATGCGCTCCGTCCACAAGTCGCAATATCCGTATCCCGTTCTCGCGGAGTTTGCGATCTCGTGCCCTCCATAGCAGAGGTCCCGGACGTCCGAAATCAATGCTACTCTTTGTTGACCTTGGAGACAAGGTGGCGCTAGCTGGTTGGCTGTTGATTGCAGTCTCTTCAAGAAAAGCGCGGCTTGGAAGAGCCGCTAACAGTCGAGGGTCGTCGGGAAACAACAACGGGAGCATGTAACGTGAGTCGAGCAACTCTCCGAGTGCTTGTGGCGCACGGATTGGCTGCCACCAGGATTTGTCTTGATTTCGGTCCAGCAATCCGTCTATGCCGTTTCGTTGACTGGCGTCTATTGATGTGTTGGACTCCGCGAAGGAGTCGTCGTCCCCATTCACAGATTCAGCGCGGTGGGTGGATGCATTGTCTTCCCGTTCTCGCTCCCGCTCTGAGATCTTAGGAAGGGGTCAATTATGAATCTTCAGATTAATGCAGAAGAAAACCCACCTCTTTCCGGAGAATCTCCACTCCCAGCTTCACACGATGTCGTTCCCAGTCTTTCTGCAGCTGTATGATATACTGGATACACTCATCGGTCATTTTACCCTCGTTGACCTCGTACTTGTAATCTCTGACAGCCCGCCGCATCTTTCCGCTGGTTAGTAAACATAGTGGATGTGGAAGTGGCCGAGGGTACCTGTAGAGGGTTTAAGTGTTTGAGGGATTGAATAACTGCAACTAGATCGGGGAAGTCGGACACCGAGGACAAGCACTGAATACAGCTTCATTAGTGTCCCCTCAAACCAAGTCATAGTTTGCTTACTTGCAACCAACTTAGCAGATCCTTGACGGGAGCAAAGTGCGCCAGAACTCCTGAAGGGAGGCCTATCTCATCCACCCACTCCTCGAGCACATTTAGATTATCAGCAATTTGAACGGCTCGGGAGCTTGAGGCAATCAGTCCACGAAGCGACGGAGAAAAGGGCAGAGACCCTACCGGCAGAGATATTTTTTTCTCGTGATAACCCGGTTGAAGATTTCGCCTAAAAAAACGACGGTGAGCTCGAAGGACTCAAAGATGATCTCGAGGAAAAATGCTTACAGCTAGTCCAATAAAAAACTTGCGACCAAAGCTGAGTGGTGAATATAGGGTTGATGTCAGCGAAGGCCAACAGAGTATGCAAGGCGGTGAGGAATGCGGTGAGATCATGAGGAGATGGAACGGTCGGATTTTCTGCAAATAATGCAGATAGTGGGATGCCGGACGCTCCTGCATTTGCCCGAGCAATGGTCTGCCGCAATGAAGAGAATCTTCGAGTTGATGGCGAGTTGCCATAGCTGCGGGGTAGCGTCCTTAGAGATGTCGTAGGCGAAGTAGTGACATTCTTTTGAGTTCGGGGGGAATCTACTGATACTGGGGGCGGAGGTCCCTTCTTCTTGGTGAATGGCCGGAGAAACGACCACTCAGACTCGAATTGCACTGTTTCGGACTCGGAACCAGATGGTGCATAATCCAGGATGGTAACATCGAGAAGCTGGTCTATTCTTCTCTCGGCAAACCGGATTATGAACACTGGGCGGACCGTGAGTACAGCTGGAGTCTCAACACACTGCGTATACTCACCGAATACCGAGTTAATGACCTCTTCCACTAACTCGAAGGATCCGAGCATTTCACAAGCAGGACGGATAGATTTGTCACACTGCATGAAATGTTGCCAAAGAGAAGTGTTGTATAACCAAAAAACCAACGTGGGTAGGTCATCTGCATTGTTCTGAAGCCTTGTCAACGTCGAGAGGTGACTGTAGAAGAGACACAACGCACGAAAAACGCGTCTTCAATGGCGTCTGCAGCGCCCATAATCAAGTCCTCGAGCCAAATGTGGTCGCATGTTAGACACGCAAACCTGGCCAGAAGGTACAGTGTTTGGGCAGGTGTGGGATCCTTCAAGGATATTGGATAGTTTGTAATCACGGAATCGAAGATTTGGGGTAATGTCGTAGGCGAGAAGACAAGCATGGACGCGAAGTCTGGAGGGGGCGTCTTTCGAGAAATCAGACCGGTAACTGACCGAGAAACGAATGTACTGACATAAGTGGGCTCCTCACTGAATTCCTCTTCTTCATCCGAGTCTGAGTCTGAGTCCACATCCTCTGGCTCCCACCATCTCGGCTGGACACCAAGGACACTACTGACCTCGTCTCGAACAGCCCTTCTCTTTCCTCGCCGCTTCTCCCGTTTCTCGTGTAATCTCCGTCGTTGCTCTACCCGACCTCCGGTCCAACCTTCGCCTCTCATAGCTTCTTCCAGCAACAACGCCACATCTTCTCTGTCAGGGATAACCGAGTGGGCAGTCACTATATCCAAAGCCGTCAAGTTCTTCTTTGTCGCCTCGAAAGGAGAGCAGCCGTGGGTCATCAAGTAGGACACCAGCGTCGGTGGTGCGATTATTGCGGCGTGGTGCAGAGGTGTCCAACCAGCTAACAATATTGAACTTCAGTTGCTGTAGCCGTGGGCCGATGTCAAGGATATTCACCTTTATCTGCACCAAGATCTGCGCCTTGCGACACGAGGTACCTGACACACTCCTCCCGCTCGACGTCGCGATCTAAATCACCGCCAAATCCATGGATCGTTAAACTGACAAGCCCAACACCGTCTTCGTCTTTGATTCCCAAGTCAATATAGACTTGCGCCACGGGATCGGTGAGTAGGAATTGTAGGAGGGAAAGATCGGCAAACAGGCAGGCTCGCTTCAGACAGTGAACTACAAGCGACGCCTTCTGCGTAGAGTCGAGTCCGGAATCAGAAGAAAGTTGCTGCTGTATCTGAGCGCTAGTTGGGTATATGGGGTGTAGGTCTGGTTCTGGCTCCAAGTTTAGGGGCTGTTGGGTAGCCATGGCCCTGTCCGGGGTAGGTTGGTCGTCGACTGAAACGTCCTCCAAAGTCGGTGCAACTGAAACCGCCACGATCTGATGAACCTTTGGAGAAGGGAAATCAAGGAAATTAGATCTAGACTTTAGCCATGTAGATTCTGAGGCGCTTGAATAGAAACAAGATGGGGAACCAGTCCGGTCCAGCAGACAGCAGATTGTGGTTGCGACGATGGTGGTTTATGAACGCCGCGATCAATTGGCTGAAGTGATTGCCTTCACACACAAATTTGGCTCTCTCAAGCTTGACTCATCCCTCCAACACTTCGACCAACAACATGCCTCCTGCGAAACGCAGAAAACTTTCAGACGACGAGGAATCTGCCACTGACCACAGTTCGGCCGACGAAGCCTCCTTGTCAGGTGCTTCAGTTGCGAGTTCTGCGGAAGAGCATTCTGGGGACGAGAATAGCGATGACAGTGGGATGGATACAGCGGAGGAGATTGAAGATCTCAAAAGACAAAAATCCAAGAAAACGATGAAACGAAAAATTCGCGCTACCGCCCCGTCGACGTTCGGGACGACGCTGCAGAATCTACTCCAGACAGAAGCACCTTCATCACTTCCTCTATCGCTAAAACCTTCAATAGCAAGGAAACAGCAAGACTCAAAACTCGAATTGAAAGCGAAAAGGGCCCTCCAAATAGAGAGGAAGGAAAAGGAAGACAACCGGAGGATAAAGGATGTCATTGGCGGGTGGGGCGGAGAGAGCGAGCGTGCGCTCCGCAAAGTGGCCCAGCGTGGAGGTATGCCACCGTCCATGTCATGTCTCGCCAAGCATTAATTGTACTGTTTCAGTCGTGAAATTGTTCAATGCGATTCAACAATCGCAGGCTACTGTTGCAGCAGTAGCAGAGGAGGCCAAGGCTTCAAAGGGTACCGGCAAACCAAGGCTGCCTGCACCCCAGTTTGAGGAGAAAGGGAAGAAGAAGGGCAAGAAGAAGGACAATGTGATTGGGAGAGGGAAGGAGAGTGAGTAACCACAATACCCCGTCCAAACAGATTCTAATAACAACCTACAGCAACTGTAGATAAGGACGAGTTCTTCAATATGATTAAATCAGGTGGTATAGTCTCCAAGGCGTAAATGTATGGACGTGCACCCGCCCGTTTTGTCATCCTGGTGCTCGATAACTACCTCCTGTGCATTACACACAGCCTTTACCTCCTTCTAACGATGTATTTGGTATGCCTGTTTAATGACGCAATCTCGAGCAGCAATGGCATGCCTTCAGATGTCTTAGCGAACCTACCACTGCCGGTTTACATCTAGAGCGGCTGCAACCAAGTACCTCTTCTCTCACACCTCTGACATGGTCTCTATCCTCCAAGTTGTTCGTTTTGTGCTCGGGTTCACTTCTGCACAGTGGTCCCCAGGTCTACAGTCACAGCATGACGCTTCCAAGTCCATCGCCATAATAGGAGCAGGTAGTGCAGGACTTGCGTCCCTAAAGACCCTTCTGGATTTGCCTCCTGAAATACGCGAATCATGGGATATAGTTCTCTACGAGCAGCGAGAAGACGTTGCAGGCGTTTGGTACGTCCTCGTTCAGCCGCTTTGTGATTTAGCTGAAGCGCCCCTCAGGCTCCCCGACCCGCACCCCGTGCAACCCCCCAAGATACCGTTTAGTCCATTATATCCACTGTTGCACACAAATACACCCGTCCCCTCTATGACGTACCCGAGCTTCCCATTCCCTCCCGGGACGCCTCTTTACCCAAGTCATGAACATATCCGAGCGTATCACTCCCGTTATGCTTCTCACCACAATCTTCTACCGCATATCAAGTTCCATCATACTGTGATTCGTGCAGAATGGGTCGGGGATGGTCAAGACGGACTCTGGAACATTACAGTGTCCGACCGCGCAAACAGAACGCATATTTCGACAGCCAACCACCTCATTGTCGCCTCTGGAAACCACCATATTCCTCGAACGCTCAGCTGGCCAGGACAGAAAGAGTGGCTAAAAGGCATTTCTGCACGCGGGGATCGCAGAGAAATCACGCATTCTGTCTACTACCGAAGTCCTGTAAAGTATACGGGTCGGGTTCTGCTCATCATTGGCAGTGCTGCAAGCGCCCAAGACGCCGCTGTCCAAACCGTTAACTACACGCAGAGGGTGAGTATTGCAGCACCTGGGGTCTTCTTCTCTAACGCCTTTAATCAGACTTATCTATCTGCCCGGCACGAAGTGATCCTTCCTCCTGGAAGTGATGAGGTCGTCGTCGTCCCGGATGTATCGCATTTTACACCTAATAGTGTCGTGTTCGTGGATGGGACTGAGCTCTCCGACATCGATTCCGTTTTGCTCGCTACCGGCTATGTCCAAAGGAAACCGTTCCTGGAAGCCGGTGGGGTCATCACTGTGGACCCCCAGACCACTTCGAACTCCAGTTCGTCCGGAACCTTGACCACGAATCTACGATACATCTTCCCCCTTCATCGGCACATCCTCTCACTCAGCCCCGAGCATCCGACCAATGCCCTTGCATTCATTGGATTGCCTACTAGGATCGCCAATTGCCCGTCCGACATCGCTCAAAGCTTATTCGTAGCCCACGCGATCGTCAACCCATCGATTCTTCCCGACAGGAAGGAACTCCTCAAAGATTTGACACAACGTGAAGAACAGCAGCGACGCCATGGTTATGACCCCTACACATTTGGTCACGCAATGCTCGACGAGAGTCCAAGTGATTATCAAGATTCCCTGGTGAAATTCTTGAAGGAAAAGGTGCGTTTTCAGGTGCTCATCTCGTGTCCCTGGACCTTCACGACCTTCACGCGTTTCTTCACGCGTATACACGCTTTCTGTCCCTTGACAAGTACTTATACATGAAATCTCGGCCCTTCAAGCCGCAACGGTTTTCACCTCGTCTTCCATTTGGAAGTCCACGTTGTATACGGTCCCTTCTTGGACAGGATTCCTCTCCGTTAAATTTTCTTGTGCCCATTAACATACACTTTTCAGGGAGCCATGCCCGATGACGGGAAACCCTATGTGGAGCGATGGAGAAGGGATATCTTTAGTTACGCGTACCTCAAGCGCGGATGGAAGAGGATCGAAACATTGGGAGAAGTGGGAAAATGGCTGGAAGGGGTTGAAACCGAGGAGAATTGGTCTGAACTTATGTCGCGTGTTAACTCTTGGCAACAACAATACGAGGAGGAAAGGGGGATCCCTTTTGTGCATGATTTGGTGATTGGGGGCTAGGAACATAGGGTCACCTAAACATGTGTCCGTGGCGGGGCGTGCTTATCGGAGTATCCAGGAGGCGTCAGCCCTTTCGATTTGTTCGCTTCGCTTTCCACCTAAATAGTTAGTATAGCTCCTTTTTCGTATAATCCTACCACCTATAAGGCCACTCCCCTGCAAAGTGCATTCCCGAATCTAGAGCGGTTTAGTCCGAGTCGCATGCGCCCACGTCGTCGAGTAAGCGTGGGAATAACAAATCGACCTGCCCTAAAGCGACATTTTTCCGCGCTATATAAAGTTGGTTTCACCTCAATTCCGTTCCCTATGGTTAGTACATCCTTTCTTCTGCTGTGAAGCAATGGTCGCTCATCCCAACGCTGACCTAGCCCCCGAAACCTGTTATCAAAAAGGAAGATTGGGATAGGCGCCTTCATGAAGTCGACATATCGAAAGAGTGAGTATACCCCACTTCTCACTTGTCTTTGACACGATGAAAAAACAAATGGGAATCTCTCTGAGCTTCGGCACTGTAGAGCCAAAAAATTGCATGTATTATCTGATAATTTTCTCTTTTTTGCTTTGGGAGAAAAATTTCCGGTGCTAACCAGATGTCTTGTTTACCCTAGGGAGCTCAACCAACTCATTATGGATTACCTTGTGATCGAGGGGTACAAGGCTGCTGCAGAGGAGTTCAGTCAGGAAGCCAATCTTGCACCAACCATCGACTTCGAGAGCATCGAGAGTCGAATGGTCATTCGCGAAGCCCTACAACGAGGGGATGTCGAGGACGCTATAACCCGAGTTAACGACCTTAACCCCGAGGTAAGCTGCCTGCCCTTTTCTCCGTCGCCTTTTTGTTGGCGAAAGGATTATACCTTTCATGCACCATTCTCAGGCCGCAAGGTCGGTGATGATACTTAACACCAAAACTTCAGTCTTCAATATGATCTTCAACACTGTTATCTTTTTCTATCGACGAATAGTCCGCTGATGCCCCACTTTCTGTTTAGATCCTGGACACCAATCCTGCGCTATACTTTCGATTGCAGCAGCAGAAGCTTATCGAATACATACGCGCCGGAAGGATTGATGAAGCGTTGCATTTTGCGCAAGAAGAGCTTGCACCACGAGGTGAAGAGTCCCCAGAGTTTCTGTCCGAACTAGAGCGCACGATGTCGCTTCTGGCCTTTGAGACTGCGCCGAATGCGCCGCCCGCGATTGCCGAGCTGCTATCACCTGCACAAAGAATGAAGACTGCCGGAGAGGTGAACGCGGCGATTCTGGAGAGCCTGAGCCAAGGGAAAGAAGTGAAATTGGTGGGACTGCTTAAGCTGCTCTGCTGGGGCGAGACTTTGTTGGAGGAGAAGGCAGAGTTTCCCAAGGTAGAGATGCAAGTTCAACCTCGACTTTAAATCATAATACCCAACTGTATGTAAAATATGTACATTGTATAATTGTGTTGTCGTCGGCAGACAAATGGACCCGTTTAACGTTAGCAGACAGCAACGTGTGGGTTGTTTTTCCATTGGAGTGTTCCTGACTTTGAGTGAGGGTTAAGTAAGCAGGACACCCCTTCACCTTTCTTCTCAGTTGCTTGTTTTCTTCTGGCGTCAACGACGACGGCAACTCCAATCAACCCGTCCTCGTTGTCGACACCCGTCCAGCTCATTGTCCAACGTCCTGTGGCACGACACGAATCCGCTTTCCTCTCTTTCTTCTTGACCATCACCACCACTGGACACAACGTCCACCGCAACGGCCTCACATTCCCCACGGCGGTCTTGACAGCTCCTTGTCCCTATGTCGGAGGACGTCAGAAATGGCAAGATACACGGCCGCAAGTACTTCGTCGCAAACCGGGGCTCCGACTCTGAAAACGACAGCGACGACGACAATGACAAGCCTCCGATCTTCAACTCTTACCACTATTCGGCTCCTTATCACTCAAAGCCTCCTCCAACCGACCCCTACGACCACCATCCACCAGCTTTGAGAACAGATCTGGGTTCCAGCTACGTGCAGGATCATAACCACAGGCCATCCCTGTCGTCCCCGTCCAGCCTGAGTTCACATGCGGCCGATGAGTCCACCCCACCGCCCCCAACCCCAGGCGTTTCCCTGCCACTTGCTTCACCGCCGACCATTCCAGCCAAACCCGTCCACCCACTTCACGAAGCCCTTCCCATCAACGATCGACACTATCCCGATGTTCACCAGACCTCTGCTCGCGGCGGGACCGTTACAAACATGTTGACAAACCTCCGCAACTGGCGGCACGGGAGCACTCCCCGAACGCCCGTCGAAGCCAGTGCTGCCCGTAGACCGAGAACGGTGAGCTTTTAACCATTCCTTACGTTTTTGACATTGCTCATGTGCCACGATAGTCGCCCTCCGTTTCGACCCCGGATTCCGCAGTGTCCTCGAATTCGAACCTTCCAAATCCTGACAAGATCCTAATCTGTGTGACCACCGAAGCCGATCCAGAAAGGTTGAATATTGTCGATGTCAGTGGGGCAAAGGATGCCACCTCTATCAGAGAATCCATCCTTTCAAAGGTACCGTATTCTTTCTCAGCAGTGTCTTCCTCAATCCTTACGCGGCACCAGACAAACCTTCTCGATGGCCTCAACCGCTATTCCATCTATTTGACGGAGATAGGGGCTTCCGTGATTGGGGATCCTCTAAATGACGAGCGGTTGTTGGATTTGGTTCAACGACAAGGTGATTCGAGAGGCACCCTCAAATTCTTTGTTTCGCGGTCAACGAAGGAGCAAATACCTCCACCACCTCAACAAATGCCCCCACCCTTCCCCTTCCCATACGTGGAACAGCCCACTCACCCTGCAATTCTCCCCCTTCGCCCCCGACGCCGCCCAAGGTCTCGACAAGGGAGCGTGTCGTCGGTTTCAAGCGAGCAACCGGCTGAGCTGGGGTACGATGCGGACCTCGACAATCCCGACGACTCTCGTAAAAGCTCAAGGCAGCAAAACCATTCAAGTCGTTCCCATCTCACGGGCCCCGGCATCTCCCCACCTTCCCCGGGGCCACTCCGGCGACCTCCAAATGGACCTTTGCCAATAGCACCTTTGGGGCCACCTTCAGCATCCCACAGTAATTATCCTCACCCTCCTTCGCCCATATCCCAAGGCCATGTGTCCAAACCTCCGACACCGCCTACATTCTTCCATGACCGCCCTCATCTTCCTTCAGCTTCTCGATCGACTTACATCGATAAATACGGTCAGGTATTGCCCGCTCCCCCTCCTCCGCCTCCGTTGAGCTCCCCACGGCGAGGGGACTTCTTGGATGAACCCAATTCATCACTGTCACCCCTGGCACATATACGTTCTGGCTCAGACGCTGGGGCCGAGCGCGAACAGCTGCTCATTGCCTCAGAACAAGCTGAGGCCGCCAGTCAGCAGCGCCGAAGGAGAGATGCTTCCTTAACCCGTCTCAGAGCGGAGCCATCCAGGGACAATCTCAGTTTGCTGTCTCGAAATCGCAAGCCTACGCCGACGGATCCTAATGACTGGACTTTTATCAACCCACCAGACACAAACATTCCCGTCACAGAGCCACTTCGTTCTGGTGAACCCATTTGGCCGACCAAAACGTTGGCTTCATCTCGTGGTCACCGCTCCCAAATGTTTGCCAGAGTACCTAAGCAGCCACCTCAGTCTCTCCCCTCATCCAGCACAGAATCCAGGTCATCGTCATCTCGGTCTGCAAGCAAACCGATATACTTGCCGAAAGCTGTCCACTCTAAACCTCCTGATTCTTACCCTAAGGGAACTTCGTCTACAGTGCCGTTGAAATCCCTTGGGAAAGGGAAAAGTATGGACAACCTGCGGCAGTTTTCTTACAACAGTAGCAAGGCCCCGACCATCAAGCCTCCACACCCTCAATTGCCCTCTCGCCCTCCTGTAGTCCGTGAGCCCGTTTACTTGGCAGCGGGTTCTTTTGGGGTACCAAAGTCGTACGAACCCCCTCGTGCCATCCGGCCTTTGCCAGTGCAAGGCTCACATTATCCACAATCTCCGGATGCCAACAGTCGATCTGGGTTCCCGTCTTACGGCAAACCCTCGCCTTATATGCCCACCCCTTTGTCGACCAACCTCACGTCACCTAACCGTGATATGTATGGCCGTGATCATCCTCCTCGCCCGCTCTCGGCATCTGACAATCATACTACATCACCCACATATTCTCAGCGAAGCAACCAATCTCCGTCATACGGGGGTACGATGTCTCCAAGCCGCTCTTATGGAATCGGTGGACCTCGAACCCTGCTGCACCATAGCGGACATTCTGACAGGTCTTCAGACGTTCCAAGCGGACCTGAAACTTCCAATTCCACCCCTCCACGGACGCCTATCAGTCCAGTCAGCTGCAAGTCCAGTCCTGCTGGAAAGATGCCTCTCGTCATTGAACCTTCATCGCCCGCGTCGGACAGCGGTAACGCTACGTACATCTCGAATGTTAGCAGTGTCGATTCGGAGAAGACAATCCGAGAGGACGACAAGACGCAGTTGGCAGCGTTGTTGAATAACATGAACGCGCTTATGTCTAGTGATCGCCTACCGGTGTCAGCGAGCGAGACTTCGATGGCTGTTAACGATTTGTCGTCCTCAGACGAATCGGATTATGAAGGTAGCGGTGGTACCTGGATCAAACCCTACCAGGACCGTCCTCCATCAGCCCGTCCAGAACTTACCAAGCTGCGAACCGACCTCCCATCGACACCAGACCCGGCAGACAAAGTTCGAGAGGAACGGCCAAATCCTTCCGCATCACAATCGCAAGGCTACCAGAACGGCGGACCCTCGTCCCAATACCAGCTCCCTCCACCACAGAGGTTCCCTCCGGGCAATCAGCAACATAGGGACCATCGCGTTAGTGGGTTTGCTGACGGCGATGACGACTGGGCCCCTCGACCTCCGCCCGAAGATGTTTACGACCGTCTAGAAGAGTTCTTCCCCGAACATGATCTCGACAAGCTAGTCATCGAAGCAAATTCTGGTGGCAATTCGCCCACGAATCCAGAGCCGACGACTGCGATCCCTACTCCAGTGTCTGCCAATGCTACCGTAATAATGCCACAGCATCCTCATAGGCGACACAAGAAGAGTATTCGCATTGTTGCTCAAGAGCAGAAGAGGAAGATGAATGACCAAACGTCCCGGGTGGATCCAGCGCCGTATGGTCAGAACGCGATGCTGAGGAAGAGGAATACGAAGATGTGGGGTAGCAAGTTGGAAGAAGTGACCACGATGCAAGTGAGGACATCGTCTACGATTCCCGAATCACCGTCCAGTGCAGGCTCGCCTCGTAAGTCTCATGCAGAATTTACCCCAAATGGGCCTAACCGTTCCCTTTTTAGCCACATTCAAGTGGGTACGAGGAGAGTTGATTGGCAAAGGCACCTACGGTCGGGTGTATCTTGCCCTCAACGCGACCACGGGAGAGATGATCGCAGTCAAGCAAGTGGAGCTTCCACAAACGCCGAGTGATCGAAATGATTCGCGTCAGAATACAGTTGTGCAGGCGTTGAAGTTGGAAAGTGAGACGCTGAAAGATTTAGACCATCCCCATATTGTCCAGTATTTGGGCTTCGAGGAGACACCGGCGAACTTGAGCATGTAAGATATTTCCTTGGAACACCTCTTTCGTCACGTCGCTCATCGCCTTTTCCTTTCAAGCTTTCTGGAATATGTGCCTGGTGGCTCTATTGGAAGTTGCCTTCATAAACATGGCAAATTCTCAGAGAACGTTACGAAGTCTTTCACTGGTCAAATTCTGAGCGGGCTCGAGTATTTGCATTCTAAAGGGATTCTTCACCGAGTACGTTTTCGATCCGTATTCTCGATCATTGGCGTTTGACACTCCCCCTAGGATCTCAAGGCAGACAACATACTTGTGGAAATGACAGGAATATGCAAAATATCTGATTTCGGTATCTCGAAACGAACGGACGATCTGCATGGAGGTGCCTTTACTGCTATGCAGGGAACCGTATTTTGGATGGCTCCAGAGGTAATTAATACGCAGAAGAAGGGCTACAATTTCAAGATCGATATCTGGAGTGTCGGTTGTGTAGTGCTGGAAATGTGGGGTGGGCGAAGACCTTGGACTGGACAGGAGATGGTAACGGTCATGTTCAAGGTATGCGATCGAGGTGACCGAATTGAATCGATTCTGACGTTGCTGTACAGCTGTACGAGGCCAAGCTACCGCCTCCCGTTCCTGACGATGTTGTGTTGTCTGAGTTGGGAGATGATTTCAGGCGGAAGTGTTTCGCTATGTAAGGGCTCTCTTTTCTCCCTGTTTAGCTTCATGACTGATGGCGCTTGCAGCAATCCCGATGAACGACCACCCGCGGCAGAGCTTCGCCTTCACCCATACCTCGAGCTTCCACCGGGCTGGACTTTTACTTCGTTTACCTCCGATTAGTTTTCGCACCCTTTTTCGCTCACTGCAATCTTCACTTACATGTATCATTTTTCTCCCACAATATCTTTTCCCATTTTGCCATTGTTTTCAAAAGTTTTCCTCGCTCCTGACACTCGCAACAGCCCTTATAACCACTCTGCTTTCCAGTTTTCTTCCATTTACAATTCGTCCCTTCCCAGTTGGCATTACTATCGGATCTCTACCTACCAGTCTCGCAATGCTGTCGTACTAATCGCAAAGCCAAAATTGCATTTGAGTTTGTTTTGATGGAAGGAGTGAACCATGGTACCGTAGCAGAGAGGACCTATGACGTCACACTAATTTGACTCTTCCTCTCCCCACATTCAAACCTCGACGGAGCGATGGGCGCTTCCAGTTCAAGCAAGGAAACGAACGATGAAGCTCGGACTGCAGCGGCAATGTCCATTAAAAGATTGTGGAGAAGTCGGAACAACGAGGCCAAGGAGAAATATCTAAATCCCGGAGCGAGGTGGGATGACGCAGTGACAAATGCCAAGTTCAAGGTCTGTGCCCAATTGTCGTTTGGGAGCGTTAGTGCCAATTTATACGCTCGATAGATTGAAAGGGAGGATGCGTTGGACGGACGAAACTCACCGCGCCGTCGGTGGAAGAGGGCCACGTTTTTGATTGGAAGGATGCAAGACCATGACTCTGTCCTCGGAGACGAAGGCGTTCACGTTGACTCGAAGAACCTAGAAAGCAAGGAACTGGAAAAGCAACATTGGCTAGAGTTGGTTGATGGGTAAGTTCTACCATTGCGGGTGTATAGAGCAAACTTCATGCTTCCTGTGGCTTTAGGAAACACAGATATGGATCGAATCGTAGGTCTTGAACCACTACATTCCTTCCCGTGAAACCATCTCTTGTTTACCTATAAACTTCTGTCTTTCTCGGCTAGTGAAGGTGTGCGTTCCCGGAGTCTATTGATTGACGATACTGACTTCAGATATTCAGTATTATCACCAGAAATGGTTGGAGGACGACACAACGGACAACTTCTTCCATTGGTCAGGCCCGCAAAAAACCATGTGGTGGAAGGCTCTTCAACTAATTCAAGTAACCTTGCAGGCTAGACCGTGGTGGAGGTAAAGAGCTCTCTCTGGATGAATGTCCAAGAGAACGACTTGAAGAAGAGGTGACGACCCGTCCAAGTTGTGTGTATGGTGAGCTAACTGTTTTGCAAAAAATATATAGCGAATACAGTGGGTCTTCCGGTCCCAGTCGTGAGGGCATACTCATTCTTTGATGCCAGATATCTATCTGCGGAACAGCGTACGGTGATGTTTATTTTCATCCTGGAATATAAACCTTACTGGAAATGAAATCTGTCTAGGCTTGAACTATCTCGTCAACATCGACAAAGAGGGACGGCTCCGCTGGGCGAAGAACAACCAATTGGTCGACACCACGGCTGGACACTGGAAGGATGCCGGTGATGGCTCTGGAATTATACCAGAACATCATGATGTCCCAACCGGCGTTGAGCCAGCGTCCGGAAGCCTCGCTCTCGCGAACGAAAACGACACGGACCAACGAAACCGGGACGCCGCTGATACGCATTACACCAGCGGTAAAACAAAGGCTAAACACTCCTGGTCATGGTGTCTATGGAGTCGATTCACACTGAAGGGGACTGTCGAACGGTTGCTGAGGAAGACTGTGGAGAGGAATACTTGGATGTATGTTTCGGTAAGTCGGATCAGTGGCCTCCTATTATCCGGTTGTTCACCTTTAACGGGTGCAAATCCCAGGATCGAAACTGTGAGTCGACTAGAAATAATGTAAAACTATGGCCGCGTTAACGTCTGTTGCAGTTAATATATTCGTCGGAATTAAAGGTACTGTGCTCGTCCATGGTGCACTGGAAAGGCCAAGAGGCTGATAATTTCATCCAACAGAGACGGGGAACTTCCAACATTCTTCGTTTCTGGCGGGAGGTTTGGCTACATCCGCAGGGCTCATTAAAGTGAAGGATGGCCAAATATACAACCTATCACCTCTTTCCGGACATTACAGGTGCGTTTTGCCTTTAGACTGTCCTTGTGCTCGTTGAACACGGAAATCACAGAACATCGGTGGACGTAAGTAACGACGACCGCGCGATCGCCTAGTGAAGCCCGTTAACTTCAGGCTTCGTAGCATTTCCGTCAGTTCATTCATGTTCTCAAGGAACGCGGGGTGGATATGAGCAGAGTACACATTGGCAAAGAAGAAGCTATTCTTCGAGGGTAAGTAGGAATGACATGCCCACTAGATAAAGCTAAGGCGTGCCATTCAGAGTCGAACACTTGGCCAGGGCCAAGAAGAAGCAAGCCCAGGTAACAAAGGCTGGGAAAGAGACGGCAAAAGACGTAGTCGAAGCGTTGAACCCCGCCGAATGGAAGCGGCAGGTACTCGAGGGTAGGAGCAAGGAGCGAAGCCAAGAACAGGGGACACATTGATGCATGGGTTTTGAAGATCTGCTGGGTTGTGTACATGATGCGAGTATATGATGTATTTCGAGAGGGAATATCACTGAACGGATAGGCAATCCTAAAATATTGTACAGTGGCCGAGGGGCAAAAACAACAGCATGATTATAAAGAACTGTCCGGTATATCGAAGAACGAGGATAGAAGTTGCGTAAGAGTAACGGGGACGGGTCGCAGGGATCTATGTTCAGACGTAAAAGGAGTCGCAACATCGGTCCGACTAAACTCGAAGCATCGCAAGAAATCCGACAGCGAAGCCAGAGATGCCTATAATCATACCACCTAGCGTGGTAGGATTCATCTGTAGTTCAAACTGTCGGCCAGCGAAACCAGAGTCCGAGTCCCCATCCTGCGCGTTACTTCCTCCGGAAGTCCCTGGAGGAGGATTGGTCTTGTTATTATTGGTTTCGATGTACGCATCGCCCATTGACCTGCCCAGGCATTGGACGACAGGCTGGATGCTGAAAGGGGGGTTGTGCGCGAGGGCATCAGGAAGGATGTAACCAGTGGCGACCTCGACTGATTCCTGGAAGAGGTCATGCTCGAGGACGATGAATCCGTGATCCAATCCTTGCGCACTGGAGAGGATGTTTTGCCAGTTCTGTAGCACCTTTGAGACGGGGGTCACGCCGTTGTGGATGTTGAAATCTAGAAGCAATTTCAAGAGATCAGAAACCATCGAAAGACGACGAGACGACAGACTGGACGTACCATCGGTGTCGAAAGTAGAGACTGGACTAGTGCGCGTCCAAATGACAGGAGTTAAGCCCATGGCGATAGAGATTGCTCGAACTCGATCGCTAGGAGACAAGGTGCCAGTGAGCATCGACTCTTCATCGGGATTCACAAACGTACTCGATGTCACCGAAGGGAGGTCTCATCATATTGGGTGTGACTCCCAGGGCATCCTTGATGATTTTCTTCGTCCAACCCAACTCGGCGATGATCTGGTCATTGGTCTGCGTGGTGAGTGGGGTGTGGCTCCAAGTGTGCACGGCAATTTGGTGTTCACCCAGATATTGAGTCTGGAGGATACGAGGGAACTGGATGGCACGCGAGCCCACGACGAAGAAAGTCGATTTGAGTTTCTTTTCGTCGAGGTACTGCAAGAGATTAGAGGTGTAGAAACCAGGGCCGTCGTCGTAGGTCAGCCCCCATTGCATAGGTTTAGGGCACTGGGTGATGTCTGCGTCACGGGTGCACCCAGTACAGGTCCACCAGCATCGGTTGGGATCAGTCGCAATCGCTTGATTAAAGGCGCAGCCACCTGTGGGGATGTCCAGTATGATCACCAATTCCAGTCACCCGAACGGACTAACCTGGTATCGTAGGTGCAAAGTCGGGTATAGTGATCCCAGAATTGGCTACGTCCTGTTTCCATTGCTGGACTTCAGGTGAATCCGTCGGTGGGGGAGCATCCATCACTGGATAATTGATGGGAAGAAGTAAAGACGCTGTAAAGGAGTGTTTAAGAATCTGAAGACAGTTAAGGTTGGGTTTGGGGTCACATACCGTCTGGCAAGTCTGGGGCACCGGGGATGAAGGAGGGTTTAGCTCCTGCGGTTGCCGTCGAGGCGAGGGGGCGAGTTGGAAAGCTGGATTGAGCCGCTGTAATCATTGAAAGCGGCACGGCGGTTGGGTTGGTAGCTTGTAAGGAGAAACTATAGGTCGTCGGGGCCACGCCTGGGGCCGACACTGAACCCACCGGCGTGGTCGCTGGGGGTGCAATCACCAGACCGCTATTCACTGGGGTCGGTGCAGCGACAGGGTTTGAAGCCGGCAATGAAGTCGACACCGCTGCATCGTCTGCCACCCCAGCGGGATCCTGGCGAGCCTCAAGCGCATGGTTTTGACGCGCTTGCCAATTAGCGCCGCTTTCGCGTGCTGTGGCGACAAGGATTGCGGGGGAAAGGGAAAGCAAGCTTGAGAGTATAACAGCCCGCATCGACGGCGAAAAGGAGAGAGTACGAACCCAACCTCTCGCCCGCTTCGTGATTTGAGGTAAAATAACCACGTCTCTTAATCATCAGCCTGGGCTGGGGCGACCTAATAATAGAAGACTGCCTTGTGGCGGCTTCGTAAATACTGTCTGCCGCATTGCAATGACTGGACGGCTGCGATCGCGTGGTCGGGTGATTTGAAAATACATGTATGTCATTAGATTTCATCGCGGAGACGGGAAATAGTTCAAAGAAAGCCAGATACACCTTTATACAACAACGTGAGTGATATAGTAAAGCAAACAAATAACAGTTAGTGAAGGAAAGCGGACAGGAGGGTCAGTCTAGCTTTAGACCTTTTGTTTCTTGGGACGAGGCTTCTCGAGATCGATCTCTTCAGCGTCATCATCATCGTCCTCTTCTTCCTCTTCAGAATCAATTTCGGAGTCAGAGTCAACGTTGCCCAAGAAGTAGCTGATGGCGTCAGGGAAGACTTCGTTGCCAATAGCAGGGCCAATCTACGAGAATAAACTAGTCAGTCATTTGTCACTAGTACAGATGCTTGAAGGTCCACGTACATCGAAGGGGTCGTCATCGTGCTCGAAGAAGTTGAAGAAGCTGCCTGCCTCAGCGGGAAGCTCGTCGTCCTCATCTCCAGATTCACGAGGGTAAGACTTGGTCAAGGCTTTGTCCTCGCTCTTCCAGTCAATTTTGGTGCCCTGCCCAAACGTTTAGTTTCCCCACTCTATCACGGCAGCCCTATGCCAAGCTACTCACAGTAATTTTGACATGCTCTCCCCAAGCAAAATCCAACATCGCGTCAGTGATACCATTTTCATCAGGCTTGTCGTCGGCGGCAGAAGCGGGGGGAGCGTATTTATACTCCTTCTTCAACACGGTGTTGGAGAAGAATTGGTTCTCCTTGAAGTGCTGTAGTACAGATAGCCGCGGATCAGCATGAATGTTCACCACACCGCCCGGATTGGGGGTGGGAGATGAAATAAGCTACTCACGAATTCCAAGGTGAAGCAACGGTGGTCCTGAGGGTCTCTCGTCACCCAGAGATCCTCAAGGTAGCTGAGGGCGGTCTGGTCAGCGTTGTGTTGGGCATGGAAGGCGACCATGCCATGGTTCAACAACGCAACAGGCCAGAAGTTGGGGATCGTCTTCACAATTGCCCGGCGCTTCTCGTACACTGGGTACATTTTAGACTGGGTTTCGCGCTCTAGATGTCAGGGGTTTAGTATGATAGCAGACAGACAAACCCTAGAGAAGAGCAATACCAATGAACAAGTCCATCTTCGCCTGTTCGCGCTGGATCCCCTCAAGCTTTTTGGCATCCTCTTCGCTGAGTTCAACATTCAAGGGGTTCTTCTCCTCCTCAGCGCCAGGAGACGCGCGTTTCGTGCCCTTGGTCATGTCGATAGTGGTAGTTGTGCAAGGAAGAGGAAAAGAAAGAAGTGGTTAACCCGAAAATTTGTGTGGGTAATACACAAGGTTGCAACTCCGCGAATTTGTCAGTGCTAAAAGCGCCATCACAGCACCTATTCAACAAAGCAACCGACGAACGTAGCATGTGAGAACTAAATCCGAGAATGTGGTGCATAAAATAATCAACCAATTATACGCAGAGTATGTAGTCGAGGGATCCCTGTATGTCTAATAAATAGTGATATAGTGAGAAGGAAAATTCCAATGACTCTAATCCACCCGTTTCTTCAAACCTCCAAGCTCGACTTCGTCGGTGAGAACCTTGCCATTAGATCCCCAGAGAGCTTTCTTGCCCGTCTGAGAATGGGAACCAGCCCATCCCATACCGTTGCGCGCAGAACGGAATCCCGGTCCATTGTAATAGATGATATCCGTCAAGGGGTTCAACCTCGGCCATGCGACGTAATCGATACCGTGAATGAGGATAAAGGTCATAGCGGCGGTGAAGACGGTAAACCAGAGCAGGAAGTAATAGAAGAGGGAATAGTCTAAGGATTCAAGTGAGCATGATGATTGGAAGGAATATTGACGGAATGCGTACCAGACGATCGAGGCAGAGTCATGCCAGCGCAGATCATGAATAGCGAGAAATAGGCAGCAGCAGGCATCTATCCAATATGGTTAGTCTGGGGGACGAAAGAGTGTATGGCTTCACCCACCGATCGAATAATCAGAGGCCTACGGTCCGCCACCAAGAACAGAGACGCTGAAGGACTCTTCCCGGGTACCCAGGTGCCAGTGACCAAGTCAAAGGCATCCTGTTTGGTACCGTCGAAGAAGTTGTTCTTGAGGTATCGCGTCACAGACTTGACGCCATCCTCAAGCATACCCTTGCGAGTCCGCTTGTTTGTTCTCGTGAAGTCAGATTTCAAAGCTCCTGAACCACCGTAAGCGGCCGAGATAGCATCCGCATGGTCAGCCCACACTGAAAGAAAAAAATTAGCAAAGTCAACGGAACGACATCGAAGGGAGCTTACTCTCTCTGAAGTCCTTGCTGACGGCTTCATAGTCGTCAATGCCAGCACCGGGAGCGAGGATGCCTAGTTCCACCAACTGCCTGTTCAACATGTATTTGGCAATGGTCGCCTGTACAACATTCGTGCGATCCAAGTTGTCCATGCAGTTCGTTCGGATGACGCCAGTCTGGTCGTTCACCTGAACATCATCGTTGACTTGGCAGGCAAAGTAACTAGGCCCTGGTTAGTAAGGGTGAAACGGATGGTATCTTAGCCTACCTTTGCTTCTCGAGGTCGTCTTTGATTTTGTCAATCAAGACGCTGATTCGATCCCAACGCATCTTCCTGCATTCGGCGTGGAAGTCAAAGTATTGGTATTGGATGTCAGGTCGGTCAAGCTGGAAAACAAAGTCAGAATTGTCGCTGACAAGGCCAAATGATTCAAATACCTCAGCCATGTAACGCTCGTAGGCATCTTTGACTGGCTTTTCGTGTCCCTTTTGATTGATCAAGTTGACCAATTTGACAGGGCCGTACGTATTGACTTGGGTGTCCAAATGCTTGCGGAGAGCGTCTCTCTAGGTAACACCGTAAGGTATGGCAAAGGGGGGCTAATAAACGGACTAACCGTTTGAGGGACTTCCATGATTTGGAGGTCTGGCTTATATTTCAAAGTGTTGATTTCCGACCAGAACAAGGGGACGCTTCCACGGATCTGGACGAAGCTGAACTTGGAAGAGTATCTTGACTCTGGGTTGGCTGAAGCTGCGGAGGCCGCGGAAGCTTCAACTAGTAGGATTTGTTCCGTTTCATTGTAGTTGGCGACGTTGCCGTCATTGTCGATTCCGCGACGGAAATAACGAGTGCCTGCACGGTAACGCGAGCGTCGACTGATGAGGCAGAGCTGCATATGCCTCCCATGCAGGAACATGGGTCGCAAATCAAAGGCTAATTAGAAGGTTTAGCATCGGAACGTCCACGGGTCGCGACTCAAACTCACTTCCGTACAGGACCGGTAGGATGTACGAAGCCCACTATGTCAAAGCGTCAGCGACACGTTGCTAGTTGGAAGACCAGGTTCACGCACTGCTGACGGGTCGGACGATGCAGTGGCCGAATCAATAAAACGAGTTTGCAAAAAACGATTCCAGAAGAAACGGTCATCTGCCTGCACCAAAATCAGATTGTTAACGGGGGGCAAAAGCAAGGCTGTCCGCTTACAAGCTCCCACAAGGCCTTGCCCTCCGACTCCGCAGCCCGGTGATATTGGACTTGAAGTCGAGTGGTCAGATCCCAATCGTAGGAGAAGAGGAAGTTGCCGCTGTGCAGGTGCGAGTTGAGGAGGGAGAGGAAATTGGTTTCGACGACGTGAGGCGGCTGGTCAACAGAGATGCCGGGGCGTAAAGGAAGGACTTCAAAGTTGGTTGCGCGGTAGATATCATGTCCCATTAGTCTTGATAATAGGTCCCTTCCAGTAATGACGATAATGTAGTCGGCTATCGAAATTCAGTCAGCTGCTAGGGTGTAGCCAGAATTGAGCCTCACATAGCGAGAGGGAGATGAGGCCCATAATTCCATAGACTGTTTTGCCAGAGCGGCGAGCTGAGGCTGGGAGGGGTGTCTGGGGCTCTTCATTGCGTCGATTAAGAACATAGCCATTTGGTAATTGAAAAGCGCTCACCATTGAGCACAATATCCCCAGACGAACGGTGGACTGTCAGATTCCTGGCATCTGTGCCCTCTGGGACAAATATGTACGTGTCATTATCCGAGTAGCTGTAGGAGACATGTTCAGTATAGAATTAGATTTTGAGAGAATTAAAGCATACAGAGTGAGACGGTGGTACAAAGGAATCATGATTGCAGGAGGTGAAACGAGGGGAAGGTGTATGGAGGCAGGTGGCAAGGCGGCGGTGTGCGAAAGACGCGTTGATCTGAGTCTGAACTCGGTTCGAACGGGGCTGCAGCACTCGACCCTGGATCTGCCAAAGACGCGTAGTCGACACAATGAAGCTCACTCCAGAGCTTCTAGCGCAGGCGCAATCGTACATCAACGCTGTTAAGGAAAGAGAACTCGACCTTCGAGGTAAGTACAACCTCGCCTCCCTTCAATTCGCTCACAACATCCAACTGACAGGCTTTAAAATCCCTGCAATCGAAAACCTGGGTGTTACTAGGGTATGTTCTTCATTAATATCATCTCTCCACTGTCAAACCTATCTCTTTGGTCTAGGATCAACACGATGCTATAGATTTTACAGATAATGCTATCATTACATTGGGCAATCTGCCCCTCCTCAGGCGCTTACGAACCCTCCTGCTTGCGAACAACAGAATACAAACGATATCGCCTTCGATTCACCTTTCCGTCCCTAACCTGACTCTGCTAGTCCTCACCAACAACAACATTTCCGAACTGGGAGATCTCGAGCCCTTGAAGGAACTCAAACACCTGACCTTCCTCTCCCTGGTCGGCAATCCCGTCCAAGAGAAAAAATACTACCGCGAATGGCTTGCATACAGAATCCCTAGTCTCCGCGTTCTCGATTTCCAGAAGATTCGTGACAAGGTGCGCTCATTTGCGTCCTGTCCATCTATCGTTCCTGGGTAATAACACCCTACGTGCTGGTTTCACAGGAACGAAACGCAGCCAAGTCATTATTCCTGACTGCCGACAAGCTGCCTACTGCTCTTGCGACCACCATTTCAACAACCGTCACTACCACCACAGGCAAACTCAGCCTCACTATCGATGAGCCCAAGGCAGCCCCAGTCAAGGCCGGTCGATTGATGTCGAAGGCCGATCAAGAGAAGGTCAAGGCCGCTATCGCAAAGGCCACCTCGATAGAAGAAGTGCGACGCTTGGAGAGAAGCCTACGGGAAGGCTACCTCCCAGACTTGGATTCCGTAGGCGCTTGAAATTCTCTTCGTTTGTTAATCTTTCGATGTAATACTGTACAATCATATTCACGCTCAACGCCATCGACAATTGTACACCAGAGAGCGGCAGCTATCCAATCAAGGTACGATATATGGGATCTCAAGTACAACATACAAGGCGAAAGATATACCTTCTTGCTTAGATATTGCTCAGGGAGGTAGCATTTCCAAGCCAGAGACCGTGCAGGCCTAGTGCAATCACCGCCAGCAAGTTGAACAAGGAACTAACGCCGTGGAGTGCTCCAAACTGCTTGGTTAAAGCTTTCATCTGGGCAGATGCCTAGTGCGAGTATTAGGTGCAGAACACCGGACATTAAATGCATGCTATACAGACCTTGGGATCATTGTACTGAACTCCTTCCTCCTTCTCCAATTTGTGGCGCTTAAACATTACCCTTCCCAACGATGAGCGCAAGTTTGTCGCAGTATAAGCTCCAAGCACTCACTTGCTGGTCCAAGGGCCAACCACAAAGAGGTTGGACCCCTGCGCCAAGATAACTGTAGCGAGTGCATACGCCTGGGCAACATCGGCGAGTCTTGGTTGGTGGAGGTTCGCGAGCACGCTGGGGTGCTTGGAGATCCAAATGCTCAACAGGGCAGCGGAAAGAGCGATAGACTGGGTGAAATAAACTGGGAAAGTCTTGTGCTGGAGAGCGCCAAACTGTTGTCTCGCTATGGAGGTCTCAGCTGCCTGTTGTGCCTGCGCAACGTTCACTACTCACGGAGGGTCCTAAACGCAATCACGCCTGTGCAGACGAGGTTAAGCAATGGTACGTCAACGAATACTTGAACTAGCCTCCAAAGAAAGTCACCCAAACAGCTAGTATACGTTGAGCACATTGAACAATTCCAACTATCCTCGTTTACTCACACATTCCAAATAACCACCCAAAGCCTGCGAGGTATAGCCCGTTGAGGTTGACGAGCTCCTTTAACGAACTTAACGTGAGGAGCTCATTGTGGGGCATATCGTTTAACGGTAAGTAAATCGTTTTGGCGACTGTGAAGGGGGAACAAGGTGTAGGTTTAGGTTGAAGCTTCAGTTACGACATATCCCTCGCTACTCGGTGCTCTTACACGCTCCCTGTCCGACCGGCAATTGCCTTCAATGAAGAATTACAACGGCTGTCATTACTCTCTAGTGATCTGCCAACCGTTTTGAAAGGATTGTCTGTATGTATAGGGCTCTAGGTATTCGTGGGGACAGAATATTTAAACCGAGATGAGTGCAATATAATGTGATTAACCAATGACGAGCTTGTTGTCCGCCTCGTTGAGTTCGTACTGAGGGACTTCCAAGTTGGTGGGAGCGGGACCCTTGCGGATACGGCCAGCTGTAAGGGGAAACTGGATGAGCGACGGCGATGCGGAGAATGACTAGGACAACCAAAAACTCACAGATGTCATAATGGGAACCGTGGCAAGGGCAGAACCATCCTCCATAGTCACCAGCCTCGCCAATGGGGACACAACCAAGGTGGGTGCAGACACCAAGCATGACCAACCACTCAGGCTTCTTCACTCGGGCGTCGTCGGATTCGGGATCACGGAGAGACTTCCAGTCAATGGCACGGGCCTCCTCGATTTCACTCTGAGTTCGGTGTCGAATGAAGACGGGCTTGCCACGCCATTTAATGATGACGTTCTTGCCCTCGGGGATGGAAGCCAAGTCGACCTCCACCTTTGCAAGAGCGAGAACGTCGGCGGAGGCGGCCATCGTTTGGAGGAATTCCGAAACGGATGATTTTGCAGCAGACGCAGAGATGACACCCATGGAGCCAACCATGAAATACGACAGAGCACGGCTGTTCTCAGGGTTGGTTCGGTATGCAGACCAGTCGGGAGTCTCGTTGGCGTTCTTCACGACGGCGGAGGTGTGCATGAGTCGCTGTTGGAAGTTGACGGTGGGGAGGGCTATGGAAACCAGAGCACGGCCGTGTCACTACCCAGAGTCCGAAATAGACTGAAATGAACGTGTACCAGAGGCGACAGTCTTGGAGAGGAGTTGGGTGCCAACCTTGCTGGCGCCACCCACCCATCGAGGAGCGACGTCTGTGCGAGGAGCCTGGGGGTCATAGTGGTGGTTGTCGTGGGGAGCTCGCGCTGCGAGGTTGAGTAAGGGAACGTGGGGGACGCCGCTAGGCAAGGCACGGACGGCGGGCCCCAACGACACCGCCTTTTTCACGACTTGGAAGGACGCCATGGACGACGAGGAGAGCGTTTAGTGTACAGCCAATGCTGGCGCGCAAGTTTCAAGAGACCCAAAGTTTGTTGTCCCGATCCGTCCCGTTCCCATCAGGCCAAGCCGGCCGAACCTTAACCCCATGTACCCCGATCCCATCAAATCCAGGCTCTGCGCAGACAGCTTGTGCTCGGTTCAAGTACTACGTTCACGCTCAAATCACACAAAGTGTAGTTGTAACGATAGGGCGGTATAATTAGTAGAATAAATACAATATATGGTACACTACTTGTTATGGCGCTTGAGGCACTCGTTGACCCACCATTCATTAAACAGAGGTGCAACAGAGCGACCCTTCTGCGAGACGAATCGGCGCATATTGCTAGGGAAGTCGGTGATAATTCCGTCCACACCCATGTCGAGGAGAGCGTCTGCTACGCTCAGATCGTTGACCTGAAGGGGAATCATGTTGAGCCATGGCCTTTTGGAGTTCTCAATAATGCGCCACTTACAGTCCAGGGAACAACCGTCATGCCAAGTCGGTGAGCAGCATTCACCATCTCCTTCGTAGTATACATGTTGCCCAATGTACCAGCATTTGGGGACAGAACATCTGCCTTGATGTGTTTCGCAGCGTTAGCGACCTTGGTGCCCAGATTGTCTCCTGGGAAGTTGTCTAAGTTAAGTCCGGCAAGGAATGGATAGGCTCCGTTATAGGGAGTAGTAGTTTGACTGGTTTACGTGCTCAGTACAACTCCTTTATAAAGGTATTGGAGAGAAATTAGTACTCACGGATCGGCCAAAGCAGCAGTAGGCATCTTGGAGTTAAGAGCCTTCATAGCGACAAGTGTTCGCCAGTCGAAGCTTTGGTACTGGACACCACTTTCAGGGATCACCTCGAAAAATTATGTGCAAATTGGAACTTACGGTGATCTGTGCGAGAGGGTAGCCACTGCGCCAGAACTCGCGGTACTGAGCGTTCACGAATTCGTCGACACTCTTGGTGTTCGATTGGAAGACGGGATTGATCTTAGATTCAACATTAAATTTGAGACGGCGTTCAAAGTCGACACATCGGGCGAAGTCAAAGACTTCAGTCAATGTGGGGATTTTGGCGCCGGCATAGGTAAGCTGAAGGGCTGCCTTGCGATGAGTGCTGGGAGTGGTGGGCGACACGGAATCACATACGATAAGCAGACAACCGTTGGGAACCGCAATCGAGTGTCTTGATTTGCGCCAGAGTTAGGTTGACAAGGAGCTTGCCAACGTAAGGGAACATTGGGTCTCCCCTGAACTGGAAGTAGGCAACGGATTTTCAATAAGTACCAAGACAAAAGCAGAAGACGTGGGAACTAAAACCTACCGCCGGTGCCGTGTCCCTGCACTTCTCAGCGCTAATCTCTTCGTCATGCCAGACGACTGGTACACCGTCCTATTTGGGCATGTCAGTGCTGGAAAAGGAGGGTGGGAAATATCGGGCGCTTACCTTGGTGATGCCATTGTCCAGCTCGAGTGTAGTGGCGCCGTCCAGCAATGCCCTATAGAAGGTGTAAGGAACACGTTCAAACACGAAAGTCGCTTCGCAGATACCATGCAAAGGCTGGGATGGTACTCTCGACAGTCTCTCCTCGGCTTCCACGATGTCCCTAGATTTTTTCCAAACAAAAAAGCGATAAGCATGACGAGGTGGTAAAGACAGCTGTAAAACCTGTACCTGAATGTCGAAATAAGATGTCCGCTGACGACGAACAGGGATAACGTTGGCGTTCACAGCCGCAGCAGCGACGAGGGCGACCTTGACGAAAATTGAAAGCTGCATGGTGCGTAGAAAGGAAAAGACTAGGGAGCGCAAGGTCATCCCATGCAGCTACTTATACAGACCGAGGATCTGCAGCGTAGTTCAGGTGTTCACGAAGCGATGGAAACGTGCGAAGTCATCAAAAAATGAAACCGTATCATATGCTAAGGACCGACAAGCCATCCGTTGAACGTGTGTGGAAGAGGCCATTCAACGAGACAGAACTGTCACAGACAGCGCGAGGCCCGAGAAAAGAAGCTCGAAGCCTGTCAGACACTCCTTGAAGTATACAGAGGACATACAAACGTGCAAGTGCCAATAGTATTGGAAGGGTGTTAGACTACACGACACGGAAGAAACCCCTTGAAAATCAAATGATAACTGCGCTATTCCATCCGAGAACGGACGGCGCGCGTCTTAGCAGGGGTATCGCGCGACCATCGCTATGCCGAAGGATGTTGAACATCGTGGCCGCGGTATGGGCTTCTGTTGGTGCCTTCCTTTGGAATGATAAGTGGATAGAACAGCCTGGATGTCGGGCAAAATATGCAAATGTCCACCATAAACTTGCTTCCGTATCGACCGGAATGGGATCATGAGCGTGGCATGGGTGTTCCGCGACGCCGTTGGGCTATGGCCCTCTCATTTCGAATTCGGAGGATTGGTCGTAGAGTCGGGAGGAGATGATGGTGCTGAATCAGACGCTGTCTTGTCTCCTTTGAGGTTGGCCAGTCCCAGGTTCTTCCATTCGTCCTTCTCCATGAGTCCCCTGCAGAGCAACGTCATACGCACTGACATAATGGTAGAAAATTGGGCCTACTTTTGCATGCGACAGTCGAGATAATCTCTGGTCAGGGTGCGGCAAGGTGAAGAGTCGTTCCCATTTTCACGAAGACACTTCATGTAAAGAGTCATCTTGTCTTTACATTCACCTTTTTCACGGGTCAGCAAATAGAGCATCGAAAGGCATTTACACCCACCAAAGTGGTCGAGGGGAAATGATCCTCTATCTGGAGCGGTGACTTGAAAACCGACGTTGATTGAAGGGGGTCGACCAAATGACATGGCTGCGAATGAGGAACCAAACAAGCACACTGGAACTTGGAAGGGACGGTTGGTCTCGGCAATTAGAATGAGCGTGGGAATCCCATCAAAATACGCAATAGTATGCGATCAAAAAGCAATCGAGTCCGCCAACTTCTTATCGACACGATACAGGTATGAGGTCTACTATAGATAGAATGGTAATACAAGCGATAGAAAAATATGCGTGATAGAATACAATGCGACAGAGAAAGCAAAAGCACCCAAAAAGCAAGCAATAGCCCAAAGCAGTTCCCGAAAGCAATGCAGAAAATGTCCGAATCAACGTTTGGAAGACCCTGCCTTTCCTTTTCCCTTCGAGGTCCTTTCGTTATCGTCATCAGACGACCCAGAATCTTCGTCTCCGTCATCACCATGGTAATACGACCCTTCGCCATTGGTTACACTAGATGCACCCTCGGGCCCAAGCTGGCCATTGGCGGCCAAAGCTGCCGCTTGATTAAGCGCCATCCTTTGAGCAGCGAAACGCGTTCCCTTTAACATGACAATCTCCTTGAGCCAGCCGTTTTCCCGCCTAAGGTCAGCAACCTCTCGCTCCAGCTCTTCTGCGCGACCCGTTAAGTCTGACACTGATCGCTCGAGGTTGATAGTCTTCTGTTTTTTCTTGATACGAAACCGTGCTAGACAAAGAGCCAATCAGTCCTGATCTCATTACAGTACTGGGGACTATATTTACCTGAGGCTGCTGTATTTCGACGGCGCTTCTCCTCCGCGATAGCAGCCCTTTCAGCTTCTGTGAGGTCTTCTGTGTTCGTTCCCGACCGTGAACGTCCTCCGCCGGAAGATCGCACGGAGCTACCAGAAACCGAGGCGGGAGGGGAGGGCGAATCGTGAGGCATCGAAAGCGGAGGGTGGTATTGGGATGGAATGAACGTAGAGGCCGAAGATGCCATCGCACCCGCCTCCATTGAGTGACTGTATTGGTTCAAGTCGTGCTGCTGCTGCGGAGCCAGCTGAGGCCAGGGGTAATCAAGTGAGGATAAGGGTGGAAGTGATGTCGGCTGAGACATGCTATCATGGTGATAGAAGCTGCCATAAAAACCGGGGGATGGCCCTAGATTAGGATAACCCGTGGAGGGAACGCCGTGGGCATAGCCGTGGCTCACATCTAATCCTGTCCCAGCGGCGGCGGCGAATTGAGCAAGCAAAGCCGCATCCTGTACGTCTAACTGTGTTGAGTTCGGAACAGGATTGTAATGTTTAGTAAAGACAGAGACACTTACTGACCCTATTGGCGCCGCCAGATTGAGCAGCTCCCGGGCTGGCCTCGGAGCGTGACCTTTGGAGGTTCCGTTGAGCAGAGCGCGAAGGGTCGTGATCCATGTCGAAAGTAAAGACCAGGTTTCTCCAGCGTTGGAGTTCGTTTGATGAGGCAGACGTTTGCTTGTCCAGTGGGTTTATATCCCTTGCAAGCGCGTTTTTGAGGAAAAGCATAACCACCGAAGAGACCGTTGACCAGACGCCATACAGCCATTTCACCGTGCAAGGTGGATGTGCACTAGGTAAGAGCATTAATTCGCCATCGAGACACAAGATTGCGCCAATCGCGGCGTGTAATACGCCACAGCTGCTTCTCGAATTGTCAATTTCTATTTCCGGTCCAACGACTGCCGCCGAGGGTTGGGCTTAAGACAGGTGTAAACGCGACATGCAGGGAGAAATTCGAGAGGCAACAAAGCTAGCTGAAGAGGTTCGCTGCGCATGTTAGCTTTCGAGGACGACAAAAAGTTAACGTTGAGTTGCAGAAAAGAGCCGGACCGTCGGAGGTCAAACATACGTCAACGTGTTGCCAATCGCGTCACCAACACGCGTCCGTAACTGGTGAAACGCGTGGAGGGCCTTGTTTTAATGGAACCAGAGATTCCAAGATGGATGGTCCAGGATCCGAGCTACCGGCGCTTCTGGTAATCCCCAGTCATGCCCACTAGACTTTGGCGAGAAGGCCCTCAGATTTGACGGAGCAGTTGGGCAGATTCGGGAAAGGGGTTTGCTTAGTCAGCAGAAGGAGGCTTGGCACTTACGCGTATGGACGCGTCCCAAATGACTTCAGAGCTTGTTCTCTCCTACAACCTTGTAAAAGTCCAATCAACGTAACTACGCAGGTCCTGGTTGCATATCAAAATGGTGAGCACGGTCTCACTGGTAATGGCAGCCCGTTTTCTTATGACTACCAGTTAATCAGAGTCAGATCAAGAGATGGCAACTTTCGATACCCTATGGAACCCACTTCAGACGTATCTGAATTATTGGCCAAGGTGTGCTGTTTGAACTATGCCCTGGAGGCAGAGTTGACTGAAATTACGACATTTTAGATTCTAGAATCCTCTCCCGATGCAGACCCCGAAACCGTCACAATCTCGAACCAACCTCGCGGAAATGAGGCGCTAGTGTCCACGTTGAAAGGAAGGACTCTCCAGAATCTCGGATTGAGGTATGTCAGACGCTGATCTGTTCTGAAGGCAGTTCTCAATATGCATTAGCCACGGAGATTTGGTCTTCGTGAACTATAAACCGAAATCAGCAGAGTCGAGCCAAACCACTGCACCCGCTGCGGCACCTCCTACGTCGAGCAGTGCGGTCTCGACAACCCGCCCATGGGAGCTTGTAAAGGAAGATCCAGTCGACGAGTACTGGAGGTCACAGTCGGGGAAGATAGCAAGAAGTCGCGATACCCAGTTCTGCAAACATGGCCTAAAAGGAATGTGCGATTACTGCATGCCTCTGGAGCCCTATGATGCCGCATACCACAAGGAGAACTCGATTAAACATCTCTCGTATCACGCCTATCTTCGAAAACTTACCCCGAAGCAGACCCTATCCAGTACATCTGTACTGCCTCCCTTGAACCCTCTTTCCTACAAGGTCAAAGTACCTTGCCCGACAGGCAACCATCCCCCGTGGCCGGCTGGTATCTGTACTGGCTGTCAACCATCTACCATTACTCTCCAATCGCAGCCATTCCGGATGGTAGATCATCTCGAGATTGCTTCCATGGACATCATCGACCGATTCCTACAGGCCTGGCGAAAGACGGGCATGCAACGATTTGGATGGCTCATTGGTCGGTACGAACCCTATGACAAGGTCCCTATGGGCGTGAAGGCTGTGGTCGAGGCAATCTATGAGCCTCTACAACAAGGCGAAATCGATGGCTTAACTTTGGCTTGGCCTTGGGAAGAAGAGGCTCGTATTCGGGACCTCTCATTCAACGCATCGACCCCACTCAGCATTGTCGGCTACATCTTCACAGATCTGGATCCTACTCCGGAAGATCGAACAAAGAACGTGTACAAACGTCATCCACAATCCTTCTTTCTGTCGTCACTGGAAGTCATTTTTGCTGCGACTTTGCAAGCGAAGAATCCAATCAACTCGAAATCATCGCCGACAGGGAAGTATGCTTCCCGACTGGTCACCGCTGTTTTGACCGCAACGGAGGACGGGCAGGTGGACGTATCGGCGTATCAGGTTTCGGAACAAGCTGTTGCAATGGTAGAAGCGGACATGATTGAAGCAAGTGTGGACCCTGGGATCGTTCGCGTTAAAGAAGAGAACAGGGAAGAGGACTCTGCAAGATACGTTCCAGACGTATTTTTCTCCTACAAGAACGAGTATGGGTTAGAGGTGAAGAAGAGCGCAAAGCCGGCATTCCCTGTCGAATATCTGTTGGTCAACGTAAGTCAATATCGATTCGTTTCCGATTCCCTGGATACTCAGGAGCTTTCCAGGTCACCCACGGCTTCCCACAAGTCCCGTCGCCCATGTTCCGCTCGATACAATTCCCGATCGAGAACAGGCCAGGATTGGAAGACCAAACGGTCGAGAAGGTGATGTCCGAGTTGTCCAAGCTAGAGGCGCCTTCTATCCAACCTGGCGAAGATTCATACAAGAAGAAAGAACTAGCGTATTGGCTCAGCGATTTCCACTTGGCGGCCTACCTTCAAACGACCCAACTATTCTCGGTGGTGCGTGCAGGCCGCCTGATCTACTGAAGATCGTCTAAAATGAAAGCATTAGGACGATGTCAAGGTCATGATGAAGACGATCACCTCACCCAAGCTAGAAGAGGACCCCTCAGCTTTGGACCCTCTCCTTTCTACCGATGGATGGCAGACTCTGATGACCTTTACTCGAGAGAGTGCACGTAAGTAATCCCTCCTATCTCGACTATTCCCCTTTAACCAAGCTCGGTGCGTTGAACAGCTGCACGACCGATATCCTCGGCCCCTGCAGGCTCTAGCTCGTCGGCAATGGACGTGGATGATATCCCGCCCGAGGTGTTTGACCAAATTGCAGCAGACGACGCTGCACGTACTGGAAGTGCGGGCGGTATCAAGATCTGCCCCCATTGTACCTTTGAGAACACTCACAGCGGAAGTGATTGCGAAGTCTGTGGGCTTCCACTGTGATAAGGAATGTAGTATCCTGGAGTAATGGAAAGGAGCCGGCGGATTTGAACATTGTACTGTAGCCCTTTGCATCGCGGTCTTCCTTCGCACCTCGTGTATTCCAAAATCAATCGAACACCACCGGATTGGATGACAAGCAGGGATGTCCGAGCTCAGGAGGGACAAAAGAGTGCTTGACATGCTGAATGGAACTCGGAAGTTCTTACTGATTTTTTCAAAGTTGGTCACACGACTGCTATACGTGGGCAGATGCACGGCAGTGAGTTGACCATTCCGAGGGATTATTAGCTCAAACGACATCACCCTTCCGCGTTCAAGCTTGACTACTGGCCGTTGGGTGATTCGTAATCTAGTCGATCGAGGTCGTCAAATCAATACCCGTTGGCGTCATCTGGGACGCGGTTGAGCTAAACTGCGAGGTTAAAACGTTGCCAGTGGCATCTTCGATGTCTGACCATGTAGAGTCCGGAGTCTCTTCTCTCGAAAATGGCGTTCACGGTACCTGTTTGGCGGAAAGCGTAAAACATAATTGCGATGGCCATCCACATCGATCGCCGCACAAGGAGCCTGAGGTATAGGTGGACTGGGTTAAGTCATGGTTCCAACATGCGACGTTGCAATCGATGTGATTCATTGAAGTGGAGGTATCATCACAGGTTAGTGGTTGAAGAGCCAATGCAAAATATGTGATTGTAAGGGAGGGATAATTTATGTGTGGGTCCAATGCGGTGACAGGGGGCAGCAATAATACCAATGCTCAAGACCTACCGCCCAAAGATCCACCAGGTAGCGAAACCCAAACCAAAGAGAATGCCCAAGGCGCGCGCCACGATGACCACGATGAGAGCCTTGCGGATCGCAGCATAGAAAGTGCTGAGAGCTGTTCCGGACCAGTTTATTCTGCATTATCGTGGTTAGATCTCCACGTGAGTACAACAATAGAGGCGATTCAACACACCTGCGGTCATTCGTTCCGCCGACGCGAACGCTAGCCTCCCAGCCGCGAATAACTTCTCTGTAGCGCTTACCAAACACCCTGTTAAAAGACGCAAGTTAAATATGAGCAACCGGAGCCAGTAGATCACGCGCGATGTCGTAGAAAGAAGCGGAAACCGAGGCAATTAGAATTTGAACAAGTGACCACGAGAACAACACCACATACCATATCCAGAAATTGACGTCAGGGTACGAAAACCTGGGGAAGACGCTCGCGAGGCTTGGCGCTACATATTCTAGATTGAAGTCCTGGACTGTTTCTTGGTAAGGTAGCTGCATTACTTCGGAAAGAGGCGTCGAAGGGGTTGACGAGCCGCTCCGGCGAGGGGTTCTCGAGCCTCCCAGGGACGAAGGTGCAGGAAGGATCATGTATGACATCAAATCCAATGTCATACCCAGCGACAATCCCCAAAGTTTCAGTTGCTGCAACCTGCGAGAAGAGGCGTGGCCGTTAAGTCCTTTCTCGCCGAAGGAAGCAGGGGAAGGGTCGAGAAGGATGGCAGGGAATTCCATGCTGCCCACCAGGAGGCGTACGAGAACACGAAGGAACGCCGAGTGTTTGGGTGTGAGGCGGGACGCGGCGTCTACTGTTACGGTAGACCATTTGGGTTTCGAGTAGGGTGACACGAGGGCGTTGAGGGGCGTCCAGTGAATCTGTGTGGTGGGTACAGGGTCGGGAGCTGGTGCTTGTGGCGTGACTTGAAGGAATACAAATGGCGAGAGGATCATAAGTAACCGTTTCCCCAAGGACGTAGTAATCTCTCGGTCGTCTAGTTGTCCAATGCAAATGTAGTCTTTCTCAGCGAGGTCTATTCCAATCTCTTCCCATGTTTGGCGCATAGCTAAAGGTCGAGAACTGGATTATGATGTGGATCGACCACGGGTAAAAGGAAGTGCGTACCGGTGTAAAGACCACCTTCGTCGTCGGGTTCTGTGCGTCCACCGGGGAACGCTACGTGTGCCTCTTTGCCAACGCGAACTCGTGATTGGTTGAATGGGCCGTCTCCATTGCTGGCTGGGTTCTCCCGATGAAGGAAGAGGATTTCAGCTTGGGCGTTGGGGTCTTTGACCCAGTCAAGCTCGAAAAATTCGGATAAGGTCGGAGGATTTGCAGGGTTAGGGGGAATTGGCGCGTGAGGCGATGGGACGACGCGAATAATGAGAGCCACTGCTGCTCGTCGTGGTTCTGTATTTGGGAGGTTTAGTGCTGGTTCCTTGGCGCTGTATACATTACATACGAGTTGGCGGTGAAGCGATAATGCGAGGAGGGGTCGAGCGAACGCGGTGGAGTGCTCGCGAGAGCAGCGGTACCACCGAATACGGTTTTTCTGTGATTCATGAATACCAATTGTATAGGTTGGGCAGAAAGAACAACCAACCTTGGAACATTTCAAGTCGTTAAAGTCGTTAAAGGAGTGTCAAGAAGAAAACGATGAGAAACGGAGGTACACAAAGTTGGTCAACGTCAGGGTCTCTCAATTCTCAATCCGTTGGGGTAAAGTGTCCCGATCCCGGACCGGCTCTCGCGTTCATCACTTCTTCCGCCAAATAGGAGAGGAGATTGGACATTAGTTGAATAACGATAACTATTGTAGGTTCCTATCTAGTCCAGCCTTAAATCTCAGTCCATCCACTGTCTGTCTCAGCTCCCCCACTCCACAGAGCAATGACAAAGACTATGGCGCTGGCACCCAATCGCATACCCAATCCGCGATAGAGTTGCCCTAGACCGGTGTGTCTGGACCAGCCATCGCCATCCAAAGCCTCTTCTTTAGCCACATCTTCCTCCGCTTTCCTCTCATCCCTTGATCTCACAGAACTCGAACGACGTCGGCGCTGAGGATACCGGATGGGGAGGTCGGAGCGTTCTTCTGTAAGAATGTGCCAGAACGTATCGACCACACCGTTGTATGGTGCAGGGCGAGTTTCGACACATGCCTTCAAAGGCTTCGCGGTACCACGCACTTGAACCTGGAGTCGTCGTCGAATAGTCTCGATGGGTAGCGTGATAAGGAGTCCGACGCAACTTCCGGCGAGTTCGGCAATACTCCAGGCCCGAGGATGGGTGTCTTCGCTGATGTTGACAGGGTGAATCGTCGAGCTATCATCCTGAAAGAGCAAGGGCGACGATGGGTCGGAGTGCATTGTCGAGAAGAGTGGGAATAAGCAGTTGAGGGTGGAGATAAATTCCTTTGACGCCTCCTTCTTCCCTCAGAATCTGCTTCAGGGCATCAATTGGTCCAGTGTATCGTCTGTAACGGGTCATAAACGGCTGAACAATCAGTCTGGTCCGGATCAGGTCCAGAGGCGAGAGGAGGAAGCCGGTGATGAGATGGGATGCAACCGGCAGGATGAGAGGTGGTTGGTGGAAAGGCGACATGGATGGGAACAATAAGGACTGCAGGAATCCGTCAATGAACGGTTGCATCGTCGAGGAAAGGATTTCCGTGACGCAGGAGGTCAAAAGCCCTAGCCATGGCTATTAGTATGATTTTGGATATCGAGCGAGATGCCTACCTTTCCAGAGAGCCAGCCAGCCCTCTGGTCGGAACCTTCCAACTCGCTTCATCATGTCCCAAACGCCATCTGCGCTTCCAACTGGAATAATGTACTCTGGACGCGTTCCTTCCTCCAGCACAGATCTTCGGATGACGTAACCTTGCTCGTCTGTTCGATGCAGAGGGCGGTTACTTGGCGGGGCATTGGGGTCGGCGAAATAAGAGTCGTTATCATTGGACGAGTCACTTAGCTAAGGCCAAAGTGAGCAGGGTGGACGTTTGCATGGGAATGGCCACGTACTGCATCGTCAACGTCTTCTTCGCCAAGCTCCGGTTCACCCGGTGCAGGCTCACCAGCATCCCGGGGAACCCATTGGACTTGAAGAAGCAGCTTTCCAACTTCCCAAGGCATGACAATGGCCGTACTTGTGTATTGAAGGACGGCGGAAGCCACCAAGGCCTTGAAAACGTTTGCTACATTTGTCCCACTTGGCTCGGACAGGTTCAAGTCTGGCGAGAGATCAAATATAGAGTTGTGAGATGGACGAGATGACCATTGGTAGGCTGGTGCCGATGGTGGCTCTGGTGGCTGAGCAGCCGTTGTCGCGTTGTTGGACGTGGTTGGAACGAACGTCCACGCAGAAGATGGGTCGATGTACAGGTCTCGGAGCGAGCCTGGTCTCGTCATGGCATGTGTGTAGACCTTGAGCCCACTGTGCTGGTCCTAAAGTTGCTGTCGAAAAAAAAAAGAGTTCGAGACTGTCGCCGACGTTGGCAAAGAGAGTTGCCCCACTTGACCGCAGCGACGAGACGAGCCCGTGACTTTCCATAGCACAGCCACGGGGATGCCTCCTTTGCCAAGGCCGGTATGCGATCTTGTCCACCACTCCAGATGTTCCTTTTGACAGATGAAACACGTTGGCGGGAAGCTATCCCAAGCCAAAGCTTCCCAGTAGCAAGGTAACGAACGCGCTTTCTATGGCATGGGCACGATTGAGATGTTACAGTGGAGATGAATTTATTCAAGTTGGGGCACTGTCGGGCGAAACTGGCAAGTCATACTGTTCTTTGCATCGCTGAAGAGTCTTGCCAGAGGCCTTGATAGTCATTTTCTGCATTTCAACGGTGATCTCATTTTCACTCGGCGTTCGCAGGACTCTGGGCTCGCAAGACAAGGTGGCGATAGGGCTATGTCGGCGCGGCGCCTTGGTGCTTTCCCAAAAGCGGCGGTGGATAACCATATATGGTTAATGTGCTCGCCGGCCGAAGTTGTGGTGCCGGGGGGCTGTACGGCCTCTACTTGGAAAGTGAAGGTGACATCAGAGACCTCATTACCTTTCAAATCGTTTGAATCCACGCTCTTTACCACCCCACCTCTGCCTCGTTACTGCCCCAGGTGCCCCTGTCTTCCTCTTCTCCCCTCTCATTATAATTCCCCGCCAACATGGCGACGGTTCTGGGGGCCAGCACAGAGCCCTCCGATGCCAGCAATGTCATGAAACACGAAGAAGCCAAAGGCGCAACAGTCTACACCTTCAACCCTGAAGATTCACCCCAGGAGAAGGCATCTGTGCCAGAGAAACGGGCACAGAATTTGTCAGTGACTCCCCAACCAGCGTTGGCTGAAAGAGGTGCGGCGCCCCTGTCTATACACGCCCCGAAAGCTTTTTGACGTGTGGAGTAATCAAGCTGTGAGCTTGGAGAACGGTGCGCACAACGGACACAACGGGGCCATTCCTACCATTCGCATTGAAGATTCAGATGCGGACGACGCAAAGGTGGTGGCAGACGACACCACTCAGGTTGCTCAACAAGTGCAAGGGGAGGCTGCGGAGTCCGTACCTGGCGCCATTCCTGCCACAACCGCAAGTGCACTCCCCGACTGGTATATCGTTGGCTGGCGACAGATGGCCGGAATCGACAAACCGCACCCTCCCGAAGGGGAAGAGAAAGACAAGTCGGTCCTCGACCAGTTCCTCTCCGAGCAGTACTATGGTGCATGGTATCATAATGCGGCGGTAATCGTATTCGTGCGTATATTTTTAATTGGCAAGCATCTCGCAACCCTCAACTCCAGACACAGGCCGTGTTCACCTCCCATTTTTTCACGCGTTTTGGCTTCGGTTGGGGATGGATCTTCGTTCTCTTGGCAGTCTGCAACACGTATTACACGGCGTCAATGGAAAGGTTCCGTCGGAACGCACGCGACGACATTCAACGGGAACTCGTCAAGACTCGATTGGGCTCAGAACACGAAACTGCCGACTGGCTCAACCACTTCCTTGAACGCTTTTGGCTTATCTATGAACCTGTCCTCTCTTCAACCATCGTCGCCTCCGTCGACCAAGTCCTCTCAGCATACACCCCTGCGTTCCTGGACTCACTCCGCCTCACGCAATTCACCCTTGGAACGAAAGCCCCTCGCATCGATAAAGTCCGGACATTCCCTAAGACCGACGATGACATTGTCATGATGGATTGGGCTGTCTCTTTCACGCCGACCGACGAGAGCGACATGACACAACGCCAAGCCGCTGCTAAGCTCAACCCCAAGATCGTCCTTTCTATTCGGCTCGGCAAAGGTCTCGCGACTGCAGCACTCCCGGTCCTTGTGGAGGACATTACGTTCAGCGGGTTAATGAGGATTCGAATGAAACTCGTGTCCAACTTCCCACATATCCAAATCGTTGACTTTTGCTTCTTGGAGAAGCCGGTTATCGACTATGTTCTCAAACCACTCGGAGGTGACACATTCGGCGTTGACATCGCAAGTGTAAGTGTAACTCATCTACCTTGCGCGAGTATTAACCCGCTTCTAGATCCCGGGCCTTTCATCCTTTATTCGCGACACAACCCACTCGATTCTCGGCCCCATGATGTATGATCCGAACATCTTCACGCTCAACCTCGAACAATTACTCTCCGGTCAGCCTCTCGACACCGCAGTCGGCGTTGTTCAAGTCACTATCCATTCTGCTCGCGGAATCAAAGGTGTCAAGATCGGTGGCGGCACACCTGATCCTTACGTCTCCCTCTCTATCAACGACCGCGCCGAACTTGCTCGCACGAAATGGAAGCATAATACGTATGTTCTTTGTTCTATTCTGGTGACCGCAGACCTCTGAATACGAAGATAAAGGTATAACCCGACGTGGGTGGAAACTAAGTATATCCTCGTCAACAGCCTCCATGAGCGATTGGTATTGGATCTCTATGACTATAACGACCATCGAAGTGACCAGAAGCTCGGTACCACTGCCTTCGAACTCTCGCAGCTGGAAGACGACGCAACTCACGAAGGCATCAACGGGCAACTACTCAAGGATGGCAAAGATCGTGGAGAATTGCGTTATGACGTTTCGTTTTTCCCTGTCCTTGGTCCTGACGCTGAAACTGGCGAGGTTCCTGAATCCAGTATGTTTTGCTTGTATTGAATGTGGGCCGGGTGACTTACTGATTATACCTGTAGCGGTTGGAATTGTTCGCCTCGTGATCCACCAGGCCAAGGAACTCGACCATACCAAGTCGTTGTCGAATGAACTCAACCCCTTCGCTAAGGTTTACATCAACGCCAACCGCAAGGCTTCCTTCACTTCTAAGAAGCTCAAGCACACCAACAACCCTGTCTGGGAGGTCCCTTACGAGTTCCTGTGCACGAACAAGGAGTCGGATGTTATCACCATTAAAGTCATTGACGACCGCGATTTCCTCAAGGACCCTGTCGTCGGTTACATGTCTATTCGCCTGGAGGATTTGCTAGAGGCCAAGATGGAGGGTGGTCGCGACTGGTTCCCGTTGAGCGGATGCAAGACGGGCAAGATTCGTGTCAGCGCTCAATGGAAACCGGTCAGCATCCCTGGCAGTTTGCAAGGTTCTGGACAATACGTCCCACCTATCGGCGTCGTCAGACTTCATATCAACAAGGCCGTGGATGTCAAGAACGTCGAGGCTGCACTTGGCGGAAAGAGCGATCCTTACGTCCGTGTACAAGTCAGGAATGTCACCAAGGGCCGAACGGAAGTAATCAACAACAACCTGAACCCAGTGTGGGACCAAATCATCTACATCCCAGTTCACTCGTTGAAGGAATCGCTGATGTTGGAGTGCATGGACTATCAGCACTTGACCAAGGACCGTTCGTTGGGCTCTGTCGAACTCACGGTGTCGGAATTGGCCAAGCAGAGCGACGATCCCAAATATCCATACGAATCCACCGGTGTCAAGAACGCAGCAGACCCCATCCGACTCGACAAGGGCAAATCAACCAAGGGAACTCTATATTACACTGCAACGTTCATCCCTGCCCTCAAGTTGAAGGACGGCGTCAAGTTCGAGCAGTCTAGTCAACTTGCTGTGGATGGTGGTGGTGATAGTGATGGCGAAGAGGTGTTGGACAAGGGCCCTAAATCCCCCTACGATCATGCCACTCCTGTCCCTCTGACTATCAAACCCAAGAAGAAGCCGGCTAGTATCGATACCTCTGTTGATAGTGCGAGTGTTAACGGAACGCCTACTACTGCTCGGTCTGGGGAGTTTTCTGCCGAAGGTGATGGTTCTATGGTCAGGCCGGATACGCCGTCTACTGTGCATAGTACTGCTCAGGAAGATGGTGGCGTGGAGATGTCGGTTGACGAGCTTCTGTCGCAGCGTACGTCCATTCACTATGCAGACGTTCAGAAAATCTGACTGGCTTTGCAGAATCTGGTATCATTGTCTTCCATATTCTGTCAGGTCAACTGCAGAAGAAAGGTCGCATTGAAGTTTTGTTGGATGATGGGTACTGGCCTTGCTTCAGCACCGAGAAGGCTCGTAGCCATCAGGTGAAATGGGACACTGTCGGTGAAGGCTTCATGAAGGAGTTGGACTTTGGCCAAGTGTGGTTGCGCTTGAACGAGGCTGACGAGGGCGACAAGGATGATGTCGTATCAGAATGGAAAGGCGATGCAAAGGAATTCTTGAAGGCTACCTTGGTATGTTACGTTCCTTTTGTTGGGGTATAGGTGACAACTGACGACTTGAGACCAGGCTGCTCCTCAGAGCTATGTACTCATGGATAAGGACGGAGGGAAATCATCGACTGTAGTTGTTGAGGCACGCTTCATTCCTGTTCCTGTCAAGTTGGAGCCTCGAGAGAGTGTCAACAGTGAGTCTGGCCAATCCCAAAGCACAACGTTGTACTAACGTTGAATTGCAGACCAAGGCATCCTTCGTGTTGAGCTCCACGATGGCCACGAGATCCGAGGCGTTGACCGTGGAGGTGGGTGTACTCGCCGCTGAGGGATCTACTCGTTTCTGACCTGCGCCAATGATAGGAAAATCTGATCCATATGTTGTGTTCACTTTGAACGGCAGCAGAGTCTACAAGTCGCAAACGAAAAAGAAGACCTTGTCTCCAGAGTGGAACGAGAGCTTTGAAATGACGGTGGTATGTATCGGCGGTCGTCACTCTGTAGGCTGAAAGGCTGACGATATTTTCAGCCTTCACGTGTCGCTGCCGACTTCAAGCTGGAGGTGTTCGATTGGAACCAGATTGAGCAAGCAAAGAGCTTGGGTGTTGGTACTATCGACGTGGTTAGCCTCGAGCCTTTCCAAGGAGTGGACCAGACCATCCCCCTCTCCTCCGCCAAGCACGGTGAAAAGGGCTACGTCCGGTTGTCGCTTGTCTTCCAACCCATGATCATCGCCAAACAGAGAAAGAACACTTCGACGTTCTCTACTGCCGGTCGGGCGATGACGCAGATCGGCGGCTTGCCTGTATCTGCGGGCAAGGGTGTCTTCCATGGCGTTACGGGAGTCTTCAAGCGGGACAAGGATCGTGGTGACGAGATCGCTGCTGCTCTGGCCGACGTACCAGCTGGACAGGCTTCACAACCTGTCGGTGCAACGGCTGAAGCCATGAATCCTGGTTTGGCTGCCTTCCCCACTTCGGAAACTGCGCCTGCGCCTTCGAACGAGCCTGGAACTTTGCGGGTTACTATCATGGATGCCAAAGACTTCTCGAACTCAGACGTCAAGCCTTATGCTGTGGTTCGACTTGGTGACAGGGAATATAAGACGAAGCATGCTGGGAAAACGACCACGCCTGAGTGGTATGTCCGGGTTTGCTTTACGAAGTAATTCTCTTTCTGATCTGTTCAATCTGGCAGGAATGAATCGTTCAAGTTTGCGGCTTCGCGCTTGACACCCAAACTATTCGTCACAATCTTCGACCACAAGACGCTAGGCAAAGATAAGGAATTGGCGGACGGTGAAATTGATGTAAGTACTGCCAGGTCTTGGGATCTAGCAAGCCGAATTAACGTTTTCCCGTAGATCTGGAGACACATCCAACCGGCGGGTGTTTCATCTGCTGAAGTTCTCGCGGAACTGAAGCAGGGTGGCCTCTTCCGTGTTCGATTGGAATTCGATTCGTCAACCAACCCTTCAAGCAGTCGTGCATCCATCGCATCAGGAGAGAATGGTATTACTAGGACAATGTCTATAGTGACTCCATCCAGGTTCAGTCTGCGAGGCAAACGACCGGACGATGATTAGTCCGAGGGGCTTCGGACACTGTTGCAATATTCTCCTCGAAGTTCGTTCGTTGTTATTAATCTCTTTACCCCTTTAAATGTTTCACGTACCGTAATGTTTTTTGTTTACCCTCATCTGTTTGTAGTATGCATAGCACTCAATACATGGACAATAGTCACCGCCAACTTTTTGCAAAGGTATTTCAAGGATGGGAGGACGTTATGCCCTGAGCGCCCGCCACGCGCTTCGGGTGCGCACCGTGTGCTTCGCCCGATTCCCCGAAACGCGCCATATGGTTTTCCATTGCACACGGACCAAGCGAAAAAAAAGGCATGTTTGTATCTCTTTGCCACAATTCCCACGGAATTTCCTTTATAAACGTCTCCCCAGGCATCCTGGTTTCTTCAGAACATACTCGAACAGGTGAGTTATAGTATGGCCTTTCCGTATCGCTTGATCTCTGACAGGACCTTTTAGGATCTGTTTACAGAAACTGACCGAGTCTCGCATTTTTACAAATGCCGCATCTTCATATCCACTCGATGACATACGCGCTCTCTCGTTATACTGAGAACATGGCTCTATCGAGTCTCGAGGACGTTTGGTTGGTTCGTTGGGTTCGCTCGCAAGAGCTGCCTGACAGACTAACCAGCGAGTTGAGCGTCAGTCTGATGGATACCATCTTTTGTTTCTTTCTATGGCAACTTGTACAATACAGTTCAATTGAACATTTACTCTGTCACATTATCTCCCCTTGTGTGCTGGAACCGTAAGATGTACAGGTATTCCCTCCCTGCTCTCCGCTCGAGGACGATCTGTATCAGGTTGTGAAAATTTTGCTCCTACTCCGTCGTTGGGCGCTTACCTCGCTTGAGAGTCCTTGTTCCTCGAGCATCCTTGATCTTATCTCGGGCACATTGTTCTGTTTCAATGCCACCAGATAAAATCTCCCTTGGGGAGAGAGTAGACTCTACACCAAAGTCAGTTACTTTTATCAAGGCTCTCAATTCGACCACTTGCCTTGACTTGACTCAAGAACGTATTGGTGACTTGCATACCGTCCAAACCTCCTGCCCATGCGCCCTCCAGGTGATGGGTGCTTTGGGCATATTGTGCTTCCTCGAAAGAAGTAGGCACATAAGGAGGGTTGAACATGATCACATCGATGCTGTTTTTCAGTCGTTGGTGAAGAGGATGAGCGAAGGGCCCGTTCAGAACGTCTAATTCTGCCTGGTCATGTATATGCGGTTGAGTTATGTGGGTTCAACGAAGGGGTGTGGAAGTCACCTTGTTGTTTCTCCCTGTCGCTTGTGATGCACGACATGCATGAGGATTGATATCCGTGCAGATGTATACTGGATTTCGGCGTTTTCAATGCGAAAGGGCTCGTTGGGAGAGAAACGTACGGGCAGGGTCAATGATTTTTGTCAAGAACGCCGAAACACATCCTGAACCTGATCTGGATCGAAGCGTGGTGACTCGATGTGTCAAGATGGAGAAAAGGGAAAAAGTTACCCCACTTCGAGGCAGACCAACGGATTTGCTGCCTTAAGCGCCTGTTCGTCAGCCTCGAGGGCGTCAAGCAACAGGAACGTGTCCTCTGATCGCGAACCGCTCAGTGTCTTCGAACCACTACTTCCGCGGCATTTCATCTCACCTGCAGGTTCATAGACAAGATCGTAATCCTTGCTAGTGAGATGTGAGAGGTTTGGCGTCGGAATCATCTGGTCGAGAGGTTGATGTCGAGGGGCAAGAAGGGAGTTGATCGCAATATTGGTCGAAAACAAGGAATCGATTAGCCAAATATAAACAGCGTGGAATGCAGTAGTATATGATACCAAACAAAGCAATGTACAGGGTAATGATAGTCAAGATATACAAGTAAATATGCACGAAACCATTTCCATACTCCGTGAGGAGGGGCGCATATAATCACTTCTTCGCGCTCAAAACCATCCAGTCAATCCCTGCACCTTTTCCGTACTTCTGCTCCAGCCATTCATTTGTCTTTTTGAAGTGGCCGTTCCCGAAGAAACCTCTGTTTGCTGACAGAGGAGAAGGGTGTGCAGACCTGGAAGGAGAGACATTAGCTAGGGTCAAGGTTCGCAGGTCGAAGCTTACTTCAACATGAGATGCTTCGACTGCAAAAAACGACGTGAGGCGATCAGCAAAGGGTCGAGACAAAGGAGAGACTACAATTACCTTGTCTATGGACAGCGAATCGAAGGTCTTTTGGGCTGGCATTCCCCAAGCCAGAAATACGACTCCTTGAATAGCACCTTTTCGTTGAAGGACGGCCTTCAGAACCTGAGTAGTGAACGTCTCCCAGCCCTTCTTCGCATGGGATGCAGCTTTATGCGCTCGTACTGTCAAGCAAGAATTAAGCCATAGGACGCCTTGCGAGGCCACAGGAGAGAGGTCCCTGCTCAACCATTTGTCAGTCGTGTTGAAAGGAGAAACTACAAAAATATACGGACCCGGCGGTTTTGGGTGGAATGAAAGAAGGGAAATCACTTTGGAGTTGCTTGTAGATGTTCTTTAACGAAGGTGGAGGAACGGTCGGGGGTAAAACTGAGAAGGAAAGGCCTACGGTAGGGCAGTGAGCAGGAGTTAGAAGGAGAGTTGGAAGGGCTACGTACCATGTGCTTGGCCAACGCCATGGTATGGGTCCTAGCGGCAACCCTTCAGATCGCTATTCGAGCAGATTGCAAAACAGAGTACACACCTGTCCTATCACGACAACCTTGACCTTGTCCAAAGGTGTCAGTCGAGACCAGGAGTAGATATTCTCCACTGAAGCAAGCTACTGTGTTATTGGTCGCGCATATGGGGCCGTACACGGTTCACATACTGGCTGGGAAGACCGTATGAGATGCCATTTCACTGGCCAAGAATTTCTTCAACTGCGAAAAGCGAGCCTATTAGTTCAAGTATATCTCACCAACGCTGGAATCATACCTGTTTGAAGTACCCTTTGTCGAACTCGCTCTTGAGCGCTTCATACCACGTCGGATCCATCGTATCCTTCTCCAATGTGTCCAAAGTGACTTGAATAGGTATTTTGATTTGGGATGTTGAACCGCTCGGTACAGGCTCAGGTGGGGATACGGCTGAACTTTGACTTTCTGCTCTGTAGACGCGTCAATACCAGGTTACAGCGCCACGACGGGGGCCAAGGACGACATACTTCGCCTCCGCTTGCGCCTCGAGCACTTTCTTCCTCGCCGAGGAGACTGTCCTTGTAGGTGCCTTGGAGAACATGGAGCTAATCGTCTTTTGGGTGTAGCTCGCAGCAGCGGCAGCCTTGACAGTCTGTGTTACGGTGCTGCTCGATGCGACGCGCATCTCGTTTTCTGCGGTGTTTGTGTCGACTTTGGGCATTGAAGACGCGCTGTCAAAGATTTCGTTACAGGAGAGACGAAGTACGGGTGAGTGGACAGCGTAGCCAGGAACCCTTTAGCAACGTCAGTGAGAGGCAAAGGGATATATTGAATTGCGGCGTCGCCGCCATCACCGTCTGCGTGCGGTGCCGTCGTGTCACAAAACGCGTTACGCGCCGCAGACGCGTCTGGTCACAGTCATGTGGTCACGCAGGTTCTCCCGACAAGTCGTGGAACATAGATTATAGTAATACTGATTCGACACAAATTAAAAATGAGTGGTATGTACATGGAAGATGCGTTGCACAAGATATGAAATGACATGTAGAGTCAATCTGCGAAAGATAAAGAGTTTATTTGCCTAAGCGCCGAATAGTCTTGCCCTGTGCATTTAGCTTTTCAGCTTCCCAGCTGACTTGCTCGACCCCGTCCATCGTCATAATCGCCTTCTTAGCTAATTGCCTAATGAAGAGAATTTAATTAGTGGGAGACGACCAAAGGTCAACAGGGACTTGCCTCTTCTTTTTAGGCGCGACGGGCACGTCAGACTCTTCATCCTCAGAGTCAGTGTCCAGCGAAGAACGGGGCTTCTTCTTTGGTGGAGGACCATCCTTCTTCGATGTTGACTCGGAGAGTTTAAGGGTATCGATTTCAGTCGCTAATTTGGAAACCCGAGATGGTTTTCTGGTCGTAGAAGGAGGCGCTGCCTTGGAGGTTGAAGGACGCGGTTTCGCAGGTGTGCGTTTCTTAGTTGACAATGAAGGCTCCCAGTCGTCTTCCTCCTCAGACTGATTCTGACTCTCTTTGTAGTCGTCATCGTCGTCATCTTCTTCAATCCCTTCCTCTTCTTCCTCTTCCGTGCCCTCCTCGTCGTCCTCATCATCGTCTTCCTCACTTTGCTCGCTGTCTTCAATCTCTGTGAGCTCTTCATCATCAGAGCCAATCGGATGGGTTCCCATATTTTTGAACGGGTTGGAACTTCTGGCAGTCTTGTCCTTTCTTGCCAATGGCGAAGCTGATACGGACTTGGTAGCATCAGACATGACTGCATCTTCGTCAGACTCTTCTTGGATCTACGCATCTTGTCAGAACCTCCTGAAGTTTGAGGAAGAACCAGCCGTACCAAACTCATCTCAACGTCTTCCTCTTCAGCCTCTGACAGTGTCTCGATCGTGTCGCTGCGCTTGACTGGACTAGAAAAGAGACCTGCTTGATGCAGCATATCAATCTTTGCATCAGTCTTCAAGTTGTTTTGCTCAATCTGAGTCAACATGCATGAGTCCATTGAAATGGTTTCATGAATGCCTGGAAAAGGAGCTGACCTCGGACATCAACCGCCTCGAATACATTTGCTCCATTGTCCGCATGCGTTCCTCCATCTCGTGCATCACCTCTTCACGAGTATCGGCTTCAATCAACGCGCATCTCATCTCTGCATCGTAAAGCTAAGACAAGAAGATTAGGCGGACTCGGATGGGAAGGAGGACCGGGAATCACCTGGATTCGAAGTCTTTCGATTTCTTCGAATAGAGCATCAACGAGAGGGTTGGGAGGCTCTTCACCCTCCTCACCGTCGTTATCGTCAAGTTGATCCTCTTCCTCTGCTGAGAGTTGAGTAATTGATGCCAGGAGATTGAAGAGGGCAGTTTACCTTCCACAACCTCAACAATGGCTTCGTTGACCCTCTTCCCGGCTTCCGTACCACCCATAGAGATGGTGACCTTCCTTCGGTAGAACGGCTTGGGAGCAATATCGCTTCCTCTCAGAGATAGCGGCCCTGGTTCCTTGATCTTGTTGCCTTTGGCCTTTCCAGGCCCAAAATTGGGGGGAAGCTTCGATACGGGTGCAGGTCCAGGATTGGTGTGGACCTCTCTAGCGAGAGCAGCAAACTTCATGATATGTGAATTTTCATCGTAACCTGTGTCGTATGGGTTGATATTGACGATCATCACCTATAAAAATTCGTCAAGAATACACATAACCAGGTGTTGGAAGAACTCACGACCCGACCATCGCCGATGAAATAGTCCATTAGGGCTTCGGTCATCTTACTATGGCGGAAGGGAATGACAGCAAGCGTCCGTTTGACGTCCCGTGTATCCATTCGCCCATTCTCTCCAACCCCTTCATGAGCAAGGCTCATGGCAAGCTTCCGCTGGTTTGAGCGAAGGACCTCCAAACATTGACCCAAGACCATCAATGACTTGTTAATGTTTCCGGCTTCTTTGAGACGATCACCAGTGGTATGCGTATGCTTCGTCCTCTCTGAGCCAGCCAAGTCGACGAGGGTCAGACGAGAAATTTGAAGGCTGGTGGGATCCTCGAGACAAGGTTTGTCATCGACACACATAAGAAGGAAGATAGTGAACTTACATCCTTTTCGCCACGATGACCTCGCATGATCTTGATGATGACCATTCCATGACTTCGGCTACTCGCTTGGTTCGCAAGGGTTCCAAAAACGCGTCGATGAAGTTGACCTATCTTCACCAAGCTTTTGGCCTGGGCGGCGCTTGTCACCCTGAATTGACGCAAGCCCGAGATGTATTTCCCAGTAATATCAGTGTCGGGGTTGTCCGCCGGCGGCGATGGTCGCAGAGTTAGGGCTTGTCGGGTAAGGGTAGGGATCTTGTGCTGGCCTGCACGTGGAGCAGGGCTGTCCACGCGCGTCTCGTCATCTTTGGCCGAGGCAAGAAGGTCGTACACCTTTTCATTGTAGACCTCTGCATAAGAAAGCCAGACCGTGTACTCGTAGTTGCGGTCAACTTCAACGACAGTCGGATCGGTTTCGAAATTGGGTTCAGAAGGATCATCGAGAGATTGGAGGACCTGAGCAACGGCTGGCGCAGAGCTAATCTGCGGGGGAGCGGAATCTGAGGCGTCGGCGGGTTCGACACCGTAGAGGCGAACGGGACGGTACTGTGGTCGGAATCAGCAGCAGTTTTGAAAGTCAAAGGGAGAGTGCGCACCCTTCCGTCACCGTGAAGGCCATCTATACTATTGAAGATGACATCAAGGGTTCTGGGGAGAATCCCAGCAGTGCCAGGCTCGGAGCCACCCTGAACGGTATAGGTCTTTCCAGAGTTGGTCACACCGTACGTGAACAGAAGACCATTCTGTCCCTGGAGGAGATCCTTCACCAGCGGGAGTGTTGTCTTCGTAAAGAAGTCCACTTGCTGTGTCTCCGGTGGAAATACATGCGAGAAAGTGTAGATAGAAGATGGCTGGATTACTGAAGCACGATATTGAGATCGGTTTTGTGTGTCATTAGGGTCTGTCATTCGGACTGAAGTGTCTGAGATTGGGACAAGATACGGTGCTTTGGAAGGCTCCTCCCCAATTCGAGGGCGGATGCGAAGGTATGCCTAAGGGAGATTCAGACAAAATCCGGGTACTGGCAACGGTTGGGAAAACATACCATGATTGCCTCACGTTCATTTTCATTAGCTTGAGCCTGTTTGAGCGCCTTAGAGCTGGGTGCTTTCGCCTTCGGTTTTGAAGGCGGGGGCGGCTCGAGGTTGTCCCTTTTGCTCAACGGTTTTCTGCTGCTCGGAGGTTTCCTTGCTGGTGCAGGTGCTTGTTCTTCAGGTGCTTTTGAGGCCGCGCGAGTTCGTGTCGTTCGTGTCGTCGGCGGTGTTGGCGCTGGTGTATTCGTTCTTGATCTTGAGGAAGCTCTCGTCGCCACGGGTCTGGAGGCCATCTTGTCGATTTAGATGGTCGTGGTCGAGAGATAAATGGAGTTGATGGCAGCCGCGTGTAAAGCCAGCGAACATAAAATGCGTGACGCTGTACGCGACGCGATGCCCAGTCACATGATAAACACAAGTTCTCGTAGAACACGTCTTAATTACTGATAAATTAGCCTTCAAAATCTCCCCTAAGAATGTCCATGTATCCTTGTTGTCTTCTGAGCTCCTTGAAAGGCCAATTGGTTGCCGTTCTAACTGACAAAACGCGTAACAATAGATTTGATGCCGGTTTATTGGAATTAACACGATCACGTGTAGGATCAAGCGCGGGTTTGATGATTTGCCGCGTTTACTACCACTCTTGCCTCTCACCAACGTCTTGGTTTAGTCTCTCTTCGTCGTCGATAATGGTCGTCACCAAAGATTCCCCCCACCGACGACGCTCACTCGCCGTTGTCTCGAACAGCCAACCGGCAGCGGTTCCTCGGCGACGACGTGCACATAGCATCGCCCCCCGGACAAGTCTTAGTCCTCAAGCCAAAGCACGTCGCTTACTGGTACGTCGCGACCCTCTTGTCGTGATCACATTCTTTCTCACAACATGAACTAGGTGCCCAGGAAGAGTATTCTCAAGACCTCATTTACGGCGGAAGAACTAGACGAGAACGATGGTACCCAGTCCATGGAACTGACCAAAGTGCACGATGCGTCGCGCAAGTCCCTGGGGTTCAATCGGCGGGTTAGCTTTGCTGAACACGCTCATGTTCGGATTTTCCAAATTCCAAACAAGGACCATACCAATTCCACAGGGTCTCCCCACTCATCTCCCAGCTCTGCTTCTTCAGAACCTGATGACCACTCACCCGCACAAGTCAATGACGAGAACGACTATCCCAACGCCGCCAACTTTGCTCGCCGACGTCGCAGTTCTGTTTGTACATCTTTTGGAAGTGATATGGACCTCACCAGCGTTGGTGGTATGTTGGGTGGGCCAGGGGATATTGGTTCGGCCATCCTGGACGAAGAATTTGACGACGATATGGAGATGGACATGAGTGACGACATGGACGTCACCCAGGCCATCCCTGCAAACATTCGTAGGAGGTCCTCGGTTGCACCTGGAAGGAGGGAAACCTTGGGGCACCCACCATCGGCAATACTACAAATGGAGGAGGACCAAGGGGAGGATCCCGATTTGACTCAGTCCTCTGTCGCCGAAGATTCACTTATCTCTGAAACGAGCAACGACGATTCGCAGCAAATGGAATTCACGGTTCCGATGGGCAAATCCCTCCGACCGCCACCCGAACAAGACGCTGCATGGTTGGCGCTGCGACAGGCGACCCATTCGGGGGACACTTCAATAGAGCCTCAGGAAGAGTCCTTTGATGAAAGCCTTATGCGTGCTCCCGCCCAGCCAGAAATGCCCCTGGACAGCGCAATCCAACGCTTGATGCGGGCTCGAGAGTCTTTATCTCAACAGTCGCAATCACAGAGTTTATGGGACGAAACGAACGAACTCAGCACGATCCAGGAAGACACGGTTTCCAGTATGGGAAGTATAGACCACGACGAAGGGGGCAACAGTAACCACACTCTGAACATAAGCAAGGTCATGGGTCGTTTTAGTTTGGGCGGCAACAACCGCATGAGCACTGGTGGAGAAAGCAATATGGACGAGTCGGAAGTGTATGGCAACATCGTTGCAGCTCAGTCGGGGCCCAGTCGACAGTCCTTTGCCCCCCCTCCAGTGGCTGATGAACCGTCCTCAAACCAGGAACAACCCCAACCACCGTCCGTATTCCATCCACCTCAACCTTCCAACCCTCCCTCTGCGGGCCCTTCGTCTCTTCCCCAAATGACTCAAAGCGGCACTTCAAGGGTGTTCTCTCAACCTCCTCCTTCACCTTCGAAAACCAGGCCGACAACCCCCTCCAGCGCCGCAAAGGCAAGGCCCAAGCCCACTTTTACTGCTGCCTTCGCCCCTCCCGTTTCCAAGACCTCGCCTAAAAAGGTCCCATCTAAGCGTCTGCAGCGGGAGGAGAGCGACATTGAGAACGTCGATGCTGACCGACCCAGTCCTGCCAAGCGGCAAGCGTTGGCTGACAAGGGAGCAGATACTGCTCACAAACCAACGACAGCACAGGCATCCTCTTCAGCAACCATGAGCAAGCCCAAGCCATTCACCCCCAGTAAGCAGGCACAGGCATCGACGTCAGCGGCCGAAAGGCCCGGGTCGCAACTGCGACAACCAACAGGCTATCTGGCTCGCCGCAAGAGTCTGGCGACAGGCCTGGGCTCGCAACCTGGAGCTTTTCAGTCGCCTATGAGAAGAGCTGTGTCGGCGGGGCGGGCGAGTATGGGCTCGGGAGCCCAAGATGCTTGGAAGCGCTTCGATAAATCAAATCCTCCTGTGCCCCCCACAACGGTGGTGCCAACACCCTCGCAGCCAGAACGAGAGCCTATGGATGAAGACCCCGCCCCCGAGACACAACCCGATCCACAGACGCGATCGCCATCCCCCAGGGAGGAACCTGTGGCTAGCCCAAGGAATGTCGACCTTTCTGCGGTACTATCCGGGCCTACCTTTGGCGACATGGACGAGGACGTCGACACTGCACAAGACAAGGCTGAACGATGGCGAGCCGGTGTCCAGGAGGCCGCTGGAGAGGACGACTACGAGGACGAAGACATTCCCGCAATCTCTATTGCCCAATTCTTCGAGTTAACTGGCATTAAGTTCATGGACGAGATTGCCGCCCCTCGAAGGTCTATTCACCCTGGACAGCAACTGTCCAGGCGTCCTCGTCCAAAGGAGGACATTGGGCTTGCTGAATATGCCGTTGCCATGGCCATTGACATTCCACAGCTCGAGCTGTACACCAGGGTTTCGAGGGACCTTGAGGCTTGGATGGAGAAGAGCAAGATCGCCTTTGCTGAGGCCGAGGAGGAAGCAGCGAAAGTGACGCCCGAGCTCTTTGTAGAATACTCGAGAGCGGATGAGGAGGGTCAGGCAGAGTTGCTGGTAAGTGTTTTCTGTTATGTAGAAGAAAGCTCCACTAACGGTGATTCATATAGCACCAACTCAATTTCATCAAGACCAATGCTCGCGGGTCAGCCAAATCTGACTGGTATGACTGGAAGTTGAAGTGGGTGGAAGGATTAAAGAGCACTGCCGACAGGGCCTTCGAGGATCTTCAATCTGTACGTTGTCACTTTAGTCTGCCATGGACGCGTTTGCTCATTGTTTTCAAAGGACGCGAAGAAACTGGAAGCCTTGGATGCGGCTGCAAAGGAGCTCATTCCAGATCTCGAGAAGGAATATGAAGAGATCATGGCTGAGCTTGAGCGTGAGCAGGCGGAAGTGGCCGATATCGAAGCAAGCGACCAAGACTACCTTACTGAACTGAAGACATCCATCGCAGATCAAAAGTAAGTCGACGTCGTCTCTTCCTCTGTTCGCAAATCTCTGACGTCGATTCTAGCTTCGAGATTGAAGCCCTCAAAGGAGAAGTTGACGAGCATAAGCAGCAGCTGACTTGGCTCAACGAGCGTTTGCGGGAGACCGAGCAACAGAAGCAGGAAGTATCTTCTGCGATTGCCAAAGCGGAACGCGTACTGCAGATCCAAAAAAGCTCGACGCGGGCGGAAGTCTTCCAGCTCAAAGGTAAGTACAGTCTGCTCCGTGTTGGCCTTGTATTCACATTTTGGCCTTTAGACGAATTGGACGCCCTTGAAGATCTCCACCTCACTCGAATCATCAAAGTCAACGCGCAAGTCTTCGAGTTTATCTACGACTCAACATATCGCGTCTCGATTCCCTGCACCAACTTCGTGCCCATCGTCTCTAAAGTCAACATCATGCGCTTAGAACACACACGGACGACATTCAAAGACGACTTCCCCAAGCTCACGAATTTATTCGTGGCTTGCGCAGCTGCCATTCTCGACGAAGAGCGGGACTTAACCGTGCGCCACATCGTTCGCCGGTTAAGCGACTATTGGGTCGCATGTGGCCAGCTGCGTTCGCATATTCGCCTTTTGAACATCAAATACCCCGTTGAGGTGGAGATTGCTCCGCCATCGTCGAAAACCCCGACGCCAACGTTCAAGGCGCGCGCTACGCTCATGTTCCCCAAAGTCATGGGCAAAGCGATCGTCTCGTTCTCTTTCAATCTTCAGACATTTAGTGAATGGCCTTTATCTATTGACTCTCTCGAGTGCGATGCTGAAGTATCGTACGGAAGTGTTGAGTAAGTTCCTTCCTTTGTTACTTTGCTGTACTTTGCTGACTCTTCACAGTCGCTCAGAAATTTTGAAAGCGATCGTCAACCGAATTACGCAGGCCACTCCCTCCGATAATTACGCCCTCTTGGATTCATGCATTGACGCACAGTCGCTGTACAGTTAGATTCATCGCTGACAATTTTCTCCGGCATGTACATTATTTAATTCATTTCTTTTTTGTTTTCACTGGCATTTCGCTGCACGCTTCCACGTCTATGTTTCTTTCCTAATGTCATGGGGATACTCTATTTTCTTCGCTCTTTGATGGTCACTCAAACCTATTTTATTCTTAATGTAACGGTATATGGTATGAAGTAGTTGGATTGTAGAAAATATAAACATATCCAGGGAATATGGAACAACAAAACTAGGCATGATGAGGAGCCGTCGTAAACGTCATCAGAGTAATAGGTGATAATAGCAAATAATGTGCAGCTAGTAATACACTGGTCGAAAGGGAAAACGGCAACGTCGTTGTATATCTATGTGGTCGTGGTGAGCGAAAAGTCGACAAGAAGAGTGCGGAGACGCAATAAACGCACCGTGACTTAAAATTGAGTTCAAGAATAGATGTTGATAGTTTCCAGCTCGGCCAAGAGAAGAGCGAGTGTCTCCCTTTCTCCCTGGATGGCATCCAGCTCTGCCTGGCATGAATCTCCTACCGAGAGCCATGAATTTTCTGTGGCCATGACAGCAGCCAGCACATCGAACTGAGATCGTTGTACTTTCAATGCATTATCTTGTTGTGACTTCGCTGCACTTTCCGTCTGGGAGATGGCAGCCTCTATAGCCTGCTGGTAACTTGCCCGGGCCGATAAGAGTTGCTCCTCCAATGCCGCAGCGTACCCTGCCTTTTCATCCTCCTTTTCCATATACCTCATCTGCGATGCCATCTCCTCCATCTGCTGCGCATGCACCTGCTTCAAATTATGGATCTCCTCCTCCATCGCCTGGATCCTCGCTAACCTATCGTTTGCGAGATTCTCGGCTGCCACGAGTTGTAATCGAAGGTAAGTTGCTGATGATTCGCCTGCTGCTTCAGGGGAGACGCTGAAACGCGTCGAGGCATTGTGGAATGGAGCTGGAGAGGGTGTGACATCGGGTAGGAGGACCTGGGAAATAGAGCCGAAACCACCAGGGGAATCGATGGCGCTCAAACAGGGACTGGGAGGGATGTCAAGTAAGGAGCTGAGGGCAGGTGATGTTGGACCCGAGAACGGGGCAGGGACATCGGTAATCATGCGCTCGACCTCGCCTTCGCCTAAGGTACGTGATGCATCGTTGCTCAGCTGCTCCCAGGATAGAATCGATTGTCGGGTATTGACGGGGGTAATGGACTGCGCTCGCGGAGGTCGCAAATGTCCTCGAGCAGAAATTGATGTCGTCAAACGCGGGGGTGCTAAACGAGACTTGTCCTTCTTGTCGCTGGGCTTTTCCCTGGAGGGCGTTTCGGGGGCTTGACGTCTCCTGGTCCTTTGGATGCGGGGCATAGCAGGTGTCGGGGCAGCCAAGTTGGCAACCGGAGCTAATAACAGTAACACGTCGTCCTCCTCACTATCTTCGCTGTTCGCCTCTGAGATGTGGGACATGTTGCCGACGTGTGAGGATGAAGAGCTGGCATATTTCGAAGCGTTCCGGGAATGGCGAGCAAGAGGAGAGGGCGAATCCCTTGAGGGTGTGATAGGGGAATTTTTAACTGGCGTGGAACCTGTTATCGTTTTGTCCTTGGCAGAGCGTGTCAGTGCGGACTTTAGGGTAGAGCCTTTGGGAGTGCGGGGAGTGAAAGAGCTGGACAAAGAAGAAGCAGAGGAAGAAGGCCTGACGACAGATGATGCAGCTGACGCTGTGGCAGTCTTCAAGACCTTCGCTGGCCGGGTGGGTGATGATCTGAGACTGTTGGCGGAGGGGGTAGTCGGGGGCCTGATCCTACTGGACGGGGTCGACGGAGTCGCTGGCGGGGTAGAGTTCACAGCGGAAGATGCCTTCAACGCAGCACGCTGAGGCAATGGGCTGATTGGCCGTTTCTCCTTTTCCTTGGGAGAAGGCGTCGTCGTCTGGGGCTTCCGCTGCTCTTTCCCGCCATCTTCCGATGAGGTGCTGAGACGGCGACGAGTGCCTGACTTCACTGGGGTCGATGGCTTGGATGGCTCGATTGCCTGAGATTTGGGGCGGTACTTTGGGATTCCATTGGCGGCCCTGGTGCGAGCGCTTGTAGCGCGGACGGCGGATATGCTGGTTGGCTCAGAGGACTTCATGGGGGCCTGTTCCTCTGCGGAAGCGCGTGTGTGGGTGCCGGATGCTCGCCTGCGAGTGATTGTCTTGGAGTCGGGCGTCTTTTCGCGTTTGGAAGCGGATTGAGAGGTGCGGCCGTCGAGGGATGCCCGCGGTGCGCTGATAGAGGGCGCGACGATGGCACTCTGTCGTCTGGTGGAGACCTTGGATTTCTTGGAGGCCTTCGAGTCGTCAGAGCTGTCCTTGCTCCTGACTCCCGCTATTAAAGAGGAGAGATTCAGGGAACGGCGGAGAGAGGTGCTCCTAGTTATAGGTTTGGATCTGGGGCTGCCACCCGATTTGGCATTGTCTGAAGACATGGGAATAGCAATGTTGTTGCACAGAAATGGTCGTAAGGTGGGTCGTATACAAAGCAAGGCGTGATTGTCGTGGCGAGCGATGCAGCCGCAGCCCAGTTTCTGCCCAAACTTGGCTCGGGTCCAACTCAAATGATCCAACTTTTCCAACCAACCTCCATCACCGCGTTGTTTGCCACCTGTTTGTTTCCCAGGATTAAATTCCTACTTTCTACCACATAAACCGTCCAACTCCCTCTCGGGGCAGGTATAAAAATATGAACATAGTCGCTGCATTAATGAGTATATACCACCCTCCTTCGAGCCCAATAGACCACTCTGGAACATCGCTAATTTGCGCCCGGAGAAGGATGTACGGAATCAAAAAGTAACGCGGTTCCAACAACGGAGTTGGAAGCAAGGTTGGGACCACAAACACGGGCAAGAGCAGGTTCTGCAACAGCGTCTGGTCGCTTGCTAGTGACGTGTTGGATCAGTCGCGATCGAACACCAGCAGGAAAACACGCACCAGCCCGCAAATACCATGCCCAAGCACAGGCGAGATAGGCCGGCACTAGCAAATAGGGAACAGCTGGATGAAGGAGGTAAACCCGTCTCCAGACATAGAAGGTGTAGTGTCGGTTGTCGGAGAGAAGGAAAGGATGGTGGATCCTGTAATTTAAGTCAGATCAAGGGTGTCTTTATAGCTTTCATTGGGCCGTACGTGAAATTCTTAACCGTGAATACCATTAAAAGCATTACGATCACTGATACCAGGGTTTGGCTGCTGGAGTTAATTATCCCTGCGGAAGTATATACTTAAATGACGCCACCCACCGTTTGCCACCAAACATCCGTTTCCAAACATCGCCTATGAGCTTTCGGGGACCACCTGAATAGCTGAGAAGGACGGGCCACCCCAGAGCCGTCGTGAACCCAAAAAAATAATACAGCTGAGGGATATGCAAAGTCGGAACATGATTGGATTTATCACCTGCAAGATTCTTGAACGGGAAATGCCTGGCAGAAATTAAAGGAGACTTACCCAAAACGATGCCCCCGTTCCAAATCACAAACACCGCAAAAGCACATAGCACGAACATGTATGGGATGAATGCCGGCAAGATCTGGGGTACAATCTTTGGAACGTCACAAACAATTCGAGGGATGTCAGCTGAGGAGAACCCGTTAGGCAACGCGAACCCATGACATGACACTGTCTTCGCACCTAACGACGCGTGTAATGCAGGCGGGTCGTGCAATCGCTTGTCTGGTTCACCCTCTTTGGGCGGAGGCTTGAAACGCAGCATCATCACTTGACTCGAGGCATATGCGTAAAGCATCCATATGACGTTGGTTTGGCGGAAGGTACAGCTAATTAGGCCAAACTAAAGAGGTTATGCTTCCACCGGAACGGAGAACTTGGGGTGGTGGCTTACCAGAGCCGCTAACCAGTGTCTGTTTTGCGTCGCAGCAACCACAGTCAGCGCTACTGTGAAGAGACTGGGAGCCTCTGTATAGTAGAGGAAGCCAAAGAACCACGCGATGGGGAAGAACGACAGGACGACTGCTTCGAGCGAAGGCGACAGCCAGGTCGTCGGCGGTCGTATCCGCTTGTGGTAGCACAACAGACGGGTAAGCACCAGTGGCAAAGCTAGCAGAGCCAACATTGTGGTCAACCTCAGCATGGACAGGTTGCATTTGAACACGAATATCTTTTTCAACAACAGCGACATCAGGTATCTTTGGAGTTTATTTAGTATCAGAGGTGTCCTACAGGCAACAGGACTCACAGGCCAGGTGGAGTAGTGATTTTTGGATCCCATGTTTCAAACTCGCCCCTACAGTAAGCCTGAGCCTGCGGTACGTGGAACGGTTCGTCCTTGGAGAAATTCAGCAAGTCAATACGTGGTCGGCGGGGGTGATTTGATGGGAAGTGAACACCATGTAGGGCTCGTCAACGATGAGGTTGACCTGCTTGAGGACCATTACACATATTGTGGCAAAGACTGCATAGGGAGGAGACATCTAGTGAAGTGGGTAGATCGGTAGACGTTTGAAAGAGTTCACTGGTGGGATGGTCGTCTGCCCCTGTGAGAGTGATGCCATCATCCATCATTCGTTCGCCAAGTCGGGCATGGTTGTAGCTTTGCAAGCTTCTGCTCGTATTGCTAAGTCTCCTCTAATCTTCTTTCACTGTCAGTATAAAGCCCACTTTATCTTCGAGTCTCCCTGTTAACAGTTTCAACATGCAGCGTTCATTCAAGTCAGTCAGCATGACTGCGTATCCTTCAGCGGCGTCTGCAATCTCAGAGTCGAACGTTGTCCTCCGCCACACCGAGAACGCGCTCACCCAGATCTTCCAGAGAACCGAGGACCCCCGGGAAAGATTGGCTGGACTGGATGAAGAAATATCCAGGGTAGAGCGAGTACTCTCTCGCCTGAGATCCTTCCAGCCAACCCTTCGTCGCGACATCAATCGACTTCATTCCCCCATCCTCCAGATCCTTCCAACCGAACTCGTCTCCGAGATATTTACCCACTGTCTTCCGAACCTGGGAGATTTCTCTCCGCATCTTCCCCCTTCAGACGGATCCATATGCCCACTCCTCCTAGGTTCTATTTGTTCTTCCTGGAGACAGATAGCTTGGGCAACACCCAGCTTATGGACATCCCCGACCCTCTTACTATGCAAACCAAAGTTACGCATCCAGGCCGAGCTATTAGAGGAATGGATCGGTCGGTCCGGTGACCTCACCCTCACCCTCAGACTCCTTTGCGGGAGCGACGATGATCGAGTCACCGACATACCCCAAGGTCTTTTCAAGACCATTCTACGCCATGCGAGCAGGTGGAGAGCGATTGATCTCCAAATCCCAACTGCCTACTACGAGAATCTGTCGGCCCCGGAGGCCACGTTTTCGTCCCTCAGACGTCTCATAGTCAATCCCTCTGGTGGTCAAGGCGATCGAAGCCATATCCTTGAATGGTCCAATTGCACGCCCCAGCTGAGGGATATCAGCTTGTTTTCCGTGTATCTCAATGCCGTACGCGTGCGGTGGGATAACATCACGCGCGTCCATGCCAAGGCATTTTACATCGACGAATGCCTCGAATTCATGAAGCGGACACCTCGCCTCGAAAACTGTACCTTTTACAGCGTCATTCGGGGAGACGATGGGCATTCCCTTCCACGAGATCCCATCAGCGTACCCGACCTTCAAACCCTCACCCTCGTAACAGAACGCTCTGTCGACGGTGGGGCTATCCTTAACAAGATATTTGCGCCTGGGCTCAAGAACTTGACTTATGACGTTGCGGAGCGACCGTTCCACATCCCCACTTTCAGAGAATTTGTCGAGAGGTCGCATGCGCATCTCACGACCCTCTCTATTCTTCGTGCGGTCGTCTCGTCCGCGGACGTCATGGAAATCCTCGCTCTCATCCCGACAGTCGTTGAATTCAAGCTCAACGTTATCGAGGCGCAGGGCCAGTGTTTGGGCTATGGCGTCATGGCCATGCTCATCCCTGATGATAGGGGACACTGTGCACTGCCTAACATGACACGCTTCGAGTATGTTGGAGCGTTCTCATTCTCATGGCCGCAGATGGTCGCGATGTTGATCGCAAGACGCGGCCTCAAACGTCTTCCGACCACCAACTCGTTGTCCATGCTCGACAGAGTCGATGTGGTACGAAACGAAACCCACCTCCTTTACCCCAAACAAAGTGTCGCGGTTCTGAAGCATGTGGCACTCCGCCTCAAGGAATCGCCTGACGATATTGAATTGCTCGATTTCCATCAATACCAAAACGTACGACAGCTCATTGCGGACGGACTCGAGCTTACAATTCACGCTGCCACGCTCGACTTCCTCGACCGTCTCCCAGGCTTAACAACCCGTGCCACTAATCTACTCTCTAATTCGCACTAATTTCTTCGAGCATGCAGGACCCCTGAGCTTCAGGGACGATGTTTGATGTGGAGGACCCGGGTACTAGAGGACACGAGGGCAGAACGGGATGGTTGATTTGAAAGGTGTGATGCAAATACATGTACTATATTACATTCTTCTCGACTTTTTTTGCTTGCGGTTGCAAAAATACGATGCTGATGATGGTGCGCTGCTAGTGTAAAGAATGAAGAGAACCGATGCAAGATGACAATGAGGCTTTTAGGCAGAAAGATCCCATCCATCCAAGGCGGGGATGGGGCGTTCCGCTTGAGGGGTGATGCGGAGACCGTGGCGACGTTGACCCCGTTCCTTGAAGTCGACCGTTGCAGACTAGAAAGTGGTAGTGAGTTACCTGCGTCAGAGGCTAATGCGTAGAGGAACATACGTGAGCGGTGATTCGGTTATCCCAAAGGACAATGGTGTTGGGTGTCCATCGGACGCGAGCCTGGTTATCGGCACTCTTGTCAATGTGGTCGTAAAGGAGCTTGAGGGTTGCCTCTGCAGGTGTTGGTGAGTACTCTCGTTCGGTATGCACTTCGAGGCAGGGAACTTACCAGATTCCTCTTTTTTGAGACCGACGATGCGACGAGTGAACTGCCTGTTCACGTATAGAGCCTCTTCGCCAGTGACAGGATGTTTCCTGACGACGGGGTGAATGTGTTCGACAGGTTCACGGCGGACGGTAGCGCCTCGCTTTCCGGACCGCGAGAAGTCAGCCTGTTCGAAGCCAGAGTGGACGGCCTTGAGGGTCTTCAAGAAGGCGACGAATTGAGGAGAGAGCTTCCTGAGTGCGGAGACCTGGGAAGTGAAGAGAGTGTCTCCTCCGGAGGGGGGAGCGGAGAGGAGGAAGAAGGTAGTGAGACCGGGAGGTTGGAGCTCGTAGGAGACGTCAGAGTGCCAGATGGTACTGCTGATGCTCTCGTCAATCTCGAAGTTGAAGGTGGTCTTGTGGTCTCTGCGGGAGGGGTGGTCAGCCCGTCAGAAACAGGTGGCGGAGGATAGGGCATACCTGTAGACCAAGTGGAACTCAGGGTAACCCTCTGGGTGACCCGAGGTGGGGTGTACGTGGAGGCGTCCAAAGTGGCGGCCCCATTGGAGGTAGAATTCAGGACCACGGTCGATGAAGTCTTGCTGGTCACGGAAGACCATCAATCCCCTGCGAGCTACCTGGTAACGGAAAAGAAAGGCATGTTACAACACTTTCCCGGAAGAAAATACATTGGGTGAGCGAGTGTACCTCGAGGGCGAGCTGGTCGCGACCGTCAGAGTCGAGATCGGCAAGATTTACACCGCTAACTTCAGTGCCAAGGTATGGGGTGATTTCGAAGACACTGGTAGCGTTGTCGAGGAAGGAACGAGGATTGGGGTGAGAGAGGGCGCGGAGGCCAGGGTCCACGTGCTCGTAGGGCTCAAGTGGTGGGTACTTGTCCTTGGAGAAGTGGGGCAGGAGGTGGGCATATTTGTATGGTTCTTCGTTAGAGCTCTGGCTCTCTTGCTGGGGTTGAGGTTGCCCTTGGGCTCGAATGCGAAGGGTCTCGAACTCCGCTGTAGGTGCAGAGCTCTCAGTGACGGTCGTGGTTGTCGACATGGCTGAAGTTGGGGATGGGAGTGGTGGAAGGGAAGACCGGGAAAGAAGCTCGCTGCGCTTTGTGGAAGTGAGGTTCTCGTCTCATTCTCCAGCTACTATTTAAATACACGTACAGGCAGGTGACAGTCTGTAGGCAGTAGAAGAACGTCGATATCGTTTCGCACATGTGCGTCATTCCCAAAGTCGAATTCGCCATACGGCCTTGCGATTGCAATTGGTCACTGCATCATCAAATATGGTAAGTGGTTTGATGGCACTACTGAACAGGGGAAATCTACCGTATAATAGCCAGGAGCAGCGAAGAGCACTGGTTGAAGATGCTCACCTGTGAAATAAAGATAATCGTAGGACTGACTGTTAGTGTGACTCACTTTCGAGTCTCGACGTGCTCTTGTGAGAGAGCAGTATAGCTCATGGGATTCGAAGCCCCTATTTCACTTCGTAATCAGCACATCATCACACGATGATGTCTCCACTCCAACACGGAAACATAACCGATTCCTCATACTGTTCTCATGTTAGCGCTGTGCGGCCGCGCGCAGCAGTGTGGTTTTCAGAATGGTCCAGACACACTCTGTTGGTGTACCCTTGCAATTTCCTCTGCAAGGCAACTGCACGGTGATTTTGATTTTTCTCCCGTGCTGTTGACCATGGGTTCCGCCAGCTTTGCGCTGCCGGCCACTTATCTTGCGTTATCTGTGGGCTCATTGGCAGCCTCTGGCTGGCCTCTTTACAAGTGTGTGGTCATTACTTTCGTGATTCCCAAGCAAGGCTCAGTGCGAACACGCACGGGGGGGGGGGGGACATGTCAACGCTCGGCCATGGATTGCCCGGTGGCTCCAACGCGGATTGTGCACTATATTGAGATGGTGGCCTTTACACGTTGGCATGTCAGACCTTTCTTTAGTAGGGATTCTGCCTCCACCGCACCTTTCCTCTCAAGGGATGTAGTAGCCGCCTTCAATTTTTGGCGGCGATTGAGTGCGACACCTGTCTTCACTGAGCCGCGAGGTTGCTGGGATTGCATTCCAACTGCTGCAACAGAGTTCTAGAATGGCGCAGAGCATTTTCAAGTTCCTGGACACTACATCGATTATCCTGAGAGATAAATGCGTTTCGACACCGCTACTACTTAGTCAGAAAGCCCATCATCTTGCTGCCCTATGGCCGCGGCTCTCCTACCTGCATGAGAGAACTACTACTACTAACTTCTCATCTAAGAGATAGGGGCAATGTAGATCCTTGCAATTCCGAGCTCCAATCTGCATTCTTGGGCCGTTTAACTGAATGGAAGTGGATGGTCAAGGTGGAATGCGCGAAATGCAGGTGATCTTATGGTCACACACTGAGATTGACCACGAAGTCTCAGAGTCGCTCCTTAACGAACAACCTGCTGAGGCTGACAATCAAGGAGCGCGTGAAACCAGCGGTCCCGAAGCCAAGGCCACGGTGATCGCGAATGATCGACCAGACACTAAGCGCCCATCCCCAGCGCTTGGACCCAACGATCCCCGGTGATAGTGAGATCGATGCCCAGCACAGCGTGTGAAATGAATTGGGCCAGAAGCTGTTAGGGGGTCGGGACGGAATCATGGTTCTATAAATACATACGCCAAATGCAACTCCTTAAGCTTCCTATGAAGCTCTTTTCCAGACTTCAGAACACCACACCCTCATTTTTGCAATTGTCTTTACGTCGAAGAGTGTGTCTACCGTAGTCCGTTTGAAGTGCTCTTTGAATGCTGCAGTCGCCGCCTGGAGTATCATTATCCTTGATGAGCCCATGAATGGATAGAAGCATATTCGGGAACAACAAAGGAACAGTCGTTTTCAGAAATTAAATGGATCAAACGGGGAACGCTTACTTCATAGATGGCCGGTAGGGCTTAGATTGAATTGGTAGGTGTCCTGGGAAGCTTGGTGGCGAGACGAAGGACCCGGAACATTTGCACCACTCAATAACTCTTGTCAGGTACATACTCATTCCAGCGGGACGACCCCACCCCAACTCGAAGTTTCTGCAACATTGGGTGAGTTGCAATTGGACAGTGTGCATTTCGGGCGAAGTACTTCAACGAGCGCTTAAAGGCCTGCAGGACAGAGCGGATCGGCGTGAATTTCCCCCAAAGGACCATGGTTCTCACCTGATCTAGTATTTCCGGGCGAAGCCCGTTAACGTCCGGACAGAACAATAAAAGACAATAAGGCGAAAGGAGCCGCGCCGGGCGTTCATCAGAAACCGCCACAAGAGAGAAGTTCGCGCTCGTTTTGGAAGTGTTGACTCGACGGTTACCGTAATATTCCACACCGTATGCGACCAAGTAGAGTTTTATCGTAGGTTTTTGCTCTCCTGGCCACTGTTAAGCTAACCAGAAAGCCTTCTAATACGCAGGTATTTCAACGCCTGACAGAATCGTTTGGCTCAGAGGACGTTGGAGACGGTCCAACCACGGACCTCGCCTGCGTCAAGTTTATTGTTCTCGTCTTCGGTGTGAACCTGGTCCTTTCCCTCTCCGGATATGAGGGACAGATCAAACCTTCCGTTAGAATGGAAATGGAAATCGAGGGGCAATGTGGGACGCCCCTTGTCAACGGAGCCCTCATAAGTCAAGCCGAGGAAGATTTGAGGCCCCACCCGCCTTCTTCTCCATCGCGGTGCACCCTCTATCTTTGTTCCCCTCCTACTCGGTATCGCTCCTGCACTAGGGTCTTTAGAAGATGGAGGAACCTAAGACAGTGGAACCAAAGGGCTTCACGACGGCCATCGACTCAAACAGCGGGCAAGATGTGGAATCGAGACGGGACTCTGGGCTCAGCGACAGACGGGGTTGGGACGAATCAATGCTGCAAGAGGACCGCCAATTCTACCTCGAGCATCTCAACAACCCCAACTTTGACTTGAGGGCCAATAGGCCATCCTCAATTCGAAGTTTTGGATTGGATCCGAAGAGGAAGGTCCACACGGGCTATGAGTCGGACTTCGATACAGAGTCGCAGTTCGACCGCTATTCCTCAACGCAGGCAGAGTCAGCAATTGACTTTGATGAGTACGTCGCCCATCTTCCCGCGTCTCTATATCCCACTCATTGCAAATTAGTGAATCTCCTTACCCTGAGGTTCGAGCTGCGGTCTCTAGTGTTGACGATCCGTTGATGCCATATAACACTTTCCGAGTGTCAGTCCCACCTCTTCTTCGGTATCCATTCTTTTCTGATTCCCCTTCAGTTGGACGTTGGGTCTTTTCCTTATGATCGTTGGGATTTTCTTCAACCAAATCTTTGCTATGCGATGTGAGTAGGTTTCACGGCTCTGCCGCATCCCCGACTCACCCGTTCGAACAGACCCGTCTGTTTACCTAACTGGTATCGTGGTTCAGCTCGTTGCGCTCCCTTTGGGCAAGGGCATGGAACGTATCCTGCCAAAGACAGTCTTCAACTTCTTCGGCTACAAATGGTCGATGAACCCCGGCCCCTTCTCAGTCAAGGAGCACGTCTGTATCACCGTCATGGGTAACATTGCTACGGGGGGAGTCTATATTACCGAAGTCGCCCTCTGTCAGCGTATGTTCTACGGTCAGCAGGTCTCCTACGCCTTCCAAATTCTCATCGCCATCGGTTCACAAATCTGGGGCTATTCCCTCGGTGGTATCATGCGACAATTTGTGGTTTGGCCCTCCAGCATGATTTGGCCAGGCGCGCTAGTCAACTCGGCTCTCTTCAACACCCTGCACAAGAATTACGGCCAACGCGACAAGTCACATATGAGTCGAGAGAGGTTTTTCGTCCTGGCGATGGTCGGGAGTGCAGTGTGGTTCTTTGTCCCAGGTTATCTTTTTACCGCACTCACCATGTTCAATTGGGTGTGCTGGATCGCTCCGGACAATGTCACCGTCAACGCATTGTTCGGCGTCAACACTGGCCTGGGTATGAGTATGTTGACTTTCGATTGGTCGATGATTGCTTTCATTGGTAGCCCTCTCGTCACACCGGTATGTTTTGAATATGGGCGCATGACACACTGCTAATATCGTGTTTCAGTGGTGGTCCGAGATGAACACCGCTGCAGGCTTCATCATCATGTACTGGATCATTTGCCCGATTCTCTATTGTGCGTTCCTATGCCTTTGCTATTCTTGCATTCAAAATTAATCTCTCCCAACAGTCACCAACACCTGGGATTCGGCCTACTTGCCCATTTCCTCGTACTATTCATTTGACAACACCGGCAATGTCTATCAAGTCAAGGAAGTCCTGACGGATGGCGTCTTCGACCAAGCTAAATATTCAGCTTATTCGCCGGTTTTCATGTCTACCGCCCTGGCCCTATTGTACGGTATTGCGTTTGCGGCATTCCCATCAGTGTTCGTTCATACTTTCCGTAAGTACAGGTACCTGTCTCTTCTTCCCTTTTGACACTCACACTTCCTTCCAGTCTGGTTCCGCAAGGATATTGTTCGCCGGTTCCGAACCACATTGAAGGATGAGCGAGATATTCATTCCCGCCTCATGCAATACTACCCAGAAACGCCCGCTTGGTGGTACCTCACCATCGGTCTCATTTCATTCGTCTTCCTGGTTATTGCCATCGAGATCAATCCCAACAGCCAACTGCCGATTTGGGGCCTTTTCCTCGCTCTCGCCCTCGCTGTTTGTCTCGCCATCCCGCTGTGCATGCTCCAGGCTATCACGAATCAAACGGTTCCAACGCAAGTCATGGCCGAGCTCATCATTGGCTACATCCTCCCTGGCCGTCCCATCGCGAACATGTTATTCAAGAGCTTGATGTTCGTTGGTTCCAACCAGGCCATCATCTTCGCGGGAGACCTCAAACTCGGCCACTACATGAAGATCCCACCCCGCATGATGTTCTCCATCCAAGTATTCTCAGCCACTGTCTCGTGCTTCTTCGTCACCGGCATGCAGAATTGGATGCTTTCCAACATCCCGGATGTGTGCACCCCGACGCAGAAGGATGGTTTCCGGTGCCCTGGCTCCACCACTTTCTTCACCGCCTCTGTCATTTGGGGAGGCGTGTCACCCGTCCGATTGTTCAGCCCCGGTCAATGGTATGGTCTAGTTGACAGTGCATGTTGTTGAATCCCAGCTGACCTTTACTTATCTCCAGGTATTCCGGCCTCCTCTGGTTCTTCCTCGTCGGAGCAATCCTCCCGATTCCTTTCTACTTCCTTGCTCGCCGCTTCCCCCTCTCCATCTGGAGATACATCAACATCCCCATCTTCTTCGCGTCGCTCGGTGCCATGCCTCCCGCCTCTGGTATCAACTACATCTCCTGGGCCTTGACCGGCTTCATCTTCAACTACGTCATCCGACGGTTCCACTTCAGATGGTGGATGCGATACAACTATATTCTTTCCGCTGCTCTCGATGCTGGACTGGGTATCGGAATGATCATTGTCTTCTTCACCCTGCAAATGCCTAAAGGCGGCGTTCAGCTGAATTGGTGGGGTAACGAGTACGTCTAGTTTCGCCTTGTATTTTTAAATCACCTTTCACTTATTGTTTCTCCCCTTTCTTCCAGGGTCTGGCTGAATACCGCCGATGCAAACGGCGTACCGCTAAGAACGCTCGCAGAAGGGGAAATCATTGGACCAAGTTCATGGTAACAGACCATGAGCTCAATGGAAACCCCTTTCCATTGACGTGTAGATTATTGTGTAGTTTTTATTTTTCCCCGCCTATCTCTGACGGTAATGCCTTTCATCATTAAAGGACTCGGATACGATTCTTGCACGACTGTTCACGCCATTCACACTTCGTGTTGTTGTAATTTTAGTCATCTTCGATCTTCTCCATAGTCTTAGCAGAAGACTTGTCTTTACTCCATGTATGTAGTCGAAACCACTGAATTTCATGGCATTGAAGCATCGCCAACTTGATAGCAACGCGAGCCTTCTTAATCGTGCCATCAGACTGCATAGCCGGTGGAAAGTGAGCATTATTCGAGTTACATACAACAGAAGCAGATACAAAATGGATAAAAGTGATATTAAGCGGAGGCTCCCCAAATCCTGACCTCCCGTCCAGTAGCACCCCAAATCTCCTTGCCTTGTGCTCCAAACGCAAAGTCGCTGACTTCTCCACCTTCTTCCAAGCGCAACAGCTCTTCGCGCGACTTCTGAGCGAAGATTCGAGCACCCTGGTTACCAGCAACACCGATGAACTGTGCGGAAGCATCGCAAAGGACCTTGTTGACCTTAAAGTCATCTCCAAGGTCGATGGAAGCGGTAATCTTCTCCTTTCGGAGGTCCCAAAGAGCGATGGAGGAGAGGGAGTTGGGGGCGACGAGATTGTATCCGTTTTCCGAGAAGGACAGCGTGTGGACGGTGAAGGGGACGGCATCGGGGGGTGTCAATGAGGCTGCAATAGCACCAGCGCGAACGTCGTAAATGTGGATAGTAGAGGTGGGCGTTCCAATGGCCAAGAAGGTGCCGTCGGGGTGAACAGCCATCGAGCTAAAAGGCTCGTCCGTTGGCGCAGACCGGAAAACTTGCTGGAATGTTGAGAGATCGTGCAGCGAGTAGGTTTTGTCCACAGAGGACAAGGCGAGGAGGGTCTTGGTGGGGTGGACCGCGAGGCCGGTGAGTTCACCCTTGTGGGTTCGGATGGTGGCCTTGGGGATGTACTCGCCCGACGCGCCGTCATGTCCCCAGATCTTGGCGATTTTGTCCGCACCAGCCGAGAGGAGCAGGGTGTTGTCACCCTCGCGCTCTCGGAAGGCGACGTGGTTCACCTTCTTCGAATGACCCTTAAGTGAAGCGAGAACCTTGTCGGTGCTTCTATCGTAGAGCTGCACGATATGGTCATTACCGCCCGTGAGGAATTGCGAAGGGTTGGACGTGGACAAAGCAATGGAGGTGATGCCGGCAGGAGAAGCGGAATGGAGGGATGGGATGGTGTGGGTAGCCTTGTAAGTCTTAACCTCTGCCGGGGCGGCGTATCCTGGAGGAGTCTTTCGCTTCTTTCGGGCTGCCGACAGAACCGCATGCGTCTCGTCGATTTGGGTGACGATATCTGCGGGAAGTCCTTCCTCAACGCCTCCGTTCTCTGCCATTTCGACGTCCTCGCCGCCGGTGGGCTGGGAAGGTGCAATTCCCATGGAAGCTTGCACGTTTGCAAGAGCCCTACAGAAAGCATAACAGCGGTTAGCTCCCATTTAATGCCAATATTATATGGTAATGTACGCACTCTCGTGCCGCGTCACGCTCACGAATCAATCGTGCAACCACACGATTGGCAGCATCCTGGCTGTAGAGTGCGTAGCTGAGTTCCTGTCGAGTGGCGTTGTACTTTTGTTCCAGCGCATGTGTGCTTAGAACCATAGCGTCCCATTCATTCTGCAAAAGTTGGAGCAAAGCAGGTATCGAGGTGTTTGTTGGAGGTCGAGGAGGAGCATTTTCAGGGCCTAGTCAGGAAACCACGCGGTTAGCATTTCGGAAATATATTTGAAAGGTGTTACTCACTGGCTTTAATCGCAATCAAGTCAGACTCCTCCAGTTTATCCCCAGTAATAGGATCTGTTCCGTTTTCATGAATATACTTGACGATGAGTCGCTTTTCGTAAACTTTGCCTGACTTTGCAGACACGACGGGCTCCTGGGGAGGCTCTCCAGAGATAGCACAGAAGAACATCCTGACGAACGGATATTTCTCTGGAAAAGAAGAGAAACGGGTTGAGGAAGGAAATGTGACGCGGTAGTCACTGTTTTGGTTTGAATCCCAAGGTTCGTGTCGCCGCGAGCGCATGCGCGATTGCATTTGTTTGGGTTTGCACAGCCACGATGATGTCCGCGCCTCATAGAAAGTTCCTCCAAGATCCACCATCCACACCCTCGGACGACGACTATGGCTGACGACAAGAAACAAAGACTGGTGTACTCGGTTATCGAGTTCCTCAACGACTCTATTGCAGATGGAACTGTCAAGGAGGACGACAAGGAAGGGTTGGAGGTTGCCAGTGCGTACAAAGTTACCCCGGTATCCTAATTGTCCGCGACCTCATCATCTCTGTAGTTCAATGTATCGGTGAAGCATTTGGCGTAGACCCAGAGAGCGAAGAACAAGCTGCTAAACTCACCATCAAACCTGCGAAATTGCTGAACATCTTCGATGTCTTTTTGAAGACGAGGGAACGGACACAAGCCCCTTCTTCTGCAGCCCAGGACTCTTCTGCCGCGTCGTCTTCTTCCACTGGCCCTAAAGGACCCTCGGAGGCTGATAAAGCTGAAGCTGAGAAACTCAAACAGAAGGGAAATGGTCTGATGTCGAGCAAGAAGTACGATGAAGCTATCGATGAATATACCAAGGCGATTGACCTCGACCCCACCAACCCTGTCTTCTACCAACCCTGTCTTCTACTCCAATCGTGCCGCGGCCCATGCGAGCAAGGGTGATCATTTATCTGCGATTGGAGATGCTGAACAGGCTATTTCCATCGATCCCAAGTTTGTCAAGGCTTATTCTCGACTGGGGTACGTTTGCTCGAATTCCAATCCCGTTTGCAGGACCTTATCCTCGGTTATTAGCCATGCGCAGTTCAGCATCGGCGACTACTCCGCAGCAGTTGATGCCTTCGAGCGAGGTCTTAAACTCGATCCTACCAACGCTCATTTGAAGAGCAGTTTGGAAAGCGCCAAAGGTCGCTTGGCCTCTGAGGGGGGCGCTTCTCGAAGCCCTGCTGCTAGTCCCACCACAGGTCAGGATAGATGAAGAACATGACTTCAAGTACGCTCTGACTTCTCTGCCAGGAACTCGCGGGGCTGGAGGAGGAGGCACGCCAAACCTTAATGATCTACTAGGAAGCCTCGGAGGTGGAGCAGGTGGTGGCGGTGGTGGAATGCCCGATCTCTCTAGCCTCCTCAGCAACCCCGCCATCATGCAAATGGCCAGCCAATTGGCACAGAACGGCGGGTTGGATCAACTCATGCAGAGTCCCGATATTGCTAACCTGGTGCGTAACCGTGTATCCATCCTCTCCGTGTCAATCCTCACAACAGCACTAGGCAAACCGCTTCCGCAGTGGCAACATGCCATCCATGGAGGAGATGATGAACAATCCAGCACTCCGAAACCTGTAAGAACGGTCTCTTTGTCAATATACATTCCTTACTGACCCGTCTTATAGTGCACAACAATATGGAGGAGGAGCTGGGCTCTAAGTCGCAGTGGCAGACAGCTACTTTCCACTCTTGGATTAACCCATCTTTCAGACCGTTCATTTAATTGGATAACATGATGTATAATTGCATTTCGTGACATGATATTTGGGACACAAGGAATCATAACCAATGGACGAAAAAGATTAGGATATATGAGTTAGAATTATAGCGCTGGAGCAAATGTATCAAAGCCAGAAAGAAAAGGGCGACACACAGCAAAGTCCTGCAGGCACATACGCGCTCTTGCGACAAAGAAGGTCCGAATTTGCGAGAAATAATAGTCGTAGTCAAACCGCTGGAAAGTCGAGCTGGTTCGTGAGCATGAAAAGCCACAGATCAAGCAGTGGAGATGGCGGTGGTTAGGGCAGGCGGCAATTCGGGAGACTTCTGACGCAGATTCCGGATAGGCTTTGGAATAGCGTTGCGTATTTCCGGAGGCATTTCCGCTATCTGTACGGGCTTAGACGAAGGATGGCCCTGAGATGAACATAAGTTGCGGATAGGTAGCTCATGCGGAAGAATTCCACGTACGTGAGCAAGGTGATATCTGAGCCCACTTGCCTGCTTGAAGGCTTTGACACATCCAGGTCGAGGGCACATATACCGCCTTTGTTTCTTCTCGGGGTCTTTTCCGGGAGAAGATGAAGGATCTTGTGAAGCTTCCGCGGCGGTACTATGTTGGGATAGGAAGGACTGCACTGCGTCCTGGAAGTGAACTTTGGACCTATTGGGAAATAGATTAAGAACCGCGTAACATTGGGGGAGCGAAGAGTATCACTTACGCTTGCAAATGGTACTGTATACCATTCTCGGACTGCAAAGACGACATTAAGACTGCAGTCCAGCGAATGAACCTGGTCCACTGTACCTTGTACTTCTGTCTACAGCCTTCGAGGCCGCACCTCCAAGGAGATTCAACAGGCTTGTCGGATGTGTGTACCTCTTTGATATGGGTGTTCAGCTCTCCTGAAGTGTAAAAGCAGACCCGTTTACTAGGGTCCGCCTCTGACCAACACGATTCGTAACCACAGGCATATGGACGAATGTTCGGGCTGTGGATAAAGTGTCTTTAGAAAACAGGGGAAGAGTGGGACAAGCCCGAGAAGGACGTACTCGGAACACCTCAAAGTGGAAGAGAGTCTCGGCGTCGCCTTACGCTGAGACTGAACAGGGGGTTTCCTCGTCCTGATAGGCCCGGGAGGAGCGACAGAGAACAACAAAGAACCTTGTGTAGCAGGTTGATCCGTCTTTGGAGAAGGATCGACATGAGGGGTAGTCGATAGATCAAATGGACCTGCAGGGTGTGGGCTAGCCGTGGGTGAAAGTGAAGATGTAATATGAAATGGTGTAGATGCAACTGAAGATAGGTCGTCCAAAATATCGCTCGTAGAGGAGAATCCAGATTGGAAGATGGATGGTGAATACTCCGACATGTTCGAAGTTGGAGCAAATAAATCCGACAAGTTAGGGGATTTCCATACTTCGCCGAACTGGAGTGGTTCGGGTAGGTTGACCACTGAAGGAGATATAGGGGACACAGCGTGGTTAATGGCGGGTTCGGGAAAGGTGACATCTTTGCTCGGGAAGGGGAAGGGCAATGATTGCAACGGTCCGGTGAAACTGAAGTTGTCGAATTGCTGTAAACCTAGGAAAGATCCATTGTCGGTATTGTCCATGGTGGTATCGATAGTGTCGTCCTGCGACATAACAATATCCTGGGTATTGGTATTGATAGTGCCATTGAGGATGAGAGGAGAAGTTGCTTGAGATTGGGGCTGAGATTGTGAATGGAACAATGGGCGGTGATGACTGGGTCGTACGGCATCCGAGTTGTCCGAGGGCAAGGGCTTGGATCGCAGTGGTGCCGACAGGGCAGTGCTGAGCGAAGAGGAGCTGAAGTTGAACGGGGCTACGTGAGGGGAAACCGTAACGTGGTGCTCTGGAGTGGATTCGCGGATAACATGCGTGTGCGACGACTCTCCCGACGAAGGCAAAGGATACATTTCCGGGGGATAGTACGGGGGCCAGTTGTTCATTAAATCCGGTCCCTCGACAGGGAGCGCGGAAAGCGGCGCCGATGTTGCAGCAGGACTGGGGAAGACCGAAGGGACACTTGTCAGTAAAGGGTCCAGGGTCTGCCTCTGACTTGAGGTCGATGATGGCTGCTTTGGGGAAACTCGTGTTTTCCCCCTGCGCTCCAGCCATCGCCACCTATGTAGAAACGAATTTTAATGATATGGCCCAAAGAGCATGTCGCAAGGAGCATACCTGTTCCTGCAATCCAAGCCACCCCTTCCCAGTATCTGTCCGATCTGTACCCATGAGCTGCCTAGCCTTTCAAAAGCGCTGATCAGCCTCGCATCCTCTTCGGGTGTCCAAGGGGCCCTCTTGAGCGCTGGGTCCAACGCCTCACGGTAACGTTTAGAGCAAGCGTCGTCGGTGCGGCCTGGAATAAAGTCGCAGATTACTGCCCATTTTGGACCATGTTCCCGATGCAGTTTGATGAGCAATTGGTCTTCCTCGCTACTCCAGGCGCATTTCTTGATCTCTGGCGCTAACGAATGCTTCCAGCGCTGGCAGAAATAATCAGACATGATCTAGACAGGTTCTAAGAGTATTTACCTTTCTGCAGGCCTTGTTGGTTCGCCCTGGGACCAAGTCTGCGACCAGTATCCAGGCACCCTTTTCGCCATGCTGAGCGACAGCTGCCCGTAGCTGAGCATCTTTACGAGAGGAGTGAGTTTGGTGGGATGCTCGAATTTTTGAAGACATACCTTCTTCAGCTGTCCATGGGCGACTAACACTTCGTTGACTCATAGGCACTCTCGACTCTGCATGAATGACTGTGGAAGAGAGTGGCCGAGGGCAGGTCCCAATTTAGGTGGCTCCAGCACTGCTTTCAACTGCTTTCAGCCGCGGCACGCTCTTTGGATCAACTCTTTAACTCAACCACCAACTCGTGTTTTCCGCAATGCCTTTGGCTGCCCTCAATTACTCGTCAGACGAGGAGGAAATATCAAAAAGCGTCGCGACCGATGCTTTTGGTCTCACTTCCTTGCCGGCCTCCAAGAAACCTCGAGTTGATGACGGTCCTTCAACATCGCAGGCAACAGCGGCACCAGATGTTCTCTCGGAGGTACGCACAGTGTTAGAAAATTCAACCTACAGGTTCTAACAATCTGTAGGACCCCTTGAATCTCAAAACGCTCGTTACGAGACCAACAGACACGCAAATGAATGTCAATATTCCGTACGAAGACATGATGCTCCCTTTACAGGGTCCAGAAAACCCGTTTGCAGACCGAAACCGTTTCCTCAACCAAAATGCGCTTGCTGGCCATGTCGAAGAGCAATCCATGACTGACCATGCCTTCCGAACACAACATCTCACCCATGCAATCCTCGGCTACTCCGCCAATCCTTCTATGGACCCCAACGCACCTGCTGTCGTTGGTTCATTAGAGAAGGCGCAGGCCAATAACTTTGCAACCCTCGATGCACTTCGTACTAGCCGGAAGGAAAAGAAAGAGTTGAAGAGGAAACGAAAGAATCGGGGTGACTTGGACGTTGTTGAAGGCGAGGGTGCCTATGTGGGGCCTTGGGCTCAGTGGGAAGGCGAGGAGCCGCAACAACACTTCTTGGCTGGCGTGGAGGCGACTGAAGGGGATGAAGAGGAGGAGAGTGAAGAGGAAGAACCCCGTGCTGTTGTCCGGAAAGCGAAGCCGAAGCTCGGTGCCCCAGGCCAGGAAACCTCTGTGTTCCATGGCAAGTCTATGACAGATTACCAAGGCAGGACGTACATGTCGCCTCCCGTGGCAGAGGCGCCCCACCTTCTTCACGAAGCCGGATCCCAGGAATGCTTCATTCCAAAGGTGTGCGTGCACACTTGGACCGGACATACCCAAGGAGTATCTGTCATTAGGACTTTCCCTCAGACTGGTCACCTTATGATCAGTGGCTCTATGGACACCAAAATCAAAGTGCGCTTCTTTCTCTTCTCCCGTGTTAACATGATTCTGACCGTCCTCGTTAGCTTTGGGACGTTTACACTCATGGGAATTGCTTGCGCACATTCCACGGCCATGTCAAAGCTGTGAAGGACATCTGCTTCTCCAACGATGGACGGAAATTCTTGTCATGTGCCTACGACCGGACCATGAAGCTTTGGGATACGGAAACCGGTCAGTGTCTGCAACGGTTCGGAAATGGCAAGACACCATACGTCGTCAAATTCCATCCCGACGAGGATAAGCAGCACATCTTCCTGGCGGGAATGTCAGACAAGAAGATCATCCAGGTACTTGGGTTCACCATCTCCTTGACGGCCCGAGGCTAACCATATGCTACATAGTATGATATGAACTCTGGGGAAATCACTCAAGAATACGACCAACATCTAGGCCCTGTTAATACGATCACCTTCGTCGACGAAAATCGGCGGTTCGTGACGACTTCCGACGACAAGACGATTCGTGCATGGGACTTCGACATCCCTGTTGTGATCAAATACATTGCCGAGCCTCACATGCACTCCATGCCTGCTGTTACACTACATCCTTCTAGTGAGTGTTACCCCTTATTTCATTTCGCTCCCTTGTTGAATGACGTGTTTGTTAGATAAATACTTCGCGGCCCAATCGTTGGATAATCAGATCCTCGTCTACAGCACAGACAATTTCCGTCAAAATCGAAAGAAGCGCTTTGCTGGACATTCCGTCGCCGGTTATGCTTGTCAAGTCGGGTTCTCTCCTGACGGGAAATGGATAAGCAGCGGGGACGGAGAGGGTAACGTTGTATTCTGGGACTGGAAGACAGGTCGTATCAAGTCACGTCTGAAGGCTCACTCGAAACCTGTGATTGCGCACGAATGGCTTCCCCATGAAACTGTAAGTGGCGCCGGTTCTCTTGTCCGAGTACGCTCCTGATATCACCTTTCTACTAGTCGAAAGTCATCACTGCATCATGGGATGGTCTCATTAAACTTTGGGTACGTGCTTCACTTTCTACTCGGGCGATGGACTAACTCACCCCGTCTCACCGCCAGGATTAAGCTGTATGCTCCAAACGCAAGTGCGACGTCATGGCCAATAGTTCTACTTCCTGTGCCCCAATTCTATCTAATGTCACCCTATCGCATAGGAGTTAACTCAGATGCCTTTGTGGAGATCTGTGACGACTGGCAGGAACGCCCTATAGATTTTGATTTATACTCTCTAGTTGTAGAAAGGGGTACCCAGTGTGCATGCCTTTTGAAGCTCTGTGCCTTGCACTAGTCCCTGGCTTAAGTTGCACCACTCCAGTCAACGCCCGCCCAAGGATCCCGGATAAAGCAGGTCATGTACTTTGGACAACCGTAAGTGCTCATTGCTGTTCACGTCATTGCAGGCGTTCTACTCCTTTCCAATAGGTGTTTAGGAGGTGATAGTGGCCCATTGACCTCTATCTGATGATCCTTTCACCAATATCTGTGAATCATGTGTGGATCGAGCTGGATTACATTTTCCCTACTCCATGGGTTCAAAGCGATGGGTATCTCGTTGTTTTCCTTATCGGATGGCCAGCACTGTTCGGACACATCGGGCTGTCAGCACGGTTAACAAAAGGCGGCATCGTTAGGCAGCGAATTGCGATGACTGAATACACGGTCAGAAGCAAAGTTCAATCCTCGGAAGAAACCAGAACAGATGGGAACTCGATCCAGAATCTCTAGGCGGGTTGCCACTCCCAGGCACAGCGTAAAAAGTTGGTCAACTGAGTTATGGAGGTTAGGCGATTGATGTAAGTTACACTTTTGACCGGAACATCAACACATCGGCTTCCACCATCTTGACTTCTGCGATGAAGGGAAGTCGGGCATTGTCCTTGGATATCTCGATATCCCGGTAAGGGACTGTCGGAAGTGTATAGCCAAACTGAACACCGACTTTTTCAGGAAATTAGATGGTGTGGGACGATATCATTCGGTCCATCGTTCCAGCGACAGGCACTCGCCACCCCGTCAGAATCGTACCAACGTGACATGATTCCTGGAGCTCAAGTGGCAAAGCGGATCGGCTACGAGGTCATCGAGAGGATCCCTCTCAAGTATTTAAATGTGACCCGCCATCCGTTTCTCATCCTCCCCACTAGTGAATCCCTCTCTCTCTCTCTTACGTTCTCGTCCCTTCTCTCCCCTCCGTACCACACGTCCCTTTCTCTAATATGCGACTAGTAACATTGTTGGTTCCCATTACTCTTATTTCCTCTATTGCTGCATTACCAGTACGCACAAACGCTCTTGTTGACTTTTTCAAGAATGCCATATTGACTAACTTGCTTCGTAGGCCATCATACCCGAGACTTCTCGGGATAATACTGCTCCCCGCGGGTTTGGAAGGTCACCTGGTTGGCGCCGTGTAGAGTCGAAAATACAAGGTCCTCCTGGACCCAGCTGGAGGACGGTGCAACCAGCTCAACCAGAGGAACCTGTGGATCCCGAGGTCGACTTGATCGATGCACGTCGAGGAGGGCCCGACTGGCGACGCGCACAAGCCGGTCGAGGTGGCCCTGACTGGAGAAAACCGACCCCGCCGCCAGTTGGCTCTCTATCGGGGGAGAGCCTTGATTAATCCGTCCTGAAAGGTCTGCTTCAAACCACATCACTGCATTCTCGCTGTCGCTTTCAAAGCATAATCCCTCCTATGTGAGTTTTCTCAGTGGAGCCGGTTCTAAGTGACAAGCTAATCGCGATGGGTTGTACAGTTTCTTGGGCATAAATCTAATCGTCTGTCTTCATGGTCTATTATTTGGATGGTGGATGGCTTTATTAGTCGCTTTGCTTGGATCTCCCATTCGTCATATCACTACAATTCTCGCCATCTCTTTCGGCCTTTCAAAACCACGCTCCTTGCTTCGATTCCGCTTGCATTCGCTTGTGCATAATTTTGGTCATCTTGCTAACGATTTACGACGACCGGTCGAGTTTCATGCCCGTATGCGTCTATGTCTATGGATTCCCGCTATCCCCTTGCTTCGTCGAACCCCTGGTACTAGTCCCTCGGAACTACACTCTCTATCAGTGATGCTGTTTACACTAGTAGTAATCGTTACGAACTGCTATGGACTACCGGTCACTCAATTACATGGACATTGTTGGCGCCTGATTACCGTCTTTTTGTCCATTTCACGTCAATCCCTTCTCCTACTTAAGCCAGGTACGACTCGGACGCTCAGGCAGGGGAGGGCAACACGTGGTGTCACGCTGGCACGTGAGCGTGACAACGCGAGATTGTGACTGCAATCTTCGAAGCCGCTTTGCACGGTTCCTCTTCATCCTCCACGACCGCCCATCACAGTCCACAATGGCCGCCAACTTTGGGCAAAGCTCAGAAGACGCTGTTCTCGAGGAGCGAAGCAGGGTCTTCAAGAATTTCTTGACCGAGGGCTCTGAACTCTATAACTACCAGGATGAAATTCTGCGGATGCTTCGCGAGGACAGGACGCGGCTAATTATCAATATCGACGACCTGCGCGACTTCAACCGCGAATACGCGAACGGACTCCTCAAACAGCCGACAGAATATTTTCCAGCTATCGAGGATGCCTTGTCCCAGATCGTCAAGGACGTTCACAATACGGAGAAGCACGCGATTGAAGGCAAAACCTATCACGTCGGGTTCAGCGGGTCATTTGGTGACCACCACGTCAGCCCTCGAACCTTGAACTCTGGCCACCTAGGGAAGATGATTTGCCTTGAAGGCATTATCACAAGATGTTCCCTTGTACGGCCAAAGATGCTCAGATCCGTCCACTACTGCCCGCAAACCCAAAACTTCCATGCAAGGGAATACCGCGACGCTACGACTTCAAACTCCAACTTGCCACCGACAACATCGATTACCCCTCAAACAGACGAAGATGGAAATCCTTTGGAGACCGAGTACGGGTTGTGCACATTCAGGGATCATCAGCGCATCAGCATCCAGGAGATGCCTGAGCGCGCTCCACCAGGCCAACTTCCGCGCAGCACAGACATCATCTTAGACGATGATCTCGTCGATAAATGCAAGCCTGGGGATCGAATCCAGCTAGTAGGAGTCTATCGGAGCGTCGGAGGAGGGGCTAGCGGTGCCTTCAAGTGAGCCTTTTTGCTGCCAAATTGCAATCATTCGTACTAACTTTCGCGCAGGTCACTTTTGCTCGCCAACAACATCAACCTTCTGTCCTCAAAAATCGGAGGCGGAATTGCCCAGACACCCCTGACGGATATTGACATCCGTACAATTAACCAGCTAGCGAAGAAGTCCAACATCTTCAACTTGCTTTCTGAATCGCTGGCACCCTCGATCTTCGGTCACGAACAAATCAAGCAGGCAATTCTCCTTCTCTTACTGGGCGGTGCGGAGAAGAACCTACCCAATGGAACGCACATTCGTGGTGACATTAACTTGCTGATGGTTGGCGATCCTTCGACTGCCAAATCGCAACTTTTGCGTTTTGTGTTGGGGACTGCTCCTCTGGCGATCGCCACTACCGGTCGAGGTAGTTCGGGCGTCGGTTTGACAGCTGCCGTCACTACCGACAAGGAAACAGGCGAACGGCGACTGGAAGCAGGCGCGATGGTTCTTGCCGACCGTGGAGTTGTTTGCATCGACGAGTTCGACAAAATGTCCGACATCGACAGAGTAGCGATCCATGAAGTCATGGAACAGCAAACGGTCACAATCGCTAAGGCTGGTATTCACACTAGCTTAAACGCGCGGTGCAGCGTTGTTGCGGCGGCGAATCCCATCTATGGCCAGGTGAGTTTCGGTTTGCTTTTTGTGGCGACAAAGTAATTGGCGCTAAACAAACTCACAGTACGACATTCATAAAGATCCCCACAAGAACATCGCACTTCCCGATTCTTTGCTTTCTCGATTCGATCTTCTCTTCATCGTAACTGATGATGTAGAAGAGACGAAAGACCGCATGATCGCAGACCACGTTCTTCGGATGCATCGTTACTTGCCCCCTGGCGTTGAAGAAGGGACGCCATGCCACGACAACCTTTCCCAACCCCTTTCCATGGAGGGACCCAATGTGGCCGCCGAGGTTGAGGCGGTGGAGACCAGTCCTTACGAGAAGTTCGACCCTCTGCTTCACATGGGTTTGGCCCAGGCAGGTCGCGAGCGAGAGACGCGTAGCAGTAAGAAAAATAAGAAAAAGGAAATCCTCAGCATAGCGTTCGTCAAGAAGTACATCCAGTATGCCAAGAGCAAGCCGGCCCCTGTCCTCACAAAAGGCGCGGCAGACTACATCGTCCAGGTCTACGCAACCCTAAGGAACGAAGACATGGAAGGTACCAAGAAGGTAAGACTGCATCAACCACTCTCTACGTTAGATGAACCATCGCAATTAACCCAACCCTCTTTTCTCTCTTTAAGACTTCACCTTTAACGGCTCGTACACTGGAAACTCTTATTCGTCTCGCCACCGCGCATGCAAAAGCTCGATTGTCAACCAAGGTTGAAGAGCGAGATGCGATCAAGGCTGAGGAGATTATGCGGTTTGCCTTGTTCAGGCAGGTGCCTAAGCGCCAGCGACGAAAGAAGCGAAAGCTCAACCACGGTGGTGTTCGAAAACGCACGGACGGAGACGCGGAGGGCAGCAGTGACGAGGGAGAGAGCGAATCGGAGGATGAGAACGAAAATGTTGACCAAAGGATGAGCATGCCACCCGCTGCTTCTGGCGCTGGTGCGGCTAAATCCCCTCCTCCCCAAGACCCCATTTGGGGCGACGAGACCCAAGACGTCACCATGCACGAAGAAGAGAGCCAGCAGTCTACTGTCGTGGCGTCTACTCCCGCGGAAGGTGGTCAGAATAAGCAAGAACGGTAAGTCCTTTTCCGTCCATTTCTTGACTATGAAATTCATAGATGTTTCTAGACTGCAATTCTTCCGCTCGAGAATGGCCCATGTCTTCAGCACAGTCATGCAAGACGAAGAATCCATGTTCCTCAAGGACATCCTCACTCATATCAATCAAGGGCTTCCCGCAGAGTCACTGTTTGGCACCGGAGAAGCTACCGAGCTTTGCCAGATTATGGGGGATAATGATGAGTTGATGATTAGTGAAGGTATCGTTTACAAAGTGTAATCTTCGTTCTCAAGGCGCTCGCTTTGAGTCGTTCTTGTGCTACTCGTGCTTTGTTCACTCAGTCACTCTTCTTTCCCTTGCCTGTCTATCGACCTTGGATCGTCATTGTGCCTGTACCATCGCTTTCGTTTCGTCTGTATGCTTTCTGACCCAAGTTGTAGCTCCGTTGTATCTAATTTCCGTGTAGTATTATACCCTGTAATGACCGCTCGCTTATGTACATGACGCGTCCGAGAAAAAGCGTTTTTCACGTTGAGGATGGATTTTTCCGAGAGAAGGCAAGTCAGATTACCTTTTGGTTTAGGGGCTGGCGAAACGTTTATCGGCTCGAACGTTGCTCGGTCTCTCGGGCTGCGCAGAAGGAATTTAAAAGAGTGGTAAATCTGTAAACTTGGTACTGTCAGCCGAGTTCGACCGTGAGCCAAGCATATTGAAAGTACGAAATCTTCGGAAGATGAGCACGGTTCGCGAGTAGAGAAGGGGCTGAGGGGAGGAGAGCTACTATATACATGTGCGAAGTTGATATAATGGAAGACTTTTTGAGCGAGCGCGTCAAGTAAGCTAGTTGGCTATACACCACATGCTAAACTACTTTTTACTTCTTCTGCCTCTTCTTAGATGCTTGCGCTTTTGCCTTCCTCCCGCACAATACTTAGAGAGAGGACGTGCGACGGTATCGGGCATTTTCTAGGGATGTTCTGCGAGGGTACGTACAGTTTCGCGCATCTCCCCATGTTCCGGCT